>NC_090444.1:1128586314-1129786314 GCF_031143425.1 Pleurodeles waltl | reverse complement strand
AAGTGTAATGAAACTATACCGTTGGTGATATCTCTATTAGAGGAATTTGGCGCAATATCAGGACTAAAGGTAAACTGGGACAAATCATGTGTGTTCCCACTGACTATATGGCCTATTGAAAACAGGGATTCAGTACAAGAGGGGCGCTTGAGATGGTGCTTTGACACATTCAAGTATTTGGGAATTCATATATATCATAAGCCTGAGGACTTGAGAGATGGGAACCTGGGACGCGCATTAAATTCTATGACGGGATCTCTGCGGTTCTGGTGTGCACTACCATTATCACCATTAGGTAGAGTGGCAATAGCAAATATGTTGTTGCTCCCCGACTTTTATACTTCTTCGTGGCATTACCGGTGTTAGTACCCAAAAGCTTTTTTCGAGAGTTAAATACAGTCCTACTGAGACTCATATGGGGGAATGGTAGAACACGAGTGGCCCTCACCACATCACAGCGCCCATTAAATGAGGGGGAACTGGGAGCCCCAAACTTTGACCTGTACTTTGCCTCGGCGCAACTACAGTGGATCCTAAACTGGATACACAGACCTGAATCGGCTGAAACCACATGTATCCTGAAGCAGCTGCATGGCAAATCACTGCTGGAGTGGCTGTTTACTGCCCAGGCGAAAGGGGCAACCAGTAATTTACTAATGATAGCCGCACACGAATGCTGGACAAAATACGTACAAAAGGGTCCAAAAGGAAACCCATATTCCCACCTTATCCCTTTGGGGCAAATCCCAGGGAAAGGGAACACAGCGGGCATGTATTCCACTGTGATTTGGTCAGAGGCAGGCATTTTAACAGTGGGAGACTGTTTTGAGGACGGAAAGCAAATGTCATTTGAAGCTATGAGAGAACTCACTTCAGTAGGAATAGGCCAATTTATGGCATATCACTCTATCTGCCACTTAATTAAAAAGGCATGGTCGTCAGGGGATCGAGAACCCAGTACATCCTCTTTATTACACCACATGCTTACATATGACAACCAGAATAAAGCTATAATAAACACATACAAAGCCTTAAATACGTTCCCCATAAACGGACTAGAAAATGTCAGAACTCGATGGAACAGTGTACTACCGAACCAATTATCGGTCGAAGAGTGGTCTCAGGCTCTAACCCATACGCGCAATGGGTCAAGAAACTCCCGGTTTAGATACACTCAATTCAATTATACATATCAAACATATCTCGCGCCTGCGCGGCTGAAGCGCATTTTCTTTAAGACGGACTTCCAGTGCCCCCGATGCAGTTCCCCATCACCTAATTTCTACCACATGGTTTGGGAGTGTGGCTCCTTGGATTCGGAATGGCAAGCGCTAACGTCTGACATATCAGAGATTACAGACCTTATATTCACATTAGATCCTAGCTCCTGTCTGCTCGGGGTCAGGAAGAGGGACAAAAAACATAAACGCATACACAGGTTTGCAGATCTAGCTTTTGTAATGTATAAAAGGTTATTTTCTATGACTTGGAAAGCCTCTAAACCACCAGATTTGAAGGCATGACACTGCCTTGACACTGCGCATGTCAGATGGAGGCCAGAAACACACTGGGTCTGAAGCTTGGGAAACATTTGTGGCCAAATTGGAGGTAAAAAACGACGAGCGCCCACCATGAAAATTGACAGAGATTCGGAATAGCACACAGGACACAAAACATATATAAACCTATCCCGGCCCCCGACGCAACTGAAGAAAACATGTATAAATAAGAAAGTGTACGCCACCCGCTTAGAATGACAATGCAGAGATCAAGTGATTTAACTGTAAGATGTAAAATATGCCAATTAGATGGAGACAAAACCTGTGTTGTTATTGGTATCATTATTGTTAACCATGTTATAGGTTATGCTGGATCAGTCCTAAAGTTTTGTAACAAACTGTAGATGCTAACGTTTGATTTGCAGAAAACAATAAAAAAAGATGTTTTTAAAAAAAAAATGCTAGCAAACATACAGAAAGGAATAGGTTGAACAGTTGCTTTTCTATTTTTATCCAAGTAGGTATTTGAACTTTGTCTGACTTAGAGGGTCCCAGCATAGTGTGCTGTAATCTAAATGCCTGTTAGTATTTTTCATAACTGTGAAAGTTTACCGCTCCTCTACCTTCAGTGGCTTGAAGATTACATAGAGATTTATGAGGCCATCTAAACTGTCCATAGAAAACTATGCAGTTTTCCATAGATGTCTATATGAATAGTTGGATGACATGACTCATTGAAAATTGAAAGTGATTTGATTTTACCTTCTTCTTTGTGCCACTGAGGTGACCTCACCAGGATAGATTCAAAGGGTTTCACTTCTCTAGTGCAGCTAGGATGTTTAGCTGCATGAATTTGGAGATATTCGTTGTAGCGCTCTTTGAAGTGAATGTCCAAATATTTTGGGTTTCATTGAGGCACGCTTTTTATTAAATTAGGGTTAAATAATAAGGCAAGACAAGAAATTTCTTCCTTGTATCACAAAGGGCTAGGTGGTATACTTTCTGTATTTTCAGTATTAAGGACCCAATTTAGAGGTTGGCAGACAGGACATTGTAACAAGGCACCAAACCCTCATTCTGCCGGCCTCATTTAGAGACCAGTGTATCTTAAGTATTATGTTGTTTTTTGTTGTTTTACTGTTCATCATCGCAAGAAAAGAATCTGGCAGTAAAGGGCGGAAAAATAATGATCACCACACCGTGAGAGAACTCCCAGGGTGTGGGTATCATTGTTATTTTGTTTTCCGGAAACAACCTGCCTTTGCTAAAGCTTCCAACCTTTCCCACTCCTCACCACTGGACAACAGCACACTGTCTGGAACCAGAGGCAGAAAACATTTTGGGGCATACTGATCAAAGTTGCGGCGCCTTTGCGCCATGCAAGGTGGCACAAGGGCAATGCAACTACTAAGTCAGATTTATCAAGCCACACAAAGCTACCTTTCATCGCCTTGCTTGGCTTGATAAAGCTAGAGTAAAGCAACACAGCAAAAAGCTGTGTTGAGGTGCTTTGCCCCAGCGAAGCGCTACATGGGTGGAGCATGTGTGTTTCCACACATGGATGTTGGCATATTCTCAGATTTACCATCACCGGGAGATCTGGGAATGTGTGAAAAATGCTATGGCTCCCCAGGTGAGGCGCAACACGAAGAAATATCTTTTTTCTTCTTGTTTCTTGCTTCTGCAAAATGCAGCACAGACAGAAAGAGGAAATGCCTCTGAGGATTGCTTTCGTGCAGGAAGGTATCTCTTCTGGCACAAAACAATACTGCCTGTAACACAAGCACTCTTGCACCATGATGTGTGGGTGCCTGAGGGAGTCCGTGCAAGAAAAGGACAGGAATGCGCAGTGTAACACATTCCTGCCCTTTGCCTTTCATGCAGTGCAGTAAAGTGACTTGCTGTGCTGTGTGAAAGTTTGATAAATTTGCCCCTTATTTCTTAATTTCTGTAGCAAACCACCCCTCTTGTAACCACGGGTTGTCCTTCCTACTAAAAAGATAATTTCCATACAACACCATCTATTCTTCTAGTGGTAAATGAGATCCCAGACTAAACCCAGTTCCTCTACCCATGTCAAGAAAGCTTTGAGTATCACACCCTGCTCCACTAGTAATGACAAACCATTTTATAATGCCTCAAAGCTGTCACACCTCCCCAAGACCTACGTTTATAAATATACTGGTGTTGCAGTCCTTTTTACAGAGCTGTGGAATCAGCATGTGGGCTTTTATACATGTCATCCAGGAAAGTGGCATTCCGGCCCTCTGCATGCTATCTGCTGACTTGGCACTTGTGTGAGAGCAGTAGGATAATATTTCTTAGTGATCAGCACGAGGTGTGGTAAGGGGCAACACTACAGTGCCTAAAGCAATTATATCCTCCCACTCGATACCACACCCAGTAACATAGACTTGCCCCCCTTAACTATCTGTTTGAGGAGAAATAGAAAGTGTACACATACTTGTTAGAGTATCTCTAATAGATGAAGTCATAACATTCATGTCAGTTTTAAGTTTACAGCCTTTTGTTGAGGTTTTCTCTGTAATTGGTCATTTAGCTTTATTTTTCCCCTCTTCCAATCAACCAATTAACCTATTTGTCTAGCCATTTTAGTTTTCTTGCAAAGAGCTTATCACTGCTAAGCTGCCTCAGAGCATTTCATATGGATTTTAGGCAAAGTTGTTGTATACCTGCCAAAGACCATATAATTCTGTGCAATGAATGTCAGTGGCAACATTCCAGACAATCACCTCAGTGTGCAGGGATAATGGTGGAACTTCAGTTGTAGACGAGTGGGATTTTGAAGCAAGCAATAGCATAGGTCTGTCAATGGCATTCAACCATTATGAGGATAATAGACCAAAGGGACAGAGATGGGCTAATGGGTTGTTAGAGGGAGCAGCATCTGGCCCCTCCCTTTGGCATAGCGGAAGAGAAAAACATTTGTAGTCCTCAGCGAAATTTGAGTGTTTCCATGACAACAAGTACAGGAGTGATTAGAATTGCCTTGGGTGCATGAGCAGATATTTGTGTTCTTTTATTGTGACACAGCTAGTTCTTTCACCACCCAGACCAGGTCTCTCACAGGCTGCCACTTTGTGTCCAGTCCCATGAGGACGATCTGGGTGTCATCTATATTCAGATGGTATCCAATGCTATGGACCTAGAAATCGTCCAGCAAGACTTTTTAGACAATGAAGAGGCTTGTCCAGAGGAATGTTCCTTGTGGGTCTCCATACGCAGCTAGTGCCCTAACCAGCCATTCTGACAGCATGTAGTCAGCCTCTATCTGTGTGTGTTGGTGGTGTTTTAGAGCATACCTGTGGACTTAGGACATTTACTAAGGCCTTCTGCTCCCACATTTTTCTTCAAAGTACCTCATCACTCCAATTTCTGTTACATCCACAGGAACATCCTACTTTGTGCAAGCCCAGTTGCTCCCATGCAATAATGCCTGGATGACAGTACTACAGTGGATTAATTTGTGAAACTTGACTGCCTCACATACCACTTTGGCAGGGCAGGTAACTACAGCTATTTGTGGAACTTCTTGGATTTTGGCTGTGGGACCTTATTGGGATATCCAAGCTGGGAGACCCATGTGAAGCAGACCATTTGAGGCATTGAAAAGTTGAATGTTGATGACACTGTTTTAATGAGTAATATGGGCCTGTCTTCACCAAATTCAATTTAAATTACTGCATATATACATACATATGTATATATATATATATATATATATATATATATATATGTCATAATAAGTCCCTGCTGCCAACTGACTGCTACCGCCAATCGGGATTGGTGCTCGGTTACGGGCCAGGACCCGTGAACATCCACAATCTATCCTCTCAATCCTTCTTGAAAGAAACTGCCGGCACTCCAGATTTCTTCGATCCAATAAATGTATTCCTCTTTCAACACACGCTGTATTGTTCAGAGCTGACGCGTTTCAACCGTGTCGGTCTTAATCATAGCCCAGAATTCCATATTGCCATATTCAAGCCCTACCGCCCCTAAATAATGTATCCTGCAGTTTCATGAACATGAAAAAAACACTATTGACATTGTAACAGCAATTATATACATTTTAAAATACATATTTTTAAATCATGCCCTCTTCATTACTTCCCCTTTCAAACCAACACAAATCATCCTTAATTCTAAAATGCAATTTTATAAATCAATATTAAATATCCTCTTATTTCTGATTCATAAAGAAATCAAGTCTATAATTAATCTCTTAACACCAAGTGGCTTTTCACCTCCTGCCGGCATGATTTTATATTTTCTTTTGCTATAAATTAATCTTAAATCTCCTACAATTTTTTATCAACTACCTCATAAACAAAAATGATAATTAAGAAATACATAATAGTCAAAATAAAAAATATAATATAAAAAAATCATAAATATCTGGCACCAGAGCGATATGGATATGATAGTACCACAATACTTATATACCCAATTGGTCACATAAAGAACTCGTGTTATGAATCACCATTAATTCATCATCCATATTGCACCCTTTATAACAATAAAACTTTTCTCTGAACCTTTACGCTCTCAATCCACAAGTACAAAAAGTTCTTCATCCTGGTTCAATCCCCACGTGAATCATCTGTTTAATCTGATTATATATTCTGATTCCATCCTCCTGAGAATGTGTTCCCTATCGCCTTCTCTTGGTGATGGCAACACCCTGTCAATTTCAAAGAAGACATTCCATCAATTTTTCATCATGCACCTGTCAGTGTTGTACTACTGGATAATTTCCATGATTATTCTTGATGGCACGCCAATGTTCCAAAATGCGCTTTTTAACAGGAAAAATTGTGCTACGCACATACCATAATTTACACAGACCCAGAAACGCATTTACTGTGAAGTCTGAATTACAGTTGAGAAATTTGTCAATCCTAATCTCCTCCCCTGTGGGTACATTGTATGTTTTACGGTTGCCGCTATGCTTGCAGGCCTTGCAATTTATACATCTATAAAAACCTGTTTGTTTACCAAAAAACAGATTCTCCCGATTTATGTGCATATGTACCAAAATATCCCCTTTATATATTTATATATTTTAACCCACAAGGTGCTACTGATGTGACCTTTCCATCAACAGCACAACTTATTAGTCGTAATGACAAGGAAGTCACATCAAAGCACCCAGGCTTACGGATTCTGGTGATGATAACACCACAGGGGTCCTTTTTAATTTGTCAGCTCAAGCAGCTTGAGAAGAACTTCCCCAGCAGCCTAAGTTGTTTAATGATGATCAGCATCATTAATTAGCCTAATTTTACTTTCACTTCCATTGGTACGTCGGAGATATAACTCATTTTCATAGAGGAGGTATAGTTGGAAGGGGTAAACTCTTCCATTTTTAATGATGTCTCCCTGGTGGAGCCCCTCTCGGAGATCGCTGCAGGAAGGCGATCTCCTAGTAAGGATACACTCAGTAGACAGCAGGAAGGAGGGGACGGTCCAAAGGCACTGGCATAAGCCCAAAAATAAAAAAATAAAAATATTTATGCCACTATTTATCCACTCAAAGGAGGGAGGTTTGAGGGTACTATCCCCAATGTGCCATCCCTGCCTCCGGACAGCAGAAGCCCACTAGGCATTAGGAATGGTGTTTGGACAACCAGCAAATGCTATATATACCTGCCAACAGAACGGTCTTATAGATATAAATGGGATGATATTAGCCTGTGAACTTCTTCAACGATTTTATTGATTTTATTATATATGGTGTCTGCTTTTATGGTTATAGTAATTCTATATACTGAATAAAGATGATCTGATCTGAGATATAAATGGTATATTACTTTTGTTAATCAGCCATCAGGACAAAAGAATTCAGATGAAAACACCTATTTCTATGTTTACCTTTTTTACATGATTTTCTCCTGCAAGTTTATTTGGGAAAACTAGGCACGATCTACAAAAAGTACCTGTTGCTGAGTTGAAATTTTTGTCTCTTTTCAGAACTGTTCATCTTTCCAGGCTCACTCATGTGATTCATGGATTACCACTTAGGAAAATATAAAACCTAGTAAACATAACTGTTCCCGAAAACTGAAAAGGTACTTGTACTGAAAAGGTAATGATCTTAGCACAGCAAACCTTGTATTGAAGCATTTAAAAAAAAAAAAACACGTTTTTGAACAGTACTTTTTCCCATTTTTCATAGAAGACTCAAGATTTTGCTACCTTTTGCCCATTTCATTGGCTTAAATGAGAACGACCCAAAATATCGAGTGCTTTGCATTTAATGGCTTTCTGTTCAATCTTGCTTGTTTGCTCCTTATTTAATGTCATTCGTTTTTGTGTTTGGCACTCCTCTAGAGCATAGCTGCCTTACCAATCTTTAGATTGTTTATCTTGTATCCTACAATGCCACATCAGGAACTACTATATACTTTGAGTTCTCCAGTGGATACAGTTGACTTCTTCATCTCTCCCGATATGTTGCGTCCCCCTAAACATGTCTGTCCCCATGAATTCCCTGTGTTGCCTCTCACCCTGCCAGCTTATCTGTAAGACCACATGAACATGCATAGTGTTGACAGGCTTGACTTATAGGTTAGAATATGCTATTATTTTTCTCCCACCTTCCACATAACGTAAAGCCCAGGCCACGGCACAAAAAGGAAGCATTTACGGTGCTTAGGGCAGGGCCAGGTTGCTGTACCTTATCAAACAGTGTTTGAGGCAAAAGATTGATTACAATGAAGTCTGTTCTCAAAGAGGCCGATAAACCTGTTTCCTAGGTTGTGGCACAAGACAAAATGGCTGGAGCATTTGATAGAGTTCTTAATGAGATGGAGAGTGGCAAGCATTTTCCTTCATTTCTTGCTTATATGTTCTTTTACGCACTTGCAGCGTAAGCAGGGCCACATGCTATAAGCTTTTTAATTTCTGCTGAGTTTCCAGTGACAAATTAAAAAAAATAAACCATGGCATTTGCAAAGATTGAAACTATTGAAATCAATGTTGGGTTTCAAAATACCTTAAGGTAAAAAATGTTTGCTTCTCCTATAGTATTTTAATACTTTTCTTTTACTTTAAACACTGCTTTATAAACCAGCATTTGTAAATCCAGTAGCACTGACTTTATAAAGATGAGACCTGTTGGCTTTGTGTTTGCCTGTTATTAGCCACGAGTCGGCAAAAAACAGCTATTAACACTAGATGTGCCATGTTTGTTCTTTCCCTGTAGGATATACTTTTACATTTTGAAATTAAGTCCTAATGATTCCACTTTAGATTGTTTACCCAGACCCCACAAAAACTTCTGACATGCCTTAGATGGATAAAACGCCTCGTGGACATTGTTAGAAATGGGGTCTCTAGTTGCCAGTCACTTTGCACCCTGCCCTCACTCTAGTCAGGATAAGGGAAACACACAGCTCAGATAACCCCTGTTCACCCGCTTGGTAGCTTGGCACTAGCAGTCAGTCTTATCTCAGATGCAATGTGTAAAGTATTTTTACAAACATGCACAGAAACACAGTGAAAAAACTAAAGGACTCCAGTTTAGAAAAATAGTCAATATTTAAATCAAACAAGATCAAAACAACAAAAATCCAACACACACAAAGATATGAATTTTTAAGGTAAAAAGAGTCTTAATCCATACAAATCAATAGATGTGCTGTTTTAGCACAAAGTATCTGGAATGCTTAAAAAATAAAGCCGCACGGGCCAGTGTGCGTCGGAATAGCAACAGATTCATCGATTCCTTACTTGCAAGTGAAGCCATGCGTCGATTCTTTCTCTGCTGGGTAAGTGATTCATTGATTCTTTCCTCGCAGGGAAAGGATGTGTTGATTTCCGGACAAGCAGCCATAGGTCTGTGCAGTGATATTGAAGATTTTGACGCCCAGGGTCAATGCGTGGAAAATTCCGACGTGCTGTATGAAGGGTCTGCACTGAGAACAGGCGTTGTGTTGATTCTCTAGCCGCGAGGAAGGCGATGCATCGATTTTTCTGATGCCCACACAGCGATGTGTGTATTTTCCCCCGCAGGTTACCATCTTACACCTCTAAGGGCCTACAGACTGGATTTGGCACCACTTAGCAAGTCAAGACTCTGAGCAGAAGAGCCCAGGCAATGGCAGAAGTCATTGATGTCCCTGAGACTTCAGAAAAAGGGGCAAGCTCAGTCCAAGCCCTTGGAGAAACTTCACAAGCAGGATGTCAGAAAGCAAAGTCCAGTTCTTTCTCTCTTAAGGCAGAAGCAGAGCAGGCCAGCAAAGCAACAAGCAGAGTGGCATGTCCTCCTCAAGCACCAAGCTCTTCTGCTTGGCAGAGGTTCTTCTTGATCCTGAAGTAATCTAAATTTATGGGGTCAGCAGTCCAATACTTATTCTCATTTCTGCTTTTGAAGTAGGCAAACGTCAAAGGAAAGTCTTTGTAGTGCACAAGACCCTGCCTCTTCCTTGCCCTGCCCCACACACACACCAGGGGATTGGAGACTGTATTGTGGGAGGACAGGCGCAGCCTTTTCAAGTGCAGCTGCCATCTCCTCCCTCTCCCTTTAGCCCAGAAGACTCAGTGGCCGGGAAGAGGCACAGACTTTCACCAAGAGGAGGAACAGAATTTCCACAAAAGATGTATTTTTAAATAGTGAATTCAGAGACCCCAAACTCCATATCTCTTTCTGCTCCGAAGAAGATATTTAAAGGCAATCCTCATGTTAACCTATAGGAGAGACAGGCCTTGCAATAGTGAAAACTGAATTTAGCAGCATTTCACTATCAGATCATGTAAAACACACCAGTACATGTCCTACCTTTTAAATACACAGCACCCTGCCCATGGGGCTCCCTAGGGCCTACCTTAGGGGGTGCCTTACATGTACTAAAAGGGAAGATTTGGGCCAGGTCGACATGGCAGTTTACAACTGCACACACAGACACTGCAATGGCAGGTCTGAGTCATTTTTACAGGGCTACTCATGTGGGTGGCACAATCAGAGCTACAGGCCCACTAGTAGCATTTGATTTACAGGCCCTGGGCGCTGCTGGTGCACTTTACTAGGGACTTACCGGTAAATCAAATATGCCAATCATGGATAAACCAATCACCAATACAATTTAGACAGAGAGCATATACACTTTAGCACTGTTTAGCAGTGGTAAAGTACCCAGAGTCCTAAAGCCAACAAAACAGATCTGAAAAAATAGGAAGGACGCAAAACGTTTGGGGATGACAGTGCAAAAAGGCCCAGGTCCAACAGACAGGCTTTGTTTGCACTGTTTAGGCAGAGGCACTATACATGAGAAGCCCATTCAGAAATGGTAGATCTTTGCTAGCACAGTTTGAGACACTCTCTGTAACATCTTTGTTGGGACAAAAAACTATACCCAACCGTCATGTCGCCTATAGGATTCAGCAAATGTCAGATGCAACAAACACTTCATCACTAAGTGTGTATACAATATATAAGTGGATTCGGCAGCATGGAACAGAGTTAATCAATTCTCCAAATTGAATTTGCAACACAAATTTCCAAAAACACATCTAGATATCAAAAATATGATTATACTCCTATGCACATCTTTAAAATATTTTATTTCTTAAACTTTATTTTCATTCTCCAATATGTATCGACAACATTATTATCATTG
This sequence comes from Pleurodeles waltl, assembly GCF_031143425.1. Classification (NCBI taxonomy): domain Eukaryota; kingdom Metazoa; phylum Chordata; class Amphibia; order Caudata; family Salamandridae; genus Pleurodeles; species Pleurodeles waltl. Next base: position 1,129,775,174 of record NC_090444.1, on the reverse strand, counting down.
TACTGCATACATGTGCAGAAAAACGGCAGGTTCAGGAGATAAGCACTGTCACCTGGAAAAGGGAAAGATAGGCACACATAAATATACATTTCTTTTCGGATTAATGAAACAGGAAAAACGTTTCCCCTTTTTTCGGTTACTTGACTACAAAACGCAAATTTATCATACACCAAACAGCAAACATGATTCATGAACTGTATTGAACAATTACACTATCTGCATTTTAATGTGTGCAAGCGTTAATGACTCATTTGGCCTTTAGTACTTTCAAAATTAGGAAACAGAACAACTGTTAATTATCCTGGATTACTGTGGTTGCAATTGGGGGGGGGGGGCTCAGTTGCATGATGCTCACCTTGGGACCAATGTTTATGCTGTAGGTGTTTAGACACAGCAAAACGGAGCTGGCAGGTATTGCTCAGCCCCGCCAAGCTTCCCAGGTACATATGTGACTAACTGCTTTAGTCTAGGGTTTTTCATTGCGTGGTGGGACTTGTAGTCCTGTTTATCAATATGAAACCAGGATTATAAATCCACAAATCGAAAAAAGACACCTGAGTTTGAGTAGCTAATCAAGTCTGAAACCTGACAGCTTTGAGGTAATGACAATGTGACAACCTGGGAGGGGGGTGATACCCAATGTCAGGATTCAACAACTTATCTTTCTAATCTCATGAGGTGCTAAACATGTATGACCATACAACAGAAAGTTTGCACTAAATCCAGTAAATCTAGAGCAAATATTCTCATACCATTGTTTCTTTTACAGTTTTGACCAAATGGTATTTGCACATTGACAAAACATGAGGCAAACTGATTCCACATTAGTTTTCGATTTGTATAAAAGCAGTCATTCGGACTAGATTTCAAATGTAAACGTACTATGCTGGAGAGAAAACCATTTTCTGTAACTTATTGCAAGATTATCAGAAATAGTGCAGCAATAGCTTATTTGTTTAAAAAAGGCAATTTTTGGTTTAAGATCAGTTACGTTTTTACTTACTTTTAAAAAGATGTATAAACTATACATAAGGTAATTATGGTTTCACAATCCATGAACTATGTTTGAGACAAAGCCATTTTGTTTTCTAATTTATTGCATAATTGTCACAAATAGTGCAGAAATAGTTAATTTTTTTCAAAAGAGGTAATTTATATTAGTTAAGTGTTCTATTAAACATTTAAAATGAGGTACAAACAATAAATACGCCAAATATGGTTTCACAAACCATCTGTACTTTGGACACGAGTGTTAACATGCTCTGGGCAAAGACAATAATTCTGGCAATAATGCAGTAAGATGGGAAAGAAAGGAAGAAGTGGGTGATGTAAGGCGAGAACTATGGTGTAAAGATGAGTGATCCAGACAAGGAAGGATCGAAGAAACATCAATGTTAAGCGAGATGTGCTAAAGGATTGATTAGACATAAATAACGGAGGAGGAGGTACAGGGGGTGCAAGATGAGCATGGATCTTAGACTTCACTTCTGAAGGATAACAACAGAGCATGCGCAAGAGGACAAATGAATACTCAGTAGTATGGCTCAGGCCTATCCGTTAATATTTCCTTTCACCTACAGTTTTTCTTACAGAATAAGGATCAATCTGGATCACAATTATAACGCTGCTGCTCTGAAAGATTTCAGGCATGTTATGCGACAGTGGCTGATGTGAAGACACAAAACGAGTGTTAGGGGTATCCAGTTGAAGTACTGCACCACTCTCCGCCCTCACATTGCCTCTCCACCCACCACAAAAGGTCTCTATTTACACCTGTCAGTGGTCTCCATGGTTTGTTCTGCCTAGCGTGGGAAAGGATTATATTCTCATTATCATGCTGCTTCTAGAATCCACCTTAGACTGTATGTTGTGTGATGAATTCCAGATTCCACTTAATAGTGTATGAATTGAGATAAATTCTAGAATACACTTTACATTGTATGATGTGAGATATGTTTCAGAATCCACATTAGATTGTATGAAGTTTAGTACAGTCCAGAATCCAGAGTAAATTGTATGGAGTGAGCTAAACATGTCCAGTTCCAGCAGATTTTGTACCACTTATCAATGCATTTCTATGAATGTTTCATTGGAGAGGTTAGTCTTTACCAACTAAAGAAAGGATTCATCATTGCCAGGACAAGCTTTCACCATCCAACTACAAGATCACACTGAAATTTACAATAACCTTACACTCTAGCAAACGGTAAATGGGATTCTCCCTTGAGTACAATTAAAGCACCCTTCTAAGACATCTGCATTTTTTCAATATGGCTGTACCCCATTGGCTGATTTTTCTCCTTTTGAAATGAACATTCAGATTCACAAGCATTATTTGCTCTCAGTGGTCATATGCAATCACACCAACAACTAAGAATTTGTCGCACACTAAGCTCTTGCGCAAAATGTGATAGCAAAAGCTGAAGACATTTCCTAGCCTTAAGACTAATAAAAGTTGTATGATTATATGAGAAAAAATCTGAATTCTGTCATAAATGTAGGACAAAAATGGCACCAGTGGATATCTGAGTTGCCTTGTGAGATTCAGCTGGCCATTGTTCCTTTAAGCATGTTAATCCTTCTCGGCATTTCAATCTCACCTGCCTACACCATCGCTAGTCTGTTGCACACATAACTGACTATCCATTGCATGGCATGACTCACTACAGAACCCTCTATTTTCACCAATGTGTAGCTTCTTACCCTTTGACGTCCATGATCATAAGGGATGAGACTCTCTATTGCTTCAAGCATGTCTGGGCGTGATGGTTCCTATGAAGACACCAAAAACAGAAAAAAGAGAATCAGGCAAGATCTGGTCTACAAACCATCCCCACACAAATAGCCTCTAGCTCTTCGTGCATTCATGTGCATTTCTTTTCATTTAGCCATCCATTCATACGTTTCACTCTACAACCATCCATGCACTTGTTTCTCCCTTTTATCATTGGTGACTAGTGACATCTGTGACCAGTACATGGCATGACTAATGTTTTTTGGCAGCTGACAACAGTCATAAGGTATAATCATAGAGTTTTTCAAGGCAGCTGTGCAACCAGGATGATTCTTTTGCCTACAGGGAGCATGTTGCCACTTCTCTTATAAAACTAAAGATAATGTCAGGCAAGTTCTCTGAGGCATAATTCACTTAAAAAAAGGATAGCATTTTAGATTTTGAAACAATTCTGCATGGTATCTGTAAGCAATGTAAATGTGATGCACTTTAAATTGCGTTAAGTGTTGATGTGAATATTTAGGATGGAAAAACCACAATATACTGATTTTCATTGTTTATGATTATATTGAAATTTCTGATATTCATTTATAAGTCCAGTGGAGGACATGAAATTTTATTCATCATAAGAAAATACTACGGTATATGGTTTATCTTTCACCCACTGATTCTCCCTCTCACTTACCATTTCACTGTCTGTAGTCTCAGAATTGGGACTGGTTCTCTGTCCCAAAGTATCCTCTGAAGTGGTGAAGGGTGGGTACTGTAAAGTAACCAAGAAAGGTCCATGAGGCAAAACTTAGTTCAATGCCCACATCCATTACCAACAGCTATAACCCCTCTCTCCGCAAAATGAAAGTTCCTTCTCATTTCAACCCTTGATCCAATTTATTAATAATACCTCATAGTTAATCAGAGTTTTTCATGTATGGCTGAACTGGTTATCGTTTTCAAAACATTATATAGTTACTGTTTTTTAAATGAAAGTTGATTCATAAATTTTGAAGAGCAAGCATTTTGCCACTCTTCCAGTACTCTAGGGAAAGTTGTCTAGGGGTGGCTATCCTAGTGCAGGACTTTTTGTCATACAATGATGTTCACTTGTATTCGAGATCTTTCAGTAGAGCTCAGTGCCCTATTTTGCATGAGCTAAATTGCATGATTTTCCCTCCGATATATGCTGTAAATTCATCAAGCACATATAACAAAAAAGTGACCGTGGAGGACAAAGGAGATGCAAAATTGTATGCTTAATCTCTCCTCTACTGACATTCCCACTTACCCAATCTCTCCCATTATTGTATTGTATGAAGCTCAAAATCAGAGAGCCTCTGTCACTCATTCTCTCTCCTGATGGCCATACTGGCAGGTGCAAATGCTCAAAACGTGTGTAAGGAATCCCCCAGTCCGTTGCCCGTTTTCATTAACTATACCCACACCCTCTAATTCACCACAAATGATCCCTCTCCTTTCACTAGACCAGAGTTTCCGAGTAACTTGGTCTAAATAGGTCGACCGCTACAAATGAATCATTGTAGTCTCTATGACACCGTGGAGTAGAAGATAAAATAAGATTTACCTGTGACACTATAACTGGCATGAATACCCCATCTAGATTCCCTCACTTTAACTAATCCTCAGTGTTTGATGAGAACCCAACACCATCCAACACCATTGTTCACCTTTGCACCACAATGCTGTTCCTCCAAGAATGAAGTTTTGTCACTGAATCTGCAAACTGCAGCACATATGCAGAGGCCACCAAATTACTACCTTCCATCCGCATCTGCAGGGCTGCAGCACTGAAAGGCTTCCTGTCCACTGAACATATTCACATGCATCTGAACCTCCAGTACGCTTCCTGTTAATCCTTGTTTAATTTAGTGCACATTTGTTTCATATATGTGAGAGTGCACACGTTTATTTTTAACTAAGCTTACTGCTTTTTTTCTTATCAGTTATTTTTAGGTAGATGGAAAAAACATACGTGCAAAGCTGAATGGGTGGAAAAAAGAGTTCGTAGAGGCAGCTTTTTCAGCTGAAAGAAGAAAACGAATCTCTCCACCATGAGGAAGCTGTGCCAGAGCTTCTCCAACCACTTGGTTATCATGAGAGGACAGTGTCATGTAAATCCTTCCCACTTGCCTGGACCTTTGCTCTACACCAAGTTACTGCCACTTGTTCTCATACTCCTGGAGGCATGCAGCCTATGAATCATCCAAAGGAAGTCCTGCTTGCTCCATTTCCTTCCCCCTGTAGTTCATTTTTTTCCCCTCCTGCCCTGCTTGATACCCACAGAAATTCCCACATACCTCTGCATGCTTTCAAGGAGCTCCTGCCTGCCCACCCCTCCTCCCAGGATGTAATATTTACCTAATTTGGAGCAAGAGGTAGCTTTGAGAGGAAGAGCATCAGAACAGGGGTAAAGATAGCAGCACCCAGTAGAAGGTAGGTTTTTACAAACATGTTGATTTTATTTTTGTGTGTGCATGAGTGCTTATGTGTCAGTGCATGCATATATATCTGAAAATCGGCACGTTTGCATGAGGAGTGTCCGAGTGTTGTACTCCCCGCCCAACAATGTCAAATGCTGGCCCTAGGAAATCGTGCCAATGACACCTATTGTCCATCTGTGGTGAAAGGCTGCCCACCTTAATGGTGCAAGCTATTTGCAACCTGTGGGTATCCATGGCATGCTGCATATTCCACTCCCACTAAAGTGGTGGCATAGGCACAATGGTGGTAATTTTCTGCAACTTGTGGGGTTCCATGAAAGCATCCTATTGACAACCCATAGTAAAATCCTGGCCCATGCAAAATGGTTGCATTTTGTGGCAGATTGTCGTCATCCAAGGCATAATGCACCACCCCTAAGTAAACTTGTTGCAGGAAAATAATGATACATCGTGGAATATGGTTAGTATTCATGAACTCATGGTGCCAGTTTTTGGCATGGTGATATTCCTGAGAGAACGCTGCACATTCCTGAAATACTAAGAAGTGTGTCTGGGGCATATAGAGGCTGTCAGAGTTAAACCAGATTTATGGCTGAGGGGGTTTCGCTCAAAATGTATAGTGGGATATTGTTAAATATTTATTTAGATTATCTATCGTGTAGAGACTAATGGAAAGAGTGTTGCTAAGAATTGTCAAAAAATTGCCAAATGGTCAGAGTAGCCTAGGGGGTGTGGTTATTAGCACAATCAACATGGCATTCTGTTTGTCCCCTCAGATATGCTGCAACTATAGACACATAGGGGGTGATTCCAAGCTTGTGCGGAAACCGCCAGAAGACCGTACCGCGGTCAAAAGACCGCGGCGGTCATTCTGGGTTTCCCACTGGGCTGGCGGGCGACCGCCAAAAGGCCGCCCGCCAGCCCAGCGGGAAACACCCTTCCACGAGGAAGCTGGCTCCGAATGGAGCCGGCGGAGTGGAAGGGGTGCGACGGGTGCAGTAGCACCCGTCGCGAATTTCAGTGTCTGCTAAGCAGACACTGAAATTCTAAGTGGGGCCCTCTTACGGGGGCCCCACGACACCCCATACCGCCATCCTGTTCCTGGCGGCCGAAACCGCCAGGAACAGGATGGCGGTATGGGGGTCGGAATCCCCATGGCGGCGCAGCAAGCTGCGCCGCCATGGAGGATTCCCCTGGGCAGCGGAAAGCCGGCGGTACACCGCCGACTTTCCGTTTCTGGCCGCGGCAGAATGCCCAAAGGAGCACCGCCAGCCTGTTGGCGGTGCTCCCGCGGACCACGGCCCTGGCGGTTTTTACCGCCAGGGTCGTAATCAGGCCCATAGTTCTTAAAAACTGTCAGCATCTACTTCAAGACTGAATTGAGACATTTTAGATGCTTTCGCTATCCAATTCAAATCTGAGGATCATCTAGGGTACCGGTGTAGGTGATGTCAAATTACACATGCTGATGACCAATCAGGCAAAACACATTGTACATATATATAAGAAGCCATACTGGATGATAACAATAGAAGGCATTTCTTCATCTCTATCCTGAGTGGACAAGGGAAACATTCAAAGGCATCATTCAAACTCAATGTACTTACAGTCCCCTCACTTACCATTTCTCTCCCAGCAGGAGTGTGGTCACTTGCGTAACTAAGATTTTATTTTTCAGAAGTATATATATCATCCTACATAATTAAGTATTTTTTTTTCATTTTACTGCTGATAACTAAACTGCACAATCCAGTATTTCTCTTACTATTTCAGTACATTTTTACCTTTATGCAGGGTGTGCTATCTATGGGTACCACACTTATGCATCTTGACTTTGTTGTGATTGTCGCTCTCTGGCCTATCTGCCTAAGTCTTTGTGTCTACTAATGAATTATTAATGTCTTGCAGAGGCTGCATCTAGAGCTGACTGTGGTAATAACTACCATTGCTCTCTGATAAGGGTGTTATAACATAACATAATGTTCGTAGGGCGGCCACCGTCATTAATTGACCATCATTCATGTGAGGGGCATAATGAGGAGAAAGCACAATTAATACCTGTTACCACTGAGGAGCATGAAGGTAACACATTTAGTAGCATCAAGACCACCAGTTTCATCACTACAGGATGGCCAACAAGTCGAATGCACCTATTGGCTGGCTGGCAGTCCCTGCTTCAGACTTTCACAAAATCTAGCACTCGGACAGGGACAGTGGTTAATTTAACTCATCTATAGCTTTGGAGTAGCTGAGACAGTTTCAGCATTACATAGAGAATTTTAATTATTTCGATCATTAGTTTGCCCATGTCCTTGAAAAAGGCTAAATTATACATTTCTTACATATTTTATACTATGCATGGGAATACAAAATATTTTTTAGTGATTCAATAAGAACTGTTGTTGATTGATTATACTAAGGAACAAAGACAACACACACATTCTTCCAAGGCTCACAGAACATTTAGGTCATGCTCCTAAAAATTAGACATCAATTCCTTTGAAATATGCTTTACCTATACACAATACAAAATATATTTTCAATTGCAAGGTTATCTATCCTATACAGTCTCATAAAGAGTATGTTGAGCATGTGTTTATAAATGGGCAAACCTGCATCTGGTAAATCTAGCCAGCCAAAACATGTCTCATGACAAATAACGTATGTATCATCTATGATCTACAAGGGTGTGTGTGTGCGGTATGTGTGTGTATCTGTGTGAGAGTTTTGACTTGGGGTGGTGAAGAGCCTGCCTAAAAATGTCTTGCTAGTTCTATGACATGACTACCTTTTGTCCCTACTGACACTGTTGGTGGAGTAGCCCTGGGGAAGGTGTTTGCTATGCCTGTTTCACCTCTGCTCCACAGGACCCACACAGAAGTAGCCATGTACATTTGGGCCAGAAAAGCTGTACTAGGTGTGTGATCAAAACCATTTGTCAGACTCCACAATCATCAATCGTGAAACTTACATTTACTGAAAGTATATACTCTTCATTGGTACACTGAGGATGCAAGTGATCAAATAGAGAATAATTGGGGAAGTCAAAATAAAGGTGGCTTGTAAGCTAAACACAAAAGAAAAGAGGAAAGGGTAAATACTGCCAGTAACGGTCGTCTAAAAGTGCTAGTGGGTTTGAGGTAATGTCATTGCAACAAGCGTGAATGTTAAGTAGATGAACTGAGTTTTCAAATTGCTATGGACTGGTCTAGAATGCTATGAAAGAGATTATTTGAAGAAAGGGATGGTTGGTTATAGATTAGGAGCAGGGGTTGGGGATGAGATTATACTTGTAAAGGATCCATTATTAGAGAGCTACAAATAAAATGCACAGACAAAAACTGAAACACTCCAATACAAGGTTCCTCTCCCGCCATCAAAGTACTTTTTTTACTTGCCCTTCTTCTCACAGTAATTTGATTTGTGCTGTCAAATTTGAATGGTAAACTTCTATGTCTCCCAGTCCTTCTGGAAGGCAATTTGGGAGGCTGTGAAAAAAAGGCTTGTTAAACAAGTACAAGACCAGTGTCCACTAATTAGACCCACTCTTCATCTCTGCCTTCAAATCAAAGATCTGTCTTTTATTATTTGTTAGAATATCAAGATTGCTTTAATTTTGCAAAAGTATTGACACATTGCCAAAGTTACACTGAATGAGTCCAGTAAGTCGCCAAGTGGGGATCGGCAGCCTGGGGGACATTCATTGTCTGTCTATGAAGTGGGCGTTGTGGTCAGAAACCACTCTGTGCAAGTGAACAGCTCATTGCAGGAAGGGAGTCAGTGAGATCGAGCGCAAGAAGTGTTTGAGGTGCACATATAACCTGTGTGCTCCGGAGTGGACGGGTAGAATTTAGCAGCAGGATTGTGTACCCACCAAGTGTCCACAGAGGACCATTGTTGCGCCCAGCTAGAGAAGCGTGTTGTTTGTGCATGCGGGGGCACATGGGCAGGGTGGGTGTAATCTGTTGAGGTGGATATCTAATACGCAGTATTAAATTCCTGCTTAGTACCCAGAGAAATGCAGTTTTTTGAGTGAGAACGGAGGAGAGGGCACCTCAGAAATCTCCCTGATTAGTGATAGGGGCATAGATACTTCCTAGTAGTAGGGGGTGACCATCTAAGGGCCCATCCAGGAGCACATAACGGCCTTCAGTACTATTGGTGGTGTCCAAGGCTTGGTAGGGAACTCCCGGATAAACCCAGTTAGGACTCCCTGGGCATATGCAGGATAAGTAGTTGCAGAGATGTGGCCTCTCCAGCGTTTTCTCAAGCGGTCTATCTCATCTGTTGCAATGTGGGTCTCCCGCAATAGAACTATATGCGCATGCTGCCTCCTAATGTAGGAGTATACCGCATATCTTTTGCAGGCAATATGCATGCCTCGCACATTTGAAATGAGGAGCCATAGTGTGTCATGGGAGGTCTGCATGAGGAGTGGAAGGTGTTGGTGTCTCAGAAAAGGTGACAGTGTCTGGAGCACTTAGGCAGCATAGGGAACAATAACCTTGTGATGTAAGCAGTGTGTAATAATGTGCCAGGAAGGATGCAGGACAAGTAACAGAATCAACTTGAGAGAAACAGTAGCAGTGTAGGAGGAGGTGATCTGCTCAAATATGAAATGAAGGAATTATGACGGTACATCAGGTAGGCAATATATGACCCCATCAAGCAAGCAGCATCAGTAATTTTCAGCACCCTCTATTGGTGCTTACCAAAGTGGCAAGGGAAATCATGCAGAGAATTTACTCTTGTCTTTTATGGCACCCTAAGGTGTAATCGTTCATGGATGGATGTCTCCAAAAAGCCAATATGAGGTAGTGTTACATTATGGTGTGACATATATGACGTACTGGTAATAGCAATACAGCACTACACAAATCTAGTAACATGATTTACCATTTTCTACAGCGCAACACAATTTTGGTGTGTAGCACAAAACAGAATGCTACATGTAAAGGAATCAAATTAACTTATAAGTTGTAGATCTGCCAAGTCTTAAGCTGCTTCTGTAACTTCTAATGGCTGACCTGTCAGGTGAAGATGCTCTAGCAATCTATGCCAGGTGGTAGGGGCCAGGATGAGGATAGACTGACGCCCAACGTTGCCTCCTGAAGGCAGAAGGGAAGTAGGAACCAAGGCTGTGATGTCATATAGCAAAGCAGCACACAGCACTATGAACAATACATACAAGTTTTAACAAGCATTGCCAAAACCAAGGGTATGATTGACATTCAGATATAACCAGCCCTACTGAGTTGGACCTGTGACCAATGTTCCCTCTAAGTTTTTTTCCACTGTGTGCGGCAGTGTGCGGTCTCTGTGCGCTGCAGCCAAGGATACGTGCGCCAAGAAATTGACCATTCACGCGCGTGCAGTGCATAACTAGCCAAGATCTTTAGCATTAGCCTCTCCATACCACTAAAGCAAAAAAGGGATATCATTGCTCCATGCAATAGGGCATCAAGGCAGTTTTGTGACCTGGTTGGACACCCCAAGGACATGACCTGTTAAGTGCCACCTACTCCCCAGTTAGAGAAAACAGAGGAACATTGCCCGCGGCCTTTAAACGCTGTTTTCATTGACTTCAATCCAGATTCAAATATGAGCATTTTCTGCAATAGGAGAGCACGACTATCGCTCTAAAAGGCTTATTTGAGCTGAGAAAGTGATAATGCATATAAACAACTATGAAGTATGACAATGATGGAAAAGTTGATAACAGCACATTTCCTACTGTTCTGAAGCATTTCCTAGCTCATTAACCATTAATTTTCAACATAAATATCACTTGCTCGCTTGTATGCTAAAGTACGCCAAATGATGTTTAAAACACTCCTGCGGCCTTTAAACGCTGTTTTCATTGACTTCAATCCAGATTCAAATATGAGCATTTTCTGCAATAGGAGAGCACGACTATTGCTCTAAAAGGCTTATTTGAGCTGAGAAAGTGATAATGCATATAAACAACTATGAAGTATGACAATGATGGAAAAGTTGATAACAGCACATTTCCTACTGTTCTAAAGCATTTCCTAGGTCATTAACCATTAATTTTCAACATAAATATCACTTGCTCGCTTGTATGCTAAAGTACGCCAAATGATGTTTAAAACACTCCCCGCGGCCTTTAAACGCTGTTTTCATTGACTTCAATCCATATTCAAATATGAGCATTTTCTGCAATAGGAGAGCACGATTATCGCTCTAAAAGGCTTATTTGAGCTGAGAAAGTGATAATGCATATAAACAACTATGAAGTATGACAATGATGGAAAAGTTGATAACAGCACATTTCCTACTGTTCTGGAGCATTTCCTAGCTCATTAACCATTAATTTTCAACATAAATATAATTTGCTCGCTTGTATGCTAAAGTACGCCAAATGATGTTTAAAACACTCCCCGTGGCATTTAAACGCTGTTTTCATTGACTTCAATCCAGATTCAAATATGAGCATTATCTGCCTTAGGGGAGCACGTATATCGCTCTAAAAGGCTTATTTATTAACGTGCGCGCTTGCCGAAGGGGCCTGCGCGATGGGGAAAGGAAAGGTGCGCGCGCGCTTTACAGGGAACATTGCCTGTGACCAATGTTCCAATGTAAAGCTTAACATCAATCTGGTACCATATGCCAGGCACATAATAAAATATACCCTGCTACCACCCATGATGGCATTAACTGCTACTAGGCTCAAAAAGGCTATGGGTCTGCTTTGACCATTCACCAACGTGTCCAAATGGTTGAGGGCTGATTAGTAACACATTACAATGCATAAGAACTGGGATAAACTTATGCTTTGGTTGCCAAGATCTTTAGCATTAGCCTCTCCATACCACTAAAGCAAAAAAGGGATATCATTGCTCCATGCAATAGGGCATCAAGGCAGTTTTGTGACCTGGTTGGACACCCCAAGGACATGACCTGTTAAGTGCCACCTACTCCCCAGTTAGAGAAAACAGAGGAACATTGCCCGCGGCCTTTAAACGCTGTTTTCATTGACTTCAATCCAGATTCAAATATGAGCATTTTCTGCAATAGGAGAGCACGACTATCGCTCTAAAAGGCTTATTTGAGCTGAGAAAGTGATAATGCATATAAACAACTATGAAGTATGACAATGATGGAAAAGTTGATAACAGCACATTTCCTACTGTTCTGAAGCATTTCCTAGCTCATTAACCATTCATTTTCAACATAAATATCACTTGCTCGCTTGTATGCTAAAGTACGCCAAATGATGTTTAAAACACTCCTGCGGCCTTTAAACGCTGTTTTCATTGACTTCAATCCAGATTCAAATATGAGCATTTTCTGCAATAGGAGAGCACGATTATCGCTCTAAAAGGCTTATTTGAGCTGAGAAAGTGATAATGCATATAAACAACTATGAAGTATGACAATGATGGAAAAGTTGATAACAGCACATTTCCTACTGTTCTAAAGCATTTCCTAGGTCATTAACCATTAATTTTCAACATAAATATCACTTGCTCGCTTGTATGCTAAAGTACGCCAAATGATGTTTAAAACACTCCCCGTGGCATTTAAACGCTGTTTTCATTGACTTCAATCCAGATTCAAATATGAGCATTATCTGCCTTAGGGGAGCACGTATATCGCTCTAAAAGGCTTATTTATTAACGTGCACGCTTGCCGAAGGGGCCTGCGCGATGGGGAAAGGAAAGGTGCGCGCGCGCTTTACAGGGAACATTGCCTGTGACCAATGTTCCAATGTAAAGCTTAACATCAATCTGGTACCATATGCCAGGCACATAATAAAATATACCCTGCTACCACCCATGATGGCATTAACTGCTACTAGGCTCAAAAAGGCTATGGGTCTGCTTTGACCATTCACCAACGTGTCCAAATGGTTGAGGGCTGATTAGTAACACATTACAATGCATAAGAACTGGGATAAACTTATGCTTTGGTTGCGGGTATTTCAATTTATCTACGTTCAACGTATAACAGCCCCTCTGCTGCTTAACCATCATGTGACATTAACATTTTCTAAAGATGAATTAGTGAACTGTACATGAATGCCTGCGCATTGTCAAGGCAAAGAGATAACATTTCTGCCCATTTCCCTTCCTCCTGCCTGTCAGCCCAGATGTGCTGCTGCTCCCATGTGATACCTAATGATAATGATGCCCCCAGGCGATTTATTCAGTAATTATTGTTAGAAGGGTCATTCAGACCCAATTCACAGAATGGTGTATTTTAATCCTTGTGAGAAGGGCCATTCAGACCAATCAACTTACAGTATGTATAAAAAGAGGTATGTAGCTCAGAAACTACAAGATAATCATTGAAAAGGCTTATAATTAATGCAAGACTGAGTAAAATATCCCAGAGTCGGTGATTAGAGCACAGGAATCACACATATGGGCCTGACATACAAGAGCCAGCCAAGAGTATGCCAGATGTGATTTTTCTGTCAGCATCAGCACGTGTTATGTCACTGATCCATGGTCCCCAAAGAGGCAGTGCATCTTCATACAATAGTAACCACTGTGTACTGGGTTCCTAAAGTGTTTTTGTCTATGTGCTCTATGAGTCTGATAGCTAGTACAATTACATTGTCGCCCACCTAGCGCGAAGGTCAGTTTTTAGAGCACACTGTAATCATGGGTTCTATTTGAAGAAACTGTATATTTTGTAGTTAGGTGCAGCTGGCATGAGTGAAAGTTAGAGTTACAAAAAGACTTTAATCCCCATGTACGGTGTTGCCACTCTGGAGCTAAGAGGACCTATAATCAATGAGGTAAACATTCTGCATTGAAAGCGTTATTGTTTCTATGACTGGAAGATGGGTGTTGAGCATGGAAGCCACATCTCCCTGTATTGCAGAAGAGAACTCATATTACTTGGTAAACCACCCTTATCTCAATAGCAGTCAACCGTTTTTTAAAGAAGGAAATTAAATGGTTGTCAGCAATACAAGCAAAATAACGCTGTGCCAGCTACATCACTGTAAAACTTAAATCTACTTTTTTGCCTTTTCTTGTGGTTTGCTGCTACCTCATTTCATATTAATGAGCTACTGGCGCTGCATTTACAACCGTAGCTATTATTAAAGCAATTGTGTAATGGGCGCTATACATACGCTGTGAAAGAAGCATGCACACATGACCTACCATATTTTTTGTGCTCCACCATCACATTGCTAACTGTGAGACTGGCGCCACTCTCCAGTTTCTTAATTAACATTTTCTCACTGCGCCCGGACGTGTTTATCAATAAAAGGTGTGCACCATTAAGTGATCTCACGACAAACCCTCCTGCCCCTCGCCTCCTCTTAACAATGGTGCTTCTCTGAGGCCATTTCGGAGGTGATCATCCTTTGAAGATGATTGTTTGGATACAGTGTGTCATACTGTAAAAAGGCCATTATTAGATGCACTGGGTAGATTACACATTTACAACATACACAAAGGGTGTGCCCTAGATGATGTCCCAGGTGGCCTCCTCCGCCCTCATAGAGAAGCCGTCCCTGATGATAACAGCTGTGTACTATTCTGATGCAGGCATGATTAATACAGGGACACAATTATTAACTGTGTATTTTGTTATGTTTTGTTTTTCTTTACACCTGTGTGAGTCTTGCAGGTTGCTAAAACTAGGGCTCACTAAAGGGCTGCGGGACTATCTTGCTGTGGATTTAGCTTTTTTAATAGTTGTACACAAACCAGCAGAATTTAAAGTTGCCTTTTGACGAGCTTGCCGCTTACAGAGTATAAAGTGCATACCTAACACTCAGAATCTCAAAATTAGAGTACAGATTGCAAAAGGCACAGCTCTGAAACACTGGGCAGGTGTTGCCTCTCTGTTTCTGAACTTTGTCTGAGAATCATCCACTAAGGCACTGCTCAGAAACAATTGCCTCTTTCTGTATCCGAGCTGTTCAGTCTGAAAACCTAGCACTAACTCGGAAAAATCAGAGGCAAATGTATGAGTTTAGATAGTGTAAACGCATAAAAACTGATGCTCGGCTATGCACTTCTGGGGAGACGGCTTACACTCGCATGCAATAAAGCCAGAACTCTAAAAAGAAAAGTCATGGTTCTGAACACCATTATTAACAATTAGTGTAGAAAGCATGCACACATGCACCCCACAATCAACCATTCTTGAATGTTTTTGCTGCTTTTGGATGGACTGAATGCTGGTAATGGTAGCAAAGCAAAACAGTTATTCTTAAAACACTCACCAAAACAAAATCTAACTGTGGAAAATGTGCACCTGAACACCCCACCTACAGAAGAAAAGGGCTGACACACAACCCCTCTGTGTGTGTTGTTTGTTGTGTTGAGTTCTGGAGAAGCCAGACCTAAAAATGTGCCTCAACAAAGGAGGTGTGCGGTAAAATAATCAGGCACCCATAATCGTTTTGGTAGTTGAATTATGCACTACATGGCTATGTGGCAAATGATTTGGAAAAGACCAGGCATCAAGGAAGCTCCAGCAGAGGGACAATGAAACTTGAATCAGTCCTACTGCAAGGTACATGGACGGACCCCACTCCATTCAGACACACTTTCAAGGCAAGATGCAGGAAGCTGAGTCAGTTCAACCCCCCCTACCCCGGAGGACGATTGAGACCAGCTACGTAGGGAAGTACCATCTTTTGTCGCATATTACCCCCATTTTTACATGTATGTCAGTATGTTTTTGCCTGACTCACTGGGATCCTGCTAGTCAGGACCCCAGTGCTCATAGTTTGTGGCCTGAATGTGTAACCTGTGTAGTGCCTGTGTCTTTGAGGCTCTGCTAATCAGAACCTCAGTGCTCATGCTCTCTCTGCCTTTACATTTTGCCACTATAGGCTAGTGACTACATTTACCAATTTCAGTTGGCATACTGGCACACCCTTATAATTCCCTAGTATATGGTACCTAGGTACCCAGGGTATTGGTGTTCCAGGAGATCCATATGGACTGCAGCATTTCTTTTGCCACCCATAGGGAGCTCAGAAAAACCTTTACACAGGACTGCCATTGCAGCCTGAGTGAAATAACGCACATGTTATTTCACAGCCATTTTCACTGCACTTAACTTATAAGCCACCTATACGTCTAACCTTCACTTGCTGAAGGTTAGGTGCAAAGTTACTAAGTGCGAGGGCACCCTTGCACTAGCAAAGGTGCCCCCACATAGTTCAGGGCCATTTCCCCAGACTTTGTGAGTGCAGGACACCATTACACGCTTGCACTACATATAGGGCTATACCTATATGTAGCTTCACAATGGTAACTCCGAATATGGTCATGTAACATGTCTAAGATCATGGAATTGTCCCCCCATTGCAAATCTGGTATTGGGGAGTCAATTCTATGCATCCTGGGGGCTCCACTATGGACCCCCAGTACTGCCAAACCAGTCTCTGGGGTTTTCTCTGCAGCTACAGTTGCTGCCACCCCACAGACAGGGTTCTGCCCTCCTGTGGTCTGGGCACCCCAGTCCTAGGAAGGCAGAACAAAGCATTTCCTCCGTGAGCAGGGTTTTACACCCTCTCTCTTTGGAAATAGGTGTTAAAGGCTGGGGAGGGGTAGCCTCTCCCAGCCTCTGGAAATGCTTTGCACAGATGGTGCCCTCCTTGAATAAGCCAGTCTACACCGGTTTAGGAAACCCCCAGTCCCTGCTCTGGCGCGAAACTGTACAAAGAAAAGAGGAGTGACCACTCCCCTGTCCATCACCACCCCATGGTTGGTGCCCACTTCTCCAGTGTGTCTCTGACCTCTGATCTTGTTTCCAGAGGTGTGGGAGCACTCTGGAGGCCTCTGACGTCAGAGACCCCTCCTGATAGGTGAATACCTAACTTGGTGGCCAATCCTCCTCTGAGGGCTATTTAGGGTCTCATCAGTGGGCTTTTCCTCAGATTACGACTTGCAAGAATTCATCAGGGTTCCTCTGTACTTCTCTCTTTGACTTCTGCCAAGGATCAACCGCTGACTGCTCCAGGACGCCTGCAAAACTGCAGCAAAGTAGCCAGAAGACTACCAGCGACATTGTAGCGCCTAATCCTGATGGCTTTGTCGTCAGTTTCCTGGTGGTGCATGCTCTGGGGGCTGCCTGCCTTCACTCTGCACTGGAAGCCACGAAGAAATCTCCTGTGGGTCGACGGAATCTTCCCCCTGCTCCAGCAGGCACTAAACTTCTGCTTCACCGGAACTCTGGGTACCCCACTCATCCTGACGAGCGTGGCCCCTGGAACACAGGTGATGGACCCAAGTGACCCAGACTGTCCAGTGGTCCAACTGTCTGAATTTGGAGGAGGTAAGTTCTTGCCTCCCCTCCCCAGACAGTAATCCTGTGCACCGTGTGATCTGCAGTTACAAGGGCTTCTGTGCACATTTCCAAGAGATCCTGCATGCACAGCCGAGCCTAGGTCCCCAGCACTCCGTCTTGTGATGCTCAGCTCCCTGAGTTGATCTCTGGTGTCGTGTGACCTCTCTTTGCAGTGCTGAGACGACTGCCGTGTTCAGTCTTCTTTAACCCATGTTCAAGGACTTATGTGGGTGCTTCCTTCCTGTCCGAGGGCTCTCTACATTGGTGAGGGCCCCCTCTGTCTCCTCTCCTAAGTGGCGACATCCTGGTCCTTCCTGGGCAGCAAACTTTTTCTCTAACCGGGACTCTTGCAGGTAGCAAGGCTTGTTTGCGGTATTTTGCCAAGGAAACAACTCTGCATCCTCCAGCACGCCGTGGGACATCTTCTGCATGAAGAACTTCCTACCTCCTTTCGTTGTTGCAAAACCTGCAGCTTCTTCCAAACAGAGGCAGCCATTTTGCACCTTCATCCAGGGTTTAATGGGATCATGCCCACCCGGACACTTTAGCGACTCTTGGACTTTGTCGGAAGGGGTCTTCAGGTCCAGCAATCTGTATTCAGTGCTTTGCAGTCTGTTGTGGTCCTTGCAAAATCCTTTATCAAAACTTCATTGTGTTTTTGGGGAAATAGTAGTACTTTACTCCTACTTTCCAGGGTCCTGGGGTGGGGTCTCCTTTACACCCTTAGTGTTTTCTCACACTTCCAGCGACCCTCTACACACTACACTTGCCTAGGGGTACATTCATGGTTCACATTCCACTTTCTTAGTATATTGTTTGTGTTGCCCCTAGGCCTATTGCATCCTATTGTGTTTTACAGTGTTTGCACTACTTTCTGACTGTTTTACTTACCTTATTTGGTTATTTGTGTATATTTTGTGTATGTTACTTACCTCCCAAGGGAGTATATCTTCAGAGATATTTTTGGCACATTGTCACTAAAATAAAGTACCTTTATTTTTAGTAACTATGAGTATTGTCTTTCTTATGATATAGTACCTATATGATATAAGTGGCATTGCATGAGCTTTGAATGTCTCCTAGTTCAGCCTTGGGTGCTCTGCTATAGCTACGTCTATCAGCCTAAGCTGCTAGAACACTACTACACTCTACTAATAAGGGATAACTGGACCTGGCATAGGGTGTAAGTGCCATTGGTAACCACCACAAGCAATGCCAGCCTCATACATTGGTGGTGCAGTGGTGGGATAAGTACTTGTAACTGCTTTACCGCTTTGTCATTGGTGCTTTTCATAAGAAAACCATATTCCTAATACTTGGAAATATACACAAGTAAACTTAACAGTCTTACTTTCACTCTAAAAACTGTCTAAAAAGTTTGAAAACGTTTTTTCTCTCTGTTCTTGAAAACTCTAAACTTTTTCTCTTACCCCTAACCTCTTTCTTTTCACCATGTGTGTGGTAGAAGCCACTCCCAAAGTTGCGAAGACTAATTATGACAATCTAAACTTTAAATGTTTGAGGGGTCTCTGTATAGAAAGAAGACTTGGTATTGGTAAGAACCCTACTAAGGATCTCCTTCTTAACCTTCTCCTTGAAAGTGACCAGAATCAGGCTGGTCAAACCCAGGATCAGGAGGTAGAGGAGGGGGATACCGAGATAGATTCAGGGGAGGCTCCTGAGAACTCTGGGTAATATACTTCCAAAGACCTTTCACTTATCAGGCCACTTAGTGAAGCTGGTATTGGGAGGGGGTCAGAAAACAGTAGAGCACCTTTCACTCCAAAAGGCCAGGTCACTAGGGTTCAGGTAGTCAGAGAAAGGTCCACTTCTGCCCATTCTCACATTACCTCTGTATCAGAGCATTCCCAAACCTCCCACCCTGAGGATAACTTAATGTAAAGGAAACTCAGAAAGCTGAGATTGGAAGAGGCCAAACTGAGGCTAAGGCAGCAACAATTGGCCACTGTGGGGGATGCAGAGATCTGTACTGTGCCCCTGAATTCCAATAATTCAAAGAAGACCCTGAAAGCAGTAACAGCATGTACCAGCTGACAAAATCTCGAATAACCAATTGTGGCAGCTTGGAGATCTCAGTTCAAGAATCAGAGGAGCAACGACCCATAGCCACTTTCACCCCTCATCAATATGGTCTAAGTCAAAAGAAGCTGGAAGCTCAGTCTCCAATTCCCAAAGTGATCACCACAGGGCCTTGCTGCCACCAACTAACATAACTTCATTGATTTCAGAATTTGAGGTAATGGCTGCCTATTCCATCCCACATCATCAAGCAATGTTAAAATTGGCTGCAGACACAACAAGATCCCCTAGCCTGAGAAAAATCTGAATTGCAACAGCATGCATGTAAAGGTGGAAGTCTGTCTCTCACTCAATCCCCTGGGGGACCAGGAGACTAAGGTGCATACCTTTCATCTGTTATTATTGGTTTACCAAATATTAATGGTAGTTTGATATGCATGGCATTTTGTTATCACTTGTGCTCCCATGTATCAATTGGTTCTCCTGGCACCAAGATTCCTACCCATTGATACCTGCACTTAAAAAATAAGTATGCATATACATATACTGAGATAGTGGTTCTGCTTAATAGAATCGCTTATGGTCAAGTACGTTTGAGAGTTTTGAACAGAATTGTAATTAACCATGAATACTCCAGAGGATTATCCCATTTTTCTCACTACATAATGATTGTACTAATGTAAGTGTTACATGCTGAACAAAGAAAATAATGTATCCACTGCAGGCCATAACTAGTGGGTTGTAAATGTCAACCCCCCCTTACACTTTAACCTATGGACAACACTCACTAAAGAGACAGTATTACAGACTTACTTCAATGCCAGACGCTTGATCACCTGCATTCAATAGTGTGGTTTGATGTGTCTCTAAAGATTGGAGGAAAAAAGATAATAGAATAACATCAATTTTCTAATCAGATGACAGTCATTGATCTAATGGAACATGTGTTGGAACTATTATCTTTTGTATTTTCAGGTCATGTCCAAGTATGGAGTTACCGTAAACAAACTATGAAGACTGTTTAGTGAGTAAACAATACCATGGAAATGTTTCTCGCTAAGGTAAATGTAACTCTGGTATTCCTTCTCTGTGATGTTTTTCTTTCACTCAATACTACTATATAGAAGGCATTTGTTGTAGGACCTGGGTCTGTGATGTAGCAGTGTAGCAGGTAGAGGGTGACACAGATAGGGAGAATATCTTCTATCTTTCTTCCCCCTTGTGTAACTTAAGAGATCATACCGCAAACCATACAGTCAGAATATTATACAGAGCACACATCTTTTTATATAGATGACCAACCCAAACCTACAGGTACAGACTGGTACCATAAGCAATCCTCCAAAAGGGAAGAGGAAGGTCATAATGCTCAGATAAAGTTACTGGGAAGACAAGGACATTAATTGCTAGTCATGCCTTTGGTTGAATTGGACATCAGTTTGTAAACCAGAGGTCATTCTCTATGGAATCACACAGTTACTAGAGCAGATACACATAGCATTTTTTACTTATAAAAAATATATTGTGAAAAGACAAGAGCCTCGGGTCCATTCTAGAGAAAACTTCTCACTTTAACAATTTATGGACACAGCTCGACAAAAATCTTTTTAACAACTTTTTGTGAACTGAAAAACATCCTGTTAAGTTTCTTGTAGAGGGATTTAGAAAGGTTCCTATATAGTCTATAGCCTATTCCTGCCACAAAAGCAAATTCTACAATTCAAAGAGCACTGGAACGCAATCTGGGTAGTAGAAAGCGACAAAGAGTTAATCAGCTATGATGATATCCATATATTCTATGACCTTTTACAAATGACTCTCAAATATCACTGGCATTTTCGAAACATGCCTTAATGATCATTTCCTTTGGAACATTCAAACCACCAAAAGCAAACAAGTCTTAAATAATATTTAAAATAATAATTTCATAGGTACCAAAAAGTTAACTCAATTCTACGTTTTTCAAAGAGGACCCTCACACCGAAACCAAAAATAATAAACACTACAGCATACTTCACCAGAAGAGCTGTGTGCATTGGTAAAGGATGCGGTAGTAGACCTATGGGTGGAGGGCATGGACAGAAGCATGGGTGATTAATAATACAATGACCAAAGAGCAAGTTAAGTTTTTCAATTAGTTACATTTGTGAACTAAATAAGCTAATTCCCAAAGGTGCCATTTAGGGATTAAAACACATTTTAATTTTATACCATTAATAATTTGTCATAAACTATACTTTTTTGCCGCTGGTAAAGCATGTAATATACTACAGTTTGTGCCTTGGAAAGTTGCCTTTCTGAGGCACCGACCTGTTCTCTAAATACATGGTTTCCCACCTGCTGTGGCCGTCTCTGGTGAACATGCAAACACTGATGGTCTGAAAGACATGTAAATGTCAGTGCAAGCCACCCAAGATTTGAGGATTTGCTACTGGTTGGTACTCACCAAGCAGGAGGAGGAGCTCTTTTGCTTTCCCTTGTGCTGCTTGAGATATTTTAGACAGAGGTCCCGGGGCAGAGATCTGCCAAGGAAAAGAAGACAATATTTAATGAGGGGGCCAGGATCATTTACACCTCCGCTTGCTACAAGATTGCCCAGTAAGAGAACCACTGAACCCCAGCAAGCTCAGCTGTTTGCAGTGAAGACCCTATTGACACACTCACATCTCTTTCAGGAGCCCTAATTGCTTCTTGTCAAATCAATTATTCCTTAACTAAGCCAAGAACTAGCCAGCAGTAGGTGCCAGCTTGGTCCTCAAATAGAGCAAGCATGTGGTAGTAGTGGCTATCGTTTGCTTAGCCTTTTGATATCTCTGTGTAACAAATTGCTTCGGGCCATGTAGAGAGTGGCATAATATCCCTTTTTATTTTTTGCAGATCATCATAACATTGGGACTGCCTGTGCTGCTGTATTGCAATGAGCTGCTATTGAATATATTGCAGATGGAAAATGTCAGTCTTTTTACACAAACCGGAAGAATGCCTGGTAGAGTTTATGCTGTTATCTCACCATTTGAGGGGAAAGACTAACTCAGTGAGGCAAGCAAGCTTGTGTGTGCTATATTTTAAAAAAGTAATCCATATATTTTGGTGCCAAAAAAGAAAATTAAGAATGTTAAAGGCATTCCAAGTACCTAGCAGTGGAGACATTGGTCACAAGCTCCACCCCTTTTAGGGATTGTTGGTCACTTTTGTAAATGTAGCGAGTGCCATTGTCAGCCCTCTTGTAGTAAAGCCATTTGGTGACATTTACCCGGTGAATGGAGATAAAGACAATTGTCAATTTGGGCTACAGAACAAATGCTAACTCCCCTGGCTGGAAACTTAGTGGCTGACATTCTGAGTTACTTGCTAGGACAATGAGTGATAATATCACTCACATTTCATGGAAATCATTGGTGAATTCCTCCATCCCCTTTGGAGACAGTGGGTAACATTTAAAGCGATGTGCTTTAAAAACAATGGGTGACACCCTGCTATAGAGATAGGGGGCATTTTTCAGTCCTCTCACACTAGCTACTAGGAATTTTGCCCGCTCCCCGCCCTTGCCCAAAGTGATTATATGTAATATTTGGATAAGGTAATTTAATGGCAGAAGTGTCTCCTCAAACAATCCCATACCACATTGTGCAGTGCTGTCAATATTTCTGGGGAAAAAGTCTCTTTGCATGCTTTAGATACACCTGCTTGTATGAACTGTTCCAGTGGCTGCATGGAAGAAAACATAGGATTAAGATAGGA
This sequence comes from Pleurodeles waltl, assembly GCF_031143425.1. Lineage (NCBI taxonomy): Eukaryota > Metazoa > Chordata > Amphibia > Caudata > Salamandridae > Pleurodeles > Pleurodeles waltl. The sequence continues at coordinate 1,129,751,912 of NC_090444.1, read as the reverse complement.
AGCCTTTAGACATGGGAGTCTCTCAAACATTTCATCCATTTGGCACCTGTTTGATTTACCACATGCATTCCCAACATGACTACATGGTTATAGATCGCAAATGACAGATCTTGTCCCACTAAGCAACTCAATCACAACTGTCTGCTGACATCACTCAAGTCGTGTCCCTCTCCACAGTGTTGAGATGCAGTACTTTAGGAAGTAGACAGAAGGATCAAGCTCTCTATATAGGAAGTGAGTTCACAGTAGTCAAGGGTATTGAGGTGCTCTAGATCTTTAGAGAGATTATCCACACGCACAAAACCCTAAGTGGTTGACATCCTCATGGAGTTTATTAATCTCCTGGAGGAGGGGCAAATCTGCAGAGTCCTAGGTGGAGGTACTAATGAGGAACTATATGTGGAGATTATCAAGATCTCAGGGAAAGCTGATTGGGATCCTTAGAGAGGCAGAGGTGATAGGATTCCTTAGGAGGGAAAACTAATCAAGCTTATCAGAAAGGAGGAAGTAGTCATAATCTTCTGATGTGGCCAGTTTAAAAGAATTCTCATGGGGTATGCGATTAGGATCATCTGTATGAAAAGTTCAGAAGCCTGAGGGAGTTAGATATGTAACTGATTTGAGAGATGTGTGCAAATACTTCAAAGCATTCAGAACATCAGGATTCTCAGAGGGGAAGATTTAATTTGACAAGGCCAGTTCTCGATACAGGTGGTGATAAGACTGCTCATAAAGGGGAGACGTGTTTAATGTACTCAGGAATGTTACAGTGTCTGAAAGGTAAGTTTGCAAGATTTCAAAAGTACCTACAGAATGTTTGAGGGGCATATATTAGGAACAGCTGAACTGTAGTTGTTAAGAAAACATACTAAGACAAAGTTAAAAAATAGCAAAACCTTTTCCAAATTATATAGACTCATGAAAAACAAGCCAGCTGTTGAAAGTTAAGTGGGAAACGTGATCTTTGTAGTGGGGGGGGTTCAAGATTAGAATTCTTATTGGGTATATAATATAACTAGTCAAATATCAACCGAAACATACAATCATTTGGTTATTATCTCTTCCAGAAAAAAACCTGAATGGACTTTTTAAAATATTGTCTTTTTGAGAGAAGGAACTTTCAAAATTCACAAATCTTCTTCCAATGGTGAAACGCCCCTTGCCAAGGCATTCTCTGAGTGGGTTCTAGTGGCTCGACAAATTCTACACGAGCTGCAATAATTTCAGTGACTTCCTAGATTCCATATGTACTACTAAGGACCTGATTACGAACGGCCCGAATAATCCATGTTATTTTGTGGCAAACCTAGTATGAGGAAAAAACAAGTATTACAAATTTGGTGGGAGGGATTACGTATGAATCAGATTTACTATACACATTTTTCCCTGGGTACTTAGCTGGCATCTGAAGATTAAGGGCCATATTTATACTTTTTGACGCAAAACTGCGCTAATGCAGTTTTGCGCCAAAAAAATTAGCGCCGGCTAACGCCATTCTGAAGCGCCATGCGGGCGCCGTATTTATTCAATGACGTTAGCCGGCGTTAGCCGCCGGCGCTGTCTGGTGTGCGTTAAAAAAAACGACGTACACCAGGCAGCGCCGGCGTAGGGGGAAAATGGCGTATGGGCGTCCACAAATGGTGCAAGTCAGGCTGAGGCAAAAAAATCGCCACAACCCGATTTGCGCAATTTTTTTACGATGCCCATCCCCCATTGAAATGACTCCTGTCTTAGCAAAGACAGGAGTCATGCCCCCTTGCCCAATGGCCATGCCCAGGGGACTTCTGTCCCCTGGGCATGGTCATTGGGCATAGTGGCATGTAGGGGGGCACAAATCAGGCCCCCCTATGCCACAAAAAAAAATAAAAAAAAATACTTACCTGAACTTACCTTAATGTCCCTGGGGTGGGTCCCTCCATCCTTGGGTGTCCTCCTGGGGTGGGCAAGGGTGGCAGGGGGTGTCCCTGGGGGCAGGGGCGGGCACCTCTGGGCTCATTCTGCGCCCACAGGTCCCTTAACGCCTGCCCTGACCCAGGCGCTAAAATCCGGCGCTAATGCGGGTTTTTTAGACCCGCCCACTCCCGGGCGTCATTTTTGCCCGGGAGTATAAATACGACGCATATGCATCGGAGTCATTTTTTAAGGCGGGAACGCCTACCTTGCATATCATTAACGCAAGGAAGGTGTTCACGCAAAAAAATGACGCTAACTCCATGAACTTTGGCGCTAGACGCGTCTAACGCCAAAGTATAAATATGGAGTTAGTTTTGCGTCGAATTTGCGTCGAAAAAAACGATGCAAATTCGGCGCTAAATCTCTGCATGAAGCACCAAAGAGCTGCAGTGTTACTACTTTCATCAGAATTATTTGGCCACTTGTAATGAGGGCTAAAATATGATATCTTAGAGAAAGACCCGTAGAATTCGTGCCCCATGGTGGTCAAACGGATCTAATGCTAACAAGAGAGGCAGAGGGACAAACAGAGTGGCAAATCAAAATACAGCACTCTCCTACTTCACACCACTTTATGATTATCATTCTCTTCAATATTCCATGGACATAATTTAAAAAGACATACAGTAGATTTTTAGAAAGCATACCTATGCCCCAGACATAAAGACATACCTTTATCAGGCTAAAGGAGTTTTCTTTTGGCAGGCTACCTTGCAGAAACAACACCTCTCTGATCAGAATGGGAATTTCCACGGCCAGCTGGTCTGAAGGGAGCAAAGGTGTTATTGGGCTCAGTGCCAGAAGCACCCGCTCACGGATCTACAGGAAGTAAAACAGAAAACATTACATGCCGCTGGTAGGCCTGAAGGAGGGGGCACACTTTTATTGGATTGAAAATTGCATGTGGTGGAGACACATATTTATGTATTGTCACAAAAAACGTCACAATATTGGACAAACTGTACTATGCCTGTAGCAAGTAGTTGCTACCATGGTGAAAATTTCATAGGAACGTTTTACTATGGTATAGCCTACCTAACTGTAAAAGTCGCCACTCCCTGTTTAATATATTCCATGTCACATTCACTTTACAGAAACCAACTTGTCCCATGTTCATAAGGCCAATGTAATTAAATCTATGCAACCTGGCTCTTGTTAAATAGAATTGTTGACAGTGTGCACATATGAAAAAACTGCATGGCATGCACCACATATGAGGAAAAACAAAATCTGAGATTAATGGATTTGATTCTGGACCACTGGTCTTTACATTTCATTTTAGCATTTGTCTCCTCATTATGTCACTAAAGAGCGGGGTTCCACCATATGCAAAACCGGCCATTTCAAACTGCACTGTGTCCTTTGAACAGGAATCGATTCAAACCAACACCAGTTGCAAGCTGACTGGACCTCATTAGTGAGGTTTAGCGTGATCCAATTGATGTGAGGTACAACATCTTGGTGCTCCCTTGCCACTTAGGCCATTTCACAGGGTTGAAACAAAAAAATTATCAATGGAATGCTTGACTTAATCTCAGCCATGTGTAGTTTTCTGGATGGCATTCAAGTTCAGTTTCATTAACTCACTGTCCTACTAAAGGCAGTGATCATCCCCATGCTACTGTATCTTGATCCCCAGAAGGGGCAGCCCAGTCCTGTTGCTTTTTTTCAGTGAAGCTCCATGTATGCACACCCACTGGCAGCAGTATGCCATGCTTTGCCATTGTTGAGTGTATGGGCATCATGGTCCAGTCTAAGTTCCAGCTTCAGTGTCTCCTGCCTCCCTTCAATAATTAATGGTGAGAAATAGCATATTATATTTGAGACATTTTCATACATGATGTTTTTTAATGTATGCAGGAATGGTGACGCACATGTTTTGCCTCCCCAAAAAACCTTACTGATTTGAAAACTTACCCTGCACATTTCTTCGGTGTTTTTGCATGGTGCTTCAAGGTAAGCTTTGCAGATCAAATAGTCTTGCAAATACTGAGGGGCATGTTCAGCTTCTGTGCTCTGGACGAAGGCTGAAGCTAAGGCTTCAAAAGCTGCCAGGAAAATACAAATCGGTTCTGTTCATGTGTGCATTTATGTTATCTCCTTTGCTGAGGAGACCCGACCCTGCCAGGAAAAACAATTGTCCTTGGTCCTCTAAGGTGCTGCTAGCAAGTGCATAACCTGGTCTTATTCTGCATTTCAGATGGCATGAACACGTCTTAGCCCTTTATAAATTAGACATAGGTGATTAGCTACTAGCTCAATCAGGAAAACACTGTAGGCCTTGAAGGTCTATGGTAAGTGCTATATAAAGATAATACAATGTTGGTGGAGTGAGATAAGAGATATAGAAACCAGTCAGGCATATGAAAGGTCCATACTATTTGCAGTGCAGAAAGGATAATGACAAGCACTTTCTAACAGCTGTGCCATTCTTTTCACTTTTCACTATGCACCAGATGCTTCATTTCAGCACTCACTCTTTGCATGTGTGCTGCACTGTACAGCACACATGCAAAGTAGGAACAACATTTCCTTTTGTCTAGGCATAGTATTGTGTACAGGAAGGGTAGCCTTGCTGTACTGAACCTATACTAGACTCATGCACATACCCTAGCACTATGGCACTAAGGTGTATGTGTGGTGCACAGCAGCTGAAATCAGTGCCGGCACTAGGGAAAGGGGAGGAGAGTGTCATTTCTATGTGAATATGGTGCTGTCCTGGTCTCTCCTTGTCACACAATGCTGCACAGCTTTTTTGGCTGCTGCACTGTGCTGTGTGATAGGTTTCAGAATCTGGGCCTCGGTGTCTACATAAAATAGAGCAGAATTCTTGTAATGGGTGTTTTCTTCTTCCACTCCACTCTGCCTCAGTGAAGCTGCCTTATACACTTACCGCCACTGAAGTGCAGGCGCTGAGAGAAACTTCTTGCTTTTTCCATTACAGGTAGAACGTTTTCGAGGATGAACCCCTCTGAATGCTTAATGGCAGCCTCTATGAGATAACAACAGAACACAACTCAGATTTGTTGCAATAGAAGTGGGAGCCCCGAGGTGCCTCTGAACCGACACAGGCAGCACACAGACATACCTTAGCTCAGTGATTCCCTTTAAATTAAGAATGGTGGCACAGTATAGAGGCAGGGGCCGTAGGTGTACTATGAACCAACACATGTGGCACGTACAGATTTAGAACAGTATGTTTCTTTCTTTAGGGCAGGTGGTTTTGCCTGTAAGCAATAGTGGAAAATGACCACGGAACCCTCTGAGAGTCAACGTGTAAATGGAGGCTCTTTTGATTCAGTGATCTCATAGCAGTATCAGGTTACTGATCTTCCAGGCACAAGATGCCACACTTTTTTGCCCATCTATTCTCTAGACCAAGCATTCATTTTACAAAAACGAAAGGTCACAATATAAGAATGAGAGGCAAAGGGCTAATGAGTAACTGTTATATCGCAGAAAGATTACAAAATGTAAGGGGTAAATTCCAGGAGAAGTTGTATAGAACAGCAACTTCATGAATGAAATAGGCAAAGAAAAGTAAGCAATATATAAAATACAATTACAAAAGAGTTAAAAGGGAAAGGGCAAAGGATTGGACTGTACATTCCAGAGATGCAGGCAATGGGCAGACTGATGGACCCAGCAATCTGTTTGCTGTTAAAACCTTTGTTTCTAGGTTTCATTGCTCGAATTAAAGAGGTTGAGATCTGACAGTCTTTCAAACTGTGTTGTACTGTCCTAACACAGAGATTCAAATCTGTAGGTGTCACTATCCAATTGTGTTTTCAATATCTTACACCTTTGATAGTGTGATCCTTGCACCAACAGTGTCAGAAGGGAACAAGCGTTGTTGCCACCAGTGCATCACCTTTTTTTGACGTACCGAGAGCACAGGCCCATATCTGCCACGCCATTCAAAGCCACTTTGTGTGGCTATACATGGCCTTGTAGGTACAGAATAGGGCAATGCAATGTAAGTCACTCCGTTGCCTTACTTTGCATCAAAGAGGTGTTCCACAGGTGTTGCGGTGGGTGTGCCCAAGCAATACCCATGGATTTTTACACATTCCCAGATTTGCAAGGATTTGTAAACCTGTGAATGCATCAAACGCCTACTCCTTCCCAGGGGAAGCGCAAGGGAGGCACAACGAGGAAAAATACCTTTATTTCATATAATCTTTTCTATGTGTGCTCATAGAAGGAGGAAAACGCTTGTCATGACTGTTTTTGTGCAGAAAGGGACACCTTCCTGCACAAAAACAATCATCCCTGCAACACAGACACTCTTGCATCATGGTGCAAGGGCGTCTAAATTGGCGCATGGCAGCCCACTTGGGACCAGCACAGGGAAGATGACAAGAATGCGCCGTATTTTGTAGATACAGAGCATTCCTGCCCGTTTCTTTTGACGCAGGGCAGCACAGCAAGAAGGCTTGTGTCACTGCCCTGCACCAGACCAAAAGATTGTAAAGATTCCATGAGCACCCTCCCTTAGCTCAGTCTTTTGATGTAAAAGTGTTTCTTAAATGCATGGGGACTTACCTTTTTGTCGAATTAGTTGGTTTAGGCACCAAGCCGAAACCATTTGGGGGATGGTCCTTAGCTTAAAAAATTCAATGATGGTCCAGAGCACGAGATCAGGAAGTTTGAATCCAACCTGAACTAAAACCCTGCAGCCGACGATCTGAAGGTCTGGAAAGGATGACACCTAAACAAAATGGTGCAACTTAAGTAATCAATAAAGACAGAGTATGCACACAGTCCCTAGTTGAATACCTGAAAAAGATAGGGCCTAAATGAAGAAAAGTGGCACTGCATCCAATGCAGCGCCACTTTTCTTGCACCCCTTAGCATCCCCCCACTGCCATGGTGTGTGCACCATATTAAATATATGGTGCACCATGGCGCAGGGTAGTTGCAGTAGTGTCAACATTTTTTATGCTATTGATGTATTGTGTAGGATTAGTGCCAAACATTTGCCACTAATCCTGCAGAGTACATAGGGGCCCATTGAAAACAATGGTATGCCCCTTTTGAAAGCCTGCTCTGTGCAGGCATTAAAATAACTGCAAAAAATGGCGCTTTGGAATCCAGGATTCCACTGCACCATTTTTGCAGTAAAAGGGTTACAAAGTGCCAGCACAATCCATGCATTGCCCAACTTTGTAAATATGGTGCGGTGAATTTGGCCTCTTTGGGCCACATAAGCGTCATAAAAAATTACGGTGATATGGTACAAGGAGGCGCTAGGCCCTCTTAAATCTAAGCCATAGTCTTTAAGGCAGTGAACTGTAAAATGTGAACCAGATGCGAGGGAAACAGCTGTTATTTAGTAAAATCGGTGGTGCCAAAAATCCCTGCCTCTTATGCCTAGTGCTGTAGAAGGTAGACCATGAAACTCACAATTCATCAATAGTAAACCTCGAATAATGGGGTAGGTCAGAAGTTGGAAGGCAGATAGCCTCTGTAGCCTAAAGCTTAACAGGTGGTAGTTACTAGTGGGTTAGTATGTGTATGTGTGCATGGTGTAACTGCTTTGCAGTGATTAGCACTTAGACAGTTATAAAATAATATTGTACAGGCATTCGTTTGACGTATAAAGCACCAGAACACAACCTTGGTAAATCTAATCTTAAGTGTACTATGGTTTAAGGTTTGGGACACGACAATAGCTGCCTGCCAAAGGAATGTCATAAGATTTAGAAATATTACATAAACTACACGAGAGAGAACATTTTTTATTGTTTTTTTCACTAATTCCGATTACTTCTTTAGGTGGGAAAAAATCCAGGACACAAGATTACGCCGCTACCTCTAATGTTGTAGATCTTGAAAGGGGATGGATGCTAATCAAATAATTGATCAATGAGTCTAATGTGGAGTCTGAGAACTGGAGGGGGGATCTTTTTTCAGGAAGGTATCCTATCACTTGAAGGAAGACAGAAATCAATCTACCAGTTACCGGTGGGTTTTTGGTACGTTTCTGCATAAACCGAGTCACCTCACAGTTCCTAGAGAGGGTAGTATGAGGGGGAGGTGTGATTAAAATAGATTCATCCTAGCCATTTCTGTGTGGCAGCACTGAGAACCTTCCCTGTATCGCACCATCTTCAGCAGGCTGTGTGAGTGCTGCGGGGGCTACAAGTATCTTGTGTGAAACTTTATCCGGCACTGGAAAAGCTGCTTCTGTTAATGACAAATGTCCTCTGGCAGAATGTGCATTAAGAAACTATTCAGCCACATTAACAAAGCCATAATGTAAACTCAATTGCATAGTATAACCATCCACGAAATGCTGTGGCCCTGAACTGATCACAATGGTGCTCATTAAAACTGTTCATAGACCGACACTAAAGGGTAGGAATACTGATTATTTTTGGGACGGAATGTGGGTACAATTCTTTCACTATGTTTCTGTTCTATCAAGTGCAGACGTTTAATTTTGACAGTCTGTACAGCGTGAATTGACCCTGAGATCTAGCGCACGCAGCAGAATGGGCTATAGAAACTTGATTTTGCCACTTTCAGTGCAACTTTGCTTTTACAGGAAGCATGGCCCAACATGCAGATCAACGATGCCAAGTATATTATTATTAGAAATGTACATGTCTGGTGTTGCTCTATTTCCCAATAAATCACTACGGTGGAAGAACAAAGAATGATAATGATATTAAAATAACATGCTTATTTCTGATGGATACAACTACCTGTGGATTCCTCACCTAATGAATACTCCCATGGCGCCAGCATTCGACGGAAATCTTCTTCCTAGTCTCTGCACGTCGACGAGGATGTCACTCTAGCCCACGCGACGCCGTCTGACGTCATACAGGCAATAAGAGGTCCTCGACGACGTGCCGACGTCAGTTCCCTTTTTTCCGTGCATTCGAAACGGTTATCTTCGAGGGAGCAACTGTTACTTTCGTGGTTACAGTGTATTTTTTGCTGCGTAGTCCTTCGCTGCAGTAATAATGTCGCAGAGAAAGTCGGGTTTTAAGCCTTGTCGTGAGTGTGGGGGCAAGATGTCAGTTACGGATCCTCACTCCGACTGTCTTTGGTGTTTAAGCTCCGACCACGACGTCTCGACTTGCGATTCATGCCAGCACATGAATCCAAAGGCCCTCAAGGAACGTGAGGCGAAGTTGTTTATGGCGAAGTCGAAGAAAGAAAAACATCATAAGAAGTCTTCTTCGCCAAGGCATCGGCGTCATCGAGACTCCCGGCACCGTAGAGAATCACAGCGCCATTCGAGCAAGGAGACTCGTTCCAGGTCTTAGGATCGGCGCCGGAGGACTTGGGAGGTCAGTCCCATGGTCACGCCGCATCCATCGACGCCGTTGCCCTCTCCGGCGTCACAGACTTCACCTGGACAGGCGTCGGTGATTGAAGTGGTGCAGCCTCTGGTGTTGTCCCTGGCGTCGCAGACGTCGAGGCGGGCGTCAGGGTCGCCTTCGATACAGGCACCCCAGTATCCGGCTTTTCCCACCCCTGGAGCCGATAGTACCGCATTCCTAAATGCGATGTATACCATCTTCCAACAGATGGCTCCAGGGGGTGCTCCGGCTGGCCCTTTGGCCTTTTCATTGGGTGATCCTGCGCCTCTACGGCCGGCACCCTTTATGCCCTTTCTCCCTTTTGGGAACGTGGGCTCGGCGCCGGTGTCGGCGCCGGTGGCCGCTCCGGTGGCTTCGGAGGGATTGGCCCCGGAGATTTCCATCCCGTCGACGTCGGGATTTCGTCCTGTGACTCCGGTGGGTCCATCCGCTCCGAGTGCTCTTTCATCGGCGCCGAAGTTACCTGTGGCAACCGACGCGGCGTCGGTGGCTTCTGAAGATCGGCGCCGCTCTTCGGCTTCGGCGGAGGCATTGTCGACTCCGCGTATCGAGCAGAGGCTTCATTCGAGGAGACGTGCTCTCCGTTTATTAGAGGAGCAGGAGTACCAACGAGTCCTGGAAGAAGGAGAACTAGAGGACTCGGGTGATGGACTGCATGGTCTAGATACAGCCAGTGGGCTGGACACTTCCCCTGAGTGGGATCTTTCGTCTCCAGGGGAATACACGGAGGAGGCTGCTTCCTTTCACGCAGTGGTACGGAAGGCAGCTAGTTTTCTGGACCTGCCTTTGCCGGTGGCAGAGACAAAACAGAACCTTCTGACAGAGGTGCTTCATCCGGCCTCAGCTGCGGCAGAGCCTTTATTGCCCTTTAATGACGCTTTGCTGGATCCGGTGCTAGAGGTGTGGAAGAGACCAGTATCTTCCCCAGCGGTTCATAGAGCCGTAGCCAGGAGGTATCGAGCTGCACCAACTGACCCTGGCTTTCTTTCTAGGCACCCTACACCGGAGAGCTTGGTGGTGCAGGCCTCCTGTTCATCCAAATCAGCGCCTGGTTCTTTCCCGACGGTGCCTGGGGACAGAGACTCGAAGAAACTGGATGCGCAGTCCAAGAAAATCTTTTCGTCCTGCAGTCTGGCGTTGAAGGCCACCAACGCAACTTGTATCCTGGGGAGATATATTCATGGTCTTATGGATGACATTGCCTCATCATTTACGGAGCTTCCCCAGGGTCTTTTGGATGTTGTTTCAGATGCCCAGGCTGCCGCGACCCAGATTATTCAGTCTATGCTGGACATGACCGACTCGGTGGCCAGAGCAATGGGCACGACTGTGGTGGCAAGGAGACAGGCTTGGCTCCGTAATTCGGGGTTTTCTGCAGATGTGCAGTCAACCCTATTGGATCTCCCTTTTGATGGGGACAAGCTGTTTGGCGCCAAGGCAGATTCGGCCTTGGAACGTTTTAAGGAGAGCAGGGCCACAGCCAAATCGCTAGGACTCCAAGCTCCTTCTTCCTCTGCCTCTTCCAGGATTTTCAGGAGGTTTCGGGGATTTGGGCGTTGCTCTTCCTCCTCTTCCTTTCGGGGGAGATTCCAGCAACCTACCTCTTCCCATCCCTATAGATCTTTCAGAGGGAGAGGGAGGGCCCGCACCAGAGGAGCCTCTCAGCAGCACTCTGCCTCTTCCTCGTCCTCTGGAGGGGTGCAGCAGGGAAAGCAGCCTTAGGCTTCCACCATTTCCCACTCACTCCTCTCCTGTAGGGGGAAGATTACAGCATTTTCTCCGCAAGTGGAAGACTATTACGACGGACACTTGGGTTCTCAGTATTGTGGGAAAAGGCTACACCCTTCCTTTTCGGGAGTTCCCGCCCCTCATCCCGCCCCGCCCGTCTTATTGTTCAGAAGAACACCTCCTGTTGCTAGAACAGGAGGTACAAGTCCTCCTTTCAAAGGGCGCAGTAGAGTTGGTCCCAGAGCAGGAAAGGGGTCGAGGTTGTTACTCAAGGTATTTCCTGATTCCCAAGAAGGATGGTCGGTTGAGACCAATCATGGACCTGAGGATCTTGAATTGGTTCCTCAAACAGGAAAAGTTCAAGATGCTGACCCTAGCTCAGGTGCTTTTGGCGTTGAACAAAGAAGATTGGATGGTGTCTGTCGACTTGCAGGATGCTTACTTTCATATCCCGATACTCAAGTCACACAGGAAGTATCTCCGGTTTATGGTGGGATCGCAGCACTATCAGTTTGCGGTCCTTCCGTTTGGTCTTACTTCAGCACCTCGAGTCTTCACAAAGGTGATGTCGGTGGTTGCGGCAGAGCTCAGAAGGAAAGGGATAGCAGTATTCCCTTACTTGGACGACTGGTTGATCAAAGCAAAGTCGCCGGAGCTTGTGTCGCATCATCTGCAGTCAACGACTCAGTTGTTGTTCGACCTGGGTTTTTCGGTGAACGAGCCCAAATCTCACCTGGAGCCCTCTCAGCGCCTCCTGTTCATAGGGGCAGTACTGGATACAACATTGAGTCGAGCCTTTCCTCCGCCTCAGCGGATTCAAGATATTCAGGAATTGGTTCCAATGTTTCGAAATGGAGCGGTAGTTCCAGTCCTCAAGGTCCTTTGTCTGCTCGGTCTGTTTGCCTCCTGCATTCTGTTGGTCACGCATGCTCGCTGGCACATGAGGGCTCTTCAGTGGTGCCTCCGAAGGCAGTGGTCTCAACACAAAGGAGATCTAGAAGGTGCTGTCAAGATCTCCAGAGATGCTGCTGTGGACTTGAAGTGGTGGATTGCGAGCAACAATCTTTCACAAGGAAAGCCGTTCGCGGGTGGGGAGCTCATCTGGGGGATCTGGAGATCAAAGGCGTTTGGTCTCCAGAGGAGCAGATGTTTCATATCAATCTGTTAGAGTTACGGGCTGTACGTCTGGCTCTCAAGGCCTTCCTCCCTTCCCTTCGTGGTCTGTCGGTACAGGTCCTGACGGACAATACTACCACGATGTGGTACATAAACAAACAGGGAGGAGTAGGGTCGTACCTTCTCTGCAGAGAAGCTCTTCGACTATGGTCCTGGGCAAAGGACCATCAGATTTGCTTGGTAGCAAATCATCTGGCCGGGGTCTTGAATGTACGTGCAGACGGTCTCAGTCGCCAATTCTCGGCAGACCACGAGTGGCGTCTCCATCCAGATCAAGTCCGTTTGATCTTCCAAAGGTGGGGGTTTCCTCGGGTAGATCTGTTTGCCACTCTGGAGAACGCTCATTGTCCGTTATTCTGCAGCCTCCAGTATCCGATGCAGGGAGCGTTGGGGGACGCGTTTCAAATAACCTGGTGCGGCCAGTTGCTTTACGCGTTTCCTCCCATACCCTTGATTCCTCGAGTATTGAGGAAGATTCGCCAAGACCGGGCGCTAGTCATCTTAATAGCTCCGGATTGGCCAAGGAGGGTGTGGTACTCCGACCTTCTCCAACTCTCAATGTGCCCTCCGCTCCGTCTCCCTTTCAGGGCAGACCTCCTCTCGCAGTCGCAGGGGCAGGTTTTACACCCCAACCTCCAGAGTCTGCACCTACATGCCTGGAGATTGAACGGGGCAACCTGAGTTCCTTCTCTCTCCCGCCTGATGTAGTGGATGTTATATTAGCGGCCAGGCGACACTCCACTAAATCTATCTACGCTAATAGGTGGTCTAAATTTGTTGCGTGGTGTGGAGAGAGGCAGATTGATCCCTTACATACTCATCTATCGGACGTTTTGTCTTTTGCTCTATCTCTAGCGCAGAAAGGTTGTGCAGTGGCTACCATTAAGGGTTATTTGTCGACCTTGTCAGCCTTCATTTGTCTTCCAGACCAACCATTGTTATTTAAATCCCCTATTGTTATCAGATTCTTGAAAGGTCTTCTAAATAAATATCCTCCAAAACCATTCGTTATGCCGCAATGGGATTTGTCCTTGGTCCTGACTTTCCTTATGGGGTCCCCTTTTGAGCCTATGCATTCTTGCCCCTTAAGGTATTTGGTTATAAAAACAGTTTTCCTGGTAGCTATAACATCTGCAAGGAGAGTGAGTGAGTTGCAGGCCTTATCGGTAAAGCCCCCTTATACAACTTTTTATGGAGATAAGGTGGTGTTGAGGACCAAGGCTGCTTTCCTCCCGAAGGTTGTTTCACCCTTCCATTTGGCTCAGACAATTACTTTGTCCACATTCTATCCTCCGCCTCATCCTTCTAAAGAGGAAGAAAGACTGCACCGTCTGGACCCAGAGAGGGCGTTGAGCTTCTTTATTGATAGAACAAAGGATTTCAGGCTGGAGGATCAGCTGTTCATCGGGTACGTGGGCAAGAGGAGAGGAAAGGCAGTCCACAAGAGAACACTCTCCAGGTGTGTGGTTCTTTGCATTAAAATCTGTTACTCTGGCAAAGAAGGACCCTCCTGAGGGCATTAGAGCTCATTCCACCAGAGCTAAGTCGGCCACTTTGGCCTTGACCAGGGGTGTTCCTGTGGTTGACATCTGCAAGGCCGCAACTTGGTCGTCCCTTCACACTTTTGCGAAACATTACTGTTTGGACTCTGAGGTCAGAAGGGACGGCCATTTTGCACGGTCAGTGCTGCAGGATTTCTTGGTTTGACCATTTAGGCACCCGCCACCGGGCGTGGTACTGCTTTGGGACTCTATTCATTAGGTGAGGAATCCACAGGTAGTTGTATCCATCAGAAGAACGAGTTACTTACCTTCGGTAACGACTTTTCTGGTGGATACATTAGCTACCTGTGGATTCCTCACGGTCCCACCCGCCTCCCCGTTGCCTTTCTGGTCTTACCAAGTAATCCTTGAGTGCGCTCCTCTTGGTCTTCAAGGTTGCAATAGACGTTGTATATATGGATACTTGTGTATATTATCTGTATATATATATATATATATATGTATATATCTTTGTGTGTACATACATGATTTGCATATATTTGTTCGTTATATTAAATTTACAGCTATTCATTGCAATATTGTGTATTTTACAAGGTTATGGGATGTTGCCTTGCTCTTTCATTGCATTGGGTGGTTGTTCTCATGCACGTAAAAAATGTTGGTACTGACGTCGGCACGTCGGCGAGGACCTCTTATTGCCTGTATGACGTCAGACGGCGTCGCGTGGGCTAGAGTGACGTAGGAAGAAGATTTCTGTCGAATGCTGGCGCCATGGGAGTATTCATTAGGTGAGGAATCCACAGGTAGCTAATGTATCCACCAGAAAAGTCGTTACCGAAGGTAAGTAACTCGTTCATTTGTTCATACTTATTAAGCACATGATAATTAAACAAATGTTGCTAGCCAGTTTCCACCATCTTTACATTTTAAAATTAGCTTGGGCAATGTACCGGATGCTGCAGGAGCTTTGTTGTTGTTTTCAAGACACTGTCATAAGTCTCATGTGAAACAGTTTCATGCCAAAGGAGGAGGAGAAGAGCTTCCACAATGGCTACTTTCTGCTCCCATAAGAGCTAAGATAAGAAAGAAATATGGTTTTAAACATGACTTCTGCCTCTAAGTGTTCTGCTTCCAAGTGTTAATCCCACTGTCTCAATAGCCCCTTTGCAATACCTGGTCTTTCTCAGGAGGATCCAAATATCCACAGCATGCAGCAGCAGTTTTATCTGGGTCGCACACAGCACAAAAATCTAGAACTCGCAGGATGGTGGGCCTGTCCATTTCCTTCAAATACTTTAGCTTAGGAACTATGGCAGATTTCAGAAAGAATGGATAAGATGAATAATAAAGTCAAACTTATGTGGTTCCTAAGAATGACAGCAATCAAGCTCACTCAAGCTGTCAAATCAACTCAAACACAAGGTTGAAACTGAAATACAGTAAGGGTACAGTTTTGGCAGGAAACCTAGCAGCTGTCGAGTTGGCGGAGTCCCTCGTTTTGGCACCTTGCCCCAGTGGAAGATAGCCCAACATATTTATAAATCTCCAATTGATTGGCTTTCTACAGTACATCTGCCAATGCTCAGATGCACTATAGGCATAACTGAATGTCAAGCAGACACCACGTTGTTTTAGCCCTGCTGCACATTCTTTTGTTTTTCACAAACTCCTAAATCTTGTGCTTATTTGAGGAAAACAAACAATGCTTGGCTGTTAAGGTGCAGGGATTTTTATCTCTGTTCATCAGGCCATGGTTTCCCTGCCTTGCCTAGTTATGCCTCACAGACACTAATTTTATTTGCTCAAATTTTCACCAGATTCATACGGCTGCTTCAAGGGCTTTCATGTGCTGAGAAGGAAAGATAGGTTGGGTGTACAGCTTGCAGGATAAGAGATATCTTAACCTGCAATGTATAAGGCGTTTTACACTACAGCCCAAACCCTAAACGAAAAGGGCCTCAAGGCAAAGAAACATATTTCTGGGAAGTCTGGAAGAAATCCAGCTAAACAGCCAGGTCCCCGAGGACAACATACATTACTGATAAGTTGTGACATGATGATGCTGTAACACAGATAGGCTGGCTAAGAGGGAAATCTTAAAAGATGGATCGTGCATGAGAGGATGTAGGTCACTAGTACCTAGATAAACATGTTTCTAGAAGGATTTCACAAACTATGGGTTCGCAACCCAGTTGTGGGTCGTGACATGATTTTTGGTGGGTCGGGAAAGTTAAAGTAATAAATAGAAACACCTTTAAATTCTGTATCTTGTCAAATGTGATGTGCTTCAAAGACAGGTTAAGAGCCAGGCTCTGTCTTCTGATAAATTGCTGCTTTTGTGTAACTTGTATTAATATTTTCAAAAACAAAAGTACATACAGAGTAATAGATGACATGGAGTTTGATTCAGTAGAGTTTTTTCCTGCATTATCACTGCCAGTATCCATCTGTCCATAACGGTGAACAGAGTTGCCTAACATGAAATGAGGGAACATGGGAGGCGGTGGGGTAGGGGAAGTTAGATAGGCGGGTTTAGTGACGGTGTCTGTCCCTGAATGCATGGTCCCAAGGTGAGTGGTGTGATATGTCGTAAAGTGATATTGGAAGACAGATATGTTGCCAAAAGTTGACAATAAGAGAGTATGTTGCCAAAAGTTGACAATAAGAGAGTGTAGTGGATCATTATTGAAAGTTTTAGTGGCATTCAGGTGTGCTTGGGTAAAGAGTCTAGTGAGATTTAGGGTCTATAGGGGTTCAAGCAATGCTTGGTGCATGATGTCTGCGTGGCTGGCGTTTTGCTGTAGGACCTTCTCTAGTCTGTTTAGTCAAACAGTCGTAAGGCTCAGGGAGGTTCTGGTGTGTAGTAGGAGAATTCTATTTTAGACATAGTCTATCAGGGGTCACCAGATGTTTGAATTTGCGATCAGTATAGGCATGGTTGTGTGTGATTTGCTCCATAGTCAGAACCTGCCACATCTTGTGGAACTATTGAGTAGAGCATGGTGCAGTTTTCTATTTCCGGTTAACTGCTATGAACTGTTTGAGTTCCTCTATCATATGCTGTAGAAGAATCCTATCACAGCCTGTCATGTTTTGGAGGGTAAAAGGTTGCATGTCCAAGATTACAGTAAAGTGAGTATCAGATATCCCAGCACACCCTTGATATGGCCCAGGATCTGTTTCCAAAAGGTTTGTATAACTAAACAGGACCAACATGTGTAGATATATTGCTTCTGTTTGGTTGCATCTCCACCACTGTGATGGGGTCCCGGAAAACTTTTTGTTTTAGTGGGTTGGAGTGAGGTACCACAGGTACCATATTTTGTAAGCCAATTCCTTCTGGCACGCTACAGAGGGTTTGAGGGATGTCAAGCTAGAGTTGTTTCCAGACCTTAATAACAAAGGTTTTGTGAAGGTCAGATTGCCATTGGGTATAGTAGGTATGTGTCACGACTGGCCTACAGTCTTGAGACTTTATAAGTTCTAAAAATGAGGTACTTTGTGCCTGAATACATATGGCTCAGGTTCTCAAGGAGGGTCTGTTTCCTTGTAGCGGCTGAGAGGTTAGATGTGTGTTGGGCCCAGTGCCATGGCTGGCAATATTGCAATCAGGCTTGTTCCGAAACTTGGAATTCAAGCTTGCATTGGTCAAATAATTTGATAGTGTCATCTCTAAATAGGTCTTGTGTGGTCCTGCAGTCCACTTCAGACCACTCAGAGAATGCTTTGGGTTCTAGTGCTGGTGTAAATTCTGGATTTCTTGCTATTTGAGTGTGCTTCCTTTTGTTTTTTTAATACGGGAATGGTGTTTACTAACTTGTGTTACTTTGCAGTCAAAGAACGAAGAGTAAAGTGAATTGTGTGAGAATCTTCCTGTGGTACAGGGAGTTTGAAAGGAAAGGCTGTAGGATCTCTTTGCAACACACAACAAAATGTGAATACTTGTTAATGAACTGTACACATTCACCACTTAGGAACGTAAAAATGAAACTCATTTTTGGTAGTTCTGAACTGTGATGGACACACACATTTTAATAGGGTCAATACAAATCAAGACACTGCACTTTACTTGGTGATGCATAAACGATAAATATTCACTGAAACACTGTTTCCACAAATTTCATTTGTGTGCAGTACCATTTTATCAATAAAACTGTATGTCTTTACAAATTTAGTGACCATTTCAATGGAAAATTAGCTGTCTGTAAATGACAGTGCACTACTACATGAACAAATTGTCTGCCTCCATTAAATCTAGGTGGGTCGTGAAAGATTGTTCTGAAAATTCTTCAAGCTCACAATGCTTTAGGAGCTGGAGAAGCCAGGCCTGGGGGGCAGGTATGAATTCAGAGCAGAGACCCATAAGCACTTCTGCACAGCAGGGGCAATTGGCATCACCAACAGTGAAACAGTGGAGCAGAGGATGACAGCTTTCATGCAGGCTTAGAACCCTGATGTAGACCACAGGGACAATGGGAGACACCAAGAGAGACCACAGGCTCTAAATTCACACCTTGTCGTTCACCTCAGTTAAGTCGCCACTCTTCACTTCATAGTGTCAACTGAGTATCACTATCTTGATTGGGCTGTGCAGCAGCCTCCAGTTTCAGCAGTCTCTTTTGAACAAGGTTTCTTATTACAGTCGACAGCTGAATTTGGGACGTGTAAAGCAAGACACATATTCTACATTCCAGGCAGTGGATCACCTTCTCTTCAATATGTTGCATGAGAAGTAAAAGCTCAGATTCTCAAAGCTTTAGTGGCGGTTTAGCGATACTTTAACGTTAAACCGACGCAAACCTTTTTAGGCATTCACAAACCAATGCAAATAGGTATTTGCATTGGTTTGTGTGGCAAAGTAACGCAAAGCAGCAGAAAACGCTGCTTTGAGTTACTTTGCCTCAAGGGGGCGTTACATGGGTGGTACATGGACATACCTGTACTACCACCCATGCTTTCTGACGCTATACCCTATTCTGAAACATCAGAGGAAAGGGCTTTGCACGAAAAATGAATGCCTTTTAAAAGCATGCGCAAAAGGGAGAAATGTTGTAATTTCTCCCTGCTTTTCTGACTTTGCATGTGTGCTGCACTGTACAGCACACATACAAAGTGGGAAACGCATTTGCTCTTGTCTAGGCATAGTATTGTATACAGGAAGGATACCCTTCCTGTACAAAACCTATGCTAGATTCACGCACACACCCTAGCACTATGGCGCTAAGGTGTGTGCGTGGCACACTGCAGCTGAAAACAGCACCAGCGCTAGGTAAAGGGAAGGAGAGTGCCATTCCAATCAGAATATGGTGCCCTCCTGCTCTCTCCTAGTCATGCAATGCAGCGAAGCACCTTTGGGCGCTGCGCTGTGTTGCCTATCACCTACCAGCATCTGCGCCAAAGGCTCTTTCTCAGTTCTAGAACATGTTCCCTATTCCTTTGGGGAAGTTTATGTGATTTACATCCACACAAATACATATGACTTTACAATGGTTTCTGCTGTGAAAGTGGATGCGGAGGACAGAGGAATGCAAGGAGAAGGGGAGAAAAAGGCCAGCAGCTCCAACAATAAGCCCTGTTGATCACCCTTCAACTTTAAGGACTTCATACTCAAGGCAGCCACCACTTTAGAGAAACGCAATACATTTTACACAGCAGCAGAATCGAAAAAAGCATTTAGGATGATCCCTTACTTCCATCCCAGAGCTTGTAGGATCGACGCCAGCAGCAGAATATCTGCAAGTGAAGTGTGAGAAAGAAACAGTAATAACTTTTCCATAAATAGAATCAATGTTCAAGTTGTTTTTAATTAACTATTATATAAGCTCACAATCTGGCATTAGTGTGATACTGCTGCTCCTTTCACTGGTTTAAACTAGTAATTGAATAATTATTCGATGCTATGAGAAGGTATTATCCATTCTCTGAAATCAGCAATGACTCCTGACGGGATTCAAGACAACCATAAACACTTATACTGCCCTACAAGGCCTGATCGTATACATTGAATGAAGCTACTTAATCTAGCCCCAGATAGGTGACCAGGTAAATCAGACATATTAGTGCACAGCGAGGCCCCAACCCATCAACCGCCAAGACAAGCTACAAGGCCAACCAGAAACCCTCCCCTTAAATTTCAGCGAAGCAAACATGCCCTGCCAAACCCCAGATCAGACACACTAACAAAATAAAACCATCAACTACCAAACACTACCAACCATGCCCAGGTGGACCCAATTTCTTCACCGCCATAGAGAAGCTGTCAGGCCTAGAGAGATCTTCATGAATAACCAAAAAACATATCCAAGTGGGACAAAAGGTGAACCCTTAACTCAGCAGCTTGTTATTTTACAGTACTAACTACGCCTTTTGGTGAATCCAGACCAATTTCTTGTCAGGCTGCAATGCATTCTTGTGCAGAGGAATACCACCAACCACAAAACTACATTCATGACTCTGGCATATCCAGAAAATGTCTTGAGCTCTGCCTCATTGGTGAAACAAAATAATACCAATGCAAATAGAGCTAAGTAATGTCTGTCACTGCCAATGATGTGAAAAAGGTGCATGGGTGTCATTGTGGAGGTAAAATAGATTCTGCATCAACTATCTAGATCTTTATGTTGGACATAAAACTTTCTAGAAGTAACTGTCAGATCAACAACCTTATCAATCAAGCCCTAATTCAAAGAATAACAACTGAACCAGGGAGAACATCAGGTCCACAGAGATCCCTCAAAAGAGTGGACTGTTTCTACCAAAGAACTGGGAATAAGCACTGACTCCACTCTGCAAACTCTAAAACACTCTTGTATTCTGAACAATAAAATGACACTCACCCTTGGCATCTTGAGATAATTTGAAAGGGATTTTTCTGTGGATGTCTGGAAAAGACAGATGGGCTATTCAGGAGCCACAGAAAACTAAAAACAAAACAGTGTGAATGAAATACAATAGCTGATACAAATAGGAACAGATTTCGATTTATGAGTGTCAGGTGCTATGTCACTCTGCTCTGGACATGCTATCCCGCCCTCCAATCAAGACACAACCCAGCACCCATAAATAGTAAACACAGTTAGCTAAACTAGCATTAATAAAAATATAGAAGAAAAGGAAACCATCTAAAAAATGTTTTACTCCACCTGTAAATTGATAGAAGATGGAAAAGTAAGATACAGAGGGAAAGAGCTCAATAAATATTTATCACTCTGATCCAATAACCGCTGAAAGTTAGCCCTCACCTCAAATGGGAATAATACTGTCCCCATGTCCAGGCCATTGCACAGCTTAGCGGTTAGTGCCAGCTGATCCCTAGTTATGGGGTACATATTGCCTGCACACCAGTAAAGGAAGGCTTACTCCTGGCCCTCCATGGTAATTCACTCTCATCTTTCATGACCGAGTCCCCTCACTACCCGCTAAAGAGAACAAGAGTATGAGAGAGTGTGTGCAAATATGTGCGTGCAATCCTGGGTCTTCATTTTTAGGTTGTATAATGTGTGTGCGAGTAACCCTTAGATTGCCTTCTCATTTGAATTTCAACCTAAATTAATATTTAACTAAGGGGCTGGCTCCATGGGAAAAACCATTGGCAAACTTGACTGCCGGAGCAACATATTTTGACAGCAGCATAATAACTTTATACTTGAAGATTTATTTCCCATACTTTAAGACCACTCTCCTTAGATTAAGAGCAATAAGTAACGCTACTCTTTTTGGGCTACTTTACTCTATTTGAAGAAAACTTCCTCCCGTAAAAAGTACATCACCATATGTCATGGTAGTACCACTACGAATGGTCAAGTCCTCATGCAAAGATTTCCATTAAGGACAAATCATAACACTATATTTGTGCATTTCACAAATACTCAAACTCCCAAAACTGCACATTTTACACAATTCAGACAATGTGGTCATAGTACTGGTTGACACATTTGTAGATCAATATAACAAAAACTTGATGCATAGGGAGTAAGCAGGGGCCTTCGTGATTCCAGGGAAAACTCTAACACCCACCTTTTGTTTTTTAGTCAACTCCTCTTCTCATTCGACTGAATGATTACATTTATAATTGATATTAGGAGGATGCCACAAGTACAGTATTTAACAAAGTTTTATGAGCAACATACAAGGTAATCAAATTAGTACTTACAATCGTAAATCAATCATTTGGTGTCTCATTAAGAGCATGTCTTTTTCAAACCCCAAAGGCATTGTGCCTTCTCCAACCATTATCATGAAAAAAGCACATACAAGGTAATCAAATTAGTACTTCCAATCGTAAATCAATCATTTGGCCTCTCATTAAGAGCATGTCTTTTTCAAACCCCAAAGGAATTGTGCCTTCTCCAACCATTATCATGAAAAAAGCAAGATATTCTCAGGACTATGCTACAAGGTGTTTCTATCCAGGGGTTCTTAGTTTAAAACCCCACAGTGCTAAAGGAACAAGCTGAAGTTTGTCATCCACTGTTCACAGCATTGAAAGTGGCTAAATCACAGCACAATCTTTTATATGTCATTAACAATGTTGTCTTCAATGGCTTGGCTCTGTCATTCTGCTCATCCACAATATTATCAGGCACCACTTGTTTCCCAAAATGCATTGTGATAGCCAAGGATACTTTTCGTTAAGAAGGGATGATCTCCCAGACTCTATATAGCTTTGCTAAGTGACCCTGCCTGATTGGATTCTAAAATTCTCCTATCACTAAATTGTACTTTCCTTATTCAAGAAGTCTGAAGTCAGTAAAAGACAACAGGAAACATTTATTAAAGCTCACCAATAAATCTAGCTTGTTTGCTGAAGGTTAGAGGTCGCTTATCTAGATTCTGGATTAAGGTGATCATTTGGAGTCCTGATACACCTTCTATTCTGAGGTGGCATTATTGCACTTTATCTTCTGTGCATGTTAGTTTCTCTTCCAATGAAAATACACTGTGTCCCATAAAAGTAACTCCCATATGGGAAAACTGGCAAAAGAGTCCTTTCCATGTCCCTTCCTGTCTAAATTCCCCGAATTTTACTTCAATTGATATGTTCGATTTTTTCCAATTTCTTGCTTTCACACCTGCCCTTCTTTCATTTACTAGAGCTCTGTTCAAATTTCTTAGTCATGTACATCTATTTGCATTTCCCTATGTTTCTCCCCTGGAAAAAGAGAAAGAGATGGTGACAATACATACGCTGTCACCATCTCTCTCTTTTTCCTGACTTTCCTTTCACATGTGCTCCCTGTCTTCCGCCATTTCTTTCATTTGTCACTCTGGCATTCTCTAATGTTGAGGTCTTCCCACCTTGATACTTAAAAAGGTAAAGACATTTCAGGGTCTTAATTCACGGCGTAGCCCTGATCAGAACACTTTATAGCTCATCACAGAAAATTGAGCGCCTTCAAGCAGAACCAATCCCTACCCAATGTCTTTTGCTCAACAATAGGATGGACATGTCTATTCCACTAAACATGCAAGCTGCTGTTTATCCACCCTAACCTTGCCATCATCAACTCCAATGGGATATTAAATAAATTATGACATTAGGGGACAAAGAAAATAACCTTCCCAAATTAAATCTGTGAAAAGTCAAGTCAAATTTTAAAGTAAGTTTTCAGAAGTCCGCAAAGCTGACCTTTCTCCACGTGCGTCAGCGAGCCGCCTAACAGGATGATGACTGTCTCAATCAAAATAAAGTTTTTAACAGTAGGTGCTCTCACCCACAAAGAGGTTTGTCTTTCGTAGATTGTTCCAATCTATACGAAAAGACAATCTTAATTAACATTCAAAGAAAAAGCCTTGTAGGAGCAGATGGATTACAAAGACCAATGAGTCAGACATAAATAGGAGAGCAAGCAGGGGCGCATCCTAATTTGTCCCTCTCTGAGCAGAAACTGCCAGATAGTTGAGTTTAGGCAAACTGAGCAGCAGGGGTAACTCACTATGACATGGTTAATGAGGTAATATCCATCATTAACTTAAACTTCAAAGTCAGGTTGGTAAAATGCTAAGGACTTGTAGGTCAATTGACCTTCCCTGTTTTCTGTCCTTTTCACTGTAATTGTGTTCATAGTTTACTCCGTGTAAAGCACAGAACGTTGCTCTTAAGAATAAAACATTTATTTTCGTCAATTCAGTGAATATTGTTGGGACATATGTTTTGACAATTATAGAAGTAATCGGCCTCTTATTATGAGCATGTCTTTTTTAAACCTCAAAGGCATTGTGCCTTCTCCAACCATTATCATGAAAAATCAAGCCTTTCTTAGGACTATGCTGCAACCTGTTTCTAACCAGGGTTTATTAGATCAAAACCACGCAGTGGTTAAAGGGACAAGCTGATGTTTGTCATCAAATGTTCACAGCATTGAAAGTTGCTAAATCACCACAATGTTTTATATGACATTAACAATGTTCTCTTCAACTACCTGGGTCTGTCATTTTGTTCCTCTGTAATATTATCAAGCACCACTTGTTTCCCTAAAGGTATTGTGAAACCCATGGATACTTCTAGTTGAAAAAGTGTGATCTCCCAGCCTCTATATAGCATCTGAAAGCGCTCAGTGACCCTGCCTGATTGGATTCTAAAATTCTCCTATCACTAAATCGTACTTTTCTTGGTCAAGATGTCTGAAGTAAGAAAAGGCAACAGGAAATATTTTAAAAACCTCTTGAATAAATCTGGCGTATTTGCTCAAAGTTAATTATTCCTCTAAATTCTGATAGGGTGATCATTTGGACCCCTGATATACCCTCTATTCTGAGAAGGGGGCATTATTGCACTTTATCTTCTATGTATATTAATTGCCTTCCAACAAAAAGACACTGCGCCCCAAAAAGTCACACCCATATGGAAAATTGGCAAATATAAGAGTCCTTTCTATTTCCCTTCCTGCCTACATTCCCTGAAAGACCTCCATTCATTTACTTTCCCCTTTTCTTCCCCACTCAATTATTTATAATATATAAATGTCCTGTCATTAAAGTTTTAAGAAACATATAAAAGAAATGACCACAACTGTATAAAAGCACAATTCCTAAAATAAAATAAAATTCTACAAGATGGTCAGCTCACATTGGACAATAAAGTTTACTTCAATTGATATGTTCGATTTTTTCCCATTTCTTGCTTTCACACCTGCCCTTCTTTCATTTACTAGAGCTCTGTCCAAATTTCTTAGTCATGTACATCTATTTGCATTTCCCTATGTTTCTCCCCTGGAAAAAGAGAAAGAGATGGTGAGAATACAGACGCTGTCACCATCTCTCTCTTTTTCCTGACTTTCCTTTCCTTTCACATGTGCTCCCTGTCTTCTGCGATTTCTTTCATTTGTCACTCTGGCATTCTCTAATGTTGAGGTCTTCCCACCTTTATACTTAAAAAGGTAAAGACATTTCAGGGTCTTAATTCATGGCATAGCCCTGATCAGAACACTTTATAGCTCAGCACAGAAAATTGAGCGCCTTCAAGCAGAACCAATCCCTACCCAATGTCTTTTGCTCAACAGTAGGATGGACATGTCTATTCCACTAAACATGCAAGCTGCTGTTTATCCACCCTAACCCTGCCATCAACTCCAATGGGATATTAAATAAATTATGACATTAGGGGACAGAGAAAAGAATCTTCCCCAAATTAAATCTGTGAAAAGTTGGTAACGCTTAGTTTTCAGGACATGATGACTTTTAGCTACATAGACTTTGATTTGTTGTTTTGTATGCAATTTTACGTTTCTGGAAGTATATGAATATCTAAACAAACATCTATGTGAATAGCAAAACTCGCCAACTTACCTGAGTGAAAAAAGAGCAGGTGTTGTTCTTTGGGACTGCAAAGTCGTAAAATTTTAAAGTACGTTTTCAGATGTCCGCAAAGCGGACCTTTATCCACATGCGTCAGCGAGCCGCCTAACAGGATGATGACCGTCTCAATCAAGATAACGTTTTTAACAGTAGGTGCTCTCACCCACACAGAGGTTTATCTTTCGTAGATTGTTACAATCTATACGAAAAGACAATCTTAATTAACATTCAAAGAAAAAGCCTCGTAGGAGCAGATGGATTACAAAGACCAATGAGTCAGACATAAATAGGAGAGCAAGCAGGGGCACATCCTAATTTGTCCCTCTCTGAGCAGAAACTGCCAGATAGTTGAGTTTAGGTAAACTGAAGGGCAGGGGTAACTCACTAGGACATGGTTGATGAGGTAATATCCATCATTAGCTTAAACTTCAAAGTCAGGTTGGTAAAATGCTAAGGACTTGTAGGTCAATTGACCTTCCCTGTTTTCTGTGCTTTTCACTGTAATTATGTTCATAGTTTACTCTGTGTAAAGCACAGAACGTTGCTTTTAAGAATAAAACATTTATTTTCGTCAATTCAGTGAATATTGTTGGGACATATGTTTTGACAATTATAGAAGTAATCGTCTTCTTATTATGAGCATGTCTTTTTTAAACCTCAAAGGCATTGTTGCCTTCTCCAACCATTATCATGAAAAAGCAAGCCTTTCTCAGGACTATGCTACGACCTGTTTCTAACCAGGGTTTATTAGTTCAAAACCACGCAGTGGGTAAAGGGACAAGCTGAGGTTTGTCATCAAATGTTCACAGCATTGAAAGTTGCTACTCACCACAATGTTTTATATGACATTAACACTGTTCTCTTCAACTACCTGGGTCTGTCATTTTGTTCCTCTGTAATATTATCAAGCACCACTTGTTTCCCAAAAGGTATTGTGAAACCCATGGATACTTCTAGTTGAAAAAGTGTGATCTCCCAGGCTGTATATAGCATCTGAAAGCGCTCAGGGACCCTGCCTGATTGGATTCTAAAATTGTCCTATCACTAAATCGTACTTTTCTTGGTCAAGCAGTCTGAAGTAAGAAAAGGCAACAGGAAATATTTTAAAAACCTCTTGAATAAATATGGCTTATTTGCTCAAAGATAATTATTCCTCTAAATTCTGATAGGGTGATCATTGGGACCCCTGATATACCCTCTATTCTGAGAAGGTGGCATTATTGCACTTTATCTTCTATGTATATTAATTGCCTTCCAAGAAAAAGACACTGCACCCCAAAAAGTCACACCCATATGGAAAATTGGCAAATATAAGAGTCCTTTCTGTTTCCCTTCCTGCCTGCATTCCCCGAAAGACCTCCATTCATTTATTTTCCCCTGTTCTTCCCCACTCAATTATTTATAATATATACATGTCCTGTCATTAAAGTTTTAAGAAACATATAAAAGAAATGACAACAACGGTATAAAAGCACAATTCCAAAAATAAAATAAAATTCTACAAGAAGGCCAGCTCACACTGGACAATAAATTTTACTTCAATTAAGATGTTCGATTTTTTTCCCATTTCTTGCTTTCACACCTGCCCTTCTTTCATTTACTAGAGCTCTGTCCAAATTTCTTAGTCATGTACATCTATTTGCATTTCCGAATATTGTTGGGACATATGTTTTGACAATTATAGAAGTAATCGTCTTCTTATTATGAGCATGTCTTTTTTAAACCTCAAAAGCATTGTTGCCTTCTCCAACCATTATCATGAAAAAGCAAGCCTTTCTCAGGACTATGCTACGACCTGTTTCTAACCAGGGTTTATTAGTTCAAAACCACACAGTGGGTAAAGGGACAAGCTGAGGTTTGTCATCAAATGTTCACAGCATTGAAAGTTGCTACTCACCACAATGTTTTATATGACATTAACATTGTTCTCTTCAACTACCTGGGTCTGTCATTTTGTTCCTCTGTAATATTATCAAGCACCAATGTTTCCCAAAAGGTATTGTGAAACCCATGGATACTTCTAGTTGAAAAAGTGTGATCTCCCAGGCTGTATATAGCATCTGAAAGCGCTCAGTGACCCTGCCTGATTGGATTCTAAAATTGTCCTATCACTAAATCGTACTTTTCTTGGTCAAGCAGTCTGAAGTAAGAAAAGGCAACAGGAAATATTTTAAAAACCTCTTGAATAAATATGGCTTATTTGCTCAAAGATAATTATTCCTCTAAATTCTGATATGGTGATCATTGGGACCCCTGATATACCCTCTATTCTGAGAAGGTGGCATTATTGCACTTTATCTTCTATGTATATTAATTGCCTTCCAAGAAAAAGACACTGCACCCCAAAAAGTCACACCCATATGGAAAATTGGCAAATATAAGAGTCCTTTCTGTTTCCCTTCCTGCCTGCATTCCCCGAAAGACCTCCATTCATTTACTTTCCCCTGTTCTTCCCCACTCAATTATTTATAATATATACATGTCCTGTCATTAAAGTTTTAAGAAACATATAAAAGAAATGACAACAACGGTATAAAAGCACAATTCCAAAAATAAAATAAAATTCTACAAGAAGGCCAGCTCACATTGGACAATAAATTTTACTTCAATTAAGATGTTCGATTTTTTTCCCATTTCTTGCTTTCACACCTGCCCTTCTTTCATTTACTAGAGCTCTGTCCAAATTTCTTAGTCATGTACATCTATTTGCATTTCCCTATGTTTCTCCCCTGGAAAAAGAGAAAGAGATGGTGAGAATACAGACGCTGTCACCATCTCTCTCTTTTTCTGACTTTCCTTTCCTTTCACATGTGCTCCCTGTCTTCCGTGATTTCTTTCATTTGTCACTCTGGCATTCTCTAATGTTGAGGTCTTCCCACCTTGATACTTAAAAAGGTAAAGACATTTCAGGGTCTTAATTCACGGCATAGCCCTGATCAGAACACTTTATAGCTCCGCACAGAAAATTGAGCGCCTTCAAGCAGAACCAATCCCTACCCAATGTCTTTTGCTCAACAGTAGGATGGACATGTCTATTCCACTAAACATGCAAGCTGCTGTTTATCCACCCTAACCCTGCCATCAACTCCAATGGGATATTAAATAAATTATGACATTAGGGGACAGAGAAAAGAATCTTCCCCAAATTAAATCTGTGAAAAGTTGGTAACGCTTAGTTTTCAGGACATGATGACTTTTAGCTACATAGACTTTGATTTGTTGTTTTGTATGCAATTTTACGTTTCTGGAAGTATATGAATATCTAAACAAACATCTATGTGAATAGCAAAACTCGCCAACTTACCTGAGTGAAAAAAGAGCAGGTGTTGTTCTTTGGGACTGCAAAGTCGTAAAATTTTAAAGTACTTTTTCAGATGTCCGCAAAGCGGACCTTTCTCCACATGCGTCAGCGAGCCGCCTAACAGGATGATGACCGTCTCAATCAAGATAACGTTTTTAACAGTAGGTGCTCTCACCCACACAGAGGTTTATCTTTCGTAGATTGTTCCAATCTATACGAAAAGACAATCTTAATTAACATTCAAAGAAAAAGCCTCGTAGGAGCAGATGGATTACAAAGACCAATGAGTCAGGCATAAATAGGAGAGCAAGCAGGGGCACATCCTAATTTGTCCCTCTCTGAGCAGAAACTGCCAGATAGTTGAGTTTAGGTAAACTGAAGGGCAGGGGTAACTCACTATGACATGGTTGAAGAGGTAATATCCATCATTAACTTAAACTTCAAAGTCAGGTTGGTAAAATGCTAACGACTTGTAGGTCAATTGACCTTCCCTGTTTTCTGTTCTTTTCACTGTAATTGTGTTCATAGTTTACTCCGTGTAAAGCACAGAACGTTGCTTTTAAGAATAAAACATTTATTTTCGTCAATTCAGTGAATATTGTTGGGACATATGTTTTGACAATTATAGAAGTAATCGTCTTCTTATTATGAGCATGTCTTTTTT
Organism: Pleurodeles waltl; assembly: GCF_031143425.1. NCBI lineage: Eukaryota > Metazoa > Chordata > Amphibia > Caudata > Salamandridae > Pleurodeles > Pleurodeles waltl. Next base: position 1,129,722,455 of record NC_090444.1, on the reverse strand, counting down.
AAACCTCAAAGGCATTGTGCCTTCTCCAACCGTTATGAAAAAGCAAGCCTTTCTCAGGACTATGCTACGACCTGTTTCTAACCAGGGTTTATTAGTTCAAAACCACACAGTGGGTAAAGGGACAAGCTGAGGTTTGTCATCAAATGTTCACAGCATTGAAAGTTGCTTCTCACCACAATGTTTTATATGACATTAACAATGTTCTCTTCAACTACCTGGGTCTGTCATTTTGTTCCGCTGTAATATTATTAAGCACCACTTGTTTCCGAAAAGGTATTGTGAAACCCATGGATACTTCTAGTTGAAAAAGTGTGATCTCCCAGGCTCTATATAGCATCTGAAAGCGCTCAGTGACCCTGCCTGATTGGATTCTAAAATTGTCCTATCACTAAATCGTACTTTTCTTGGTCAAGCAGTCTGATGTAAGAAAAAGCAACAGGAAATATTTTAAAAACCTCTTGAATAAATCTGGCTTATTTGCTCAAAGATAATTATTCCTGTAAATTCTGATAGGGTGATCATTGGGACCCCTGATATACCCTCTATTCTGAGAAGGTGGCATTATTGCACTTTATCTTCTATGTATATTAATTGCCTTCCAAGAAAAAGACACTGCAGCCCAAAAAGTCACACCCATATGGAAAATTGGCAAATATAAGAGTCCTTTCTATTTCCCTTCCTGCCTACATTCCCCGAAAGACCTCCATTCATTTACTTTCCCCTGTTCTTCCCCACTCAATTATTTATAATATATACATGTCCTGTCATTAAAGTTTTAAGAAACATATAAAAGAAATGACAACAACGGTATAAAAGAACAATTCCGAAAATAAAATAAAATTCTACAAGAAGGTCAGCTCACATTGGACAATACATTTTACTTCAATTGATATGTTCGATTTCTTTCCCATTTCTTGCTTTCACACCTGCCCTTCTTTCATTTACTAGAGCTCTGTCCAAATTTCTTAGTCATGTACATCTATTTGCATTTCCCTATGTTTCTATCCTGGAAAAAGAGAAAGAGATGGTGACAATACATATGCTGTCACCATCTCTCTCTTTTTCTGACTTTCCTTTCCTTTCACATGTGCTCCCTGTCTTCCGCGATTTCTTTCATTTGTCACTCTGGCATTCTCTAATGTTGAGGTCTTCCCACCTTGATACTTAAAAAGGTAAAGACATTTCAGGGTCTTAATTCACGGCATAGCCCTGATCAGAGCACTTTATAGCTCAGCAGAGAAAATTGAGCGCCTTCAAGCAGAACCAATCCCTTCCCAATGTCTTTTGCTCAACAGTAGAATGGACATGTCTATTCCACTAAACATGCAAGCTGCTGTTTATCCACCCTAACCCTGCCATCATCAACTCCAATGGGATATTAAATAAAGTATGACATTAGGGGACAGAGAAAATAATCTTCCCCAAATTAAATCTGTGAAAAGTTGTTAACGCTTAGTTTTCAGGACATGATGACTTTTATCTACATAGACTTTGATTTGTTGTTTTGTATGCAATTTTATGCTTCTGGAAGTATATGAGTATCTAAACAAACATCTTTGTGAATAGCAAAATTCGCCAATTTACCTGAGTGAAAAAAGAGCAGGTGTTGTTCTTTGGGACTGCAAAGTCGTAAAATTTTAAAGAAAGTTTTCAGATGTCCGCAAATCGGACCTTTCTCCACATGCGTCAGCGAGCCGCCTAACAGGATGATGACCGTCTCAATCAAGATAACGTTTTAACAGTAGGTGCCCTCACCCACAAAGGTTTGTCTTTCGTAGATTGTTCCAATCTATACGAAAAGACAATCTTAATTAACATTCAAAGAAAAAGCCTCATAGGAGCAGATGGATTACAAAGACCAATGAGTCAGACATAAATAGGAGAGCAAGCAGGGGCACATCCTAATTTGTCCCTCTCTGAGCAGAAACTGCCAGATAGTTGAGTTTAGGTAAACTGAAGGGCAGGGGTAACTCACTATGACATGGTTGATGAGGTAATATCCATCATTAACTTAAACTTCAAAGTCAGGTTGGTAAAATGCTAAGGACTTGTAGGTCAATTGACCTTCCCTGTTTTCTGTCCTTTTCACTGTAATTGTGTTCATAGTTTACTCCGTGTAAAGCACAGAACGTTGCTTTTAAGAATAAAACATTTATTTTCGTCAATTCAGTGAATATTGTTGGGACATATGTTTTGACAGTTATAGAAGTAATCGGGCTGTTACTATGAGCATGTCTTTTTTAAACCTTAAAGGCATTGTGCCTTCTCCAACCGTTATCATGAAAAAGCAAGCCTTTCTCAGGACTATGCTACGACCTGTTTCTAACCAGGGTTTATTAGTTCAAAACCACGCAGTGGGTAAAGGGACAAGCTGAGGTTTGTCATCAAATGTTCACAGCATTGAAAGTTGCTACTCACCACAATGTTTTATATGACATTAACACTGTTCTCTTCAACTACCTGGGTCTGTCATTTTGTTCCTCTGTAATATTATCAACCACCACTTGTTTCCCAAAAGGTATTGTGAAACCCATGGATACTTCTAGTTGAAAAAGTATGATCTCCCAGGCTCTATATAGAACCTGAAAGCGCTCAGTGACCCTGCCTGATTGGATTCTAAAATTGTCCTATCACTAAATCGTACTTTTCTTGGTCAAGCAGTCTGAAGTAAGAAAAGGCAAAAGGAAATATTTTAAAAACCTCTTGAATAAATCTGACGTATTTGCTCAAAGTTAATTATTCCTCTAAATTCTGATAGGGTGATCATTTGGACCCCTGATATACCCTCTATTCTGTGAAGGTGGCATTGCACTTTATCTTCTGTGTATATTAATTGCCTTCCAACAAAAAGACACTGCACCCCAAAAAGTCACACCCATATGGAAAATTGGCAAATATAAGAGTCCTTTCTATTTCCCTTCCTGCCTACATTCCCTGAAAGACCTCCATTCATTTACTTTCCCCTTTTCTTCCCCACTCAATTATTTATAATATATAAATGTCCTGTCATTAAAGTTTTAAGAAACATATAAAAGAAATGACCACAACTGTATAAAAGCACAATTCCTAAAATAAAATAAAATTCTATAAGATGGTCAGCTCACATTGGACAATAAAGTTTACTTCAATTGATATGTTCGATTTTTTCCCATTTCTTGCTTTCACACCTGCCCTTCTTTCATTTACTAGAGCTCTGTCCAAATTTCTTAGTCATGTACATCTATTTGCATTTCCCTATGTTTCTCCCCTGGAAAAAGAGAAAGAGATGGTGAGAATACAGACGCTGTCACCATCTCTCTCTTTTTCCTGACTTTCCTTTCCTTTCACATGTGCTCCCTGTCTTCTGCGATTTCTTTCATTTGTCACTCTGGCATTCTCTAATGTTGAGGTCTTCCCACCTTGATACTTAAAAAGGTAAAGACATTTCAGGGTCTTAATTCATGGCATAGCCCTGATCAGAACACTTTATAGCTCATCACAGAAAATTGAGTGCCTTCAAGCAGAACCAATCCCTACCCAATGTCTTTTGCTCAACAGTAGGATGGACATGTCTATTCCACTAAACATGCAAGCTGCTGTTTATCCACCCTAACCCTGCCATCAACTCCAATGGGATATTAAATAAATTATGACATTAGGGGACAGAGAAAAGAATCTTCCCCAAATTAAACCTGTGAAAAGTTGGTAACGCTTAGTTTTCAGGACATGATGACTTTTAGCTACATAGACTTTGATTTGTTGTTATGTATGCAATTTTACGTTTCTGGAAGTATATGAATATCTAAACAAACATCTATGTGAATAGCAAAACTCGCCAACTTACCTGAGTGAAAAAAGAGCAGGTGTTGTTCTTTGGGACTGCAAAGTCGTAAAATTTTAAAGTACGTTTTCAGATGTCCGCAAAGCGGACCTTTCTCCACATGCGTCAGCGAGCCGCCTAACAGGATGATGACCGTCTCAATCAAGATAATGTTTTTAACAGTAGGTGCTCTCACCCACAGAGGTTTATCTTTCGTAGATTGTTCCAATCTATACGAAAAGACAATCTTAATTAACATTCAAAGAAAAAGCCTCGTAGCAGCAGATGGATTACAAAGACCAATGAGTCAGACATAAATAGGAGAGCAAGCAGGGGCACATCCTAATTTGTCCCTCTCTGAGCAGAAACTGCCAGATAGTTGAGTTTAGGTAAACTGAAGGGCAGGGGTAACTCACTATGACATGGTTGATGAGGTAATATCCATCATTAGCTTAAACTTCAAAGTCAGGTTGGTAAAATGCTAAGGACTTGTAGGTCAATTGACCTTCCCTGTTTTCTGTGCTTTTCACTGTAATTATGTTCATAGTTTACTCCGTGTAAAGCACAGAACGTTGCTTTTAAGAATAAAACATTTATTTTCGTCAATTCAGTGAATATTGTTGGGACATATGTTTTGACAATTATAGAAGTAATCGTCTTCTTATTATGAGCATGTCTTTTTTAAACCTCAAAGGCATTGTTGCCTTCTCCAACTATTATCATGAAAAAGCAAGCCTTTCTCAGGACTATGCTACGACCTGTTTCTAACCAGGGTTTATTAGTTCAAAACCACGCAGTGGGTAAAGGGACAAGCTGAGGTTTGTCATCAAATGTTCACAGCATTGAAAGTTGCTACTCACCACAATGTTTTATATGACATTAACATTGTTCTCTTCAACTACCTGGGTCTGTCATTTTGTTCCTCTGTAATATTATCAAGCACCACTTGTTTCCCAAAAGGTATTGTGAAACCCAGGGATACTTCTAGTTGAAAAAGTGTGATCTCCCAGGCTCTATATAGCATCTGAAAGCGCTCAGTGACCCTGCCTGATTGGATTCTAAAATTGTCCTATCACTAAATCGTACTTTTCTTGGTCAAGCAGTCTGAAGTAAGAAAAGGCAACAGGAAATATTTTAAAAACCTCTTGAATAAATATGGCTTATTTGCTCAAAGATAATTATTCCTCTAAATTCTGATAGGGTGATCATTGGGACCCCTGATATACCCTCTATTCTGAGAAGGTGGCATTATTGCACTTTATCTTCTATGTATATTAATTGCCTTCCAAGAAAAAGACACTGCACCCCAAAAAGTCACACCCATATGGAAAATTGGCAAATATAAGAGTCCTTTCTAGTTCCCTTCCTGCCTGCATTCCCCGAAAGACCTCCATTCATTTACTTTCCCCTGTTCTTCCCCACTCAATTATTTATAATATATACATGTCCTGTCATTAAAGTTTTAAGAAACATATAAAAGAAATGACAACAACGGTATAAAAGCACAATTCCAAAAATAAAATAAAATTCTACAAGAAGGCCAGCTCACATTGGACAATAAATTTTACTTCAATTAATATGTTCGATTTTTTTCCCATTTCTTGCTTTCACACCTGCCCTTCTTTCATTTACTAGAGCTCTGTCCAAGTTTCTTAGTCATGTACATCTATTTGCATTTCCCTATGTTTCTCCACTGGAAAAAGAGAAAGAGATGGTGACAATACATACGCTGTCACCATCTCTCTCTTTTTCTGACTTTCCTTTCCTTTCACATGTGCTCCCTGTCTTCCGTGATTTCTTTCATTTGTCACTCTGGCATTCTCTAATGTTGAGGTCTTCCCACCTTGATACTTAAAAAGGTAAAGACATTTCAGGGTCTTAATTCACGGCATAGCCCTGATCAGAGCACTTTATAGCTCAGCAGAGAAAATTGAGCACCTTCAAGCAGAACCAATCCCTACCCAATGTCTTTTGCTCAACAGTAGGATGGACATGTCTATTCTACTAAACATGCAAGCTGCTGTTTATCCACCCTAACCCTGCCGTCATCAACTCCAATGGGATATTAAATAAATTATGACATTAGGGGCCAGAGAAAAGAATCTTCCCCAAATTAAATCTGAAAAGTTGGTAACGCTTAGTTTTCAGGACATGATGACTTTTAGCTACATAGACTTTGATTTGTTGTTTTATATGCAATTTTACGCTTCTGGAAGTATATGAATATCTAAACAAACATCTATGTGAATAGCAAAACTCGCCAACTTACCTGAGTGAAAAAAGAGCAGGTGTTGTTCTTTGGGACTGCAAAGTTGTCAAATTTTAAAGTAAGTTTTCAGATGTCCGCAAAGCGGACCTTTCTCCATGTGCGTCAGTGAGCCGCCTAACAGGATGATGACCGTCTCAATCAAGATAAAGTTTTTAACAGTAGGTGCACTCACCCACAAAGAGGTTTGTCTTTCGTAGATTGTTCCAATCTATACGAAAAGACAATCTTAATTAACATTCAAAGAAAAAGCCTTGTAGGAGCAGATGGATTACAAAGACCAATGAGTCAGACATAAATAGGAGAGCAAGCAGGGGCACATCCTAATTTGTCGCTCTCTGAGCAGAAACTGCCAGATAGTTGAGTTTAGGCAAACTGAGCGGCAGGGGTAACTCACTATGACATGGGTGATGAGGTAATATCCATCATTAACTTAAACTTCAAAGTCAGGTTGGTAAAATGTTAAGGACTTGTAGGTCAATTGACCTTCCCTGTTTTCTGTCCTTTTCACTGTAATTGTGTTCATAGTTTACTCCGTGTAAAGCACAGAACGTTGCTTTTAAGAATAAAACATTTATTTTCGTCAATTCAGTGAATATTGTTGGGACATATGTTTTGACAGTTATAGAAGTAATCGGCCTCTTATCATGAGCATGTCTTTTTTAAACCTCAAAGGCATTGTGCCTTCTCCAACCGTTATGAAAAAGCAAGCCTTTCTCAGGACTATGCTACGACCTGTTTCTAACCAGGGTTTATTAGTTCAAAACCACACAGTGGGTAAAGGGACAAGCTGAGGTTTGTCATCAAATGTTCACAGCATTGAAAGTTGCTTCTCACCACAATGTTTTATATGACATTAACAATGTTCTCTTCAACTACCTGGGTCTGTCATTTTGTTCTGCTGTAATATTATTAAGCACCACTTGTTTCCCAAAAGGTATTGTGAAACCCATGGATACTTCTAGTTGAAAAAGTGTGATCTCCCAGGCTCTATATAGCATCTGAAAGCGCTCAGTGACCCTGCCTGATTGGATTCTAAAATTGTCCTATCACTAAATCGTACTTTTCTTGGTCAAGCAGTCTGATGTAAGAAAAAGCAACAGGAAATATTTTTAAAACCTCTTGAATAAATCTGGCTTATTTGCTCAAAGATAATTATTCCTCTAAATTCTGATAGGGTGATCATTGGGACCCCTAATATACCCTCTATTCTGAGAAGGTGGCATTATTGCACTTTATCTTCTATGTATATTAATTGCCTTCCAAGAAAAAGACACTGCAGCCCAAAAAGTCACACCCATATGGAAAATTGGCAAATATAAGAGTCCTTTCTATTTGCCTTCCTGCCTACATTCCCAGAAAGACCTCCATTCATTTACTTTCCCCTGTTCTTCCACACTCAATTATTTATAATATATACATGTCCTGTCATTAAAGTTTTAAGAAACATATAAAAGAAATGACAACAACGGTATAAAAGAACAATTCCGAAAATAAAATAAAATTCTACAAGAAGGTCAGCTCACATTGGACAATACATTTTACTTCAATTGATATGTTCGATTTTTTTCCCATTTCTTGCTTTCACACCTGCCCTTCTTTCATTTACTAGAGCTCTGTCCAAATTTCTTAGTCATGTACATCTATTTGCATTTCCCTATGTTTCTACCCTGGAAAAAGAGAAAGAGATGGTGACAATACATATGCTGTCACCATCTCTCTCTTTTTCTGACTTTCCTTTCCTTTCACATGTGCTCCCTGTCTTCCGCGATTTCTTTCATTTGTCACTCTGGCATTCTCTAATGTTGAGGTCTTCCCACCTTGATACTTAAAAAGGTAAAGACATTTCAGGGTCTTAATTCACGGCATAGCCCTGATCAGAGCACTTTATAGCTCAGCAGAGAAAATTGAGTGCCTTCAAGCAGAACCAATCCCTTCCCAATGTCTTTTGCTCAGCAGTAGGATGGACATGTCTATTCCACTAAACATGCAAGCTGCTGTTTATCCACCCTAACCCTGCCATCATCAACTCCAATGGGATATTAAATAAAGTATGACATTAGGGGACAGAGAAAAGAATCTTCCCCAAATTAAATCTGTGAAAAGTTGTTAACGCTTTTTTTTCAGGACATGATGACTTTTATATACATAGACTTTGATTTGTTGTTTTGTATGCAATTTTATGCTTCTGGAAGGATATGAATATCTAAACAAACATCTTTGTGAATAGCAAAATTCGCCAACTTACCTGAGTGAAAAAAGAGCAGGTGTTGTTCTTTTGGACTGCAAAGTCGTAAAATTTTAAAGAAAGTTTTCAGATGTCCGCAAATCGGACCTTTCTCCACATGCGTCAGCGAGCCGCCTAACAGGATGATGACCGTCTCAATCAAGATAACGTTTTAACAGTAGGTGCTCTCACCCACAAAGGTTTGTCTTTCGTAGATTGTTCCAATCTATACGAAAAGACAATCTTAATTAACATTCAAAGAAAAAGCCTCATAGGAGCAGATGGATTACAAAGACCAATGAGTCAGACATAAATAGGAGAGCAAGCAGGGGCACATCCTAATTTGTCCCTCTCTGAGCAGAACCTGCCAGATAGTTGAGTTTAGGTAAACTGAAGGGCAGGGGTAACTCACTATGACATGGTTGATGAGGTAATATCCATCATTAACTTAAACTTCAAAGTCAGGTTGGTAAAATGCTAAGGACTTGTAGGTCAATTGACCTTCCCTGTTTTCTGTCCTTTTCACTGTAATTGTGTTAATAGTTTACTCCGTGTAAAGCACAGAACGTTGCTTTTAAGAATAAAACATTTATTTTCGTCAATTCAGTGAATATTGTTGGGACATATGTTTTGACAGTTATAGAAGTAATCGGGCTGTTACTATGAGCATGTCTTTTTTAAACCTTAAAGGCATTGTGCCTTCTCCAATCGTTATCATGAAAAAGCAAGCCTTTCTCAGGACTGTGCTACGACCTGTTTCTAACCAGGGTTTATTAGTTCAAAACCACGCAGTGGGTAAAGGGACAAGCTGAGGTTTGTCATCAAATGTTCACAGCATTGAAAGTTGCTACTCACCACAATGTTTTATATGACATTAACAATGTTCTCTTCAACTACCTGGGTCTGTCATTTTGTTCCTCTGTAATATTATCAACCACCACTTGTTTCCCAAAAGGTATTGTGAAACCCATGGATACTTCTAGTTGAAAAAGTATGATCTCCCAGGCTCTATATAGAATCTGAAAGCGCTCAGTGACCCTGCCTGATTGGATTCTAAAATTGGCCTATCACTAAATCGTACTTTTCTTGGTCAAGCAGTCTGAAGTAAGAAAAGGCAACAGGAAATATTTTAAAAACCTCTTGAATATGGCTTATTTGCTCAAAGATAATTATTCCTCTAAATTCTGATAGGGTGATAATTGGGACCCCTGATATACCCTCTATTCTGAGAAGGTGGCATTATTGCACTTTATCTTCTATGTATATTATTTGCCTTCCAAGAAAAAGACACTGCACCCCAAAAAGTCACACCCATATGGAAAATTGGCAAATATAAGAGTCCTTTCTATTTCCCTTCCTGCCTACATTCCCCGAAAGACCTCCATTCATTTACTTTCCCCTGTTCTTCCCCACTCAATTATTTATAATATATACATGTCCTGTCATTAAAGTTTTAAGAAACATATAAAAGAATGACAACAACGGTATAAAAGCACAATTCCGAAAATAAAATAAAATTCTACAAGAAGGCCAGCTCACATTGGACAATAAATTTTACTTCAATTAATATGTTCGATTTTTTTCCCATTTCTTGCTTTCACACCTGCCCTTCTTTCATTTACTAGAGCTCTGTCCAAATTTCTTAGTCATGTACATCTATTTGCATTTCCCTATGTTTCTCCCCTGGAAAAATAGAAAAAGATGGTGACAATACATATGCTGTCACCATCTCTCTCTTTTTCTGACTTTCCTTTCCTTTCACATGTGCTCCCTGTCTTCCGCGATTTCTTTCATTTGTCACTCTGGCATTCTCTAATGTTGAGGTCTTCCCACCTTGATACTTAAAAAGGTAAAGACATTTCAGGGTCTTAATTCACGGCATAGCCCTGATCAGAGCACTTTATAGCTCAGCAGAGAAAATTGAGCGCTTTCAAGCAGAACCAATCCCTTCCCAATGTCTTTTGCTCAACAGTAGGATGGACATGTCTATTCCACTAAACATGCAAGCTGCTGTTTATCCACCCTAACCCTGCCATCATCAACTCCAATGGGATATTAAATAAAGTATGACATTAGGGGACAGAGAAAATAATCTTCCCCAAATTAAATCTGAAAAGTTGGTAACGCTTAGTTTTCAGGACATGATGACTTTTAGCTACATAGACTTTGATTTGTTGTTTTATATGCAATTTTACGCTTTTGGAAGTATATGAATATCTAAACAAACATCTATGTGAATAGCAAAACTCGCCAATTTACCTAAGTGAAAAAAGAACAGGTGTTGTTCTTTGGGATTGCAAAGTCGTCAAATTTTAAAGTAAGTTTTCAGATGTCCGCAAAGCGGACCTCTCTCCATGTGCGTCAGCGAGCCGCCTAACAGGATGATGACCGTCTCAATCAAGATAAAGTTTTTAACAGTAGGTGCTCTCACCCACAAAGAGGTTTGTCTTTCGTAGATTGTTCCAATCTATACGAAAAGACAATCTTAATTAACATTCAAAGAAAAAGCCTTGTAGGAGCAGATGGATTACAAAGACCAATGAGTCAGACATAAATAGGAGAGCAAGCAGGGGCACATCCTAATTTGTCCCTCTCTGAGCAGAAACTGCCAGATAGTTGAGTTTAGGCAAACTGAGCGGCAGGGGTAACTCACTATGACATGGTTGAAGAGGTAATATCCATCATTAACTTAAACTTCAAAGTCAGGTTGGTAAAATGCTAAGGACTTGTAGGTCAATTGACCTTCCCTGTTTTCTGTTCTTTTCACTGTAATTGTGTTCATAGTTTACTCCGTGTAAAGCACAGAACGTTGCTTTTAAGAATAAAACATTTATTTTCGTCAATTCAGTGAATATTGTTGGGACATATGTTTTGACAGTTATAGAAGTAATCGGCCTCTTATTATGAGCATGTCTTTTTTAAACCTCAAAGGTATTGTGCCTTCTCCAACCGTTATCATGAAAAAGCAAGCCTTTCTCAGGACTATGCTACAACCTGTTTCTAACCAGGGTTTATTAGTTCAAAACCACGCAGTGGGTAAAGGGACAAGCTGAGGTTTGTCATCAAATGTTCACAGCACTGAAAGTTGCTACTCACCACAATGTTTTATATGACATTAACAATGTTCTCTTCAACTACCTCGGTCTGTCATTTTGTTCCTCTTTAATATTATCAGGCACCACTTGTTTCCCAAAATGTATTGTGAAACCCATAGATACTTCTAGTTGAAAAAGTGTGATCTCCCAGCCTCTATATAGCATCTGAAAGTGCTCAGTGACCCTGCCTGATTGGATTCTAAAATTGTCCTATCACTAAATCGTACTTTTCTTGGTCAAGCAGTCTGAAGTAAGAAAAGGCAACAGGAAATATTTTAAAGACCTCTTGAATAAATCTGGCTTATTTGCTCAAAGATAATTATTCCTCTAAATTCTGATAGGGTGATCATTGGGACCCCTGATATACCCTCTATTCTGAGAAGGTGGCATTATTGCACTTTATCTTCTATGTATATTAATTGCCTTCCAAGAAAAAGACACTGCACCCCAAAAAGTCACACCCATATGGAAAATTGGCAAATATAAGAGTCCTTTCTATTTCCCTTCCTGCCTACATTCCCCGAAAGACCTCTATTCATTTACTTTCCCCTGTTCTTCCCCACTCAATTATTTATAATATATACATGTCCTGTCATTAAAGTTTTAAGAAACATATAAAAGAAATGACAACAACGGTATAAAAGCACAATTCAGAAAATAAAATAAAATTCTACAAGGTCAGCTCACATTGGACAATACATTTTACTTCAATTGATATGTTCGATTTTTTACCCATTTCTTGCTTTCACACCTGCCCTTCGTTCATTTACTAGAGCTCTGTCCAAATTTCTTAGTCATGTACATCTATTTGCATTTCCCTATGTTTCTCCCCTGGAAAAAGAGAAAAAGATGGTGACAATACATATGCTGTCACCATCTCTCTCTTTTTCTGACTTTCCTTTCCTTTCACATGTGCTCCCTGTCTTCCGCGATTTCTTTCATTTGTCACTCTGGCATTCTCTAATGTTGAGGTCTTCCCACCTTGATACTTAAAAAGGTAAAGACATTTCAGGGTCTTAATTCACGGCATAGCCCTGATCAGAGCACTTTATAGCTCAGCAGAGAAAATTGAGCGCCTTCAAGCAGAACCAATCCCTTCCCAATGTCTTTTGCTCAACAGTAGGATGGACATGTCTATTCCACTAAACATGCAAGCTGCTGTTTATCCACCCTAACCCTGCCATCATCAACTCCAATGGGATATTAAATAAAGTATGACATTAGGGGACAGAGAAAATAATCTTCCCCAAATTAAATCTGAAAAGTTGGTAACGCTTAGTTTTCAGGACATGATGACTTTTAGCTACATAGACTTTGATTTGTTGTTTTGTATGCAATTTTACGTTTCTGGAAGTATATGAATATCTAAACAAACATCTATGTGAATAGCAAAACTCGCCAACTTACCTGAGTGAAAAAAGAGCAGGTGTTGTTCTTTGGGACTGCAAAGTCGTAAAATTTTAAAGTACGTTTTCAGATGTCCGCAAAGCGGACCTTTCTCCACATGCGTCAGCGAGCCGCCTAACAGGATGATGACCGTCTCAATCAAGATAATGTTTTTAACAGTAGGTGCTCTCACCCACAGAGGTTTATCTTTCGTAGATTGTTCCAATCTATACGAAAAGACAATCTTAATTAACATTCAAAGAAAAAGCCTCGTAGCAGCAGATGGATTACAAAGACCAATGAGTCAGACATAAATAGGAGAGCAAGCAGGGGCACATCCTAATTTGTCCCTCTCTGAGCAGAAACTGCCAGATAGTTGAGTTTAGGTAAACTGAAGGGCAGGGGTAACTCACTATGACATGGTTGATGAGGTAATATCCATCATTAGCTTAAACTTCAAAGTCAGGTTGGTAAAATGCTAAGGACTTGTAGGTCAATTGACCTTCCCTGTTTTCTGTGCTTTTCACTGTAATTATGTTCATAGTTTACTCCGTGTAAAGCACAGAACGTTGCTTTTAAGAATAAAACATTTATTTTCGTCAATTCAGTGAATATTGTTGGGACATATGTTTTGACAATTATAGAAGTAATCGTCTTCTTATTATGAGCATGTCTTTTTTAAACCTCAAAGGCATTGTTGCCTTCTCCAACTATTATCATGAAAAAGCAAGCCTTTCTCAGGACTATGCTACGACCTGTTTCTAACCAGGGTTTATTAGTTCAAAACCACGCAGTGGGTAAAGGGACAAGCTGAGGTTTGTCATCAAATGTTCACAGCATTGAAAGTTGCTACTCACCACAATGTTTTATATGACATTAACATTGTTCTCTTCAACTACCTGGGTCTGTCATTTTGTTCCTCTGTAATATTATCAAGCACCACTTGTTTCCCAAAAGGTATTGTGAAACCCAGGGATACTTCTAGTTGAAAAAGTGTGATCTCCCAGGCTCTATATAGCATCTGAAAGCGCTCAGTGACCCTGCCTGATTGGATTCTAAAATTGTCCTATCACTAAATCGTACTTTTCTTGGTCAAGCAGTCTGAAGTAAGAAAAGGCAACAGGAAATATTTTAAAAACCTCTTGAATAAATATGGCTTATTTGCTCAAAGATAATTATTCCTCTAAATTCTGATAGGGTGATCATTGGGACCCCTGATATACCCTCTATTCTGAGAAGGTGGCATTATTGCACTTTATCTTCTATGTATATTAATTGCCTTCCAAGAAAAAGACACTGCACCCCAAAAAGTCACACCCATATGGAAAATTGGCAAATATAAGAGTCCTTTCTAGTTCCCTTCCTGCCTGCATTCCCCGAAAGACCTCCATTCATTTACTTTCCCCTGTTCTTCCCCACTCAATTATTTATAATATATACATGTCCTGTCATTAAAGTTTTAAGAAACATATAAAAGAAATTACAACAACGGTATAAAAGCACAATTCCAAAAATAAAATAAAATTCTACAAGAAGGCCAGCTCACATTGGACAATAAATTTTACTTCAATTAATATGTTCGATTTTTTTCCCATTTCTTGCTTTCACACCTGCCCTTCTTTCATTTACTAGAGCTCTGTCCAAGTTTCTTAGTCATGTACATCTATTTGCATTTCCCTATGTTTCTCCACTGGAAAAAGAGAAAGAGATGGTGACAATACATACGCTGTCACCATCTCTCTCTTTTTCTGACTTTCCTTTCCTTTCACATGTGCTCCCTGTCTTCCGTGATTTCTTTCATTTGTCACTCTGGCATTCTCTAATGTTGAGGTCTTCCCTCCTTGATACTTAAAAAGGTAAAGACATTTCAGGGTCTTAATTCACGGCATAGCCCTGATCAGAGCACTTTATAGCTCAGCAGAGAAAATTGAGCACCTTCAAGCAGAACCAATCCCTACCCAATGTCTTTTGCTCAACAGTAGGATGGACATGTCTATTCTACTAAACATGCAAGCTGCTGTTTATCCACCCTAACCCTGCCGTCATCAACTCCAATGGGATATTAAATAAATTATGACATTAGGGGACAGAGAAAAGAATCTTCCCCAAATTAAATCTGAAAAGTTGGTAACGCTTAGTTTTCAGGACATGATGACTTTTAGCTACATAGACTTTGATTTGTTGTTTTATATGCAATTTTACGCTTCTGGAAGTATATGAATATCTAAACAAACATCTATGTGAATAGCAAAACTCGCCAACTTACCTGAGTGAAAAAAGAGCAGGTGTTGTTCTTTGGGACTGCAAAGTTGTCAAATTTTAAAGTAAGTTTTCAGATGTCCGCAAAGCGGACCTTTCTCCATGTGCGTCAGCGAGCCGCCTAACAGGATGATGACCGTCTCAATCAAGATAAAGTTTTTAACAGTAGGTGCACTCACCCACAAAGAGGTTTGTCTTTCGTAGATTGTTCCAATCTATACGAAAAGACAATCTTAATTAACATTCAAAGAAAAAGCCTTGTAGGAGCAGATGGATTACAAAGACCAATGAGTCAGACATAAATAGGAGAGCAAGCAGGGGCACATCCTAATTTGTCGCTCTCTGAGCAGAAACTGCCAGATAGTTGAGTTTAGGCAAACTGAGCGGCAGGGGTAACTCACTATGACATGGTTGAAGAGGTAATATCCATCATTAACTTAAACTTCAAAGTCAGGTTGGTAAAATGCTAAGGACTTGTAGGTCAATTGACCTTCCCTGTTTTCTGTTCTTTTCACTGTAATTGTGTTCATAGTTTACTCCGTGTAAAGCACAGAACGTTGCTTTTAAGAATAAAACATTTATTTTCGTCAATTCAGTGAATATTGTTGGGACATATGTTTTGACAGTTATAGAAGTAATCGGCCTCTTATTATGAGCATGTCTTTTTTAAACCTCAAAGGTATTGTGCCTTCTCCAACCGTTATCATGAAAAAGCAAGCCTTTCTCAGGACTATGCTACAACCTGTTTCTAACCAGGGTTTATTAGTTCAAAACCACGCAGTGGGTAAAGGGACAAGCTGAGGTTTGTCATCAAATGTTCACAGCACTGAAAGTTGCTACTCACCACAATGTTTTATATGACATTAACAATGTTCTCTTCAACTACCTCGGTCTGTCATTTTGTTCCTCTTTAATATTATCAGGCACCACTTGTTTCCCAAAATGTATTGTGAAACCCATAGATACTTCTAGTTGAAAAAGTGTGATCTCCCAGCCTCTATATAGCATCTGAAAGTGCTCAGTGACCCTGCCTGATTGGATTCTAAAATTGTCCTATCACTAAATCGTACTTTTCTTGGTCAAGCAGTCTGAAGTAAGAAAAGGCAACAGGAAATATTTTAAAGACCTCTTGAATAAATCTGGCTTATTTGCTCAAAGATAATTATTCCTCTAAATTCTGATAGGGTGATCATTGGGACCCCTGATATACCCTCTATTCTGAGAAGGTGGCATTATTGCACTTTATCTTCTATGTATATTAATTGCCTTCCAAGAAAAAGACACTGCACCCCAAAAAGTCACACCCATATGGAAAATTGGCAAATATAAGAGTCCTTTCTATTTCCCTTCCTGCCTACATTCCCCGAAAGACCTCTATTCATTTACTTTCCCCTGTTCTTCCCCACTCAATTATTTATAATATATACATGTCCTGTCATTAAAGTTTTAAGAAACATATAAAAGAAATGACAACAACGGTATAAAAGCACAATTCAGAAAATAAAATAAAATTCTACAAGGTCAGCTCACATTGGACAATACATTTTACTTCAATTGATATGTTCGATTTTTTACCCATTTCTTGCTTTCACACCTGCCCTTCGTTCATTTACTAGAGCTCTGTCCAAATTTCTTAGTCATGTACATCTATTTGCATTTCCCTATGTTTCTCCCCTGGAAAAAGAGAAAAAGATGGTGACAATACATATGCTGTCACCATCTCTCTCTTTTTCTGACTTTCCTTTCCTTTCACATGTGCTCCCTGTCTTCCGCGATTTCTTTCATTTGTCACTCTGGCATTCTCTAATGTTGAGGTCTTCCCACCTTGATACTTAAAAAGGTAAAGACATTTCAGGGTCTTAATTCACGGCATAGCCCTGATCAGAGCACTTTATAGCTCAGCAGAGAAAATTGAGCGCCTTCAAGCAGAACCAATCCCTTCCCAATGTCTTTTGCTCAACAGTAGGATGGACATGTCTATTCCACTAAACATGCAAGCTGCTGTTTATCCACCCTAACCCTGCCATCATCAACTCCAATGGGATATTAAATAAAGTATGACATTAGGGGACAGAGAAAATAATCTTCCCCAAATTAAATCTGAAAAGTTGGTAACGCTTAGTTTTCAGGACATGATGACTTTTAGCTACATAGACTTTGATTTGTTGTTTTATATGCAATTTTACGCTTTTGGAAGTATATGAATATCTAAACAAACATCTATGTGAATAGCAAAACTCGCCAATTTACCTAAGTGAAAAAAGAACAGGTGTTGTTCTTTGGGATTGCAAAGTCGTCAAATTTTAAAGTAAGTTTTCAGATGTCCGCAAAGCGGACCTCTCTCCATGTGCGTCAGCGAGCCGCCTAACAGGATGATGACCGTCTCAATCAAGATAAAGTTTTTAACAGTAGGTGCTCTCACCCACAAAGAGGTTTGTCTTTCGTAGATTGTTCCAATCTATACGAAAAGACAATCTTAATTAACATTCAAAGAAAAAGCCTTGTAGGAGCAGATGGATTACAAAGACCAATGAGTCAGACATAAATAGGAGAGCAAGCAGGGGCACATCCTAATTTGTCCCTCTCTGAGCAGAAACTGCCAGATAGTTGAGTTTAGGCAAACTGAGCGGCAGGGGTAACTCACTATGACATGGTTGAAGAGGTAATATCCATCATTAACTTAAACTTCAAAGTCAGGTTGGTAAAATGCTAAGGACTTGTAGGTCAATTGACCTTCCCTGTTTTCTGTTCTTTTCACTGTAATTGTGTTCATAGTTTACTCCGTGTAAAGCACAGAACGTTGCTTTTAAGAATAAAACATTTATTTTCGTCAATTCAGTGAATATTGTTGGGACATATGTTTTGACAGTTATAGAAGTAATCGGCCTCTTATTATGAGCATGTCTTTTTTAAACCTCAAAGGTATTGTGCCTTCTCCAACCGTTATCATGAAAAAGCAAGCCTTTCTCAGGACTATGCTACAACCTGTTTCTAACCAGGGTTTATTAGTTCAAAACCACGCAGTGGGTAAAGGGACAAGCTGAGGTTTGTCATCAAATGTTCACAGCACTGAAAGTTGCTACTCACCACAATGTTTTATATGACATTAACAATGTTCTCTTCAACTACCTCGGTCTGTCATTTTGTTCCTCTTTAATATTATCAGGCACCACTTGTTTCCCAAAATGTATTGTGAAACCCATAGATACTTCTAGTTGAAAAAGTGTGATCTCCCAGCCTCTATATAGCATCTGAAAGTGCTCAGTGACCCTGCCTGATTGGATTCTAAAATTGTCCTATCACTAAATCGTACTTTTCTTGGTCAAGCAGTCTGAAGTAAGAAAAGGCAACAGGAAATATTTTAAAGACCTCTTGAATAAATCTGGCTTATTTGCTCAAAGATAATTATTCCTCTAAATTCTGATAGGGTGATCATTGGGACCCCTGATATACCCTCTATTCTGAGAAGGTGGCATTATTGCACTTTATCTTCTATGTATATTAATTGCCTTCCAAGAAAAAGACACTGCACCCCAAAAAGTCACACCCATATGGAAAATTGGCAAATATAAGAGTCCTTTCTATTTCCCTTCCTGCCTACATTCCCCGAAAGACCTCTATTCATTTACTTTCCCCTGTTCTTCCCCACTCAATTATTTATAATATATACATGTCCTGTCATTAAAGTTTTAAGAAACATATAAAAGAAATGACAACAACGGTATAAAAGCACAATTCAGAAAATAAAATAAAATTCTACAAGGTCAGCTCACATTGGACAATACATTTTACTTCAATTGATATGTTCGATTTTTTACCCATTTCTTGCTTTCACACCTGCCCTTCGTTCATTTACTAGAGCTCTGTCCAAATTTCTTAGTCATGTACATCTATTTGCATTTCCCTATGTTTCTCCCCTGGAAAAAGAGAAAGAGATGGTGACAATACATATGCTGTCACTATCTCTCTCTTTTTCTGACTTTCCTTTCCTTTCACATGTGCTCCCTGTCTTCCGCGATTTCTTTCATTTGTCACTCTGGCATTCTCTAATGTTGAGGTCTTCCCACCTTGATACTTAAAAAGGTAAAGACATTTCAGGGTCTTAATTCACTGCATAGCCTGATCAGAGCACTTTATAGCTCAGTCGAGAAAATTGAGCGACTTCAAGCAGAACCAATCCCTACCCAATGTCTTTTGCTCAACAGTAGGATGGACATGTCTATTCCACTAAACATGCAAGCTGCTGTTTATCCACCCTAACCCTGCCATCATCAACTACAATGGGATATTAAATAAATTATGACATTAGGGGACAAAGAAAAGAATCTTCCCCAAATTAAATCTGAAAAGTTGGTAACGCTTAGTTTTCAGGACATTATGACTTTTAGCTACATAGACTTTGATTTGTTGTTTTATATGCAATTTTACGCTTCTGGAAGCATATGAATATCTAAACAAACATCTATGTGAATAGCAAAACTCGCCAACTTACCTGAGTGAAAAAAGAGCAGGTGTTGTTCTTTGGGATTGCAAAGTCGTCAAATTTTAAAGTAAGTTTTCAGATGTCCGCAAAGCGGACCTTTCTCCATGTGCGTCAGCGAGCCGCCTAACAGGATGATGACCGTCTCAATCAAGATAAAGTTTTTAACAGTAGGTGCTCTCACCCACAAAGAGGTTTGTCTTTCGTAGATTGTTCCAATCTATACGAAAAGACAATCTTAATTAACATTCAAAGAAAAAGCCTTGTAGGAGCAGATGGATTACAAAGACCAATGAGTCAGACATAAATAGGAGAGCAAGCAGGGATACCTCCTAATTTGTCCCTCTCTGAGCAGAAACTGCCAGATAGTTGAGTTTAGGCAAGCTGAGCGGCAGGGGTAACTCACTATGACATGGTTGAAGAGGTAATATCCATCATTAACTTAAACTTCAAAGTCAGGTTGGTAAAATGCTAACGACTTGTAGGTCAATTGACCTTCCCTGTTTTCTGTTCTTTTCACTGTAAGTGTGTTCATAGTTTACTCCGTGTAAAGTACAGAACGTTGCTTTTAAGAATAAAACATTTATTTTCGTCAATTCAGTGAATATTGTTGGGACATATGTTTTGACAGTTATAGAAGTAATCAGCCTCTTATTATGAGCATGTCTTTTTTAAACCTCAAAGGCATTGTGCCTTCTCCAACCGTTATGAAAAAGCAAGCCTTTCTCAGGACTATGCTACAACCTGTTTCTAACCAGGGTTTATTAGTTCAAAACCACGCAGTGGGTAAAGGGACAAGCTGAGGTTTGTCATCAAATGTTCACAGCATTGAAAGTTGCTACTCACCACAATGTTTTATATGACATTAACAATGTTCTCTTCAACTACCTGGGTCAGTCATTTTGTTCCTCTTTAATATTATCAGGCACCACTTGTTTCCCAAAATGTATTGTGAAACCCATAGTTCTCTTCCAGGGGATCCTCATCAATAGTCATAAACATTGAATATTCCCGCCCTTGTGCGGGGACCCTGGAGCATATATAAAATACAGACATATTATACATGTGTAAAACAGCAATGCAGGCTATAATGTTAAAACAGGCTAAAATGCTTTATTTCTATGAAGTTTTTTTTTTTTTTTATATTATAAAATTACAATAGAGAATAAATATCTACGCAAGCCCCCAAAAATGGGCTTAGGAAAGCAAGCATCAGTAAACTCTAGAGAAAAAGTGAAAAAACTGCATTGAAAAACAATGGAGCATTCTTAGCCAATAGGCTGCGTGCAGGTTAACACAGGAGAACCATAAAAACTTTGGCACCGTGCCTTTAAGACCCTGAGCACCTCCAGTATCCCACCATGCCTCAGGGGTGAAGGAAAGGTGACAGTTGGTTCACAGTTAGGTCAGTTCTTTTTTCCGGCTTCTTCTGAGAGGATCCTGGAGCATTGAGCTCTCAGTTTTTCTGAGTTTTTCTCAGAAAAATCCTTTAAAAAAGCGTTTTTTCCTTTTTCATTCGACAAATAACATCTTTGTCTGAGCTTGGCAGTTTTTTCCTGACAGAAAAATGCCTTCACTTTTTGTCAAATGCCCTGCTTGTGGGAAGAAGAAGGCCCAGTCAGACCCACACTATCTGTGTATCGTGTGCCTGCCTCAGAGTCACTGCCCTGACACTTGTAAGCACTGCAAGAATATGTCAAAGAGGACTCTGAAAGACAGAGAAAAGATCAGGCTGCATGGGCTTCAGGAGAGGCAGAAAACATCGTCCTCTTCACTTCCCAGACAACCAGCAGGCCATTCTCAGGAGAGAATGGCTAGGTCGACGTCAGCAGGTAGGAAAGTACCTGTTTGTTCCCCGTCGACGTCGTCGCTACCACCGTCTCACCGGCATAGATCGCCGTCGACGGCGACACGCCCGACGTCGAAGGAGTCGGCGTCGAGGGAACACCATCGCAGGGGCAGGTCTCCGTCGACGGCAGCCCGCCGATCAACGTCGAGCCATCGCCGGCGTGCCCGGTCGCCGCCAAAGGCTGTCCGCCCCCCAACGTCAAGAGACACGACGTCGAAATCGCCACAACGGCATGAGAGACATCCGTCGTCGGCTTCCCACCGCTCCACGTCGAGGCACACGACGGCGAGCAGGTCGAGGTCCAAAGATCTCCGTTCGACGTCGAGACACTCAACGGCAACACACTCAACGTCGAGGGATGAACAACCGGTGGGGCGCCCTTCGACGTCGACTCAGCCATCGACGTCGACACAGGTTTTACCTGTCCCGCAGGGAGTAGAACATCGCCCCACGCCAGACAAGGCCGCACCATCTCCAGTGGTCTCCATACCGAGCGACTCTTCTCGGTCAAGAGCGGCATCATCTGGGCATGTCTCGCCCATCAATCTATCTCCAAGATGGCTGGAGAGCCTTAACAGACCAGCGGCCTCTCCAGATTCGCAATATTCGCGAATGTACTCGCCTACTGCCTCCCTAGCAAGAACGCCATCACCGACAGCAAGGGCAGGACGGGCTCATTCTGCTCCTCGTCAACCGGCCGCGAGACCTGGGCGCTCTGCTACAGCGTCTCACAGCAGGTCTCGTTCTCAACGACGATCCAGGTCTCGTTCACAAAGAAGATCACCCTCTTGGTCGTCTTCAGGATCATCTGTCGGGCGTTATTCACCCACCCTAACAGATTCACCACCTGCTAGGGTCTCACCGGTGGATGACATTACCACGTTTAACGAGGTGCTGATGAGAGGAGCGCAGAAACTAAACATAGAAGTTCCAGAGCCATCTACCTCCTCATCAGTCATCTTTGAGACTCTACAACAGAGATCAGCATCAAAAAAGCTGCTGCCTCTAGTGCCTGGTTTGTTGCAGCCAACCATGGACACTTTTCTGGCCCCAGCCTCGCTCAAATCTGCCCCGGCTAGGATTCTCAAAAAATACAAGGCTCCCGAACAGGACCCTCTGTTCCTAAGGAAGGATCCGCCACCGGACTCGGTAATATTAGCCGCAGCCCAAAAGACCCACTCGGTGGCATCATCATCCACGGTTCCCCCGGATAAAGAGAGCAGGCATCTAGACTCTCTGGGGAGAAAGATATGCGGAACGGCGGCTTCGGCAATGAAAGTCTCCAGTGCTTCTGCACTCCTGGGTAGGTATGATCGTTCTCTGTGGGACTCTCTCAATAGATTTACAGAGAAACTGCCCAGAGAGGACAGACAAGATTTCCAAGAGATCCTGCAAGAAGGATGCCTGGTATCCAACCAGGTTATCAGCGCGGCAGCAGATGGGGCAGATTTAGCTGCACATGGGTACGCGCATGGAATCTGTGCAAGGAGGTCTTCCTGGCTGAGGCTCACTGGTTTAAAGCAGGAAGCACAACAAGCATCCTGAATCTCCCATTCGCCGGGAACTCTCTATTTGGTGCCCATGCAGACGAGGAAATGGCCCGCATGAAGACCGAGGTGGATACCATGAGGGCAGTGGGCCTGGAAAGAAAGAAAGATTTCAGGCGGAGGTACAGGCCTTATGACAGGCGCCCTTTCCAGCAGAGGGTTCAAACCCCTCACTGGTCCCAAAGGTCACAGCAACGACAGGGACGCCCTCTTTTTCAGCGAAGGAACACAAGGGAGCGAGGGTCAAGTAGACCTCAGCAGTCCACTCCGAAAGCACCCACCAATGAGATCTCGCTTCCCTCAACACTGTACACCACTCCGGTGGGGGGAAGTATTACAGCTTATCTTCACGAGTGGCACTCTATCACAAGAGACAAATGGGTGCTCAATATTGTCGAACATGGCTACTCTCTTCTTTTCAAACAGCCTCCACCACACTTGCCGCCAACCAAAGGCAATCCATCTCATCTCAGCCTGCTGCGCAAAGAGGCTCTCGCCCTCCTAAAAAAGAATGCCATAGAAAAGGTTCCACCTGCGCACAGAGGAAAGGGGGTTTACTCCCGTTACTTTCTGGTGGCGAAGAAGGGTCGAGAGGGTGTTTTCAGGCCAATTCTGGACCTACGGCTGCTGAACAAATATATAAGGAAACAGAAGTTCAGGATGCTGGCACTTCACCAGATTTTCCCTCAGCTACATCAGGGAGACTGGATGTGCTCCATCGACCTACAGGATGCGTATTTTCACATCCCAATAGCTCCCAAACATCGAAAATTCCTGCGCTTGCAAGTAGCGTTACAGCATTACCAGTTCAGAGTTCTACCATTTGGCCTGAAATCTGCCCTACGCGTCTTCTCGAAATGTATGGCAGTGGTGGCGGCGCATCTTCGAAAACAAAAGATATTCAAATATCCATACCTGGACGACTGGTTACTGAAGGCTTCTTCTCCGGAGCAGGCGAGAAGCCATCGGGACATTGTGCTCGGAGTTTGCGAGTCTCTAGGTCTTCAGGTCAATTATCAAAAGTCAACCTTGAGTCCAACACAGAACCTTCACTACCTGGGAGCTATCATAAACACAAAGCTCCAAAGAGTGTATCCTTCGGAGGAACGACTATCCTCAATAGACAGGAAGTGTCAGGACCTGTTGAGAGCCAACGCACCTACGGCACGTCAGGTGACATCGCTGCTGGGCTCCATGGCATCATGCATTTTTATTGTCCCAAATGCCAGACTCCACATGAGGCCCCTCCAAGAGGCATTGGAGAGCAACTGGAGCCAAAGGAGAGGTCGCTGGGAGGACAGAGTGCGACTACCGGCGGTAGCACTTCAATCATTGAGATGGTGGATGCACAGACCTCACCTGTCAGTGGGTGCTCCGTTTCACCAGGTACTTCCATCCGACACCCTAGTAACGGATGCGTCTCTTCAGGGATGGGGGGCTCATCTTGGTCCCTTTCAAGCTCAGGGCCTGTGGTCAGACAAGGAAAAGCAGTACCACATCAATCTGCTAGAACTCAGAGCGGTCCATCTGGCTCTCAAGTCTTTCATACCACTAATTCAGGGGAAAACTCTCCTAATACAAACGGACAATACAACCACGATGTATTATTTGAACAAACAGGGGGGAACGAGATCCCTACCCCTATCTCGAGAGTCCCAAGCGATATGGCATTGGCTCCTGGCCAGAGGAATGTCACTTACAGCGGTCCACCTGCCAGGTCAGCAAAACGTGGAAGCAGATTTTCTGAGCAGACACCTAGAGGACGCTCACGATTGGGTCCTACACGGCGAAGTCGCAGAATACATCTTCGCGCAATGGGGTCGGCCTCAACTGGATCTCTTCGCAGACGAAGTAAACAAGAAATGCCCAGACTTCGCATCCAGGTTCTACCGTCCGGGATCTCGAGGGAATGCCCTGTTGATCGACTGGTCAGGGATATTTCTCTACGCTTTTCCGCCGATTCCCCTCATACCGGCAGTGATCAACAAACTTTACAGATCCAGAACCAGAATGATTCTCATAGCGCCACAATGGCCCCGTCAATTCTGGTACACAGATCTCCTCAACCTGTCGGTAAAACCTCACAGGAGGCTGCCGTGCAGACCGGATCTTCTGAGCAGAATGGAGGGCAGAATTCTACATCCCAACCTACCCTCTCTGAGCTTAACAGCATGGCTCCTGAATTCCTGCAGTATGGGCACCTAGGGCTTTCACAGGAGTGCATGAACATCTTGAAAGAGTCCAAAAGGCCTTCCACGCGGCGTTCTTACGCTTTTAAGTGGAAGAGATTCTACATATGGTGCTGTCAACAGGGTCATAATCCCATACGGGCTCAGGAGGATGTCATACTGTCCTATTTGCTTCATCTAGCAAAGTCCGGTCTGCAGGTATCATCTATTAAGGTACATTTGTCTGCTATTACAGCCTATCGCAAGTCACCTTCTCAGGAATCCTTCTTTACGAAACCTGTAGTCAAGGATTTCTTAGAAGGTTTGAAAAAAGTTTTTCCTCCCCTTCGGAGACCTTCTCCTCCATGGGAACTGAACATAGTATTGACAAAACTTATGGGCCCTCCTTTTGAACCTATACATAAGGCCTCTTTACAACACCTTACGTGGAAGACGGCTTTTCTAGTGGCCATTACTTCAGCGAGGAGGGTCAGCGAAATCCAGGCTTTGTCTTCCAAAGTACCGTACACGGTTTTTCATGACAATAGAGTGGTTCTGCGAACTCACCCATCTTTCCTTCCGAAGGTGGTGTCAGAATTCCATATCAATCAGACTATGGGGGTCATTCAGACCTTGGCGGACGGCGGAGGCCGTCCGCCAAGGTACCGCCGACAAATGACCGCACCGCGGTCAAAAGACCGCGGCGGACATTCAAACATTTCCGCTGGGCCGGCGGGCGCTCTCCAAAAGAGCGCCCGCCGGCCCAGCGGAAATGCCCCTGCAACGAGGACGCCGGCTCAGAATTGAGCCGGCGTAGTTGCAGGGGTGCGACGGGTGCAGTTGCACCCGTCGCGTATTTCAGTGTCTGCAAAGCAGACACTGAAATACTTTGTCGGGCCCTCTTACGGGGGCCCCTGCAGTGCCCATGCCATTGGCATGGGCACTGCAGGGGCCCCGCGGCACCCCCTACCGCCATCCTGTTCATGGCGGGTTTCCCGCCATGAACAGGATGGCGGTAGGGGGTGTCTGAATCCCCATGGCGGCGGAGCGCGCTCCGCCGCCATGGAGGTTTCAATGGGGCAGCGGTAAACCGGCGGGAGACTGCCGGTTTACCCTTTCTGACCGCGGCTGAACCGCCGCGGTCAGAATGCCCTTGGGAGCACCGCCAGCCTGTTGGCGGTGCTCCCGTGGTCGGTGACCCTGGCGGTCACCGGCCGCCAGGGTCAGAATGACCCCCTATATCTTTACCGACTTTCTTTCCCAATCCGGAGACTCCGGCAGAGAAAGCATTGCACTCCTTAGACTTGAAAAGAGTGCTGAAATTTTATCTGGATAAGACAAAATCGATTAGACACTCTAACCGCTTGTTTGTAAATTATGGTCATTTGAGGACAGGAGAGGCAGCATCTAAACGAACGATATCAAGATGGATAGTTTCTTGTATTGTTACTACTTACCAGCTAGCTAATAAACAATTACTAGCGAGGCCTAAAGCGCATTCCACAAGGGGAAAAGCGGCTACTGCTGCCCTCCTTAACAATGTTCCAATATCTGAGATTTGTAAGGCTGCTACATGGAAGTCTGTGCATACGTTTACTAGACATTACTGTTTAGACTCAGATGCAAGAGCGGATGCCCAAGTGGGGCAGGCCTCTCTGAGAAATTTATTTGCATAATACGTATCTATTCCTGCACTTCTATCGGACAGTCCGCAGGGTTTAGGGATGGGCTTGCTAATCTATTCAATGTTTATGACTATTGATGAGGATCCCCTGGAAGAGAAGGATAAGTTACTTACCTGTAAATCCTAGTTCTCTTCCAGGGGTATCCTCATCAAAGTCATAAACATCCCACCCTCCTCCCCGGACGCACGTCTCCTAGAAGTGCAGGACAGACTGTATTTTGAATCAGTTACACAGATTGTCACCGTAAAAAGAACTGACCTAACTGTGAACCAACTGTCACCTTTCCTTCACCCCTGAGGCATGGTGGGATACTGGAGGTGCTCAGGGTCTTAAAGGCACGGTGCCAAAGTTTTTATGGTTCTCTTGTGTTAACCTGCATGCAGCCTATTGGCTAAGAGTGCTCCATTGTTTTTCAATGCAGTTTTTTCTCTTTTTCTCTAGAGTTTACTGCTGCTTGCTTCCCTAAGCCCAGTTTTGGGGGCTTGCGTAGATATTTATTCTCTATTGTACTTTTATAATATAAAAAAAAAAAAAAAAATCCTAGAAATAAAGCATTTTCGCCTGTTTTAACATTATAGCCTGCATTGCTGTTTTACACATGTATAATATGTGTGTATTTTATATATGCTCCGAGGTCCCCGCTCAAGGGCGGGAATATTCAATGTTTATGACTTTGATGAGGATACCCCTGGAAGAGAACTAGGATTTACAGGTAAGTAACTTATCCATACTTCTAGTTGAAAAAGTGTGATCTCCCAGCCTCTATATAGCATCTGAAAGCGCTCAGTGACCCTGGCTGATTGGATTGTAAAATTCTCCTATCACTAAATCGTACTTTTCTTGGTCAAGCAGTCTGAAGTAAGAAAGGCAACAGGAAATATTTTAAAAACCTCTTGAATAAATCTGGCTTATTTGCTCAAAGTTCATTATTCCTCTAAATTCTGATAGGGTAATCATTGGGACCCCTGATATACCTTCTATTCTGAGAAGGTGGCATTATTGCACTTTATCTTCTATGTATATTAATTCCCTTCCAAGAAAAAGACACTGCAGCCCAAAAAGTCACACCCATATGGAAAATTGGCAAATATAAGAGTCCTTTCTATTTCCTTTCCTGCCTACATTCCCCGAAAGACCTCCATTCATTTACTTTCCCCTGTTCTTCCCCACTCAATTATTTATAATATATACATGTCCTGTCATTAAAGTTTTAAGAAACATATAAAAGAAATGACAACAACGGTATAAAAGCACAATTCCAAAAATAAAATAAAATTCTACAAGAAGGTCAGCTCACATTCGACAATAAATTTTACTTCAATTGATATGTTCAATTTTTTTCCCATTTCTTGCTTTCACACCTGCCCTTATTTCATTTACTAGAGCTCTGTCCAAATTTCTTAGTCATGTACATCTATTTGCATTTCCCTATGTTTCTCCCCTGGAAAAAGAGAAAGAGATGGTGACAATACATACGCTGTCACCATCTCTCTCTTTTTCCTGACTTTCCTTTCCTTTCACATGTGCTCGCTGTCTTCCGCGATTTCTTTCATTTGTCACTCTGGCATTCTCTAATGTTGAGGTCTTCCCACCTTGATACTTAAAAAGGTAAAGACATTTCAGGGTCTTAATTCACGGCATAGCCCTGATCAGAATACTTTATAGCTCAGCACAGAAAATTGAGCACCTTCAAGCAGAACCAATCCCTACCCAATGTCTTTTGCTCAACAGTAGGATGGACATGTCTATTCCACTAAACATGCAAGCTGCTGTTTATCCACCCTAACCCTGCCATCATCAACTCCAATGGGATATTAAATAAATTATGACATTAGGGGACAGAGAAAAGAATCTTCCACAAATTAAATCTGTAAAAAGTTGTTAACGCTTAGTTTTCAGGACATGATGACTTTTAGCTTCATAGACTTTGATTTGTTGTTTTGTATGCAATTTTACGCTTCTGGAAGTATATGAATATCTAAACAAGCATCTTTGTGAATAGCAAAACTCACCAACTTACCTGAGTGAAAAAAGAGCAGGTGTTGTTCTTTGGGACTGCAAAGTCGTAAAATTTTAAAGTAAGTTTTCAGATGTCCGCAAAGCGGACCTTTCTCCACATGCGTCAGCGAGCCGCCTAACAGGATGATGACCGTCTCAATCAAAATAACGTTTTAACAGTAGGTGCTCTCACCCACAAAGGTTTGTCTTTCGTAGAATGTTCCAATCTATACGAAAAGACAATCTTGATTAACATTCAAAGAAAAAGCCTCGTAGGAGCAGATGGATTACAAAGACCAATGAGTCAGACATAAATAGGAGAGCAAGCAGGGGCACATCCTAATTTGTCCCTCTCTGAGCAGAAACTGCCAGATAGTTGAGTTTAGGTAAACTGAAGGGCAGGGGTAACTCACTATGACATGGTTGATGAGGTAATATCCATCATTAACTTAAACTTCAAAGTCAGGTTGGTAAAATGCTAAGGACTTGTAGGTCAATTGACCTTCCCTGTTTTCTGTGCTTTTCACTGTAATTGTGTTCATAGTTTACTCCGTGTAAAGCACAGAACGTTGCTTTTAAGAATAAAACATTTATTTTCGTCAATTCAGTGAATATTGTTGGGACATATGTTTTGACAATTATAGAAGTAATCGGCTTCTTATTATGAGCATGTCTTTTTTAAACATCAAAGGCATTGTTGCCTTATCATGAAAAAGCAAGCCTTTCTCAGGACTATGCTACGACCTGTTTCTAACCAGAGTTTATTAGTTCAAAACCACGCAGTGGGTAAAGGGACAAGCTGAGGTTTGTCATCAAATGTTCACAGCATTGAAAGTTGCTACTCACCACAATGTTTTATATGACATTAACAATGTTCTCTTTAACTACCTGGGTCTGTCATTTTGTTCCTCTGTAATATTATCAAGCACCACTTGTTTCCCAAAAGGTATTGTGAAACTCATGGATACTTCTAGTTGAAAAAGTGTGATCTCCTAGGCTCTATATAGCATCTGAAAGCGCTCAGTGACCCTGCCTGATTGGATTCTAAAATTCTCCTATCACTAAATCGTACTTTTCTTGGTCAAGCAGTCTGAAGTAAGAAAAGGCAACAGGAAATATTTTAAAAACCTCTTGAATAAATCTGACTTATTTGCTCAAAGATAATTATTCCTCTAAATTCTGATAGGGTGATCATTGGGACCCCTGATATACCCTCTATTCTGAGAAGGTGGCATTATTGCACTTTATCTTCTATGTATATTAATTGCCTTCCAAGAAAAAGACACTGCACCCCAAAAAGTCACACCCATATGGAAAATTGGCAAATATAAGAGTCCTTTCTATTTCCCTTCCTGCCTACATTCCCCGAAAGACCTCCATTCATTTACTTTCCCCTGTTCTTCCCCACTCAATTATTTATAATATATACATGTCCTGTCATTAAAGTTTTAAGAAACATATAAAAGAAATGACAACAACGGTATAAAAGCACAATTCCGAAAATAAAATACAATTCTACAAGAAGGTCAGCTCACATTGGACAATAAATTTTACTTCAATTAATATGTTCGATTTTTTTCCCATTTCTTGCTTTCACACCTGCCCTTCTTTCATTTACTAGAGCTCTGTCCAAATTTCTTAGTCATGTACATCTATTTGCATTTCCCTATGTTTCTCCCCTGGAAAAAGAAAAAGAGATGGTGACAATACATACACTGTCACCATCTCTCTCTTTTTCTGACTTTCCTTTCCTTTCACATGTGCTCCCTGTCTTCCGTGATTTCTTTCATTTGTCACTCTGGCATTCTTTAATGTTGAGGTGTTCCCACCTTGATACTTAAAAAGGTAAAGACATTTCAGGGTCTTAATTCACGGCATAGCCCTGATCAGAGCACTTTATAGCTCAGCAGAGAAAATTGAGCGCCTTCAAGCAGAACCAATACCTACCCAATGTCTTTTGCTCAACAGTAGGATGGACATGTCTATTCCACTAAACATGCAAGCTGCTGTTTATCCACCCTAACCCTGCCATCATCAACTCCAATGGGATATTAAATAAATTATGACATTAGGGGACAGAGAAAAGAATCTTCCCCAAATTAAATCTGTGAAAAGTTGGTAACGCTTAGTTTTCAGGACATGATGACTTTTAGCTACATAGACTTTGATTTGTTGTTTTATATGCAATTTTACGCTTCTGGAAGTATAAGAATATCTAAACAAACATCTATGTGAATAGCAAAACTCGCCAACTTACCTGAGTGAAAAAAGAGCAGGTGTTGTTCTTTGGGACTGCAAAGTCGTCAAATTTTAAAGTAAGTTTTCAGATGTCCGCAAAGCGGACCTTTCTCCATGTGCGTCAGCGAGCCGCCTAACAGGATGATGACCGTCTCAATCAAGATAAAGTTTTTAACAGTAGGTGCTCTCACCCACAAAGAGGTTTGTCTTTCGTAGATTGTTCCAATCTATACGAAAAGACAATCTTAATTAACATTCAAAGAAAAAGTCTTGTAGGAGCAGATGGATTACAAAGACCAATGAGTCAGACATAAATAGTAGAGCAAGCAGGGGCACATCCTAATTTGTCCCTCTCTGAGCAGAAACTGCCAGATAGTTGAGTTTAGGCAAACTGAGCGGCAGGAGTAACTCACTATGACATAGTTGATGAGGTAATATCCATCATTAACTTAAACTTCAAAGTCAGGTTGGCAAAATGCTAAGGACTTGTAGGTCAATTGACCTTCCCTGTTTTCTGTTCTTTTCACTGTAATTGTGTTCATAGTTTACTCCGTGTAAAGCACAGAACGTTGCTTTTAAGAATAAAACATTTATTTTCGTCAGTTCAGTGAATATTGTTGGGACATATGCTTTGACAGTTATAGAAGTAATCAGCCTCTTATTATGAGCATGTCTTTTTTAAACCTCAAAGGCATTGTTGCCTTCTCCAACCATTATCATGAAAAAGCAAGCCTTTCTCAGGACTATGCTACGACCTGTTTCTAACCAGGGTTTATTAGTTCAAAACCACACAGTGGTTAAAGGGACAAGCTGAGGTTTGTCATCCAATTTTCACAGAATTGAAAGTTGCTAAATCACCACAATGTTTTATATGACATTAATAATGTTCTCTTCCATTACCTGGGTCTGACATTTTGTTCCTCTGTAATATTATCAGGCACCACTTGTTTCCCAAAATGTATTGTGAAACCCATAGATACTTCTAGTTGAAAAAGTGTGATCTCCCAGCCTCTAAATATCATCTGAAAGCGCTCAGTTACCCTGCCTGATTGGATTCTAAAATTGTCCTATCACTAAATGGCAAAAAGGTGGCATTATTGCACTTTATCTTCTGTGTATATTCATTGCCTTCCAACAAAAGGACACTGCTCCCCAAAAAGTCACACCCATATGGAAAATTGGCAAATATAAGGGTCCTTTCTATTTCCCTTCCTGTCTACATTCCCTGAAAGACCTCCATTCATTTACTTTCCCATTTTCTTCCCCATTCAATTATTTATAATACATACATGTCCTGTCATTAAAGTTTTAAGAAACATATAAAAGAAATGACAACAACTGTATAAAAGCATAATTCCTAAAATAAAATAAAATTCTACAAGAAGGTCAGCTCACATTGGACAATAAATTTTACTTCAATTGATATGTTCGATTTTTTTCCCATTTCTTGCTTTCACACCTTCTCTTCTTTCATTTACTAGAGCTCCGTCCAAATTTCTTAGTCATGTACATCTATTTCTATTTCCCTATGTTCCTCCCCTGGAAAAAGAGAAAGAAATGGTGACAATACATACGCTGTCACCATCTCTCTCTTTTTCCTGACTTTCCTTTCCTTTCACATGTGCTCCCTGTCTTCGGCCATTTCTTTTGTTTGACACTCTGGCATTCTCTAATGTTGATGTCTTCCCACCTTGGTACTTAGCCCTGATCAGAACACTTTATAGCTCAGCACAGAAAATTGAGCTCCTTCAAGCAGACCCAATCCCTACCCAATGTCTTTTGCTCAACAGTAGGATGGACATGTCTATTCCACTAAACATGCAAGCTGCTGTTTATCCACCCTAACCCTGCCATCATCAACTCCAATGGGATATCAAATAAATTATGACATTAGGGGACAGAGAAAAGAATCTTCCCCAAATTAAATCTGTGAAAAGTTGGTAACGCTTAGTTTTCAGGACATGATGACTTTTAGCTACATAGACTCTGATTTGTTGTTTTGTATGCAATTGTACACTTCTGGGAGTATATGAATATCTAAAAAAACATCTATGTGAATAGCAAAACTCACCAACTTACCTGAGTGAAAAATTAGCAGGTGTGGTTCTTTGGGACTGCAAAGTAAGTCGTCAAATTTTAAAGTAAGTTTTCAGATGTCCGCAAAGCGGACCTTTCTCCACGTGCATCAGCGAGCCGCCTAACAGGATGATGACCGTCTCAATCAAGATAAAGTTTTTTACATTACGTGCTCATACCCACAAAGAGTTTTGTCTTTCGTAGATTGTTCCAAACTATATGAAAAGACAATCTGAATTAAGATTCAAAGAAAAAGCCTCATAGGAGCAGATGGATTACAAAGACCAATGACTCAGACATAAATAGGAGAGCAAGCAGGGGCACATCCTAATTTGTCCCTCTCTGAGCAGAAACTACCAGATAGCTGAGTTTAGGCAAACAGAGGGGCAGGGGTAACTCACTATGACATGGTTGATGATGTAATATCCATCATTAACTTAAACTTAAAAGTCAGGTTGGTAAAATGCTAAGGACTTGTAGGTCAATTGACCTTCCCTGTATTCTGTCCTTTTCACTGTAATTGTGTTCATAGTTTATTCCGTGTAAAGCACAGAACGTTGCTTTTAAGAATAAAACATTTATTTTTATCAATTCAGTGAATATTGTTGGGACATATGTTTTGACAATTATAGAAGTAATCGGCCTCTTATTATGGGCATGTCTCATTCAAGCCTGAAAGGCATTGTGCCTTTTCCAACCTTTATCATGAAAAAAGCAAGACTTTCTCAGGACTATGCCACAGGCTGTTTCTAACTAGAGGTTATTAGTTTAAAACCACACAGTATCAAAGGTACAAGCTGAAGTTTGTCAACCACTGTTCACAGCATTGAAAGTTGCTAATTCACAACACAATGTTTTACGTTGACATTAACAATGGGCTCTTTAAAACACAGGTTGCACACAATCCAAAACCAGTCAGAATGACAGATAGCAGTCGCACTCCAGTTGTTCCAGGAATGGTGCTCCGAAATACTGCATCATGCGTTCATGACACAATTGTGCTGGTGGAATCGCTTTCAGTCCTCCTTGTTCTGAAGGGACAGCCATTGAGCAGTAAATGTAGCAAGAGCAGAATACCACCTAGTATAGCCAAAGTAATCGGAAATCCCACGAAAATATTCGAAAATATTGAGTGTATGGCTGGAGATATTAAGCCAAATATAGAGGAGAAGTTGTGAATGAAACCAGAACCAACAGCCATAAAGAAATGCGCAATTCCAGTAGTACTGGACACGTTAAATATTCGTCCTACTAGTTCATCTAAGTGTCCCGGAAAGTTTGTACTTAAAAGGGACTCACACGAGGATGTAAGCCACATGTTTTTGAAACAATAAAGCCTTGAGTCTGCTCAACTTGTCTGAGTCCAAATCTCTGCTACTTCTCTTTGTTGTGTGGGTGGAAAGAGGATGTTCCCACAACATGTGACAATTTGGGAGACTGAAACGACATAAGCTATTCTGGCTCACATTCCACAACAGCTCTCACTGTCAAGGAGCACATTTGAGAGCACCTGGAACATAGGTCTAATCAAGGGGAGTGGAACTCCCATCAGATAATAAGCCAAGTTTGCTGCTGAGGCATTACATGCCCCATATCAGGACAGCTGTTTACAAACCTTTGAATGGCTCACAGAAGTCTTGCATTCACTACCGCTAAGAAAGACCTCTTTAATGCCATTGAAACATTTGTACGAAAAGGGGAGCTCCCACACCTCGTGTATGTAACTGTCTCCCAGCCTTTCATATCTGCCTACTGGAATGTGTTTCAAGGAGGATGTGAATTGAAGTGTTGAAATAGGCATATTTAGAACCCCTTTTATTAGCCATTCAGCAGATGGTATTTCAGCCACTGTAAAAGGCAACTTTTCTAATTTCTCGATGTTTAGCATGACATAAGTCGCTTCCTTTTTAGCCATTATTTGTTGTTGTCACGTTAAATTACTTTTTGAAAATATGTCCTATGTGCTAACCTGTTGCCAGGTAATGCAACCTGCTTTCATTGTTTGTAGTGTACGACCTAATTGCATACTGGACCTTAGCTGACTCTGTGGTGTAAAGATGACATGTCACTCTGTACTCTCTATATTGCAGAGGTTACAATGTTGTTTAAAGTGTAGATCCGATTGGACAAGGTATTAATGCCATTATCTACAACGGCTAATGCTTTCTGAAAAATCTTCTGATCAATTTACCCTAACCGGGCAGCTGCTTCTTGTTGAGAAAGTTTCCAAATCTCATTATATAATGCGTATAAGAAGCGATTTCTGCGTTGTCTTCTTGGGCCTAACAGGAAGTCCTAAAAATCTGTATCATTAGACAGAAGACTGAGGTGTTCTTTAACAGCATTTAGTGAGGAACCTTTTAAGCATTGCTGGCATAATTTCCCTACACTGTATGTTGTCACTATACCCGAATGTTCCGATGACACATAGCAAAGGTTTGGCCTATTTGTTCTAAAAACCCCATTGAGTTTACAAAACATGTATGGCACACATTGGTGTCTACAGGCCACAATACCCACCCACCATGACGCAAAAGTGATGTTTTAGATGTTCCATTCTGGACCCATTCATTGAGCTGCTCTTCAGATGCATTTATATACTTTTGCCATTTATAACATTTTACAGGGGCAGGAATACTGGGCACATTCAAGTATTTAATCTTTACTAAGCCTAAACAACTTGTTTCTTGTACAGTTTCTTTTAAAAATATAATTTGAAAAGGTATCAGGCGTGGTCTAAATAAAGTTTCCTTTCCCCTTACTTGCCAATTTCTACTTCCCCACACACTTTTCAAGTCTATCGACTTCAACCAATATTCATAGCCTTCAATAGCTGACCGGGAAACAAAGAAATCAGAATAAATTAATTTTGTATCGGTCAATAAAACATGTTGACTTTTCATCACTGGCAATTTAAAATAATATGACTCCGCATTCTTCACATTGTGCCCAGAGAAATATGCTAAATTTTCAGTATATGTTTTGGAACTTCCCACTGGTGGAGTTGGACAGTGTTCCCAATGTGTGCAATTAAAAATAGTCTTAGGGGTACTTGCTATGTGAATAAAATGCTGTCAATCATAATTACAACGGAACATATCTCCATAATATTTTTTGTATTCATACACATCCTCATTTTCAAATACGGTATAATACTGCAAATCAAGACATCATAGAATCAACTGATTTCACATCCCAATCATCAGAAACTACTCCGGGTGTAATTACATTGTTCATGGAAAGTTTGAATACATATGGAATTTGAATGACCTTTGTTGGGCCAAATGCATCAAATAACACTTTATCCCAAACAATTCCCTAAGGAATTGGTATAGTGGAAATGTTCACCAGGGACAAGTCTCTGCGGACTCTGTGTGAAATAAAATGTAGTTTTAGGACGTCATCCACCAGTTTACCTATAGAGCATTCATGAAGTTAATGACCATTTATCAGCAAGAAGAAATAAGAAGAAAACAATGACGAACACAATCCAAAGGAAAAAGGCAGGTAAAGTTAGTAAAAGCCAGAGATAATTCCATGGAAGAATGAAATAGTTAATTTTGAGCCAAATTATCACCTTACTTGCTCTTGACAGTTCTGTTGCAGTAGAGGCAGATGAGACAGTGAAAGTGTCATTGATGTCGTCAGTAGAAGTTAGTGGGACCAATGAAAGCTCATTCTCCACTCTCCCTAAGCTCAGAGAGGTGGCAGCTTTGCTGCTTAAAACCTGTAGAGGAACATCTGGGTCTTTAGTGAGAGGTATTCAGGTACTACTCAGGAGTCCCCTAGGTCTGCTGTGCAGGATCAGCCATATGGTGTAGCTTGACATTGTTGATGGAGATGAAGTGATTTTCTTTAGAATCAGGCAGCAGTGGTAGAATGACCGTTCTGGTACCGTGTATTCCCAGGACTGGCGTGATAGGAAGGACCAAACTCCTTATTCACAGTGATGTTTTCACGCACTAGATCCCCACCTTTTGGAATCCAGCCGGTAGATGTTATTTGTACATCCCGTTATTCCCAAGGAGGTGGCACTGGCGGATGCGTTGTTGTCACAGAACTGTTGTAAGTCCTGCAAGGCAGTGACGCGTTCACTTATGTCAAAAGGTGTATCTTCTGCCTCCACGCCAGGACCATCAAGGTTTGAAACATACATTTGTCTTCTGAACAGGCATTCATACGAAGTACACCCCCATGGGACCTTCTGGGCAGATTGTTAAGTGCTCTCTGGACTCCATACAGGTGTGTAAGCCAACTCCGACCTGTGCCTAATGCTCTGGCTGTTAAGGATTGCTTCAAATCCCAGTTTTGTCGCTCCACAACACTATTTCCCTCAGGATGAAATGGAGATGAGTAATGCAACTGGAATCCTAATGAAGCCACGGTGTCCCTGAAAGCCTTTGAGGCAAAAACAGGGCCCTGGTCCGAGTGGAAGCTGCTGTAGATGTACTACAAAGCTAGGCAGGTCCTAAGTAAAATAACTGACTGGATGGAGGAGAGTAATATTTTAACACCTTGTCAGTCAGGCTCTAGGACTCGTAAAAGCACAATCGATCATGTCTTTAGGCTCCTATATATCTAATGGAAATATTATCCTAAATTAACGGGAAGCCATCTATACATTGCGTTTAAAGATTTACACGCTACCTTTGATTTGGCCCCTAGAGGTCCTTTATGGGCGTCATTGAAGAACCAAGGTATTCCAGAAAACCTTTTAATTCCATTAACTGGGCTACATGAAGGAAATTATGCAAAAGTCTGATGGGGCAACATGGTTAATTACCACAGGTCATCCCCATTAATAGGGGAGTGAGGTAGGCATGCGTGCTCGCACCAACCTTATTCTCACTTTATATAGATGATGCAGTTGACCATCTTAAGCAATGTACTCATCATTCAATCAGGATTTCTAGAGTGCGGCTAATCACCCGATAGTGTATCTAAGTGCTTGCAGGTCCCGGAGGTTTTTTCCAAAGCCATGTCTTGAGGACCCTTCGGAATTCCGGAAGTAAAGTGATGGTCCGAAGTTGTGTTGGAGGCTGTTACAGGTTTTTGCTGGAATGTGAGAGAAGGAGCGTCCTCCACTTCTGCTTTGTTAGATGCAGGGAGTATGGGAAAGTGAAAGGGAGGCAGAGTGTACTCTTCTTGATGGTTGGTGGAAGTTCAGGCAGTGGTTAATGTGCGCAGGTCCTTGGTTCTGTAGAGCCTTGTGTGCATGGGTCAGCAGCTTGAATTTATATCTCTTCTGTACAGGGAACCAGTGCAGCTGTCTGAGGTGGGATGTGATGTGAGTTTGTCAGGGAAGGCTGAGGATGAGTCTGGCTGTAGCGTTCTGTATGATCTGAAGTCTCTGTAGGAGTTGCATATGACTCCCTGTAGTGTGTGTGGGGACCCTGTCCCTGCACTACTTTTTTGCAGATGACACATTTTGGTGCCACATACCCCAAAGGGTTTGGACAAATAACTAGAACGCTTCAATACATATTGTGTATCAAAGGATTAGAAATTAGTATAAACAAGTCCAAATATATGGCTGTTAGGCCCCTTAGATCCTTTAAGAAGAAATTGTGATACAAGATTAAAACTTTGAATGTGTGTCCAATTTTAATCATTTAAGCATGACACTGGACTCCAAGTTATCCTCGCTCCCACATGTGAACAAAACAACAAAAGGCTGTTAGTAACAAACATTAAAAAACTACATTAAAGCCAGTATCCCGGCTCTTGAGGTCTACAGATATAAGGCTCAGGCTGCTTCCCTATATGGGACAGAACTTTGGGGGAATAACTAATACAAAACAACTTACACTATGCAAAAATAGATTCATAAGGGGAATCCTGGGGTTACCTGTTTCAGCACCATTGATCCACCATCTGAACATTAAACACATTTAACACATAGCATCCCTGACACAAATGCTTTACTGGGTTAGATTATGGACAACTCATGAGTTAGCCCATCATAGAAACGCGCTAGTGGGGTGTTGGAGCTTGATAAATCTATACCTCTTCCTTGGCTCTGTCATGTCTGAACTTGGTTTGTTAAACTTGCCCTAAATTCATTTTGAAGTGAACCACATGCATTAACAGCACACTCAAAGGAATATTTTTGACAATTCCTAAATGTGAAGCCAAACCCTAGTTTTGAAGAGTTTCTAGATTTTTTGTCCAACACAGTCAGGCAAAAATAGTTTACATAAAGTTCTTATATGAACTCCTTCAAATTAGAGCCCACACTATAAAATGGGATTCATATGACAACAGCAGAGATAATTCTATCTCCACACATGGGTAGCATTGAAACTATTGAACATGTGCTATTCTTCTGCAGGGCTTCTGAGAGGCCCAGTAGGAAATTGATTTACCTGATTTGAAATAACATGTGGATTAGGAAATATCAGAAATTTCTAAGAACTTTAAAGTTTGATATCATTCCTTACACTGGCCCTCATTACAACCCTGGCGGTCGGTGATAAAGTGGCGCTAATACCGCCAACTGGCTGACGGTAACAAAAATGGAATTATGACTACGGCGGAAACCGCTCAGACAGACAGCTACTTTAACACACCGACCACCACAGTGGTAGCAACAAGTACCACAGCAGTAACTGCCAACAGCCAGGTGGATGACAATGTACCGCCCACACTATTACGACACACCTATCCGCCACATTTTCCAGGGCGGTACCAACAACATCAAAAGCACAGCAGAAACAGAACACAGAAGTCAAAAGACTCACCTCTGGAGACTCAGGGAACAACCACAAAGCCATTGAGCCCGAGTTACACATTTTTCCCATGCTTGTCTACCTTTTCCTACATTACGAACATCAGCGCCGGCAAAGACGACCACAGTGAGTACTGCCGCCTAGCACACAAGGGAGGGGGGAGGAAAGAGAGAGTGACACACACAGGCAACACCCCCACCCCCAACACCATACACACAACCAGATGCACTAACATTACATGTTCACCCCAAATCCCCCAGGAATAATGCAAGGACAAAATGACTGGAGGAAAGTGAGTGTAATACGATTTAAGAACATGAATAAGTGCAACAGATTTCAAACGTATAGACATATTCATAAATGGAGGGACACTACCCAGTCGTCAACGTCGTGGTCCACAGGGCCACAACACATAGGCCAAGGCCCCACCTCATTCCTGCAACAACAGGGAGTGAACACTGCAGGGGCATCAGGTCAAAAAAAAACAGGCACCTCAGGTTGGACAGGGAATGGGGGGGGCACCTTAGCCGGAAGATGGTACAATGCAAATTATCCTGGAGGGGGCAACAGGCCCTGTGCGATGTCCTGGAGAGTGCAAGACCACAAGTGGGTGGTTTGCCCACTGTTTGGTCCTGGGGAGTCCAAGGCCACAGTCTCTCTAGTAGGTGGTTTGCCCACTGCTTGGTCTTGGGGAATGCAAGGCCACAGTCTCTCTAGTGGGTGGTTTGTCCACTTCTTGGTCCTGGGGAGTGCAATGCCACAGTCTCTCAAATGGGTGGTTTGCCCACTGCTTGGTCCTGGGGAGTTCAAGGCCACAGTCTCTCTAGTCGGTGGTTTGCCCACTGCTTGGTCCTGGGGCATGCGAGGCCACAGTCTTTCTGGTGGGTGGCTTCTCCACTAGTTCTGGAGGGGGCATAGTGCCCAGTGTGCATCATACTGGGAAGGATGGGATAAGTGGATGGCTTCTTCCACTGGTTCTGGAGGGGGCTTTGTGCCCAGTGTGCTTCATCCTGGGAAGGATAGGATGAGTGGATGGCTTCTTCCACTGGTTCTGAAGGGGGCCTTGTGCCCTGTGATGCAGATCTTAGGGAGTGCAAGGTCACAGTCTCACCTGGGTGTCACACCTATAGGATTTGCAGGTTCCAGGACGCACTACAGCCCATGGAGTGATGGGCTACCCGCTGGTAGTGATGGCTGCTCAGTGGTGGCAGTGGCGGGGCTGGTGGTGGGGCTGGCAGTGGTGGGGGTAGGCTCCAGCCCTTCCCCTGCATTCTCGGACAGCTGCCCACTGGGGCTGCTGCTGCTGGCAGAGGTGCTGGTGGCGGTGCTGGTGGTGGTGCTGGTAGTGGTGCAGGTGTCAGGGATGGCAATGGTGGGGGTGGCTCCAGCCCATCCCCTACAGCCTTGGACGGCTACCCACTGGGGCTGCTGCTGCTGGCAGTGGTGGGGGGAGGCTCCAGCCCTTCCCCTGCAGCCTCGGACGGCTGCCCACTGGGGCTGTTGCTGTTGGCAGTGGTGTTGGTAGCGGTGCTCCAGCCCCTGCAGCCTCGGACTGCTGAACTGCCATGGTTGGTGGTGGGGGCTCTGAATGATTCCCAGCACGAGGCCGCCTGTCCTTCCTGCCTGCAGGTGCAAGCCCTTTGCCCTTCCCTTTCGCAGCTGGTGGTGCCTCCTTTCCCTTCCTTGATGTACCTGGTGCAGGCACACTTCCAGTGCTGCTGGCTGGTTCCCGGGATCCTTTCCCACCTGCAGTAGCTGTCGTCACTACTGTGGCGGTGGAGTTGGTGACTGAGGTGTTCACCTGGGTTCTGACCACCCTGGCCCGACGTGAAGGACAAGGGGGGAGGGGTAGGGAAGAGGTCAAAAGTGGAAACAAAAAGCTTCTTAGGGACATTGGGGCGGGAAGAGGGTGAAGGCTTGGAGTGGAGGAAGTGGTTGTAGGAGGTGTCTGCTGTGTTTGGGTGGAGGTGCATGGGCTGGATGCTGTTGTGAGGTGGATGGCTGTTGGGTGTCTGAGTGCTTGTGTTTGTGTAATTTGGGAGGAGGGGGCACAGACACAGTGGGAGAGGACACAGGTGACTTGTGCAGGGATGTGGGGGTGGTGACTGCCAGGGATGGGTGTGTAGTGATAGGCGTGCTAGTGATGGAGGTAGTGGATGAGGATGTAGTGCATGCAGGTGTGAGTGGAGACGCTACTGGGAGGGAGGTGGAGGACGAGGAGGAGGGGGCCACAGTGGAAGCAGTGGATGTTGGTATGTCTGCATCTGGATGGTGTTTGTGTGAGTGCCTGTGGGATGATGTGTGGTGCTTGTGTTTGCCTGAGCCACTCCTGTGTGTTGTCCTGGGTGCATGCTGGGATGCCTGTGTGCTTTGGATAGGTTGGGGCTGACAGGAATGGGACTGGGTAGAGGAAGTTGGATGGGGGAGGCTAGTAACAGGGACAATGTCTGCCATCAGAGAGGAGGCCAGAGCCTGGATTGATCTCTGTTGGGCCGCCATGCCAGAGTGAATGCCCTCCAGGATTGTATTTGTTTGTTGCAAATGGGCTGCCAGCCCCTTGATGGCATTCACAATGGGTGACTGCCCAACAGAGATGGATCGCAGGAGGTAAATAGCCTCCTCACTCAGGGCAGCAGGGCTAACTGGGGCAGGGCCTGAGGTGCCTGGGGCGAAGGAGATGCCCACCCTCCTGGGTGAGCGGGCAC
The DNA here is from genome assembly GCF_031143425.1 of Pleurodeles waltl. Taxonomy (NCBI): domain Eukaryota; kingdom Metazoa; phylum Chordata; class Amphibia; order Caudata; family Salamandridae; genus Pleurodeles; species Pleurodeles waltl. The sequence goes on along the minus strand of NC_090444.1, from coordinate 1,129,679,949 downwards.
AGGAAACACAGTGAGGGGCTACTGGGAGGGTGGTGCTGGTATGGGGGTGGTGGCTGTACCTGTAGTTGGGGTGGGCACAGAGGTGTCCGCCACCACCAGGGAGCTTCCATTGGAGGAGGTATCACTCTCCGAACTGTCCCCTCCTGTCACTGCCGTGGTGCTCCCCTTGCCCTCCGTCCCACTGGTGCCCTCACTGTGGGTGGATTCGGCCTCCAGGGCCATGTGGGATGCAGCTCCCTCTGTCGCTGGTGCCTCTGCTCCTCTGCCAGATGATGCTAATGCACAGAAGGACAGGGTGACAAAACAAAAAGGGGAGGTAAGAGACAAAGGATACACTTGGTCAATGGCTGCTCCAATACCGCCGTTGGTGTACACGACACACACAGGGAACAGCCCTACACACTAGGTAATGCACTAACAGTCACAATGCTAGTCACCAGCCCATGGACAGGAATACCTAAAGCCAGTAGCAGCATCCTGAGACCCACAGACCCCTGCCCAGTAGTGGATTCCTACTAGCTTGGTTGGAGGTGGTTCACATCATACCCTGCCCAACATGGGACCTACCCTGCAATGCCCGGCCTGGCTTAGGGGCAACCACAGGACCACATCCCCAACCCATTGACCACCCCACTACGTGCAAGTAGTATATTGGGAAACTGTACTCACCCCCTTGTGGCTGCTGTGATGCCCTCAAGTGCCCATCCAGTTCCAGATAGGCCACCCCCAGTACGCGGGCCGTCAGGGGGGTTAGGGTTTGACGGGCACCCCTTCCTCGTTGGGAGGCCATCCCCAGCTGGGCCTCTGCCGACTTCCTTGCCCAAGGTCTCGGGTCCTCCCACCGTTTGCGACAGTGGGTGCTCCACCTGCCGTAGACCCTCACTGTCTGCATGTCCTTGGCCATGGCACGCCATATACCCTTTTTCTGATGGGCGCTGACCTGCAGAAAAACAATAGAAAAAGGTATCAGTCAGACCGTCCGAACTGTTACACTCATGTCCCACCATAGCCCTCACATCCCCTTACACACAGACATTATCCACCATACATGCAGCACGCTTCCCAGAACCCTTCCACCAACCCCCCCCACACGAGGCCTTTGCATACAGCACTCCATAAATTCATGCCTCATGCATCCTGCACACAGTGTACGCCTGTTCTTTTAGAGGCCCATACAGCATTCGGTACTGGGGTATGACCCCATCCAACAGTCTCTCCAAATCCGCAGCGGTGAAGACAGGGGCCCTTTCCCCAGTTACACAAGCCATGGTCGGTTCCAGACACAGGTCACAGCAGCACTTACAGTGTAGCTCCTCTCCTGTTGAAGGTCAGGTAGCAAGTGAGTGAACAGATAGAAAATGGCAGGCAGGTCCGTGACACTGCCTACCGTCACCGCCGGCGTACATCACCATTGGCTACTGTAACCCATAGGGCCTAATGACAACCAATGAGGAGTTGCACGGCGGTACTCGACCGCCTCCCGCAACGGAGCACAACGTCAGCAGAATTACCTAATTTCCACATGTCCATCCACACAGGACAGACGGATGCCATTTCAGGGGGAGGGCAGGCCATGGCACCTAACTGTGTCACAGTGCACACATGAGCCATTTGGGCCTATCTAACAATATACTGTTACAGTCACAACATGCAATGCAGTGTAGCATTTGGAAATGTGGAATACTAACGAGGTGCTTCCTGTTTTGCCCCCTAGATAATAACCGCTGCGGATGAATAGGAGATGGAGACATCCCCCGTGTAAAGACCCCTGGTGGACTTGGCAACAATGGAGGACAGACACATTATCCTCACCTATAGACTTGACAGGGCAACAATCACAGAGCTGTGTGCCTAATTGGAGCCTGACCTGATATCTGCTATCTGTCACCCCACTGGGATCCCCCTCTTGTGCAAGTCCTATCTGTGCTCCATTTCTTGGCAACTGGCTCCTTCCAGGTGACAGTGGGCTTGGCAGCAGGAATGTCACAGCCAATGTTCTCAATAGTGCTGACCAGAGTGTTGTCTGCCCTGATAAAACACATGTGCAGCTACATCGTCTTCTCCCAGGTGGAGGATTTGGCCACAGTGAAAGTTAACTTCTGTGCAATGGGACATATCCCCAACATAATTGGGGCTATTGATGGTACACATATTGCATTTGTCCCCCTCCCCAGAGAACAGTTGATCAGAAATCAAAAGAGCTTTCACTCCATGAATGAGCAGATAGTGTGCCTGGCGGACCAGTACATCTCCCATGTCAATGCAAAGTATCCTGGGTCTGTGCATGATGACTTTATCCTACGGAATAGGCGCATCCCATATGTGATGGCTAAATTCCAGAGGCACAGGGTGTGGCTAATAGGTGAGCCCTGGTTCCCACCCAGTAGGTGTTGGTGTATGGGTATGGTGTGGGCCCTAGGGTGAGTGTGTGGCTAACAGTTGTCCCTCGATATTTGCAGGTGACTCTGGTTACCCCAACTTCTCATGGCTACTGACCCCGGTGAGGAATGACAGGTCAAGGGCAGAGGAACGTTACAGTGAGGCACATGGGTGGACAAGAAGGATTATCGAGTGGACCTTTGGCCTCCTGATGGCCAGGTTTCGTTGCCTCCATCTAACTGGTGGATCCCTGTACTACTCACCCAAGAAGGTCTGCCAGATGATAGTGGCATGCTGCATGTCGCATAACCTTGCCTTGAGATGCCAGGTGCCCTTTCTGCAGGAGGATGAGGCTGGAGAAGGGCATGTGGCAGCAGTGGACCCTGTGGACAGTGAAGATGAGGAGGCAGAGGATGAGGATGAGGACAACAGAACAGCAATAACACGACAGTACTTCCAGTGACACATGAGTAAGACACTGTAACTTCACTTTACATTGACAGTTTTGTGTTTTACATTGTACATGGCAGTCAGATTCTCCCACTTCTATGGCCATTTACTGTACCCTTTGGCATCTCTATTTTCAGATATCTGTGCCCCACTCTGGCTCCTGGTGTGTTGACTGCAGCCTACTGCAGGGCATTCCTATGTATACATTACTGTTCAGTTGTATTGCAGTGTTTAAAGCTTGTTAAACGAATACATAGTTCAATCATTTGACAGACTCCACACTTGTATTTTTTTAAATGGTGTTTATTTAAGTGCAAATAAGTAGAGGGGTATGTGCAATGGGCCGGGGTGATGGTGGAGGAAAGTCCAGGATAGAGTCCAGTCTATTTGTATCATAGGTGCACTGTCCAAGGGGGCACAGGAAGTGGAGCAATGGCAGTTGAAGGTGGACAGGTTGACAGAGTGGGACATAAGGGTGACAATCAGGAGAGTCCTATTTCCTGGCTGGGGTCTTGGCAATATTCTCTGGCTTCTGCCTGGATCACAGGGACCGTTTATGGGATGGTTCTCCTTCCGCACAGGAGGGGTACTGGTGGCCTGTTGTTCTTGTGGCAGGGCCTCCTGTCCACTAGCGGCAGCGGAGATGGAGGGCTGTTCATTGTTGTGGCTAGTGTCAGGGGCCCGGTGGTGTGCCACTGCCTCCGTCATGGTGTTGGCCGTGTCTGACAGCACCCCTGCAGTGGTGACCAGAATGGTGTTGATGTCCTTCAGGTCCTCCCTGATCCCAGGTACTGTCTCTCCTGCAGCCGCTGAGTCTCCTGCAACTTGTCCAGTATCTGGCTCACCATCTCCCGGAATGGTGGTATGCTCCCAGGATCCCTGCAAGTGCCTCCTGGAGAGTCGGTTCTCTAGGCCTGTCCTTCCCCTGTCTCACAGCAGTCCTCCCAGCTTCCCTGTTGTCCTGTGCCTCTGTCCCCTGAACTGTGTGCCCACTGCCACTGACCCCAGGTCTCTGATTGTCCTGTGTTTGTGGGGTGTCCTGGGGTCCCTGTAGTGGTGGACACACTGCTGATTGGCGTGTCCTGGGGGCATAGGTATGGGCCCGCTGGGTGGGTGCTGTGTTGGTGTTTCCTGAGGGGGGAGGCTCTGTTGTGGTATGGGACTGTGTCTGGGTAACCGACTGTCCGGAGGTCCCTGATGGGCCAGGTTGGCCATCCAGACCCAGGAGTCCAGAGCTGCTGTCATCACTGGGCCTCTGTAGTGGGGGGACTGGATGTTGCTGGCACCTCCTCTCCGGTGACGTTGGGTGGGGGACCTGTGGGGATGTAAATGCAGTGTTATTGTTTCTACGTGTGAAATCTTGTGCATTGGTGTGTTGCCCTCTATGGTTGTGATTGCCCTGGCAGCTTTGACTTGTGTGAGTAGTGATTTGGTGAGCTAGGTGATTGTCTCTAGTGTGCATTTTTTAATGATGGGTGTCCATGCAGGTCTGTGATTGGGGTCAGTGATTGGTGTTACGTGCAGGGCTTGGTATTGGGATGGGTGGATTGTGATGGTGGGATGTATGTGAGGTGGTGGAGCGATGGGGGTGATGGTACGAATGAGGGTTTGTGATCGAATGCAGGTAGGGGGTGTTAGTAATAAAGATTTGACTTACCAGAGTCCAGTCCTCCTGCTACTCCTGCCAGGTCCTCAGGATGCATGATTGCCAAGACTTGTTCCTCCAATGTTGTTAGTTGTGGGGGAGGAGGTGGGGGTCCACTGCAAGTCCCCTGTACTGCTATTTGGTGTCTTGCTACCACGAAACGCACCTTCCCCTGTAGGTCATTCCACCTCTTCCTGATGTCATCCCTTGTTCTGGGGTGCTGTGCCACGCCGTTGACCCTGTCCACGATTCTCCGCCATAGCTCCACCTTCCCAGCAATGGATGTCTGCTGCACCTGTGATGCGAATAGCTGTGGCTCTACCCGGATGATTTCCTCCACCATGACCCTTAGCTCCTCTGAAAGCCTGGGGTGTCATTGTGGTACCATGGGTGTAGTGTGAGTGGTGTGTTTGAGGGGGTTTGGGGTGATGTGTTGGGGTGTGTGTTGTAAGGTGCTTAGACGTGTATGGGTAATGGAGTTATGTGGCTCAGGTGCTGTGGGTGCTCTTGGTCTGTCTCTCCCAGTTGGCAATTATTTTTAGTCGTAAAGGGTTGTGGGTAGTCTGTGTGTGTGTTTTATAGTTGTGTGGGTGTGGTGTGTGTATGTGTGTCAGGTGTGTGTATTTTGAATTGTCCAATGTAGTGTTGTTTTGTTTGAGTACGTGTATGTTGAGGGCGGGGTATGTATCGCCAATGGTTTAGCGCCATTGATTGTCCGCCGCTGTGATTGGTGGGTCATAATGCTGTGGGCGTAGTTCTGTTGGCGTGACGGTGTGGGTTTTGGTTCCGCCAGTTTATCACTGACCTTTGGGCTGGCGGACTTGTTGAGCACATTTTGAATGTTTCAGTTAATATGAAAACTGTATTCTGCTTTCAGTGGTTTTTAACCGAAATAACAAGCTATTGATGTTGAAGTGCTACCAATCACACCAAGATAGGCTTTTGACCAGTGGCAATTTACCATTGGAATCAGTCTATCTATCCTCACACAGAGAATAAACACCACTACTACTGATTAATTTGCACAATAACTAAACTATTAGGGATTTCATAAACTTCAACTTATAACTTAGTGTGGCGCAACACACTTTTATTCATCAAACATTTTTTTAACATACTTTATTGCCATTTGTCATATATGTAATAAAAATATTTGTAGGAACAGTGAAACAAGATGTCAATCCAAATATTTGCAAGGGTGGACAATAATCATTCAGCAATGTGGTACAATCCATAGCTTTGTTGTATCTGTGATTAAAAAAAAAAGCTAGATACATGGTATTAGGTTATTGTGAGAAAATTGGCCTGATTGCAGAAGCCCCATAACTTTCCTGTCCCACTTTTTCACTTGTTGCTGGTGATTTCCTGGCTAATTATGCCCTTGGTATTGCTAACCAGTCCTAGGGCTTGTGCTCTGTGTAAAATGAGTATGCAAATGAAGCTAATTATAATTATTATTATAATTGGTTATGTCAACCTACCTATTAGTCCCTAGTCTATGGTAGGGCAGGTAGGTTTAGGGACCCCAGCTTAGGAGGTGCACCCATAGGTGCTGTGCTGTGGTGCCATGGATCATTTTAAAGGCAGGCCTGTCTTGCTGGCAAGTTTGGTCTCAAACCGATTGTTATAATAAAAGCAACAACATGCTGATCGGTATAGGGAAAGGTGCGGAAGACATTGTGACGCGAAGGGTTAATTAGCATGAGCAGTGTAGATGAGTGTAATGCCTGTTGAAACCCCCTCCCAAACATCGTGGAAAAGTTCATGATATTATTTTCAAGCTTGTTTGTGTAGAAGACTCCGTCTCAACCATGAGAACAAGAGTACAGGGAGAAGATGGGATGAAAACAAAGGCTGGAGAAGGGTAGAGCAGCCAAGTACTGATAACATAGCTAGAAAATGCCAGAATGAGATAGAATCCAAGCTTCGAGTTATTTAAGCACTGAAGGGTGGGTGAGGGATTTGGAAGCTCGCAGATGGAATTGTGGAAGCTGCCATGGCCCAGCGCTGCCTCCCTGTTTTGCTGACCGTGATGCTTGAGGGGGAGAGAGGTCCAAGCAGGCGGTAGAGGGCTCCCCAGCATTTCGTGGACTAAGTTAAGTTCCACACAGGGATGAAAGGCTTTTATTTCTCTCCTCTATTATTATGACTGATTATTTATGCTTGCACTGTGTTTATAACCTGAATTATTCAGCTCGTTTATATTTTGCTTTCTAAACCTCGTAGTATGAACCTGCTACAGTAACTGAAACATGCATCTTGGTGTGCAGTAAATCAAAGCTCATCAGAAGTATTCAGTTTGTTTGTATTTTGCCTCCTGAACATCGTAGTGAGAGCCTGCTGCAGTAATTGAAACATGCATTTTGGTGTGCAGTAAATTAAAGCTTATCTGAAGTATTCAACTCATTTATATTCTGCTTCCTGAATATCGTAGTGTGATGCATTTTGGTATACGGTTAATCAAAACTTATATCTGTCAATAAACTCTCTGCTTATATATATATATATGCATAGATGCTCTTTAGAGTGTACTTATATATAAATAGATGCTTTTCATTGCTATTCTTATTCTACTATTGTTAATGTACTAAATGCCTACATTTACCTGCATTTCTAGTAAAGCTACATTGTATTTATAATTGGTGTGTGGTCCTTCATTGAGCGTCCTTATTGACTTATACCGAACAGGTGTCAACCAGTCACCTGGATAAGACATTTGGTACAAGAAGTGGGGTATAAGTCAATAATGCCTCTTTGGGGACGTAACAAAAGTGAGGCACAGAGCGGAAGGCAGCATGGGGCAGAAGCCAGATCCATTCCCGGGTAGTTAGCAACTGACCCGTTCTCTGGTGTGGCAGGACTCCTGAACCGGTGGGCAGTGCCGTGTTATGGGAGGCATTAGATGAGAAAGTGACTCCTCTTTTAGTGGAAGATGCGGTTGAGAGGGTGAAGCTAAGAGGGGCGGAGCTGGAGCTGAAAGCAGCAGGGCAAGTGGGATGGCTTTTCCTGTCTGCGCCCTGTACGGTATACAGGAAAACATTAACACAAGATGCAGAGATAAGAAAACTGCGGGATGAGGTTGTAGCCTTGCAGGAAAGGCAGTTACTTATGAAAGAGACCATAGAAAGTGCAGTGACTGGGGGTGATCAAATGGAGGCAAGGTGCACCGCATTAGCAGTACGAGTAGTAAAACAGAAGAGTAGGCAGAAGCCTAAAATGCCCTCAACTGTGCAAGTGAGGGCACTGGTACACATACAGAAGAGTAGGCAGAAGCCTCAAATGCCCTTAACTGTGCAAGTGAGGGCACTGGTACGCGAACAAAAGAGTAGGCAGAAGCCAAAATACCCTCAACTGTGCAAGTGAGGGCATTGGCACGCAAAGAAAATTGGGATCCATATACTTGGGATGGAACAGTCTCAGATAACGATGACTGGAATTGGGAGGATGAGGTGGAAGTACGTGTAACAGAACTAGGTGGAGTTGAAAGTGGAGAAGGACGTGTAGGTGAAATTGAAGGTGAAAAGGGAGTGAATGGTGGGCAAATACAGAATTCTCGTTTGGTAAGAGATTATACGCAGAGTGAGTTGTTGGAAAGAACCCGTATGTTTAGACAGATGCCTGTAGAGCCTTTGTTTAAATGGTTGGTGAGATCGTGGGACACTGGAGCAAAAGATGCATCACAGAATCCTTTTACGTTAGGTCCCATTCCAGAAGGAGACCCGTTTGAGCTGGGCATGATAGTACAGGATGATGTAGATGATGTAGTGATGTGGAGCCTATGGCAGAGGCAGGGGAAAAAGAGGGTGCCACAAGATTGGGCCTTAGTGGAAATAGAACACATAACTGATGATCGGCTGGTCACTTTAAAAATATGGGTCCCCTTACTAGGTAGGACAAGAGACGGAGGGGTTGGCAATAAAGTAGGCAGAGCGCAGGAGTTTGCCATTGTGAAGTGGAAATGGTATCTGCAGCAGAGGGCAAAACCAGGACCAGCAGGAGTGTCGAAGTTACAAGAAGATAAACTAGGGGCAGTGGACTTGCAGGCAATGGCCCCTGCGCCAGAGCCCTCTGAAATTGAATCCTCACCATTTAAGACAGCCCAGCCTTTTGAACAACTCACCGAAGAAGAACGGCAAAATGCATGGTTCACAGATGGTACCGCCCGGTACTATCAAGGAAAAAGACAAAGGCAAACAGTCGCATTCCAGCCTGCTACAGAAACGATGTTGCTGCGAGGAGGGGATAATGAATCAAGCCAGCTTGCAGAACTGCAGGGGGTAGCAGCAGTGATCATCCAAGCCCCCATCGGAGAGAAAACATTTGTGTACACTGGCAGTCAAGCCACTTACCAAGGACTAGTAAGCTGGGCCCCGACTTGGCGCAAGGATGGATGGAAAATTAAAGGCACCCCCATTTCGGGAGGCGAGGAGCTATGGGAAGAGATGTGGGAGAAAGGGCAAAAATGTCAAATCTATGTGGGACATGTAGATGCCTATTGCCCATCGGACACCTCACTTGCATCTCTATTCGACAACACCGCAGATCAGATGGCCAAAACACGAACAGTGGTCATCAATGAGGAGGCTGAAGTTGCTCTAGCAAACTGGGCCCATGCAACATCTGAACATCTACGAGAGAATGGCACTTATGCATGGGCACAGCAACAACAGATTCCAGTTACTGAAGAACAAGTACAAAAAGCAGTAAGAGAGTGCCCCACATGCAACCAGATAAGACAAATGCCCCTGCAAAAGAAGCCTAGCAGCCATATCAGAAGAGGAACCGCAGCTGCTACAGTGTGGCAATTGGACTATATTGGGCCGCTACCAATGGAAGGAGGAAACAACTACGTATTGACCATGGTGGACACCTACTCTGGCCTTATGTTGGGTATGCCCTGTAAGTCTGCAGACCAAAAGTCCACTTTGCGAGGGCTAAACTACCTGATAAAACATTATGGGGTACCTGATGAAATCCAAATAGATAGGGACACACACTTTTCAGATAAAACAGTGCAGGATTGGGCGCAGGAACAGGGAATTCGGTGGATTTTACACCTTAGTTATTATCCACAAGCTGCAGGCATGAGTGAGAGATATAACGGATTGTTGAAAGAACAGCTAACAAAGTTATCAGCACATCAGACTCTAAAAGGATGGAGTAGTAATTTAGACAAAGCCTTGTTCGAATTGAACAATAGACCAGTTGGGCAGCAGACTCCTTTTATTCGGATGACAGGGCATGATAAAGAAATCACCCACACAATGATTGTCTGGAAAACAGACCCTTGAGCTCGATTACCTTTACAGGCTACTTCTGGCAGTATAGTACTGGACCGGTTCGCTCCAGCGGATGGAGAAATACCCGTAGGACAGGTGAAAAGTGTTCCCTTAGGAATAGGAGTAAGAGTACCACCTGGAACATATCAGAATTGACCCTCGATCCAGCCTAGCCATCAAGGGAGTGTCGGTGCTAGGGGGAGTCATAGATCCAGATTTTAGAGGAGAGATTAAAGTAGTATTACTGAACCAAGGAGATGCTACTGTATCGTATCAAGCACATGACAGACTTGCTCAATTGATTTGTGAACAAGCGTATACCCCCCACATTGAAGAAAGATCTGCCCCCCCGATAACACCCAGAGAGGTGAGGGAGGATTTGGAAGCACAGGAAGAAGAGTATGGGTGCATCATCCAGGGAAAAAGCCAGAGGCAGGAGAGATATTGAGTCAAGGGGTGGGGAGTACGTATATTGTACTTTTAAAGAACTCTAATGTACCTGTATTTGTACCTGCAGTGAGACTTACCCCACGGTTATAAACGATGACATCTGCGTTGACGATAGCAGAGAATGCCGTTACGGACCTTCATGTCACTTGTGCACCTCAAGCCGCTAAAATAACTGATGACCAGGGAAATGGTTCACTTTGCAACGTGGAGGTACCTGGAGGCAAGTGGATGGCTGCCAAAGCTGTGACATGGAAGGTAACTGGACAGCAAATTCGACATGCCAACGGACTGAACATGGTGAAGGGGACGCCAGCAACAGTACAGGCTTTGAGTTATATGCTAAACATGATATGTAAATATTGTGATACCAGGACACATGGTGGTTGTTACAATGAACAATAGAACACCAGCCTTCATGTTTTATGTAACCGAAAGACGCATGGTTAACAACTTAAGCAACATTTCTATAGTGCGATATAGAATAGGATGTAAGCAAGTTCTGCATGCAAGCATAATTAATCGTATTGGGTTACAGATAAATATTGCTAAGGGGAATGTCTCAAATTATGATCCATTATGTGCACCATGGACACCACAGATATGGCCCTTGCCAAAGTTACGCAATAGAAGAGATCTAGGGTCCTTGATAGCTGGGGCCACCGGAATCGGGGTAGGGGCCCTGAATTCTTTTGATGTTGAAGCCATTAGGAATAAGCTATCTTCTACAGGATATAGTACAGGAGAGGCCATAAAAGTAATTTCTCAATGGGGGCCCCCACACTCACCAGAAGTATGGAAAGTCCTGCGTGGGATGTATCGCGATTGGCAATGTCATAATTTCACTTATGAACAATTCGAAGAAAAAAAAAGCTTTTAAAACCGACAAGCAGCGTCCAAGGGCATCCACTGCATACTATGGCAAAGCATTGTTAATCTACAATATGCTGACTTTAACGCAGAATGGGGACAGCCTCAGGGTGAATATTGGAGGCAACAATTGCAGTTGCCTGAAGAAATATGGGTAAAGCCCATACAGTTTCACTGTGAGGAAGAAATGTGTAATGCTCTTCTTGATATAGTAAGAAGTGATTTTCCTCCTGACATATGGTGCCCCTTTATATTGCTCCCCGTAGTGATAAGTAAAAGAATAGTAGATTCCTCACACTGACAAAATTAGATTGATTAAACAAATCACACTGTAGATCCCACTAGATGAGCAGATTGGTCTAAGGGGTGGGTATGTACCCACACTGGACGGGTGCTAGATCCATGTCTTCACACAATACCGGAGAGCAAGTAATGTGTATGCGCAATATTACCAGCATTATTGACATAAGCACTCACATCTTGTACCGATCGACTAAGTACACCATAACCACATTACAGATGCAAATGCGTGCACAGTTAGAGTGGAACATCCCGCTTGTTGTTAAGCTACCCAGATTAGAGGCAATCAGGCACTACGCACAAGTTACCTTTGCTAAATTTGATATGGCAGCTAAATACACCAAGGATACAGCCATACTGATGACCATAAATGCTAAACAGCTTATGCACACTGCTTCATGCATCCAGCAAATAACTGAGCATCATTGGTATGACATCTTCTTAGGCTGGGCACTAGGAGCTATGAAAACGCTAACTATAGTGTTACAACAGCTAATTTGGTTATTGATTGTTTGTGTTACACTAATGACTATACTATGTAGACTGTATGTGTGCACAAAGCAGCTTCATAGTAAAGACGCAGGCGCTTAGAATAACGCTGACCAGTATTAGTAGCAACCTAGCTAGCGGAATGTCAAAGTAAATGATATCCGTTTCAACATGCATCACGCTCATCTAAGGGGTGGAGTGATCAGTATAGGGAAAGGTGCGGAAGACATTGTGACGCGAAGGGTTAATTAGCTTGAGCAGTATAGATGAGTGTAATGCCTGTTGAAACCCCCTTCCAAACATCGTGGAAAAGTTCATGATATTATTTTCAAGCTTGTTTGTGTAGAAGACTCCGTCTCAACCTTGAGAACGAGAGTACAGGGAGAAGATGGAATGAAAACAAAGGCTGGAGAAGGGCAGAGCAGCCAAGTACTGATAACATAGCTAGAAAATGCCAGAATGAGATAGAATCCAAGCTTTGAGTTATTTAAGCACTGAAGGGTGGGCGAGGGATTTGGAAGCTCGCAGATGGAATTTTGGAAGCTGCCATGGCCCAGCGCTGCCTCCCTGTTTTGCTGACCGTGATGCTTGAGGGGGAGAGAGGTCCAAGCAGGCAGTAGAGGGCTCCCCAGCATTTCGTGGACTAAGTTAAGTTCCACACAGGGATGAAAGGCCTTTATTTCTCTGCTCTATTATTATGACTGATTATTTATGCTTGCACTGTGTTTATAACCTGAAGTATTCAGCTCGTTTATATTTTGCTTTCTAAACCTCGTAGTATGAACCTGCTACACTAACTGAAACATGCATCTTGGTGTGCAGTAAATCAAAGCTTATCTGAAGTATTCAGTTTGTTTATATTTTGCCTCCTGAACATCGTAGTGAGAGCCTGCTGCAGTAATTGAAATATGCATTTTGGTGTGCAGTAAATTAAAGCTTATCTGAAGTATTCAACTCATTTATATTCTGCTTCCTGAATATCGTAGTGTGATGCATTTTGGTATATGGTTAATCAAAACTTATATCTGTCAATTAACTCTCTGCTTATATATATATATATATATGCATAGATGCTCTTTGTAGTGTACTTATATATAAATAGATGCTTTTCATTGCTATTCTTATTCTACTATTGTTAATGTGCTAAATGCCTACATTTACCTGCAATCCTAGTAAAGCTACATTATATTTATAATTGGCGTGTGGTCCTTCATTGAGCGTCCTTATTGACTTACACTGAACAGGTGTCAACCAGTCACCTAGATAAGACACATGCCATTGTTGGATTTAATATAACTAGTTCAGGGAAAGAGTTTTAGAACTCCTCCTAGAACTTACCTGTTTCAGCCCTGTAGTGCCCTTCTCTGATTGGTCAGCCTCTGGCAGCCTAGCCAGGCTCCTTTCGTGAGGTGTGAAGTTGCCTAGGCTGAACACAAAGGAAGTGCCTGGGGAAGCGATCTGCCTCAGCATATGGTAAAACAGAATGAGGGAGAGCAGCCAAACTGGTCTTCATAGTAGGGAAGGACATTTGGATCAGCTCAGGACCTCCCCCACTTCCAGCAAACCCAGACAACCAGGTGCCCTCTTGATTAGATTAGGAGAGGGCAGAAGAGGGCTCGGTTAAGGATTTTTAGCCACACTGGTGGGTGGGCTCAGCCAGACCTAACTTCCAAAATACAGTTCCTGTCATTTTGGATTTTTAAGGAATGTTGCTGCCTGGGTTGATTTTTGCCACAGTTCACAGGAAGTGGTTATCCAAGAAGTTAGTGGCCAGCCTGTGATTGGACAGTTGCCATCCCCTTGCTTTTCACCCCAGGAGAAAGAATAAATTTGACAGAGCCTGCACCCACACCTCAGATCCCTAAAAGGAACAACATCAGAAGAAGAAGGACTGCTTTGATGGACCCCTGAACTACATCTGGGCACTGCACTCTGAAGGACTGCACCAGATGCGCACTTGGCATTCACCACTAAAAGGACTTTACCTGGCTTCAACTGGTTCAAGAAGGGACTCCCAGCTTGCTACAGGTGAGAAATAGCTAACCAGGGGCTCCTGTATCAAATCCTGAAGAAACTGACCAGCTGACCACTGTCCAGTGGTCATTTTGAAGTTTGAGCTAGGTGCATTCTGGGTGTCCTAGCCCTCATGGAGCCACTCAGAGCTTCTGGAACCTTTGGGTGAACTGTGGAATCCTAAAGGACCTTCACAGACCTTCTGGAAGAAGATCCAGAAGTTTGGAGAAGATTGGAGAATTTTTTGTAAAAAACTCCAAAAAGGGACCGACCCGCCGCCGTGAGTCAAGTCGGCTTAGGATGACCGCGACTTGGCCTGACCTGCAGGTTCGTCCCGCTGTAAATCTCCAGAGCCTTAGACTTCCAGTATTATACCATGGGTTCCTAGAAAGGCAATCCGACTAACTTGACTCGAAATCGGTTTGTTGTGGAGGGTTGTCCGACATCGGAGAGAAAACGCTCCAAAAAAGTGACAAAGTCCGAAGGTAAAAAGTTGACCGGGATTTCTCGTGCAGTATATCTAAGGAGGGCTCCAGGGATGTTGGATCAAGATTCGGCTTTGGCCCGGACGAAGATTTCCGTCCAGAAAAATTGTCTAAGTCCCAAGGTAGAATTCTTCACGGAGGTCTCCTGCGACACATATCTGAAGAGTGTTCCAGGGAGGTCGTATCAGATTGGTGACTTCGTCCTGCTGAAGGAAATCTTCAAGAAAAAGACTAAGGGGGTCATTTCGACCTCGGCGGTCTTTTGACAAGACCGCCGAGGGACCGCCGTGCTGAAGACCGCCTTTTCCGGACGGAGAGCCGCCAGCAGTCATACTGGTGGTCAGCGGGGAAGTGGAGGTTGCTCCACCTCCACCACCACGTCAACAGAACACCGCCCACCGAATCACGTTCTGCGATTCGGCATGGCGGTGTTCTGTTGACGGTGTGGTGGCGGCGGAGCAGCCCCCATGGATCCCGTCCCCTCCCGGAGGATCAGCGGACCAGGTAAGTTGATCGTCCGTTAGGGGAGGGGGGTGGGGGGTTGTTGTGTGTTGTGTGCGTGCATGGGGGTGTGCGTGTGTGTATGTAGAGGGGGTGTGTGAGTGCGTGTATGCATGCGGGGGTGTTGTGTGTTTGGAAATGAGTGCGTGTTTGTATGTATGTCTATGGATGTGTGCGTGTATGTCTGAATGTGGGTGTGTGCGTATGACTGTGTGTGTGGCTGTTGGCATGTATGTTGGTGTGTGTGCGGGTATGTGTGTTGGGGGTGCCTGCCTGCGTGTTGGGTTGAATGTTTAATGTACTGTTGGGGGTAGAGGTGGGGAGGGGGGGTGGCAGGGATGGTGGGGGTGTGGGGGAAGGACTCGGGATGGGGGTGGGGGAGACCCCTATCAGTGCCAGGGAAGGAATTCCCTGGCACTGATAGTGCTCACCGCCATGGATTTCATGGCGGTTCCAAACCCCATGAAATCCATGGCGGTCAGCCGGGTCATGATACCGCCGGTGGTACTTTGACGACCGCCGGGCTGGAGACCCAGATCTCCAGCCCAGGGGTCATCTCCGCCCTGGTGGTCGGATCGGAGAAGTGGCGGATGACCATGGCGGTAACCACCATGGTCATAATTAAAAGAAAATTACCGCCAGCCTGTTTGCGGTAAGACCGCCGCTTCTCCGCCGACCGCCAGGGTTGTAATGAGGGTCTAAGTCCGAAGGTAAACTTTTGACCAAGGCCTCCCGCTTACTGTAGCTGAGCAGGGCTCCATCGTGGTTAGCCTCAAACTTTGACTTTGCCCCAGTCGAGGTGTGACCAGCTATCCTGAGTGGCGCTTTTAGTTTCTATGCTCTAAAAAACATTAATTTTTTAATAATTCATATATCCCGTTCTCCTTATCCCATTTTAATCGTTTTGGTGTTATTTTCAAGATAAAAATATACTGCATTTATATAAATTGGTGTTGAATTTTTATTTTGTTTTGTGTAATACTAATTTACTGTTTTGTGATTTTTAAATGCTTTATACACCTGTCTCCTAGGTTAAGCCTTGTCGCTCGTTGCCAAGCTACGAGGGGTTGAGAGGGCATTAATTTATTAAGACCTGACTGGATCTAGTGGGGGTTCGTGGCCTATTGCTAAGCGTAGGTACTTACCTACCCTTACCAATAATCTACATTCCAACAGTTATATTTACTTGAATCGCATAAACCAATAATGTGACTGAGGGCGGCAAAGCCAATGAAATGGTGCAGAGAGAAGGCGGGAGGACACAAAATAGCAAGTAAACAGAAATTCCAACCCCATGTACCAAGACGTGTTGTGTCTCTGGGGTATATTTGATGATTCCCACGAAGGGATTGTAAGGCTTGGTGGAGCAGAGTGCTGGATAAGGTGCAGGGGGTAACTTACGAAGGGTCTCCTTGCACACAATAGGTAGAGTGCGATAGATATGTCTTTAGAGGTTTTGTTTAAAAGAGAGCTTGGTTCATCACTCTCCTGCTGAGTCTGCATCTGGGGCAGGGAGTAGGCAACCATTCCTGCCCATCTGTGGAGTGTCTCATAGTATCTGAATTCATGCTGGAGCAAGGTATGGGTCTCGCTGTTCACTTTGTACCTCGAGTTTCTTAATGGCGCTCTTGCACTCTGCCCAGCTGGCCAGTTTTCATCACCATCCCAGTAAAGAGGGACTCGTAGGGGATTTCCTATACATGGAGACATGCCTGCATCCTAGAAGGAAAGCCAGATCTGCAAACCTGGAGGTGATGATTCTAGTATTGGGCCTGGGAAACAATCCCAACATACAAACAGCTGGAGGCTTATCAAGGGTGTGGCTCATTGCAGTATAGACACGGGCTGTCACGGTTTCCCAATATGGAGTGAGAATCAGGCAGTCCTACACCTTATGGTAAAAATCTACATCGTCTAGTCAACACCTATGACAAGCTGCCTGGGTCCCTGGAAATATCCTATTGAGTTGTTTAGGGGTCAGGTATACTCTATACAGGTAATAATACTGGATTAATTTCAAGTAAGAATTGTAGGAGGTAAGTGGAGAATAGCGGAGGACATTGCCCCAGTCACTCACCGGACAGGTCTTGGCCTAGGTCCATTCAGCAAACAAACGTGTAATATCTCAACATTTTTATTTTGCATAAACCTGTAACCTTTATCTGCAAATCCTAAAACCTATGCACATTATTCACATCTATATATCTTTATTAAAGTGACAGTTTTGCAAACGTTTGTGCAACACATTGCAATTCAATACAGTATAGCTTTGAATTTTTGAAGCATGCGCAAAACAAAACATAACTGAAATAATGCTCACTGTACAAAAAAAAAATCACATGTTGTGAGACAAGATTCTCTGAGCCCGAAAACTCATCACGGAAAGCCCTATTATTACTCACGTAATTCATCTCCCCACAACACCAACGTGTACCCCGAAATTAATCCAAACTATTCTCCAAGTTCCGACATTTTTTGGGATAGAATGTTTTTCACTAATTAGGTTAATTATTTCATATAAATTGTTCATTAGATTCATTGGAAAATGTTCTTGTCAAGCGTTCCTTTCCCAAAATCAATCTGCCTTCAGTTCCCCACCAAAAATCTGTCAAAGCTTTCAATTAGTAAATTAAAAGAGTTGAGACCCGGGACCTGTGTTGTCCCATTCTCCGTAAGAGCTAGTGAGCCTTCATAAAACTAAGCCTTAAGCAGTTAAAATAATTAATTTAAACCTAATGGATATATTCAAAGTGAAGATCATTACAGAAGGCGAAAAATGATTTGTTAGTCAAATTCAAATAAGCATCAATTATGAATCAAATAATGTGAATGCAAGAGGATCACTGAGGGAAACCTAGCAAACCTGTACATTTTCGAAAACTAAACACCTTGGTAAATCCTTGGTGGGGTAACTTGCAAGGCTTCCACCTTCTTTCTTACCCAGAATCCCTTGCAAACCTTTAACTTAGACTAAAAAATACATTTCTGTGATGGAAAGTTCAGGAGTCTCTGGGGAGCCACTCAAGACAGTACCCCTGTGCACCGAGTGTTTTGCAGTTGCCAAGGCTTGTTGGCATCCTTTCATGAAGTTCTTCGTGCACCGTACAGTTCCGACCCCTAGCTCTCTATCCTGCGACACACAGCTTCCTGAGTGGATCTCCAGCGGCATTAGATCCTTTGTTGTAGTGCTGAGTGGGCCTCTTTTTGCACCCTCTTTGTCCCCATGAAGTGGGACTCCTGTGCACGCTGCCTGGTCTTCTGTGGGCTCTCTAAGTTGCTGAGAGCCCCCTCTGATTCACCCTTCTGGGTAGAGTCCACCAGGTCCCTCCTGCTCCTGGGCAGTGCCATTTTCTGCTAACTGCAAGCTTTGCATGTGCCAAGGCTTGTTGGTTGAATCCAGCAACGCAAACCAGACTGCAACCATCCATCCGGCGTGGGACATCATCTTCCTCAACCAGAAGCCCGCATCCATCTTCTTGTGTGCAGTACTGACTGTTGTTCTGCACCGTTGGTTCTTCTTTTGCACCTTCATGTGGGTTAGCAGGGGCTCTTTTTCTCCCTGGACTCTTCTGGGCTTCTTGGACTTGTTCCCCTTCTTCGACAGGTCTTTAGGTCCAGGAATTCATCGTTGGTGTCTTGCAGTCTTTTCTGGTTCTTGCATAATCTTCTTTCTTGTGTTCTTGTGTGTTCTAAGAAAGTTACTGTGATTTACTCCAGCTTTCCTGGGCTGTGGGTTGGGTTCTATTACTTACCTTTGGTGTTTTCTAATACTCCCAGTGCCCCTCTACACACTACATTTGCCTAGGTGGGAAACCGACATTCGCATTCCACTTTCTTAGTATATGGATTGTGTTCCCCCTAGGCCTATTACTAACTATTGTGATTTTCACTACTTCTACTGTTTTCTAACTAGTTTTGCAGCTATTTCTGCATACTAGTGTATATAATTCGTGTATTACTTACCTCCTAAGGGAATATAGTCTCTGTGGTATTTTTGGCATTTGTGTCACAAAATCAAAGTACCTTTATTTTTGTAACTCTAAGGGCCTGATTACAACTTTGGAGGAGGGTGTTAATCCGTCCCAAATGTGACGGATATACCACCCACCGTATTACGAGTCCATTATATCCTATGGAACTCGTAATACGGTGGGCAGGATATCCGTCTCATTTGGGACGGATTAACACCCTCCTCCAAAGCTGTAATCAGGCCCTGAGTATTTTCTTTCATGTGTGTGAGTACTGTGTGACTACAGTGGTATTGCATGAGCTTTGCATGTCTCCTAGTTAAGCCTTGGCTGCTCAGCTGCAGCTAACCATAGAGATCCTGGCTTCTAGACACAGTCTACATTTCACTAATAAAGGATACATGGACCTGGGATAACCAGGCCAGCCTCCTACACTAAGAATACACACGAGGAGAAATCCAGGGACAGGTGATTCGCGTGGCTCTCTGTGGGCTTTTTTTGCCCAGAATCTCTTGCAAACCTCAAACTGGCTGAAAAAAACACATTTTCCTCACATTTTTTTGATGGAAAGTTCTGGAATCTGTGGGAAGCCACAATCTTCCTTCCACAGAGTATTCCCCTAAGTTTCCCATTAAAAATTAAACCTAACTTGTGTGGGTGCACATAGAGCCTGCATCAGGAAAAAGTAAAAAAAAATGTAACACAGATACATCACATTTTTTCACTCACGACTGACCCTTTTTTCTGCAAAGTGGATAGTTGCAGGTTTTGGACCCTAGCTCAGCTGGCAATGTGCAAAACATACAAATCGTTCACAGTTTTTCAAAAATAGACATCTGGAGTAATCCAGGGAGGAGTGACTTGGGTGGCTATCACCAGGATTTTCTTTTACCCAGATTCACTTGCAATCCTCAAACTTTGACTAAAAAAACATATTTTCCTCGCATTTCTGTGATGGAAAGTTCTGTAATATGCAGGGAGCCACAACCTTACTTTCACCAGAATTTCCCCAAGTCTCCTGATAAAAATGTTACCTCACTTGTCTGGGTAGGCCTAGTGCCCACGACAGAAAACATGGATA
The DNA here is from genome assembly GCF_031143425.1 of Pleurodeles waltl. NCBI lineage: Eukaryota > Metazoa > Chordata > Amphibia > Caudata > Salamandridae > Pleurodeles > Pleurodeles waltl. The sequence continues at coordinate 1,129,660,042 of NC_090444.1, read as the reverse complement.
CATCACATTTTCCCATTCAGAGCTGACTCTTTTCTTGCAAATTGGGCAGCTGTGGATTTTGGGACGTAGCTGAGCTGGCACCTAGGGAATTCAAGAAAACTTGGACATTTTAGAAAAATAGACACCTGGAGGATTACAGGGAGGGGTGATTTGCGTGGCTCTTACCAACTTTTTTAACCAAGATCCTTTGCAAATCTCAAACTAACAAAATAAGCACATTTTCCTCACATTTCTGTGACAGACAGTTCTGGGATCTGCAGGGAACCACAAACTTCCTTCCATCCAGCATTCCCCTAAGTCTTCCGATAAAAATGGTAGCTAACTTGTGTGGGTACATATAGGGGGTGATTCTGACCCCGGCGGTCTTAGACCGCCGGGGCCAGGGTCGGCGGGAGCACCGCCGACAGGCCGGCGGTGCCCCGCAGGGCATTCTGACCGCGGCGCTTTGGCCGCGGTCAGTGCAGGAAAACCGGCGGTCTCCCGCCGGTTTTCCGCTGCCCCTAAGAATCCTCCAAGGCGGCGCAGCTCGCTGCGCCGCCGAGGGGATTCTGACCCCCCCTACCGCCATCCTGTTCATGGCGGGAAAGCCGCCATGAACAGGATGGCGGTAGGGGGGGTCGCGGGGCCCCTGGGGGCCCCTGCCGTGCCCATGCCAATGGCATGGGCACGGCAGGGGCCCCCGTAAGAGGGCCCCGCAAAGTATTTCAGTGTCTGCCTTGCAGACACTGAAATACGCGACGGGTGCCACTGCACCCGTCGCACCTTCCCACTCCGCCGGCTCGATTACGAGCCGGCATCCTCGTGGGAAGGGAGTTTTTCCCTGGGCTGGCGGGCGGTCTTTTGGAGACCGCCCGCCAGCCCAGGGAAAAACTCATAATACCCTCCGCGGTCTTCTTACCGCGGAGCGGTATAATGGAGGGCGGAATTCTGGCGGGCGGCCTCCGCCGCCCGCCAGAATCAGAATCACCCCCATAGTGCCCAAGTCAGGAAGTTGTCCAAAACGCAACAACGTATACATCAAATGTTCCCACTCATAACTGACCCTCTTTTTGCAGAGTGAGTAGTTGTAGATTTTGCACCCTAGCTCAGTCGGCACCTAGGAAAACCTAGCAAATATACATTGTTTTCAAAACTAGACACCTGGAGGAATCCAGGGTAGGGTGACTTGTTTGGCTCACACCAGGCTATTGTGTGCACAGAATCCCTTGCAATCCTCAAACTTTGACTAAAACACATTATCCCCACATTACAGTGATGGGAAGTTCTGTAATATGTGGAAAGCCACAAACTTCTTTCCACTCAAAATTCCCCAAAGTTTCCTGATAAAAATGGTTGATGTATGCTGGTCCTTCATTGTGCAGGGCTTTTTATTTGTGGGCCAACATCTTTCACTTGCATATCTTCTGGACTGGGAACCAGTGTATCTGCTTGAGGTGGGGTGTAATGTGGATCTGTCTGGGGCTGACAAGAATGAGTCTTGCTGCTGAGATTTGGATAGTCTGTAGTCTCTTGGGTGTAGAATGAGGTAGATGAGACTGTGTTTTCCTGTTTCTTCATAGATAGCTTGCTGTCCAATATGATGCTGAGGTTGCAGGTGTGATCTGTCAGGGCGGGTGATGGGCCAAGTTCCACAGGCCCCCATGAGTCATTCCATGCAAAGTGTTGTTTCCAAAGATGAGAACTTCTGTCTAGTCCATGTTGAGTTTGAGACAGTTGTCCTTCATTCTGTGTGTCCCTATTGAAGGTGTAGGGAATGAGTATGTAATGAACTTGTCCATTTGTACAAGAGGATCTTAGATGTGACAAACACCCCAGTGCCTCGTGCTGAGCTCATGCCTGCTTCTTGCATTGAGTATTTGTACAAAGTGTGTTTTGGTTTAGTAGTGTGGTGGCTGGAGGTGGTGCTGCCATGCAAGAAAGGCAAGAGGGCTGTGTCTGGATTAGCTGCACCAAAATAAGGGCAGTTTGTCTAGGCGTGGAGGCAGACTGTATAACGTGAAACAAAGTCCTCCAACCCATGCTCAAAGGGACACATTTCTAGCAGATTAGTCTTTTATGTTGTTAGTTGGTTATGGAAGAATGCCATGTAAGAAAACTGGATTTGGTGCACGGAAAGATTAGGATGACTACACTTTCCAAAATCAAAAAACAGGACAAGTTACATGCATAGATAAAGGACTACAAAAAGGCATTATTAGCAAAGGGCTGCAGTCATAATAACATTCACCAATGTGGAAAAAATATTGACATCTTCGTTTTCATTATAAAGCAAAAAAATAAAGGCAAAATTTGTGATCTACTTTAAAAGTTAAAGTTGTGATTTGGGGCCATGGGAGATCCTGAGCCTCTGATGCTACCTGGCCAACCATATAACTTTCCAGAAAAGTGATACTTACTCTGAAATAAAAACATATTTTTATAAGTAGCATAAATAGGCACCAAACACTACAGCTTGACAAGCTACGGTATGATGACTGTGCTGCTTGTCAAGCTTGGGTTCTAGTACTTCTCTCAGAGAGTGAGAAAAGACAGCGGCTGTGCTGGTAGAATAATGCCTCCAGTCCTATACGGTGATGAGAATAAGGGTCCTTTTGGGATGTAAACAGGAGCAATATTTTATCTGTAGTGCTCACGGTCACCTAAAACGTCCCCCAAAACCGATGTTTTTCCCCCATTACTTTAGGTAATTATAGGAAAGCTAGGGTCTCTCTTCATACACATTCTGAGCTACAGCTTTCTTTTAAATATAACTTCTAATAAACTAATATATTTTGCAATACATATCTAACTGCTTTTTGGTGTGTTTAATTTTGCACTTCATAATTTTATTCTTCATGCTTACAAACATCCTATCTCTTTCATCCGAAAGTGCACCATACCAAGGGTATAAGTAGTTTGTGGGAAGGGTTATGATATGACCATGCATTATAAGAAATAAAGTACTCCATGCCATGCATTATAAAGATGTTATAAGTCACCTCAGAGTTCCAAGCTCTTACAAAGGTTTATGTTTAGGAATTCCTCAGTGATTTGCATTATCCTTATAAAGTACAGCAGATGGTACTTTTTCCATATATCATTCCTTATCCCCAGCCACCCCACTCCATTCTTTATAACTTTGTTCCAGTTTATCGAGTGTCCTCATGGTTGCCTGGAGCACAACCCCATGAGTCCAAGGCATCCAGATCTTGTCATATTTTTTTGTGCTCCCCATGATTTATACACCAGCTTTTCCATTGCTGCACAGTGGGCCATCCCTCTAATCCACTCCTCAATGGAAGGAGGCTGGCCCTCTCACCAGTTCTGTGCCAGATCGCTTTTAAGCATTTTAGACCATTCCATTAAGCTCTGCTTGATGTTCCATATCTATTTCAATACTTTGTTCATGGTCTGACTTGGTAGCACAGCTATTCCAGACAAATATGTGAGAATCACCAGAAGAAAGTCTTTGGCTCTGCCCACATGTTGGGAGCAATGGCCCTCATTACAACCCTGGCGGTCGGTGATAAAGCGGTGGTAATACTGCCAACAGGCCGGCGGTAACCAAAATGGAATTATGACCATGGCGGAAACCGCTCAGACAGACAGCCACTTTAACACACCGACCGCCATGGCAGTATCAACAACCACCACAGCGGTAACCACCAACAGCAAGGCGGAAGACAATGTACCGCCCACACTATTACAAGCGGGCCAATCCGCCCCCTTTTCTGGAGCGGTACCAGCAACATCAAAAGCATGGCAGAAACATTGTACAGAAGTCAAAGGACTCACCTGTGTAGACTCAGGGAACAACCACGACGCCATGGAGCCCCAGCTGCACATATTTCCGATGCTCATCTATCTTTTTCTGCATTATGAACATCAACGCTGGTGAAGGCGACCATGGTGAGTTCTGCCGCCTAGCACACAAGGGAGGGGGGAGGAAAAAGAGAGTGACACACACATGCAACATGCAACACCCCCACCCCCAACACCATACACACAACCAGATGCACAAACATTACATATTCACCCCGTACCCCTCAGGAATAATGCAAGGACAAAATGATTAGAAGAAAATGAGTGTAATACAATAAAATAAGATGAATAAGTGTATTAAAATACAAACGTATATACATATATACAAATGTTGGGACACTGCCCAGTCCTCAATGTCCGTGGGCCACAGGGCCACAACACATAGGCCAAGGCCCCACCTCACTCCTGCAACAACTCGGAGAGAACACTGCAGGGGCATCAGGTCAAAAATACACAGGCACCTCAGGGGGACAGGGAATGGCGGGGCACCTCAGCCTGAAGATGGTACAACGCCACTGGCCCTGGAGGGGGCTACATGCCCTGTCCGATGTCCTGGGGAGTGCAAGGCCACAGTCTCTCAAGTGGGTGTGTTTCTCACTTACCTGGTCCTGGGGAGTGAAGGCCAAGGTCTCTCTAGTGGATGGTTTGCCCCCTGCTTGGCCCTGAGGACCGCAAGGCCACAGTCTCTCTAGTGGGTGGTTTGCCCACTGCTTGGTCTTGGGGAGTGCAAGGCCACAGTCTCTCAAGTGGGTGGTTTGCCCAGTACTTGGCCCTGGGGAGTGCAAGGTCATAGTCTCTCAAGTGGGTGGTTTGCCCAGTACTTGGTCCTGGGGAGTGCAAGGCCATACTCTCTCAAGTGGGTGGCTACTTCAACTGGTTCTGGAGGGGGCATTGTGCCCAGTGTGCATCATCCTGGGAAGGATGGGGTGAGTGGATGGCTTCTTCCTCTGGTTCTAGAGGGGGCCTTGGGCCCACTGTGCTTCATCCTGGGAAGGATGGGGTGAGTGGATGGCTTCACCACTGGTTCTGGAGGGGGCATTGTGCCCTGTGATGCAGATCTTGGGGACTGCGAGGTCACAGTCTCTCACCTGGGTGTCACACCCACAGAATATGCAGGGTCCAGGATGCTGGTGTCGGTGCTGGCAGTGGTGGGGGGAAGCTCCAGCCCATCCCCTGAAGCCTTGGACAGCTGCCCACTGGGGCTGCTGCTGCTGGCAGTGGTGCTGGTGGCGGTGCTGGCAGTGGTGGGAGGAGGCTCCAGCCCATCCCCTGCAGCCTCAGACAGCTGCCCAATGGGGCTGCTGCTGCTGGCTATGGTGCTGGTGGTGGTGCTGCAATGGTGGGGGGGAGGCTCCAGCCCATCCCCTGCAGCCTCAGATGGCTGCCCACTGGGGCTGCTGGCAGTGGTGCTGGTGGCGGTGCTTGTGGTGGTGCTAGCAGTGGTTGGGGGAGGCTCCATCCCTTCCCTTGCAGCCTCGGATGGCTGAACCATCATGGTTGATGGTGGGGGCTCCAAATAAGTCCCAGCACCAGGCCTCTTGTCCTTCCTGCCGAATGGTGCAGGCCCCTTGCCCTTCCTGGCAGCAGCCAGTGATTGCCCCTTGCCCTTCCCTCCCACAGCTGGTGGTGCCTCCTTGTTCTTCCTAGATGCTGCTGGTGATGCCTCCTTGCCCTTCCTTGATTCACCTGGTTCAGGCACCCTTTCAGTGCTGCTGCCTGATGCCCGGGATCCACTCCCGCCTGCAGTAGCTGTCGACACTACTGTAGCTGTGGACTGGGTGACTGAGGTGCTCGCCTGGGTTCTGACCTCCATGGCCTGATGTGAAGTATGGGGGGGGTGGTAGGGAAGAGGTCAGCGGTGGAGAGAAAATGACATTGGGGCGGGAAGACCGTGAAGGTGTGGCAGTGGAGGAAGTGGAAGTGGTTGTAGGAGGTGTCTGACTGCTGTGTTTGGGTGCAGGTGCATGGGCTGGATGCTGTTGTGAGGTGGATGGCTGTTGGGTGACTGAGTGCTTGTGTTTGTGTACTTTGGGAGGAGGGGGCACAGTGGGAGAGGACACAGGGGATGTGTGACTGGATGTGGGGGAGGTGATTGCAGTGAGGAGTGTGTACTGATAGGCGTGATGGTGGTAGTGGGTGAGGATGTAGTACATGCAGGTGTGAGTGTCGACGCTACTGGAAGGGAGGTGGACAAGGAGGAGGAGGAGGGGGACACAGTGAAAGCAGTGGATGTTGGTTTGTCTGGTTCTGGATGGTGTTTGTGTGAGTGCCTGTGGGATGATGTGTGGTGCTTGTGTTTGCCTGAACCACTCCTGTGTTTTGTCCTGTGTGCATGCTGGTCTGCCTGTGTGCTTGGGATAGGTTGGGGTTGAGGGGAATGGGATTGGGTAGAGGAAGTTGGAGGGGGGAGGATAGAAACAGGGACAATGGCTGCCATCAGGGAAGAGGCCAGAGCCTGGATTGATCTCTGTTGGGCCGCCATGCCAGAGTGAATGCCCTCCAGGAATGCATTTGTTTCTTGCAAATGGGCTGACAGCCCCTACATGCCATTCACAATGGTTGACTGCCCAACATAGATGGATTGTAGGCGGTCATTAGCCTCCTCACTCAGGACAGCAGGGCTAACTGGAGGAGGTGCCAGGGGTGAAGGAGATGCCCACCCTCCTGGGTGAGCAGGCATGGGAAACACGCTGAGGGACTGCTGGGAGGGTGGTGCTGGTACGGGGGTGGGGGCTGTACCTGTTGTTGGGGTGGGCACAGAGGTGTCCGCCACCACCAGGGAGCTTCCATCAGAGGAGGTATCACTGTCAGAACTGTCCCAACCAGTCTCTGCTGTGGTGCTCCCCTCTCCCTCCATCCCTATGGTGCCCTCACCATTGGTGGATTCGGCCTCCTGGGCCCTGTGGGATGCAGCTCTCCCCATCATCCGTGCCTCTACTCCTCCGGCAGATGATGCCAATGCACATAAGGACAGGTTGGCAAAACAAAAAGGGCGGGAGAGACACTTGGTCAATGGCGGCAACAACACCACCGTTGGTGTACACAACACACACACACAGGGAACAGCCCTACGCACTAGGCAATGCACTACCGGTCACAATGCTAGTCACCAGCCGATGGACAGGGATACCTAACGCCAATTGCAGCTTACCTGAGACTCACAGACACCTGCCCAGTAGTGGATGCCTACTAGCTTGGTTGGAGGAGATTTACATCAAACCCTGCCCAACATGGGCCCTACCCTGCCATGTCCTGCCTGGCCTAGGGGCACCCACAGGCCCACATCCCTTACCCGGATTCCACCCCACCACGTGCAAGTAGTATATTGGGGCACTGTACTCACCCCCTTGTGGACAGTGAAGATGAGGAGGCAGAGGATGAGGACAACAGAAGTGCAAAAATACAACAATACTTCCAATGACACACAGGTAAGACACTGTAACTTCACTTTTAATTGACAGTTTTGTGTTTGACATTATCACTGGCAGGCTGATTTTCCCTCTTCAATGGCCACTTACTGTACCCTTTGACATCTCTATTTTCAGATATTTGTGTCCCACTATCGCTCCTGGTGTGTTGACTGCAGCCAACTACAGGTCATTCCTCTGTATACATTACTGTACAGTTGTATTGCAGTGTTTAAAGCTAGTTAAACAAATACATAGTACAATAATTTGACAGACTCCATACTTGTATTTATTCCAGTGGTGTTATTTAAGTGCTAATAAGAAGAGGGGTGTGTGCAATGGGCTGGGGTGATGGAGGAATGTCCAGGATAGACTCCAGTCTATGTAGATCACAGGTGCATTGTCCATGGGCGCATAGCAAGTGCAGCAATGGCCGTTCAAGGTGGACAGGGTGACAGAGTGGGACACAAGGGTGATAGTCAGGAGAGTCTTATTTCCTGGCAGGGGTCTTGGCAATAGTCTCTCGCTTCTGCCTGGATGGTAGTGACCGTTTGTGGGGTGGTTCTCCTTCTGCAGGGGGTGGGGTGCTGGTGGCCTGTTGGTCCTGTGGAGGGGCCTCCTGTCCACTAGCAGCAGCGGAGGTGGAAGGCTGTTTATCGGTTTGGCTAGTGTCAGGGGCTGGTGTGCCACTGCCTCCCTCATGGTGTTGGCAATGTCTGCCAGCACCCCTGCAATGGTAACCAGGGTTGTGTTTATGTCCTTCAAGTCCTCCCTGATCCCCAGTTACTGTCCCTCCTGCAGCCGCTGGGTCTCCTGCAACTTGTCCAGTATCTGGCCCATCGTCTCCTGGGAATGGCGGTATGCTCCCAGGATGTTGTCCTGTGCCTCATGGAGAGCCGGTTCCGTGGGCCTGTCCTCCCTCTGTCGCACAGCAGTCCTCCCAGCTTCCCTGTTGTCCTGTGCCTCTGTCCCCTGAACCGTGTGCCCACTGCCACTGACCTAAGGTCCCTGATCATCCTTTGTTTGTGGGCTGGCCTAGGGTCCCTGTAGTGGTGGACACACTGCTGATTGATGTGTCCTGGGGACAGAAGTATGGGCCTGCTGGGTGGGTGCTGTGCTGGTGTTTCCTGAGGGGGGAGGCTCTGTGATGGTATGGGACTGTGCCTGGGTAACCGACTGTCTGGAGTTCCCTGATGGGCCAGATTGTTCATCCAGATCCAGGAGTCCAGAGCTGCTGTCATCACTGTGGGCCACTTCTGGGGGAAGGGGGGACTGGATGTTGCTGGCACCTCTTCTCCGGTGACGTTCGGTGGGGGACCTGTGGGGATGTGAACGCAGTGTTATTGTTTCTGCGTGTGACATCTTGTGCATGGATGTGTTGCCCTCTATGGTTAGTTATTGCCCTGGCAGCTTTGCCTTGTGTGAGTAGTTATTTGGTGGGCTAGGTGGTTCTCTCAAGTGTGCATGCTTTAGTGATGGGTGGCCATGCAGGTCTGTGATGGGGGTCCGTGCACTGGTGTTACATGCAGGGCTTGGTATTGGGATGGGTGGGTTGTGATGGTGGGTTGTGTGCGTGAGGTGGTGGATTGATGGGAGTGAGGATGAGGGTGATGGTTTGTGATGGCATGAAGGTAGGTAGGGTGATAGTAATAGAGATTTGACTTGCCAGAGTCCAGTCCTCCTCCTACTCCTGCCAGTCCCTCAGGATGCAGTATTGCCAAGACTTGCTCCTCCCATGTTGTTAGTTGTGGGGGGAAAGGTGGGGGTCCACCGCCAGTCCTCTGTATAGCATGTTAGTGTCTTGCTGCTGTGGAATGCACCTTCCCCCGTTGGTCGTTCCATCTCTTCCTGATGTCTACCCTTGTTTTGGGGTGCTGTCCCAAGGCGTTGACCCTGTCCATGATTCTCCTCCATAGCTCTTATCTTCCTAGCAATGGATGTCTGCTGCACCTGTGATCCGAACAGCTGTGGCTCTACCTGGATGATTTCCTCTACCATGACCCTTAGCTCCTCCTCTGAGAACCTGGGGTGTTGTTGTGGTGCCATGGGTGTAGTGTGAGTGGTGTGGGCGAGGGTGTATGGGGTGATGTGTTTGGGGGTGTGATGTAAGGTGTGTGGATGGTGTATAGGTGATAGTGGTGTGTGTCTGTGGTCTTGTCTGTTGTTTTGCTATCTCTCTGGTGGCACTTGTTTTTAGTCATAAAGGGTTGTGGGTAATGTGGGTGTGTGTCTTATAGTGGGTGTGTTTGTGTGTCAGGTATTTGTTATTCAAATTGTCCAATGTGGTGTTGTTTGTGTGTATTTTGAGCATGGCGGTAATGCTGTGGGCGTCGTTCTGTTGGCGTAACGGTGTGGGTTTTGCTACCGCCAGTTTATCACTGACCTTTGGGCTGGCGGACTTGTGTTTGTGGCTGTATAGTGACGGATTGCTATGTGTGTGTCATAATATGGGTAGCGGTAATCCGCTGCGGCGGCGGTATATTGGCAGCAGTCAGCATGGCAGTAAGCGTTACTTATCGCCAATTTCATAATGGGGGCCAATGAGTACATTTCGCAAAACATGCTTGCCCTTCACACACCTGTGATCATTATTGTTTATTTATCTTGCTGCCTGATTTTGAACTTTCAGGTGCACACACATGCCATTGTAATGCTGTTAAAGGGTCTTAGCTAACAAGATAATTTATGGTGTTTTTTTCTGTCAGCATCACAGATCGGAGGAGGGCAGTCATTAACATACATGGATTTTTAGTTCTGGTTTGAGGGTGCACTCATTATACCTATTGGCACTGCTAATGCATGTTGTTACAATGTCATTGAATTCTAAGAAGGCAGATGAAAAGCACTGTGTGAATGTGTGGCTTTAGCTAACCCGTGGTTTGAGAGTTTGCCACAATGCCTTTCCACACATCCCACACTACTCTGGGTTTTATTTTGGTTAGCAAGACTTGTCCGCCATTTTTTTCGCAGCACGGAATGTGTTTTAGTCATTCACTATGTGCTTGCTGCTCCTTATGTGTGCAGGCACAATTGTTTTATTACCAAGCACTTGAAAAATGTCTGTAACTAAATGTTTTTTAAAATAATTGTTTGTGTGTAGGACAAGAGAAGAGGGTGTGTTTTAAATGGATGACTTATGTTTTTTTACATACAAAAAAGCTTCCAAAGCATGGCTAGGAATCTGTTTATTACACCATACCACCCTTTACGAAGACCTGCCTAAAGTGCAACATTCTTTATTATTGAACTTGGTGGTCACAGACATATATAAATATTGTATTTGGTACTGACACACCCTTTATTATATTAACATTTTGCTTTCATTTTTAGGTGCCTTTTATGTTTAAATGTTGAAGGTTTCTATGTGTGAGATACATCTGCAGTATAAATGTGAAAACTGACGGAGTAGAATGGTCTTCAGCAATCTCAATAGGTGCTGCCAGTGGCGGCTGCTACTCAGCGACGGTGGTGGTGCTGGGGGCTATAAAAAATAAATGAAAGAAAAATCCACTTACCTTTTCCTTCGGGAGAGGCGGTTCCGGATCTCCTTCATTCTCTTCTCTTCCTCAACTCCCGGTAGCATGGAAGCACACTAGCTCCCAGACTCCCCTAAGCCAATCACGATGCTACTGTCACCAGCATGACAGCAGCATCGTGATTGGTCTGAGCGTCCTGGTTCAGCACTCAGACAGGGAGTGGGAGCCTGTGCACATTCTCCTTCGAGTTGTACAATACAGCTGAGTGGAGAAATGCTAACTGTGCAAGACTGTTTGGCCAGACCAACAGGGCCGGCCAAACGGTCATGTGCACTTATGGTGCACATACCCCTCCTCCCTGTGAGGTAGCCCAGCCCACCACACCCCACCCTAACCTGGCTCCCTAGGAAAAATAAAATGATAATAACATTGCGTTCTTATCATTTTATTGTTCCTTTTTCTGCAGTGCACAAAGCAGTGGGATGATGCTCCTCTGCTTTAACGGAGCAGCCACTGCTATATGCTATGTTAAGGCATTTTAGCTTTCCGTTATTCAATGATATCTAATTGCCAGGAGATAGCAGATTCTGTATGGCATAACTGGGTAATATTGACCCAGCAACAAATATCCTATGCATATTCAGCATTTTTGTCATACATGTCGAAAAAATAGTTATTTTTACATTTATTTGGAGTTTTTTTTTCAAATACTGTTTCTGTGTGCTTTTCCCAGAAAGGGAAATACCATGAAGAGAAAAAAAAAACATCGCTTACCCAGCCCTATATCATTTAATTCATCAACTATAAGCATTCTACAACGTTGCTTTGTTTGATGATATTTGTGGCGATTTTGAGATTTGTTGTGCAATCATTCACTGGAAGGCCCGTTTAATGTTTATTAGGATCAGTGCGCTATCACTACACAATGAAAAGTGCACTGTCAAAGAACATGTGACATAATTTTTTGTAATGCCACCAAGGTTGGGGATGATGTCGCTTCCTCTGACATTTTTTAGGTCAACACTCATGTGAGTTCACTTTCTGTGATGTAATCAGGGTCTTGTGATGTTGCTTCCAGTACATATGGCCCACAGATGAATTGAGTGATGTCATGAGAATCATTACTTCTAATGGACCATCACTACTCAACTTTGCAGGTAAGTTTGATATACTTTTAATGGGATGCCTAATAATGGTTCCCTGGGGCACAGCAGCACTGTCATTATGTTTCATAGTTACTATACCAGAAGTATATGCTTGGCATTGCATTTTAATCAAATTCTGTCAGATTGCTGACAATGTTTTGTCCTGTAAAAATATGTGTTGTATCTTTAAAAAAAAAAAATTACCTGGATTATTATCTTGCATTGGTGCCCCTTCGTCCACTTATTACAATATATGACTTCTGCCAGCTAACGCGATAAGTTGATTACAAATTTGTTAAAAATCTATTCACAGCCTTGAAAAACATTCCATGGATGAAAAAAATGTTTTGGCAGTTTTTGATGCAAATAATTTGTGGGGTTGACATAAGGTAACATCAATAGAAGGAAAACACAACAAGTGTATACTCTCCTATGAACATTTATTTATTCTCATAGAAAAAGTGTTTTCTACCTTTCCAAGGTACCTGACTATAAGTGAGCAATTTTCAGTCATTACAGTTTTCGAGCAACAATGGACAAAGAAAAGGCTTGCACGTATATTAAAAACTTTCTAATGTCACTGATCGATGATTTGTCTTATTGATTACATATTTATACTGTGGAGCTAAGCCAGAGAGAAACTGGGTACATTTTAAAGTTAGATCAAAACCCATGGGGATGAAATTTACACATGCCCTTTCTGAGAACTATGCAGTGGTGCCTCCTCCATTTGGGCGGAGGAGCGTCGCCCCCGGCAGCAGTGGCAGCTGCAAAACCTTTTGAAAGAAAACCATAATAAACTATGTTTGTTATCATTTTTGTTGAAAGGGGCGGGACCACGGGGGTGCGTCAGGATTGGCAAAGGGCAGGCTGGGAGCCTGTGCCTGCAGAGGCAGAGGAGCATCGAGGTACAGAGGAGCGGTAAGAAGGTAAGTGTTTATTCCCTCCCACCTACCCCCCCCCCCCTCTGTGCCTCCCCTCCCAGCACCTTCCGCAGCCCTCAAGCCTCTACTGAAACTATGTGGATTTCCTTGATTACAGTGTGTCAGTGGTAAACAATGCTTTAAAAAGGTCACTCGTTAGGAATGAAACAGCTTCTAACTATTCCTTAGGGTGAATTTATATGAGTTAAACAGCCTTAATTATTAAGGGAGTGCAGGCGTGCCCTCTCAATAATTGAACACAAATGAGGGGCATGGCTGACAACTGTTAATTCAAATAAGTAGGACAATAAGTTAGAGTGGCCTAATCAAGCCGTTTGCCTTTTAGAAAGACCTGTGAATGTAGATAAAACACTTTATGGCTGCTAGCAGCATGGGGTCAGATGTACAAAGCCCACCGGGCTGTTTGCAACCAGAAAATTGCAATTTCTTATATACCAAAGCAAAATGTGACTCGTAACTTGTTTACCGAATCACAATTTGCTTTTGACTTTCAGTATTAAAAAGGGGCGTGTTTAGGGCGCCCCTTCCTAGTACCAAATGGCACTGGCATGTAGGAATGTTTTGCGACCATGAATGCAGTTGCAAAACATTCGAAGTTACCACCAACTTCAAGTTGGTGGTAACCCATTCGCAAACTGGAAGGGATCCCCATGGAGCCCTTCCCCTTTGTTAATGGAAGTGTAAGTATTTTTTCAGAGCAGGTAGTGGTTCCATGGACCACTGCCCACTCAGAAAAAATGAAAAGAAAACTGTAGGCGGCTGGCATGGCTTATAGTGGGTACCTGATGGTACTTACACCTTGTGCCAGGTCCAGTTATCCCTTATTAGTAGATTAGTAGTGTTCTAGCTGCTTAGGCTGATAGAGGTAGCTATAGCAGAGCAGCTTAAGCTGAACTCGGAGACATGCCAAGCTCCTACTATACCAATGATGTCATATAGTACTATGGCCCTCATTACAACCCTGGCGGTCGGTGTTAAAGCGGCAGTAATACCGCCAACAGGCCAGCGGAAAAAAAATGAAACAAACAGCGCAACGGTAACCGCCAACAGACAGGCTGACAACAATGTACCGCCCACCCTATCACAACCCACCACCTTTTCCGGGGCGGAAACCAACGCGAATAAAAAACAGCGGAAACAGTACATAGAAGAGAAAATCACTCACCTCTCCACACCCCACGAGGAACCAGGACGCCATGGAGCCAGAACTGCAGATACTGCTGGCGATAGTTTTCCTGCTCCTCTATCAGGAGCTCCAACGACGGCGGCGACGACCACGGTGAGTACTGCACCTACAACACAGGGGAGGGGGGAGGGAAAAGAGAGTGACACACACGCAACATGCAACACCCCCACCCTCACCCACAACACCATACACACAAATACATCTGCAACATTACATTTACACTCCCCCACCCCCCTTGAATAACACAAGGACAAAAGGAAATGATTTGAACAATTTTAATCAATAAAAATCCAGTAGTCAAAACCCCAAATCCAGTAGATACAATTATGTACACCAACTACACAAGTCCGGATAGTGCACCAATCATTGTCCGTGGACCACCTGGCCCAAAATGCATGGGCGAGGCCCACACTAGATACCTGACTGGAAACGGAGAGAACACTGCAGGGTCATAGATCGAAATGAAACAGGCACCTCAGGGGCAGGGGGAGGGGGGGCACCTCAGCCTGATGAACGCACGACGCTACTGCTCCACGAGGGGGCTCCATGCCCATTGAAGTATTCTGGGGAGTGCAAAGCCACAGTCTCACAAGTCTTTCCAGTGGGTGGGTTGCCCACTGCTTCATCCTGGGGAGTGCAAAGCCACAGTCTCACAAGTCTTTTCAGTGGGTGGGTTGCCCACCCTTCATCCTGGGGAGTGCAAAGCCACAGTCTCTCAAGTCTTTTCAGTGGGTGGGTTGCCCACTGCTTCATCCTGGGGAGTGCAAAGCCACAGTCTGACAAGTCTCTCTCAAGTCTTTTCAGTGGGTGGGTTGCCCACTGCTTCATCCTGGGGAGTGCAAAGCCAAAGTCTCACAAGTCTTTTCAGTGGGTGGGTTTCCCACTCCTTTATCCTGGGGAGTGCAAAGCCACAGTCTCACAAGTCTTTTCAGTGGGTGGGTTGCCCACTGCTTCATTCTGGGGAGTGCAAAGCCACAGTCTCTCAAGTGGATAACAGTCTCCACTGGTTCTGGTGGGGGCTTTGTGCCCAGAGTGCTTCATCCTGCCAAGGACAGAGGTAGTGGATGTGATACTCCACTGGTTCTGGAGGGGGCTTTGTGCCCAGAGTGCTTCATCCTGCCAAGGACAGAGGTGTTGGGTATATCTCTCCACTGGTTCTGGAGGGGGCTTTGTGCTCAGAGTGCTTCATCCTGCTAAGGACTGAGGTAGTGGATGTGATACTCCACTGGTTCTGGAGGGGGCTTTGTGCCCAGAGTGCTTCATCCTGCCAGGACTGAGGTAGTGGATGTCTTTCTCCACTGAAAGTGATGCTTCATGGAAGCTGCCCAGGCTCCTGGAGCTCTCCACCATCCTCTGGCGACTGACCACTGGGTATGGCAGCCATGTCTGTGGTGGTGCCACTGGCTCCGGATGTCTTTTGCCGCTGGCGGTGCTTGCGGCGGTGTCAGTTGTGGCGGTGCTTGCGACGGTGTCAGTCGCGGCGGTGCTTGCGGCGGGCTCTGTGGCAGCGGTACTTGCGGCGGGCTCTGTGGCGGCGGTGCTGGTTGCGGGCTCTGTGGCAGCAGTGATGGCAGCGGGCTCTGTGGCGGCGGTGCTGGTTGCGGGCTCTGTGGCAGCGGTGCTGGCGGTGGGCTCTGTGGCGGCAGTGCTTGCGGTGGGCTCTGTGGCGGCGGTGCTTGCGGCGGGCTCTGTGGCAGCGGTGCTGGTGGCGGGCTCCGTGGCGGCAGTGCTGGTTGCGGGCTCTGTGGCAGCGGTGCTGGTTGCGGGCTCTGTGGCGGCGGTGCTTGCGGTGGGCTCTGTGGCAGCGGTGCTTGTGGCGGGCTCTGTGGCAGCGGTGCTGGCAGCGGGCTCTGTGGCGGCGGTGCTGGTTGCGGGCTCTGTGGCAGCGGTGTTGGTGGCAGTGCAGGTGGCGGTCTTCTCCGCCGTACAGGTTGGCATTGAGGTGGAAAGAAGGTGTGACACTGGTCCCTCAGTCGGTGCCACCATGCCGTCTCCTGACCTGCCCTTCAGTTTCTGATGATGATGGCACAGCTGTCTTGCCACTATGCCCTTTCGTTTTTCCTGACCCCTTGGTGGCAGGTGTTTTCTGCTTCTCCCTCTGGGATGTGGGGAACTTTTTTAGCTTGGCAGGTTGCGGAATGTCCTTGCCGCTCCGTGGCACACTGGCAGCCCTGATGGTTGGCGCACTCCAATAGCCCACAGTTGCTGGCACCACTGTGCCTGGGGATGTGGTGGCTGAGGTGCTGGGTTGGGACCTGGAAAGCCTGGCCCTGGGGGACAGACGTGGGGGGAGGAGTAGGGGAGAGGTCAATATTAGCCAGGAAACATTTTTTAGACACACTGGGACGGGTAGATGGAGGGGGTTTGGGAGTGGAGGAAGAGGTAGTGGTTGTAGGAGGTGTATGTCTGCTGAATTTGGGTGAAGGTGCATGGGCTGGAGGCTGTTGTGAGGTGGATGGCTGTTGGGTGTGTGTGTGTGCCTGCGTTTGTGTACTTTGGGAGGAGGGCTCACTGACACACTGGGAGAGGACACAGGGGATGTGTGAATGGTAGTGGGGTGGTGAGTGCACGTGAGCGGTGTGTGGTGATGGGCGTGCTGGTGATGGAGGTAGTGGCTGACGATGTAGTGCATGCAGGTGTGAGTGGAGACGCGACTGGGAGGGAGGAGGGAGACGTGGAGGAGGGGGACACAGTGGAGGCAGTGGATGTTGGTATGTTTGAATGGGTATTATGCTTGTGTGAGTTCATGTGGGATGTGTGGTGCTTATGTTTGCCTGAGCCACTTATGTGTGTCGAGGTGTGTGCATGCTGGTCTGAGGGTGTGCTTGGGATAGGCTGAGGTACAGGGGATTGGGTCCTGGGTGGAGGAAGTTGGAGGGGGGAGGCTGGACACAGGGACAATGGCTGCCATCAGTGCTGAGGCCAGAGCCTGAAATGCTCTCTGTTGGTCTGCCTGGCCAGAATGAATGCCCTCCAGGTATGCAGTTGTTTGTTGCAAATGTCTCTCAACACCCTGGATGGCATTCAGAATGGTAGACTGCCCAACAGTGAGGATCTCAGGAGGTCAATAGCCTCCTCACTGAGGGCAGCAGGGCTGACTGGGGCAGGGCCTGAGGTCCTGGGGCGAAAAAGATGCCCACCCTCCTGGGTGAGTGGAAACGGGAAACACGCTGAGGGGCTCCTGAGGGGCTGCTGGGAGGGAGGTGCTGGTAGGGGGGGTTGCGGCTGTACGTGTTGATGCGGGGGGCACAGAGGAGCCCACCACCGCAAGGGAGCTCCCATCAGAGGAGTATTCACTGTCACTGCTGTCACCTCGTGTCCCCGCCGTGGAGCTCCCCTAGCCCTCCGTCCCACTGGTGGCTTCTGACTTCGTTGTTTCACCCTCCAGGGCCAAATGGGATGCAGCTCCCTCCTGCCACTGCTCCTCCGCCTGATGATGCTATTGCACACAAAAACAGGGAGACCACAAAAAGGGGGGGGAGACATGTTCAGTGCATGCAACACCACTGCCTTTGGCGGACACTACAGACACAGCAGCCCTCTGCACTACGCCATGCACTTATTGTTCCTAGAATATTCACATGCCCATGGGGTACAAGGCCTAAGCCCGATTGCTGCATACATGGAAGTCACAGGAGCCTGACTAGGTGTAGATGGCACTAACCACTAGTGGGGTTTGGGTTCCACTGAACCTGCCTCTCAAGGGACCTTGCCTACCTCGCCCTGGCCTAGGGGAACCCACTGCTCACCTCCCCCACCGAGACACCTCGTAATGCGCGCAGTCAGGTGAATGTGACTGTACTCATACTCTTGTGGCTGCTGTGATGCCCTCAAGCCCCCATCCAACTCCGGATACACCACCGCCAGGATCCGGAACATCAGTGGGGTCATGGTGCTACGGGCGCCCCTCCCACGTTGGGAGGCCATCCCCAGCTGGGCCTCCGCCATCTTCTTGCTCCAGCGGTGAATGTCCTCCCATCTTTTCCGGCAATGGGTGCTCCATCTGTGGTGGACCCCCAGGGACGGACGTCCTTGGCGATGGCACACCAAATATCCTCCTTCTGGTGGGCGCTGACCTATAGGAATAGTACAGGGGAAAAGGAAGATCTTTACCCGTCCGGACCGTCATACTCATTGGCCCACGTTCCCACCCTTGCCCTGACGCACATATACTCACTGTCTGCTCATGCAGGCCTCAGTCTCCACCCCCCCACATGTATCTTCCATCCTCAACCACTACAAACAGGCATTGCCCATGCTGCATGCTCACAGAGTACTCACCTGTTTGTCTGGAGGACCGTACAGTTGTGTGTACTTGGGGAGGACCCCAACCACTAATTTTTCCAACTCCTCCGAAGTGAAGGCAGGGACCCTATCCCCAGACACATGAGCCATCGTTGCTTCCAGACTGAGTTCACAGCAGCACTTGCAGTGTAGGTCCTCTCCTGTTGAAGGTCAGGTACCAAGTGAGTGAACAGGCAGAAAATGGCGATCACGTCTGCAGCAGTGCGTACCGTCACTTCTGGCGTACATCGTCATTGGCTCCTGGGACCCATAGGATCCAATGTTAACCAATGCAGGATTGCGCTGCGGTCTTCGACCACCTACCGGGACAGTGTAGAACGCGAGCGCAGTTACCTCATATCCCCTTTTCCCACCTTACAGGTCAGGCAGCCGCCATTTCAGGGCGCCACATGGCATTAATAATAACTGCGTCACACCTATCTAGGCCTTGCATACACACAGTAACAGGCACATTGCGGATTAATAAATGTGTGCAAATGGCATTTTGTGATACCTCAGTGTAGGCTGACTCTCTGATCGCTGTTCTCCTCCATAGGGTACGTCCGCTGGGGCAGGTGATGAGATAGCGGTATCCTCCGGTGTAAAGACCGCTGGTGGACCTGTCGACAATGGAAGAGAGACACGTAATAGTCACCTACAGACTTGATTGTGCAACAATCAATGAACTGTGCGCCCAGTTGGAGCCAGACCTGATGTCAGCTATCCACCATCCCACAGGGATACCCCCTCTAGTGCAGGTCCTGTCAGTACTCCATTTCCTGGCAAGTGGGTCTTTTCAAACAAAAGTGGCCATAGCATCAGGGATGTCCCAGCCAATGTTCTCTAACATGCTGTCCAGAGTGTTGTCTGCCCTGCTGAAACACATGCACAGCTACATCATTTTCCCTCAGGTGGAGGATTTGCCTATAGTGAAAGGTGACTTCTATGCCCTGGGACATATCCCTAACATCATAGTTGCCATTGATGGGACACATGTGGCCTTGGTACCTCCACACAGGAGTGAGCAGGTGTACGGAAACCGGAAAAGCTATCATTCGATGAATGTGCAGATGGTGTGTTTCCAGTACATCTCCCATGTGAATGCCAAATTTCCTGGCTCAGTGCATGACGCTTACATTCTGAGGAATAGCAGCATCCCTTATGTGATGCGACGACTCCAGAGGCACCGTGTGTGGCTAATAGGTGAGGACAAGGACCCTATACAGTGTGAATAGTTGTCTGGGTATGGGGTTGTCCCTACGGGTTAGTGTGTGTCTAACAGTTGTCCCTCAAAATTTGCAGGTGACTCTGGGTACCCCAACCTGTCATGGCTACTGACCCCAGTGAGAAATCCCCGGACAAGGGCAGAGGAACGCTACTATGAGGCAGATGGGCGAACTAGGAGGGTGATCGAACGGACCTTCGGCCTCTTGAAGGCCAGGTTCTGGAGCCTCCATATAACAGGTGGGTCTCTCTACTACTCACCAAAGAAGGTGTGCCAGATCATCGTGGCCTGCAGTATGCTGCCAACCTGGCTTTGCGATGACAGGTGCCTTTTCTGAAGGAGGATGGTCCGGCTGGAGGTCTTGTGGCAGCTGTGGAGCCTGTGGACAGTGAAGAAGAGGAGGCATAAGAAGAGGATATCGCCAACAGAAACAACGTTATCCAGCAATACTTCCAGTGAGACACAGGTAAGAAGATGTCACTGCCTCACACATCTCATACTATTGTTTGAGCTATCAGAAGTCTGTCATTTTCACCCAGTGTATGGACCCTGACTTGTCACTTTGACTTTCCATTTAACAGATGTGGGTCCCACTTTGTGCCCTGTGCTATATTTCCTCCAGACCTACAGCTGTGTTTCATCGGTATGTGGACAATTAAATTGACATTGCTATATTCCATAGTTATTACAATTACACATTAGTGAAAACACAGACTGACTCCAGATTGTTTTGTGATTGATGTGTGTTTATTTCTGTGCAAATAAGTGGAGGGGGTTGTAAAATGGGCAGGGGGGATGGTGGAGGAATGTCCATGGCAGAGTCTAGTCTATTTGTTTCACAGGTGCATTGTCCAAATGGGGATTGGAAGTGGAGCAAGGGCAGTTGAAAGATGGACAGGGTGACAAAGTGGGACAGAAGGGTGACATTCAGGGAGGTCTCATTTCCTGGAGGGGGTCTTGGCAATGTTCTCTGTCTTGTTCCTGGATCTCAGGGACCGTTTGCGGGGTGGCACTCCATCTGCAGGGGGTGGGGTGCTGGTGTCGTGGTCCTGTGGCAGTGCCTCCTGTCCACTAGCGCCAGCAAAGGTGGAGGGCTATTCATCATCCAGGCTAGTGTCAGGGGCCCCTTGTTGTGCCACAGTGTCCCTCCTGGTGTTGACAAGGTCCTTCAGCACCCCTACAGTGGTGACCAGGGTGGTGTTAATGGACTTCAGTTCGTCCCTGATCCCCAGATAGTGTTCCTCCTGCAGCCGCTGGGTCTCCTGAAAGTTGGCCAGTACTGTTGCCATTGTCTCCTGGGAATGATGGTATGCTCCCATAATGTTGGAGAGGGCCTCGTGGAGAGTGGGTTCCCTGGGCCTATCCTCCCCCTGTCGCACAGCTGTCCTCCCAGTTCCCCTGTTTTCCTGTTCCTCTGTCCCCTGAACCGTGTGCCCACTGCCCCTAGGTCCCTGATTTTCTTGGGGTTGCGGGTTTGCCTGGGTTCCCTGTAGTGGTGGACACACTGCTAATGAACGTGTCCTGGGGACAGAGGGATGGGCCTGCTGGGTGGGTGATGTGCTGGTGTTTCCTGAGGGGGAGGCTCAGTGGTGGCTTGTGCGAGTGTCAGGGGAACCGACTGTCCCGAGGTCCCAGATGGGCCGGGCTGGTCATCCTGATCCAGTTGTGCAGAGATGCTGTCATCACTGTGGTCCTCTTCTGTGGGGGGACTGGATATGTCTGGAACCTCCTGTCCGGTGACGTTGGGTAGGGGTCCTGCAGGGGTGTAAAGGCATGATTGTTGCATCTGTGTGTGCCATCCTTTGCAATGGGTGAGTGACCCTGTACTCCAGTGCTTGCATTCTTGTCTAGGTCCTTGTGTGATATTTGGTTTGGGGCCTGTGTGGGTATCTGTAGTGGACATGCTTTGGTGATGGGTGTCCCTGCTTTGGTGTTGCATGGAGGACTTGGTGTTGGGATGGATGGGTTGTGATAGTGGGGCATATGTGAGGTGTTGGAGTGATGGGGTGAGGGTGCTGGTATGTGATGACATGCAGGTAGGGTGGGGGATAGAATAGTTAAGAGTTGGGCGTGGCCAAGATGGCGGCCCCGACGGATGCTTGAAACGTAGGCTCCGTCCCGGGCCCACTGATAAATCCTGGTCGGCGCTCCCGGATGAGTTTTAAATGCAGGCATAGCCCAGCGGAGCCCCTCGGGAGCCAATAGAGGAGCGGTGAGGTGTTGCAGTGTGACAAGTCCGTCCCTACGGATCTACGGCCGGGAGAGGCCTTGTCGACTATCGGAGCCGGGGTCTCACGTTCGCAGAGGACGCCGAGGAGCGGAACCCGCCGACCCGTGGTGCCCAGGGGAATCAACGCCTGCGGACATCGGTGGGGTGTGGTGAGTGGATGGGGGGGGGGGCCGACACAAGCCAAGTGGCCCTCCTTCCCTTCTCACCCCCTTCCCCCTGCCAAATCCTGCTCAGCACTCCCGGAGGAGTTAAACCCACAGGCGCGGCCCAGCGGAGCCCCTCGGGACCCGATTGAGGGGTGGAGAGGCGCCGTAGTGTGGCGAACGCATCCCTACGGATCTCCAGGTCGAGGGAGCCCTTGCCGACTGCCGGAGCCGGGGAGTCGCGCATGCTGGGGCGCCGAGGGGCGAAACCCGGCGATTCATTGTATCTGGGGGAGCGGACGCTTGTGGACTTTGGTGAGGTGCAGTGAGTGGCGGAGGGGAGTCTGTGGTGGGGTGGCCGACACAACCAAGTGGCCCTCCTCCCCCCCCTTCTCTCGGGGAAAGTGAGGCAGCAGCAGGCGGAGTGCCCTCGGTGGCCCCTAGCAGCAAAATCCCGTGGAGCAGGGAGGACCCTCTCCCACACCCATCATCCTTCGCTGGGAGTGTGGAGATTGCGGGGAGCACATGCACTAACTCAGGGGCCTGGAGTGAAGTCGTTGGGCTGCTGTGGCTGGATGGATGGAGCCCAGGCACCGGCCCACACAGGAGCTGAAGAGGGAGATTTGCCCCACAGAACTGGGACACTGGGCTGTTCCCCCAATGCCACAAATTAATCAAAACGAGTGGGCAGTTTGATGGGGATATCGGCCTTCACACTGACAGCTGCTATCACAAAAAAACAAAGAAGGGGGTGAAAAGACCACAAAGGGTGCTTGTCGATCTATGAACCCTTCCATCTGCGGGGACTCTTGCTGATGCGAAGCGGGATGGCCCGCATGGAGTGATTCTATACTGGATCGTGGGAGCAAATCTCCTGGGGAAACTTAATGTACAAGGTATACATTGGAACATTGACCCAAATCACTGTAGAGCAACACTGAGCGGAGGTCATGGCGGGGAAATCCAAGACAGTTAAAGCCCAGGAACGTCCTGTACCCGCGGTAACACCAGGTGAGCAGCAAACAATGCCTAGTTTACAATCCCTATAAACCACGCTGAAAAGCCCAGTCAATCCAATTCAAGGAAATTTTGCAGGTTATTATGGGCACCAAATCCTCGTTAGAAAATAGAATCGACACAGTATCCCAAGACCTCAATCTATTAAGGGTGGACCACCGCAACCTGATGGAAAGAGTCGGAATAGTGGAGGACACGCTGAGGTGGCTAAACCCATTCGTCGTAGAAAATTAGAAACAAAGTCAAAGCTTGGTCTCTGAGGTGAAGGTCCCATTGCGACGCACGGAGGAAGCAGAAGGCAGGTCCCGTCGTAACAACGTCTGCTTCTTGGGGTTTCCCGAAACATTGGAAGGGCAAAACTCTGAACTATTCTTGGAGCAATGGCTGATCAAAGAAGTACTGCACAGTACCCCATCAAAGTTTTTCTGTGTGGAAAGAGCTCACAGAGTCCCTGGGAGACAACCAGCTCCAGGGCTACTGCCTAGACCGTTGATTGCAAGATTTCTAAACTATAGAGACCGGGATGTAATACTGCAACATTTTCGCAGTAAAGGCTCTATCCAACACGAGGGCTCTTCTATCACTGCCTACCCGGATTTCACCCTAGAAGTACAGAGACAGCGCAATTCCTATATGAAAATCAAACAGCACCTCCGTGAGCACAATATTAAATATGCCCTGATGTTCCCTGCTAAACTGAGAGTAATCTCGGATGATCGAACACACGTTTTCACCACCCCTGAAGATGCTTGGACATGGATGCACGCCAAAGGTTTGGCACAGCCCCAGGAAGAAACGGGGGATGGCGATGCATGGATCACTTCACCGGCACGAAGCAGACCCAGGAAGCGCTGAAAGGCCCAACCTTCCGAAAAACAATCGACGGCCGAAAGAGCAAAGGTGCTGAAGGAAGCGACTTTGCACACACAGAACTCCTCCGACTAATCTAAATGACCATATAGACTCAGACTCAGCTAGCTCCGATTCAACGATACTGGAGGCGCTAAGGGGCCCGAAGTTCACACCCAGATCTGCAGATGCATTGTAACTGTTAGAGGAGAGAATGGTGGAACTGTCTCATTCCTCATTGAGCTCCGTCGCAGCATAGTGGAGCTCTGGAACCGAGGGGCTGGCCAGAACAAGAAAGACACTGCCTTTACACATAAGTATTAGTTGGATAGCTTTCTCTTTCTATATACTAGTAACTTACAATATTGAGCTTACAGTGATAGAGAAGCCAGCACTCCGGAAGCGCCGACATGTGTAATCTTTTTTGTTTCAAGGTTGGGGCCCCTTATAAGGGCCACCTCAAAATATCAATATGACTCCCCAGAAGGTATCCACATGGATACAGTTTTTCACTGTTAGAAGTGTGTTGAGTATTTTGCCACTACAGACGGCGGTTATAACAATGCAAGTTCAGTATAGTAGTTGGGGTGGGTAGCGGGCGGGAATGTATTTACTCATGTTCACTAGGTCTCTCTAAATTGCAAGGTATTTTGTTACAGCTGTTAGTCTATATTGAATTTCAGAAACGGAACAGAATAATCTGGGGCGGAATTGGAATCCAGATCATGGCTTAGAGTTCAATCCACGCTATGCATGAATACAACATAATCACGTGGAACGTGCGGGGAACATGCGGCACAGGGTAAGAGACACCTAATTCATGCCCGCCTCAAGCGCCAGGGGATACATATTCCCATCCTACAAGAGACACATCTATCGGAGGCCGATTTGAGAGCATTAAGGGGGCGTTGGGGAAGCCAGATTATGGGCACATCATACTTGGCCTATGCTGGGGGGGATTTGGTGTGGATAGCACAGGGGGTACCGTATGTCCAACACACATATAGGATAGATCAAGGGGGCAGATATGTGGTAATAGAGGGGCAACTAGATGGTAAACAACTCACGATAATAGGTATCTACTCCCCTAACAGCGCGCTGATTGAATTCTTACGCACACTGACACCAGCTTTGCTAGTGAATCCTGAAGCGCCGGCCGTGTGGGGGGGAGACTTTAATAGTACACCGGATATGTTACTTGACTGATCAATTCCACCCCCGAGAGGGATGACACACAGGAACGTCACTGGTCCACTGTTGACATGGCGGGAGACATGAGACTATGGTGGTCATTACGACCCTGGCGGATTACTTCCGCCAGGGCCGCGGGACGCGGTGGCACCGCCGACAGGCCGGCGGTGCCCCGCGGGGCATTCTGACCGCGGCGGCTTAGCCGCGGTCAGAGAAGGGAAACCGGCGGTCTCCTGCCGGTTTCCCGCTGCCCCCAAGGAATCCTCCAAGCTGCGCCGGCTTGGGGATTCCGACTCCCCCTCCCGCCATCCAGTTCCTGGCGGTTCTCCCGCCGGGAACCGGATGGCGGGAGGGGGAGTCGCGGGGCCCCTGGGGGCCCCTGCAGTGCCCATGTCAATGGCATGGGCACTGCAGGGGCCCCCGTAAGAGGGCCTGCTTGTATTTCACTGTCTGCATAGCAGACAGTGAAATACGCGACGGGTGCAGTAGCACCCGTCGCACCTTCCCACTCCGCCGGCTCGATTACGAGCCGGCTTCATGGTGGGAAGGTCGTTTTCCCCTGGGCTGGCGGGCGGCCTTTCGGCGGCCGCCCGCCAGCCCAGGGGAAAACTTGGAATACCCTCCGCGGTCTCTGGACCGCGGAGCGGTATTCCTGACGCGCAACATTGACGGGCGGCCTCCGCCGCCCGTCAATGTTGGAATGAGGGCCTATATGATATCTGGCGCATAGGACACCCACTGCAAAGGGAATACTCATTCTATTCAGCACCCCACAAGGTACACACCATGATAGATATTATATGGGGGACCCCTGATATATGCTCCGTAGTTAAGGACACTGGATACCTGGCCAAAACGCTGTCTAATCACTTTCCGCTAATGTTGACACTACGATAGGGCAGGAGACGCTCTGCGATCCCCACTTGGCGCTTACAGGTGGAGGCCCTCCAGGACCAGGCTTTTAGAGAAGAATTTAACACAACAATAAGACAGTACTGGGAAATAAATAGGGATTCTACAGACACAAGAGCGATGGAGTGGGATGCTCATAAAGTTATTGTTCAGGGTTATTGTCTATCAGCCACTTGGGGTGTGCGGTTTATCCCTTCATGTTGAGGTCGCCAAACTGGAGATAGAAATGAGAGCTCTGGAAGTTGCAGTGGCACAAAATGGTGCACCATACACAGAACTAAAAGGCGTGCGCACAAAATATGACGAGGCGGATTTACGGCTCCACAATTACAACTACCACTTGATGCGCTTACAAACAGAAGGAGATAGATCGGGGAGACTGTTGGCGTGGCCGGCAGCAAGCTCCTATAGGGACTTGTGAGGGGCCGGCGCGATGCGGCCCGTCCACAAACCCGACTTGTGCTGCCGCTGTCAAACATGCCCCGGTTCTTCCCGAAAGGGCAGATAAACCCGAACCTCTTCCGGCATCGAAGGAGGAGCCAGGAGGTTGCTGCGCAGGGCCGAGAGGAAATGAAAAGCCGGCGGATGGCACTGAAGAGGCGCGCGATGGTGGATTGAGGAAGAGCAGCGCAGGAGGACAGGTCGGCGAAAGCAGATGGAATCCAGGAGGAGAGAAGTCAGACGTCGGAGCAGAAACCTCGGCGACCCAGGAGGCGCAACTCGAGACTACCCGCCACACTTCAGGAGAAGCGTGGCAACCTCAGGGGCGTTCCGGGACCGATTAAGGGGTGGAAGGTCGGTTGGGGGGAGAGGAGGGAACTAGAAGCAAGGGGGAGTGGGAGGACAGAAAAAGGGGGGGGAAATGGGGAGACATCCACATAAAATTACAAGGGGCAGAGAAATAAAAATATATACATACCCAGGAGCAGGAAACCCAAGGGCAGTAAAGAGGGTGCAGGATTGCTGCTACTTAAGTCAAAGAACAAACTAGAAGGGTAAAAAAAAAAGGAAGAAAGAGGAAGGAAGTACGACAGAGGGTACAAAGACAGAGAGACACAAAAGAAATACAAGAAGAGTCAGTGAAGGAGAAGAAGCAAGAAAAGGATCCTACAATAGAAAGTGTATCCAGGAAATAAGACAGATATAGCAATTCATAACCCTGGAAGAGGTGCCAGTGGAAGACAAAGAAAATACATTAGAAAGGAAAGAGAGAGAAAACCCCTTCAGTACGAAAAAGAAGAAAGAAAGCAGGGTAGGGAAAGAAAGAGCCACAAGATAAAAGAAAAGGAACTTACCGATACTTTCTCTTGTTCTTTTCCCACATGCGCTTTGTGTAGTTCTTGACCCAGTCCGGTCACAAGTGGTGTCAGAAGTGGGACTCGAAGAACTACCATTGACGACATGGAATAGAAACCTACGTTTGCGGACATGATAGCCCAGCTGGCCGAAGGGCAACGCCACCTACAATTAGTCTGGGAACAACTCCTCAAGGAAGCTAAGGAGGAGCGAGAGGCCCTGCAAACCGCACTGAAAAGTCAAGCCACCATAATGGCCAACATCCAGTTGGTCCATGAGACGGCCCTCGGCAAACTGACCAACACCATTGCACACACTAAAGTACATCCCAACGTACCTAGCAGCGTGCTTCCGAAATATCACAAACAAGAGGACTCGGACTCCTTTTTTACTAATTTCGAGAGGGTAGCTAGTACTGCTAACTGGCCTGACGATAAATGGGGACAATACGTAGCCCCCTTACTCACTGGACAATTACAAACCGCCTACCAGGCAATAAACCCCGGAGGAGCCCTTCCTTATACAGAGGTGAAGAAGGCAATCCTTGAACTCATAGGATTGGATAGTGAGAGTTATAGGGCAAAGTTCCAACAGACGAAGTGGCAACATCAGGAGAATCCCCGCACATTGTACTACCGGGTACACCATGCAGGGGGGAAATGGTTACATCCCACGGAAACCACGAGAGAGGAGATGTTCAATACAATTATACTCGAACAGTACCTGGAAGCTCTTCCACCCAGCACACGGAATTGGGTCAGACAACACCCGGGGTTAACCAACCAGACTGCTGTAGACCTTGCCTGTGCCTATCATCGGGCCCCTGATTTTCACAGTATCTCCGTCAGACATCCCCCTCCTCCCCCTGCACGGCCAGAGCTAGCAAAACCTGTACCACCTCGACCTTTGACAGTACATAGCTCTGACCGGGCTCTCCCTACCGACTCAGCGGCTCCGAATTATCCAACCACAGGGCCCCAATGTTACCATTGTTCTGAATGGGGTCATGTTGCCCCTAACTGTATGTTAAAGAAAGACCCAAAGGATCTGATGGAGATCGGACTGATGAAAGGTCGAGTACTATGGTCAGGTGGGAAGATACCTACCTATACTCTAAAGGTCTATCTGAATGATATGGAAAGGACGGCTCTAGTGGATTCAGGGCGTAGCCAAAGTGTGATTCGACAGAACCTGGTGCTGCCCGGGCAACGGACCCCGCAAAGTCAGGTACTGATAGCCTGTGTCCATGGAGATCAACTGCCCTATCCAGTAGCTACGGTCCATCTCAATTGGAGAGGGGATGATGAGACAATCACTGTGGGGGTGATTCCAAATCTGGGCAAAGATCTTATCTTCGGTACGGACTACGTGGACTTTACCTCTCTCCTTGAAAAGGCGGGTCACAAGCATGTAAACAACGCTTGGTGGGAAGAGGCACCTTTTGGAGCAAGCGAGGTTGAAGCCAGAACACCGCGGATCAAACTCAGCAGAAAACAGAAGAGAGAACAACGGCAGGAACACCGAAACCTCCGTGACCTCAGGAACCTAGACCCCACACCCCATACTGCCACAGCCTTTACAACCACTGGGGATTTCAGACAAGCCCAGCATGAAGATCCCACACTGAAAAATGCCTGGCACCAAGCCCTACACCCGGATGGACAATCGGTAGGTCCCAAATTCATAATAGAAAACAATTTGTTATATAGAAGCACCTCCATCTCCAGGGGTAGAGCATCACAGTTAGTAGTGCCCCGAACACATAGGGAGCAGGTCCTACACTTAGCCCATGGGGATAATGGAGAAGGGCATATGGGAAGAGAAAAAACTGAGGCCGCAGTATTACGGCGATTTTATTGGCCTGGGGTATTCGGGGACATTAGGAAACATTCTTCTGACTGCCCAAAATGTCAACTCATGAATCCATCCCCTTACCGACCAGCCCCACTCCAACTTCTTCCTAATATAGAGACCCCTTTCACTATAGTCAGGCTGGACATTGTAGGACCCCTTACTCCTTCGGTAAAAGGGCGCCAATTCATCCTTGTGTAGGTCGACTACGCGATCCGGTATCCTGAGGCCTTACCTATCCCCAGTATGCATACAAAAACCCTTGAACAGGCTATGATCAAGTTTTTTTCCCGCGTACGGTTTCTTAAGTAAATCCTCACAGACCAGGGAACTCCGTTTATGTCAAGACTTATGGCAGAAGTATGTCGTGCCCTAGGGGTTAAACAAATAAGAACCTCAGTATATCATCACCAAACAGATGGATTAGTGGAACAATAAAACAAGACTATTAAAACACTACTCTGCAAAAGTATTTTGCGGCCCGTCCACAAACCCGACTTGTGCTGGCGCTGTCAAACATGCCCCGGTTCTTCCTGAAAGGGCAGCGAATCCCAAACCTCTTCCGACATCGAAGGAGGGGCCAGGAGGTTGCTGCGCGGGGACGAGAGGAAATGAAAAGCCAGCGGACGGCACTGAAGAGGTGCGCAACGGTGGATTGAGGAGGAGCAGCGCTGGAGGACAGGTCGGCGAAAGCAGACGGAGTCCAGGAGGAGAGAAGTCGGATGTCGGAGCAGAAACCTCGGCGACCCGGGAGGCGCAACTCGAGACTACCAGCCACGCTTCAGGAGAAGCGTGGCAACCTCAGGTGCGTTCCGGTACCGGTTAAGGGGTGGAAGGGCGGTTGGGTAGGGAGAAGGGAACTAGAAGCAAGGGGGAGTGGGAGGACGACAAAAGGGGGGGGGGGGGGAAACGGG
Source organism: Pleurodeles waltl (assembly GCF_031143425.1). Lineage (NCBI taxonomy): Eukaryota > Metazoa > Chordata > Amphibia > Caudata > Salamandridae > Pleurodeles > Pleurodeles waltl. Next base: position 1,129,630,171 of record NC_090444.1, on the reverse strand, counting down.
GAGACAACCACATAAAATTACAAGGGGCAGAGAAAACAAAAATATATACACACCCAGGAGCAGGAAACCCAAGGGCAGTAAAGAGGACACAGGATTGTTGCTACTTAAGTCAAAGAACAAACTAAAAAGGGCAGAAGGGTAAAAAAAAAAAAGAAAGGAAGAAAGAGGAAGGAAGTACGACAGAGGGTACAAAGACAGAGGCACAAAAGAAATACAAGAAGAGTCAGAGAAGGAGAAGAAGCAAGAAAAGGATCCTACAATAGAAAGTGTATCCAGGAAATAAGACAGATATAGCAATTCATACCCCTTGACAGAAGAGTTGCCAGTGGAAGACAAAGAAAAGACATTAGAAAGGAAAGAGAGAGAAAATCCCTTCAGTACGAAAAAGAAGAAAGAAAGCAGGGTAGGGAAAGGAAGAGCCATAAGATAAAAGAAAAGGAACTTACCGATACTTTCTCTTGTTCTTTTCCCACATGCGCTTCAAAGGAGCCCTGCAATAGAGAAAACCAAAGAAGAGGTGAAAAGCCAGGAGAAGGAAACTAAAAAGGAAACAGCACAAGAAAGACACTTATATGTCACGCCAGATATTCCTAAAGCTAATAAAGCACACCTGAAGTCAACCATCCCTGTCTCTTCGTGTCGTCCTTGACCCAGTCCGGTCACAGGACTATACGCCTGGCTGATGGAACTATGGCCACCAGTCAGGAAGCGTTCAACAAAGCGTTCAAGGACTATTACACAGGCTTATACAGGGGACAGACAGTATGCACCAGTGGTGTAGCGTGGGTTGTCAGCACCCGGGGCAAGGCAAGTAATTTGTGCCCCCTAACCCGTGGATTTTAGCACTCGCGAATGCGAGCGCCCCCCCCCCAGATGTTGCGCCCGGTGCGGCCGCCCCCCCCTGCACTCCCCACGCTACGCCACTGGTATGCACTACCCAACAATTGGGGTCTTTTCTCGGAGGGGTGCCCTTAGCACAGCTGTCACAATCAGATAAAGAGATATTGGAGGCTCCTATAAAAATGGAAGAGTTGGAGGCGGCCATAGCATAGATGTCCAGAAACAAAGCACCAGGAATAGATGGCTTGCCAATAGAGTATTACACCACTTACTCGAAAGACTTGAAACCTCACTTGCTGGCGGTATTTGAGGAGGCGTGGTCCCACAGGCTGCTTCCACCTACACAAAGAGAAGCACTGATAGTGGTCCTTCCTAAGCAAGGCCGTGACCCTACAGACGTTAAGTCATATAGACCGCTTTCACTCCTAAACCTAGATTGCAAAATTCTGTGTAAAATTCTGGCAAACAGGCTTGCTCCCATAATACATACCTTAATACACGAAGACCAGAATGGATTTATCCCAAAACGCAATACATTTCTAAATATCCGCAGGCTGCTGAGCATCATGGGGGACACTCCGTCGGGGGCATACGATAATGTGGCAATGTCATTAGACATTGAGAAGGCATTTGACACACTAGGGTGGGACTTCCTGTTTGCAACTATGCATGATATGGGATTTGGCCAGAGCTACATACGCTGGGTGCAGACATTATATGTTGAACCCAGGGCCAGAGTGAAAACAGGAGGCATTGTATCTGACAGCTTTCCCATTAGCAGGGTGTAGGAAGTTGGCTCTGTATGTACTATTTCAAAATAAGAAATAGTGTGCACAGAGTCCAAGGGTTCCCCTCAGAGGTAAGATAGTGGCAAAAATAAATAATTCTAATGCTCTATTTTGTGGTAGTGTGGTCGAGCAGTAGGCTTATCAGAGGGTTGTGTTAAGCATTTGTTGTACACACACAGGCAATAAATGAGGAACACACACTCAAAGACAATTCCAGGCCAATAGGCTTTTATATAGAAAAATATATTTTCTTAGTTTATTTTAAGAACCACAGGTTCAAGATTTACAAACAATACTTTAAATGAAAGGTATTTCATACAGGTATCTTAGGAACTTTGAATCATCACAATAGCATGTACAGTTTTTGCAAAAATGGCAATAAGCTATTTTAAAAATGGACACAGTGCAAAAATCAACAGTTCCTGGGGGAGGTAAGTATTTGTTAGTTTCACAGGTAAGTAAAGCACTTACAGGGTTCAAAGTTGGGTCCAAAGTAGCCCACCGTTGGGGGCTCAAGTCAACCCCAAAGTTACCACACCAGCAGCTCAGGGCCGGTCAGGTGCACAGGTCAAAGTGGTGCCCAAAACACATAGGCTTCAATGGAGATAGGGGTGCCCCGGTTCCAGTCTGCCAGCAGGTAAGTACCCGCGACTTCGGAGGGCAAACCAGGGGGGTTTTGTAGGGCACCGGGGGGGGGGACACAAGTCAGCACAGAAAGTACACCCTCAGCGGCACAGGGGCGGCCGGGTGCAGCATGCAAACAGGCGTCAGGTTTGCAATAAGTTTCAATGGGAGACCCGGGGGTCTCTTCAGCGATGCAGGCAGGCAAGGGGGGGGCTCCTCGGGGTAGCCACCACCTGCGCTAGGAAGAGGGCCACCTGGGGCTCGCTCCTGCACTGGAGTTTGGTTCCTTCAGGTCCTGGGGCTGCGGGTGAAGTGTCTTTACCAGGCGTCGGGTTCCTTGAAGCAGGCAGGTGCGGTCAGGGGGAGCCGCTGGATTCCCTCTGCAGGCGTCGCTGTGGGGTCTCAGGGGGGTCAACTCTGGCTACTCACGGGCTCGGAGTCGCCGGGGAGTCCTCCCTGTAGAGTTAGTTTTCCGCAGGTCAAGCCGGGGGCATCGGGTGCATAGTGGAAAGTCTCACGCTTCCGGCGGGAAACTTGTGGTCTTTAAAAGTTGCTTCTTTGTTGCAAAGTCGCAGTTTCTGTGGAACAGGGCTGCTGTCCTCTGGAGTTTCTTGGTCCTTTTAGATGCAGGGTAGTCCTCTGAGGCTTCAGAGGTCGCAGTACCCTGGGGGACGCGTCGCTGTTGCAGTTTTTCTTGAAGTTGGGAGACAGGCCGGTAGGGTTGGGGCCAAAGCAGTTGGTGTCTCCGTCTTCTCTGCAGGGCTTCAGGTCAGCAGTCCTTCTTTGTCTTCAGGTTGCAGGAATCTATCTTCCTTGGTTCTGGGGGCCCCTAAATACTCAATTTAGGGGGGTGTTTAGGTCTGGGAGGTTAGTAGCCAATGGCTACTAGCCCTGAGGGTGGCTACACCCTCTTTGTGCCTCCTCCCGGTGGGGAGTGGGGCACATCCCTAATCCTATTGGGGCAATCCTCTATCTGCAAGATGGAGGATTTCTAAAAGTCAGAGTCAACTCAGCTCAGGACACCTTAGGGGTTGTCCTGACTGGCAGGGTACTCCTCCTTGTTTTTCTCATTATCTCCTCCGGCCTTGCCGCCAAAAGTGGGGCTGTGGCCGGAGGGGTAGGCATCTCCACTAGCTGGGATGCCCTGTGGCACTGTAACTAAAGGGGTGAGCCTTTGAGGCTCACTGCCAGGTGTTACAGTTCCTGCAGGGGGAGGTGAGAAGCACCTCCACCCAGTACAGGCTTTGTTACTGGCCACAGAGTGACAAAGGCACTCTCCCCATGTGGCCAGTAACATGTCTGGTGTGTGGCAGGCTTGAAAAAAATAGTCAGCCCACACTGGAAGTCGGGTATGTTTTCAGCGGGCATCTCTAAGATGCCCTCTGGGTGTATTTCACAATAAAATGTACACTGGCATCAGTGTGCATTTATTGTGCTGAGAAGTTTGATACCAAATTTCCCAGTTTTCAGTGTAGCCATTATGGTGCTGTGGAGTTTGTGTATGACAGACTCCCAGACCATATACTCTTATGGCTACCCTGCACTTACAATGTCTAAGGTTTTGCTTAGACACTGTAGGGGCATAGTGCTCATGTACCTATGCCCTTACCTGTGTAATAGTGCACCCTGCCTTACGGCTGTAAGGCCTGCTAGAGGCGTGACTTACCTATGCCATAGGCAGTGTGAGGTTGGCATGGCACTCTGAGGGGAGTGCCATGTCGACTTAGTCATTTTCTCCCCACCAGCACACACAAGCTGGCAAGCAGTGTGTCATGCTGAGTGAGGGGTCCCCAGGGTGGCATAAGACATGCTGCAGCCCTTTGAGACCTTCCCTGGCATCAGGGCCCTTGGTACCAAGGGTACCAGTTACAAGGGACTTACCTGGATGCCAGGGTGTGCCAATTGTGGAGACAAAGGTACAGGTTAGGGAAAGAACACTGGTGCTGGGGCCTGATTAGCAGGCCTCAGCACACTTTCAAATCATAACTTGGCATCAGCAAAGGCAAAAAGTCAGGGGGTAACCATGCCAAAGAGGCATTTCCTTACACCGGGGTACCAGGCAGGGGTGTCCACTGTCTCCCTTATTGTTCGCCATTGCGATGGAACCATTTGCGTCTAAGCTGCGAGCGGTGGGGGAGCAATGGGGAGTACTTAGAACTGGAATTCGCCATATTGTCTTGTTATATGCGGACGATGCATTGATATACGTGAGAAGGGGGTGCAAAACAATGCCTTCTGTGATCTCCCTGCTAGATGAGTATGGTAGAATATCGGGGTTAGTGGTGAACTGGGATAAATCATGTGTGTTCCCACTGACTGAGTAGCCTATGGATAAGAGGGAGACTGCTCCAACGGGACGCCTGAGGTGGTGTTTTGATACATTCAAATTCCTAGGAGTTCACATTTATCATAAGCCTGGAGGTTTGAGGGACGGCAACCTGGGGCACGTGCTGAACTCCATGAAGGGGTCCCTGCGCTTCTGGTGTTCAGTGCCACTGTCACCGCTAGGCAGAGTGGCGGTAGCGAACATGTCATTACTCCCCCACCTTCTCTACTATTTTGCGGCATTGCCGGTCGCGGTGCCTAAAAGCTTTTTCTGCCAATTAAACACAGTACTACTGGGACTAATAGGGGGAGGGGGCAGGACCCGAGTGGCACTTGCCACCCTGCAACGTCCATTAGGTGAGGGCAGACTGGGCGTCTCCAACTTTGAACTTTACTTTGCTTCCACACAATTGTAAAGGATACTAAACTGGATTCAGCAGAATCTGCATGGATCAATACGCAGCTGCATGGCGTGCCACTGATTACATGGCTGTCAAATAATTTAGCGAAAGAGGCCACCGGTAATCCATTTATGATAGCTGCACACAAATGCTGGAAACGGTATATACAAAAGGGCCGCATGAGGTCCCCATACTCTCCCCTTATCTCCCTAGGACAAATCCCGGGAAGGGGTAATATGTCTGGAATGTACTCTACTGCTGTTTGGGCAGAGGCGGGGATATTAACGGTATGAGATTGCTTTGAGGAAGGCATACTAATGTCATTTGAATCCATAAAAGATCTTACGTCAGTGGGACCAGGGCAATTTATAGCATATTATTCTATATGCCACTTAATTAAGAAGGCGTGGTCGTCAGGCGGCCGGGAACCAACAATCTCCCTCGCATTACACCATATGTTGCTATATGACAGTCAAACTAATGTCATAACAAATCTATATAAAGTTTTAAATACTGTAGATTCCCCAAAACTGGACTGGAGAATAAGGGGTCAATGGAACGCTGTTCTACCGAACCTGCTATCACCTGAGGATTGGTCGCAGGCCCTATATCACACTCGAAGGGTGTCAACAAACCGAAGGTTCTGGTACACCCAATTAAGTTATAGACACCAGACGTACCTTTCACCTGCTTGGCTGAGGCGCATGTTCCCTGGGTCTGACCCTCTCTGCCCTCACTGCGGTTCCCTGTCAGCCCATTTCTATCACATGGTTTGGGAGTGTGGTCCACTGGAGGTGGAGTAGCGGGGAGTAGTGGCTGACATCTCAGAGATAACAGACCATTTATTCCTGCTGGACCCCAGATCCTGCTTATTGGGTGTTAGGATAAGGGGAAAAAAACACAGATACATCCATAGGTTTGCAGACCGAGCACTCATAATGTACAAAAGACTGACTGCTATGAACTGGAAAGCCCCTAAAGCACCAGATTTGAAAGCATGGCGGGCCTCAACACTACTCTGGGCGCGAACGGAGCATCAAGTACTACGTAGGTTACTAGACAGAGGTCAGACACACTGGAAGCGATGCTTGGGAAACATTTGTCACTAAGTTGGAGGTCAAAAATGACGCACGTCCACCATGAACCCCGATAATAACATAAGACCGTGGGAGGAGGATATCCCGAACACTGCCCTGCACACACGGGAAAATAATCACACAGAATACACCCATTGGGAATGCACAAACAGACTGATATTGACTCAGCATACAACAAGGGGTAGAATGGCAGAGTTATGGAGGTAATGCCGACGTGCCCTAAGCACACTGCGGGATCGTGTACCCACAACACCGGACATAATGGGAAACGGATCAGGCCTCATGCGTTCCACAATGAAGTAACAAACACAGTCAGAGCACACATCATAGCAGGCAATATTACACAATACCCCACCGCACTGAATATGAAAAATGGGAAACAGATTCCGTCAAAACTGTTGTCCATAGCACCACCTATAATTCTTGACTCAGCTGTGTACTAAAGAATATGAATCCTGTGAGATGTAATTAGACCTAAGTTGTTGTTAATGTAACATGTTATCACGGATCAGCTAAATCCTGTCACTGAAATATTAGAATTTATTGTCAAGTATCTGTGCAGAATATAATAAAAAGATGTTTAAAAAAAAATTATAGTTAAGAGTTGACTTACCAGAGTCCATTCCTCCTGCTACTCCTGTGAGGCCCTCAGGATGCAGTATTGCCAAGACTTGCTCCTTCCATGTTGTTAGTTGTGGGGGAGGAGGTGTGGGCCCACCGCCAGTCCTCTGTACTGCAATCTGGTGTCTTGAGACCACAGAACGCACTTTCCCCCGTAGGTCGTTCCACCTCTTCCTGATGTTATCCCGTGTTCTTGGATGCTGTCCCACTGCGTTGACCCTGTCGACGATTCTGCGCCATAGCTCCATGTTCCTTGCAATGGAGGTGTGCTGCACCTGTGATCTGAATAGCTGTGGCTCTAACCGGACGATTTCCTCCACCATGACCCTGAGCTCCTCCTCAGAGAACCTGGAGTGTCGTTGTGATGCCATGATATGGTGTGGGTGATGTGCGAGGTGGTGTGTGTTGTGATGTGTGAGGGGATGTATTGTTGTGTGTTGTTTGAGGTGCGTGGATGTTGTGTGAGTGATGATGTTGTGTGTCTGTGGATGCTAGTGTTGTTTCTGGTGGTGTTTTTCTCTGGCCTTCTTTCGGAATTTTTGGTAGTAAGGGTTTGTGGGTGATGTGGGTGTGTGTTTTATATTGGATTGGGTGTGTGGGTGTGGTGTGTGTATGTGTATCAGGTGTGTGTATTTCGATTTGTCCAATGTTGTTGTGTTTTGTAAATGTGTGTGTGTATTTTGAGCGCGGCGGTGTGTACCGCCAATGGAATACCGCGGTTGAAAGACCACCGCGTGGATTTGTGGGTCGTGATAGTGTGGGCATATTCCTGTTGGCGTGACGGTGGAGGTTTTGTTTTCGCCAGTTTATCACTGATCTTTGGTGTGGCGGACTTGTGTGGGTGTCTGTATTATGGCAGTTTCCGAGCTGTGGGTCGTGATAGCAGAAGCGGAACTCCGCCGCCGCAGCGGTGTGTTGGTGGTCTTCTGCACAGCGGTAAGCGGGATTTACCGCCAATGTTGTAATGAGGGCCTATATCATAAGAATCACAATACTCGGAGTTACTAAAAATAAATGTACTTTATTTTAGTGACAATGTGCCAAAAATATCTCAGAGGATATACTCCCTTAGGAGGTAAGTAAAATACACAAAATATACCCACAAACCAGAATCAGGTAAGTAAACAGTTAGAAAAATAGAGCAAACAATGTAGAATACAATAGGATGCAATAGGCCTAGAGGCAACACGAACCATATACTCTAAAAGTGGAATGCGAACCACGAATGGACCCCAGGCCTAGTGTAGTGTGTAGAGGGTCGCTGGGAGTGTAAGAAAACACTGAGGGTGTCCAAGATACCCCACCCCAAGACCCTGAAAAGTAGGAGTAAAGTTACCCTACTTCCCCAAAAACACACTAAAATAGTGATAGGAGATTCTGCAAAGGCAACAACTGACTGCAAAGAACTGAAGACGGATTCCTGGACCTGAGGACCTGTAAAGGAAGAGGACCAAGTCCAAGAGTCAGGGGGGGCAGGAGCACACTAAACCCCGGATGAAGGTGCAAGAGGGCTGCCTCTGGGTGGAAGAAGCTGAAGATTCTGCAACAATGGAAGATTCCAGGAACTTCTCCTTTGCACAGAAGATGTCCCACGGCGTGCTGGAGGATGCAGAGTTGTTTTCACGCAGAAAGACTGTAAACAAGCCTTGCTACCTGCATAGGTCACGGTTGAAGAAAATGGGTGCTGCCCGGGCCCAGGAAAGACCAGGAGGTCGCCCCTTGGAGGAGGAGACAGAGGGGCGCTCAGCAGCACAGAGAGCCCATGCAGAAGCAGGCAGCACCCACAGAAGCACTTGAACAGGAGTTCAAGAAATCTGAGCCCGGCGGTCATCTCAACACTACAAAGGAGGGTCCCACGAAGTCGGTTGTCAACTCAGTAAGTTGAGCAGTGTAGGACGGAGTACTGGGGACCTGGGCTATGCTGTGCATGAAGGATTCCTTGCAACAGTGCACAGAAGCCCTAGCAGCTGCACTTCATGCAGTACACAGGATTACTGTCTGGTGTGGGGAGGCAAGGACTTACCTCCACCAAATTTGGACAGAAGGACCACTAGACTGTCGGCCCACTTGGGTCCAGCTCCTGTGTTCCAGCGGCCACGCTCGTTGAGACCGAGGACTGGTGAAGCAGAAGTTTAGTGCCTGCGTTGGCAGGGGGAAGATTCCGTCGACCCACAGAAAATTTATTTTTGGCTTCCAGTCCGTCCGGAGAATGCAGTCATGTATGTCATCATAAGAATCTTCAGTTTTTTCAGTAATTGGCAATAAAGTGGCAGGATTGAGCGTGTTGCACCTTTTTAATGTTATATGACTAGCTAAAAGTGTCAGTTCATAAATAGTTAATCGTGCATTAGTAAGATGCTGTGTTTTTGTTTTGTTTAATAGTGCGTCAACAGTGTGTGGGACCAACAGGGTGAGGGGTGAATCCATGACTATCCCGGCCGACTGGCGCACTGCGACCGCTGCAGCGCCTACTGCCCGTAGACAACTCGGGAGTGCACGGGCCACTGGATCCAGTAGGGCCAAAAAATAAGCACAGGGGCGTTGTTTTCCGCCATGCTCTTGGGTTAACACTGATAGTGAACATCCATTTCTCTCGCTCACATATAACTGAAAATCTTTACGATAATCAGGCGTACCCAGTACAGGTGCTGTGCAGAGTGTATTTTTCAATTCCGCAAAACCAGACTGAAAATCATCATTCCATTCAATTTTTTCAGGACAATCTTTGTGGCTGAGGTGCAAAAACGGTTTTATCAAAAGAGAATAATTAGGAATCCATTGACGACAGAAGGAGGTTATACCTATAAAGGCCCTAACCTCTCTCTGTGTCCTTGGAACCGGTATGTCTCGTATAGCTTGTATTCTCTCAGCCGTCAACTTACGTCCCTCCTTAGACTGGAGGTGTCCTAGGTATATAACCTCCTGTCTACAATACTGCAATTTGGAGAGGGAAACCTTATGGTGATGGTGTGCAAGATGTTTCAATAAGGCTAAAGTATCTGTTTTACCATTTTGTTCTGAAGTAGATGCTATTAAAAGGTTATCCACATATTGAACCAGCGTCGAGGAGAAAGGAAAAACAAGGGCATCTAATTGACCCTTGAGGGCCTGGCTAAAAATGCTAGGCGATTCAGTATAGCCTTGTGGAGCGCGACAGAACCGGAAACTGCGACCACCCAGTGAAAACCCAAAGATGTGTCTACTATCTGGATGAATGGGAATGCTAAAGAATGCATTCTTAAGATCGATAACAGAGAACCAAATAGCAGAGGCAGGTATCATTGTTAATAATGTCGTAATGTCAGGAACAACAGGGAACTGGGGTATTACAATCTTATTGACTGCCCGTAAATCAATAACAAATCGGGGTCCTGGAGACGCAGTGCCATCAGATAATTTTTTATGAACAGGAAGGACAGGACTGTTACAATCATTACCACGCGTTTCTTCAATGACACCCAAATCAATCAACTGGGTCACAATGTTTTTGAGTTGTTGTTCAATGTGTTGGGATAATTTGTATTGGGGAAGACGAGGCAATTTGGCATTGGCTTTCAAGCGTATGACATACGGTGGTATGTCCAAACATCCAACATCGTCCTTATGTGTGGCCCATAAAATGTCTGGCAAATCTCGAAGTTCGGGTGGAAGTGGTTTTGACAAAAATTGTGACGGGGAAATATTTGGACCTAGGGTAACATGAACTCCATCTGGAGAGCAATAAATGGTGGCATACAATTTCTTTAATAGGTCCAAACCCAATAAATTCTCACTACATGCCGAAGTAAGAATGAGAGGGGAGCTAATGGTGTAAGGACCTATAGCAACATGCAGCGGCTGGAAAACGGGGTTAGCCACCGGAACACCAGAAAAACCCATAGAGACGTTAATATTGCCAGACAGACGGACCCCTCGGACCTCTTCCTGTTTAACAGAACTTTTGGTGGCCCCAGTATCTACCAAAAAATCATGTGGAGTACCGTCTAATTGTACCTCAACGTGAGGGCCATTCTGCCTAACAGGAATAGAAACTGGTCCCACCCCCCTCTGTCGAAGGCTGTCCTAGTCAAAGGAGGATCTCTGACCTTTATACGCATCATAGTTGTCATTAAAATATTGACGCTGGGATGAAGCATCCAAATATTTCGGGCGGGGGTACTGTGGGACCGTGGAGGGGCCTGCTGGCGGGGTCTGTCTGCAGGACCAGACCTACTGCATGGTCTGTAGTCCTGTTGCGGTGGGGGCATGGGGCGGCCTGTGGAGTTGTCCTTATTGGGGCAGTCATTCTTCCAGTGGCCCTCCTGCCTGCAATAGGCGCACTGATTGTAGGAGAGGGAAGAACAGGGAGGGCGTTGGGACTGCCTTCTGTCATTGGGAGGTCCTTGTGACCTTGATCTGGACTGCTGTTGACGGGGCTGAGGGTAGGCCTGCTGAAATAACACCTTTGTTCTCAACTCCTTCTTTTTTTTCTCGTTCTTTTCTTGTTCCTCTGTCTCCCTGTTCTCATAATATTGGGCCATTGTCAGTATTCCAGTGGCAGTAGAGACTGGCCACGTACTTTCACACAATTTCAATTTTCCCTTTATGTCTGGTAATAAATTGTCCACGAATTTGTCAACAAAGAGTCTTATCCCCCCTTCAGTAGTCATGTCTTGGCTGCTGTAATCAGAAAAGACACCCTCAAACCTTGTATAAAAGTCTGAAACACCCTCGTCCTTTTTCTGTTTACAGGCGGCCAATTTATTCCAATTTATCCTGTGTGGTGCACGTATGGTCTTTATTAAATCCAAAATACGCAGTGGGAGAGCCAATATAAGTGGGTCTGGTTTCGCTTCCCCAACCCTGTCTCTTTCTGCTGCTTGCAATTGGTCCCACGTGCCCCCTAGTTCAGCATGGTCGTGCCTCAGTACTTTTGACCATACTTCCTGCGGGACTACTGCTGCCATTAACATGTCAATATCGGACAACGTCATAGTACATGATTCAAGAATTTGTTGCAATTCTTTATAATATCCTGCAGGGTTCTTAAGGAGGTCAGGTAAGGCGGCTTTTAGGGTATATGTTTCAGATCTTTTCCATGGGGTGTGTACCCACATTTGTTGAAAATGCCTTGCGGTAATAACTTGGCCAGCGCCATCCGTCACCCGTTCTCGCCAAGCCGGCGGAACCTCTCTCATGGGAAACATGGATGCCCTTATAGAAGGGCTACATGTCCACAGGCGGTCCCTATATACAAGAAGAGTAACAACATAATCATGTAGACCAGAACCAAACGGCAGCCCAGTAGAGGCGCGTTTTCGGAGGTCCACCAGTCCCGCGGGAGCTAAGGAACCATCATCCTCATATTCTTGTATTATAATGTTGCACATACGGGTGGCTGCATGTAACTGAACTAAACTATCCCATTGTTTCATAGTGTGGACAATGTCCCTGACCCCATAGTCATTCCAATTAGTCATCCACCTCTGTGTCATTTCTTCAATGACATCTTCCTCCTGTGAATTAGAGAACAAGTGTCCGCGCAGGGTGCGCTTTCGCGGGGTCATGGGACGGGGGGTATGTGTGGTGTCTAAACAGGAGTCAGGGGTGGGCCAAACGGGGGCCAGTCGAGGGGTGGGTACAGTTGGACGGGGTGTATCCTCTATAGGTCTGGTGACAGGAGGGGTGATGGTGGGTGGCGGAGCACTCGCCTGAGATGCAACCGGGGGTGGCACAATAGGGTCACCGGGTGCAGGTTGAGGATGTAGTGTAGGATATATTGGTGGAGTATATAACAGGGTTTATCTAACATATCGTTTAAAAGGGGGTCTTCCTCTTGTGGCTTATCCACTACTGTCCTGGAAGGGTAACACTTATCAGTTTGTAAGTGAAGCCTTCGGTCATGTTCTAAAATTTTCTGTTGATGTTCAGCTACGTCAGAGTCATATACCTTTTCAGTCACCGTCCTGGTCTTATGTCTCTGTAATTCCTTCTCTGCCTTCCTACGTCTTTGGTCTGCTTCTTTCTGCCAAGTCTGTAGTGAATCAAACATCCCTGGTCTACTTTTTGTCACAAACAAACGTTCCTGTAAATAGTCTAATTTATCTTTATCAAATGACCCGTGAATAGGCCATTGCAAATCAGAACTACCTTTGGTTCTTTTTCTCCATATATCAGATCAGATAATCGGACCTATGCCATATTTAACATATATATCATGGTTCGGAGTCCCGGACGGAGGAGCGGGGCATGTTTCCTCCAGGCGGGAGTCCCTACTGCAAAGACAACAACACAAGTTCCTGCAACAACTGAACGCTGGCATTCTTCCAGTATTAAAAAAAAAAAAATTCTTACACCAGTGGTTTGAATACACCAAATGAGTGGCAAATATGCCTTTTGCTTCCTATATACTTAAATGACAACTGAGGTCAGTCTTACCACTGACGTCAATCTTTGCAAAGAGCGATAGAAACCGTACAATACTCACAGACCTATTTTTAGACAGGAATCTTTCAATTCCCGTCCTTACCTGACACTTCTGTTATAGTCCAACAGTTGGGGACTCCAGTAGTTCACGGAAAACAGAGACCCAAATTCAGACAGCGCCAGGAGAAGTCGAGCCGGCTGGAAGACACACAGTGGAGATCCGCAGGTCCACGACAGAGAACGAAACTCAGAATCTGGTGTGGGGCGCCTCCCTTGGAAATCCAATCGTGAGTCCTCCATCACCTGGTCGGTCCCCTGGATGCCTGACTCGGGTCCCTGTTCGGGTGCCAACTGAGGAACCAGGAAAGATTTGACCCCCACCCGGGGTCTCCTTCCCAGCGGTGGAGGGACACCATTTATGTCCTCAGGGTCAATTTAGCAGAGAGTTCACAAATCAGACGGAGTCACCAACTGGAGGAATAAAGAGAAGTATATTACATGGATTTATAGCTCGAGCTAATACAGAGTCCCAGAACAGTCAAGTGACTATCCTACGGAGGCTGCCCCTTCACTCTGGGTCACCCAACCTTATATACACACAAAACTGCTTAGTCAGAGGACAACTCCATCCCTATCGTATTCAAGGTCCTCTGCGGTCTTCAGAATATTTCAGGGATACATGTGTGGTGGGAGAAGGTACAGATGCAGCTGGCAGGAGGTGGCAACGACCTGTACAAACTTGTTCTGGCAGTTACTGATTAAGCACGACAATTCTCGGAACTGTGATTGGAAAAAGTAATATGGCAGCGATAAGCAGATTGCAGCCCAAGGCGGCGAGCACAAGGTCAATCATCAAGGTTCAGGAGGTTTGTAGAGCACATGGCAACATAATAAAGATAAACAGATGCCTAGCAGCTATGGTGTATGATTAACTATATGTACATTTTCTCACAGCTACCGCTGACACACGCCAGACAGTAATCCTGTGTACTGCGTGAACTGCAGCTGCTTGGGCTTCTGTGCACTTTTGCAAGACTTCCTTTGTGCACAGCCTAGCCCAGGTCCCCAGCACACCATCCTGCACTGCCCAACTCGCTGACTTGGACTCCGACGTCGTGGGACCCTCTTTTGTTGCTCTGAGTTGACCATCATCCTCAGATCTTCTAAGTGCCTGTTCAGGTGCTTCTGCGGGTGCTGCCTGCTTCTGTATGGGCTCTCTGTGTTGCTGAGCGCCCCCTCTGTCTCCTCCTCCAAGATGCGACCTCCTGGTCTTTCCTGAGCCCTGGCAGCACCCAAAATCCTCAACTGCAACTCTTGCAGCTAGCAAGGCTTGTTTGCGCTCTTTTTGCGTGGAAACAACTCTGCATCCTCTAGCACGCCATGGGACATCTTCTGACCAAAGAAGTTCCTGGCCCCTTCCATTGTTGCAGAATCTTTGGCTTCTTCCACCCAAAGGCAGCCCTTTTGCACCTTCATCTGGGGGTTAGTCGGCTCCTGCCCGCACTGGACACTTGCGTGACTCTTGGACTTGGTCCCCTTCATTTACAGGTCCTCAGGTACAGGAATCTGTCTTCAGTGTTTTACAGTCAGTTGTTTTCCTTGCAGAATCCCCTATCTCGACTTTACTGTCTTTCTGGGGCAGTAGGGTAACTTTACTCCTACTTTTCAGGGTCTTGGGGTGGGGTATCTTGGACACCCTTAGTGTTTTCCTACACTCCTAGCGACCCTCTACACACTACACTAGGCCTGGGGTCCATTTGTGGTTTGCATTCCACTTTTGGAGTATATGGTTTGTGTTGCCCCTAGGCCTATTTCTTCCTATTGCATTCTATTGTGTTCTACATTGCTGGCACTACATTTCTAACTGTTTCTTACCTGATTTTGGTTTGTGTGTGTATATATTTTGTGTATATTACTTAACTCCTAAGGGAGTATATTCTCTGAGATACTTTTGGCATATATTCACTAAAATAAAGTACCTTCATGTTTAGTAATTCTGAGTATTGTGTTTTCTGATGATATAGTGCTATATGATATAAGTGGTATGCATGTCTCCTAGTTCAGCCTAAGCTGCTCTGCTATAGCTGCCTCTATCAGCCTAAGCTGCTAGAACACCTCTAATCTACTAATAAGGGATACCTGGACCTGGCACAAGGTGTAAGTACCACAAGATACTATAAGCTAGGCCAGCCTCCCACATTGGTGGCAGCGGTGGGATAAGTACTTGTAACTGCTTTACCACTGTGTCATTGGTACTTTTCATGAGAAAAATATATACCACATACTTCAATATATACACATTGAATAAAATAGTCTAACTGTTCAGCTCTAAAACTTTCTACAAAGTTTCTGAAAAGTTCTGAAAACTTATCAGAGTTTTCAAAAAGTTTGAAAAAGTTGTTTTTCTCTGTACTTTCAAAAGTTCTAAAACTTTCTCTCTCTGTCCTAAACCTTTTCTATTCTATCATGTCTGCAGTAGATCTCACTCCCAAACTTGTTCAAGCAACCTATGAGAGTTTAAATTTTTAAAGTTGGAGGGGTCTTTGCATAGAAAGAGGTCTAAGCATTGGCAAGAATCCTACCAAAGACTTTCTCTTTAACCTTCTCCTAGAAAGCGACCAGAACCAGTCTGGCCCATCTCAGGAACAGGAGGTAGGAGGGGAGGGTGCCTAGTCAGACTCAGAGGAGTTCCCTGAAGAGACTGGGGGGGATTCTTCCAAAGACCTGCCACCTAGCAGGCCACCTGGTGACACTGGTAGTGGGAGGGGGTCACACATTAGTAGGGCACCTTTCACTCCTAAAGGCCAGGTTACTAGGGTCCAACCAGTTACGGACAAGTCTCTCTCTGCCAATTCCCAAATGTCCTCTGTATCTCACCATTCCCAAGCCTCCCACCCTGAGGATAACTTAATGGAAAGGGAATTCAGAAAGCTGAGGTTGGAAGAGGCCAGGCTGAAGCTTAAACAGCAGCAGCTGGCCTTAGACATGGAATCTCTGGATGTAGAGAGAGAAAGGCAGAGATTGGGGTTAGTTCCCCATGGTGGCAGCAGCAGTGTGGTTAATAGCAATCATGTTAGAGAGCAAGATTCCAGAAACCTGCATAAGATAGTCCCCCCTTACAAGGAGGGGGATGACATTAACAAGTGGTTTGCTGCACTTGAGAGGGCCTGTATGGTACAGTTGGTCCCTCAAAGGCAGTGGGCTGCTATCTTGTGGCTATCTTTCACTGGTAAGGGTAGGAATAGGCTCCTTACAAGTGCAAAGTTTTGAAGGATGCACTCTTGGATGGATTTGGCTTAACCACTGAACAATACAGGATTAAGTTCAGAGACACCAGAAAAGAGTCCTCTCAAGACTGGACAGACTTTGTAAACTGCTCAGTGAAGGCCTTGGAGGGTTGGTTGCATGGCAGTAAGGTGACTGATTATGAAAGCCTGTATAATCTAATCCTGAGAGAGCATATTCTTAACAATTGTGTGTCTGATTTGTTGCACCAGTACTTGGTAGACTCAGAGCTGACCTCTCCCCAAAAATTGGGAAAGAAGGCAGACAAATGGGTCAAGAGTGAACAGAAAAGTTCATACAGGGGTGACAAGGATGGCAAGAAGAAGGATGGTAGGTCTTCTGACAAGGGTGGGGACAAAGATAAAAAACATTCTGAGTCTTCATCAGGCCCACAAAAATCCTCTGGGGGTGGTGGGTCCAAATCCTCTTCTAACAATCACAAAAAGTATTGGTGTTATTTATGTAAAGTAAAAGGCCACTGGGCAAGTGATTCCACTTGTCCAAAGAAAAACACCAAACCTCCCACCACCACAACCCCAACTGCAACCTCTAGTGCCCCTAGTAATAGCAGTGGTGGTGGGAAGTCTACTACAAATAGCCAATCCAAGGGTGTGGCTGGGCTCACCATTAGCAGTGTAGTTGGGGTTGGTCTTGTTAGGGAGACCACAGAGGCTGTTGTAATCTCTGATGGTGGCATTGACTTTGCCACCTTGGTTGCTTGTCCCCTTAATATGGGTAAGTACAAGCAACTACCCCTAATCAACGGTGTTGAAGTTGAGGCCTACAGGGACACAGGAGCCAGTGTAACTATGGTGCTAGAGAAACTGGTTCACCCTGATCAACACCTACTTGGTCAGCAGTACCAAGTGACTGATGCTCACAATAACACACTCAGCCACCCCATGGCTGTTGTGAATCACAACTTGGGGGGGGGGGTGGTACTTGTCCAAAGAAAGTTGTGGTAGCCACTGAATTACCTGTAGATTGCCTACTAGGCTCAGGCCAAAAAGCAAAAAGGACAGGGAAACTTGGATCCTGGAACAATGGACCAAGTGCTCCCAAAAGCTAGGGGTAGAAAGGGTAACTCCTTGCCCCCTATCCCTCCCTCTCCAGAAGATTCCCCTTTTGAGGAAGAGGAATCCTCTCTCTGTGCAGAACCTACACCAGATGAGCTGGCAGCAGACGCTGATGAGCTTTTGGGTGCAGAGGGGCCTGCTAGGGAAGAGCTGAGTGTGGCACGGCAGACCTGTCCCACACTAAAGGGTTTAAGACAGCAAGCTGTCAAGCAGCAGAATGCGGATGTCAGCTGTAGGAGGCTGTCCTGGCTTATAGTGGGTACCTTGGGGTACTTACACCTTGTGCCAGGTCCAGTTATCCCTTATTAGTAGAATAGAGGTGTTTCTAGCAGCTTAGGCTGATAGAAGGTAGCTATGGCAAAGCAGCTTGGGCTGAACTAGCAGACATGCAAAGCTCCTACTACACCACTTATATCACATAGCACAATATCATAAGAAAGCACAATACTCAGAGTTACTAAAAATAAAGGTACTTTATTTTAGTGACAATATGCCAAAAGTATCTCGGAGGACACCCTCACTTAGGAGGTAAGTAATATTCACAAATTATATGTACACAGACCCAAAACAGGTAATTAACAGTAAGAAAAGTAGTGCAAACAATGTAGAATCACAATAGGATGCAATAAGTAAACATAGGTCTAGGGGCAACACAAACCATATACTCCAAAAGTGGAATGTGAATCACAAATGGACCCCAGGCCTATGGGAGATTGTAGAGGGTCGCTGGGACTGTGAGAAAGCAGTAAGGGTGTCCAAAATACCCCACCCCAAAACCCTAGAAAGTAGGAGTAAAGTTACCCTACTACCCCAGAAAGACACAATAGTCGTGACAGGGGGATTCTGCAAGAACCACAAGCACCAGCAAAACACTGAAGAAGGAATCCTGGACCTGAGGACCTGAAAAGGAAGGGGACCAAGTCCAAGAGTCGCGATAGTGTTCAGGGGGGGCAGGAGCCCAGGAAACCCCGGATGAAGGTGCAAAAGGGCTGCCTCCGGGTGGAAGAAGCCAAAGATTCTGCAACAATGAAAAGGACTAGGAACTTCTCCTTTGGATGGAAGATGTCCCACGGCGTGCTGGATGTTGCAGAAGTGTTTCCACACAGAAATACCACAAACAAGCCTTGCTAGCTGCAAGGGTCGCAGTAGAGGTTTTTGGGTGTTGCTGGGGACCAGGAAGGACCAGGATGTCGCCCCTTGGAGGAGGAGACAGAGGGAGCGCTCAGCAACTCAGAGAGCCCCACCAGAAGCAGGCAGCACCCGCAGAAGTACCGGAGCAGGCACTTAGAAGATCTGTGAACTCAGAGTCACAAAAGGAGGGTCCCACGACGTCGGAGTCCAACTCAGTGGTTTGAGCACTGCAGGATGGAGTGCTGGGGAACCAGGCTAGGCTGTGCACAAAGGAATCCTTGGAGAAGTGCACAGAAGCCGGAGCAGCTGCAAATCACGCAGTTCACAGGTTTGCTGTCCGGCGTGGGGAGGCAATGACTTACCTCCACCAAATTTGGACAGAAGGGCCACTGGACTGTGGGAGACACTTGGACCCAGCTCCTGTGTTCCAGGGACCACGCTCGTCAGGATGAGAGGGGACCTAGAGGACCGGTGATGCAGTCTTTTGGTGCCTGATTAGCAGGGGGGAAGATTCCGTCGACCCACAGGAGATTTCTTCTTGGCTTCCAGTGCAGGTTGAAGGCAGACAGCCCTCAGAGCATGCACCACCAGGAAACAGTCGAGAAAGCCGGCAGGATGAGGCGCTACAATGTTGCTGGTAGTCGTCTTGCTACTTTGTTGCGGTTTTGCAGGTGTCCTGGAGCAGTCAGCGGTCGATCCTTGGCAGAAGTTGACTAGGGAAGTGCAAAGGAACTCTGGTGAGCTCTTGCATTCGTTATCTGACAAAGAGCCTGGTTTGGCTACCAAGAAAGGAGGTTTGGCTACCAAGAGAGGTAAGAACCTATCAGGAGGGGTTTCTGACGTCACCTGCTGGCACTGGCTGCTCAAAGCAGTCCAGTGTGCCCCCAACACCTCTGAATCCAAGATGGCAGAGGTCTGGGACACACTGGAGGAGCTCTGGGCACCTCCCCTGTGAGGTACTGGTCAGGGGAGTGGTCACTCCCCTTTCCTTTGTCCAGTTTCGCGCCAGAGCAAGGCTGGGGGATCCCTGAATCCCTGAACCGGTGTAGACTGGCTTATGCAGAGATGGGCACCATCTGTGCCTATCAAACCATTTCCAGAGGCTGGGGGAGGCTACTCCTCCCCAGCCCTTCACACCTATTTCCAAAGGGAGACGGTGTAACACCAACTCTCAGAGGAAATCCTTTGTTCTGCCTTCCTGGGCCGGGGCTGCCCAGACCCCAGGAGGGCAGAATCCTGTCTGAGAGGTTGGCAGCAGCAGCAGCTGCAGTGGAAACCCCGGAAAGGCAGTTTGGCAGTACCAGGGTTCTGTGCTAAAGACCCAGGGGATCATGGAATTGTCACCCAATACCAGAATGGTATTGGGGTGACAATTCCATGATCTTAGACATGTTACATGGCCATGTTCGGAGTTACCATTGTGATGCTACACATAGGTAGTGACCTATGTTTAGTGCACGTGTGTAATGGTGTCCCCACACTCACAAAGTTCGGGGAATTTTCCCTGAACAATGTGGGGGACCTTGGCTACAGCCAGGGTGCCCACACACTAAGTAACTTGGCACCTAACCTTCACCAAGTGAGGGTTAGACATACAATGGTAACTTATAAGTTACTTATGTGCAGTGAAAAATGGCTGTGAAATAACATGGACGTTATTTCACTCAGCCTGCAGTGGCAGGCCTGTGTACGAATTGTGTGAGATCCCTATCGGTGGCAAAAGAAATGCTGCAGCCCATAGAGATCTCCTGGAACCTCAATACCCTGGGTACCTAGGTACCATATACAAGGGAATTATATGGGTGTACCAATGTGTCAATGAGAATTGGTAAAACTTGTCACTAGCCTGCAGTGACAATTTTAGAAAGCAGAGAGACCATAAACACTGAGGTTCTGGTTAGCAGAGCCTCAGTGATACAGTTAGGCACCCCACAGGGAACACATACAGGGCATACATTATGAGCACTGGGGTCCTGCCTGGCAGGATCCCAGTGACACATGGGCAAAAACAAACATACATACAGTGAAAATGGGGGTAACATGCCAGGCAATATGGTACTTTCCTACACAACCCCCCCCCCCCCCCCCCCCCAACAAAGGACAATAAGGCTAACCTTGCCCAGATGAGTCTTCATTGTCTAAGTGGAAGTATCTGGAGAGTCCATCTGCATTGGAGTGGGTACTCCCAGGTCTATGTTCCACCGTATAGTCCATTCCCTGTAGGGATATGGACCACCTCAACAATTTAGGGTTTTCACCTTTCATTTGTTTTAGCCAAAGTAGAGGTTTGTGGTCTGTCTGAACAATAAAGTGAGTACCAAAAAGGTATGGTCTCAACTTTTTAAGTGCCCAGACCACAGCAAAGGACTCCCTCTATGGCAGACCAACGTTTTTCTCTAGGGGTCAACCTCCTGCTGATAAAAGCAACTGGTTGATCCTGGCCCTCAAAATTCAGTTGTGCTATTACTCCCCCTATCCCAAATTCAGATGCATCAGTTTGAACAATGAATTTCTTGGAGCAACATGGGATTTTTAGGACAGGTGGCCTGTTTGAGCTCCTCAAAAGCTTTCTGACAGCTGGCTGTCCATAATAACTTCTTAGGCATTTTCTTGCTAGTGAGATCATTAAGAGGGGCTGCTATGGAGCCATAATTCTTTATGAATCTCCTATAGTACCCTGTGAGGCCTAAAAAGGCTCTCACCTGGGTCTGAGTTGTGGGGGAACCCAATCCATGATAGTTTGGATTTTCCCCTGTAGTGGTGCAATCTGTTTTCCACCAGTCAGGTGGCCCAGGTAAACCACTTTCCCCTGCCCTATCCGGCACTTTGAGGCCTTGATAGTGAGGCCAGCCTTTCGCAGGGCCTCCAAAACTTTCCATAGGTGGACCAGGTGATCACTCCAGGTTGAGCTAAAGACAGCAATATCATCTAGATATGCTGCACTGACAGCCTCTAACCCTTGCAGGACTGTTCACCAACCTCTGAAATGTGGCAGGTGCATTTTTCAAACCAAAGGGCATTACTGTGAATTGGTAGTGCCCTCCAATGGTAGAAAATGCAGTCTTGAGTTTAGCATCTTCTGCCAATCTAATCTGCCAATACCGTTCAGTTAGATCAAAAGTGCTAAGATACTTGGCAGAAGCCAGTGTATCAATGAGCTCATCTGCCCTGGGTATAGGGTGAGCATCAGTTTTGGTTACCTGATTGAGCCCTCTGTAATCTACACAAAACCTCATCTCTCTCTTTCCATCTTTGGTGTGAGGTTTTGGTACAAGCACAACTGGGCTAGTCCAGGGGCTTTCAGGAGGTTCAATGACCCCTAAGCCCAACATTTTCTGCACCTCTTGTTTAATGCAGTCCCTGACATGGTCAGGCTGGCTATAAATCGTGCTTTTGACTGGCAGGCTGTCTCCAGTGTCAATTGTATGTTCACACCAGGATGTTGTACCTGGTACATGTGAAAAGAGGTCTGAAAACTGACTTAAGAGATTGATGCAATTGTCTTTCTGTTCTGCAGTCAGACAATCTGCTAAGACTACTCCCTCCACTAAGGCATCAGCTTTAGTGGTGGAGAAGAGATCAGGGAGAGGGTCACTTTCTTCTTCCTGTCCCTCATCTGTTGCCATGAGTAGGGTGAGATCAGCCCTGTCATAGTAGGGTTTTAGGCGGTTGACATGAATCACCCGAAGGGGACTCCTGGCAGTGCCCAGGTCTACCAAATAGGTAACCTCACCCTTCTTTTCAACAATTAGATGGGGTCCACTCCATTTGTCTTGGAGTGCTCTTGGGGCCATAGGCTCCAATACCCACACCTTCTGTCCTGGGTGGTACTGAGTCAGGACAGCCTTCTGGTCATGCCATTGCTTTTGCAGCTCCTGGCTGGCCTGAAGGTGTTTACTGGCCTTTTGCATATACTCAGCCATTCTGGATCTTAGGCCAAGCACATAATCTACTATGTCCTTTTTAGGAGCTTTTAAGGGATGTTCCCAACCCTCCTTCCAAGAGCAAGTGGACCTTTCACAGGGTGCCCAAAGAGGAGTTCAAAGGGGCTGAAGATCACTCATTTTTTGGGGTACCTCCCTGTAAGCAAAAAGGAGGCAAGGTAACAGGACATCCCATCTCCTTCTGAGTTTTTCAGGGAGTCCCATTATCATACCTTTGAGAGTTTTATTAAACCTCTCAACCAGACCATTTGTTTGTGGATGGTAAGGGGTGGTGAACTTGTAGGTAACACCACACGCCTTCCACATTGTTTTTAGGTATGCAGACATGAAGTTGCTACCTCTGTCTGACACCATTTCCTTAGGAAAACCCACCCTGGAAAAGATTCCCAGGAGGGCCTTTGCCACTGCAGGAGCTGTAGTGGTCCTTAAGGGTATGGCTTCAGGATATCTTGTGGCATGGTCCACTACCACCAAGATAAATCTATTGCCTGAAGCAGTTGGAGGGTCAAGGGGGCCAACTATGCCAATCCCTACCCTTTCAAACGGCACCCCAACCACTGTAAGTGGAATTAGAGGGGCATTTGGAGTGTCACCAGTCTTGCCACAGTCTTGGCAGGTCACCGAAGATTTACAAACGTCTTTTGTGTCCTCTGACATATGAGGCCAGTGAAACAAGGGGACAAGACTTTCCCACGTTTTTGTCTGGCCCAAATGCCCAGCCAAAGGAATGTCATGTGCTAGGGTGAGAAGAAACTCTATTTACTGCAAGGGAATGACCAATCTCCTGGCAGCTTCAGGTTTAGGGTCCCTTGACTCTGTGTGCAAGAGGTTGTCTTCCCAGTACACCCTATGACTGTCACTGACATCCCCATTCTGCTTTTCGACAGCTTGCAGTCTCAAACCCTCTAATGTGGGAAAGGTTTGCTGTGCTATTCCCAGCTCTTCCCTGGTAGACCCCCCTGCACCCAAAAGCTCAGCAGTGTCTGCGGCCAGCTCCTCTGGTGTAGGTTCTGCACAGGGAGAGGATTCCTCTTCCTCAAAAGGGGAATCATCTGTAGAGGGAGGGATAGTGGGCAGGGATTTACCCTTTCTACCTCTAGTTTTTGGGAGCACTTGGTCCATTGTTCCAGGATCCAAGTTTCCATGTCCTTTTTGCTTCTTGGCCTGGGCCCTTGTCAAAGCAAAAATATGCCCAGGAATGCCCAGCATTGCTGCATGAGCCTCCAACTCCACTTCTGCCCAAGCTGATGTTTCCAAATCCTTCCCTAGTAGGCAATCTACAGGTAATTCAGTGGCTACCACAACTTTCTTTGGACCAGTAACACCCCCCCCAGTTGAGATTCACAACAGCCATTGGGGTGGCTAAGAGTGTTGTTATGAGCATCAGTCACTTGGTACTGCTGACCACGTAGGTGTTGATCAGGGTGGACCAGTTTTTCTATCACCATAGTTACACTGGCTCCTGTGTCCCTGTAGGCCTCAACGCCATTGATTAGGGGTAGTTGCTTGTACCTACCCATATTAAGGGGACAAGCAACCAAGGTGGCAAAGTCAATGCCACCATCAGAGACTAAAACATCCTCTGTGGTCTCCCTAACAAGACCAACTCCAACTACATTGCCAATAATGAGCCCAGCTACACCCTTGGATTGGCTATTTGTAGTAGATTTCCCACCACCACTGCTATTACTAGGGGCACTGGAGGTTGCAGCAGGGGTTGGAGTGGTGGGAGGTGTGGTGTTTTTCTTTGGAGAAGTGGAATCACTTGCCCATTGGCCTTTGACTTTACACAAATAACACCAAGGCCTTTTCTGATTATTTGAAGAGGATTTGGACCCACCACCCCCAGAGGATTTTTGTGGGCCTGATGAAGACTCAGAATGTTTACTTTTGCCCCCACCCTTCTCAGAAGAGTTACCATCCTTCTTCTTGCCATCCTTGTCACCCCCTGTTTGAATGTTTCTGTTCATCCTTGTTCTGACCCATTTGTCTGCCTTTTTTCCCAATTCTTGGGGAGAGGTCAGATGAGAGTCCACTAGGTATTGGTGCAACAAGTCAGACACACAATTGTTAAGAATATGCTCTCTCAGAATAGGATTATACAGGCTTTCATAGTCGGGAACTTTACTGCCATGCACCCACCCCTCTAAGGCCTTCACTGAACAGTCCACAACAGCTGTCCAGTCCTGAGAGGACTCTTTTCTGGTGACTCTGAAATAAATAATCCTGTATTGTTCGGTGGTTAAGCCAAATCCATCCAAGAGTGCATCCTTCAAAACTTTGTAATTATTGGCATAACTTTCTCTGACATTAAGGAGCCTATCCCTACCCTTTCCAGTGAAAGATAGCCACAAGATAGCAGCCCACTGCCTTTGAGGGACCAACTGTACCATACAGCCCCTCTCAAGTGCAGCAAACCACTTGTTAATGTCATCCCCCTCCTTGTAAGGGGGGACTATCTTATGCAGGTTTCTGGAATCTTGCTCTCTAACAGGATTACTCTCTGAAACACTGCTGCTGCCACCATGGGGAACTAACCCCAATCTCTGCCTTTCCCTCTCTATGTCTAGGGATTCCCTGTCTAAGGCCAGCTGTTGCTGTTTAAGCTTCAGTCTGGTCTCTTCCATCCTCAGCTTTCTGAGTTCCCTTTCCATTAAGTTATCCTCAGATGGGAGGGTTGGGCATGTTTGGAAACAGAGGAAATGTGGGAATTTTCAGGGGGAGACCTGTCCCTTAACTGGCTGGACCCTAGTAACCTGGTCTCTGGGAGTGAAAGATGTCCTACTAGTGTGTGACCCTCTAACACTACCAGTGTCACTAGGTGGCCTGCCAGGGGGAAGTACTTTGTAAGAACCCTCCCCAGCATCTTCAGGGAACTCCTCTGAGTCTGATAGGGAAGCCTCCCCTTTTTCTACCCTTTCCTGAGATGGGCCAGAATGGTTCTGGTCATCCTCAATGAGCAGGTTAAAGAGAAACTCTTTTGTTCGATTCCTATCTATACTTAAACCTCTATCGAGGCAGAGATCCCTCAAACTTTTGTAGTTCAAATTCTCATATGTTGCATTAACAGTTTTGCGAGTTGGCTCTACTGACGACATGATAGTAATGGTTTAAGGACAGTAAGAGAAAAATTTTAGAACTTTAGAAAGCGCAGAGAAAAAAACTTTTTCAAACTTTGGGAAAACTTTTAGAAGCTTTAAAAACTTTTCAGAAACGTTGTTAAACATTTTAGAGCAGAAAAGTAAACTGTTTTGGTTAAGTGCACATATACTGAACTCTCTGATGAATACACCTACCTGTGGATTCCTCACCTACAGAATTCTCCCCTCGCGCCAGCTTCAACGGAAATTTCTTCTAGCTCTGCACGTCGACGGTGATGTCACAATTGCCCGACACCACGTGACGCCGTATGACGTCATCCAGGCAATAAGAAGCCCTCGTCGACGTGCAGACATCAATTCCCTTTTTTTCCATGCCTTCGAATAACGTTTTTTCTTCGAGGCTAACAGGGAGATACAGTTGCGCATCTGTAGTTACTATGTCGCAGCCAAGAAAATCTGGCTTTAAACCTTGTAACCAGTGTGGGGGTTGGATATCAGTCACTGACCCCCATGAAAATTGTTTATGGTGCCTTAGTTCCGACCATGAGGTTGAGTCATGCGGTTCCTGCCAGCGCATGAACCCTAAGGCACTTAAAGAGAGAGAGGCTAAATTATTCCTAGCCCGTTCCAAAAAGAGGAAGGAAAGGCGACATCGTAGAGAGTCTTCTTCGAAATCTTCGAAGACTCATCGTCGCCATGGAGACTCTTCGCGTCGTCACGACTCTCGGCGCCGATTGAGTAGAGGCCGGTCCAGGTCCAGATCCAGATCTCCATCAGCTCGGTGCCGTCCGACGTGGGAGATTAGCCCGACCATCACTCCTCCGCCTCCTACGACTCCAGTTTCTATGACTTCACCTTTGTCGGAGTTTGAAGTCGAGCCTCTTCAGGAAACGGCGGCTTCACCGGAGCAGGAGATGCCTGGTCCATCATCGGCTTCTATGCCGGTGCCGATTCCGCAAGCATATCCGGCTTTCCCGGCGCCGGGTACAGATCCTGCTGCATTTTTAAATGCTATGTTTAATATCTTTTCCACCATGGCGCCTGGTGGAGGGCATGCGGGTCCGTCAGGCCCTTTGGCTTTTAACTTGGGTGCTCCGGCTCCTTACAAGCCGACACCCTTCAGGCCATTTCTGCCTTCTGGAGCCGCTGCAGCGCCGATGCCCTAGGCGTCGCCCAGTAGACCTGTGACACCTACAGCGTCTGCTACTCCAGTGCCGGTGGATTCTCCACGGACAGTCAAGTTGCCTGTGGCGCCAGAGGGTCTGGCGTCGGATGGATCCAAAGAGCGGCGCCGGTGAAGATCTTTGGCGTCGGCCGACGCCTTATAGACGCCAGGGCTCGAATCCAGGCTCTGATTCCTCGAGTTCTGAGGGAGATTAGCATTACGCCTACTGGAGGAGGAGGAATATAGCAGACAGCATCTGGAGGAAGGCGAAATCTTGGAGCCTTCAGGTTATTTTAAGGGCTTGGACACAGCAAGTGGCATTGACACTTCCCCTGAATGGGATTTGGCTTCCCCTGGGGAGTATACCGAAGAGGCTGCATCTTTTCATGCAGTAATAAGGAAGGCTGGGACTTTTTAGATCTTCCTCTTCCGGATGCTGAGATGAAAAGGAACCTTTTGACTGAAGTGCTGCATCCGGCTTCAGTAGTGGCGGAGCCTCTCTTGCCCTTCAATGAGGCTCTACTGGACCTAATCAAAGACATTTGGAGAAAGCCAGTGACTTGTACAGCTGTCAACAGGGTGGTAGCGAGGCACTATCGTTCAGCTCCAGGTGACCCGGACTTCCTTTCCAAACATCCAACTCCGGAGAGTTTGGTTGTTCAGGCATCGTGCTCCTCCCAGTCAGCCCCTGGTTCGTTCCCCGGGACCCGTGCGGACAGGGAGTCTAAGAAAATGGACCACGCAGCAAAGAAGGCTTTTTCTTCATGCAGTGTGGCCATGAAGTCGACCAATGCAACTTGCATTTTGGGGAGTTACATTCATGCCCCTATGAAGGAGGCGAAAGGTCATCCTAACTTGCCACAAAAGGTGTTGCATCTGTTAACGGACGCTCAGGCGGCGGCGACCCAGGTGATTCAGTCTGGGTTGGACACCTCAGACTCCGTGGCAAGGGCTATGGGTATATCCATAGTGTCGAGGCATCAGGCTTGGCTGTGTTCATCAGGCTTCTCCTCGGATGTGCAAGCAACTCTTCTGGACCTGCCTTTTGACGGGGAAAAACTCTCTGGGACAAAAGCAAATTCTGCTCTTGAACGTTTCAGAGAGATCAGAGCCATAGGAAGGTCGTTGGGACTTCAGGCAGCCACTTCCTCTACCTTTAGGTCATATAGGAAGTTTAGGGGTTTTGGACGTGGCTCCTCCTTTCGTGGCAGGTTCCAGGCACCACAACAATCTGCAGGCTCCCTGCCTTACAGATCCTTCAGAGGCAGGGGCAGAGTACATACAAGAGGAGCCACCCAGCAGCACTCTGCCTCTTCCTCTTCCTCAGGAGGGGTGCAGCAGGGAAAGCAGCCTTAGTCCTCCACCACTCCCTGTTCACATGTCTCCGGTAGGGGGGAGACTTGCCCAGTTTCTTCCAATGTGGGAGTTTATAACATCAGACTCTTGGGTCATCGACATTGTGAAGAAGGGGTACGCTCTTCCCATTCGGGAGTTCCCTCCTACCTTCCCTCCCCGCCCATCCTTCTGTTCTGGAAGTGTTATCCCTATTGTCAAAAGGCGCAGTGGAGTTGGTCCCGGAGCAGGAGAGGGGTCAGGGCTGTTATTCAAGATACTTCCTGATCCCCAAAAAAGATGGTCAGTTGAGACCAATTCTGGACTTGAGGATTTTGAATTGGTTACTCAGGCAGGAAAAGTTCAAAATGCTGACCCTTTCACAGGTTCTTTTGGCGTTGAACGAAGGAGATTGGATGCTGTCGATTGCAGGATGCGTACTTCCATATTCGGATCCTCAAATCGCGCAGGAAGTATCTCTGATTTGTGGTGGGGTCGCAGCATTATCAGTTTGCGGTCCTCCCGTTTGGTCTTACTTCAGCACCTCGAGTCTTCACAAAGGTGATGGCGGTGGTTGCGGCAGAGCTCAGAAGAAGAGGGATAGCGGTGTTTCCTATCTGGACGATTGGTTGATCAAAGCCAAGACTCCAGGGCTCGTGCGGCGTCACCTGCAGTCGACAACTCAGTTGTTGTTCGACCTGGGTTTTTCGATCGATCAATGTGCCCAAATCTCACCTGGAGCCCGCGCAACGCCTCCTGTTCATAGGGGCAGTACTGGACACAACATTGAATTGGGCCTTTCCTCCGCCCCAGCGGGTTCAGGACATTCAGGCGTTGATTCCAATGTTTCGAAATGGAGTGGTAGTTCCAGTCCTCAAGGTCCTTTGTCTGCTCGCTCTGTTTGCTTCTTGCATACTGCTGGTCACTCATGCACGCTGGCACATAAGGGCTCTTCAGTGGTCCATCCGCAGGCAGTGGTTTCAGCACAAAGGAGATCTCGAGGATTTGATCAAGATCTCCAGAGACACTGTGGTGGATCTTCAGTGGTGGGCTGCGGTCGGCAACCTGTCGCAAGGAAGGCCATTCTAGCTGCCTCCGCCAGTGGCCACAGTTGTAACGGATGCTTCCACTCTAGGGTGGGGAGCTTATCTGGGGGACCTGGAGATCAAAGGCCTTTGGTCTCCAGTGGAACAGAGGTTTCACATCAATCTGTTGGAATTGCGGGCAGTACGTCTAGCTCTCAAGGCCTTTCTCCCTTCCATTCGTGGTCAGTCAGTCCAGGTCCGGACGGACAACACTACCGTGATGTGGTATATAAACAAGCAGGGAGGAGTGGGGTCGTACCTTCTTTGCAGAGAAGCTCTCCGACTCTGGTCCTGGCTTCAGGACCACAATATTTGCTTGGTAGCAAATCATTTGGCCGGAGTTCTGAATGTACTTGCGGATGTTCTCAGTCGACGCAGCTCGGTCGACCACGAGTGGCGTCTTCATCCGGATCTGGTTCTTTACATCTTCCAGATGTGGGGGTGTCCGCAGATAGATTTGTTTGCTACTCAGGAGAATGCGCAGTGCCCGTTGTTTTGCAGCCTCCAGTACCCGGTGCAAGGAGCTTTGGGGGACGCGTTTCAGATGTCCTGGAAGGGTCAGTTGCTTTACGCGTTTCCTCCCATACCCCTGATTCCTCGAGTTCTGAGGAAGATCCGCCAAGACCGGGCCTAGGTCATCTTGATCGCCCCGGATTGGCCAAGAAGGATGTGGTTTACAGACCTCCTCCAACTCTCTCCATACCCTCTGTCTCCCTTACAGGGTGGACCTCCTCTCGCAGTCGCAGGGGCAGATTCTACACCCCCACCTCCAGAGTCTGCACCTTCATGCCTGGAGATTGAACAGGGCAATCTGAGTGCTTTTTCTCTCCCACCGGAAGTGGTGGATGTTATTTTATCGGCCAGACGACACTCCACCAAATCAATCTATGCAAGTAGGTGGGCTAAATTTGTACGTTGGTGTGGAGAGAACCGAATTGATCCCTTAAAGGCTCACTTGTCTGATATATTATTATTTGCTCTTTCCTTGGCACAGAAGGGTTGTGCAGGTGCCACAGTTAAGGGCTATTTATCAGCACTGTCGGCTTTTCTGTGCCTCCCAGATCAACCTTCCTTGTTTAAATCTCCACTCGTTTTGAGGTTCGTTAAGGGTCTCACTAATAGGTTTCCGCCCACACCGTTTGTTATGCCACAGTGGGATCTTAACTTGGTATTAACATTTCTAATGGGATCGCCATTTGAACCAATGCATTCTTGTGCTTTGCGTTTGCTAGTCTTTAAGACTGTATTTCTGGTAGCCATAACATTGGCCAGAAGAGTGAGTGAGCTTCAGGCTCTTAGTGTAGAGTCTCCATACCTTTCCTTCTTTAGAGCCAAAGTGGTGTTAAGGACCAAGGCAGCTTTCCTCCCGAAGGTTGTTACACCCTTTCACTTGGGGCAGTCTATTACTCTCTCTTCCTTTTACCCTACGTCTCATCCATCCAAGGAGGAAGAGAGGCTCCACCGATTGGATCCACGAAGAGCATTGAGCTTCTTTGTCGACAGGACGAGGGAGCTCAGGCAAGATGATCAGCTCTTCGTTGGATACGTGGGGAAGAGGAAAGGCAGAGCAGTCCACAAGAGAACGCTATCCAGGTAGGTCATTCTCTATATCAAACTTTGTTAGAGCTAAGGCTGCTTCTTCGGCTTTAGCTAAGGGTGTTCCTGTGGTTGACATCTGCAAGGCGGCAACTTGGGCATCCCTCCATACTTTTGTCAAACATTATTGTTTGGATTCTGAGGCTAGGAGGGATGGCCATTTTGCTCGCTCGGTGCTGCAGGATTTCTTGGTTTGACCATTTAGGCACCCACCTCTGGAGGTAGTACTGCTTTGGGACTCTGGGGGTGATTCTGACCGCGGCGGACGGCGGTCACCGCCCGCCAAGCGGTTCACGCCGAAAGACCGCGGCGGTCATTCTGGCTTTCCCACTGGGCTGGCGGGCGACCGCCGAAAGTCCGCCCGCCAGCCCAGCGGGAAACACCCTTCCCACGAGGAAGCCGGCTCAGAATGGAGCTGGCGGAGTGGGAAGGTGCGACGGGTGCAGTTGCACCCGTCGCGAATTTCAGTGTCTGCAAAGCAGACACTGAAAATCTTTGTGGGGCCCTCTTACGGGGGCCCCTGCAGTGCCCATGCCATTGGCATGGGCACTGCAGGGGACCCCAGGGGCCCCACGACACCCCATACCGCCATCCTGTTCCTGGCAGGTGAACCGCCAGGAACAGGATGGCGGTATGGGCTGTCAGAATCCCCATGGTGGCGCAGCAAGCTATGCCGCCATGGCGGATTCCCATGGGCAGCGGAAAGTCGGCGGTACACCGCCGGCTTTCCGCTTCTGCCCGCAGCTGTACCGCCGTGGTCAGAATGCCCGGCGGAGCACCGCCAGCCTGTTGGCGGTGCTACCGCCGACCTCCGCCATGGCGGTAATTACCGCCAGGGTCAGAATGACCCCCTCTATCCTTTAGGTGAGGAATCCACAGGTAGGTGTATCCATCAGAAGAATAAGTTACTTACCTTCGGTAACGCTTTTTCTGGTGGATACATTAACTACCTGTGAATTCCTCATGGTCCCACCCGCCTCCCCGTTGCCTGACTGGTCGTTCCACGAAATCCGTGGGTGAGCACCATTGTCTTGTATACATATATATATAAATATATATATGCCTGTGTTATGTATATAGTTATAGCATGTATATATGTATTTCTTTCTCTGGTTTTGATAATTCAAGTACACATCATTGGATTTGACTGGCATATTTGGTCTATATATAACAGTTATTGCTGTTAGTTTCTTATTATTTTTATTGTAATAAATGTTGCGTTTTCACTTCATTTGATGTGATTACATTCTCTTCAAGGTCAATGTTCACCTGTTTGCCTCTAAGGCACGTAAAAAATGGTGAAAACTGACTTCTGCACGTCAACGAGAGCTTCTTATTGCTTGGATGACGTCATACGGCATCGCGTGGAGTCAGGCAATTGTGACGTCATTGTCGACGTGCAGAGCTAGAAGAAATTTCCGTTGAAGCTGGCGCGAGGAGAGAATTCTTTAGGTGAGGAATCCACAGGAAGTTAATGTATCCACCAGAAAAAGCGTTACCGAAGGTAAGTAACTCATTAATTTGGTATATGATTTTCTTATGAAAAGCACCAAATGACAAAGTGGTAAAGCGGTTGCAAGTACTAATGTAGGAGGCTGGCCTGGCTTATAGTGGGTACCTTGTGGTACTTACACCTTGTGCAAGGTCCAGTTATCCCTTATTAGTAGAATAGAGGTGTTTCTAGCAGCTTAGGCTGATAGAAGATAGCTATGGCAAAGCAGCTTAGGCTGAACTAGGAGACATGCAAAGCTCCTACTATACCACTTAAATCATATAGCACAAAATCATAAGAAAACACAATACTCAGAGTTACTAAAAATAAAGGTACTTTATTTTAGTGACAATATGCCAAAAGTATCTCAGAGGATACCCTCACTTAGGAGGCAAGTAATATACACAAATTATATGTACACAGAACCAAAACAGGTAAGTAACAGTAAGAAAAGTAGTGCAAACAATGTAGAATCACAGTAGGATGCAATAGGTAAACATAGGTCTAGGGGCAACACAAACCATATACTCCAAAAGTGGAATTCGAATCATGAATGGACCCCAGACCTATGGGAGATTGTAGAGGGTTTCTGGGACTGTGAGAAAGCAGTAAGGGTGTCCAAAATACCCCATCCCAAGACCCTAGAAAGTAGGTGTAAAGTTACCCTACTACCCCAAAAAGACACAATAGTTGTGATAGGGGGATTCTGCAAGAACCACAAGCACCAGCAAAACACTGAAGAATGATTCCTGGACTTGAGGACCCGAAAAGGAAGGGGACCAAGTCCAAGAGTCGCAATAGTGTCCAGGGGGGGCAGGAGCCCAGGAAACCCTGGATGAAGGGGCAAAACAGCTGCCTCGGGTGGAAGAAGCTGAAGATTCTGCAACAAAGAAAAGGACTAGGAACTTCTCCTTTGGATGGAAGATGTCCCACGGCGTGCTGGATGTTGAAGAAGTGTTTCCACGCAGAAATACCGCAAACAAGCCTTGCTAGCTGCAAAGGTCGCAGTAGAGGTTTTAGGGTGCTGCTGGGGACCATGAAGGACCAGGATGTCGCCCCATGGAGGAGGAGACAGAGGGGGTGCTCAGCAACTCATCTAATTGTTGAGAAAAAGGGTGAGGTTACATACTTGGTAGACCTTGGCACTGCCAGGAGTCCCCTTAGGGTGCTCCATGTCAACTGCCTGAAACCCTACTGTGACAGGGCTGATCTCACCCTGCACATGGCAACTGATGAGGGGCAGGAAGAAGAGAGTGACCCTCTCCCTGATCTCTTCTCCACCACTGAAGCTGATGCCTTAGTGGAGGGTGTAGTACTTGCAGATTGTCTTACTGCAGAGCAGAAAGATAACTGTAAATCTTTTAAGTCCGTTTTCTGAACTCTTCTCACTGATACCAGGTACCACTACTTGGTGTGAGCATACAATTGATACTGGAGACAGTTTACCTGTCAAAAGTAAGATTTATAGACAGCCTGACCATGTCAGGGACTGCATTAAACAAGAGGTTCAGAAAATGCTAGACTTAGGAGTGATTGAGCCTTCAGAAAGCCCATGGGCTAGCCCAGTGGTGGTTGTCCCTAAACTTCACAGTAAGGATGGAAATAGAAAGATGAGGTTTTGTGTTGACTATAGAGGGCTCAACCAAGTAACCAAAACAGATTCCCACCCTATACCGAGGGCAGATGAGCTCATAGATACACTGGCTTCTGCCAAGTATTTAAGCACTTTTGATCTAACTGCAGGGTATTGTCAGATTAGGTTATCAGAAGATGCTAAACCAAAGACTGCATTTTCAACTACCGGAGGGCACTATCAATTTACTGTAATGCCCTTTGGTCTGAAAAATGCACCTGCCACTTTTCAAAGGTTGGTGTACACAGTCCTGCAAAGGTTGGAAGCTTTTAGTGCAGTATATCTAGATGATATAGCTGATCACCAGGTCCATCTGTGGAAAGTTTTGAAGGCCCTGCATAAGGCAAGCCTCACTATCAAGGCCTCAAAGTGCCAGATAGGGCAGGGGAAAGTGGTTTATCTGGGCCACCTGGTAGGTGGGGAACAGATTGCACCACTGCTGGGGAAGATCCAGACCATTATGGAATGGGCTCCCCCTACAACTCATACCCAGGTGAGAGCCTTTTTAGGCCTCACAGGGTACTATAGGGGATTCATCAAGAATTATGGCTCCATAGCAGCTCCTCTTAATGATCTCACTAGCAAAAAGATGCCTAAAAAGGTATTGTGGACACCTAGCTGTCAAAAAGCTTTTGATAAGCTCAAACAGGCCATGTTTTCTGCACCTGTCTAAAAAGCCCTTGCTACTACAAAAAAATCATAGTCCAGACTGATGCTTTTGAATTAGGGGTTGGGGCAGTGCTATCAGAGCTGAATACTGAGGGCCAGAATCAACCTGTTGCTTTTATCAACAGGAGGTTGACCCCTAGAGAAAAATGTTGGTCTGCCATAGAGAGGGAGGCCTTTGCTGTGGTCTGGGAACTGAAAAAGTTGAGACCATACCTGTTTGGTACTCACTTCATGGTTCAGACAGACCACAAACCTCAACTTTGGCTAAAACAAATGAAAGGTGAAAACCCTAAATTGTTGAATGGACCCCAGGCCTAGTGTAGTGTGTAGAGGGTCACTGGGAGTGTAAGAAAACACTAAGGGTGTCCAAGATACGCCACCCCAAGACCCTGAAAAGTAGGAGTAAAGTTACCCTACTTCCCCAAAACACACTAAAGTCATGATTGGAGATTCTGCAAAGGCAACAACTGACTGC
Source organism: Pleurodeles waltl (assembly GCF_031143425.1). NCBI lineage: Eukaryota > Metazoa > Chordata > Amphibia > Caudata > Salamandridae > Pleurodeles > Pleurodeles waltl. The sequence goes on along the minus strand of NC_090444.1, from coordinate 1,129,595,086 downwards.
AAAGCACTGAAGACGGATTCCTGGACCTGAGGACCTGTAAAGGAAGCAGAGCAAGGCCAAGAGTCACGAAAGTGTCCAGTGGGGGCTGGAGCCCACTAAACCCCGGATGAAGGTACAAAAGGGCTGCCTCTGGGTGGAAAAAGCTGAAGATTCTGCAACAACGGAAGATGCCAGGAACCTTTCCTTTGCACAGAAGATGTCCCTCGGCGTGCTGGAGGATGCAGAGTTGTATCCATGCAGAAAGACTGCAAACAAGCCTTGCTACCTGCAAAGGTTGTGGTTAAAGAAAATGGGTGTTGCCTGGGCCCAGGAAGGACCAGGAGGTTGCCCTTTGGAAGAGGAAACAGAGGGGGCACTCAGCAGCACAGAGAGCCCATGCAGAAGCAGGCAGCACCCGCAGAAGCACTTGAACAGACATTCAAGAAATCTGAGCCCGGTGGTTGTCTCAGCACTACAAAGGAGGGTGTCACGAAGTTGGAGGTCAACTCAGCGAGTTGAGCAATGCAGGACGGAGTGCTGGGGACCTCGGATATGCTGTGCATGAAGGATTCCTTGGAAAAGTGCACAGAAGCCCTAGCAGCTGCAGTTCATGCAGTACGCAGGAGTACTGTCTGGCGTGGGGAAGCAAGGACTTACCTCCACCAGATTTTGACAGAAGGACCACTGGACTGTCGTGGTCACTTGGATCCAGCTCCTGTGTTCCAGGGACCACGCTCATCGCGATGAGAGGGGACCCAGAGGACCGGTTAAGCGGACTTTGGTGTCTGCGTTAGCAGGGGGAAGATTCCGTCGACCCACAGGAGATTTCCTCTTGGCTTCTAGTGCAGGGTGAAGGCAGACAGCCCTCAGAGCATGCACCACCAGGAACCTGTCGAGAAAGCCGGCTGGATTAGGCGCTACAATGTTGCTGGTAGTCATCTTGCTACTTTGTTGCAGTTTTGCAGGCATCCTGGACCAGTCAGCGGTCGATCCTTGGCAGAAGTCGAAGAGAGAGATGCAGAGGAACTCTGGTGAGCTCTTGCATTCGTTACCTGAAGAGAAACCCACAGGAGAGACCCTAAATAGCCCTCAGAGGAGGATAGGCTATCTAATCAGGTAAGCACCTATCAGGAGGGGTCTCTGACTGGCCACTCAGAGGCCTCCATTGTGCCCTCACACCTCTGCATTCAAGAGGGCAGAGGTCTGGGACACACTGGAGGAGCTCTGGGCACCACCCCTGGGGTGGTGATGGGTAGGGGAGTGTTACTCCCCTTTCCTTTGTCCAATTTCACGCCAGGGCAGGTGCTGGGGGAGCCCTGAACCAGTGTAGACTGGCTTATGCAAGGAGGGCACCATCTATGCCCTTCAAAGCATTTCCAGAGGCTGGGGGAGGCTACTCCTCTGCAGCCTTTACCACCTATTTCGAAAGGGAGAGGGTGTAACACCCTCTCTCAGAGGAAATCCTTTGTTCTGCCTTCCTGGGACTGGGCTGGCCAGACCCCAGGAGGACAGAGGCCTGTGGGTTGGCAGCAGCGGTAGCGGCAGTGAAAACCCCAGAGAGATAGTTTGGCAGTACCCGGGGTCCATACTGGAGCCCTAGGGATGCATGGGATTGGCACCCCAATACCAGATTTGGCATGGGGGATCAATTCCATGATCTTAGACATGTTACATGGCCATATTCGGAGTTACCGTTGTGAAGCTACATATAGGTATTGACCTATATGTAGTGCACGTGTGTAATGGTGTCCCCGCACTCACAAAGTCTGGGGAAATTGCCCTGAACAAAGTGGGGGCACCTTGGCTAGTGCCAGGGTGCCCTCACACTTAGTAACTTTGCACCTAACCTTCACTATGTGAGGGTTAGATATATAGGTGACTTATAAGTTACTTAAGTGCTGTGTAAAATGGCTGTGAAATAACGTGGACATTATTTCACTCAGGCTGCAGTGGCAGTCCTGTGTAATATTGGTCTGAGCTCCCTATGGGTGGCAAAAGAAATGCTGCAGCCCATAGGGATCTCCTGGAACCCCAATACCCTGGGTACCTACATACTATATACTAGGGATTTATAAGGGTGTTCCAGTGTGCCAATCAGAATTGGTGAAAATGGTCACTAGCCTGCAGCGACAATTTTAAAAGCAGAGAGAGCATAAGCACTGAGGTTTTGGTTAGCAGAGCCTCAGTGACATAGTTAGGCACCACACAGGGAACACATTTAGGCCACAAGCTATGAGCACTGAGGTCCTGACTAGCAGGATCCCAGTGACACAGTCAAAAACAAACTGACACAGAAGTAAAAATGGGGGTAACATGCCAGGCAAGATAGTACTTTCCTACAAAACCTTTTCCTTTTTCTCTTTTAAATGCACCCCTTTTTGCTATGAGGAAAACGGGCTGCATTTCCAAAAATAACCTGTTTATTTAAAAGCCATCACCGACATGGTGGTCGGAAGTCACTAACAGGCCACCATTCCTGTGAGTGCAGCCATTCCCATTGGGAATCACAAACAGTCTCCTTCATACTGTTGTACATTTTGTTTTGCGACTTGTAATTTGCGATTCCCAAACTGATCACTGATTGCGAGTCACAAAACAGATCGCAGATTGCAAGTCGCAAAACAAACTGTCATACATCTGGCCCCAAGGCTTTTGTAATTTTGCCTTTAGTCTTGGCATCTGCACTTTCAAAAAACCAAGGATAATAAACCCTCTTTTTACATTTTTGCTTCATTGGATAACTCATGAGTATGACTGAAAAAAAATAGGTTGATAGCGAAGCTGGGTGGTTTTATCCACTAACTTGGGGTGTCAGCAGTGGCGCTGACACCACATATTCACATAAACTCCTCAGCAAATGGTGCATAATACCAACTTAGACCTCTTTAAGAGATTAAGGGGCAGATGTACAAAGCATTTTTCTGGTCGCAAACGGTCCACCTGGCTACTTGCGACTGAAAAAATGCTTTCTTCTACGTACCAAAGAAAAATGCAACTCATTACCTTGTTTACTGAATCGCATTTTGCTTTTGTGATTCGGTATTAGGGCGGGGCATGTTAGGGTGTCAACTTCAAGTTGGTGGTAACCCATTCACAAATGGGAAGGGGTAGCCAGGGACTCCTTCCCCTTTGTGAATGTAAGTGTAAATATGTTTTTAGAGCAGATAGTGTTGGTTGAGGAGAGTTATGTGAAAGGGCTAATTACAGCCCATTTTGTTCACACCAATACATAATAGTTGTTTTACACTGCTTACATTATATCTATGAATCCTATTGCAACATGTACATATTTTCCTTTGGATCTGGGTTTTTTGGGAATGGTTCATTTTTGTATAATACCGCAAATAAGTAAACACATTTATAAATAAACAAACAAACACAGCTCGGAGGGGTTATGCTAATTTGTTGAGAAAACATTTTTTCAAAGATCAAGAAGTTAGATTAGTGCATGATGTTGGGAAATGATGGTTCGATGCTGCTTTCAATAAATAGTGCTTTCCTTGTTACATTTTTAGATTAGTCATACCTGGTCCAAGCAAATGTTTATTTGATTTGCAATCATTAATTTTTTTCTTAGATTTTGTTTTATTTGAACCTGCAAATTTTTCGATGTTAGAAAATAAATATAATCATTTTCTAATATGGAGATTAGTATGTTGTATATTACTGTTTTTTGCAATATTACAATTAGGTTTATATATAGACTACAGCTATAAAATCACGTGCCACATGCAGAACACTGGTAAGAAACTCAGATAGTAGATTGCTCACCGCTGACATCTGAGGTGACTTGCAAATCACAAGACTAAATCTCAGCAAGGCCAACTTGGCCTTTCATCCTTCCGAGGCTGATTAATTGTTGGGAATTTTTAGATATTGGATGCACACATTTCAGACGCCCAAACGAAGATGCAGAAATTGTATTTGATTATATCGTGTTTTAATTGCATTTCTATACCTCTTCATACCCCTAATGGAGCACGAAAACCTTTCCACTGGAGTGTTAGCATGCTGCTCTGTAGGCTGTGATTAGTTCGAAGAGTGTAGGTGTATAATATGTTCTATGTGGAGAGTGTATTTTTTAAAATATTTTCCATAAAGAAAAGTTAGAGTTCGTATCGAAGGCGAGTGGGTAATAAAATTCTCTCACCATTTTCATCTTATTGTGGGCTGAAATATCATCAAAAGAAAGTAACATTTCATTCAGAAATCTTTCTGGGAATCTACCAACGTAGCTCATCAGTCAAACTAGTCGCCTCACAAATGACTTGGAACTTCTCACACATTTTTCAACGCCTTGGAACTTCTCACTCATTTTTCAACGCCATTTATACAGGTCTCCTACGACCTTGGGAACGATACAGTTTTCAAAAATTGTTCTCAGCTAGCGAACATTCATTCAGATCCTATAGCTAAAGGGTAAAGATGAGGCATGAACGTTACACCCAAAGAAGTGTTTTTTTTTTGCCTTAGAACCAGAATAGTGCTTTTATCCTGTTATATTTAACTGTGCTTGAGGTTGGGGTGAAACTAACAGGAGTGACAGAAAGGACTGCTTATACCTACATTGAATCATCTTGTATGGTTGACAGAGTGAGGATTCCAAAGTGTGGCCTTTATGGGAAGTGGTTTGATGTCCTGCATGATTACCAAAGTGGTTCTCATATTGTATTGCTGTTGGCTGCACTTAGGAATGGAGTGGAGCAAACCAATAGTTTGACATATGCTTGTGGCTCCCATCCTTGTTTTGGAGTTTCTTGAGTGGATACGGTCTTGAGCCATCTGTTGGGGTAAGGCTGGGTCCTTTCCAGATCTAAGTTATGGTTGGTAGCCCCCAGCACTGAATCTTCCCTCGGATGACCCCCCTGCTTCAGCTCAACACATGCACTGTTTCCATTCGTGGGTTTTTATCCCTTTTGCTGCTAGGCCTTTTTCCTCCAGAATGCAGAGCTTTATTTTGGCTATTTGGGGAAGTTGACGCTTAGGCCTCCATTAGTATTTTTCCTGATAAGATATCTATGCCAAATGTGTGTCCTTTTTCCCAACATCATAGGGATTCTGGGGGAAGGAGGGGTTTGTGGATTCCCCTGGAGAGGACCAGGAAAACAAACAAAATACAGCAATTACTTTTTTTGTTGGGGGGCGGGAATGGGATAAAAGTGATGAACAACATAGGGCCTCATTTGCAAGAATCTGACACATCGGGTCTGATGTCAGATTTCTTGCGCTACCCTGCGCCCCCCCCCCCAACATCGCCATGGATGCACTGTATTTACAATACAGAGCTCCGCGGCGCATGTTACCACAGATGCGTGAGAAATTCTGACCCATTTGTGGCACTAAAGTCACGCGTTACTGGACTGGAGTAAAAAAAAAATGTTTGCTCTGAGCATAGAACAACACAGTGAATCTTGTAGATTTCACTGCACCAGTTCTGCATGGCTTTTAACATGGAAATGCCTACCTTGCAAACATTATACTTGGTGCAGGTATAATGTGGTGTAAGGCTTCACAAACTGCTGCAATGGTCCCATTGCACCAGTTTGTAAATTTGGCACACTGTAGGGGACTGCTTTGCGCCACCGCTGTGTAAAAAAAAACAATGATGCAACGGTGGCCCAAGGGGCTTGTAAATAAGCCCCATAGTTCCCTTTTTCCCCTAAATATGGAATCAGCGAAAGTCTTGTTGTATTAAAATCACCATCTTTCCAGCTTTCAAGAACAAGAAGACTTGAATCAAAAAAGCTATTTTTTACCAAAGTTTGGCCTTTTTTAAGAGGCAGTCCATTTTTCATAATCTTTGTGCTTGCAGCGTGCTTCCAGTTTGTGGTGGAGACAGATGTGAAACCCATTGGAGATGCCCTAATTACATAATTCTGAATTCAGCTTAGGGTCATTTGTGTATATTTTGTGTGGTTTTTTCAAAGAAACTCACTGTCAAATAAAAAATGGAATGAGTTGGGAAACAAAAGCCATTTGTGACAACGTTTTTATATGCAAATTCTTGTCACAATGGCAAATTTACAAAAGAGACATGTCATTACGTCCGCTAGACCCTTCTTGTCGTTGGGATACATGGGGTTTCTAAGTTCTTGAAGAATCCAAGGTACCCAGAGCAAACAGCCGAGCTGCACCTTACAATGGTTTTTCTTTGTGTGCCATCTATACAGCAATTTATACGGTAAAATAAAAATGGTGAAAAATGAGTATTAAGGAAACATATATTGGTCTGAAATTTACACCAGATGCTGAGCTTGGGAGCAGTGGTTAATAGTAAGTCTTTGAATTTGTGGGTACCCTTTCTAGAATATGATTTAGAGGGCATTTTGCAAAATGTCTTATCTCCTTCACACTGGCTTACATTTGGAAAGCACAAATGCAGAGACAACCAATTGGTATTAACAGATGTTCTCTGTAGGAAGTTGGCTCTGTATGTGCTATTTCAAAGTAAGGAATAGCATGCACAGAGTCCAAGGGTTCCCCTTAGAGGTAAAATAGTGGTAAAAATAGATAATACTAATGCTCTATTTTGTGGTAGTGTGGTCGAGCAGTAGGCTTATCCAAGGAGTAGTGTTAAGCATTTGTTGTACATACACATAGACAATAGATGAGGCACACACACTCAGAGACAAATCCAGCCAATAGGTTTTTATATAGAAAAATATCTTTTCTTAGTTTATTTTAAGAACCACAGGTTCAAATTCTACATGTAATATCTCATTCGAAAGGTATTGCAGGTAAGTACTTTAGGAACTTCAAATCATCAAAATTGCATGTATACTTTTCAAGTTATTCACAAATAGCTGTTTTAAAAGTGGACACTTAGTGCAATTTTCACAGTTCCTAGGGGAGGTAAGTATTTGTTAGGTTAACCAGGTAAGTAAGACACTTACAGGGCTTAGTTCTTGGTCCAAGGTAGCCCACCGTTGGGGGTTCAGAGCAACCCCAAAGTTACCACACCAGCAGCTCAGGGCCGGTCAGGTGCAGAGTTCAAAGTGGTGCCCAAAACACATAGGCTAGAATGGAGAGAAGGGGTGCCCCGGTTCCGGTCTGCTTGCAGGTAAGTACCCGCGTCTTCGGAGGGCAGACCAGGGGGGTTTTGTAGGGCACCGGGGGTGACACAAGCCTACACAGAAATTTCACCCTCAGCAGCGCGGGGGCGGCCGGGTGCAGTGTAGAAACAAGCGTCGGGTTTGTAATGGAAGTCAATGGGAGATCTAGGGATCTCTTCAGCGCTGCAGGCAGGCAAGGGGGGGGTTCCTCGGGGAAACCTCCCCTTGGTCGAGGGAGAGGGACTCCTGGGGGTCACTCCTCCAGTGAAAGTCCGGTCCTTCAGGTCCTGGGGGCTGCGGGTGCAGGGTCTCTCCCAGGCGTCGGGACTTAGGATTCAAAGAGTCGCGGTCAGGGGAAGCCTCGGGATTCCCTCTGCAGGCGGCGCTGTGGGGGCTCAGGGGGGACAGGTTTTTGTACTCACAGTCTTAGAGTAGTCCTGGGGTCCCTCCTGAAGTGTTGGATCGCCACCAGCCGAGTCGGGGTCGCCGGGTGCAGTGTTGCAAGTCTCACGCTTCTTGCGGGGAGCTTGCAGGGTTCTTTAAAGCTGCTGGAAACAAAGTTGCAGCTTTTCTTGGAGCAGGTCCGCTGTCCTCGGGAGTTTCTTGTCTTTTCGAAGCAGGGGCAGTCCTCAGAGGAGGTCGAGGTCGCTGGTCCCTTTGGAAGGCGTCGCTGGAGCAGGATCTTTGGAAGGCAGGAGACAGACCGGTGAGTTTCTGGAGCCAAGGCAGTTGTCGTCTTCTGGTCTTCCTCTGCAGGGGTTTTCAGCTAGGCAGTCCTTCCTCTTGTAGTTGCAGGAATCTAATTTTCTAGGGTTCAGGGTAGCCCTTAAATACTAAATTTAAGGGTGTGTTTAGGTCTGGGGGGTTAGTAGCCAATGGCTACTAGCCCTGAGGGTGGGTACACCCTCTTTGTGCCTCCTCCCAAGGGGAGGGGGTCACAATCCTAACCCTATTGGGGGAATCCTCCATCTGCAAGATGGAGGATTTCTAAAAGTTAGAGTCACTTCAGCTCAGGACACCTTAGGGGCTGTCCTGACTGGCCAGTGACTCCTCCTTGTTTTTCTCATTATTTTCTCCGGCCTTGCGGCCAAAAGTGGGGCCTGGCCGGAGGGGGCGGGCAGCTCCACTAGCTGGAGTGTCCTGCTGGGTTGGCACAAAGGAGGTGAGCCTTTGAGGCTCACCGCCAGGTGTGACAATTCCTGCCTGGGGGAGGTGTTAGCATCTCCACCCAGTGCAGGCTTTGTTACTGGCCTCAGAGTGACAAAGGCACTCTCCCCATGGGGCCAGCAACATGTCTCGGTTTGTGGCAGGCTGCTAAAACTAGTCAGCCTACACAGATAGTCGGTTAAGTTTCAGGGGGCACCTCCAAGGTGCCCTCTGGGGTGTATTTTATAATAAAATGTACACTGGCATCAGTGTGCATTTATTGTGCTGAGAAGTTTGATACCAAACTTCCCAGTTTTCAGTGTAGCCATTATGGTGCTGTGGAGTTCGTGTTTGACAGACTCCCAGACCATATACTCTTATGGCTACCCTGCACTTACAATGTCTAAGGTTTTGTTTAGACACTGTAGGGGTACCATGCTCATGCACTGGTACCCTCACCTATGGTATAGTGCACCCTGCCTTAGGGCTGTAAGGCCTGCTAGAGGGGTGGCTTACCTATACCGCATAGGCAGTGAGAGGCTGGCATGGCACCCTGAGGGGAGTGCCATGTCGACTTACTCGTTTTGTCCTCACTAGCACACACAAGCTGGCAAGCAGTGTGTCTGTGCTGAGTGAGAGGTCTCCAGGGTGGCATAAGACATGCTGCAGCCCTTAGAGACCTTCCTTGGCATCAGGGCCCTTGGTACTGGAAGTACCAGTTACAAGGGACTTATCTGGATGCCAGGGTCTGCCAATTGTGGATACAAAAGTACAGGTTAGGGAAAGAACACTGGTGCAGGGGCCTGGTTAGCAGGCCTCAGCACACTTTCAATTGTAAACATAGCATCAGCAAAGGCAAAAAGTCAGGGGGCAACCATGCCAAGGAGGCATTTCCTTACACAACCCCCCCCCAAACGAAAGAGGATGAGACTAACCTTTCCCAAGAGAGTCTTCATTTTCTAAGTGGAAGAACCTGGAAAGGCCATCTGCATTGGCATGGGCAGTCCCAGGTCTGTGTTCCACTATAAAGTCCATTCCCTGTAGGGAGATGGACCACCTCAACAGTTTAGGATTTTCACCTTTCATTTGCATCAGCCATTTGAGAGGTCTGTGGTCAGTTTGAACTAGGAAGTGAGTCCCAAAGAGGTATGGTCTCAGCTTCTTCAGGGACCAAACCACAGCAAAGGCCTCCCTCTCAATGGCACTCCAACGCTGCTCCCTGGGGAGTAACCTCCTGCTAATGAAAGCAACAGGCTGGTCAAGGCCATCATCATTTGTTTGGGACAAAACTGCCCCTATCCCATGTTCAGAGGCATCAGTCTGCACAATGAACTGCTTAGAATAATCTGGAGCTTTTAGAACTGGTGCTGAGCACATTGCCTGTTTCAGGGTGTCAAAGGCCTGTTGGCATTCCACAGTCCAGTTCACTTTCTTGGGCATTTTCTTGGAGGTGAGTTCAGTGAGGGCTGTCACAATGGATCCATATCCCTTCACAAACCTCCTGTAATACCCAGTCAAGCCAAGGAATGCCCTGACTTGAGTCTGGGTTTTTGGAGCTACCCAGTCCAGAATAGTCTGGATCTTGGGTTGGAGTGGCTGAACTTGGCCTCCACCTACAAGGTGGCCCAAGTAAACCACAGTTCCCTGCCCTATCTGGCATTTGGATGCCTTGATAGAGAGGCCTGCAAATTGCAGAGCCTTCAAAACCTTCTTCAGGTGGACCAGGTGATCCTGCCAGGTGGAGCTAAAGACAGCAATATCATCAAGATAAGCTGTGCTAAAGGACTCCAAGCCAGCAAGGACTTGATTCACCAACCTTTGGAAGGTGGCAGGGGCATTCTTTAAACCAAAGGGCATAACAGTAAACTGATAATGCCCATCAGGTGTGGAGAATGCTGTTTTCTCTTTTGCTCCAGGTGCCATTTTTATTTGCCAGTACCCTGCTGTCAAGTCAAAGGTACTTAAGAATTTGGCAGCACCTAATTTGTCTATGAGCTCATCAGCTCTTGGAATTGGATGAGCATCTGTCTTGGTGACAGAATTGAGTCCTCTGTAGTCCACACAAAACCTCATCTCTTTCTTTCCATCTTTGGTGTGAGGTTTGGGGACTAAGACCACTGGGCTAGCCCAGGGGCTGTCAGAGCGCTCAATTACTCCCAATTCCAGCATCTTGTGGACTTCCACCTTGATGCTTTCCTTAACATGGTCAGACTGTCTAAAGATTTTGTTTTTGACAGGCATGCTGTCTCCTGTGTCCACATCATGGGTACACAGGTGTGTCTGACCAGGGGTTAAGGAGAAGAGTTCAGGAAACTGTTGTAGGACTCTCCTACAATCAGCTTGCTGTTGGCCAGAGAGGGTGTCTGAGTAGATCACTCCATCTACTGAGCCATCTTTTGGGTCTGATGACAGAAGATCAGGGAGAGGTTCACTCTCTGCCTCCTGATCCTCATCTGTTACCATCAACAGATTCACATCAGCCCTGTCATGGAAGAGCTTAAGGCGGTTCACATGGATCACCCTCTTGGGGCTCCTGCTTGTGCCCAGGTCCACCAGGTAGGTGACCTGACTCTTCCTTTCTAGCACTGGGTAAGGGCCACTCCATTTGTCCTGGAGTGCCCTGGGAGCCACAGGCTCCAGAACCCAGACTTTCTGCCCTGGTTGGAACTCAACCAGTGCAGCCTTTTGGTCATACCAAAACTTCTGGAGCTGTTGGCTGGCCTCAAGGTTTTTGGTTGCCTTTTCCATGTACTCTGCCATCCTAGAGCGAAGGCCAAGTACATAGTCCACTATGTCCTGTTTAGGCTCATGGAGAGGTCTCTCCCAGCCTTCTTTAACAAGGGCAAGTGGTCCCCTTACAGGATGTCCAAACAGAAGTTCAAAGGGTGAGAATCCTACTCCCTTCTGTGGCACCTCTCTGTAAGCGAAAAGCAGACATGGCAAGAGGACATCCCATCTCCTTTTGAGTTTTTCTGGGAGCCCCATGATCATGCCTTTTAATGTCTTGTTGAATCTCTCAACCAAGCCATTAGTTTGTGGATGGTATGGTGTAGTGAATTTATAAGTCACTCCACACTCATTCCACATGTGTTTTAGGTATGCTGACATGAAGTTGGTACCTCTGTCAGACACCACCTCCTTAGGGAAACCCACTCTGGTAAAGATACCAATGAGGGCCTTGGCTACTGCAGGGGCAGTAGTCGACCTAAGGGGAATAGCTTCAGGATACCTGGTAGCATGATCCACTACTACCAGGATATACATATTTCCTGAGGCTGTGGGAGGTTCTAGTGGACCAACTATGTCCACACCCACTCTTTCAAAGGGAACCCCCACCACTGGAAGTGGAATGAGGGGGGCCTTTGGATGCCCACCTGTCTTACCACTGGCTTGACAGGTGGGGCAGGAGAGGCAAAACTCCTTAACCATGTTGGACATATTGGGCCAGTAGAAGTGGTTGACTAACCTCTCCCACGTCTTGGTTTGTCCCAAATGTCCAGCAAGGGGAATGTCATGGGCCAATGTTAGGATGAACTTCCTGAACAGCTGAGGCACTACCACTCTCCTAGTGGCACCAGGTTTGGGGTCTCTGGCCTCAGTGTACAGGAGCCCATCTTCCCAATAGACCCTATGTGTTCCATTTTTCTTGCCTTTGGACTCTTCAGCAGCTTGCTGCCTAAGGCCTTCAAGAGAGGGACAGGTTTCTTGTCCCTTACACAGCTCCTCCCTTGAGGGTCCCCCTGGGCCTAAGAGCTCAACCTGATAAGGTTCAAGCTCCAAAGGCTCAGTTCCCTCAGAGGGCAGAACTTCTTCCTGAGAAGAGAGGTTCCCTTTCTTTTGCTGTGTTGCAGTTGGTTTCCCAACTGACTTTCCTGTTCTCTTGGTAGGCTGGGCCATTCTTCCAGACTCCAGCTCTACTTGTTCACCCTGTGCCTTGCATTGTGCTCTTGTTTTCACACACACCAGTTCAGGGATACCCAGCATTGCTGCATGGGTTTTTAGTTCTACCTCAGCCCATGCTGAGGACTCCAGGTCATTTCCAAGCAGACAGTCCACTGGGATATTTGAGGAGACCACCACCTGTTTCAGGCCATTGACCCCTCCCCATTCTAAAGTAACCATTGCCATGGGATGTACTTTTCTCTGATTGTCAGCGTTGGTGACTGTGTAAGTTTTTCCAGTCAGGTATTGGCCAGGGGAAACCAGTTTCTCTGTCACCATGGTGACACTGGCACCTGTATCCCTCAGGCCCTCTATTCTAGTCCCATTAATTAAGAGTTGCTGTCTGTATTTTTGCATGTTAGGCGGCCAGACAGCTAGTGTGGCTAAATCCACCCCACCCTCAGAAACTAGAGTAGCTTCAGTGTGGACCCTGATTTGCTCTGGGCACACTGTTGATCCCACTTGGAGACTAGCCATACCAGTATTACCTGGATGGGAGTTTGGAGTGGAACCTTTCTTGGGACAGGCCTTGTCTCCAGTTTGGTGTCCATGCTGTTTACAGCTATGACACCAGGCCTTTTTGGGATCAAAGTTTTTACCCTTGTACCCATTGTTTTGTGAAGAGGCTCTGGGCCCACCCTCCTGTGCAAGTTTTTGGGGGCCTGTAGAAGACTCTTTACTATTTTTAGTTTTGGTTGTCTCATCACCCTTCCCCTGGGGAGTCTTTGTGACCCCTTTCTTTTGGTCACCCCCTGTTGAAGTCTTGGACACCCTTGTCTTGACCCAATGGTCCGCCTTCTTTCCCAATTCTTGGGGAGAAATTGGTCCTAGGTCTACCAGATGCTGATGCAGTTTATCATTGAAACAATTACTTAACAGGTGTTCTTTCACAAATAAATTGTACAGCCCATCATAATTACTTACACCACTGCCTTGAATCCAACCATCTAGTGTTTTCACTGAGTAGTCAACAAAGTCAACCCAGGTCTGGCTCGAGGATTTTTGAGCCCCCCTGAACCTAATCCTGTACTCCTCAGTGGAGAATCCAAAGCCCTCAATCAGGGTACCCTTCATGAGGTCATAAGATTCTGCATCTTTTCCAGAGAGTGTGAGGAGTCTATCCCTACACTTTCCAGTGAACATTTCCCAAAGGAGAGCACCCCAGTGAGATCTGTTCACTTTTCTGGTTACACAAGCCCTCTCAAAAGCTGTGAACCATTTGGTGATGTCATCACCATCTTCATATTTTGTCACAATCCCTTTGGGGATTTTTAACATGTCAGGAGAATCTCTGACCCTATTTATATTGCTGCCACCATTGATGGGTCCTAGGCCCATCTCTTGTCTTTCCCTTTCTATGGCTAGGAGCTGTCTCTCTAAAGCCAATCTTCTGGCCATCCTGGCTAACAGGAGGTCATCTTCACTGAGAGCATCCTCAGTGATTTCAGAAATGTGGGACCCTCCTGTGAGGGACTCACTATTTCTGACTAACACAGTTGGAGACAGGACTTGAGGGGTCCTGTTCTCCCTATTTAGGACTGGAGGAGGGACATTGGCCTCCAAGTCACTAATTTCTTCCTCTGTGATGTCATCATCAGAGGGGTTGGCTTTTTCAAACTCTGCCAACAGCTCCTGGAGCTGAATTTTGGTAGGTCTGGAGCCAATGGTTATTTTCTTTATATTACAGAGAGACCTTAGCTCCCTCATCTTAAGATGGAGGTAAGGTGTGGTGTCGAGTTCCACCACCTGCATCTCTGTATCAGACATTATTCTGCTAAGAGTTGGAATACTTTTTTAAGAATCTAAAACTGTTTCTAGAATCTAATTTCAAACTTTTAACAAACTTTTAAACTCTAAAAGACAATGCTAAACAGGGACTTAACACACAAGGCCCTAGCAGGACTTTTAAGAATTTAGAAAAATTTCAAATTGCAAAAATGAATTTCTAATGACAATTTTGGAATTTGTCGTGTGATCAGGTATTGGCTGAGTAGTCCAGCAAATGCAAAGTCTTGTACCCCACCGCTGATCCACCAATGTAGGAAGTTGGCTCTGTATGTGCTATTTCAAAGTAAGGAATAGCATGCACAGAGTCCAAGGGTTCCCCTTAGAGGTAAAATAGTGGTAAAAATTGATAATACTAATGCTCTATTTTGTGGTAGTGTGGTCGAGCAGTAGGCTTATCCAAGGAGTAGTGTTAAGCATTTGTTGTACATACACATAGACAATAGATGAGGTACACACACTCAGAGACAAATCCAGCCAATAGGTTTTCATATAGAAAAATATCTTTTCTTAGTTTATTTTAAGAACCACAGGTTCAAATTCTACATGTAATATCTCATTCGAAAGGTATTGCAGGTAAGTACTTTAGGAACTTCAAATCATCAAAATTGCATGTATACTTTTCAAGTTATTCACAAATAGCTGTTTTAAAAGTGGACACAGTGCAATTTTCACAGTTCCTAGGGGAGGTAAGTATTTGTTAGGTTAACCAGGTAAGTAAGACACTTACAGGGCTTAGTTCTTGGTCCAAGGTAGCCCACCGTTGGGGGTTCAGAGCAACCCCAAAGTTACCACACCAGCAGCTCAGGGCCGGTCAGGTGCAGAGTTCAAAGTGGTGCCCAAAACACATAGGCTAGAATGGAGAGAAGGGGGTGCCCCGGTTCCGGTCTGCTTGCAGGTAAGTACCCGCGTCTTCGGAGGGCAGACCAGGGGGGTTTTGTAGGGCACCGGGGGGGGACACAAGCCCACACAGAAATTTCACCCTCAGCAGCGCGGGGGCGGCCGGGTGCAGTGTAGAAACAAGCGTCGGGTTTGTAATGGAAGTCAATGGGAGATCTAGGGATCTCTTCAGCGCTGCAGGCAGGCAAGGGGGGGGGTTCCTCGGGGAAACCTCCCCTTGGTCGAGGGAGAGGGACTCCTGGGGGTCACTCCTCCAGTGAAAGTCCGGTCCTTCAGGTCCTGGGGGCTGCGGGTGCAGGGTCTCTCCCAGGCGTCGGGACTTAGGATTCAAAGAGTCGCGGTCAGGGGAAGCCTCGGGATTCCCTCTGCAGGCGGCGCTGTGGGGGCTCAGGGGGGACAGGTTTTTGTACTCACAGTCTTAGAGTAGTCCTGGGGTCCCTCCTGAAGTGTTGGATCGCCACCAGCCGAGTCGGGGTCGCCGGGTGCAGTGTTGCAAGTCTCACGCTTCTTGCGGGGAGCTTGCAGGGTTCTTTAAAGCTGCTGGAAACAAAGTTGCAGCTTTTCTTGGAGCAGGTCCGCTGTCCTCTGGAGTTTCTTGTCTTTTCGAAGCAGGGGCAGTCCTCAGAGGAGGTCGAGGTCGCTGGTCCCTTTGGAAGGCGTCGCTGGAGCAGGATCTTTGGAAGGCAGGAGACAGGCCGGTGAGTTTCTGGAGCCAAGGCAGTTGTCGTCTTCTGGTCTTCCTCTGCAGGGGTTTTCAGCTAGGCAGTCCTTCCTCTTGTAGTTGCAGGAATCTAATTTTCTAGGGTTCAGGGTAGCCCTTAAATACTAAATTTAAGGGCGTGTTTAGGTCTGGGGGGTTAGTAGCCAATGGCTACTAGCCCTGAGGGTGGGTACACCCTCTTTGTGCCTCCTCCCAAGGGGAGGGGGTCACAATCCTAACCCTATTGGGGGAATCCTCCATCTGCAAGATGGAGGATTTCTAAAAGTTAGAGTCACTTCAGCTCAGGACACCTTAGGGGCTGTCCTGACTGGCCAGTGACTCCTCCTTGTTTTTCTCATTATTTTCTCCGGCCTTGCCGCCAAAAGTGGGGCCTGGCCGGAGGGGGCGGGCAACTCCACTAGCTGGAGTGTCCTGCTGGGTTGGCACAAAGGAGGTGAGCCTTTGAGGCTCACCGCCAGGTGTGACAATTCCTGCCTGGGGGAGGTGTTAGCATCTCCACCCAGTGCAGGCTTTGTTACTGGCCTCAGAGTGACAAAGGCACTCTCCCCATGGGGCCAGCAACATGTCTCGGTTTGTGGCAGGCTGCTAAAACTAGTCAGCCTACACAGATAGTCGGTTAAGTTTCAGGGGGCACCTCCAAGGTGCCCTCTGGGGTGTATTTTATAATAAAATGTACACTGGCATCAGTGTGCATTTATTGTGCTGAGAAGTTTGATACCAAACTTCCCAGTTTTCAGTGTAGCCATTATGGTGCTGTGGAGTTCGTGTTTGACAGACTCCCAGACCATATACTCTTATGGCTACCCTGCACTTACAATGTCTAAGGTTTTGTTTAGACACTGTAGGGGTACCATGCTCATGCACTGGTACCCTCACCTATGGTATAGTGCACCCTGCCTTAGGGCTGTAAGGCCTGCTAGAGGGGTGGCTTACCTATACCGCATAGGCAGTGAGAGGCTGGCATGGCACCCTGAGGGGAGTGCCATGTCGACTTACTCGTTTTGTCCTCACTAGCACACACAAGCTGGCAAGCAGTGTGTCTGTGCTGAGTGAGAGGTCTCCAGGGTGGCATAAGACATGCTGCAGCCCTTAGAGACCTTCCTTGGCATCAGGGCCCTTGGTACTAGAAGTACCAGTTACAAGGGACTTATCTGGATGCCAGGGTCTGCCAATTGTGGATACAAAAGTACAGGTTAGGGAAAGAACACTGGTGCTGGGGCCTGGTTAGCAGGCCTCAGCACACTTTCAATTGTAAACATAGCATCAGCAAAGGCAAAAAGTCAGGGGGCAACCATGCCAAGGAGGCATTTCCATAATTCTGAATTCAGCTTAGGGTCATTTGTGTATATTTTGTGTGGTTTTTTCAAAGAAACTCACTGTCAAATAAAAAATGGAATGAGTTGGGAAACAAAAGCCATTTGTGACAACGTTTTTATATGCAAATTCTTGTCACAATGGCAAATTTACAAAAGAGACATGTCATTACGTCCGCTAGACCCTTCTTGTCGTTGGGATACATGGGGTTTCTAAGTTCTTGAAGAATCCAAGGTACCCAGAGCAAACAGCCGAGCTGCACCTTACAATGGTTTTTCTTTGTGTGCCATCTATACAGCAATTTATACGGTAAAATAAAAATGGTGAAAAATGAGTATTAAGGAAACATATATTGGTCTGAAATTTACACCAGATGCTGAGCTTGGGAGCAGTGGTTAATAGTAAGTCTTTGAATTTGTGGGTACCCTTTCTAGAATATGATTTAGAGGGCATTTTGCAAAATGTCTTATCTCCTTCACACTGGCTTACATTTGGAAAGCACAAATGCAGAGACAACCAATTGGTATTAACAGATGTTCTCCTTCCCTCATGCTTCCTGAGAAAAATTGTACCCCACTTGTGTGGTGCGCCTAGCACCCCGACACAATGCATCCCAAAACGTGACATGGAGACATCATATTTCACCAGCAGAATCCATGTGCTTTTTACAACATGGGTAGCTGCAGATTTTGGGCCCTCTCTCAGCCGCCACCTAGGAACACCTGCTATATCCAGACATTTGTGATCAACTAGACACCCGGAGCAGTGCGTGTTTGAGTGACTTATGTGGTGCTAAAAAGATTTATTTTCACCAAGAAACCACTGCAAACTTCAAACTATGCCTAAACACATGAAATTTCAGGAATCTACAAGGATTTATAAATGTTCCACCACCCAGCGTTCCCAGACGTCTCTAGATAAAAATCGTACCTCACTTGTGTGGGTATTGGGAAGTGCTTGTCACAGGAAAGTGTCCAAACGCAACATGGACGCATCAGACTTTCACACCTAAAGCTAACCATTTTTTTGTAACATGGGTAACTGTGAATTTTGTGCCCTAGCTCAGCCAGCATCTAGGGAAACCTCCTCAATCTGCACATATTTGAAAATTAGACACCATCGAAAGTCCAGGGTGGCATGGCTTGCATGGCTCTCACCAGGTGATTTTTTACCCAGAAACTCTTGCAAACGGTACATTTTGGCTAAAAACACACATTTCCCTCACATTCCTGTGAAGAAATCTTCTGAAATCTGTGGGGAGCCACAAATTTCCTACCACCCAGCATTCCATTAAGACTCCCTATAAAAATGGTACCTCATTTTTGTGGGTAGGTCAAGTGCCTGCGACAGGAAAGAGCCCAAAACACAACATGGATACATTATGTTTTTTCACTGAAAACAAACCTTTTTTGCAATTTCGGTGGCCTAGCTCTGTCAGCACCAAGGAAAACCTACCCTTGGTGCTGACTGAGCTAGGCCCCTCACAGTTTCTCACTAAAAACCGACCTAAAATCAAGCAATGAAGTTCTGAGAAGCATAAGTATCAGAAATTACACCAATTTGAGCAATGAGACACTCTAAGAAGATCTTGAAACTGCTGCAATGCACCAGAAATCGAAGGGCACTAATCTACTTTGCAGCAGGCACAGTAACCCTCTGCACTGTTTTATCATGAGTGAAAACTGTCACTAGAAAAATGCTGATCTTGCTCCAGAAGAAACATTATTTTCCAGAGTTGTCTTGAAATTTGTTATTGTTGTGTGAAAACTCCTGGACACACAAGGAGTTTTGCACACTACCTGATGGCTTTAAACAGGTGTTATTTATACAAAGCATCCTTCACCCACTTAGCTCAGCACCTGGTGCTGTGTGCCGCAGTTCCACAAGTAAAAATAAAAATTCAGTGATAAAAGCAATAACAGAGCTATCCTCATAAAATACAGTTCTGCAAATATGCGTGGTTTATGGTGTTTGCAGCGGGCACATTGACCCTCTGTGCTACTTTATGATGAGTGAAAACTTCCACTAACTAAATGCTGAGGAACATTATTCATCTGAGTTATCTTGACATTTTTATTGTTTCGTGAAAACTCCTAGACACACAAGTAAATCAGCCAAACTGTCAGGTGGTTTTAAACCCATGTTATTTATACAAAGTACCCTCCATCCTTCATCTCTCAGCCCCTGGTGCCGTGGGGTAGAAGTTCCACAAGCAACAAAAAAAGAGAAAAGTAACTCACAGGTATCTAACCTCATAAAGTATAGTTTTGTGAACATGCAGCATGGTACATGTTCTTTGCAACAGGGATATAACAATTTGTGCTACTAAATCACGGAGAGTCAAAACTGCCAGTAGACAAATTCTGACCTTAGTAAGACTACTTAAAATCAGCAGTGTCTACACAATGTGCCAGAATATCAGGGGACAGGGTTATGTCTTCTAATATAGTGCTGCATTCATCAGAGTTATTAGGGCAGCACTGCTGCTCTCAGGGAGAGGCCACTGACCTCCACAGGGTCTTAACAGGCCAAAATCCTGAACGTCAGTACCGGGGCCCACCCGCTGGTCTCCCATACACCCATGCTGCCACAGAACCTGCTACTTCTGGTGCTGGCCTGCTACTGGAGGATGCTTGATAACTTTTCCCTATTTTCTGTGATGAGTGGGCATTGCAAGGCCAGGCTGCAGAGGCTGGCGTTTCGTCCTGTATTATGATGAGTAGTATGAGATGAGCATGACTTGGATTACCATGGCAGTTGGCCTTTGTATATTCCTCCCAAACAGTGAGGCAAAGGGGAACTAGATTTTTACAGGCTGTGCCATCTTGCCAGGATGTGTGGGCTGATCTGTTCCCTGCCCTGATTACATTACAACGGGGCTACCTCCAGCACACTCACAAAGAACTTCAGACAAGTCTGTTGTCACCCTAGACTTCTTGGGGCCTCAGCAGAGGAAAGCGGGAAGTTTTTAGAAACCAGATGTAGAAGGGGCCCAGACGTTCTGCCACTTCAAAGGCTGGCACAAGATATAAATAGTAGTTTCTCAAACTCTTCAGTACACTCCTGGACCTGTGAACGTTACAGAAGAAGAACTGCCTTATTCCCCAGAGAGCTGACCTGTTGCTTGAGGCCTGCCTTGTTCCCAGAGGACTACCCTGCTACTTGAGACCTGCCTTCTTCAGAGGACTGCCCAGCTGCTACTAGAAGACTGCCTGGTGGCTTGAGGCTTACCTTGTTCCTCTGAGGACGTCCCCACTGCTCGTGACATGCCTTGTTCTTCATATGACTGCCCTGCTGCTTGAGGCCTGCCCTGTGATAAGCCAGCCTGGACATGCTCCCTTAATTCCAGGCTAATCTGAGTAAAGCCAATGGTCAGTTAACAGACTTACCTTTCTTAGCTACCAAGACACAACAAGCTCCAGAGGCCTCCCTGAAGTTGCCCAGTTGAACTGTTGCAACTGGCCTTGGCTGGACTGCAACTGGGCCAGCCTGTGCCCTGCTGGCTTCTGCTGGAGGTAGTACCTGATCCCCAAGAGTCCCCCCCCCAGGTCGTGAAACCTTCTCTGGTATTAGATGAGCTCCTCTTGTGAAATCCTGAAGTTTTAAACTGTGCTTGGGACTTTGAGACGGTAACTCGTTCAGGGGGAGTAACCTGTCCCTTGCATCCAGCCCAAAGTCCATCACGGTCAGCCTGAACTTGTGACTTTGTGCCAGTCTAGCGTGAGCAGATGCCTACAGTTAGCACTTTCTGCTGCTTGGGGCTATTTTTACATAAACTTTTAACATTGCATATATCTGGTTCTACTGATTGGATTCTATTATTTTTGGTCTAATTTGATTTAGTAAATTTGATTCTATTATTCTAAATTGTTGGTCTAATTTGATTTAGTAAATTTGATTCTATTATTCTAAAGTAATGTGGTATACCTTGTGTTGTATTTTTGATTTATTACTCTTTGTGTGCTGCCTAAATAGTTAACACAACGTCTATAAGTTAAGCATGACCGCTCTTGTGCTAGGCTTCTAGAGGGTTAAGCACAGGTTAATTTAATGATTTTTGTGGTTCACCCTGACAGGAGTTGTGACATGCTTAAGAAGGGTTTTCATCCTCCCTCACATTTAGTAAAAGAAGTTGGCTATTAATTTGATTTATTTAGCATCCTTCAATGCTTACATTGATTTCAACTATCATTCTCCAGATTCCTTTATATCTTTTGTACAGTTTCAGCAGTCTGTTATAGGCAGCCATATTGCAGTAGAGCAAGTAAGTGTTCCTAGAATCAAAGTGACTGAAAGATTGACATCTTCCTGAATAGATGCCTCTAGCATCCAAAAAAGACTTTACTTATCAGGGATGTAGAGTCAGTTTCTGGAGAGAAGTACAAAAGGAAAGTCTTATGTACTTCCAAGATGTGTGCGCAGAGATTTCCCTGCCGCATCCTTCCAATCCTGGACTATGAGTCCAACATGTTTACTAGGGACTTACAGGTAAGTTAAATGTGCCAATTGGGTGTAAGAAAATTATACCATAACCAAAGGAGTGAGCACAGAGTCCTAATATCAACAAAATCAAAATACAGAAAACAGGAGGGATGAAGGCAAAAACTTTGGGGGTGATCCTGCAGAGAGGACCAAATCTAAAACAATGTATAACTTTTGAGCAGCATTGTAAGGCTCCAACCTTTGAGCTATTATATCTACACCTCCCATGTGCTTGTTGTAGTCTAGAATGCTCACAGGTTTGTGCATTTCTGCTGTCTGACCCCAAACAGTGAAAGGTGAAGTGCTTTCACTATGAATAGTTGTGAGCTTGTGACCATCTGATATTTCTGAAAATTTCAAAGCAATTAGCTCATTGCTACACAAGGCACAGCTCGGCCCCCTTTCAAGTTTCTTAAATACAAACTCTTTATGTAACCTTTATAGTTAATGTGGATTGTGCTACATGCCACAGTTCCCAAATTGTTAAAATCCTTAAATAATGGCACAGGTATGTAGAAGTTGTCCACTTATTGTGACGTGACCTTTGTGAAAAAGTGCTCTGCCAAGTTCCAACACAATTGTTTTGCTAACCTTAAAATCTGGAAGGACAACCAAGCAGGTCAATAGAAGATTCCGTAACAGAATACATCGGGAAATTATACACATATCTAGTGGCACTTTCACACAATATATACAGCCTAATACCATAATGTGCTTTCTTGCTAGGTATGTACGATCTGAAAACAAAACGGCCCTTGAACAGGGCCAGACTCATCCACAGCTACATCATGACCTGGAACATTGATCTTTGAAAAACGATCAACTAAAGGGTCATGGGCAGGCTGAATCTTGAAGAGACAATCACAATCAGGGTGATCTTGTGGCAATGCTGCAGCGTTATCTCCAAAACAAAGCATTCATTGCAAAAGCAAAAAAAGATATCTACTCATGGTTTCTGGATAAATAGGAGTTACCATCAAGGGCGTAGTGGACCAATACAAAGACAATGATAGCTTTCTTAGCAATCCCATCAACAAAGGTAAACTACCAGACAGCTTCATCTCATGGAGATTTGTGGGAGTCTAATGCTTAGCTTTAGACTAGGACTTAAGTGTGGCACT
Source organism: Pleurodeles waltl (assembly GCF_031143425.1). Taxonomy (NCBI): domain Eukaryota; kingdom Metazoa; phylum Chordata; class Amphibia; order Caudata; family Salamandridae; genus Pleurodeles; species Pleurodeles waltl. The sequence goes on along the minus strand of NC_090444.1, from coordinate 1,129,572,644 downwards.
GTTGTCCCTTGGAAACTGTGCTACATGCAAGCTTATCGGCTCAACAATATCATCCAAAAACACATCATCAACAAGCAGTTGGATGAAACTGATTGGCAAAAGGTTCTTTGTACTAATGCTACACTCTGCAACACCACTAAAAGCAGGCAAAATAGGGGCAACCATGATAGGGGCAATCCAGGGTTCAGCACATCCAATGTTATGTTGCAGCCCTTGACTGCAAGCCAGCTTTCTCTAGCTGCACTGTCTGCGTATCAGTGCCCTGCTGTAAAAATGGTACTTCAGCAGTGCTAATAGGAGATTCATCATCCGATTTTTCCACTCAAACAGAATATTCACTGCCACAATCTAGCATTTGGCCCCCTGCTTCAGATGCAGAGTCAGTCTCAGAGTCATGTACAGGACAAATTCAAAAAGCAGACCAACAACCTGCTATGCAGTCAGCCTGCAGGCAGCCATAATGATTAATAATGAAACTCTCACAACAAACAAGACAACAATAAACAACTACAACTCTGTGTCAAATTAGAACTCAACAAACTGTGGTTGCATAAAACATTAAATGTAACTAATGATATTTAATGATCTAGAAACAAACTATCTATACAAACCACACAATGAACTGTGTACTCCAAAAATACCTAGACACCTTTCACTTGCCACAGACAAGTAGGTTGAGGGTCAACTGCATCTACTCTGCACAGACACAGCAAGCACCAACTAGAATTTGATTTTTTTTAATACATAACAGAACCTTTTAAAGGTCTTGCACAAATCCATCAATTATTTTGAAAGACAATGAAACAAAAGCTAAATACACTAAAATATTACAACAGCGAGAAAAAACATTCAAGCAGGACAATGATACATACTTGAAGTAAACATTACAAAAAAAATATATGCAACTGCACAAACTGCAAGCAGGCTTCATAACGATTTGTACTGCAATAAAAAGAAAAAGATAACACATTCACAGACACAAATGATAAGAAATAAAACAATTACTATTATAAAACACAATGAGGTCTGCTCCGAGGGAAGATCAGAATCAAAAGACACTGATCTTCTCCCAAGGGGGAGCAAAGCAGAGGCATAATTGGCAAAAGATCAGCTCTTACCTCAGGGCCAGATCCCTCCAACATACAGTATCATTCCCTGGTGTCTCAAAGCGTTCCATCCACCCTGGAGTCCAATCCGCCCAAAAAAATGGAACAAAAACAAAGAAACTATTGATCCTCTCATACATATAAACAACTCCCTGGTGTCTAGTTGTTTCTCATCACCCAGGGGACATATTGGCCTAAAAAACTGGCAATCTGGCCCCTTAGGGTTGTGGAAAACAGAAGAGAAAATTCTCCTTTGAGGGGAACGAACCATGCTGTAAAAAATTGGATTACTGTCTGTGGGGCAGATGGGGGAGAGAGGGAAACCTTACTCAAGCAACAACCACAATCCTTATTAGAGCGAAGTCACAACCAAACCCCAAATTAACCTGTGCTCAACCCCCAGTAGCTTGGCACAGAGCAGTTAGGATAAATTTAAAGGCAATATTCAAAGTATTTATGCAGCAATGCAATTCATAAAGTGACACACCACACAAGAAAAATCCCACAGCATTTAGAAACATACAGTAAAAATTAATAAATAATGTAAGATCAAAACCACAAAAATCCAATCAGTAGAAACGATGATATGCAATTTTCAATATTTAGATGAAAATAGCACCAGCTAGACCAAGACAAAGCCATGGGTTTAAATCGACCGTGATGGAGCACAAGTCAGATATGGGGACCCGATTAGGTCCAATGGACAAAGTACCCTACATTATTGTTGCTGGGCAGTGCGTAGTCCTGTGTTGATGACGAATCACGCAGCAGAGGTGAAGCTGGTCCTGGGGTAGAGATTCTTAGTGCAATGGCGGCTCTGGGAAGCTGCAAAGCGAGATCCTGCATCGTCATTAAGCATGCCATCGACAAGGGGCTTGCACCAGCTGGTTCCACAGAAGTTACAGGGCTTGTGATGCAAAGTTCTGAGTCAGGAACAGGTTCTGCACTGGTCCCTATGTAGAGTTTCTCTGGACAAAATGACGCGCTGTGTCAGTTCTGCTGGGACCACAGATGGGCTGGCAGAGCACCTTCAGGCCTACTTTCAAGGGTCCAGGACTGGGGTGGCACTACTTGGGAGGGCAGGACTCAGAGCTGGCAGAGTCCAGGTGGTGGGTTTGAGGTTGTTGGAGCCTGTTATGTCCCTGAGACTCTCATCAGGAGGCCTGCCAACTAGCCCTTGGAGTCATTTTGGTGGCGTGGCGGTGGCTTCGAAATGCAGGTCCAGTCCTTCTCCCTCAGGAAGGAGAGCAGCAGAATGGAAGTCCTTCTTGCAGCACAGCAGCCCAGTAGTCATTCTTCTGAAGCTTCTGCAGGTCCTGATGTGTACTGAAGAGCTGGTTCTGAGGGTTCATTATTCATACCTGATGCCCACTTTGAAGTAGGAGCGGCTCTGGAGGTTTCCATTCCCCAAAGTGTCAAGCATCCTCTTCCTTCCTTCCCTCGCCCCAGCTTGTCTGGGGAAACAAAAGACTGGTGACAAAAACCTTTGTGAGTGTGTTCAGGTCGAGCCTTTGCGATGTTCAAATGTGGTAGGTGAGAGCCCCTCCCCCTGTTACGTACTGCGCTGGACTTCTCACCTCTGGATTTCGGATTGGCGAATACACCAAGTCTTCTACAGGTCCTGGATACTCCCAAATAAGGGCGACCCCTTCTAGTAGCCACGGTGCCCCTTGACAGGCTACGCCAAAGCAGACCGTACCCTCCAGAAGGAGTCCCAGAGGGAAAAAACCCCAACACTGGGGAAAAAACCTCGAACAGAAACTCCTGAAGGAAAACAAGAAAAAACAGGACTTGACAGCAGGAAACAAAAATAGGCAATATCCAGGTAAAAGGCAGGAAAAAAGGAACAGGCAAAAATATCCCAAGGCAAAAGCAGGAACAAAGAACAGGCAAAAACCTCCCAAGGCAAAAGCAGGAACAAATAACAGGCAAAAATCTCCCAAGGCAAAAAAGCAGGAACAAAGAACAGGAGTGAACAGCACAACCAGAAGGAAGTGTTTGCAACGCAAGGAGGAACAAGACTGACTGACTTATATACTGTGAAAAGGGAAGTGACATCACAGGAAAAGGAAGTAACACCATCTTGGATTAGGAAAAGCCCATAGACCAGTATAGGAAAAAGAAAGTAGTATAAAAGAAAAACAGAGCATGCTGGGACAAAAACACGGAGAAGACAGGATGGACACAACATGGATAGAGACAGGCAAAAGGACCAACAAAAACCCACCACCAACAACAAAAGAAGAAAAAAGGGCTACAAGTAAGTGTAGCGCGACCGGGAGCGAAATATGTGCTTCCCAGAAAGCATAGTAAAAAAACGTGGGAACGGTGCTCCGAATATCGGTAGCGCGTTCCACCCGCGAGGAGAGAAAGAGACGCCGCGTCAGAGCGCGGCGTTACACCCCCTCATTAAGGCAGAGTGGCCCACCCTGCCAACGCCTAGCTTTCCTTTGTCTAACTGTCTGGAAGCAATACACAAAGACCAACTGCCAGCTACACCTGGCCATGTGACCCAGACACAAGCTGCAAGCAGCAAATGGTTGGTACAGAAAATGCCAACTTTTTAAAAGTGGCATTTTTAGAATTGTGATTTAAAATCTGACTTTACCATAAAGAGAGCTTTTAATTACACCGAACACAAATTATCTACCTTCTCCAAATTTAAAGTTAACACTTACCAAATGTAATAAGGAAAAACAATGTTATCCTATGGGAGAGGTAGGGCTTGCAGTAGTGAAAAACGAACTTAAGAGTTTTTCACTACCAGGACATGTAAAACTTAAAAGTACATGTCCAACATTTTAAATACTTTGCACCCTGCCATCTGGGCTGTTCAGGGACTACCCTGGGTATGACTCATATGTATTAAAAAGGAATGTTTGGTCATGCAAAAGGTTTATTTTTCCAGGTCGAACTAGCAGTTTAAAACTGTTGCACAGAGCAGATTGATGTAGAGTGGAGTGGCGTAGCATGCCATATAGTGGTATTGTGTGGAGTGGTATGGAGCGGAATAGCATAGAGTAGCATTGAGTGGACTGGAGTGGCATAGAGTAGTGTAGGCTAGAGGTACATTAAGTAGAGTGGCTTGGAGTAATGGGCCATAGAGTGGAGTGGAGTGGAGTCATGTAGAATGGCACAGAGTAGAGTGGAGTGGAGTGGAGTTGAGTGGAATAGTGTACAGTGGCATAGAGTGGAGTGGCATAAATTGCCACTGTGTGGCAGATAGTGGAGTGGAGTGGAGTGGCGTAGAGTGGCAAAAAGTGAAGTGCCTTAGAGTAGAGTGAATAGAATTGGATAGAGTAGAGTGGGGTAGAGCAAAGTGGCATAGAGTGCCATTGCATGGGGTGGAGTGGTGCAGAGTGGAGAAATATGGAGTGGCGTGGCATAGAGTGGAGTTCAGTGGAGTGTCATAGAGTGGAATAGAGTGACGTAGAGTAGAGTAGAGTGGCATGGAGTAGAGTGAAATGGTGTAGAGTATGGTGGTGTAAAGGAGAGCAAAGCTGTGTAGGTTAAAGTGATGTAGAGTAGAGTGGCTTAGTGTGGAGTGGCTTAGAGTAGAATGGCATACAGTGCGGTGGCGTAGAGTATCTTAGAATGGAGTGGCTTAGAGTAGAGCAGCATACAGTGGAGTGCATAGAGTGGCAGAGAGTGGAATAGCATACAAAAGAGTGGCATAGAATAGTTCAGTTGTATTTACATACAACGCCAATAGATAGAGCAGATAGGATGAAAGCAACAAAAAGAGAAGCCATAGAACTGTGTTAAAAGTTGAAAAACACAATGCACATACAGGAATAATACTTAAATGTTTCTAAAATAAAGAACAAATACTGCATTGCAAAAAGACAAGGAAGCTCAAAGATGAGAAAGAACACATGTACTTGGTCTATGCTGCAGGGAGGAGCTAACACAAGAAAGGAAGGGAAGCCTACTGCAGCTAAGCAATTGAAAGACTGCAAATGAAACTGCACACTGAACCCTGCATTAGACAGATCAGGAGGTGGGAACCGCAGACCAGCAGCTGCCGCTAGAGCGGTGATGGAATTTGCTTCTGAACTGGGGTTGGTGGACATTTGGCGAGATAGGCACCCAGAGAGAGGTGGATATACGTATTATTCAGCAGCACACAACTTGATAGCATAGATCTGTGGCTGGTTGCCTGAAGCCTGCTGGGCAGCTTGCACCTGGAGACTCCCTGGCCAAGGACCTATTCTGACCATTCCCCGGTCCCATTGATGATGACCTTGGATGCAGCATCTATTCCACCATTCTCGTGGAGGTTCCACCCATACTCTTTGTTAGACTCTGTCTTCCGAGATGAATTGGCCACAGCGATTAAAGACTTTTTTCAGATCAATAAGGGTTCAGTGGCAAGTGTAGGCGTAGAATGGGAGACATTCAAGGTCTATATCAGGGGGATTACTATAGCTAAGCATGCTGGAGTTCTAAAATTGATTAGTGGCCGCTTGCAGCTATTGGAACGGGACCTGGCACAACTGGAACAGGACCATCAGAACGCGTCAGCCAGCCAGAAACTAGGGCAGATACATGCTAAGTTACTGGAATTTCAGGATACAGCCCTCGCGGAAGTTCAGCATTTGGGGAAATATGCTAATGCACAAATGTATGGGGAAGGGGAAGACCTAGCTCGGTAATGGCAAATCTGATACATCCCAATCAAGAGCAAAATGTGATCATAGCCGTGCAGGCAGAGAATGGCAGTGATATTAGAGACCTGGAACATATATTAGCTAGATTTCGTGAATATTATCAATCTCTGTATATCTACAGGGTCACTCCAGATCACGAGGTGCTGTTGGACTATCTCACACACATTAATATGCTGTGTTTGACAGATGAGGATAGGGATATCCTTATGGCCCCTTTGACGCTGGAGGAGAAGGATTGAGCACTGAGCAGAATGGCGCAGTGTAAGACCTCGAGCCCTGATGGGCTAACTGTGCGTTTTTACAAAGCTGACAAAAACCTACTGCTACCGCACTTAAAAGATTTTTATGAGGAAATGATGGAAGGGGGTGCTTATGCCCCCATCGATGTGAAGCATTGTTAATTACATTGCTCAAGCCGGGGAAGCCACCAGAGCAGTGCTCATCCTACCGCCCGATGTCACTACTTAATGTAGATGTTAAGATCTATGCTAAAATGTTTGCGGATCGCCTGGCCGGGGTACTACCGCGGATGATACAGCCGGAACAGGCGGGATTCGTTCCGGGCCACAGCCTGACTATGAACCTCCGTATGCTGTTTGGTACAATGCAGAATATTAATCAAAAGTTGAAAGCAGTGGTGGGTTTTTTGGAATCCGAGAAGGCGTTTGATTCAGTGGAGTGGCATTTCATGAGGGCTGTCCTGCTGCGGTTTGGTGTGGGAGATATTTTTTTACTCCTGCTGTCCACATTACATGGGGAGTCATCAGCTAGGCTCCACTTCAATGGAGTGGTGATGGAGGCTTTTCGGATCACTAGGGGCACCAGACAAGGGTGCCCGCTTGCCCCCCTGCTGTATGCTCTGGTGGTGGAACCCCCTGGTGTGCGCGCTTCAGGAGTACCATGGACACCGCAGCTTGCGCTTTTGGGATTATACCCTTGTGCTTTCCACCTATGCGGATGACACACTTTTATATGTTAAAGATCCGCAGCGCAATGTTGGCCCAATCCTCCGAGAGTTTACAAGATACGGTGCACTCTCTGGCCTTCAGAGTAACTGGAGCAAATCTGTTATGTTTCCCTGAGAGTGGTGACAACACAGGTGGATGTGGGATTTTCCATCAAATGGGAATTAGAGTCAGTAAGATATTTGGGCATCAAAATCCACACAGACCCGAAGATAGTAGTGGTCGTTAAATTTGGTGCCGCACTCCAGAAGTTGGCAGGGGATGTAGATAGATGGATCAGGCTTCCGTTGTCTTTGGTTGGTTGCATTGCACTAATGAAAATGGTGGTGCTTCCTCGGTTTCTATTTCTTTTCCAGAACATCCCAATGTTGTTACCGAAAACCTATTTTAGGGCACTGAGGGTGTTGCTCACTAGATTGGCCTGGGTGGGTAAGCAGCCCCGAGTGAGCTGGCGCAATCTGACTCTCCCGTATGAACTGAGGGGCCTAGGGCCTTGAGACCTGGAGACCTATGTGGTGGCTGCGCATGCTGTGGTGGCCCATGCCTGGTTCCATGGAGCTGTGGACACTCCATATTTAAAAATAGAGCTTGAACTGGCCTCCCCGGTCCCACTACAGAGCAAAATATTCCATCCTCCGAGCAGACGATATGGAGAGTTTGTGTCATTAAACTCGGTTACACAAGCCTGGCACGAAATCCTGCGCAGATAGGGATTGGCCTTATTGTATTCTCCACATGTACCGTTGGAGTGGTGCACTTGGTTCGACCTGTGGGGTGATAAAAAATTGATACAGGCCATGAACGCCTTAGGTATTGGTACTATGGGGGAACTGTTCGTGGAGGGCATCATGAAAAAATGGGACTCAATAGAGAATTAAGCAACCAGAGCTACTGCGCTGCTTCAATATCAGTACTACAGGGTGAGGCATGCTATGGCTGCAATGTTGGGTGATGATTTGCGCGAGCCCCCGGATGTACAGGCTCTCTCTGTGGTAGTATTGAACGACCAACCTCGGCGATTGGTCTCCTGTTTATATATGCAAATACAGAAGGTGAGCACTGATGAGCTGGCAGCGGTGCGGCTGGAGTGGCAAAGAGAGCTAGATGACAGATGATCAATGGCGCTACTGCTGCTCCGGAACACGCACGATCTCTCTGAATAGCAGACATCGCCTCATTCATTTTAAATTCTCAAATAGAGTATACTACACTCCTCTTAGACTTCATAAATATGGATTACGGGTGGATGCGAGCTGTCCTAGGTGCAGTGAAGAACGGGCTGGCTTCTTGCATGTGTCCTGGGTCACAGCGCTTCTGGAGAGCAGTGTTTGGAGAGCTGGGAACAATAGTCGGACAGCGACTGGACCCCGAACCAATAATAGCATTTGTGGGATGGGATAGACAGTTACCTTATACATTCAGAAAACTGTTAATGATCGGGTTGCTGCTGGCCAAGAGATGTATCACTCTGCGATGGGACCGCGGTCCGGTACCAACAGTGGCAGACTGGCATAGAGACATGTTATACTGTAATACACAAACAGATAATTATACTGAACTACTCCCCCCAACAAACAGGCCTGCAAAACATTGGGATATCTATAAACAGTATTTGATTTGCAAATAAACAGGTGAGCCGGAGGCGAGTGACCCTGTGTGATAGGAGGCTTAAGAGCTGGGAGTTGTGTGAGTGTGGCCAGGTCCCTTGAGGTCGCATGTAGGTGGAGGGCTCGGGGCCGGACCATGACGACCAGTGTCCGTGTTTGTATTGTTGGTTAATATATATACTATACATGACTGCAATTGCATATCTGTAAGTGGAACTATTCAAAGCATAAATACAAGTTTTAAAAAATGTTTAAAAAAAGTTCTCAGTAACGTAATTAATGCTAAACAATATTACTGCTGGATGTAGTTTTGCATTCTAAAAGGTAGGCTTTGGCCTTCATGGACAGTGCCATTAGAAATTCAGGGGTAATACCCTGTTGCATTAAATTAATACCTTCGACACAGAGAGCTCTGAATAATATTACAATACAATAATATTACACCTATGTCAACTTCAACAAAAAATAATGGTAAGGCCAGTGTGTCCAGATGCATCCCTTACTGTTGCCCTAATATATGGGGATCACATGTATGGGTGTTGGTATGTGTATGTGAGGGTTGGTATTGAGCAGTGATTTAAAAACATTTATGCTGCTACGACACCATGTGACAAAATCAAGTAGTTGGTGTTTTTTGTATTAAAACGAATTGTACAATTAAAAAATGAGGTACATCATTTGTTCACAAGTTTTTACTATATTATCCCATAGCAGGAAAGGAGCATCCTCTTGAGTCAGAGTGAAGTACAAATTTGATTTCTCCTTGAATCTAGTTACAAATATCAAATTTATATATTTCGGTTCTATTGTTGGTGTTATATTATGCGTTTTCCATATGTTCCAAAATTCTCAGTTGGAAGACATGTTTTATTAGATATTTTGTAAGAATGTGAAGAACAGGAGTAAAGCAATAGAGGTGGTTTTGCATTGCCCAGTACTGTGTGGTTATTTCACAAATTGCCCTGACCCTCCCTTACGTCTAATGTGTTTTTTCAAAGTGGATTCCAATCACCGTCAACAGCCCTGAAAAAAAACCTGGCGCACGTCCATCAAAAGGTGAAAGATGTGTTGGCTGGCCGCTACTTCGAGCGGTGGAACATATGGGAAGCACACCATATCTCAGCTACAAATAAAACTCAAACTGGCACTTTTGTTATTCGCAATTGGATTCTAACAAAAAATAAACCTTCCCTTCACTCTTCTTTTTCTCCCTCAGTGAAGAAGGCGCTAATACCCTCTGTAGCACAAGGCTGTAAAAACCTTTATGAAAAAAGTTTGTATTTCATTTTATATTTGTACTATTGTTCTTTATCTTCTTTGAATACTAAAAACATCAGTGTACCGTTTTTTTTCACATGGTATGAGTTTATTATCATACGTCCTTTTAACTCAGTACCCATTACCAAAACACTTTTTTCTGACTTCAACACGAGCGGTGTCTTCATAAGAATTCGTACTGCAGAAAATTTGTTGTGACCATGTGTTCATCTGAAACCATCCAGCACTAATGGGCAATTACATGTTTGTTTAAAACAAGCGACTTGGGACTTGAGTTTTAACTCCAATGGGGGGGATTGCTCCCTAAAGATGGGTCTCCACTCGGCTATCAACTCTTGCATAACTAACAACGCACAGCCTTGTATTTTCTGGAATCTGCCACATGGGATCCGTCGGTTTTGGTTTCTGCCAAGGCACGGCATGCTCCCATTGAATCATCTGTTGACTACATGGTATGGCCTATAAGCAATGTTTAACCTGTGTAACAATGGTCTTCAAGATCTCAAGCATGTTTTGTTTGTCAGTCTGGCACTCTCTGAGTACTGGAGGATTTGGTTGAGGCTGATCTGTAAACAGTTGTCCATTTATTCCACCTCTGCTTTACTAATGTCACTTTGGCCCTCATTACAACACTGGCGGTCGGTGTTAAAGCGGCGGTAAGACCGCCAACAGGCCGGCGGTAAAAAAAATGGAATCACGACTATGGCGGAAACCGCCAACATAGACAGCCACTTTAACACTCCGACCGCCACTGCGGTACAAACACACACCCCGGCGGTCACCGCCAACACACAGGCAGAAGACACAACCCGGCAATCCGCCACCTTTTCCGGGGCGGAACCAGCGCGAAGAAAAACACGGCAGAAACAGGACTTGGAAGGGAAAACACTCACCTCTCCACATCCCATGAGGAACCAGGATGCCATGGAGCCTGAACTCCAGATACTCCCTGCGATGGTCTTCCTGCTCCTCTATCAGGAGCACCAAAGACAGCGGTGACGACCACGGTGAGTACTGCACCTACAACACAGGGGAGGGGGGAGGGAAAAGAGAGTGACACACACACAACACGCAACACCCCCAACCCCACCCTCACCAACAACACCATAGACACAAATACATGCAGCAACATTACATATACACCCCTCCACCCCCCCCTTCAATAACGCAAGGACAAAAGGAATTGATTTGAACGAATATAATCAATAAAAATCAGATAGTGCAATTTCAAAAATCACTATATACAAATATGTACACCAACTACACAAGTCTGGATATTACTCAAACATCGTCCGTGGATCAGAGTCCCAAAATACATGGGCGAAGCCCGCACATGACACTTGACTTCAAACGGAGAGAACACTGCAGGGGCATCAGATCGAAATGAAACAGGCATCTCAGAGGGAGGGGGGGCACCTCAGCCTGATGAATGCACGACGCCAATGCTCCACGAGGGGGCTTCATGCCCACTGCTGTATCCTGGGGAGTGCAAAGTCACAGTCTCTCAAGTCTCTCCAGTGGGTGGTTTGCCTACTGGTTTCTCCTGGGGAGTGCAAAGCCACAGTCTCTCAAGTCTCTCCAGTGGGTGGTTTGCCCACTGCTTTATCCTGGGGAGTGCAAAGCCACAGTCTCTCAAGTCTCTCCAGTGGGTGGTTTGTCCACTGCTTTGTCCCGGGGAGTGCAAAGCCACAGTCTCTCAAGTCTCTCCAGTGGGTGGTTTGCCCACTGCTTTATGCCGGGGAGTGCAAAGCCAGTCTCTCAAGTCTCTCCAGTGGGTGGGCTGCCCACTGCTGCATCCTGGGGAGTGCAAAGCCACAGTCTCTCAAGTCTCCAGTGGGTGGTTTGCCCACTGCTTTATCCTGGGGAGTGCAAAGCCACAGTCTCTCAAGTCTCTCCAGTGGGTGGTTTGTCCACTGCTTTGTCCCAGGGAGTGCAAAGCCACAGTCTCTCAAGTCTCTCCAGTGGGTGGGTTGTCCACTGCTGCATCCTGGGGAGTGCAAAGCCAAAGTCTCTCAATTCTCTCCAGTGGGTGGGTTGCCCACTGCTGGATCCTGGGGAGTGCAAAGCCACAGTCTCTCAAGTGGATAACAGTCTCCACTGGTTCTGGAGGGGGCTTGGTGCCCAGAGTGCTTCATCCTGCCAAGGACTGAGGTAGTGGATGTATCTCTCCACTGGTTCTGGAAGGGGCCTGGTGCCCAGAGTGCTTCATCCTGCCAAGGACTGAGGTAGTGGATGCCTTTCTCCACTGGTTCTGGAGGGGGCTTGGTGCCCAGAGTGCTTCATCCTGCCAAGGACTGAGGTAGTGGATGTATCTCTCCACTGGTTCTGGAGGGGGCTTGGTGCCCAGAGTGCTTCATCCTGCCAAGGACTGAGGTCGTGGATGCCTTTCTCCACTGGTTCTGGAGGGGGCTTTGTGCCCAGAGTGCTTCATCCTGCCAAGGACTGAGGTAGTGGATGCCTTTCTCCACCGGGTTTTGGAGGGGGCTTGGTGCCCAGAGTGCTTCATCCTGCCAAGGACTGAGGTAGTGGATGCCTTTCTCCACTGAAAGTCGTGCATCATGGAAGCTGCCCAGGCTCCTGGAACTGACCACCAGCCTCGGACGACTGACCACTGAAGATGGCAGCCATGTCAGGATGTTGCGGGGCCGCTGGTGGTGCTTGCGGCGGGGTCAGTCGCTGCAGTGCTGGCACCGGCCTCTGTGGCATCAGTGCTGGCGGCGGGGTCAGTTGCTGCGGTGCTGGCGGCGGCCACTGTGGCATTGTTGCTGGCGGCGGGCTCTGTGGCGGCGGTGCTTGTGGCGAGCTCTGTATCATCGGTGCTGGCGGCGGGCTCTGTGGGTGGCTCTGTGGCGGCGGGCTCTGTGGCGGCGGTGCTGGTGGCGGACTCTGTGGCGGCGGTGCTGGTGGCGGGCTCAGTGACTACGGTGCTGGTGGCGGGCTCAGTGATTGCGGTGCTGGTGGCGGGCTCAGTGATTGCAGTGCTGGTGGCGGCCTCAATGACAGCGGTGCTGGTGGAGGTGCAGGTGGCGGTGTTCTCCCCTGTACAGGTTGGCGTCAGCGTGGACAGAATGTGTGACACTGGTCCAGTTGTCGGTGCCACAATGCCCTCTCTTGACCTGCCCTTTATTTTCTGGCCCTTTCCCACCTTGGATGGTGGTGCAGCTGTCTTGCCACCATCCCATTTCTTTTTCCCTGAGCCCTGGTTGGCAGGTGTTTTCTGGTTCTCCCTCCGGGATGTGAGCAACTTTTTAACTTTTGCAGGTGGCAGAATGTCCTTGCCCTCGCTTCGTGGCACACTGGCAGCCCTGTTGGTTGGCGCACTCCAATAGACCACAGTTGCTGGCACCACTGTGCATGGTGATGTGGTGGCTGAGGTGCTGGGTTGGGACCTGGAAAGCCTGGCCCTAGGGGACGGACGGGGGGGGGAGGTGTAGGGAAGAGGTCAAATTAGCCAGGAAAAGTTTTTTAGACACACTGGGATGGGTAGATGGAGGGGGTTTGAGAGTGGAGGAAGAGGTAGTGGTTGTAGGAGGTGTGAATGGTAGTGGGGTTGGTGAGTACACGTGAGCGCTGTGTGGTGATGGGCGTGCTGGTGATGGAGGTAGTGGCTGAAGATGTAGTGCATGCAGGTGTGAGTGGATACGAGACTGGGAGGGAGGAGGAGGACGTGGAGGAGGGGGACACAGTGGAGGCAGTGGATGTTGGTATGTCTGCATGGGTATGATGCTTGTGTGAGTGCCTGTGGGATGTGTGGTGCCTATGTTTGTTTGAGCCACCCTTGTGTGTTGAGGTGTGTGCATGCTGGTCTGATGGTGTGCTTGGGATAGGCTGAGGTAGAGGGTATTGGGTCTGGGTGGAGGAAGTTGGAGGGGGAGGCTGGACACAGGGACAATGGCTGCCATCAGTGCTGAGACCAGAGCCTGAAATGCTCTCTGTTGGGCTGCCTGGCCAGAATGAATGCCCTCCAGGTATGCATTTGTTTGTTGCAAATGCCTCTCAACACCCTCGATGGCGTTCACAATGGTAGATTGCCCAACAGTGAGGGATCTCAGGAGGTCAATAGCCTCCTCACGGAGGGCTGCATGGCTGACTGGGGCAGGGCCTGAGGTGCCAGGTGCAAAGGAGATGGGTGAGCGGCCACCGGACACACGTTGAGGTACTGCTGGGAGGGCGGTGATGGTAGGGGGGGTGGCGGCTGTACCTGTTAATGCGGGGGGCATAGAGGGGCTCGCCACCACAAGTGAGCTCCCATCAGAGGAGGAGTCGCTGTTGCTGCTGTCACCTCCTGTCCCCGCCGTGGATCTCCCTTCACCCTCCATCCCACTGGTGGCTTCAGACTCCGTTGTCTCGCCCTCCAGGGCCTAGTGGGATGCAGCTCCCTCCTGCTCTGGTGCCACTGCTCCTCTGCCTGATGATGCCATTGCACACAAGAACAGGAGACCACAAAAAGGTGGGGGGGAGACAGAAGAAAGACATGTTCAGTGCATGCAATACCACTACCGTTGGTGGACACTACAGACACAGCAGCCCTCTGCACTACGCCATGCACTTATAGTTCCTAGTTAATTCACAGGGCCATGGGGTACAAGGCTTACGCCCGATTGCTGCACACATGGAAGTCACAGGAGCCTGACTAGGTGTAGATGGCTCTTACCACTGGTGGAGTTGGGGTGCCACATAGCCTGCCTCACAAAGGGACCTTGCCTACAAAGCTCGCCCTGGCCTATGGGAACCCACTGCCCACGTCCCCCACCCAGACACCTCGTAATGCGCGCAGAGTCAGATGGATGTGACTGTACTCACCCCCTTGTGGCTGCTGTGATGCCCTTAAGCGCCCGTCCAACTCCGAATTTGCCACCGCCAGGATCCGGAACATCAGGAGGGTCATGGTGCGACGGGCACCCCTCCCACATTGGGAGGCCATCCACAGCTGGGCCTCCGCCGTCTTCTTGCTCCAGCGGCGAATGTCCTCCCATCTTTTCTGGCAGTGGGTGCTCCGTCTGTGGTGGACCCCGAGGGTCTGGACGTCCTTGGCGATGGCACGCCAAATATCCTTCTTCTGGTGGGCGCTTACCTACAGGAATAGTACAGGGAACATGGAAAACTTTAACCGTCCGGACCGTCACAGTCATTGGCCCACGTTCCCACCCTTGCCCTGACGCAAATACACTCACGCTCTGCTCATGCAGGGCTCAGTCCCCCCCATGTATCTTTCATCCACACCACTCCAAATAGGCATTGCCCATGCAACATGCTCACAGTGTACTCACCTGTTTGTCTGGAGGACCGTAGAGTAGTGTTTACTGGGGAAGGACCCCATCCACTAACTTCTCCAACTCCTCCGAAGTGAAGGCAGGGGCCCTTTCCCCAGAAACATGAGCCATTGTCGCTTCCAGACTGAGGTCACAGCAGCACTTGCAGTGTAGGTCCTCTCCTGTTGAAGGTCAGGTATCAAGGAGTGTACAGACAGAAAATGGCGGTCACGTCCACTGGGGTGCGTACCGTCACCGCCGGCGTACATTGTCATTGGATCCTAGTACTCATAGGGCCCAATGTTAACCAATGCAGGATTGCGCCTCGGTCTTCGACCGCCTACCGCGACAGTGTAGAACGCCAGCGCAGTTACCTCATATCCCCTTGTCCCACCTTATAGGTCAGGTAGCTGCCATTTCAGGGGGCCACATGGCATTAATGATAACTGCGTCACACCTATCTAGGCCTTGCATACACACAGTAACAGGCACATTGCCAATTAACAAATGTGTGCAAATGACAGTTTGTGATACCTCAGTGTTGGCTGACTCTCTGCTCTCTGTTTTCCTCCATAGGGCACGTCCGCAGGGGCAGGTGATGAGATGGCGGCATCCTCCGGTGTACAGACCGCTGGTGGACCTGTCGACAATGGAAGAGAGACACGTAATAGTCACCTACAAACTTGATCATGGAACAATCCATGAACTGTGTGCCCCGTTGGAGCCAGACCTGTTGTCAGCTATCTGCCATCCCAGAGGAATACCCCCTCTAGTGCAGGTCCTGTCAGTACTCCATTTCCTGGCAAGTGGGTCTTTTCAGACTACAGTGGCCATTGCATCAGGGATGCCCCAGCCAATGTTCTCTAATGTGTTTTCCAGAGTGTTGTCTGACCTGCTGAAACACATGCGCAGCTACATCATTTTCCCTCAGGTGGAGGATTTGCCTACAGTGAAAGGTGACTTCTATGCCTTGGGACATATCCCCAACATCATAGGTGCCATTGATGGGACACATGTGGCCTTGGTACCCCTCGCAGGAGTGAACAGGTGTACAGAAACCAGAAGAGCTACCATTCTATGAATGTGCAGGTGGTGTGTTTGGCCGACCAGTACATCTCCCAAGTGAATGCCAAATTTCCTGGCTCAGTGCATGACGCTTACATTCTGAGGAATAGGAGCATCCCTTATGTGATGGGGCAACTCCAGAGGCTACGTGTGTGGCTAATAGGTGAGGACAAGGACCCTATACCCTGTGAATAGTTGTCTGGGTCTGGGGTTGTCCCTACGGGTTAGTGTGTGTCTAACAGTTTTCCCTCGACATTTGCAGGTGACTCTGGGTACCCCAACCTGTCATGGCTACTGACCCCAGTGAGGGATCCCTGGACAAGGGCAGAGGAACGCTACAATGAGGCACATGGGCGAACTAGGAGGATTATAGAAAGAACCTTCGGCCTCCTGAAGGCCTGGTTCCGGTGCCTCCATATGACAGGTGGTTCTCTCTACTACTCACCGAAGAAGGTGTGCCAGATCATCGTGGCCTGCTGTATGCTGCACAACCTGGCTTTGGGACGACAGGTGCCTTTTCTGCAGGAGGATGGTCCAGATGGAGGTCTTTTGGCAGCTGTGGAGCCTGTGGACAGTGAAGAAGAGGAGCCAGAAGAAGAGGATATCGACAACAGAAACAACGTTATCCAGCAATACTTCCAGTGAGACACAGGTAAGAAGATATCACTGCCTCACACATCTCATACAATTGTTTGACCTATCATAAGTCTGTCACTTTTACCCAGTGTATGGACCCTGACTTGTCACTTTGCCTTTCCATTTAACAGATGTGGGTCCCACTGTGTGCCCTCTGCTATGTTACCTCATGGACTAGAGCTGTGTTACATCAGTATGTTGACAATAAAATTGACATTGCTATATCCCATAGTTATTGTAAATACACATTTGTGAAAGCACAGATTGACTCCAGATTGTTTTGTGATTCAAGGGTGTTTATTTCTGTGCAAATAAGTGGAGGGGGTTGTAAAGTGGTCAGGTTTGATGGCAGTTGATGGACGGGCAGGGTGACAAAGTGGGACAGAAGGATGACATTCACAGGGGTCTCGTTTCCTGGCAGGGGTCTTGGCATTGTTCTCTGTCTTGTTCCTGGATCTCAGGGACCGTTTGTGGGGTGGTTCTCCATCTGCAGGGGGTGGGGTGCTGGTGTCGTGGTCCTGTTGCAGTGCCTTCTGTCCACTAGCGCCGGCGGAAGTGGTGCGCTGTTCATCATCCAGGCTAGTGTCAGGGGCCCCTTGTTGTGCCACAGTGTTCCTCCTGGTGTTGACAAGGTCCTTCAGCACCCCTACAATGGTGGCCAGGGTGGTGTTAATGGACTTCAGTTCCTCCCTGATCCCCAGATAGTGTTCCTCCTGCAGCCGCTGGGTCTCCTGAAAGTTGGCCAGTACCGTTGCCATTGTCTCCTGGGAATGATGGTACGCTCCGATGATGTTGGAGAGGGCCTTGTGGAGAGTGGGTTCCCTGGGCCTGTCCTCCCCCTGTCGCACAGCAGTCCTCCCAGTTCCCCTGTTTTCCTGTGCCTCTGCTCCCCGAACGGTGTGCCCACTGCCACTGCCCCCAGGTCCCTGATATTCTTGGGGTGGTGGGTTTGCCTGGGTTCCCTGTAGTGGTGGACACACTGCTGCTTGACGTGTCCTGGGGACAGAGGGATGGGCCCGCTGGGTGGGTGCTGTGCTGGTGTTTCCTGAGGGGGAGGCTCTGTGGTGGCATGTGCCAGTGTCGGGGGAATTGACTGTCCCGGCGTCCCAGATGGGCCGGGCTGGTCATCTTGATTCAGTTGGACAGAGCTGCTGTCATCACTGTGGGCCTCTTCTGTGGGGGGAGTGGACATGTCTGGAACCTCCTGTCCGGTGACGTTGGGTAGGGGTCCTGCAGGTGTGTAAAGGCATGATTATTGCATCTGTGTGTGCCATCGTGTGCAATGGGTGAGTGACCCTGTACTCCAGTACTTGCATTCTTGTCTAGGACCTTGTGTGATAATTGGTTTGGGGTCTGTGTGGGTATCTGTTGTGGACATGCTTTGGTGATGGGTGTCCATGCTTTGGTGTTGCATGCAGGGTTTGGTGTTGGGATGGGTGGGTTGTGATATTGGGACATTTGTGAGGTGTTGGAGTGATGGGGGTGATGGTGAGGGTGGGCGTATGTGATAGCATGCAGGTAGGGTGGGGGATGTAATAGTTAAGAGTTGACTTACCAGAGTCCATTCCTCCTGCTACTCCTGCGAGGCCCTCAGGATGCAGTATAGCCAAGACTTGCTCCTCCCATGTTGTTAGTTGTGGGGGAGGAGGTGGGGGTCCGCCGCCAGTCCTCTGTACTGCAATCTGGTGTCTTGAGACCACAGAACGCACCTTCCCCTGTAGGTCGTTCCACCTCTTCCTGATGTCATCCTTAGTTCTTGGATGCTGTCCCACTGCGTTGACCCTGTCGACCATTCTGCGCCATAGCTCCATGTTCCTTGCAATGGAGGTGTGCTGCACCTGTGATCCGAATAGCTGCGGCTCTACCCGGACGATTTCCTCCACCCTGAGCTCCTCCTCAGAGAACCTGGGGTGTTGTTAAGGTGCCATGATTTGGTGTGGGTGATGTGTGAGGTGGTGTCGGTTGTGATGTGTGAGGGGATGTGTTTGTTGTCTGAGGTGCGTGGATGGTGTGTGGGTGATGGTGTTGTGTGCCTGTGGATGCTAGTGTTGTTTCTTGTGGTGTCTCTCTCTGGCCTTCTTTCACAATTTTGGTAGTAAGGGTTTGTGGGTTATGTGGGTGTGTGTTTTAAATTGGCTTGGGTGTGTGGGAGTGGTGTGTGTATTTGGAATTGTCCAATGTGATTGTGTTTTGTAAGTGTGTTTGTATTTTGAGCGTGGCGGTGTGTACCGCCAATGGAATACCGCAGTTGAAAGACAGCCATGTGGATTCATGGGTCGTGATAGTGTGGGCGTATTCCTGTTGGCGTGACAGTGTCGGATTTGTTATCGCCAGTTTATCACTGACCTTTTGTGTGGCGGACTTGTATGGGTGTCTGGATTATGGCAGATTCCGAGCTGTGAGTCGTAATAGCTGTAGCGGAATTCCGCCTCCACAGCGGTGTGTTGGCGAGGTTTACCGCCAATGTTGTAATGAGGGCCTTTATGTACTTCCAAATGAAATATTTTATTATAAAATGTTTAATTGTATTAATGAGAAGTTTGTGGCATGTTCGCATTGGATGTAAAAAACTCCCAAATGAAATACTGTGTAAAAATGTTTTCCTTTAAGCATGGACTAAAGTTGTGATGTAGGGACATTACAATAATGCTCAGTATTGATTGTTTGAATGGATAATGCATACATACCCTGGAACGCCACTCCCTGGCTTTTAGTGGATTAAGAGGGAGGTTTTATGAAGTTAACTTAGCACGTTCCAGTTACACTAAGTCACTTTATATGTCAAAGTATGTTATTTTGTGATTGTATTTGCAATTAATGTAAGAAACTCCCAAATGAGATACTGTAGATTTTTTTTTCCTTTAAGCAAAGATTAAAGTTGCAATGTAGGGACATCAGAATGATGGTTGGAATTGATAGTTTGAATGGATAATGCATGAATGCCCTTCATGTGCGTCGGACCTTAATAAGTAAACTTACAAGGGGACACGAGTAGGTCGATGAACCTTTTGACTCGTATTAAGAAGTTCTTACCATAGCTCCAGTACATGAATCAATAATCAATACACGATAACAATCAGTAATCAATAAAATCAATAATTGATGGAGTCAGTAAATGGCACGCACCGTGACCTTTCATTCATGAATAACCGCACCTTTAGTAAAAGTTTAGTAAGTTTATTTCCCTTATATTAACAATACTAAAGTCATGTGGATTAATCTCAAAAGAAAATGAAACACATATATGAACAATACTGGCTGTCTAAAGCGTTGGAAGAAACGCAATCTAATCAAAGCTTGAACCACAACACATTCTAGAGTGACAGTGCAAATCAATAATAGAGTCAGCTGTGACAGAGTTATAACGTACATGGTATTCAGCAAGGTGATTTATCAATCATTAGTCCCTGAAATTTGTCAGTCATTTGTGAGTGCCCTTAACTAACGTCCAATTAGCATCAGCATGTTGGGCTTCATGCAAAACACTTTAGAACACAAATTTAGAAAATACCCTCTAACTATGAATCTGTCAAAACTGTGCAGTTGGTACCTAGAAAGAAAAGGCATAAAATGAATAACAGTCACGTTTCATCATATCTACCTATCCTCGGTATGGGTCAGCAAAGCAGAATCAGTCTTTGTCCTCAGGTCATCAGTTGATGAGCAAAGCATCAGGCTCTCAGTCACAGAGTATGAGCCCAATTACAGAATAAATCTAGAATCTCTTCTCTAAAGTCTGTGCATCTCAAATCGTAATAGGTCTGAAGTCTTTTGCCCCTACAGTGTTGTTATATCAAAGTCACCTAAATTATCCCCTAATTCCCCACTGGTCAGTTAATCATATGTTTATACTTTATCCAATAATATTTCTAAACCAAATCTATGAATTCTAATATTTCTCTATTCAAATGCAGTTGATTGGTTCTCTTTGCGATGTCCTCATAATCCGGCTTGTCAGGTAAAAATATTGTTGCATCTTCAGCTTCAGTCAGTATCTTCATTGTTCTCGTCCTGGGAAAGTACATCGCACACACATTACATATAAGTTGTGACACTAGCAGGAACATCATTTCCTTGCAGTCGGTTTTCACAAAAAACTTCCGTTAAGCACTTTTAACAAGGCAATGGACATTTCACAGTTTAATTCACTCGGTCAGCATTTTTATTAACCGCTAAGAAATACAGCTCCTGCATGAGGCCTGGCAAGACTAGGCCAGGACACTTGCTAAGTTAAGGCCCACAATTAATAAAGCTAGAGCACACTTCATAACCGTTAATATGACATATTACTACATTAGTCTAATACATTTTCAATATTTCATAAGTATTGATCATTGATTAGTACATTTCATAAACACTGGTGGCCATTTTTCGAGGTCACATTTTCAAATGCATGCATGTATTTTTTCTACATTATTCATTTTCTACATAACTCATTATTCAAAATACATAAAAATTAATTAATACATTTCTAATTAAAACACCTGCGCTAGCAAATGCCACTCCTTGGCTTTTAGTGGATCATGGGGGATGTTATATGGAGTAAACCTTTCACTTTCCAATTACACTGAGGGGGTTATTCTAACTTTGGAGGAGGTGTTAATCCGTCCCAAAAGTGACGGAAAAGTGACGGATTTACCACCAGCCGTATTACGAGTCCATTATATCCTATGGAACTCGTAATACGGCTGGTGGTATATCCGTCACTTTACCGTCACTTTTGGGACGGATTAACACTCCTCCAAAGTTAGAATAACCCCCTAAGTCATTTTATATGTCTAAGTATGTTATTTTGTGATTGTGTTTGAAACCCCTTAAGAGGTCATAGGATTCTCTATTTTGGTACTGACTCATTTGTTTTTGATGGTATGGGTAGAGACCATTCACTCTCCCCTAATTTGCACTGGAATCTAGCCGAGATTATGCCTCTTCGTTCTGTGATTGGTTCACAAGACTATGTGGCTATTTTACGATGGGAGGTTTTCTCTTTTCTGTACTTTACGCTGAGGAAGTTTGAAGGGAATATGTTTTGAAGATTGATCAAAAATAATGATGGTTTTTATGTGATTAAATGCTTCCAGGGGGTGGGTGGTTTGTGTATGTATAAAATGTTAATATTACTGGTTCTCGTGTACCTGGTTTTTATATGTGGACCTCTACAGAGTTCAGTAACAATAAAAATAAACTTGAAACAATGCCTGGATGTCTTTCCACACCAACCAAATTGGACCACAACAAATACATTATTTATGTAAGATTTTTATATGTCACTTCTCTAACCTGAGGGATGTTTGCGCGGTCTACAATCAACAATAACCAAGCATTATCTCAAACAAATACAGTGAATATACCACCCTTGCAGGAATAAAAAGTACATAAAGAGGGAGTTTGTGAGATTGTAGAGGAAGGAGATCGAAAATCGAGGTAGAAACAGTGGTATTGTAGACACCACTTAAAACATAATTACTTTGGTACATCACTGTAATATGTGAGACCCTGCCCCTGGTTGGCACCTTGTTGGTAAAGAACACGTTAACCAACTGCCTATATTGTTTCTGTCTCAGAGCAGGCAGTTTAACTGTGAAAACATTGAAGGCAGGTGAGAGGAGGCCTAGAGGTAAAGCCTAGTTCTCTCGTAGGGGATTTCCATGTATAGTCATAAGCACTGAATAGTTCCGCGCGCCTGCGGGGACCCCGGAGCACTGTTGTGTAGTATATTCTTAAGTGCAATCATCAGCTCCTTGACAAAAAGGTCTGTGAAAAACACTTAAGAATAACAATGTGCAGCCTATGTGAACAGCTACACAGGCCAAATTGTTAGAAGAAAAAAACAGTTGTAGTGTAAATTTCACGTTTAAACCTCTATTTATTCTATAAATACATAAATAAATACATTCTCATATTTTATTTACACCTCTCATGAGAATAAAACAATGTAGGGCAGTGTAGCCCATAGGCTGCCATTATACAGAATGAAAATAGAACTGTGCCTTTAAGAAAGTAAAGTCTTCCTGTTTCCCATCATGCACAGCAAAAGGCAGTTGCCTCAGTTCTTTTTTCCGGCTCCTTTCTGACAGGACCCTGAAGCATTGAGCTCTACCTCACAAAATCCTTTTGTGACAGAAATTCATTTAAAATCTTTTGAATTTCATTTTCACTCGACGTTTTTAACATTGAGTGATAATTTTCTGCTTTTTTCTGTTAGATTCTGACAGAATTTTGAGGTTTTTCTACTTCAGAAATGCCTTCACTGTTTGACAAATGTCCTTCTTGTGGCAGAAAAAAGGCCAAAACAGATCCACATCGGGTCTGCATAATTTGCCTTCCATCCACCACAAACCGGAGTCGTGTGACATCTGCAAAACCTTCTCCAGAAGGACCCTTCGTGACAGGGAGAAGATCCGACTCCAGGCGAAAGAGGACAGGAGGAAAAGTGGTCATTCTACCACAGAGCGAGGAGAAGGTCAGTCTTCTACCAGGGCTCACACTGGTTCCTCTATAACTCCGACCAGACCGGCTCAAAAACGGCACAGGTCTCCGACGACGTCGAGGGCGTCGACGTCGAGGCAAGGAACGGCGCCAACATGCTCGCCGTCGAGGAGTGGTTCGCCGGCGAGAAAGAGACATCGCTCGCCGTCGCCGACGATTTCGCCGTCGAGACGGCGTGGACTTTCGCCGTCGAGATCTGGGTCACCGTCGACACGGCGAGGACGTTCCACGTCGAGGAGATCTGAATCCGGTTCGCCGTCGAAACGGCGAGATCGATCAACGTCGAGGGGTGCTCGACGTCGTAGACGTTCACCGTCATCACGGCGACGTCGAGGGTCGTCGTCGAGAGATTCTCAACGGCGAGAAGAATCGACGGCGAAGGACACTCGCCGTCACCGTACTTCGACGTCGAGGAGTGTGTCGACGTCGAGACAATCAAAAAGACCTAGGAGGGTTTATACAACCTCAGAATCCTCGGCTTCAATCATCCTCCTTCCAGCGTCTCCACAACTCTCTCCTCGACAATCACCATTGCCACAGACGCCGGTAACACCTACGGCGCCTCTTCCGGCTCCGCCTGCAGAGTCTGTTTTGAGGACTCCAACGCGGTCTGTAAGACGTTCGGGACATTCCTCTAGACGCTCTTCTTCCTCTCGGCACCGTCATGACCCACAGAGATCTCAGCATTCACATCACAGGCGTTCTTCTTTGTCTACACGGGACTACTCTCCAACCCTATCGGACTCACCGTCCCCGAGAGTGTCCCCCATAGATGATGTGAATACGTTCCAGGAGGTCTTAGTACGAGGGGCAACCAAGCTGAACATCCCGCTGGCGGTACCTGCCCCATCGACGTCAGTGATCTTCGAGACCTTGCATCACAGGACATCTTCCAGACCTTTGCTTCCACTGGTTCCAGGTCTCCTTGAACCAGCAATGGATATTTTCCTTGCACCGGCCGCAACAAAGTCTGCTCCTTCCAGACTTATTAAAAAATATCGTCCACCAGAACAAGATCCTCTATTCTTGAGGTCGGACCCAGTTCCTGATTCGGTGGTCATAGTAGCGGCAAAGAAACTGCATTCAACCTCACCATCTTCTTCTTCACCTCCAGATAAAGAGAGCAGAAAGATAGATGCTGCAGGACGAAAAGTATGCTCTACTGCAGCCGTCACGATGAAGGCAGCCAGCGCTACTGCGTTATTAGGGCGGTACGATCGTGCCCTCTGGGACTCTTTAATACAGTTTGCGGAACATCTTCCTAAGGATAAAAGGGAAGATTTCCTGGAGGTCGTGGGTGAGGGAGCCATGGTGTCTAACCAAATTATAAGTGCTGCAGCTGACTCTTCGGTGCTATCCGCACACAATTATGCACACGGGATAGCGCTCAGAAGGCATGCATGGTTGAGACTTACATCACTCAAACCTGAAGCGCAGCAGAGAATACAAAACCTGCCTTTCTCGGGCTCCACCTTGTTCGGTTCTCATGCCGATGACGAGATGGCTAGAATGAAAGCTGAACTAGATACCTTGAAAGCGGTAGGGATGGAAAGACCGAAAGAACAAAGAAAGGTTTTCCGGCCATATCAACGACGACTTTTCACCCACCGGTATCAGTCGCCACACTGGATGTCTTCGCGCCCCCAGCAGCAGCAACAACAGCAGTATCAAAGGGGTTTCTCTACTCAGCGAAGGTCGACAAGGGGTCGTTCAACACCTCAAACTCAGGCAACTCGACAGGCTCCCACGTCTAAGCCCTGAATCTTTGCTTCCCCCTCCTCCGTTATCCACTCCGGTAGGGGGAAGTATCTCAAATCATCTGGACGAGTGGCTACGCATCACAACAGACGCCTGGATATTGAATATTGTGAGACATGGTTACGCTCTCAGATTCACCAGTCCTCCACCATCTGTTCCACCCAAAACAGCCAACCGCCATCTCGAAGCTCTACAGTTAGAGGTCAATATCCTATTGCAAAAAAGAGCCATAGAACCCGTTCCCATCAGCCAGCAAGGGAAGGGGATTTATTCGAGATATTTCCTTGTACCGAAAAAAGACAAACAAGAGTTTCGTCCCATCTTAGATCTGAGGACAGCAAACAAATGGATTCGCAAAGAAAAATTCAGGATGTTAGCCTTACACCAAATTTATCCACATCTACGTCAGGGCGACTGGCTATGTGCGATAGATCTTTGCGACGCTTACTTTCACATCCCAGTAACCAAGAAACATCGAAAATTCCTAAGGTTCACTGTCGGAAAACGCCATTACCAATTTGCAGTTCTACCTTTCGGCCTAAAATCAGCGCCAAGAACTTTTTCCAAATGCATGGCGGTAGTAGCCGCCCATTTGAGGAAACAGCGAATATTCGTCTACCCCTATCTAGACGATTGGCTCATAAAGGCCTCCAGTTGTCTCGAGACACAGCAACATTTCGAATGGACTCTACAACTGCTGCAAAAACTTGGTCTTCAAGTCAATCTCCTGAAATCTACAGCAACACCTGTTCAGAGGTTGCATTACTTAGGGGCCATTGTAGATACCAGGCTAGGAAAGGTGTTTCCTTCGGAGGAACGACGGTTATCGATTCTCCAGAAGTGCAAACAACTGCAGGAAAGACCTCAAGCCACTGCAAGAATAATAGCTTCTCTACTGGGCTCGATGGCGTCTTGTATCCATCTGGTTCCCAATGCTCGCCTCCATATGAGACCATTGCAGGAAAACCTGGAGGATCAGTGGTGTCAACTGAGGGACGATTGGGAGAACAAAGTCCTTCTTTCTCCTCACACCCTACAATCCCTCAAGTGGTGGTGTTTACCCAGCAATCTCTTGGTGGGGATTCCGTTCCAACAACGGCCCCCATCTCAAACCATCGTAACAGATGCGTCACTGATCGGATGGGGGGCGCACATGGAACATCTTCGAGTCCAAGGCGAGTGG
Source organism: Pleurodeles waltl (assembly GCF_031143425.1). NCBI lineage: Eukaryota > Metazoa > Chordata > Amphibia > Caudata > Salamandridae > Pleurodeles > Pleurodeles waltl. Next base: position 1,129,546,635 of record NC_090444.1, on the reverse strand, counting down.
TCACAGAGAGAGAGTCTCTATCACATCAACCTGCTGGAACTTCGCGCAGTCCACCTTGCGCTCAAAGCCTTCCTTCCCTCTCTGAGAACGGAAACTCTCCTTCTCCAGACAGACAACGTGGCCACTATGTACTACGTGAACAAACAAGGAGGCACCAGGTCCAGAATTTTATCCAGAGAGGCTCAGACAATCTGGCATTGGCTTCTAGCCAGGAACCTGTCACTAGTGGCAACTCACCTGCCCGGCATCCAGAATGTTCAAGCGGATGCCCTCAGTCGGGTAATGGACGAGAACCACGAATGGGTACTACACGACGACGTCGTTCATTCCATTTTCGCACTCTGGGGTACCCCCTCTACAGACCTATTCGCAACCCCAGAAAACAAAAAATGCCAAAACTTCGCCTCCAGATATTACCATCCAGGGACACTAGGGAATGCCCTGTGGATAAGCTGGTCAGGAGCATTTCTTTACGCCTTTCCACCGCTTCCCCTGATTCCGGCGGTCCTCCAGAAGCTGTCCAATGTTCAGACCAAAATGATCCTAATTGCTCCGGAGTGGCCACGCCAGTGGTGGTTCCCAGACCTTCTTCACCGGTCACTCAAACCACACATCAGGCTACCATATCGTCCGGACCTTCTCACGAAGTTCAGAGGGCAGATATCTCATCCCAACCCCTCATCGTTGAGTTTGGCAGCATGGCTCCTGAGCTAGTGCAATATGGACACTTGAACCTACCTCAGGATTGTATGGAAATTCTGAAGGAAGCAAAGCGCCCTTCCACACGATCAGCCTATGCAAGCAAGTGGAAGAGATTCTGCATTTGGTGTTTACACAACAACATTGACCCGGTTTCCTGTGGAGAACAATCTATCCTGCCATACTTGTTAAGTTTGGCAAAATCGGGCTTACAACTGTCGTCAATAAAAGTTCACTTGGCGGCTGTCACAGCATACAGAAAGAGTCCTTCACAAACTTCCTTTTTTCGGATTCCGATTATTAAGGATTTCCTAGAAGGTTTAAAGAAGGTTTTTCCCCCCATTAGAAAGCCTTCTCCTCCATGGGAACTGAACGTTGTCTTATCACGTCTGATGCTGCCGCCATTCGAGCCAATACATAAGGCATCGCTGCAACATCTCACATGGAAAGCTGCTTTTCTGGTGGCAATCACTTCAGCGCGTAGGGTCAGCGAAATCCAGGCCCTTTGCGCTCAGGAACCCTACACGGTTTTTCATTCTGCAAAAGTGGTAATGAGAACTCATCCAAAATTTTTACCTAAGGTAGTCTCCGACTTCCATGTGAACCAAACAATTTCATTACCGACTTTCTTTCAGAATCCAGCTACTCCTGCTGAGAGAACTCTGCATTCTCTGGATGTAAAGAGAGTCTTGAAATTTTACTTGGACAGGACAAAAAGCTTACGAAAATCACAACAGCTTTTTATTAACTATGGCCCAATCAGAACAGGTTTGGGTACATCTAAACAATCTTTATCCAGGTGGATTGTTTCATGTATAATGTTATGTTATCAGTTAGCAAACAAATCCCTTGGTGGTAGGCCAAAAGCCCACTCTACCAGAGGGAAAGCAGCTACTGTAGCCTTGATGAGAAATGTCCCTTTGGCAGAAATATGCAAGGCTGCCACTTGGAGGTCGGTCCATACCTTTACTAAGCATTACTGCCTTGATACAGACGCTAGGGCAGATGCTCAGGTTGGGCAGGCTTTGCTCAAGAATTTGTTTGCATGATTCATGTTTTTCTCAGTATTCTTATGTCTACTCCACCGCGGTTATGGGGATGGGCTTGCTACTCTATTCAGTGCTTATGACTATACATGGAAATCCCCTACGAGAGAAGAAATGGTTTCTTACCTGTAACTCCAGTTCTCTCGTAGGGGTATTTCCATGATAGTCATAAGCAACCCTCCCTCCTCCCCGGTGGAGTTGACATAGAACATGAATATTATGGAGGTTGGTACTCCAACAAATGTTTTGTTTTTTCTTCATGTCAGGTTAATAGCCTCCAAAAAAGAACTGAGGCAACTGCCTTTTGCTGTGCATGATGGGAAACAGGAAGACTTTACTTTCTTAAAGGCACAGTTCTATTTTCATTCTGTATAATGGCAGCCTATGGGCTACACTGCCCTACATTGTTTTATTCTCATGAGAGGTGTAAATAAAATATGAGAATGTATTTATTTATGTATTTATAGAATAAATAGAGGTTTAAACGTGAAATTTACACTACAACTGTTTTTTTCTTCTAACAATTTGGCCTGTGTAGCTGTTCACATAGGCTGCACATTGTTATTCTTAAGTGTTTTTCACAGACCTTTTTGTCAAGGAGCTGATGATTGCACTTAAGAATATACTACACAACAGTGCTCCGGGGTCCCCGCAGGCGCGCGGAACTATTCAGTGCTTATGACTATCATGGAAATACCCCTACGAGAGAACTGGAGTTACAGGTAAGAAACCATTTCTTCTCTTTCAGGAATGGCGATAGTTCATTAGGTGCATTTCTGGAAAGTACACCAAACTTTGGTTGTAATTCTATGTTTTTCATTCAAGAAACTGCAAGAAAGGTTAAATCGAAGGTAGCTTCCAGAGAAACAGTAAAATCAGGATGCAAAGAAGAGCCCATGTCATGTTACAAGTTTGTGTGCCATTGGTGGGGGATTGTCAGATATGTTGATTGGCTGGCAAAACCTCATCCATGGGCAGCCATCTTGCAGCTCGACACCCTGGCACTCCCCCTGCATTTTTGTACATTCTAAAGTACTTTCAACCTGTGTTATATTTTAGAAGGCAGCCCAACCCTTGCAGAGAAATCAGAAATTAGAAGAGCTTTTTACATAATTTGTCATGTCTCTTCTGTTGTGGTTTAAACGGTTAGGGCAAGGGTTCAAAGCTACGGGCTGTGAACCCTGGACCCTTGTACTCTTTTTCCTCTTCATTCCCTCTAACTTGCCTCAAGTTTGCAGGATATAATGTATTTAATGGACTCTCTTAAATTAAAAAGAAGAATGCTATATAAGTGTTGTAACGTTCCCATTATCCTCTTCTGGGGAGACACATTGATACACAATGGTGATGGGCTGTTATGTTACACTTGTTATATGTTACGTTACAATCCAACATTGATCTAGCTGGAAGCAGATGGCCAGGAGTGTGCCTGGGAGAATCTGGGGAGACTGGCTTGTTGGTCCACGTGGCACCTCTGGACGGAGCTCTTCCACGTGGACAATGCAGCATTATGGAGCGCATGCATCTGGGTGAGGCCATGGAGACTGGTGATTCGGACTGCGTGGTGCCCCTGGATTTAATCCTGTTCAGCTGGGCCCTGTGGCAGAAAGGCTGTGTGGGGAGGTGTTAGGGCACAGCCGTGCGGCAGAAAGCTTGTTGGCCCTTGTCTGACTGACATACGGGGCACGACCGCTGGGCATCTACTGCCACTGTGGAACATCGCTTGGTGGCCCTGTGAGTGCCTTGGTGTCGCTGAGAGTGACTGCTGTAGGAGGGAGGACAGTCTGACTCAGCGAACAATCCTTTGGGAGACTTGGCTTATCGACAACTGCATGTGATGATATAACGCACAAGATTGGCCCTCATTGGGGATGAAATCTCCCCACCCCCGTTTTCCACCTGAAACAGTAAGCAGGGATCAGACCATTGGCCCCGTGGTAGCCTCTGCAAGTGTGGTGTGCAGTGACTTAATTAGCCAAAGAAGTCAATATGTGCAGGCGATGGGATCTAGGTGGCTACTAGAGAGCCTCCAATTAACCTGGAAGCTGGGCTGGGGAACTTACTGACTGAAAGAGTTTGTAAGAGAAAGCATAGAGGTCTGGCTCGAGGCCCTTCCAGTGAACAATCTGAGGACTCCCAAGTCTGCTCCTGAAACCCATTGCCTCTGGGATGTCGCAGGTCCTGGTGGAGAGGATATCCCTTGTGTGACGCCCCTCTCGTTCTGGGGCCCTGGAGGGCTGCAAGTCCACCCCTTTCCCAAACTGACTGTGAGTTGGCAAAATAGCAAAATGGGCAAACAGGATCCCAAGCAGGCCAAAATGGTCTTTAATAGTAAGTGTTGTGTGACATCCATTGCTGAGGAAGCATGACAGGAGCTCCTCCAGAGAGCCTGATAAGAACCAATGAAGACTACTAGTCTACATGAAGCAAAACTTGACTACTATTCAATCCAAGAGTGTCACTTTAACCAAGAGACTGGACTACATGAAAGAAAAATTATAAATGCATGGTGGACATCTTCATCAGCTGGAATATAAGCGTCGGAGGCAGAAGATGACTCATTTAACAGAAATGAACAGCTGCTATGAATAGAGAAAGTGCTCAAGGTTAAAACGCAAAAGTTACGAACTTGAGGTGTGCTCACGCTACAATAATATCAGAATCCTAGGTGTCCTAAAGTCTACAGTCATGGAGCATATGAAACCACAAATATAAGCTATGCTAGAATCCTTGTTCTCCAGGACAGCCTTCACTCACATATTCTCTGTTGGGAGAGCGTTTTGATCACCGGGCCCGAAACCACTGCTGGGAGCCCCAGCCGGCCCAAATATAAATCACATGCTTCATTACAGGGATGGAGACTCTGGGGGTGATTCTAACTTCGGAGGGCGGCGGAGGCCGCCCGCCAAAGTTCCCCCACCAAAATACCACTCCGCGGTCGAAAGACCGCTGAGGGTATTTTGGGATTTGCCCTGGGCTGGCGTGCGGCCGCCAAAAGGCCGCCCGCCAGCCCAGGGCAAATCAACCTTCCCACGAGGACGCCGGCTCAGAATTGAGCCGGCGTAGTGGGAAGGTGCGACGGGTGCAGTGGCACCCGTCGCGTATTTCAGTGTCTGCATAGCAGACACTGAAATACTTTGTGGGGCCCTCTTACGGGGGCCCCTGCAGTGCCCATGCCATTGGCATTGCCCCGCGGCACCCCCTACTGCCATCCTGTTCCTGGCGGGAGACCCGCCAGGAACAGGATGGCGGTAGGGGGTGTCAGAATCCCCATGGCGGCGGAGCGCGCTCCGCCGCCATGGAGGATTCTGCAGGGCAGCGGGAAACCGGCGGGAAACCGGCGGGAGACCGCCGGTTTCCCGCATCTGACCGCGGCCAAACCGCCGCAGTCAGAATGCCCTGCGGGGCACCGCCGGTCTGTCGGCGGTGCTCCCGCCGACCCTGGCCCCGGCGGTCAGAATGACCCCCTCTGTCCTCTGATTGGCAATGAAAAATGGTGAAGTCTACTAACAGTCCAAGCTACACAAAATAAGTTTTTGCTTGCTAAATTCACCCTGATGAAAACTGGTGTACCATATGCTCTGATATATCCAGCCAAATTATACATTAATATCGATGGAAAACCACAACTTTTTACAAACCCTCAACTGACCACCAAATTATGCCGTCCCTATGTGCAGAATCAACTCAAAGGGTACACTGAAAATGGGAGGGGGGTTGAAAACCACCCTAGTGACAATGACTAGCCTGCAATAAGCCAATGGTAATCTTCCCCCTGCATCGGGATTGCCTCTTTCGCCCTCTGCCCACTGAACACTTCAGTATGTGAAGGATACATACGGAGATCGACATAGCCATGGGCACAATTTGGGTTTGTGTAGGAAAGTACCATCTTGCCTGGCATGGTACCCCCATTTTTACTAGTGTGTCAGTTTGTTTTTGTCTGTGTCACTGGGATTCTGCTAGCCAGGACCCCAGTGCTCATAGTTTGTGGCCTGTATGTGTTCCCTGTGTGGTGCCTAACTTTGTCACTGAGGCTCTACTAACCAGAGCCTCAGTGCTTATGCTCTCTCTGTCTTTAAAATTGTCACTGCAGACTAGTGACCATTTTCACCAATTCTGATTGGCACACTGGAACACCCTTATAATTCCCTAGTATATGGTACCTAGGTACCCAGGGTATTGGGGTTCCAGGATACCCCTATGGGCTGCAGCATTTCTTTTGCCACCCATAGGGAGCTCAGGCCAATATTACACAGGAATGCCACTGCAGCCTGAGTGAAATAACGTCCACGTTATTTCACAGCCATTTTACACTGCACTTAAGTAACTTATTAGTCACCTATACGTCTAACCCTCACCTAGTGAAGGTTAGGTGCAAAGTTACTAAGTGTGAGGGTACCCTGGCACTAGCCAAGGAGCCACCACATAGTTCAGGGCAATTTTCCCAAACTTTGTGAGTGCGGGCACACCTTTACATGCGTGCACTACATATAGGTCAATACCTATATGTAGCTTCAGAATGGTAACTCTGAATATGGCCATGTAACATGTCTAAGATCATGGAATTATCCCCCCATGCCAAATCTGGTATTGGGGTGCCAATCCCATGCATCCCCGGGCCTCCAGCATGGACCCTGGGTACTGCCAAACTAGCTCTCTGGGGTTTTCACTGCAGCTACCGCTGCTGCCAACCCACAGACAGGTTTCTTCCCCCCTGGGGCCTGGGCAGCCCAGTCCCAGGGAGGCAGAACAAAGGATTTCCTCTGAGAGAGGGTGTTACACCCTCTCCCTTTGGAAATAGGTGTTAAGGGCTGGGGAGGAGTACCCTCCCCCAGCCTCTGGAAATGCTTTGAAGGGCACAGATGGTGCCCTCCTTGCATAAGCCAGTCTACACCGGTTCAGGGATTCCCAAGCCCCTGCTCTGGCACGAAACTGAACAAAGGAAAGAGGAGTGACCACTCCCCTGTCTATCACCACCCCAGGGGTGGTGCCCAGAAATCCTCCAGTGTGTCCCAGACCTCTGCCATCTTGAATACAGAAGTGTGAGGGCACAGTGGAGACCTCTGCGTGGCCAGTGCCAGCAGGTGACGTCAGAGACCCCTCCTGATAGGTGCTTACCTGGTTAGGTGGCCAATCCTCCTCTGAGGGCTATTTAGAGCCTCTCCTGTGGGTTTTTCTTCAGATAACGAATGCAAGAGCTCACCAGAGTTCCTTTGCATCTCTCTCTTTGACTTCTGCCAAGGATCGACCGCTGACTGCTCCAGGACGCCTGCAAAACCTCAACAAAGTAGCAAGAAGACTACTAGCAACATTGTAGCGCCTAAACCTGCCGGCTTTCTCGACAGTTTCCTGGTGGTGCATGCTCTGAGGGCTGTCTGCCTTCACCCTGCACTGGAAGCCAAGAAGAAATCTCCGTGGGTCGATGGAATCTTCCCCCTGCTAACGCAGACACCAAACTTCTGCTTCACCAGTCCTCTGGGTCCCATCTCATCCTGACGAGCGTGGTCCCTGGAACACAGGAGCTGGACCCAAGTGACCCCGACAGTCCAGTGGTCCTTCTGTCCAAATTTGGTGGAGGTAAGTCGTTGCCTCCCCACGCCAGACAGTAATCCTGTGTACTGCGTGAACTGCAGCTGCTAGGGCTTCTGTGCACTTTTGCAAGGAATCCTTCGTGCACAGCATAGCCCAGGTCCCCAGCACTCCGTCCTGCATTGCTCAACTCACTGAGTTGACCACCGATGCCATGGGACCCTCCTTTGTAGTGTTGAGATGACCGCTGTGCTCAGATTTCTTCAACGCCTGTTGAAGTGCTTCTGCGGGTGCTGCCTGCTTCTGCATGGGCTCTCTGTGTTGCTGAGCACCCCCTCTGTTTCCTCCTCCAAGGGGTGACTTCCTGGTTCTTCCTGGGCCCGGGCAGCACCCATTTTCTTCAACCGCGACTCTTGCAGCTAGCAAGGCTTATTTGCGGTCTTTCTGCGTGGAAACAACTCTGCATCCTCCAGCACACCGTGGGACACCTTCTGTGCAAAGGAAAAGTTCCTGGTATCTTCCGTTGTTGCAGAATCTTCAGCTTCTTCCACCCGGAGGCAGCCCTTTTGCACCTTCTTCCGGGGTTTAGTGGGCTCCTGCCCCCCCTGGTCATTTTTGTGACTCTTGGACTTGGTCCCCTTCCTTTTCAGGTCCTCAGGTCCAGGAATCTGTCTTCAGCTTGCAGTCAGTTGTTGCCTTTGCAGAATCTCCTATCACAAGTTTAGTGTGTTTCTGGGGAAGTAGGGTCACTTTACTTCTACTTTTCAGGGTCCTGGGTTGGGGTATCTTGGACACCCTTAGTGTTTTCTTACACTCCCAGTGACCCTCTACACACTAATCTAGGTCTGGGGTCCATTCGTGGTTCGCATTCCACTTTTAGAGTATATGGTCTGTGTTGCCCCTAGGCCTATTGCATCCTATTGTATTCTACAGTGTTTGCACTACTTTTCTAACTGTTTACTTACCTGATTTTGGTTTGTGTGTATATTTTGTGTATTTTAGTTACCTCCTGAGGGAGCATATCCTCTGAGATACTTTTGGCACATTGTCACTAAAATAAAGTACCTTTATTTTTAGTAACGCTGAGTATTGTGATTCTTATGATACAGTGCTATATGATATAAGTAGTATAGTAGTAGCTTTGCATGTTTCCTAGTTCAGCCTAAGCTGCTCTTCTATAGCTACTTCTATCAGCCTAAGCTTCTAGAACACTACTAATCTACTAATAAGGGATAACTGGACCTGGCACAAGGTGTAAGTACCACAGGTACCCACTATAAGCCAGGCCAGCCTCCTACAGCGTGGGGCTACCTACTTTGCAAAGTGCACCAGCATACATAGGCTCAGATTTCAAAGAAAATGACGGAGCGCGACGATGCACCTTATTTGGCAGCGCCGCACTCTGTCATTTTTTTAAATGCAGGAATGCTCTGTATTCAATTGAATACGGCGCACACCTGTGTTACCCCCTGCACCAGGCATAATTTAGCTGCCGAGCGCCAACTCAACCACCCTTGCACCAGGGTGCAAAGACGAATGAGCTGTGGAGAAGATTGCTCTTGTGCAGGAAGGTACACCTTCTTGTGCCAAAACAATCTTGGCTTAAAAAGTGGCTTAATGCGAGCTTGTAAATATGGCCCACTGCATAGCGCCACCAGAGTGTCACTAAAAGTGACGCTTTGGTGTCGATAGGACCTTTTAAATCTGGCCCATAGATTCTGAAACAATCCCTATTGAGGGAAACCCATTCTTATCCCTCACTTCGGATCAGCAGGCCTGCTGCTAGCTGAAACAAATGAAACTGACTAGACTAGGAGAAATCAGTATTCAGGGACAGTTCCTTCCTCCACAATACATCATAGCCTGACCTATAGGTACTCTACTTGGTGCATTCCCCCACTATAGATTGCGTGCCATGTATAGAGAAGCGCTCAATACATTTCCGGATGCGCCGCCACTGCATGCATTAAATGTGATCCATAAGTCAGCATCCCCTAAAAATCTAGGCACACAACTGTACACCACCATGCAAAGCAAAGCCCCATTGTGCATCGCACATGCTTACTTCCGGTTGCAGGCAACTCTAGCACCACCACTAATGAAGAAACAGTGACACTTTGACTGCTCCTGAATCGGCATGCTTTCAACTAACTACAGATTGCACCTCATACATTTTACGTTTTTGCACCAAACGTACCGAATACCACTGCCCTTACATAAAATGGGGCTGGGTGAACATTATCTTTGCACTAGATGCAGAGAAAGCCACCTCAATTTCTTCCACCTGACCTGGGTAGCATAATTGTGAGCATTGGTGATGCGCACCATAGATGATATCATAGACCCTTGGTCCCGCTAATGCCCCTGATCACCAAACTAAGCTATGTGAAGGATATTCCGACAGGAGTGTGCAAGCTCACTGCTAGCCTCCTTTTACTTGCCAAGAGCAGAGTGGCAATGTGATGGGTTTGAGGCCCCCTACTCAAACTCAAAGATTGACTCAGGGGTGCTGCATATTGCCAAGAACAGCCCCATACTTACTGGACACTGGACCCACCAGATCGAAGCCTAAGGATATTTGGGGGCCCTTTAGGACGTGTGTTGCTATGCATTATGCATGGGGAGGTGGGAGCATGGGTGTCGATTCACCAAAATGTCAGAGGTAGTGGAAGGGACATCATAGACCCTTTGACCTTAATGATCTCACAGGAAGTGGTCACATGACCTTAACTCTCATGACATCACAATAATTGCACGTACACTTACCTTAAATTACTCATTCTCACTCTTGATCACTCTTACTCTGACCCACCTATACAATCTCACTCACTCATCTTCACACACATGCACTATCCCACACACTAACATACAGACTCACACATACACACTCTTTCACTAGAACTCTCTCACCCTAAATAAAATATGCTGGTAAGTATTTTATTTCACTTACCTAAGATGCCAGTGGAGGTTTCGGCTCCAGATCCTGCTGTTCCACTTTTTTCTTACATTAATAGTGAAAGATAGATTATTAATTATATTAATGTAATGAAAAATGAGCGGAAAATGAGGCTGGAGCCTGACGCTGGTAATGGGAGCTACCCCTGTGTTCTTGGCACAAATTGTGCCACCTCTGAGGCCAGGGGTCGCAAAGGCAGAGCCAGGGATCGCAGAGGGCAAGCCAGGAGTCGCAGCTGCGACCCCTGGTGACCCCTAAATGTCGTCAGTGGGTGGGAGGGGCACAACTGATGGAGGGGGGATGTGGGAGTACAGACAATCCGAGCTGTAGATTCTCCATGAGATCGGGAATGCTGTAGCACATACGTCTTCATCACCTTGTGGTGTACTCTATGACCAAGCTGTATTGTCTGTCTACTTGTTATGCTGTATTCTATTTTAATTCAATAAAAAAGAATGTACAAAATGCAAATTGCATAATATTTCAAATTGCTTTAACCCAAATATCAGTTCACCTATACTTGTGCTCTCTGTGGAGAAATTAAAAGCCAGCATCCTATGTATGTTATACGGTTTACAATGGCAAAAGATTAAAGGCGGCAGCTTTTTGGAAGGAAAAGCAGTCCTATTGCCTACAGAACCGGAGCCTCTACAGGGCCTGTCACTTTCATCGCAAGACGTCTTTGAAAGCCTCAGTCTAATCTGTTAACCATGTTCTGTGGTGAGGTAAGGTGGATATTGACTGCAACTCCAGGAAAATCTCTGGCATGCAATTAGGGAGAGAGGTCCCAGACTAAGTATGAGATTTGTATGTGCCCTCACACTGTTGAAGCAGAGTCTCTTCAAAGGTAAACTAATTCAATTACAGAAACCTTGGCTCACCTTGAGTATTTCAGACTGAACAGCAAGACGCTCTTCAGAGAAATTCTGAGAGTTGGTATGTATAAAGAAACAAACAATAATGCAAATAATGAAATAAAGTAGATCAAAATTCACCCTGTTTAAGTAGAAAGAAAAATATAAAGAAAACTAAAACAGAAATGAAGTAACCATAACGAGGGATTTAGTATTTATACAAAAAGAGAAATTGTCTCATTGTAAAGAAATGCAAAAGGTGGTATATTGAAGGTCAATGGACATTTAACCAAAAATGTCAGAAAGAGTTCAACTGACCAGCCCATTACTGCACAATTGTTTTGAAATAAGTGGTTTGGCCGTTATCAAGATTTCTACCCTTGAACCTGAAATGCAAGAATCAGGAAGCAGCATCTTGGAGGATCTGTAGGAGATGGACTCAACCATTTTCACATATGTGCAGTCTGCACCCTCAATGAGCACCAGAGTTGGGCAAGGGGACCGAGCAAGGCTGAATGAATTGGATTTAGTACTTTATCTTGGTGAAGATTTCAATATTCAGAGTGGATGGCTTTATTAGAAATTGTAACGGTCAAGCACAATGAAGGAACAGTCTCTACGTTATCCGATTGGATGTCTTTTGTAAAAAAATGATTGAATGAATGGTTGATTAGTAGAGCACACAGCTACTCAAATAGTGACCTGGAGTTAAAGCAGAGGCATTTATGAAATACAAAGAACCTTAATCAGCGGAAGAGAAAAGCCAAGTTTTCCACTTCCACTTCAGACAGACATCCTCAGAATGCAGCATCCAGAGGTCCCAGGGGAGTTGATTCCAGGCTTTGATCGCTAAGAACAAGACTGCTTTACCTACCCTTCTCCTGTTCTTAATGCGAGGTACTACCAACAGAGCAGCAGATGTCGAGTACTGTAATCTAGTGGGGCCATAACAGAGGAACCTGTCCATGAGATAGCCAGGGCTTAGCCTGAACCACTGCCCAATGAACCAGCGAAAGAGATTCAAACAAATTCTGCTGCTTAATAGGCAGCCGATGCAGGGATTTTAAGAAGGGAGAGATTGACATCCGACTAAGTAGATGCAGAATGAGCCTTGCAGTAGGACCATCTGAACATGGCCCAACAAAGCCCCAGACACCCCAAGATGAAGGGTGTTAGAGTAATCTTGCAGAGATGTAATCAGCACCTGAATTACAGTCCTCCTACAGTGCAAGAACAGGAGGTACAAAATTTCCTATGGGTACTAAGCAACCCAAACCACAAACCAACTGATGCAGAAAACTGGAGTTGCATTGAAAGTTGATTGTCCAGTTTAACTCCCTGATTTTTTTAGCTAAAGAAGATGGGGAGCCAGCAAGGCAGAAGTCCAAATAGCGTCCCACCAGGTGATTGAATGGGAGCCAAAAAGAAGAATTTTGGTTTTATCAGTATTTCATTTTTGCTGGCTCAGCATCCACTCAAACACTGCAAGCATGCAGTCCTTAAAATTAATTGCAACCGAGGATGGAGGTCCCTCAAATGTAAAAAGAAGAATGGTATCATCCGCATAGGAAATGATTTTACAACCAAAAGATTACACTAGAGGCCAAAGGTGACATGAAGATATTAAAGAGGGTAGGGATAAATTATTTTAGCCTAGGCCTGCAGCTTGCTCCCTTTCGCGCTCATAACTTTAGCAAACCCTTTATTTTAGTGGAGTTGTTTTTATTATTTTATCACCTTGTACTTTCGCCCAGAATTCAGGTTATTCTTTTCTCTGCACAACATTTTCATTCTGTGCTTCATTCAAGGCTGAATGTGATAAGTTACGAATTATTGCTAGCACAAAATGATCATCATGTCCCTAACTCATGTGCAGAAATATATGGGTTGTCACGTCAGGGCAGTTTTCACAGAACAGTAGGTTTTTTATTATAAACCACCTCACTGCGGAAGGATTCTCAGTGGACCAACAGACCTCTTCTTTACCTACAATCACAGGTATGGGGAATGGGTTTCTTCTAAGGGGCCTGATGGGCAGATTAGGGCTTACACTGTTGTGTTCTTGTATAGAATCCTCGTAGTGCAGGTCGGGATTCTAGAACCATTATTGTGACAGCATGGTGGGACTTTTCCTATGTTTCACTTTCCTTGTCACTGCTTTGCTTCTATTATAATTTATCATCCTTATTATCTCATATTTGTTCAGAAGCTTTTCCGGTGCCTTTCCAGTGTCCCTGGGAGGATTTATCAGAACTCCTTTAATTTCAATGGACGGAGGTGGGGAAGGCCGAAGAAGACTATGAGGTGGTTGGTGGAAACTATATGTCATCACAAAAGGGGTGGGCTGTATGCGGGGTGCAGGTGGCTGCTCTCCTTCCTTTCGATTAAGCTATCTGAGGTAATGTGTTGTATTGTAATTGGTTTCACTTTGAAAATGTTAAGACGCTGTGTCTAACTCCACCACTTGAGAGGACACCTCACTCATTTAATTTGTTGCAGCATGGGCCCAAGAGATAGCAATGTTCTGTGCTCCCCAGCATATCCAGGATCCCGTCTACCTGTAAGTAACTTTTCTGTACACAGTCTTTGAAGGTTGCAAGTTACTTCTTTGTAAGGTGATCAGTGTTTAGTTTCTGCAACTGTTTTTTCTCTGTTTCAGTGCTATTGATGGAAGTGCAGAGCTCTTTTTAGAAACGGGACGAACGTAGTCCGACTTTTAAGTTAGCAACTTGAAATATTGCCTAACTGTGGGATATAGTTAAGGAAGTAGCAACCAACAATGAAGGAGTCCGATTTAAAGTGTGCCTCTGTGAATACAGTGCACAAATTTTCCTTCTCATTCTAGCTGTGGTGAATCAGTTCTGGCACAGGAATTGCATTTACATCCAGGACTGCCAATGTTTATTGGGCGTATAGAAAAATATGTCTTCCTATTTCATGGATTATAAAGCAAATCCTCCTAACATAATAGATTAATAAATTAATTAAATAATGAATTTCTTGCAAGTGCTTGTAAAGAAGGCAGTTTGTTGTCTAATGCTGCTAGATTGTTGACTACACGTGCAAGAAGAGGGATTCCTGATCTTGTTTTCTTTGTTTGCCCAAATCATAAGTGACCCTGAGCAAAGCCTTTTGATTTCCTGTGCATTAATTCCTTTATTAACAAAAATGCTTGATGAATCCTAGAGTGGTTCAGGTCACAGTGCGCCTTACTGACTTAGCCCTGAAACCCTTCCTCATCTGATCTTGGGTTCCTAGGACTTGCTTATTTCGATTTTACCTTTGATACACAAATTACATTGCTATAATACACTGCTTTATATAAAGCAGTAAATTAGAATGCATTTTAGTGCTACCAGTAGATCATGTTTCTTAATTAGCATGAAGCCTTGCAAAGCATTAAGGTGGTAGTATGATACACAGTGACTAGGCCCCATGCTCTTTCACCTAAAGCAGAATGGTGTGATTTAAATGCCGGGGGCTGTGGCCAGTAACGCTTACTACATATAGCTCTATTATCCAACATAAAATATAATTATGCTTTCCAGGTTTTATAATCCTCCCCAATTCATTATTATGTTAATTGCTATCACACCAGTTCATTGCAGGAGGTGTACTTCCAGCCTGAAGTTTGCACTGTTTGATTTCAGACTCAGTAAGTACTTGGAGTAGGAGGATGAGAGTTCTGTAAGGGGGTCTGAAGCAGGTGTATTGTACCTTAATATACCACCTTAAAGAATGGGCTTTGCTTGCACTGTTGACCCGAACTGTGCTAAATGGCACATTGTGGCTTTGATTTTTTTATCTGATTTGTTAGATGCATGATGTGACTGGTAGAGTAGCATTTAATGGGACTAGCCGTGGATTGGATTTATTGGGCACCAAGCATTTTCCCTGGAGTCTGGAAAGATTGGAGTTGGTTTTGCTGCCAGGATGGCCAGTCATGACCATGAGCCATACTTTGTGTGTGACTGTCTATCTTTCTCTCTTCCAAGTTCTAGCTAGCCTGCCCTGTGTGAGCACATATGGGGGGGGGGGAAGGGTGTCTTGAAGTCCTTGTATGTAGCCTACCTGTGAGGAGAAGGATGGGTCCCCTCCCACCAGATAGGCATCCAAGCTCGGCTCGCACACAGCAGCAAGGCCTTCATAAAACCATGCATAAAGGCCCTCAGGACCTGACAGATGCATGTCTTGATAACACGTGAATTGAGCACCCTCTCTTCCTGGCTCAGGAGGCCAGTGTCAGTGCCTGGAGACTGGAGCAGACTGTGTGGCATCAGGCAATGACCACTGACTGTGTTTGCTGCTGCCCCTTCAGCCAATTTCAAATACAAATGGTTTTAAAGTGTGCATTCTCACAGTGCCTTCTCTGAAGCAGATTTAAAGCTCAAAGACATTTTTAATCATGGTGTGTGACATTGTCAGAAACAATTAGAACAAAAAAGCAACACCAATAGTTTTTCAAAGATGTGTGTTTGCAAATGTATGGAAATATTGCAATGTAGGCATTGTGTGGCATTAGTAGACCACACGGGGCAAACATATATAAAGCAAAAGGTGAATAAGAGCAAAATGAACACAACAGCAGTCAATATCCAGGTGGCTTCTGCGGACACAGAGAAGCATGGACTTCTCTGTTGCCCATCTTAGTATCAATTTAGGATCTCAGTGGAAATTGGTTATAATGAATGGTACAATACATCAATAATTCAATACATGGGTATTGCTGGCAGTAAGGAGCATGTGTTACTGGGGTATGCGCTTAGTTTGAGGAAATCTTGCTTGGCTGCTTCTGGACTCGGTCTCTTTTGAGTAGCCAAAGAATTTGAAACAGTCAATAGAACTGTAAAAAATGACTGCTGGCAGAAGGCATCATGCACAAATTTAAGTTTTCTAATTACATCTTACTTGTTCTTAAGGCACAGCATACTTATATTTTCTGTGAAAAATTGTGAAAATACCTCGCGCTGTGCGGCTGCTCAATACATCATGTTGAGGTGTAAAGTTTTAAGTGACATAGGGGGTCATTCCGACCCCGGCGGTCCTTCGGCAGGAGCACCGCCAACAGGTTGGCGGTGCTCCGCAGGGCATTCTGACCGCGGCGGTTTGGCCGCGGTCAGAACAGGAAAACCGGCGGTCTCCCGCCGGTTTTCCGCTGCCCTCAGGAATCCTCCATGGCGGCGCAGCTTGCTGCGCCGCCATGGGGATTCCGACACCCCATACCGCCATCCTGTTCCTGGCGGTTCGCCCGCCAATGGCATGGGCACTGCAGGGGCCCCCGTAAGAGGGCCCCACAAAGAATTTCAGTGTCTGCTTAGCAGACACTGAAAATCGCGACGGGTGCAACTGCACCTGTCGCACCTTCCCACTCCGCCGGCTCCATTCGGAGCCGGCTTCCTCGTGGGAAGGGGTTTCCCGCTGGGCTGGCGGGCGGCCTTCTGGCGGTCGCCCGCCAGCCCAGCGGGAAACACAGAATCACTGCGGCGGTCTTCAGACCGCGGAGCGGTGTTCTGTCGGGGGAACTCTGGCGGGCGGCCTCCGCCGCCCGCCAGAGTTAGAATGATCCCCTTAGTATGCTGTAAAATCCACCATTTCACTTTTTAATTTTCAAACTTATCTTGTGGGGGAAAACTGTACACTCCTTTTTCACTGCTAGCTCGCTAGCTGCATTTGCCTGTACTTTTTCATCAAGTCTGCAAATTTTGCCCCACCACATTCGAGATTCACCAGCTGCCACTGTTCCAGGCACAGAAGAGTGTACGATTGGTGGGGCTTGCCTGTTGATACGGTTTTTGAACCTTCCTGCATCTGAATGGAATTTGAAAGTGATCAGACCAAAGAGGTTCCTCCAGGGGACTAATTCTCAGAGGACAGTTTGTGAAGACCTAGTAAATAATATGCCCTTCCGAGAGAATGGGCAAGGCTACCTGCAGGGGCAAATTAAGAAACGCCATGATCTCTAGTGAGGTAGCAACCTTCCTATCAAAGGATTATGAAAGTGAAGATTAAGATATCCCAACAGAGTAAAATTAGCCAGACACAATAAGGGGAGGGCCAGTGCTGAATCAAGCTATTTAATAAGGTTTCCAGCATATCCATGAGGATGACAAATGAGGACGCCAGAAAAGAACAACCCTGATGTTATTGGAAGGTTAAAACTTAGGCCCATATTTATACTTTTTTTGTCAAAAAATGATGCAAATGCAGCGTAAACTTATTAAATACAACTACATTTTGTAAGTTTGGCCCACTTTTGTGTAAAAAAACTATGCAAATGTGGCACAAAAAAAGTATAAATATGGGCCTTAGACTGTTTGCTTCCTAAAGCTCTGGAAGCTCAAAAGTTAAACACTGATTGGTGAAGTTTGAAAGCAATCGTCACTCTTTCCCCCTTTTAATGGGTTCTATCAAGATGTACCAGAGAATATCCCACAGGAATTGTTAAAGCAACATCAGGAGCAGAGAACTCAATTCAGCCAAGACTCAGTCATAAACAGCACTAGTTTAAGGCTACTTAATAGATTGAAAATATTATGTTTGTGTTTATGTAGGGAGCAAACATTAATCAACATTGCAGACATTTTTCTCTACTGGCTACCTCTCTGCTTACAGTCTTCTTGAGTCTTAACACATGCCTCATCAATTTGCTCAGCTACTTGAATAAAAGGGAAAACATTATGACAAGAATAACAGGATATTATGCCTAGACAGGCCTCAACCTTCAGCTTCACAAGGCAGGACACAGACGGCTTAGGTGCAGTAAACTTCTGAGCTGAATACCGGAGAGAAGGGAAACTGGCTAAATTACTACAGGCAGCATGGCTGGCACTGGCCACAGACCAGATGCGGATGAGCACAGACGTGCTTGCCTTTGGTGCACTAGCAGTGCCGCAGTGGCACATCCACACCACAGTGCTCTTTCAGTAGGAAGGAAAAATCAGCTTATTGCCAGGCGACTAGAGCACTGTTTGCCACAAAATGGAGCCTCAAGTAAACTGCAGCAAAGAAAATTGGTTCCCGTACAGGAGGACCCCCCACAATTAAAAAGCACCAATGATCACTTCCATAACAAACCCTCACCCACCAGCTCAACTAATTGACCGTAAAACACAGATATTTCTTATAAAGAGAGAACACAAACAGCCTTAAAATGTATAAGACGCGGGTACAGCTAGAACAGTGTCTGCGCTGCTGTGCTCCTATAAAGCTATTAAGCTACAAGGGTCTACTGAAAGAGGTGTTCCAGGTAGCTTCTTCTGGACAGGGCGCTGTCCAGTTGCAGAAGGCTCAACAACTAATAATAACAATAAATTTTATTGTATTATTCATAAATGATTATAATAAATACATATGAAGTACAATGACAAATGATAAAATGAAGATGATAGGAAGAGTACCAGTTTGCTCATAAATAAGAGGCTCAAACACACAGAAGGCGATGGAGGAATGCTTGCAATAAGTCTTATAACTGGCAATTGCTCTGCGTAGAATTACAACCCATCAAACCTTTTCCCAACACCCCATATCAGTTTGGACCCAGCCATATGCAAATCAGTCTTGACCCTGCTCCAGCTGGAACAGTCCACTCCAAACTGCCAGACCAGGTCTTCCCTGAACTGTAACAAGCAACCCAAGACCAGTTTCACCCTGATTGGGGCTCTTCAGTTGAGCAAGAAACCAACGTCTGAGCTTGCCTTTGGCCTCCTAGGGCGGTACATCAAACACATCAAAAGGTGATGGGTGGAAGGTTGCAATAAGTCTAATAAAGCACAGAAGATTATGGTCTTTTCCAGTAAAGAAACAGTACTTAAGAGTCCATCAGTTTTGGTCTGATCTTGTTTACATGCCACAAGCACACTATAAGCATTTGGGTTTGCGGCATATTCTTCTGCCGGTGACACATTGGTGACCATACCATTTCCAAATACCTGGCACAATGGATTGTGGGAGAGTTTTATTGCAGCAATAAAGTCCTGATAAAATTCGCATAGACGAAACACGTTGGTTGTTTGGCTGCAAATCCTGTATGATTGAGAATTCACACAAGAAAGATGTCTTGAAACCTTATCCAACAATAAAGGAGATTGCAGACCATAACTGATCGACTATTGAATACTGTTTCTTCATTGGAAAAGACTATAATTTTCTGTGCTTTATTTTTACTCATTATGTATATTGACTGAACGGAGCACTCTATTATCTCATAGTCATTCAGAAAAAGATGTTTTCCAAAGAAAGTGGGCCAAACTGGACGACCTCCGGATCCTGTTGCACCCAAGGAGCTGGTTTGTAATATGGTGACTATAGTGGGAGCAGCTTGAGAGTGGCCTTGGCCAGTTTTTGTGTAAATCATTCATTGCTTGTAATAACTCTAACCACTGGCAATCACTTAGAGTAGCATTCCAACCCATCATTCTTTTGCCCACCAGGCCACTTCAGTTTGGACCCATCCATATGCAATCCAGTGGCACAGTGAGCAAGGGAACCATGTCCGGTTATCTTGAGCAAAAGAACAGCAGGTTGGAATTCTCCCCGAGGGATTGCCACCTATTAGGCAAATTGTAAGCATTCCTACTGTCACCTTCTGTGTGCTTAATGTAAATAAGATAGATAGATTGTTTATTTGATTATTTGATTAAAACCGTAAAGGTAATCCTTTGACAAAAAAAAAACAGTTAACAAAACCATGCTCATACATTAAAACATTTAGGCCCTCATTACAACATTGGCGGCAAAAGCCGCTTACCGCCGTGCAGAAGACCGCCAACACACTGCAGCGGCAGCGGAATTCCACCACGGTCATTATGACCCACTGCTCGGAATCCGCCAAAATTGAGACACCCAAACAAGTCCGCCTCACCAAAGGTCAGTGATAAACTGGCGAAAACAAAGCCTCCACCGTCACGCCAACAGATATACGCCCACACTATCACGACCCACGAATCCACGCGGCGGTCTTTCAACCGCCGTATTCCATTGGCGGTACACACCGCCGCGCTCAAAATACACACACTCTTACAAAACACAGCCACATTGGACAAATCAAAATACACACACCTGATACACCTACACACACCACTCCCACACACCCATTACAATATAAAACACACACCCACATCACCCACAAAACCCTACGACCAAAATACCGAAAGAAGGCCTGAGAGAGACACTACAAACTACTACCAAGCATCCACAGGCACACAATACCATCACCCACATAACTTCCATGCACCTCACACAACACACCACTAAATATCACCCCACTTATCACCACACACTCCACCCCACACATCACCCACACCACCCCATGGCACGGCAAAGACACCCCAGGTTCTCTGAGGAGCAGCTCAGGGTCATGGTGGAGGAAATCGTCCGGGTAGAGCCACAGCTATTCGGATCACAGGTGCAGCACACCTCCATAGCTAGGAAGATGGAGCTATGGCGAAGAATAGTGGACAGGGTCAACGCAGTGGGATAGCACCCAAGAAATAGGGATGGCATCAGGAAGAGGTGGAACGACCTACGGGGGAAGGTGCGTTCCGTGGTCTCAAGACACCACAATGCGGTTCAGCGGACTGGCGGCGGACCCCCACCTCCTCCCCCATAACTAACAATATGGGAGGAGCAAGTCTTGGCGATTCTGCATCCTGAGGGCCTAGCAGGAGTAGATGGAGGAATGGACTCTGGTAAGGCAATGCGTTACTACTATATCCCCCACCCTACCTGCATGCCATCACATACCCCCACCCTCGCCCTCACCCCCATCAGTCCAACTCCTCACAAATGTCCCAATATCACAAACCACACATCCCAACACCAAGCCCTGCATGCAACTACAAAGCATGGACACCCATCACCAAAGCATGGCCACTGCACATACCCATACACCCCCCTAAACCACCATCACACAAGGTCCCACACTGAATGCAAGCACTGGGGTACACGGTCACCCACCCATTGCACACCATGGCACACACAGATGCAATAAACATCCTTTTATACCCCTGCAGGACCCCTACCCATTGTCACCGGACAGGAGGATCCACACGTCCACACCACCAACAGAAGAGGCCCACAGTGATGACAGCAGCTCTGTCCAACTGGATCTAGATGACCAGCCCGGCCCATCTGGGACCTCGGGACAGTCGGTTCCCTTGACACAGTCACAGGCTACCACAGAGCTTCCCCCCTCTGGAAACACCAGCACAGCACCCACCCAGCAGGCCCATACCTCTGTCCCCAGGACACGTCAATCAGCAGTGTGTCCACCACTACAGGGAACCCAGGCTAACTCACCACCCCAACAACAACAGGGACCTGGGGGCAGTGGTAGTGGGCACACGGTCCAGGGGACAGCCACTACTTCCATCACCAGCACACACACCACCATACCCAGCTCATGTGCAGTCACCACCCCCACTACCATTCACACGTCCCCTGTGTCCTCTCCCTGTGTGTCTGTGACGCCACCTCCCAAGACACCCAAACGCAGGCACACACCCACCCAACAGCCATCCACCTCACGACAGCCTCCAGCACATGCACCTTCACCCAAAGTCACCAAACGTATACCTCCTACAACCTCAACCTCTTCCTCCACTCCCAAACCCCCTCCAGCTACCCGTCCCAGTGTTCCCAAGAAACTTTTCCTGTCCACCCTTGACCTCTTTCCCTCACCTCCCCCACCCCGTCAGTCTCCTAGGGCCCGACTCTCCAGGTCCCAACCTAGCACCTCAGCCACAACATCTCCTGGACCAGTGGTGCCAGTAGTCACCGGATTCTGGAGTGCACCAGGCAGCAGGGCAGCCAGTGTGGCAAGGAGCCACAGCACGGACATTCCCCCACCTGTCAAGCATCAAAAGTTGGCCAGTGCCCTGCGGGAGAGGGGGAAGACTCCAACCACCAAAGCCGCTCCCAGGGGTACAGGTGGGAGTGTGGAGTCAGCTGCGACACATTCCAAGGTGGGGAAGGGGCACAAGAAACCCGGCAAGTCTGGGAAGAGCAGCATGGATGAGAAGACCGCCATCAGCCCCGCTGAGCCAGACAGGACCGCCAGCACCAGCTCTGCTGGGCCTGACAGGACCGCCAGCACCAGCCCCGCTGGGCCAGACAGGACCGCCAGCACCAGCCCCGCTGGGCCCGACAGGACCGCCAGCACCAGCCCCACTGGGCCAGACAGGACCGCCAGCACCAGCCCCGCTGGGCCAGACAGGACCGCCAGCAGCTGAATCGCTGCCAAGGACCCCGCCGCAACAAGCACCGCTGAACAGGACACCGCCGCCACAAGCACCGCTGAACAGGACACCTCCACTACAGGCACCGCTGCCAAGGACACCGCCGCCACAAGCACCGCTGAACAGGACACCTCCGCCACAGGCACCGGTGCCAAGGACACCGCCGCCACAAGCACCGCTGAACAGGATACCTCCGCCACAAGCACCGCTGAGCAGGACACCTCCGCCACAAGCACCGCTGAACAGGAGCCCGCCACCACAAGCACCGCTGGCCCATGAGCGCCAAGGGCACTGACGTTACTGAGTCTGCCACGAGCAGGATGAAGCAGTCTGGGCACAAAGACCCCTCCAGAACCAGTGGAGAAAGGCATCCACTCACACAGTCCTTGGCAGGATGAAGCACTCTGGGCACAAAGCCCCCTCCAGAACCAGTGGAGTATCACATCCACTCACACAGTCCTTGGCAGGATGAAGCACTCTGGGCACAAAGCCCCCTCCAGAACCAGTGGAGAAAGGCATCCCCTCACACAGTCCTTGGCAGGATGAAGCACTCTGGGCACAAAGCCCCCTCCAGAACCAGTGGAGAAAGGCATCCACTCACACAGTCCTTGGCAGGAAGAAGCACTCTGGGCACAAAGCCCCCTCCAGAACCAGTGGAGTATCACATCCACTCACACAGTCCTTGGCCGGATGAAGCACTCTGGGCACAAAGCCCCCTCCAGAACCAGAGGAGACTGTTATCCACTTGTGAGACTGTGGCTTTGTACTCCCCAAGATTGAACAGTGGGCAACCCACCCACTGTAGAGACTTGAGAGACTGTGGCTTTGCACTCCCCAGGATTGAACAGTGGGCAACCCACTCACTGTAGAGACTTGAGAGACTGTGGCTTTGCACTCCCCAGGATTGAACAGTAGGCAAACCACCCACTGTAGAGACTTGAGAGACTGTGGCTTTGCACTCCCCAGGATTGAACAGTGGGCAACCCACCCACTGTAGAGACTTGAGAAACTGTGGCTTTGCACTCCCCAGGATTGAACAGTGGGCAAACCACCCACTGTAGAGACTTGAGAAACTGTGGCTTTGCACTCCCCAGGATTGAACAGTGGGCATGTGGCCCCCTCGTGGATTTGGCATTGTGCACTCAACCGGCTGAGGTGCCCCCCCCTTTCCCTTCCCCCTGAGGTGCCTGTTTTATTGCTATCTGATGCCCCTGCAGTGTTCTCTCCGTCATGTTCGGGTATTGAGTGTGGGCCTCGCCCATGCAGTGTGGGCCCAGTGTTCCACGGACTTCAATGGAGCAATACCTGGACTACTATTCTTGGTGTATATATTTGTTAATAGTGTATATATATTTTTGCGTACTGGATTTTAATAGATTACAATGGTTACACTCATTTCCTTTTGTCTTTGCATTCTTCCAGGGGGTTTGGGGGGTGTAACTGTAAAGTATCATGCTTTATTAGTGTGTGTGTTGTCGTGGGTGAGGGTGGGGGTGTTGCGTGTGTGTGTCCCTGGTTTTTCCCTCCCCACTCTCCTGTGTCGTAGGTGCAGTACTCACTGTGGTCTTCGCCGCCGGCGTTCGTGCTCCTGGTAGAGGAGCAAGAAGATAAGGGCAGGGAAAATGTGAAGCTCTGGTTCCATGGTGTCCTGGTTCCTCGTGGGGTATGTAGAGGTGAGCGTTTTCCCTTCGAAGTCCTGTTTCCGCCGTTTTTTTTGTTCGCGGTGAATCCGCCCCGGAAAAGGTGGCGGATTGGTAGGTTGTGATAGGGTGGGCAGTACATTGTCCTCCGCCTGTCTGTTGGCGGTGACCGCCGCGCTGTTTGTTTGTTCCGCTTTGGCAGTCGGAGTATTAAAGTGGCTGTTTTTGTTGGCGGTTTCCGCCACGGTCGTGATTCAATTTTTTTTTCAGCTGGCCTGTTGGCAGTCTTACTGCCGCTTTAACACCGACCGCCAGGGTTGTAATGACCACCTTAATTACATAAAATTTTTAAATAACTGAGAGAAAGCATATTTCACAAGGAAAAAGAATCCCTACTTGACTCCGGGTTCTAAAACAGTACATCAAAGTGGTCTGGCTGTATGGCGAATAGTACCAAAATACCTTCCTATCTTTGTCATTTTTACTCAAAGTAGGTGGGTTATGTCTCTGTTTGCGCCCTCCCTATCACAGGCTTCTTTCAGCAGACGTTATTTTACCGGAGTAAATTTCCAAAAATTGAACCAATCTAATATTTAATATGGTGTTTTGTGGGTTGAATGCTTCGATTAGTGCTTGTCTGCAGGATCTAATCCCTAGGCCGTTTATTTCTTTTTTCAATAAACGTTTTCTGTCTTCAGCCAATGCCGGGCAAATGCAGACCACATGCATCAGGGTTTCTACTGGCAGATGACAAAGGTGGCACTCCTGTGCGCCCACTTGTGGCTCTTTCTTTCAGATTGGGAGGAGGTCTGGCGTTGGGACATCGCCCAGCCTAAGCCTTAAAAAGCATTGCTTAAATTTCCGTGAGTAGGGGGTGGCCAAGAGTGTAGATTCTTTTAGAGTTTTATACAAATTAAGGGTCAACCAGCCATGCAACCTTTTGGTCAGAGCCTCTTTGACTTTTAACCAACTAAGCAGTTTCTTTTGTGGAAAGTGACTTGTCCCAAACCCCACCTAGATTCAAGAGGCTTACACTCCTTTCCAGATACCTTTTGTAGTTTCCGTTGCCTATTTCCAGGGTGATTTCCTGCCAGACTAGGTTGGTTAGAGACCCTTCTTTGGCGCGGCTCAGTTTGCAACAGCAATTGAGGAAGGCTGCCCGGTTAGCCAGCGACTGTGTAACCAACATGAATTCTAGTCTGCCCTGGGCAGCGGGAGCATGCCTTAGTAGCCGAAAGACACGCTTGTACGTCTTTATCAAAAGCTTCTACAAAAGAGTTTCCTCCATACCCCTCATTATTTCTGCCCCATACGAAAGAGTTGGCAATAGTTTGGCTCTCATTATGGCTGTTTGCAGAAAGCGTAAGCAAGGGTCTGCGCCCTGTTTTTTATTGCTTCTTTTTGAGCTGCAAAGTTGCATCTGGCGTCAACCACAGCTCCTAGATATCTGTAGGAGATTACTTCCTCCAGGGTCTTTTTGTTTAGGAGCCATTTACGCTGGCCGGTAGGCCTGCAGTTGAGGGTAATCATTTTGGATTTTTTGTGACTGATTTCTAACTCGTTTACCCGTGCAAACTCTCCTAATTTATTTAGCAGTTTCTTATGCCTACTCTCGTGTTACTAATTAGTAGTAGGTCATCTGCATATAACATATTAGATCATTGCTGGCCACCCAATGAGGGGGAGTGGAATGGATCCTCGTTTAGCTTTGTAGACAGATCTGCTATATTCAGGTTAAACATTGTTGGGGCCAATACGCAGCCTTGTTTAACACCAGCTGTTGTTTTAACTGCCCTAGATAAATGAGAGCCGCCTCCTAATTTTACCTTTACCCATGTGTCAGAATAAATGAATTTGATGGCTTTTAAAATAGTAGCTGGAAGTCCCCAAAGCTGTAGTTTTACCCATAGTTTACCACGGGGAACACAATCGAAGGCAGCTTTAAAATCAACAAAACACAGGTAGGTGGGGGTCCTGGTTGCTTTTGCTCTATTTGTAATGAGTCCCAGTGCCATCAGGTTCGTAAGTGTTCCTTGATGTTTGGTAAAACCGCTTTGATTGAATGTCAAAATGTTATTGCCTGTAGCCCAAGACTGTAGGTGTTTTAACACACAGGATGAAAAATACTTAAGGTCGACATCTAGGAGAGCTATAAGTCTGTAGTTGCTTGGGGAAGCTGCGTTCCCTCCTTTGTAGATGGGATGAATTATTGAGCCTCTCCAGGTTGCCGGTACAATTCCCGTTGTGAGCACGCACTTAAACATCTCAGCCAGGAATTTGGCCCATCATTCTGTTTCCTGTTTGAACAGGGCCTGTGGTAAACCATTAGGCCCTGGGACGAAATCCGTTCGCGACTTCCCAATGATATTTATGAATTCTGATACTGAGATCTTTAAGCTTTCTGCAACCTCGGGTTCTTGGCTCTCCGAGAACACTTGGGATGGCGGAGCGATTTCGGTGTCCAATTCCTTTAGATGTGACTTTAGATGGTGTACCCAAGGTTCTTCAGAAATGTTTGCGTAATTAGCTGCCACTGGTCCCTTGTCCATTGTGTTGATGATTTTCCAGAATCTTTTAGGGTCAGATGATTTAGATGCGTAATGTAGTTTGGCTCAGAGCGTCTCCTGCTGCAGTTTTTTTAAAAGACCATAATTCGCTTTTTAAGAGTTTCCTCTGCTCTCGCAGGGCGCCCAATCGTGGTCCGTTGTCTGGGAGTGTTTGCATTTGCCTTAGTAATTTAGCTACCATGGCTTTCCTTCTCCGTATGGGCTGTGGAAGAAATAAACGCTTTTGGTGCCTCAATTGCGCTCCCTTTTTGGTGCTTCCTACGTCGACTGCGTTAATAAGGTTGGTGGCAAAATTCTCCCAAACCGTTGTCAAATTCACCTAACCCGTGGCCATTAATTCTAGCCTTAGTAGAGCATCTTCTGCTTGGGTTACGATGGTATCGGATGACCATTTAAGTCGTTTTAGGTTTTTGATGCCAAAAGCCCCTTCCAGGGCTACCGCTTTTTCCGGTTTGGTTCGTGATGAGCAGATCCCTATTACCTGAGGCTTGTGATCACTTTCCACTCGGTCCACAATGCTGAAGTTACTCACTAGTGTGTACAAGGCAGGGGTTACCAGTGTATAGTCTAGGTAGGAGACTGATTTTGCAGAGGATCTTGTCCATGCTGGAGGAATGTCGAGCAGCTTTTGACCATTTAGTGCGAAGAGACCTATACCTTCACAGGTGCGGATGAAACTCGCACTGTTGCCACTGTTTGGATGGGATTTTCGCCAGGCATGAGTAATAGATTGAGATGGAAATCGCCTGATATTAGCCAATATGCTGATTGTACCATGCTTTTCATCCTTATCAATTCGGATAGTAACTTATTTGCTTCAATTATTTTAGTTTTTGGATTGATGTATATATTGACTAGGATCATTGGATCCTGTATATTTTTTCCCCATCCGTCGAGCCTGATGAGTTGGAAGGGTAGGTCTTCATCTTGTGCTCTGTGATCTTTGCTCGGATGCTTGTGCTAATGTATGTCACTAGACCTCCCCTTGGCCGGCCAGGCCTGTTAATTTTTATGGCTGGACTGAAATGTTAAATGAATCCTACTAACGGTATTGAATCCATCGCCCAGGATTCCTGTAAAAGTATAATATCAAAGTGCTTAAAAACTTTGTTACCTCTGGGTCGTCTATTTTTGCCCGCAGGCCACCTATATTCCACAAGCAGATATTCAATACTCTTTGTGGGGATAATTCCCCAGCTGTTCAGCTGTTACACGATGCTCCCAAGAGAAGAGCCAGTGGTTCCCATTTCCTTCCAAGGCAGAATCTCTGAACTTGGACCAGTCTTTTCCTGCCTTCCTGCTTCCAAAATTGGACTTGCAACGGGGATTTGGGAAGCCTTTTCTCGATAATAGTTTCTGCAGGGCCTCTGCTGTCTGGGGTGGCTGCACACGCACCATGCAAGACGGACCGCATGCCTTTTGGCGTTTCCAGAAGATGAGAAGCTGATAATGGGGGTGGATATAGTTCACCTTTGTAAATGCCTACCTTAGTACCCCAGGCTTTCAGTAGGTCCTTTCTTTCCATGATCTGCATTAGTAGGGCCGGGTCTGCAAAAATACTGAGCGTGGGGTGCGTGTGTTGGCAGCCTCTGGCTTGGATGAATTTAATTGCAGCGATGTCGTCTGAGGCCACGTGCTGTAGATCTGGAAGAGCTCTTATCAGTCTTAGAATAGAGGAGCGATTGAGAATAACAGTGGTAGATCTTGGGATGAACTCCGGAACCCACAGCAACTGGGGGGTTGGTTCATTGTTTTGGGTGCCTTCGTGAAGGGGCTGGCGTTGCTCTACGAGGTTGGTATGTTCCATGTAGGCCGCTTCGCCCTGCCTTGTGCCATGGACATACCTCTTACCAGTCGGATCTGCCTGCGGTGTCTGTCCAGGCTTAGTGGTTTTTAGTTTTATGCTCTGGTAGTCCTCTTGGGATCTATTACGATTATCCGAGGGTTTGCTAAGCACAGCGTGAGGCCCCATCTGGGGGCTGGACAGCTTCTATTGTGATAGAAGGGGTCTTGGCTCCTGTTTTTGTGTTACTGCTAGTGCTTGCTGGGACGTAGATATCACCATTCTGCCTACCACTTGGAACCAAATGCTCCTGACTTTGCTCATGTGAGCTGGAAATCAGCTGGTGGTCTTTGAGATGGATAGTTGAAGTGCTCGAGCAGATCGTCTTCCTTTTCTTGCCTGTTTGCGTTCTCTTTTTGATAGAATCCGTGAAGGTGGTTTCTCGCGATTCCCGGGTTTGACAGTGTCTTGCGATGGGAAATAATTCTCTGTATCTTCCATTCTAAGGCTAACTGAAGCAATACTTCCTGCCTGAGAACTTTTCTCTCTTATGCTCAAGACTGATTTGCATATGGCTGGGTCCAAACTGATATGGGGTGTTGGGCAAAGGTTTGATGGGTTGTAATTCTACGCAGAGCAATTGCCAGTTATAAGACTTATTGCAAGCATCACCCCATGGCCTGTCTGTGTGTTTGAGCCTCTTATTTATGACCAAACTGGTACTCTTCCTATGATCTTCATTTTATCATTTGTCATTGTACTTCATATGTATTTATTATAATCATTTATGAATAATACAATAAAATGTATTGTTATTATTAGTTGTTGTGCCTTCTGCAAATGGACAGCGCCCTGTCCAGAAGAAGCTACCTGGAACACAACTTTCAGTAGACCCTTGTACCTTAATAGCTTTATTGGAGCACAGCAGTGCAGACACTGTTCTAGCGGTACCCACGTCTTATACATTTTAAGGCTGTTTGTGTTCTCTTTTTACAAGAAATATCTGTGTTTTATGGTCAATTTGTTGAGCCGGTGGGTGAGGGTTTTTTATGGAAGTGATCATTGGTGCCTTTTTAATTGTGGGGGGTCCTCCTGCACGGCGGCCAATTTTCCTTGCTGCAGTTGACTTGAGGCTCCATTTTGGGGAAAACAGTGCTCTAGTCGCCTGGCAATCAGCTGATTTTTCCTCCTGCTTAAAGGGCACTGTGGTGTGGATGTGCCACCCAGACACTGTTAGTGCGCCTAAGGCAAGCATGTCTGTGCCTATCTGCATCTGGTCTGTGGCCAGTGCCAGCCATGCTGCCTGTAGTAATTTAGCCAGTTTCCCTTCTGTTCGTTATTCAGCTCAGACGTTGACTGCATTTAAGCCGTCTCTGTCCTGCTTTGTGAAGCTGGAGGTTGAGGCCTGTCAAGGCATGATATCCTTTATTCTTGTCATAATGTTTTCCCTTTCAATCAAGTTGCTGAGCAAATTGATGAGGCATGTGTTAAGACGCAAGAAGACTGTAAGCGGAGAGGTGGTCAGTATAGAGAAATTTCTGCAATGTTGATTATTGTTCGCTCCCTATATAAACACAAACATAATATTTTCAATCTATTAAGTAGCCTTAAACTAGTGCTGTTTATGACTGAGACTTGGCGGAATAGACTTCTCTGGTCCTGATGTCACTTTAGCAATTCCTGTGGGATATTCTCTGGTACATCTTGATAGAACCCATTAAAATGGGGAATGAGTGGCAATTGCTTTCAAACTTCTCAATCAGTGTTTAACTTTTGAGCTTCCGGAGCTTTAGGAAGCAAAGAGTCTAAGGCCCATATTTATACTTTTTTTGCACCACATTTGCACATTTTTTTGACGCAAAAGTGGGCCAAACTTACAAAATTTAGATGTATTTTGTAAGTTTACGCTGCTTTTGCGTAATTTTTTGACAAAATTTTTTATAAATATATGGGCCTAAGTATTATCCTTCCAATAACATCAGGGTTGTTCTTTTCTGGCGTCCTCATTTGTCATCCTCATGGATATTCTAGAAACCTTATTAAATCGCTTGATTTGGCACTGGCCCTTCCATTATTGTGTCTGGCTAATTTTACTCTGTTGGGAGATTTTAATCTTCACTTTCATAATCCTTTGATAAAAAGGTTGCTACCTCACTAGAGATCATGGCGTTTCTTAATTTGCCCCTGCAGGTAGCCTTGCCCATTCACTCGGAAGGGCATATTATTGACTAGGTCTTCACAAACTGTCCTCTGAGAATTAGTCCCTTGGAGGAACCTCTTTGGTCTGATCACTTTCAAATTCCATTCAGATGCAGAAAGGTTCAAAAACCTTATCAACAGGCTAGCCCCACCACTCGTACACTCTTCTGTGCCTGGAATAGTGGCAGCTGGTGAATCTCAAATGTGGTGGGGCAAAATTTGCAGACCTGATGAAAAAGTACAGGCAAATGCAGCAAGCGAGCTAGCACTGAAAAAGGAGAGTACAGTTTTCTCCCACAAGATAAGTTTGAAAATTAAAATGTGAAATGGTGGATTTTACAGCATACTATAAGTCACTTAAAACTTTACACCTCAACATGATGCATTGAGCAGCCACACAGCGCAAAGTATTTTCACAATTTTTCACCAAAAATATAAGCATGCTGTGCCTTAAGAACAAGTAAGATATCAGTAGAAAACTTACATTTGTGCATGATACCTTCTGCCAGCAGTCACTTTTGACAGTTCTATTGACTGTTTCAAATTCTTTGGCTACTCAAAAGAGACCGAGTCCAGAAGCAGTCAAGCAAGATTTCCTCAAACTAAGCGCATACCCCAGTAACACAGGCTCCTTACTTTCAGCAATACCCATGTATTAAATTCTTGATGTATTGTACCATTCATCATAACCCATTTTCACTGAGATCCTCAATTGATACTAAGATGGGAAACAGAGAAGTCCATGCTTCTCTGTCCGCAGAAGCCACCTGGATATTGCCTGCTGTTGTGCTCATTTTGATCTTATTCACCTTTTGCTTTATGTATGTTTGCCCCATGTGGTCTACTAATGCCACACAATTCCTACATTACAATATTTCCATACATTTGCAAACACACATCTTTGTAAAACTACTGGTGTTGCTTTTGTGTTCTAATTGTTTCTGACAATGTCACACACCATGATAAAAAATGTCTTTGAGCTTTAAAACTGCTTCAGAGAAGGCACTGTGAGAATGCCACTTTAAAACCATTAGTATTTGAAATTGGTTGAAGGGGCAGCAGCAAACACAGTCAGTGGGCATTGCCTGATGCCACACAGTCTGCGCCAGTCTCCAGGCACTGGCACTGGCCCCCTGAGACAGGAAGAGAGGGTGCTCAATTCACGTGTTATCAAGATATGCATCTGTCAGGTGCCGAGGGCCTTTATGCATGGTTTCATGAAGGCCTTGCTACTGTGTGCAAGCCGAGCTTGGAGGCCTATCTGGTGGGAGGGGTGACATATGCTCTCACCCCATCCTTCTCCTCACAGGTAGGCTACATACGAGGACTTCAAGACACCCTCCCCCCTCTCTAGGTGCTCACACAGGCCAGGTTAGCTAGAACTTGGAAGAGAGAAAGATAGACAGTCACACACACAGTATGGCTCATGGTCATGACTGGCCATCCTGGCAGCAAAACCAACTCCAATCTTTCCAGACTCCAGGGAAAATGCTTGGTGCCCAATAAATCCAATCCACGGCTAGTCCCATTAAATGCTACTCTACCAGTCAAATCATGCATCTAACAAATCAGATTAAAAAATCACAGCCACAATGTGCCATTTAGCACAGTTCGGGCCAACAGTGCAAGCAAAGCCCATTCTTTAAGGTGGTATATTAAGGTACAATACACCTGCTTCAGACCCCCTTACAGAACTCTCATCCTCCTACTCCAAGTACTTACTGAGTTTGCAATCAAACAGTGCAAGCTTCATGCTGGAAGTACACCTCCTGCAATGAACTGGTGCTATATCAATAAATATAATAATGAATTGGGGAGGATTATAAAACCTGGAAAGCATAATTATATTTTATGTTGGATAACAGAGCTATATGTAGTTAGCGTTACTGGCCACAGCCCCGGCATTTAAATCACACCATTCTGCTTTAAGTGAAAGAGCCTGGGGCCTAGACACTGTGGGGGTCATTCTGACCCTTGCGGTCCAAGACCGCCAGGGCCACGGATGACTGAAGCACCGCCAACAGGCTGGCGGTGCTTCATTGCCCATTCCGACCGCGGCTGTAAAGCCGCGGTCGGAAAACCGGGTCCGGCGGTTTCCCGCCGGATTTCCCCCGGCTGGGCGAATCCTCCATGGCGGCGCTGCAAGCAGCGCCGCCATGGGGATTCTGACCCCCTTCCCGCCAGCCTGTTTCTGGCGGTTTTTACCGCCAGGAACAGGCTGGCGGGAACGGGTGTCCTGGGGCCCCTGGGGGCCCCAGCCTGCTTTTCACTGTCTGCCTAGCAGACAGTGAAAAGCGCAACGGGTGCAACTGCACCCGTCGCACACCTGCAACACTGCCGGCTCCATTCGGAGGCGGCTTCTGTGTTGCAGGCCCCTTTCCGGCTGGGCCGGCGGGCGCTACCGTAGGTAGCGCCCGCCGGCCCAGCGGGAAAGTTAGAATGGCCCCAGCGGTCTTTTGACCGCAGGGCGGCCGAATGGCGGTTCCCTCCAGGCGGGCAGCGACCGCCACCCACCGGGGTCAGAATGACCCCCTGTGTATCATACTCCCACCTCAATGCTTTGCAAGGCTTCATGCTAATTAAGAAACTTGATTGACTGGTAGCACTAAAATGCATTCTAATTTGCTGCTTTATATAAAGCAGTGTATTATAGCAATGTAATTTGTGTATCAAAGGTAAAATTTTAATAGGCAAGCCTTAGGAACCCAAGATCAGATGAGGAAGAGTTTCAGGGCTCAGTCAGTAAGGCGCACTGTGACCTGAACCACTCTAGGATTAATCATGCATTTTTGTTAATAAAGGAATTGATGCACAGGAAATCAAAAGGCTTTGCTCAGGGTCACCTATGATTTGGTCAAACAAAGAAAACAAGATCAGAAATCCCTCTTCTTGCCCGCGTAGTCAAAGCCTAGCAGCATTAGACCACCAAACTGCCTTCTTTACAAGTGCTTGCAAGTAATTAATTATTTAATTAACTAATTAATCTATTATGTTAGGAGTATTTGCTTTATAATCCATGAAATAGGAAGACATATTTTTCTATACGCCCGATAAACATTGGCAGTCCTGGATGTAAATGCAATTCCTGTGCCAGAACTGCTTCACCACAGCTAGAATGAGGATGAAAAATTGTGCACTGTATTCGCAGAGGCACACTTTAAATTGGACTCCATCATTGTTGGTTGCTTCTTCACTTAACTATATTCCATAGTTAGGCAATATTTCAAGTTGCTAACTTAAAAGTCGGACTATGTTCGTCCCGTTTCTAAAATGAGCTCTGCACTTCCATCAATAGCACTGAAACAGAGAAAAAACAGTTGCAGAAACTAAACACTGACCACCTTACAAAGAAGTAACTTGCAACCTTCAAAGACTGTGTACAGAAAAGTTACTTACAGGTAGACGGGATCCTGGATATGCTGGGGAGCACAGAACATTGCTATCTCTTGGGCCCATGCTGCAACAAATGAAATGAGTGAGGTGTCCTCTCAAGTGGTGGCTTCTTAACATTTTTCAAAGTGAAACCAATTAGAATACAACACGTTACCTCAGATAGCTTAATCGAAAGAAAGGAGAGCAGCCACCTGCACCCCTCAAACAGCCTGCCCCTTTTGTGATGACATATTGTTTCCATCCACCACCTCATGGTCTTCTTCGGCCTTCCCCACTTCCGGCCATTGAAATTAAAGGAGTTCTGATAAATCCTCCTAGGGCCACTGGAAAGGCACTTGAAAAGCTTCTGAACAAATATGAGATTATAAGGATGATAAATTATAATAGAAGCAAAGCAGTGACAAGGAAAGTGAAACATAGGAAAAGTCCCACCATGCTGTCACAGTAATGGTTCTAGAATCCCTAAATGCACTACGAGGATTCTATACAAGAACACAACAGTGTAAGCCCTAATCTGCCCATCAGGCCCCTTAGAAGAAACCCATACCTGTGATTGTAGGTAAAGGTCTACTGAGAATCCTTCCGCAGTGAGGTTTTTTATAATACAAAAACTAGTGTTCTGTGAAAACAGCCCTGACTTGACAACCCATATATTTCTGCACATGAGAGTTGGGGACATGATGATCGTTTTGTGCCGGCAATAATTCGTAACTTATCACATTCATCCTTGAATGAAGCACAGAATTAAAATGTTGTGCAGAGAAAAGAATAATCTGAATTCTGGGCGAAAGTAAAAGGTGATAAAATAATAAAAACAACTCCACTAAAATAAAGTGTTTGCTAAAGTAATAAGAGCGAAAGGGAGCAAGCTGCAGGCCTAGGCTAAAATAATTTATCCCTACCCTCTTTAATATCTTCATGTCACCTTTGGCCTCTAGTGTAATCTTTTGGTTGTAAAATCATTTCCTATGCGGATGATACCATTATGCTTTTTACATTTGAGGGACCTCCATCCTCGTTGCAATAAATTTTAAGGACTGCATGCTTGCAGTGTTTGAGTGGAGGCTGAGCAGCCAGCAAAAATGAAATACGGAACAAACCGAAATTCTTCTTTTTGGCTCCCATTCAATCAACTGGTGGGATGATATTTGGACTTCTGCCTTGCTGGCTCCCCATCCCCATCTTCTTTAGCTAAAAATCAGGGAGTTAAGCTGGACAATCAACTCTCAATGCAAGTCCAGATTTCTGTATCAGTTGGTTTGTGGTTTGGTTTTTGTACCTCCTGTCCTTGCACTGTAGGAGGACTGTAATTCAGGCGCTGATTACATCTCTGCTGGATTACTCTAACATCCTTCACCTTGGGGTGTCTAGGGCTTCGTTGGGCCATGTTCAGATGGTCCTGCTGCAAGGCTCATTCTGCATCTACCTAGTCGGATGTCAATCTCTCCCTTCTTAAAATCCCTGCATCAGCTGCCTATTAAGCAGCAGAATTTGTTTAAATCTCTTTCGCTGGTTCATTGGGCAGTGGCTCAGGCTAAGCCCTGGCTATCTCATGGACAGGTTCCTCTCTTATGACTCCACTAGATTACAGCACTCAACATCTGCTGCTCTGTTGGTAGTACCTCGCATTAAGAACAGGAGAAGGGTAGGTAAAGCAGTCTTGTTCTTAGTGATCAAAGCCTGGAATCAACTCCCCTGGGACATTTGGATGCTGCATTCTGAGGATGTCTTCCTGAAGGAAGTGGAAAACTTGGCTTTTCTCTTCCGCTTCTCGTCAAGACAGGATAACGTTGTAGAGACTGTTCCTTCATTGTGCTGGACCCTGGCAATTTCTAATAAAGCCATTCACTCTGAATATTGAAACCTTCACCAAGATAAAGTACTAAATCCAATTCATTCAGCCTTGCTCGGTCCCCTTGCCCAACTCTGGTGCTCATTGAGGGTGCAGACTGCACATATGTGAAAATGGTTGATCCCAGCTCCTACAGAGAATCCAAGATGCTGCTTCCTGATTCTTGCATTTCAGGTTCAAGGGTAGAAATCTTGATAACGGCCAAACCACTTATTTCAAAACAATTGTGCAGTAATGTGCTGGTCACATGAACTCTTTCTGACATTTTTGGTTAAATGTCCATTGACCTTCAATATACCACCTTTTGCATTTCTTTATAATGAGACAATTTCTCTTTCTGTATAAATACTAAATTCCTCATTATGTTTACTTCATTTCTGTTTTAGTTTTCTTTATATTTTTCTTTCTACTTAAACAGGGTGGATTTTGATCTACTTTATTTCATTATTTGCATTATTGTTTGTTTCTTTATACATACCAACTCTCAAAATTTCTCTGAAGAGTGTCTTGCTGTTCAGACTGAAATACTCAAAGTAAGCCAAGGTTACTGTCATTGAATTAGTTTACCTTTGAAGAGACTCTGCTTCAGCAGTGTGAGGACACATACAAATCTCATACTTAGTCTGGGACCTCTCTCCCTAATTGCATGCCAGAGATTTTCCTGCAGTTGGCTGCACAGAACATAACATTGATTTCTTAGAGCATGCCAAAGAGAGACTAGTAAGATACAATTATGTATCAAAGCTTTAATAATTTTTCAGAAAAGAGTTGAAAAGAATAGAGATCGAAGGAAAATTATGACATTCAGTCAATATCCATCTCACCTCACCACAGAACATGGTTAACAGATTAGACTGAGGCTTTTAAAGACGTCTTGAGATGAAAGTGACAGGCTCTGTTGAGGCTCCGGTTCTGTAATAGGACTGCTTTTCCTTCCAAAAAGCCACTGCCTTTAATCTTTTGCAATTGTAAACTGTATAACTTACATAGGATGCTGGCTTTTAATTTCTCCACAGAGAGCACAAGTATAGGTGAACTGATATTTAGGTTAAAGCAATTTGAAATATTATGCAATTTCCATTTTGTAAATTTTTTTTTATTGAATTTAAATAGAATACAGCATAACAAATAGACAGACAATACAGCTTGGTCATAGAGTACACCACAGGGTGATGAAGAAGTATGTGCTACAGCATTCACGATCTCATGGTGAATCTACAGCTCAGATTGTCTCTACTCCCACATCCCCCTCCATCAGTTGTGTCCCTCCCACCCATTGACGACATTTAGGGGTCAACAGGGGTCGCAGCTGCAACTCCTGGCTTGCCCTTTGCAATCCCTGGCACTGCCTTTGCGACCCCTGGCCTCAGAGGTGGCACAATTTGTGCCAAGAACACAGGGGTAGCTCCCATTACCAGCGTCAGGCTCCAGCATAATTTTTCGCTCATTTTTTATTACATTAATATAATTAATAATCTATCTTTCAATATTAATGAAAGAAAAAAGTGGAGAAGCAGGATCTGGAGCCGAAACGTCCACTGGCATCTTAGGTAAGTGAAATAAAATACTTATCAGCATATTTTATATGCGTGCATGTGGGTGAGAGAGTTCTAGTGAAAGTGTGTATGTGTGATGTGTGAGTCTGTATGTTAGTGTGTGGGATAGTGCATGTGTGTGAAGGTGAGTGAGTGAGATTGTATAGGTGGGTCAGAGTAAGAGTGAGAAAGAGAGTGAGAATGAGTAAGTTAAGGTAAGTGTAGGTGCAATTATTGTGATGTCATGAGTGTTAAGGTCATGTGACCACTTCCTGTGAGATCATTAATGTCAAAGGGTCTATGATGTCCCTTTCACTACCTCTGACATTTGGGTGAATCGACACCCATGCTCCCACCTCCCCATGCATAATGCACACACGTCCTAAAGGGCCCCCAAATATTCTTAGGCTTCGATCAGGTGGGGCCAGTGTCCAGTAAGTATGGGGCTGTTCTTGGCAATATGCAACATCCCTGAGTCAGTCTTTGACTTTAGGTAGGGGGCCTCAAACCCATCACATTGCCACTCTGCTCTTGGCAAGTAAAAGGAGGCTAGCAGTGAGCTAGCACACTCCTGTTGGAATATCCTTCACATAGCTTAGTTTGGTGATCAGGGGCATTAGCGGGACCAAGGGTCTGTGATATCCTCTATGGTGCGCATCACCAGTGCTCACAATTATACTATCCCCGGGCATACCCAGGTCAGGTGGAAGAAATTTAGGTTGCTTTCTCTGCATCTAGTGCCAAGATAATGTTCACCCAGCCCCATTTTTTGTATGGGCAGTGGTATTTTGTACGGTTGGTGCAAAAATGTAAAATGTGCAGTGCAATATGTAGTTAGTTGAAAGCATGCCGATTCGGGAGCACTGAAAGTGTCACTGTTTCTTTGTTAGTGGTGGTGCTGGAGTTGCCTGCAATCGGAAGTAAGCATGTGCGATGCACAATGGGGCTTTGCTTTGCATGGTGGTGTACAGTTGTGTGCCTAGATTTTTAGGGGATGCTGACTCATGGATCACATTTAAGTTGTGCAGTGGCGGGCGCATCCGGAAATGTATTGAGCGCTTCTCTATACATGGCGTGCAATCTATAGTGGGGGAATGCACCAAGTAGAGTACATATAGGTCGGGCTATGACGTATTGTGGATGAAGGAACTGTCCCTGAATACTGATTTCTCCTAGTCCAGTCAGTTTCATTTGTTTCAGCTAGCGGCAGGCCTGCTGATCCGAAGTGAGGGTTAAGAATGGGTTTCCCTCAATTGGGATTGTTTCAGAATCTATGGGCCAGATTTAAAAGGTCCTATCGTCACCAAAGCATCACTTTTAGTGACACTCTGGTGGCGCTATGCAGTGGGCCGTATTTACAAGCTGGCATTAAGCCACTTTTTGTGGCTTAAAGCCACCGTGTAAGTATGCCCCCTTCACACTCAGCACTTTGTGCGGAAGGGACATGCAATGGTTGCTGCTGTGAGCGTGCCACAGTAACACCCAATGCGTTTTGGCACTGCCCCAGCATGACGCAACAATGAGAAATGTTTTCATTTCTCCCTGTTTTTTGCTCTTTCTATGAGTGCTGCATTCTGCAAATCATCATTAAAGATTGTTTTGGCACAAGAAGATGTCTCTTCCTGCACAAGAGCAATCTTCTCAACAGCTCATTTGTCTTTGCACCCTGGGGCAAGGGTGGTTGAGTTGGTGCTCGGCAGCTAAATTAGCCCTGGCGCAGGGGGTAACACAGGTGTGCGCCGTATTCAATTGAATACAAAGCATTCCTGCCAAATATGGTGCATCATCGCGCTCCGTCATTTTCTTTAAAATCTGGGCCT
Source organism: Pleurodeles waltl (assembly GCF_031143425.1). Lineage (NCBI taxonomy): Eukaryota > Metazoa > Chordata > Amphibia > Caudata > Salamandridae > Pleurodeles > Pleurodeles waltl. The sequence continues at coordinate 1,129,507,525 of NC_090444.1, read as the reverse complement.
ATGTATGCTGGTGCACTTCACTAAGTAGGTAGTCCCACGCTGTAGGAGGCTGGCCTGGCTTATAGTGGGTACCTGATGGTACTTACACCTTGTGCCAGGTCCAGTTATCCCTTATTAGTAGATTAGTAGTGTTCTAGCAGCTTAGGCTGATAGAGGTAGCTATAGCAGAGCAGCTTAGGCTGAACTAGGAGACATGCAAAGCTCCTACTATACCACTTGTATCATATAGCACTGTATCATACGAATCACAATACTCAGTGTTACTAAAAATAAAGGTTCTTTATTTTAGTGACAATGTGCCAAATATATCTCAGAGGATATACTCCCTTAGGAGGTAAGTAAAATACACAAAATATACACACAAACCAAAATCAGGTAAGTAAACAGTTAGAAAAGTAGTGCAAACACTGTAGAATACAATAGGATGCAATAGGTCTAGGGACAACACAGACGATATACTCTAAAAGTGGAATGCGAACCACAAATGGACCCCAGGCCTAGTGTAGTGTGTAGAGGGTCGCTGGGAGTGTAAGAAAACACTAAGGAAGAACCAGGAAGTCACCCCTTGGAGGAGGAGACAGAGAGGGTGCTCAGCAGCACAGAGAGCCCTTGCAGAAGCAGGCAGCACCCGCAGAAGCACTTGAACAGGCATTCAAGAAATCTGAGCATGGCGGTCATCTCAACACTACAAAGGAGAGTCCCACGACGTCGGTGGTCAACTCAGCGAGTTGAGCAATGCAGGACGGAGTGCTGGGGACCTTGGCTATGCTGTGTACTAAGGATTCCTTGCAAAAGTGCACAGAAGCCCGAGCCGCTGCAGTTCACGCAGTACACAAGATTACTGTCTGGCGTGTGAAGGCAAGGACTTACCTCCACCAGATTTGGACAGAAGGACCACTGGACTGTTGGGGTCACTTGGGTCCAGCTCCTGTGTTCCAGGGACCACGCTCGTCAAGATGAGAGGGGACCCAGAGGATCGTTGAAGCAGAAGATTGGTGCCTGCATTGGCAGGGGGAAGATTCCGTTGACTCTTAGGAGATTTCTTCTTGGCTTCCAGTCCAGGATGAAGGCAGACAGCCCTCAGAGCATGCACCACCAGGAAACAGTCGAGAAAGCCGGAAGGATTAGGCGCTACAATGTTGCTGGTAGTCTTCTTGCTACTTTGTTGTGGTTTTGCAGGCATCGTGGAGCAGTCAGCAGTCGATCCTTGGCAGAAGTCAAAGAGAGAGATGCAGAGGAACTCTGGTGAGCTCTTGCATTCGTTATCTGAAGAGAAACCCACAGGAGAGACCCTAAATAGCCCTCAGAGGAGGATTGGTCACCTAACCGGGTAATCACCTATCAGGGGTGGTCTCTGACGTCACCTGATGGCACTGGCCACTCAGAGGCCTCCATTGTGCCCTCACACCTCTGAATTCAAGATGGCAGAAGTCTGGTACACACTGGAGGAGCTCTGGGCACCACCCCTGGGGTGGTGATGGACAGGGGAGTGGTCACTGTCCTTTCCTTTGTCCAGTATCGCACCAGAGCAGGGGCTGGGGGATCCCTGAATCAGTGTAGACTGGCTTATACAAGGAGGGCACCATCTGTGCCCTTCAAAGCATTTCCAGAGGATGGGGCAGGCTACTCCTCCCCAGCCCTTAACACCTATTTCCAAAGGGAGAGGATGTAACACCCTCTGTCAGAGAAAATGCTGTGTTCTGCCTTCCTGGGACTGGGCTCCCAGACCCCAGGAGGGCAGAAGCCTGTCTGTGGGTTGGCAGCAGCGGTAGCTGCAGTGAAAACCCCAGAGAGCTAGTTTGGCAGTACCCAGGGTCCATGCTGGAGCCCCGGGGATGCATGGGATTGGCACCCCAATACCAGATTTGACATGGGGGGACAATTCCATGATCTTAGATATGTTTCATGGCCATATTCGGAGTTACCATTGTGAAGCTACATATAGGTATTGACCTATATGTAGTGCACGCGTGTAATGGTGTCCCTGCACTCACAAAGTTCGTGAAAATTGCCCTGAACTATGTGGGGGCTCCTTGGCTAGTGCCAGGGTGCCCTCACACTTAGTAAAATTGCACCTAACCTTCACTAGCTGAGGGTTAGACATAGAGGTGACTTATAATTTACTTAAGTGCAGTGTAAAATGGCTGTGAAATAACGTGGATGTTATTCCACTCAGGCTGCAGGGGCAGTCCTGTGTAATATTGGTCTGAGCTCCCTATGGGTGACAAAAGAAATGCTGCAGCCCATAGGGGTCTCCTGTAACCCCAATACCCTGGGTACCTAGGTACCATATACCATGGAATTATAAGGGTGTTCCAGTGTGCCAATCAGAATTGGTGAAAATGGTCACTAGCCTGCAGTGACAATTTTAAAGAAAGAGAGCATAAGCACAGAGGTTCTGGTTAGCAGAGCCTCAGTGACACAGTTAGGCACCACACCGGGAACACATATAGGGCACAAACTATGAGCACTGGGGTCCTGGCTTGCAGGATCCCAGTGACACAGGCAAAAACAAACTGAAACACAAGTAAAAATGAGGTAACATGCCAGGCAAGATGGTACTTTCCTACACACACCCAAATTGTGCACATGGCTATGTCGATCTCCGTATGTATCCTTCACACTAGTGAGCATACTGAAGTGTTCAGTGGGCAGAGGGCGACAGAGGCAGTCCGGGTGCAGGGGGAAGATTACCATTGGCTTATTGCAGGCTAGTCATTGTCACTAGGGTGGTTTTCAACCCCCCTCCCATTTTCAGTGCACCCTTTTAGTTGATTCTTCACATAGGGACGGCAGAATTTGGTGGTCAGTTGAGAGTTTGTGAAAAGTTGTGATTTTCCATCGATATTAATGTATAATTTGGCTGGATATATCAGAGCATATGGTACACCTGCTTTCATCATGGTGAATTTAGCCAGCAGAAAACTTATTTTGTGTAGCTTAGACTGCTAGTAGACTTCACCATTTTTCATTGCCAATCAGAGGACAGAGTCTCCATCCCTGTAGTGAAGCATGTGATTTATATTTGGGCCAGCTGGGGCTCCCAGCAGTGGGTTCGGGCCCAGTGATCAAAGAGCTCTCCCAACAGAGAATATGTGAGTGAAGGCTGTCCTGGAGGACAAGTATTCTAGCATAGTTTATATTTGTGGTTTCATATGCTCCATGGCTGTGGACTTTAGGACACCTAGGATTCTGATATTATTGTAGCGTGAGCACACCTCAAGTTCTTAACTTTTGCGTTTTATGACCTTGAGCACTTTCTCTATTCATAGCAGCTGTTCATTTCTGTTAAATGAGTCATCTTCTGCCTCGGACGCTTATGTTCCAGCTGATGAAGATGTCCACCATGCATTTATAATCTTTCGTTCATGTAGTCCAGTCTCTTGGTTAAAGTGACGCTCTTGGATTCTATAGTAGTCAAATTTTGCTTCATGTAGACTAGTAGTCTTAATTGGTTCTTATCAGGCTCTCTGGAGGAGCCCCTGTCATGTTTCCTCAGTAATGGATGTCACACAACACTTACTATTAAAGAACATATTGGCCTGCTTGTGATCCTGTTTGCCCATTTTGCTGTTTTGCCAACTCACAGTCAGTATGGGAAAGGGGTGAACTTGCAACCCTCCAGGGCCCCAGAATAAGAGGGGCATCACACAAGGGATCTCCCCTCCACCATGACCTGCAACATCCCAGAAGCAATGGGTTTCAGGAGCAGACTTGGGAGTCCTCAGATTGTCCATTGGAAGGGCCTTGAGCCAGACCTCTATGCTGTTCTCCTACAAACTAATTCAGTCAGTAAGCTCCCCAGCCCAGCTGCCAGGTTAATTGGAGGCTCTCTAGTAGCCACCTAGATCCCAGCACCTGCATATGTTGACTTCTTTGGCTATTGAAGTCACCGCACACAACACTTGCCGAGGCTACCACAGGGCCAATAGACTGTTCCCTGCTTACTGTTTAAGGTGGAAAACGGGGGTGAGGAGCTTTCATCCCCAATGAGGGCCAATCTTGTGTGTTATATCATCACAGGCAGTTGTCGATAAGCCAAGTCTCCCAAATGAGTTATGTAGAAAATGAATAATGTAGAAAAAATACATGCACGCATTTGAAAATGTGACCTCGAAGAATGGCCACCAGTGTTTATGGAATGTACTAATCAATGATCAATACTTATGAAATATTGAAAATGTATTAGACTAATGTAGTAATATGTCATATTAACGGTTATGAAGTGTGCTCTAACTTTATTAATTGTAGGCCTTAACTTAGCAAGTGTCTTGGCCTAGTCTTGCCAGGCCTCATGCAGGAGAAGTATTTCTTAGCGGTTAATAAAATTGCTGACCGAGTGAATTAAACTGTGGAATGTCCATTGCCTTGTTAAAAGTGCTTAACTGAAGTTTTTCGTGAGAACCGACTGCAAGGCGATGATGTTCCTGCTAGTGTCACAACTTATATGTAATGTGTTTGAGATATACTTTCCCAGGACGAGAACAATGAAGATACTGACTGGAGCTGAAGATGCAACAATATTTTTACCTGATGAGCCAGATGATGTGGACATCGCAAAGTGAACCAATCAACTACATTTGAATAGAGAAATATTAGAATTCATAGATTTGGTTTAGAATTATTATTGGATAAAGTATAAACGTATGATTAACAGACCAAAGGGGAATTAGGGGATAATTTAGGTGACTTTGATATAACAACACTGTAGGGGCAAAAGACTTCAGACCTATTACGGTTTGAGATGCACAGACTTTAGAGAAGAGATTCCAGATTTATTCTGTCATTGGGCTCATACTTTCTGACTGAGAGTCTGGTGCTTTGCTCATTGACTGATGACCTGAGGACGAAGACTGATTCTGCTTTGCTGACCCATACCGAGGATAGGTAGATATGATGAAAAGTGACTGTTATTCATTTTATGCCTTTTCTTTCTAGGTACCAACTGCGCTGTTTTGACAGATTCATAATTAGAGTTTTTTTCTAAATTTGTGTTCTAAAGTGCTATGCATGAGGCCCAACATGCTGATGCTAATTGGATGTTAGTTAAGGACACTCGCAAATGCATGACAAATTACAGGGACTAATGATTGATGAATCCCCTTGCTGAATTCCATGTACGTTATAACTCTGTCACAGCTGACTCTATTATTGATTTGCACTGCTGCTCTAGAATGTGTTGTGGTTCAGGCTTTGATTAGATTGCGTTTCTTCCAACCTTTTGGACAGCCAGTATTGTTCATATATGTGTTTCATTTTCTTTTGAGATTAATCTAAATGACTTTAGTATTGTTAATATAAGGGAAATAAACTTACTGAACTTTTACTAAAGGTGCAGTTATTCATGAATGAAAAGTCACAGTGCGTGACATTTACTGACTCCATCAATTATTGATTTCTGATTGTTGATTATCATGTATTGATTATTGATTCATGTACTGGAGCTATGGTAAGAACTTCTTAATATGAGTCAAAAGGTTCATCGACCTATTCGTGTCCCCTTGTAAGTTTACTTATTAAGGTCCAATGCACTAACACGTTGAAGGGCATTCATGCATTATCCATTCAAACTATCAATTCCAACCATCATTCTGATGTCCCTACATCGCAACTTTAATCTTTGCTTAAAGGAAAAAAAAATCTACAGTATCTCATTTGGGAGTTTCTTACATTAATTGCAAATACAATCACAAAATAGCATAATTTGACATATAAAGTGACTTAGTGTAACTGGAACGTGCTAAGTTAACTTCATAAAACCTCCCTCTTAATCCACTAAAAGCCAGGGAGTGGCGTTAGAGGGCATTTATGCATTATCCATTCAAACAATCAATACTGAGCATTATTGTAATGTCCCTACATTGCATCTTTAGTCCATGCTTAAAAGAAAACATTTTTACACAGTATTTCATTTGGGAGTTTGTTACATCAATTGCAAACATGCCACAAACATCCCATTAATACAGTTTTAAAAAACCCTTAACAATTAAACATTTTATAATAAAATATTTCATTTGGAAGTACATATAGTGACTTTAGTAAAGCATAGGTCAAATAAATGGACAACTGTTTACAGATCAGCCTCAACCAAATCCTTCAGTACTGCGAGAGTGCCAGACTGACAAACAAAACATGCTTGAGATCCTGAAGACCATTGTTACACAGGTTACACATTGCTTATGGGCCATACCATGTAGTCAAAAGATGATTCAATGGGAGCATGCTGTGCCTTGGCAGAAACCAAAACCAACGGATCCCATGTGGCAGATTCCAGAAAATATAAGGCTGTGCTATGTTAGTTATGCAAGAGTTGATAGCGAGTGGAGAGTGGAGTTAAAACTCAAGTCCCAAGTCGCTTGTTTTAAACAAACTTGTAATTGCCCATTAGTGCTGGATGGTTTCAGATGAACACATGGTCACAACCAGTGCAAATAAAAACGTGCTGGTGCCCAAAGCCCTCCTCTAAAACACGTGCGGCTGCTGCAATTAAATGTGGGAACACGGAATACTAGGGCAGCGTAATCCCGAAGCCATCTCACGCCTCTTCAATCCATATCACTCTTGCAGCTTTCTACTTTCTCCCAATGTCACGCTTTTTCGTTTTCCCCTTCCTCCGTCTTTCCCGTATGTCTCTTTTGCTCGTAGCAAATGCTTGAGGCAGAAGAATAAGCCCCGGCCTCAAAAATAAGTGCCGTGCTCAGCACCGAAAACAAACACAAATTAAGCACTGGTCACAACATATTTTCTCCAGTACGAATTCTTATGAAGTCACCGCTCGTGTTGAAGTCAGAAAAAAGTGTTTTGGTAATGGGTACTGAGTTAAAAGGATGTATGATAATAAACTCATACCCTATGACAAAACCAGGTAGACTGATGTTTTTAGTATTCAAAAGAAGATAAAGAACAATAGTACGAATATAAAATGAAATACTAAGGGGCATATTTATACTCCGTTTGCGCCGAATTTGCGTCGTTTTTTTCGACGCAAATTCGGCGCAAAACTAACGCCATATTTATACTTTGGTGTTAGACGCGTCTAGCGCCAAAGTATGGGCAAATAGCGTCATTTTTTTGCGTGAACGCCTTCCTTGCGTTAATGAGATGCAAGGAAGGCGTTCCCGTCTAAAAAAATGACGGCGACGCAAATGCGTCGTATTTATACTCCCGGGCAAAAATCACGCCCGGGAGTGGTCGGGTCAAAAAACCCCGCATTTGCGCCACTTTTTAACGCCTGGGTCAGGGCAGGCGTTAAGGGACCTGTGGGCTCAAAATGAGCCCACAGCTGCCCTCCCATGCCCCCAGGGACCCCCCCTGCCACTCTTGCCCACCCCAGGAGGACACCCAAGGATGGAGGGACCCACCCCAGGGACATTCAGGTAAGTTCAGGTAAGTATAAACATTTTTTTTTTTTTTTTTTTTGGGTGGCATAGGGGGGCCTTATTTGTGCCCCCCTACATGCCACTATGCCCAATGACCATGCCCAGGGGACATAAGTCCCCTGGGCATGGCCATTGGGCAAGGGGGCATGACTCCTGTCTTTACTAAGACAGGAGTCATGTAAATGGCGTCTGGGCGTCGTTTAAAATGGCGCAAATCGGGTTAAGACGATTTTTTAGCGTCAACCTGACTTGCGCCATTTTTAAGACGCCCTAACGCCATTTTTCCCTACGCCGGCGCTGCCTGGTGTACGTGGTTTTTTTCCACGCACACCAGGCAGCGCCGGTCTGCTTGCGCCGGCTAACGCCATTCAATAAATACGGCGCCCGCATGGTGCTTCAGAATGGCGTTAGCCGGCGCAAATTTTTTTTACGCTAAACTGCGTTAGCGCAGTTTAGCGTCAAAAAGTATAAATACGGGCCTAACTTTTTTCACAAAAGTTTTTACAGCCTTGTGCTACAGAGGGTATCAGCGCCTTCTTCACTGAGGGAGAAAAAGAAGAGTGAAGGGAAGGTTTATTTTTGTTAGAATCCAAGTGCGAATAACAAAAGTGACAGTGTGAGTTTTATTTGTAGCTGAGATATGGTGTGCTTCCCATATGTTCCACCGCTCTAAGTAGTGTCCAGCCAACACATCTTTCACCTTTTGATGGACGTGCGCCTGGGTTTTTTTCAAGGCTGTTGACGGTGATTGGAATCCACTTTGAAAAAACACATTAGACGTAAGGGAGGGTCAGGGCAATTTGTGAAAGAACCACACAGTACTGGGCAATGCAAAACTACTTCTATTGCTTTACTCCTGTTCTTCACATCCTTACAAAACATCTAATAAAACATGTCTTCCAACTGAGAATGTTGGAACATATGGAAAACGCATAATATGACACCAATAATAGAACCAAAATATATAAATTGGATATTTGTAACTAGATTCAAGGAGAAATCAAACTTGTACTTCACTCTGACTCAAGAGGATGCTCCTTTCCTGCTATGGGATAATATAGTAAAAACTTATTAATAATTATGTACCTCATTTTTTAATTGTACAATTCATTTTAATACAAAAAACACCAACTACTTGATTTTGTCACATGGTGTCGTAGCAGCATAAATGTTTTTAAATCACTGCTCAATACCAACCCTCCCTTTATCTTTCAGTCTATATTAGGATTTAAGTCCTTGCTAATTTAGAATTATTAGGCACACCCATACACGTGATCCCCATATTTTAGGGCAACAGTAAGGGATGCATCTGGACACACTGGCCTTACTATTATTTTTGTTGAAGTTGACATAGGTGTAATATTATTGTATTGTAATATTATTCAGGGCTCTCTGTGTTGAAGGTATTAATTTAATGCAACAGGGTATTATCCCTGAATTTCTAATGGCACTGTCCATGAAGGCCAAAGCCTATCTTTTAGAATGCAAAACTACATCCAGCAGTAATATTATTTAGCATTAATTACGTTACTGAGAACTTTTTGAAAAAAAAAAAAACACATATATTTATGCTTTGAATAGTTCCACTTACAGATATGCAATTATAGTCATGTACAGTATATATATCAACCAACAATACAAACACAGACACTGGTCATTATGGTCCGACCCAGAGCCCTCAACCTACATGCGACCACAAGGGACCTGGCCACACTCACGCAACTCCCAGCTCTTAAGACTCCTATCACACAGGGTCACTCGCCTCCGACTCACCTGTTTATTTGCAAATCAAATACTGTTTATAGCTATCCCAGTGTTTCACTGGCCTGTTTGTTGGGGGGAGCAGTTCACTATAATTATCTGTTTGTGTATTACAGTATAACATGTCTCTATGCCAGTCTGCCACTGTTGGTACCGGACCGCGATCCCATTGCAGAGTGATGCGTCTCTTGGCCAGCAGCAACAGGATCGCTAACAGCTTTCTGAATGTCTTCGGTAACTGTCTATCCTATCCCAGAAGTGCTATTATGGTTCTGGTTCCAGTCGCTGTCCGACTATTGTTCCCAGCCCTCCAAACACTGCTCTCCAGAAGTGCTGCACCCCTTCGGAGACCCAGGACACATGCAAAAAGCCAGCCCGTTCTTCACTGCACCTAGGACAGCTCGCATCCGCCCGTAATCCATATTTGTGGAGTCTAAGAGGAGTGTAGTATACTATATTTAAGAAGTTAAAATGAATGAGGCAATGTCTGCCATTCAGAGAGATTGTGCGTGTTACGGAGCAGCAGTAGCGCCAGTGATCATCTGTTATCAGTACCTCTAGCTCTCTTTGCCACTCCAGCAGCACCGCTGCCAGCTCATCAGTGCGCACCTTCTGTATTTGCATATATAAACAGGAGACTAATTGCCGAGGTTGGTCATTCAATACTACCACAGAGACAGCCTGTACAACCGGGGGCTCACGCATTTCATCACCCAACATTGCAACCATAGCATGCCTCACCCTGTAGTTCTGATATCGAAGCAGCGCAGTAGGTCAGGTTGCTTGATTCTCTATCAAGTCCCATTTTTTCATGATGCCCTCCATGAACAGTTCCCCCATAGTAACAATACCTAAGGCTTTCATGGCCTGTATCAATTTTTGATCGCCCCACAGGTTGAACCAAGTGCACCACTCCAACGGTACATGTGGGGACTACAATAAGGCAAATCCCTATCTGTGCAGGATTTCGTGCCAGGCTTGTGTAACCGAGTTTAATGACGCAAATTCTCACTAGCGTCTGCTCGGAGGATGGAATATTTTGCTCTGTAGCGGGACCGGGGAGAGGCCAGTTCAAGCTCTATTTTTAAATATGGAGTGTCCCCAGCTCCATGGAACCAGGCATGGGCCACTGCAGCATGTGCAACCACCAAATAGGTCTCCAGGTCTGAAGTCCCTAGACACCTCAGTTTGTACGGGAGAGTCAGAGTGCGGCAGCTCACTCGGGGCTGCTTACCCGCCCAGGCCTATCTAGTGAGCAACACCCTCAGTGCCCTAAAATAGGTTTACGGTAACGACATAGGGATGTTCGGGAAAAGGAATAGAAACCGAGGAAGCGCTACCATTTTCATTAGTGCAATGCAACCAACCAAGGACAACGGAAGACTGATCCATCTATCTACATCCCCTGCCAACTTCTGGAGTGCGGCATCAAATTTATCAACCACTACTATCTTTGGGTCTGTGTGGATTTTGATGCCCAAATATCTTACTGACTCTAGTTCCCATTTGACGGGAAATTCCAAATCCACCTGTGTTGCCACCATTCTCCGGGAAACATAATAGATTTGCTCCAGTTGCTCTGAAGGCCAGAGAGCGCACCATATCTTGAAATCTCTTGGGGGATTGGGGCAACATTGCGCTGCAGTTCTTTAACATATAAAAGTGTGTCATCCGCATAGGTTTCAAAACACAAGGGTATAATCCCGAAAGCGCAAGCCGCGGTGTCCATGGTACTCCCGAAGCGCCGCGCCAGGGGTTCCACCACCAGTGCATACAGCAGGGGGGAAAGCGGGCACCCCTGTCTGGTGCCCCTAGTGATCCGAAAAGCCTCCGTCACCACTCCATTGATGGGGAGCCTAGCTGATGACTCCCCATGTAATGTGGACAGCAGGTGTAAAAATACATCTCCCACACCAACCCGCTGCAGGACAGCCCTCATGAAATGCCACTCCACTGAATAAAATGCCTTCTCGGCGTCCAAAAAAAACACCACTGCTTTCAACTTTGGATTAATATTCTGCATTGTACCAAAGAACGTACGGAGATTCATAGTCAGGCTGTGGCCCGGAACAAATCCCGCCTGTTCCGGCTGATTCATCCGCGGTAGTACCCCGGCCAGACGATCCGGCAAAATTTTAGCATAAATCTTAACATCTAGATTAAGTAGTGACAGCGGGCGGTAGGAAGAGCATTTCTCTGGTGGCTTCCCCGGCTTGAGCAACGTAATTAACAATGCTTCCGCATCAATGGGGGCATAAGCCGCCCTTCCACCAATTCTTCATAAATATCTTTTAACTGTGGTAGTAGTAGGTTTTTGTAAGCTTTGTAAAAACGCACAGTTAGCCCATCAGGGTTCGAGGCCTTACCCTCCGCCATTCCCCTCAGTGCTCGATCCATCTCCTCCAGCATCAAAGGGGCCATAAGGATATCCCTATCCTCATCTGTCAAACGCAGCATATTAATGTGTGTGAGATAGTCCAACAGCACCTCCTGATCTGGAGTGACCCTGGAGGTATACAGAGATTGATAATATTCATGAAATCTAGCTAATATATGTCCTGGTCTCTAATCTCACTGCCATCCGCTGCCTGCACGGCTATGATCACATTTTGCTCTCAATTGGGATGTATCAGATTTACCATTACCGAGCTAGGTCTTTCCCCTTCCCCATACATTCCTGCATTAGCATATTTCCCCAAACGCTGAACGTCCGCGAGGTCTGTATACTGAAATTCCAGTAACTTAGCATGTACCTGCCCTAGTTTCTGGCTGGCTGCCGCATTCTGATGGTCCTGTTCTAGTTGTGCCAGGTCCCGCTCCAATAGCTGCGAGTGGCCCCTAATCGATTTCAGAACTCCAGCATGCTTAGCTAAAGTAATCACCCTGATATAGACCTTGAATGTCTCCCATACTACGCCTACACTCACTACCGAACCCTTATTGATCTGAAAAAAGTCTTTAATCACTGTGGCCAATTCATCTCGGAAGACAGAGTCTAACAAAGAGTATGGGTGGAACCTCCACGAGAATGGTGGAATAGATGCTGCAGCCAAGGTCATCATCAATGGGATGGGGGAATGGTCAGAATAGGTCCTTGGCCAGGGAGTCTCCAGGTGCAAGCTGCCCAGCAGGCTTTTGGCGACCAGCCACAGATCTATGCATGTGTGCAAATTGTGTGCTGCTGAATAATACGTATATCAACCTCTCTCTGGGTGCCTATCTTGCCAAATGTCCACCAACCCCAGCTCAGAAGCCAATTCCATCACCACTTTAGCAGTGGCTGCTGGTCTGCAGTTCCCACCTCCTGATCTGTCTAGTGCAGGGTTCAGTGTGCAGTTAAAGTCCCCACACCAGAGTTGTGGAAGACACCACCAGGAGCTTGCCTTATAGCCAGGTCACAATAGAATCGGAGATCGTCGTAATTCGGACAATATATGCCCACCAGTAAAAAGTGCGCAGTACTCCCTCCACATTGTGCTACAATATATCTCCCTCCTACGTCAACTGCCACCCTCCTAAGGCTGATGCCGAACTCTTTGAGGCCCATATCAGTACACCCCGGGCATGTGAGGTGAAACCTGCTGCCAGGAACTGCCCCTGCAACCTTCTAGGGGTGAGCACAGGGCTGCCCGGTGCCAAGTGTGTCTCCTGTAATATGGCAATATCTACTTTGTGTCTGTGCAGGTATCCTACTATCTTGCGTACCTTCCATGCATCATTTTGACCCTGCACATTCCACGTGACCAGTCGTATCGAACAAGAGCCTCAATGTCCCACCGAGCGTGAGTGGTTATGTGTCATCCATCATAGTAGGACCCCCATATCGTGCCATCCACACCTCAGTCATGAATCTGCAATCGCACTGCACCAAGCATAAAACACAAAACAAATAATAAATTCACAACTTCCCCCCAATCCCATTCCCCACCCACAGTAGGCAATACCCCAACACGCCCGTCTGGCCACTACTTCTTAAAACATCCTCCCACCCCCTCCCAAATTAATCTACCTCTATAACAATTAGAAGTGGTACACACGCAGAGGTGGATGTTGCCCAGTCACTTTGTGTTCCACTTGCGTGCCAGCCACCTATACATTGCTGCTAACAAACTATTCAGATCATTTGCATTGCACATATGGTCGATAAACACCATTCAGATCTCCTACTGCTTCCTTCCGAGCTTTCTTATAAAATAGAATAATCTACGTCTTCAACTTTTACCTATAACATACTAAATCTGAGATCCGGTAGCAGCGCAGAGCCCCCCAGGGAGACCAGTGCCGCCAAATCTCCGCCATGCTGGCGGGCTAAATGGACCTCCAGTAGTGTCTATACATAGAGTCCACCCCCATCTGACTAGGGGTCTGTATCATCGGCATTACCACCTCCTTTACCTGCCACCTGGCGTTTTACAAATTGATCTAGTTTCTTGTGATCTGTAAAAAAAGCAAGCTCCTGTACACTTCAACACTCAATTTAGCAGGGTATAGCATTCTATATTCCAAGTGCAGGTCTCTCAACTGTTTCTTACCAGCTATAAACTGTCTTCTCGCCTTTTGCACCTGCAACATGAAGTCCGGATACAGCGAGACTGTCATACCTTCATACTGCAAAGTTTTCAGGTCCCTGGCGTGGCGCAAGGCCGCATCGCTGTCCTTATAGTTCAACAGTCTCGCTATGATAGGGTGAGGAGGAGCACCCGGAGGCAGGCAGGTCGCCAAGGATCGATGGGCTCTTTCCACAACAAAATGATCAGAGAAGGTAGTGCGCCCCAGCAACTGTACCAGTAAATGTTCTAATAAGCCCTCCATATTGTCGATCGCTGTAGACTCTGCGACTCCCACTATACGTAAGTTGTTCCTCTGGGACCTGGCCTCCAAATCATCCACCTTCAGGGGTAAAGAGTGTACCTCTTTGGCTTGTGGCGAGCTGCGTCTGTCCATCCTCCACTTCCAACACTCGCCTCTCCGATTGATCAAGACGCTCCGCATGCTTATCCAAACGTTCAGTCATTTTATCCAAACGGTATGAGAGGGAGTCTATTTTGCCATCAATCTGAGTTAAGCTGTGCTGCATTGCCACCAAAATTTGACTTAGATCTTGTTCCTTACCGGAGGGCATATCAGGTCCCCAGGCTCCATTTCCTCGCCCCCGGGGCTGTGTGACTTGCGGCGGTCAAAATGTAACTTAGATTGGTTCTTGTCTGTCTTACCCATTTTGCGCACCCTGGAGGACATACATCACACACACCAATCCAGGAGTGCTGAGGCGCAAGACACTCTCCCCGTCACCACCACTGTAGTGATTGCCGGTCACGAACAGTGTCACCCTTGATGGACAAGCGTGCCTCCGCCTCCGGGCACAACACGTCCCGCCGATCGGGCAGCCCCAACCAAAGCACTCCTGGCCTCCAGCCGGGTACACGGTGTAGTCCAAATCCTTGAGTGGTGCAGTTGGGCCCACATGTCCAGTCTCAGGGCGTAAACGCAGCTCAGAACCGGGTCTGCCCAGCACAAGCAACCAGAGCGCAGGGGAGGCCAGCTTTTACCAGCAAGCAGTTCAATCTCAAAGCCCCCAGTCGCGTCCCAGTCACGCGCACTCCAGAGCCACTTGCTTAGCGTGAATGGGGCAAATTTCATCCCGGTCTCGCAGTCCTGTTCCCAAACTTGCAGCTCCGTGCCTCACCAGCAAGACGGTCGCAATGGGTTCACTGAGGCACACTCCAGCATCACCGCCAATCCAGGCCCCGCTTTGCGCTGCCGTCTTCCTCCAGGGCCAAGTCAACTACTGGTTGCCTTTCTAACTATCAGCCCACCACTAGGCCACTCGTGTCAGCGGGCTGCCTCGGGGTTCTCCCATTGTGTAGTCTCATTCGGCCCCCAGTGCGTTCTCCTCATGACCTCCAGCACTCTGGGCCCCTCCAGCGCCCAGGCTCCACTACAGCAGAGCCTCCCTGCTGCCAGGCCCGATGCAGTCCCCCAAGGTGTGCAGGAGACAGGCCGTGCCGCCAGGCTTCACCCCTCGGCTTCCTCCTCCATACTAGCCAGCGGGCCGCGGCGCTCCCCGCCTCCCTCCACAGATTCCAAGTTGGCCGGAGTCAACCCGCAGGACCGGGGTGTTGCCGGCAGCAGCAGCTGTGTTTTGCTGAGCTCAGAAAACACTTGTCAGTGAAGGATTATGTTCAACTTTCTAGGTGGCTGGCAGAGCTCCGCTACAGAGCAGCCATCTTGTGAACCGGCAAGCTCCGCCCCCGTTACTTAGAACTTTTACTGCAGGGTTTCAATTGTAGGAAAAAAGGATAACTTGAAGTAACAAGATTACTGCTTACTAGTCAGTCCTTGAAAAGTCAGAAATTTAACTGACCTAAAGGTCTAGTAACTTGATTAATTGCTCTGCCTTTCTGTAATGCCTTGACCCATAAACTTGTCTCAGATTGTGTGATCCTAGGGAAATATTTAATTTCAGCAAGACCCCTTTTTCTTCATTATCTCATATGAGAACACCTTCAAATATGTGAGTTCAGCATGTCTGCTGTACGAAAAACTATTTTGTTTGATTTTATCGACTAAAAGTTTGCTCCATGTATAATAAACATCTAGTCCACACAAAGAGTGCGTATGGCCCCTGAGTTGCCTCTTAGTTCACTACTAGCTTTATCAGGACAGGGGCAGGAATGCTCATATTTAAAAACCCTCTCTTTTAATAAGAATGATGTGATTGCACACTGTCATTTACAGACAGACATTTTCCACTGAAATGGCCCCAAACATGTCCCACTGACCTGCTATTTTGATGATAAAACTATATTCAAACGTTTGAGAAATTTGGGTTTCAGCAAATATTTATAGTTAGCAAATCACCAAGTAAAATGTTCTGATTTGTTCAGATCCTATTAACATCTCTTTTTCCATCTCACTTCAGAATCATAAAAATTGCTTTTCTAACTACTAAAATATATTTTGAAATACCTGAACAGTTCATTACAAGCTATTTAAATGTTGAGTGCCCATTATAATTGTCAGATTAGCTCACTTTACACAATCCTTTAACTTTACAGATAGAGAAAGAAAATTAAGCACCAATTTGCCAGCTCGTGTTCTCTCACCAGAAAAGGCAAGAAAGCCCTAAAAATAGCTCGCCCTGATAAATTCTGATTCACCATAGTAAGTTGCCGAGCAGATTTCTCGAGTCCTGCTACGTCTCCATGCTGTCACCATGGGAAACAACACTCATTTTTAATTCTCGCCTACATCTGTGCTGTTCTGCGAGATGTACTGCTTACAATCCAGTGGACTTATAACTCGTTCACAGAACATCATTATTTGTTTTTGTTGTCACTGTCATTTGCAGTCTTTTGATTGCTTAGCTGCAGTAGGCTTCCCTTCCTTTCTTGTGCTGGCTCCTCCCTGTAGCATAGACCAAGTACATGTGTTCTTCCTCATCTTTGAGCTTCCTTGTCTTTTTGCAATGCAGTATTTTTTCTTTATTTTAGAAACACATAAGTATTATTCCTGTATGTGCATTGTGTTTTTCAACTTTTAATACAGTTGTATGGCTTCTCTTTTTGTTACTTTCATCCTATCTGCTCCATCTATTGGCGTTGTATGTAAATACAACTGAACTATTATATGCCACTCTTGTACGCTATTCCACTCTATGCCACTCTATGCACTCCACTGTATGCTGCTCTACTCTAAGCCACTCCGATCTAAGATACTCTACGCCACTCCGCTCTATGCCATTCTACTCTAAGCCACTCCACACTAAGCCACTCTACTCTACATCACTTCACCCTAAACAGCTTTGCTCTCCTCTACACCACCATACTCTACACCATTTCACTGTATTCCATGCCACTCTACTCTACTCTTCGTCACTCCATTCCACTCTATGACACTCCACTGAACTCCACTCTATGCCACGCCACTACATAAAGCTCCACTCTGCACCACTCCACCCCATGCAATGGCACTCTATGCCACTTTGCTCTACCCCACTCTACTCTATACAATTCTATTCACTCTACTCTAAGGCACTTCACTCTTTGCCACGCTACGTCACTCCACTCCACTATCTGCCACACAATGGCAATTTATGCCACTCCACTCTATGCCACTTTACACTATTCCACTCTGCTCCACTCCACTCTACTCTGTGCTATTCTACATGACTCCACTCCACTCCACTCTATGGCCCATTACTCCAAGCCACTCTACTTTATGTACCTCTAGCCTACAATACTCTATGCCACTCAAGTCCGCTCTATGCTACTCTATGCCATTCCGCTCCATACCACTCCACACAATGCCACTATATGGCATGCTACGCCACTCCACTCTACATCATTCTGCTCTATGCAACAGTTTTAAACTGCTAGTTCGACCTGGAAAAATAAACCTTTTGCAATGCCCAAGCATTCCTTTTTAATACATATAGATCATACCCAGTGGAGTCCTTGAACAGCCCAGATGGCAGGGTGCAAAGTTTTTAAAATGTTGGACATGCACTTTTAAGTTTTACATGTCCTGGTAGTGAAAAACTCTTCAATTTGTTTTTCACTACTGCAAGCCCGACCTCTCCCGTAGGATAACATTGATTTTCCTTATTACAGTTGGTAAGTGTTAACTTTAAATTTGGAGAAGATAGATAGTTTGAGTTTGGTGTAATTAAAAGCTCTCTTTAATGGTAGAGTCAGATTTTAAATCACAATTCTAAAAATGCCACTTTTAAAAAGTTGGCATTTTCTGTACCAACCATTTGCTGCTTGCAGCCTGTGTCTGGGTCACATAACCAGGTGTAGCTGGCAGTTGGTCTTTGTGTATTGCTTCCAGACAGTTAGACAAAGGAAAGCTAGCCGTTGGCAGGGTGAACCACTCTGCCTTAATGAGTGGGAGGTGCTCTCACCTACCACATTTGAACATCGCAAAGGCTCGACCTGAACACACTCACAAAGGTTTTGTCACCAGTCTTTTGTTTCCCCAGACAAGATGGGGCGAGGGCAGGAAGGAAGAAGATGCCTGACACTTTGGGGAATGGAAACCTCCAGAGCCGCTCCTACTTCAAAGTGGGCATCAGGTATGAATAATGAACTCTCAGAGTCAACTCTTCAGTACACATCAGGACCTGCAGAAGCCTCAGATGAATGACTACTGGGCTGCTTTGCAGCAAGAAGGACTTCCATTCTGCTGCTCTCCTGCCTGAGGGGGAAGGAATGGACCTGCATTTCGAAGCCACCGCCACCAAAATGAATCCAAGGGCTAGTTGGCAGGCCTCCTACAACCTCAAAACCACCACCTGGACTCTGCCAGCTCTGAGTCCTGCCCTCCCAAGTAGTGCCACCCTAGTTCTGGACCCTTGAAAGTAGGCCTGAAGGTTCTCTGCCAGCCCATCTGTGGTCCCAACAGAACTGACACAGCGCGACATTTAGTCCAGAGAAACTCTACAGAGGGACCACTGCGGAACCTGTTCCTGAATCAGAACTTTGCATCACAAGCCCCGTAACTTATTCTGGACCAGCTTGTGCAGGCCCCTTGTCAATGGCATCCTTGATGACAATGCAGGATCTCGCTTTGCAGCTTTGCAGCTTCCAGGAGCCGCAATTGCACAAAGAATCTCTACCATTGGACCTGCTTCACCTCTGCTGCGTGATTCATCATCAACACAGGACGACGCACTGCACAGCAACCATGATTTAAGGTACTTTGTCCATAGGACCTAATCGGGTCCCCATATCTGACTCGTGCTCCATCCCGGTCAATTTAAACCCTTGGCTTTGTCTTGGTCTAGCGGATGCTATTTTCATCTAAATAATGAAAATTGCATATCCTCGTTTCTACTGATTGGATTTTTGTGGTTTTGTTCTTACATTATTTATTAATTTTTACTGTATGTTTCTAAGTTGCTGTGGGATATTTCTTGTGTGGTGTGTCACTTTATGAATTGAATTGCTGCATCAATACTTTACATATTGCCTTTAAAGGTATCCTGACTGCTCTGTGCCAAGCTACTGGGGGTTGAGCACAGGTTAATTTGGGGTTTGGTTGTGACTTCGCTCTGATAAGGATTGTGGTTGTTGCTTGAGTAAGGTTTCCCTCTCTCCCCCATCTGCCCCACAGCCAGTAATCCAATTTTTTACAGCATGGTTCGCTCCCCTCAAGGAAGAATTTTCTCTTCTGCTTTCCACAACCCTAAGGGGCCATATTGCCCATTTTATAGGCCAATATGCCCTCTGGGTGATGAGAAACAACTAGACACCAGGGAGTTGTTTATATGTATGTGAGGATCAATAGTTTCTTTGTTTTTGCTCCATTTTTTTTGGCGGATTGGACTCCAGGGTGGATGGAACGCTTTGAGACACCAGAGACTGTTACTGTATGTTGGAGGGATCTGCCCCCGAGGTAAGAGCTGATCTTTTGCCAGTTATGCCTATGCTTTGTTCCCCCATTGGAGAAGATCAGTGTCTTTTGATTCTGATCTGCCCACGGAGCAGACCTCATTGTGTTTTATGATAGTAATTGTTTTATTTCTTATCATTTGTGTCTGTGAATGTGTTATCTTTTTATTTTTATTGCAGTACAAATCGTTATGAAGCCTGCTTGCAGTTTGTGCAGTTGCATGTGTTTGTTAAGGAAACATTTTTTTGTAATGTTTACTTCAAGTATGTATCATTGTCCTGCTTGAATGTTTTCGCTTGCTGTTGTAATATTTTGGTGTATTTAGCTTTTGTTTCATTGTCTTTCAAAATAACTGATGGATTTGTCCAAGACCTTTAATAGGTTCTGTTATGTATAAAAAAATGTCAATTCTAGTTGGTGCTTGCTGTGTCTGTGTAGAGTAGATGCAGTTGACCCTCAACCTACCTGTCTGTGGCAAGTGAAAGGTGTCTAGGTATTTTTGGAGTATACAGTTCGTTGTGTGGTTTGTATTGATAGTTTGTTTCTAGATCATTATATGTCATTAGTTACATTTAATGTTTTATGCAACCACAGTCTGTTGAGTTCTAATTTGACACAGATTTGTAGTTGTTTATTGTTGCCTTGTTTGTTGTAATAGTTTCTTTATTAATCATTATGGCTGCCTGCAGGCTGACTGCATAGCAGGTTGTTGGTATGCTTTTTGAATTTGTCCCTGCACATGACTCTGAGACTGACTCTGCATCTGAAGCAGGGGGCCAAATGCTAGATTGTGGCAGTGAATATTCTGTTTGAGTGGAAAAATCGGATGATGAATCTCCTATTAGCACTGCTGAAGTGCCACTTTTACAGCAGAGCATTGATACTCAGACAGTGCAGCTGGAGAAAGCTGGCTTGTAGTCAAGGGCTGCAACATAACATTGGATGTGTTGAACCCTGGATTGCCCCTATCATGGTGCACCCTATTTTGCCTGCTTTTAGTGGTGTTGCAGAGTGTAGCGTTAGTACAAAAAACCTTTTGCCAATCAGTTTCACCCAACTGTTCGTTGATGATGTGTTTTTGGATGATATTGCTGAGCTGATAAACTTGCATGTAGCACAGTTTCCAAGGGACGACAGTGCCACACTTACGTCCCAGTCTAGAGCTAAGCATTAGACTCCCACAAATCTCCATGAGATGAAGCTGTCTGGTAGTTTACCTTTGTTGATGGGATTGCTAAGAAAGCTATCATTGTCTTTGTATTGGTCTACTACTCGCTTGATGATAACTCCTATTTATCCAGAAACCATGAGTAGATATATTTTTTTTGCTTCTGCAATGAATGCTTTATTTTGTAGATAATGCTGCAGCATTGCCACAAGATCACCCTGATTGTGATTGTCTCTTCAAGATTCAGCCTGCCCTTGACCATTTAGTTGATCGTTTTTCAAAGATCTATGTTCCGAGTCATGATGTAGCTGTGGATGAGTCTGGCCCTGTTCAAGGGCCGTTTTGTTTTCAGATCGTACACACCTAGCAATACAGCACATTATGGTATGAGGCTGTATATATTGTGTGAAAGTGCCACTGGATATGTGTATAATTTCCTGATGTATCCTGTTAGGGAATCTTCCATTGACCTGCTTGGTTGCCCTTCCAGATTTTAAGGATAGCAAAACAATGTGTTGGAACTTGGCAGACCACTTTTTCACAAAGGTAACTGTCGCGATAAATGGACAACTTCTACATACCTGTGCCATTATTTAAGGATTTTAACTATTTGGGAACTGTGGCATGTAGCACAATCCACATTAACTATAAAGGTTACATAAAGAGTTTGTATTTAAAAAACTTGAAATGGAGCCGAGCTGTGACTTGTGAAGCAATGAGCTACTTGCTTTGAAATTTTCAGACAGATCAGATAGCCACATGCTCACCACTATTCATAGTGAAAGCACTTCACCTTTCACTGTTTGGGGTCAGACAGCAGAAGTGCGCAAACCAGTGAGCATTCTAGACTACGACAAGCACACAGGAGGTGTAGATATAGTAGCTCAAAGGTTGGAGCCTTACAATGCTGCTCAGAAGTTATACATTGTTTTAGACTTGGTCCTCTCTGCAGGATCACCCCAAAGTTTGTGCCTTCACCCCTCCTATTTTCTGTCTTCTGAATTTTGATTTTGTTGATATTAGGACTCTGTGCTCACTCCTTTGGTTATGGTATAATTGTCTTACACCCAATTGGCACATTTAACTTACCTGTAAGTCCCTAGTAAACATGTTGGACTCATGGTCCAGGATTAGAAGGACACGGCAGGGAAAAGCTCTGCGCACACATCTTGGAAGTACATAAGACTTTCCTTTTGTACTTCTCTCCAGAAACTCACTCTACATCCCTGATAAGTAAAGTCTTTTTTGGATGCTACAGGCATCTATTCAGGAAGATGTCTATCTTTCAGCCTAGCCATATAGTCAACCACTTTGATTCTAGGAACATTTACTTGCTCTACTGCAATGTGGCTGCCTATAACAAACTGCTGAAACTTTACAAAAGATATATTGGAATCTGGAGAATGATAGCTGAAAACAATGTAAGCATTGAAGGATGCCAAATAAAACAAATTAATAGCCAACTTCTTTTACTAAATGGGAGGGAGGATGAAAACCCTTCTTAAGTAAGTTACAACCCCTGTCAGGGTGAACCACAAAAATCACTAAGTTAACCTGTGCTTCACCCTCTAGTAGCCTAGCATAAGAGCAGTCATGCTTAACTTATAGACGTTGTGTTAACTATTTAGGCAGCACACAAACAGTAATAAAGGAAAAATACAACACAAGGTATACTACATTACTTTAGAATAATAGAAGCAAGTTTACTAAATCAAATTAGCCCAAAAATAATAAAATCTAATCAGTAGAATCTGATTTATGTAAAAATAGCCCCAAGCAGCGGAAAGTGCTAACTGTAGGCATCTGGTCAAGCTAGACTGGCAGAAAGTCACAAGTTCAGGCTGACCATGATGGACTTTGAGCTGGATGCAGGGGGCAGATTACTCCCCCTGAAAGAGTTACTGTCTCAAAGTCCCAAGCACAGTTTAAAACTTCAGGATTTCACAAGAGGAGCTCATCTAATGCCAGATAAGGTTTCACAACCTGGGGGGGGGGGAGGGGTCTCTTGGGGATCAGGTACTCACTCCAGCAGAAGCCAGCAGGGCACAGGCTGGTCCAGTTGCAGTCCAGCCAGGGCCAGTTGCAACAGTTCAGCTGGGCAACTTCAGGGAAGCCTCTGGAGCTTGCTGTGTCCTGGTAGCTAAGAAAGGTAGGTCAGTTAACTGACTATTGGTTTTACTCAGATTAGCCTGGAATTAAGGGAGCATGTCCAGGCTGGCTTGTCACAGGGCAGGCCTCAAGCAGCAGGGCAGTCATCTGAAGAACAAGGCATGCCACGAGCAGTGGGGACAGTCCTCAGAGGAACAAAGGTAGGCCTCAAGCCACCGGGCAGTCCTCTAGTAGCAGCTGGGCAGTCCCCTGAACAAGGCAGGTCTCAAGTAGCAGGGTAGTCCTCTGGGAACAAGGCAGGCCTCAAGCAGCAGGTCAGCCCTCTGCGGAATAAGGCAGTTCTTCTTCTGTAACGTTCACAGGTCCAGGAGTGTACTGAAGAGTTTGAGAAACTACTATTTATATCTTGTGCAGCCTTTGAAGTGGCAGAAACGTCTGGGCCCTTCTACATCTGGTTTCTGAAAACTTCCCCCTTTCCTCTGCTGAGCCCCCAAGAAGTCTAGGGTGACAACAGACTGGTCTGAAGTTCTTTGTGAGTGTGCTGGAGGTAGCCCTGTTGTAATGTAATCAGGGCAGGGAACAGCTCAGCCCACACATCCTGGCAGGATGACACAGCCTGTAAAAATCTAGTTCCCCTTTGTCTCACTGTTTGGGAGGAATATACAAAGGCCAACTGCCATGGTAATCCAAGTCATGCTCATCTCATACTACTCATCATGATACAGGACAAAACGCCAGCCTCTGCAGCTTGGCCTTGCAATGCCCACACATCACAGAAAATAGGGAAAAGTTATCAAGCATCCTCCAGTAGCAGGCCAGCAACAGAAGTGGCAGTACTGTGGCAGCACGGGTGTCTGGGAGACCAGCGGGTGGGCCCCGGTACCGACGTTCAGGATTTTGGCCTGTTAAGATCCTGTGGAGGTCAGTGGCCTCTCCCTGAGAGCAGCAGTGCTGCCCTTATAACTCTGATGAATGCAGCACTATATTAGAAGACATAACCCTGTCCTCTGATATTCTGGCACATTGTGTAGAAACTGCTGATTTTAAGTAGTCCTGCTAAGGTCATAATCTGTCTACTGGCAGTTTTGACTCTCCGTGATTTAGTAGCACAAATTGTTATATCCCTGTTGCAAAGAACATGTACCATGCTGCATGTTCGCAAAACTATACTTTATGAGGTTAGATACCTGTGAGTTACTTTTCTCTTTTTTTGTTGCTTGTGGAAGTTCTACCCCATGGCACCAGGGTCTGAGAGCTGAAGGATGGAGGGTACGTTGTATAAATAACATGGTTTTAAAACCACTTGACAGTTGGGCTGAATTCCTTGTGTGTCTAGGAGTTTTCAGGCAACAATAAAAATGTCAAGATAACTCAGATGAATAATGTTCCTCAGCATTTAGTTAGTGGAAGTTTTCAGTCATCATAAAGTAGCACAGAGGGTCAATGTGCCCGCTGCAAACAACATAAACCATGCATATTTGGCAGAACTGTATTTTATGAGGATAGCTGTTATTGCTTTTCTCACAGAAATTATTTTTTTACTTATGAAACTGCGGCAGACGGCACCAGGTGCTGAGCTGAGGGGGTGAAGGATGCTTTGTATAAATAACACCTGTTTAAAGCCATCTGGTAGTGGTGCAGAATTCCTTGTGTGTCCAGGAGTTTTCACACAACAATAAAAATTTCAAGATAACTCTGGAAAATAATGTTTCTGCTGGAGCAAGATCAGCATTTTTCTAGTGATTGTTTTCACTCATGATAAAACAGTGCAGAGGGGTACTATGCCTGCTGCAAAGTAGGTTAGTGCCCTTCGATTTCTGGTGCATTGCAGCAGTTTCAAGATCTTCTTAGAGTTTTTCATTGCTCAAATTGGTGTAATTTCTGATATTTATGTTTCTCAGAACTTCATTGCTTGATTTTGCCCGCAAGAAAGTGTCAATTTAAGTCCCATATTTATACTTTTTTAGCGCCGCATTTGCATAATTTTTTGATGCAAAAGCGGCGCAAACTTACAAAATACAATTGTATTTTGTAAGTTTGCGCCACTTTTGCGTCAAAAAGCGGCGCAAAAGAGGTGCTAAAAAAGTATAAATCGGGGCCTAAGTGTCACACATTTCGTTGTTGAATGTCACTCATAAGTACACTGAAACTATGAAAATGTCATACATAAGCAATCTTAAAGCTTGGCATCTATGAAAAACCTGGTGAGAGCCATGCATTTCACAAACTGTGCATGTGTGGTTGGTTTCCCTAGGTCCCAGCTGAGCTAACGACCAAAATCCACAGCTTCCCATATTGCAAAAAACGGGTCAGTTTTCAGTGAGAAAGTGTGATGTGTCCGTTTTGCATTTTGGACCTTTCCTGTGGTGGGGACTAGGCCCACCAACAAAGGTGAGGTATCATTTTTATCAAGAGACTTGGGAAAATGTGGGGTGGTAGACAATTTCTGACTCCTTGCAGATCCCAGATGCATTCCTCACAAGAATGGGAGGAAAATGTGAGTGTTTTCAGCCAAGGTTTGAGGTTTGCAAGGGCTTCGGGATACTAAAATTCACACAAGACAAGCCACCTTGGAATCCAACGGGTGTCTAGTTTTAAAAAATGTGCAGGTTGAGAAGGTTTCCCTGTCTGCCAACTAAGCTAGGCCTCAAAATCCATAGCTACCACAATTACAAAAAGGGTACTAATCAATGGGAAAATGTGATATGTCCATGTTGGTTTCAGGCCCTTTCCTGTTGCGGGCACCAGGCCTACCCACACATGTGAGGTATCGTTTTTTTTCTGAGACCAGAGGAACTATGTATGGTATGACATTTTTGGCACCCTGGAGATTCCAGAAGTTTTTCTCACATCACAGAAATGTGAGGAAAATGTGTGTTTTTTAGCCAAACTTTGAGGTCTGCAAGGGTTTCTAGGTAGAGATTTGGTGGAAGTTTAGCAAGTTATGCCACCCTGGACCCCCTAAGTGTCTAGCTTTAACATTTGTGACTGTAGGTCGGTTTTTAGTGAGAAACTGTGAGGGGCCTAGCTAAGCCAGCACCAAGGGTAGGTTTTCCTTGGTGCTCACTGAGCTAGGCAACCGAAATTGCAAAAAAGGTTGGTTTTCATTGAGAAAACATAGGGGGTCAGAGCACCGCCAACAGGCTGGCGGTGCCCCGCAGGGCATTCTGACCGCGGCGGTTTGGCCGCGGTCAGATGCGGAAAACCGGCGGTCTCCCGCCGGTTTTCCGCTGCCCTTTAGAATCCTCCATGGCGGCGCAGCTCGCTGTGCCGCCATGGGGATTCTGACAGCCCATACCGCCATCCTGTTCCTGGCGGTTCTCCCGCCAGGAACAGGATGGCGGTATGGGTTGTCGTGGGGCCCCTGGGGGCCCCTGCAGTGCCCATGCCCATGCCAATGGCATGGGCACTGCAGGGGCCCCCATAAGAGGGCCCCACTTTGTATTTCAGTGTCTGCTTTGCAGACACTGAAATACGCGACGGGTGCCACTGCACCCGTCGCACCTTCCCACTCCGCCGGCTCAATTCTGAGCCGGCGTCCTCGTGGGAAGGCTCTTTTGCACTGGGCTGGCGGGTGGCCTTTTGGCGGGGGGAACTCTGGTGGGCGGCCTCCGCCGCCCGTCAGGGTTAGAATCACCCCCATAATGTATCCATGTTTTGGGCCCTTTCCTGTCGCAGGCACCTGACTTACCCACACAAGTGAGATACCATTTTTATAGGGAGTCTTAATAGAATGCTGGGTGGTAGGAAATTAGTGGCTCCCCACAGATTCCAGAAGATTTCTTCACAGGAATGTGAGGGAAATGTGTGTTTTTTGCCACAATGTACCGTTTGCAAGAGCTTCTGGGTAAAAAAAAACACCTGGTAAGAGCCATGCAAGCCATGCCACCCTGGATTTTCCCTGGTATCTAATTTTCAAATATGTGCAGATTGAGGAGGTTTCCCTAGATGCTGGCTGAGCTAGGGCACAATATTCACAGCTACCCATGTTACAAAAAAATGGTTAGCTTTAGGTGTGAAAGTCTGATGCATCCATGTTGCGTTTTGGACACTTTTCTGTGTCAAGCACTTCCCCATACCCACACAAGTGAGGTACGATTTTTATCTAGAGACTTCTGGGAACGCTGGGTGGTGGAACATTTATAAATCCTTGTAGATTTCTGAAATTGTATGTGTTTAGGCATAGTTTGAAGTTTGCAGGGGTTTCTTGGTGAAAATAAATCTTTTTAGTACCACATAAGCCACCCCACCACACACTTCTCCAGTCTAGTTGATCACAAATGTCTGGATGTAGCAGGTGTTCCTAGGTGGCGGCTGGGCGAGAGCCCAAAATCTGCAGCTACCCATGTTGTAAAAAACACATGGATTCTGCTGCTGAAATATGATGTCTCCATGTCACGTTTTGGGATGCATTGTGTCGGGGTGCTAGGTGCACCACACAAGTGGGGTACAATTTTTATCATGAAGCATGTGGGAAGTAGAACATTTGTTAATACCAATTGGTTGTCTCTGCATTTGTGCTTTCCAAATGTAAGCCAATGTGCAGGAGATAAGACATTTTGCAAAATGCCCTCTAAATCACATTCTAGAAAGGGTACCCACAAATTCAGTGATTTACAATCAACCACTGTTCCCAAGCTCAGCATCTGGTGTACATTTCAGACCAATATATCTTTCCTTAATACTCATTTTTCACCATTTTTATTTTACCATATAAATTGCTGTATTGATGGCACACAAATCAAGACCATTGTAAGGTGAAGCTCAGGTGTTTATTCTGGGCACCTTGGATTCTTCAAGAACTTAGAAACCCCATGTAAACCCATGACTAGAAGGGTCTAGTGGACGTAATGACATGTCACTTTTGTAAATTTGCCATTGTGACAAGAAGTTATAGATAAAAACGTTGTCACAAATGGCTGTTTTTTCCAACTCATTCCATTTTTTATTTGACAGTGAGTTTCTTTGAAAAAAACACACGGAATATACACAAATGACCCTAAGCTGAATTCAGAATTATGTAATTATGGCATCTCCGATGGGTTTCACATCTGTCTCCACCACAAACTGGAAGCACGCTGCAAGCACAAAGATTATGAAAAATGGATTGCCGCTTAGAAAATGCCAAACTGTGGTAAAAAATAGTTTTTTGGATTCAAGTCTTCTTGTTCTTGAAAGCTGAAAAGATGGTGATTTTAACACAAGACTTACGCTGATTCCATAATTGGGAGAAAAAGAGAACTATTGGGCTTATTTACAAGCCGCTTGGGCCACTGTTGCATCATTGTTTTTTTTGACACAGCGGTGGCACAAAGCAGTTCCCTACAGTGTGCCAAATTTACAAACTGGTGCAATGGGACCATTGCAGCAGTTTGTAAAGCCTTGCACCACATTATACCTGCACCAGGTATAATGTATGCAAGGTAGGCATTCCCATGTTAAAAGCCACGCAGAACTGACGCAGTGAAATCTACAAGATTCCACTGTGTCATTCTATGTTCAGAGCAGGCATTAAACTGACACAGGACTCTTGTATATGGGGCCTCCTCAAATTGTTGAAGTAGCGTAATTTTTTTTTACTCCAGTCCAGCAACGTGTGACTTTAGTGCCACAGAGGGGTCAGAATTTCTGATGCATCTGTGGTAACATGCGCCTCGGAGCTCTGTATTGTAAATACAGTGCATCCATGGTGACGTGGGGGGGCCGCACGGTAGCGCAAGAAATCTGACGCATCAGACACGATGTGTCAGATTCTTGCAAATGAGGCCCTATGTTGCGCAACACTTTTATCACATTCCCTTCCCTCCAACAAAAACAAAGTAATTGCTGTATTTTGTCTATTTTCCTGGTCCTCTCCAGGGGAATCCACAAATCCCTATGTTCCCCCCGAATCCCTATGATGTTGGGAAAAGGACACACATTTGGCATAGATATCTTATCAGGAACAATACTCATGGAGGCCTAAGCATCATCTTCCCCAAATAGACAAAATAAAGCTCTGCATTCTGGAGGGAAAAGGCCTAGCCGCAATAGGGATAAAAACCCACGACTGGAAACAGTGCATGTGTTGAGATGAAGCAGGGGAGTCATCCGAGGGAAGATTCAGTGCTGGGGACTACCAACCGTAACTTAGAGCTGGAAAGGACCCAGCCTTACCCCAACCTATGGCTCAAGACCGTATCGACCTAAGAAACTCCAAAACAAGGATGAGAGCCACAAGCATATGTGAAACTATCGGTTTGCTCCACTCCATTCTTAAGTGCAGCCAAAAGCAATACAATAAGAGAACCACTTTGGTAATCATACAGGACACCAAATCACTTCCCATAAAGGCCACACTTTGGAATCCTCACTCTGTCAACCATACAAGATGATTCCATGTAGGTATAAGCAGTCCTTTCTGTCACTCCTGTTAGTTTCACCCCAACCTCAAGCACAGCTAAATATAACAGGATAACAGCACTATTATGGTTCTAAGGCGAAAAATCAAAACACTTCTTTGGGTGTAACATTCATACCTCATCTTTACCCTTTAGTTATAGGATCTGAATGAATGTTCGCTAGCTGACAACCATTTTTGAAAACTATATCTTTCCCAAGGTCGTAGGAGACCTGTATAGATGGCGCTGAAAAATGTGTGAGAAGTTCCAAGTCATTTGTGAGATGTCTAGTTTGACTGATGAGCTATCTTGTTAGATTCATAGAACGTTTCCTGAATAAAATGTTGCTTTCTTTTGATGATATTTCTGCCCACAATAAGATGAAAATGGTGAGATAAATGTATTACCCACTCGCCTTCGATACGAACTCTAACTTTTCTTTATGGAAAATATTTTTAAAAATACGCTCTCCACATAGAACATATTATACACCTACACTCTTTGAACTAATCACAGCCTACAGAGCAGCATGCTAACACTCCAGTGGAAAGGCTTTCGTGATCCATTAGGGGTATGAAGAGCTATAGAAATGCAATTAAAACACAATATAATCAAATACAATTTCTGCATCCTCGTTTGGGCGTCTGAAATGTGTGCATCCAATAAATAAAAATTCCCAACAATTAATCAGCCTCGGAAGGATGAAAGGCCAAGTTGGCCTTGCTGAGATTTAGTCTTGTGATTTGCAAGTCACCTCAGATGCCAGCAGTGAGCACTCTACTGTCTGAGTTTCTTACCAGTTTTCTGCATCTGGCACAGGATTTTATTGCTGTAGTCTATATATAAACCTAATTGCAATATTGCAAATAACTATTATGCATAAAACAGTAATATACAACATACTAATCTCCATATTAGAAAATTATTATTATTATTTTATAACATCAAAAAATTTGCAGGTTCAAATAAAACAAAATCTAAGAAAAAAATTAATGATTGCAAATCAAATAAACATTTGCTTGGACCACGTATGACAAATCTAAAAATGTAACAATGAAAGCACTATTTATTGAAAGCAGCATCGAACCATCATTTGCCAACATCATGCACTAATCTAACTTTTTGATCTTTGTAAAAATGTTTCCCCAAAAATTTTGCATAACCCCCCCGAGCTGTGTTTGTTCGTTTATTTATATATTTGTTTACTTATTTGCGGTATTGTACAAAAATGAACCATTCCCAAAAAACACAGATCCAAAGGAAAATATTTACCTGCTGCAATAGGATTCATAGATACAATGTAAGCAGTGTAAAACAACTATTCTGTATTGATGTGAACAAAATGGGCTGTAATTAGTCCTTTCACATAACACTCCTCAACCAGCACTACCTGCTCTGAAAACATATTTACACTTCCATTCACAAAGGGGAAGGAGTCCCTGGCTACCCCTTACCGTTTGTGAATGGGTTACCACCAACTTGAAGTTGACACCCTAACACGCCCCACCCTAATACCGAATCACAAAAGCACAATTCGATTCAGTAAACAAGGTACTGAGTTGCCTTTTGCTTTGGTACATAGAAGAAAGCATTTTTCCGGTCGCAAGTAGCCAGGTGGACCATTTGCAACCAGAAAAATGCTTTGTTCATCTGGCCCTTAATCTCTTAAAGAAGTCTGAGTTGGTATTATGCACCTTTTGCTGAGGAGTTTATGTGAATATGTCGTGTCAGCACCACTGCTGACACCCCAAGTTAGTGGATAAAACCACCCAGCTTCACTATCGACCTATTGTTTTTTCAGTCATACTCATGAGTCATCCATTGAAGCAAAAATGCAAAAAGAGGGTTTATTATCCTTGGTTTTTTGAAAGTGCAGATGCCAAGACTAAAGGCAAAATTACAAAAGCCTTGGGGCCAGATGTATGGCATTTTGTTTTGCGACTTGCAATCTGCGATCCGTTTTGCGACTCACAATCAGCGATCCGTTTGGGAATCGCAAATTACAAGTCGCAAATCAAAATGTACAACAGTATGAAGCAGACTGTGATTCCCAACGAGAATGGCCGAATTCACAGGGATGGTGGCCTGTTAGTGACTTACGACCACCATGTCGGTGATTGCTTTTAAATAAACAGGTTATTTTTGGAAATGCAGCCCGTTTTCCTCAAAGCAAAACGGGGTGCATTTCATAAGAAAAAAAGGAAACGTTTTTGTAGCAAAGTACCATCTTGCCTGGCATGTTACCCCCATTTTTACTTGTGTGTCAGTTTGTTTTTGCCTGTGTCACTGGGATCCTGCTAGCCAGGACCCCAGTGCTCATAGTTTGTGGCCTAAATGTGTTCCCTGTGTGGTGTCTAACTGTGTCCCTGAGGCTCTGCTAACCAGAACCTCAGTGCTTATGCTCCCTCTGCTTTTAAAATTGTCATTGCAGGCTAGTGACCATTTTCACCAATTCTAATTGGCACACTGGAACACCATTATAAATCCCTAGTATATAGTACCGAGGTACCCAGGGTATTGGGGTTCCAGGAGATCCCTATGGGCTGCAGCATTTCTTTTGCCACCCATAGGGAGCTCAGACCAATATTACACAGGACTGCCACTGCAGCCTTAGTGAAATAACATCCACTTTATTTCACAGCCATTTTACACTGAACTTAAGTAACTTATAAGTCACCTATATGTCTAACCCTCGCCTAGTGAAGATTAGGTGCAAAGTTACTAAGTGTGGGGGCACCCTGGCACTAGCCAAGGTGCCCCCACATTGTTCAGAGCAATTTCCCCAGACTTTGTGAGTGCAGGGACACCATTACACATGTGCACTACATATAGGTCAATACCTATATGTAGCTTCACAATGGCAACTCCGAATATGGCCATGTAACATGTCTAAGATCATGGAATTGTCCCCCCATGCCAAATATGGTATTGGGGTGCCAATCCCATGCATCCCCGGGGCTCCAGCATGGACCCCGGGTACTGCCAAACTAGCTCTCTGGGGTTTTCACTGCAGCTACCGCTGCTGCCAACCCACAGACAGGCTTCTGCCCTCCTTGGGTCTGGGCAGCCCAGTCCCAGGAAGGCAGAACAAAGGATTTCCTCTGAGAGAGGGTGTTACACCCTCTCCCTTTGGAAATAGGTGTTAAGGGCTGGGGAGGAGTAGCCTCTCCCAGCCTCTGGAAATGCATTGAAGGGCACAGATGATGCACTCCTTGCATAAGCCAGTCTACACTGGTTCAGGGAGCCCCCAGCCCCTGCTCTGGCGCGAAACTGGACAAAGGAAAGGGGAGTGACCACTCCCCTGTCCATCACCACCCCAGGGGTTTTGCCCAGAGCTCCTCCAGTGTGTCCCAGACCTCTGCCATCTTGAATGCAGAGGTGTGAGGGCACAATGGAGGCCTCTGAGTCGCTAGTGCCAGAAGGTGACATCAGAGACCCCTCCTGATAGGTGCTTATCTGGTTAGGTGGCCAATCCTCCTCTGAGGACTATTTAGGGTCTCTCCTGTGGGTTTCTCTTCAGATAACGAATGCAGGAGCTCACCATAGTTCCTCTGCATCTCTCTCTTCGACTTCTGCCAAGGATCGACCGCTGACTGCTCCAGGACGCCTGCAAAACCGCAACAAAGTAGCAAGACCGCTACCAGCAACATTGTAGCGCCTAATCCTGCTGGCTTTCTCAACTGTTTCCTGGTGGTGCATGCTCTGAAGGCTGTCTGCCTTCACCCTGCACCGGAAGCCAAGAAGAAATCTCCTGTGGCTTGACGGAATCTTCCCCCTGCTAAAGCAGCCACCAAATGTCTGCTTCACCGGTCCTCTATGTCCCCTCTCATCTTGACGAGCGTGGTCCCTGGAACACAGGAGCTGTATCCAAGTGACCACAACAGTCCAGTGGTCCTGCTGTCCAAATTTGGTAAAGGTAAGTCCTTGCCTCCCCACGCCAGACAGTAATCCTGCATACTGGTGAACTGCAGCTGCGAGGGCTTCTGTGCACTTTCGCAAGGATTTCTTCATGCACAGTATAGCCCAGGTCCCCAGCACTCCGTCCGCCACTGCTCAACTTGCTGAGTTGACCACCGACTTTGTGGGACCCTCCTTTGTAGTGTTGAGATGACCGCTGGGCTCAGATTTCTTGAACATCTGTTCAAGTGCTTCTGCGGGTGCTGCCTGCTTCTGCATCGGCTCTCTGTGCTGCTGAGCGCCCCCTCT
Organism: Pleurodeles waltl; assembly: GCF_031143425.1. NCBI lineage: Eukaryota > Metazoa > Chordata > Amphibia > Caudata > Salamandridae > Pleurodeles > Pleurodeles waltl. Next base: position 1,129,474,127 of record NC_090444.1, on the reverse strand, counting down.
GTCTCCTCCTCCAAGGGGCGACCTCCTGGTCTTTCCTGGGCCCGGGCAGCACCCATTTTCTCCAACTGCAACCTTTGCCGCTAGCTAGGCTTGTTTGGGGCCTTTCTGCATGAAAACAACTCTGCATCCTCCAGCACACCGTGGGACATATTCTGTGCAAAGGAGAAGTTCCTGGTATCTTCCGTTGTTGCAGAATCTTCAGCTTCTTCCACCCAGAGGCAGCCCTTTTGCACCTTCAACCGGGGTTTAGTGGGCTCCTGCCCCCCTGTACACTTACCTGACTCTTAGACTTGGTCCTCTTCCTTTACAGGTCCTCAGGTCCAGGAATCCGTCTTCAGTGCTTTGCAGTCAGTTGTTGCCTTTGCAGAATCTCCTATCACAATTTTAGTGTGTTTTTGGGGAAGTAGGGTAACTTTACTTCTACTTTTCAGGGTCCTGGGTTGGGGTATCTTGGACACCCTTAGTGTTTTCTTACACTCCCAGTGACCCTCTACACACTACACTAAGCCTAGGGTCCATTTGTGGTTCGCATTCCACTTTTAGAGTATATGGTTTGTTTTGCCCCTAGGCCTATTGCATCCTATTGTATTCTACATTGTTTACACTATTTTTCTAACTGCTTACTTACCTGATTCTGGTTTGTGTGTATATTTTGTGTATTTTACTTACCTCCTAAGGGAGTATATCCTCTGAGATATTTTTGGCATATTGTCACAAAAATAAAGTACCTTTATTTTTAGTAACTCTGAATATTGTGATTCTTATTATAGAGTGCTATATGATATAAGTGGTATAGTAGGAGCTTTGCATGTCTCCTTGTTCAGCCTAAGCTGCTCTGCTATAGCTACCTCTGTCAGTCTAAGCTGCTAGAACACTACTAATCTACTAATAAGGGATAACTGGACCTGGCACAAGGTGTAAGTACCATCAGGTACCCACAATAAGCCAGGCCAGCCGCCTACAGTTTTCTTTTCATTTCTGAATGGGCAGTGGTCCATGGAACCACTACCTGCTCTGAAAAAATATTGACACTTCCATTCACAAAGGGGAAGGGCTCCTTGGGGATCCCTTCCAGTTTTCAAATGGATTACCACCAACTTGATTTTGGTGGTAACTTCGAATGTTTTGCAACCGCATTCATGGTTGCAAAACATTCCTACATGCCAGTGCCATTTGGTACTAGGAAGGGACGCCCTAAACATGCCCCTTCTTAATACTAAAATTCAAAAGCAAATTGTGATTTGGTAAACAAATTATGAGTCGCATTTTGCTTTGGTACATAGGAAATTGCATTTTTGCGGTTGCAAACAGCCGGTGGGCTTCATACATCTGACCCCATGTTGCTAGCAGCCATAAAGTGTTTTATCTGCATTCACCGGCTTTCTACAAGGCAAACGACTTGATTAGGCCACTCTAACTTATTGTCCTACTTATTTGAATTAACAGTTGTCAGTCATGCCCCTCATTTGTGTTCAATTATTGAGAGGGCATGCCTGCACTCCCTTCATAAATAAGGCTGTTTAACTCATATAAATTCACCCTAAGGAATAGTTGGAAGCTGTTTCATTCCTAACGAGTGACCTCTTTAACGCATTGTTTACCACTGACACACTGTAATCAAGGAAATCCACATAGTTCCAGTAGAGGCTTGCGGGCTGCGGAAGGTGCCGGGGGGGACGCACAGACGGGGGTAGGTGGGAGGGAATAAACATTGAATTTAATTTAATAAAAACACTTACCTCCTTACCGCTCCTCTGTCCCTCGATGCTCCTCTGCCTCTGCAGGCACAGGCTCCCAGCCTGCCCTTCACCAATCCTGACGCACCCCCGTGGCCCTGCCCTTTCAACAAAAATGATAAGCAGCATAGTTTATTATCGTTTTCTTTAAAAGGTTTTGCAGCTGCCACTGCTGCCGGGGGCGACGCTCCTCCGCCCAAATGGAGGAGCCACCACTGCATAGTTCTCAGAAAGGGCATGTGTAAATTTCATCCTCATGGGTTTTGATCTAACTTTGAAATGTACCCAGTTTCTCTCTGGCTTAGCTCCACAGTATAAATATGTAAGACAAATCATCGATCAGTGACATTAGAAAGTTTTTAATATACGTGCAATTGTTTTCTTTGTCCATTGTGGCTCGAAAACTGGAATGACTGAAAATTGCTCACTTATGGTAAGGTACATTGGAAATGGAGAAAACACGTTTTCTATGAGAATAAATAAATGTTCATAGGAGAGTATACACTTGTTGTGTTTTCCTTCTATTGATGTTAGCTTATGTCAACCCCACAAATTATTTGCATCAAGAACTGCCAACACATTTTTTTCATCCATGGAACGTTTTTCAAGGCTGTGAATAGATTCTTAACAAATTTGAAATCAACTTATAGCATTAGCTGCCAGAAGTCATATAATGTAATAAGTGGATGAAGGGGCACCAATGCAAGAAGATAATAATACAGGTAATTTTTTTTTTTTATAAGATACAACACATATTTTTACAGGACAAAACATTGTCAGTAATCTGACAGAATTTGAATAAAATGCAATGCCAAGCATATACTTCTGGTGTAGTAACTATGAAACATAATGACAGTGCTACTGTGCCCCAAGGAACCATTATTATGCATCCCATTAAAAGTATGTCAAACTTACCTGCAAAGTTGAGTAGTGATGGTCCATTGGAAGTAATGATTCTCATGACATCACTCAATTCATCTGTGGGCCATATGTACTGGAAGCAACATCACAAGACCCTGATTACATCACAGAAAGTGAACTCACATGAGTGTTGACCTAAAAAATGTCAGAGGAAGTGGCAGCATCCCCAACCTTGGTGACATTACAAAAAATTATGTCACATGTTCTTTGACAGTGCACTTTTCATTGTCTAGTGATAGCGCACTGATCCTAATAAACATTAAACGGGCCGTCCAGTGAATGATTGCACAACAAATCTCAAACTCGCCACAAATATCAAACAAAGCAACATTGTAGAATGCTTATAGTTGATGAATTAAGTGATATAGGGCTGGGTAAGCGATGTTTTTTTCTCGCCATGGTATGTCCCTTCTTGGGAAAGCACACAGAAATAGTATTTGAAAAATACTCCAAATAAATGTAAAAATAACTATTTTTTGACATGTATGACAAAAATGCTGAATATGCATAGGAAATTCTTTGCTGGGTCATTAATACCCAGTTATGCCATACAGAATCTGCTATCTCCTGGCAATTAGATATCTTTGAAAAACGGAAAGCTAAAATGACTTAATATAGCATCTAGCGGTGGCTCCTCCGCTAAAGCAGAGGAGCATCGTCCCACTGCTTTGTGCACTGCAGAAAAAGGAACAATAAAATGATAAGAACGCAATGTTATTATCATTTTATTTTTACTCGGGAGCCAGGTTAGGGTGGGGTGTGGTGGGCTGGGCTACCTCACAGGGAGGAGGGGTATGTGCACCATAAGTGCACATGACCCTTTGGCCGGCCCTGTTGGTCTGGCCAAACAGTCTTGCGTAGTTAGCATTTCTCCACCCAGCTGTATTGTACAGCTGGAAGGAGAATATGCACAGGCTCGCACTCCCTGTCTGAGTGCCGAACCAGGACGCTCAGACCAATCACGTTGCTGCTGTCATGCTGGTGACAGTAGCATCGTGATTGGCTTAGGGGAGTCTGGGAGCTAGTGTGCTTCTGTGCTACCAGGAGTTGAGGAAGAGAAGAGGACGAAGAAGATACGGAACCGGCTCTCCCAAAGGAAAAGGTAAGTGTTTTTTTCTTTCATTTTATTTTTTTTACAGCCCCCAGCACCACCCCGCTGCTGAGTAACAGCTGCCACTGGCAGCACCTATTGAGATTGCTGAAGGCCATTCAACTCTGTCAGTTTTCACATTTATACTGCAGATGTATCTCACACATAGAAACCTTCAACATTTAAACATGAAAGGCACCTAAAAATGAAAGTAAAATGATAATATAATAAAGGGTGTGTCAGTACCAAATACAATATTTATATATGTCTGTGACCACCAAGCTCAAGAATGGTATGGTGTAATAAACAGATTCCTAGCCATGCTTTGGAAGCTTTTTTTGTTTGTCAAAAAACATAAGTCATCCATTTAAAACACACCCTCTTCTCTTGTCCTACACACAAACACTTATTTAAAAAAATATTTAGTTACAGACATTTTTAAATTGCTTGGTAATAAAACAATTGTGCCTGCACACATAAGGAGTAGCAAGCACATAGTAAAGGACTAAAACTCATTCCGTGCTACGAAAAAAATGGCAGACAAGTCTCGCTAACCAAAATAAACCTCAGAGTAGTGTAGGATGTGTGGAAAGGCATTGTGGCAAACTCTCAAACCACGGGTTAGCTAAAGCCACACATTCACATAGTGCTTTTCATCTGCCTTCTTAAAATTCAATTACATTGTAACAACATGCATTAGCAGTGCCAATAGGTATAATGAGTGCACCCTCAAACCAGACCTAAAAATCCATGTATGTTAATGACTGCCGTCCTCCCATCTGTGATGTTGACAGAAAAAAACACCATAAATGATCTTGTTATCTAAGACACTTTAACAGCATTAGAGTGGCATGTGTGTGCACCTGAAAGTTCAAAATCAGGCAGCAAGATAAATAAACAAAAATGATCACAGGTTTGTGAAGGGCAAGCATGTTTCGCGAAACGTACTCATTGGCCTCATTATGAAATTTGCGGTAAGTAACGCTTACTGCAATGCTGACTGCTGCCAATATACCGCTGCCGCAGCGGATTACCGCTACCCATATTATGACAAACACATAGCAGTCTGTCACTATACAGTACAGCCACACACACAAGTCCGCCAGCCCAAAGGTCAGTGATAAACTGGCGGTAGCAAAACCCACACCGTTACACCAACAGAACGACGCCCACAGTATTACCACCACGTTCAAAATACACACACTAACAAAACAACACTACATTGGACAATTTGAGTAACACACACCTGACACCCATACACACCCACACCACTATAAGACACACACCCACATTACCCACAACCCTTTACGACTAAAAACAAGTGCCACCAGAGAGACAGCAAGACCACAGACAAGACCACAGACACACACCACCATCACCTATACACTATCCACGCACCTTACATCGCACACCCAAACACATCACCCCACACACCCTCACCCACACCATTCACACTGCACCCATGGCACCACAACAACACCCCAGGTTCTCAGAGGAGGAGCTAAGGGTCATGGTGGAGGAAAGCATCCGGGTAGAGCCACAGCTATTCGGATCACAGGTGCAGCAGACATCCATTGCTAGGAAGATAGAGCTATGGAGGCGAATCATGGACAGGGTCAATGCCGTGGGACAGCACCCCAGAACAAGGGACGACATCAGAAAGAGGTGGAAGGCCTATAGGGGAAGATGCATTCCACAGCAGCAGGACACTAACTAGCTATACAGAGGACTGGCGGTGGACCGCCACCTTCTCCCCCACAACTAACAACATCCTGAGGGACTGGCAGGAGTAGGAGGAGGACTGGATCTCTATTTCTATCACCCCACCTACCTTCATGCCATCAGAAACCCTCACCCTCACTCCCATCAATCCACCACCTCACACACACCCCACCATCACAACCCACCCATCCCAATACCAAGCCCTGCATGTAACACCAGTGCACGGACCCCCATCACAGACCTGCATGGACACCCATCACTGAAGCATGCACACTTGAGAGAATCACCTAGCCCACCAAATAACTACTCACACAAGGCAAAACTGCCAGGGCAATAACTACCATAGAGGGCTACACACCCATGCACAAGATGTCACACTGCGTTTACATCCCCACAGGTCCCCCACCCAACGTCACCGGAGAGGAGGTGCCAGCAACATCCAGTCCCTCCCCCCCAGAAGAGGCCCACAGTGATGACAGCGGCTCTGGACTCGTGGATCTGGATGAAAAACCTGGCCCATCAGGGAACTCCAGACAGTCGGTTACCCAGGCACAGTCCCATACCATCACAGAGCCTCCCCCCTCAGGAAACACCAGCACAGCACCCACCCAGAGGGCCCATACTTCTGTCCCCAGGACACATCAATCAGCAGTGTGTCCACCACTACAGGGACCCCAGGCCACCCCACAAACAAAGAACAGTCAGGGACCTTGGGTCAGTGGTAGTGGGCACACGGTTTAGGGGACAGAGGCACAGGACAACAGGGAAGCTGGGAGGACTGCTGTGCAACAGACGGAGGACAGGCCCAGGGAACCAGCTCTCCATGATGCACAGGACAACATCCGGGGAGCATACCACCATTCCCAGGAGACTATTTGCCAGATACTGGATAAGTTGCAGGAGACCCAGCGGCTGCAGGAGGGACAGTACCTGGGGATCAGGGAGGACTTGAAGGACATAAACACCACCCTGGTTACCATTGCAGGGGTGCTGGCAGACATGGATAACACCATGAGGGAAGCAGTGGCACACCAGCGGGCCCCTGACACTAGCCAAACCGATTAACAGCATTCCACCTCCGCTGCCGCTAGTCTACAGGAGGCCCCTCCACAGGACCAACAGGCCACCAGCACCCCGCCCCCTGCAGAAGGAGAACCACCTCACAAACAGTCCCTGCAATCCAGGCAGAAGCCAGAGACCATTGCCAAGACCCCCACCAGGAAATAAGACTCTCCTGATTATCACCCTTGTGTCCCACTCTGTCACCCTGTCCACCTTGAACGGCCATTGCTCCACTTCCTATGCTCCCTTGGACAATGCACCTGTGATCTACATAGACTGGAGTATATCCTGGACGTTCCTCCACCATCACCCCAGCCCATTGCACACACCCCTCTACTTATTAGCACTTAAATAAACACCACTGGAATAAATACAAGTGTGGAGTCTGTCAAATTATTGAACTATGTATTTGTTTAACTAGCTTTAAACACTGCAATACAACTGTACAGTAATGTATACAGAGGAATGACCTGTAGTTGGCTGCAGTCAACACACCAGGAGAGATAGTGGGACACAAATATCTGAAAATAGAGATGTCAAAGGGTACAGTAAGTGGCCATAGAAGTGGCAGAATCAGCCTGCCAGTGATAATGTCAAACACAAAACTGTCAATTAAAAGTGAAGTTACAGTGTCTTACCTGTGTGTCATTGGAAGTATTGTCGTATTATTGCACTTCTGTTGTCCTCATCCTCATCCTCTGCCTCCTCATCTTCACTGTCCACAAGGGGGTGAGTACAGTGCCCCAATATACTACTTGCACGTGGTGGGGTGGCATCCGGGTAAGGGATGTGGGCCTGTGGGTGCCCCTAGGCCAGGCAGGACATGGCACGGTAGGGCCCATGTTGGGCAGGGTCTGATGTAAATCTCCTCCAACCAAGCTAGTAGGCATCCACTACTGGGCAGGTGTCTGTGGGTTTCAGGTATGCTGCAATTGGTGTTAGGTATCCCTGTCCATGGGCTGGTGACTAGCATTGTGACTGGTAGTGCATTGCCTAGTGTGTAGGGCTGTTCCCTGTGTGTGTGTGTGTTGTGTACGCCAACAGTGGTGTTGTTGCCACCACTGACCAAGTGTCTCTCCCCCCCCCCTTTTTGTTTTGTTACCCTGTCCTTATGTGCATTAGCATCATCTGGCGGAGGAGCAGAGGCACCGGCAATGGGGAGAGCTGCATCCCACAGGGCCCAGGAGGCCAAATCCACCAATGGTGAGGGCACCATTGGGACGGAGGGAGAGGGGAGCACCATGGCAGAGACTGGAAGGGACAGTTCTGACAGTGATACCTCCTCTGATGGAAGCTCCCTGGTAGTGGAGGACATCTCTGTGCCCACCCCAACAACAGGTACAGCCGCCACCCCCTTACCAGCACCGCCCTCCCAGCAGCCCCTCAGCGTGTTTCCCGTGCCTGCTCACCCAGGAGGGTGGGCATCTCCTTCACCCCAGGCACCTCAGGCCCTTCCCCAGTTAGCCCTGCTGTCCTGAGTGAGGAGGCTATTGACCTCCTACAATCCATCTATGTTGGGCAGTCAACCATTGTGAACGGCATGTAGGGGCTGGCAGCCCATTTGAAACAAACAAATGCATTCCTGGAAGGCATTCACTCTGGCCTGGCGGCCCAACAGAGATCAATCCAGGCTCTAGCCTCCTCCCTAATGGCATCCATTGTCCCTGTTTCTAGTCTCCCCCTCCAACTTCCTCTACCCAATCCTATTCCCCTCAACCCCAACCTATCCCAAGCACACAGGCAAATCAGCATGCACCCAGAACAAAACACAGGAGTGGTTCAGGCAAACACAAGCACCACACATCATCCCACAGGCACTCACACAAACAGCATTCAGAACCAGACATACCAAAATCCACTGCTTTCACTGTGTCCCCCTCCTCCTCCTTGTCCACTTCCCTCCCAGTAGAGTCTACACTCACCTGCATGCACTACATCCTCACCAACTACCACCATCACGCCTATCAGTACACGCCCCTCACTGGAAGTCACCACCCCCACATCCAGGCACACATCCCCTGTGTCCTCTCCCACTGTATCTGTGCCCCCTCCTCCTAAAGTACACAAACACAAGCACTCAGACACCCAACAGCCATACACCTCAAAACAGCATCCAGCCCATGCGCCAGCACCCAAACACAGCAGACCGACACCTCCTACAACCACTTCCTCTTCCTCCACTCCCACACCTTCACGCTCTTCCCGCCCCAGTGTCCCTAAGAAGCACCACCAGCTGTAGGAGGAAAGGGCAAAGGGCAATCACCGGCTGCTGCCAGGAAGGACAAGGGGCCTGCACCAGCCGGCAGGAAGGACAGGAGGCCTGGTGCTGGGACGTATTTGGAGCCCCCACCATCAACCATGATGGTTCAGCCATCCAAGGCTGCAAGGGAAGGGCTGGAGCCTCCCCCCACCACTGCTAGCACCACTACCAACACCGCCACCGGCACCACTGCCAGCAGCAGCCCCAGTGGGCAGCCATCCGAGGCTGCAGGGGATGGTCTGGAGCTTTCCCCCACCACTGCCAGCACCGCCACCAGCACCACTGCCAGCAGCAGCCCCAGTGGGCAGCCGTCCGAAGCTGCAGGGGATGGGCTGGAGCTTTCCCCCACCACTGCCAGCACCGACACCAGCCCCGCCACTGCCACCACTGAGCAGCCGTCACTGCCGGCGGACAGTGTGTAGTCCTGCCTCCATGGGCTGTTGTACATCCTGGACCCTGCATATTCTGTGGGTCTGACTCCAAGGTGAGAGACTGTGATCTTGCAGTCCCCAAGATCTGCATCACAGGGCACAATGCCCGCTCCAGAACCAGTGGAGAAGCCATCCACTCACCCTAACCTTCCCAGGATGAAGCACAGTGAGCACAAGGCCCCCACCAGAACCAGTGGAAGAAGCCATCCACTTACTCCATCCTTCCCAGGATGATGCACACTGGGCACAATGCCCCCTGCAGAACCAGTTGAAGTAGCCACCCACTTGAGAGACTATTGCCTTGCACTCCCCAGGACCAAGTAGTGGGCAAACCACCCACTTGAGAGACTGTGGCCTTGCACTCCCCAAGACCAAGCAGTGGGCAAACCACCCATAGAGAGACTGTGGCCTTGCACTCCTCAGGACCAAGCAGTGGGCAAACCACCCACTAGAGAGACCTTGGCCTTGCACTCCCCAGGACCATGCAGTGAGAAACCCAACCACTTCAGAGACTGTGGCCTTGCACTCCCCAGGACCAATCAGTGGGAAAACCACCCACTAGAGAGACTGTGGCCTTGCACTCCCCAGGACATAGCACAGGGCATGTAGCCCCCTCCAGGACCAGTGGGGTTGTACCATCTTCCGGCTGAGGTGCCCCGCCATTCCCCGTCTCCCTGAGGTGCCTGTGTATTTTTGACCTGATGTCCCTGCAGTGTTCTTTCCGTGTTGTTGCAGGAGTGAGGTGGGGCCTTGGCCTATGTGTTGTGTCCCTGTGGCAAACGGACATTGAAGACTGGGCAGTGTCCCAACATATGTATATATGTATGTACGTTTGTATTTTAATACACTTACTCATGTTATTTTATTGTATTACACTCATTTTCTTTAAATCATTTTGTCCTTGCCTTATTCCTGAGGGGTACGGGTGAATATGTAATGTTTGTGCATCTGGTTGTGTGTATGGTGTTGGGGGTGGGGGTGTTGTGTGTTGCATGTGTATGTCACTCTCTTTTTCCTCCCTCCTCCCTTGTGTGCTAGGCGGCAGTACTCACCATGGTCGCCTTCACCGGCGTGGATGTTCATAATGCAGAAAAAGGTAGACGAGCATTGGAAATATGTGCAGCTGGGGCTCCATGGCGTCGTGGTTGTTCCCTGAGTCTCCACAGGTGAGTCCTTTGACTTCTGTGCAATGTTTCTGCCATGCTTTTGATGTTGCTGGTACCGCTCCGGAAAAGGTGGCGGATTGGCCTGCTCGTAATAGTGTGGGCGGTACATTGTCTTCTGCCTGGCTGTTGGCGGTTACCGCTGTGGTGCTTGTTGATACCGCCATGGGGGTCTGTGTGTTAAAGTGGCTGTCTGTCGGAGCGGTTTCCGCCGTCGTCATAATTCCATTTTGGTTACCGCCGGCCTGTTGCCGGTATTACCACCGCTTTATCACCGACGGCCAGGGTTGTAATGAGGGCCATTGCTCCCAACATGTGGGCAGAGCCAGAGACTTTCTTCTGGTGATTCTCACATATTTGTCTGGGAATAGCTGTGCTACCAAGTCAGACCATGAACAAAGTATTGAAATAGATATGGAACATCAAGCATACCTTAATGGAATGGTCTAAAATGCTTAAAAACTAGCAATCAGAGAGCGATCTGGCACAGAACCGGTGAGAGAGCCAGCCTCCTTCCATTGAGGAGTGGATTAGAGGGATGGCCCACTGTGCAGCAATGGAAAAGCTGGTGTATAAAGCATGGGGAGCACAAAAGAAATATGACAAGATCTGGATGCCTTGGACTCATGGAGGGGTGCTCCAGACAACCATGAGGACACTAAATAAAATGGAACAAAGTTATAAAGAATGGAGTGGGGTGGCTGGGGATACGGCACAGTAGTGAACTTTGATCATTTGTCCGGTGGCATGTGAGGGAGCGATTATTATGTTACTTATGACAAGTGGGATCAGAGCTTACTGGCATGGTATGCATTTTATTTTCAACTTTCAAAAATCAATAAAAAGAGTTATGAAAATAAAAGAACAAGCAAACATCATTGAGGGCACTCAGCATTTTTGACAGGTACAGCAGTGAAGCTGGGTTTGCATGGTGCCTATTACATGCCCATTCAAAACCTTTTTTTTTTAAAGAGGTTGGCACCTGTGTGCCTGTCGAAAGCATAGTTACTTAGGCAATGGCTGATTCAATTAATAATATATGGAAAAAGTACCATCTGCTGTACATTATAAGGATAATGCAAATCACTGAGGAATTCCTTAACATATAGTGAAATGAGGCTACAGGCTGAGTTTCTTTGTAAGATCTTGGAACTCTGAGGTGACTTATAACATCTTTATAATGCATGGCATGGAGTACTTTATTTCTTATAATGCATGGTCATATCATAACCCTTCCCACAAACTACTTATACCCTTGGTATGGTGCACTTTCGGATGAAAGAGATAGGATGTTTGTAAGCATGAAGAATAAAATTAGAATATGAAGTGCAAAATTAAAAACACCAAAAAGCAGATAGATATGTATTGGCAAAATATATTAGTTTATTAGAAGTTATATTTAAAAGAAAGCTGTAGCTCAGAATGTGTATGCAGAGAGACTCTAGCTTTCCTATAATTACCTAAAGTAAGGAGGAAAAAACGCCGGTTTTGGGGGAAGTTTTAGATGACCGTGAGCACTGCAGATAACATATAGCTCCTGTTTACATTCCAAAAAGACCCTTTTTCTCATCACCGTTTAGGACAGGAGGCATTACCAGCACAGCTGCTGCCTTTTCTCACTCTCTGAGAGAAGTAGCAGCACCCAAGCTTGACAAGCAGCACAGTCAACATACCGTAGCTTGCCAAGCTGTAGTGTTTGGTGCCTATTTATGCTACTTTTAAAAATGTTTTTATTTCAGAGTAAGTATCACTTTTCTAGAAAGCTATATGGTTGGCCAAGTAGCATCAGAGGCTCAGCATCTCCCATGGTCCCAAATCACAACTTTAACTTTTAAAGCAGATCACAAATTTTGCCTTTATTTTTTTGCTAAATGATTAGAACGAAGATGTCAATATTTTTTCCACATAGTGCTATACTGGTGAGTGTTATTATGACTGCAGCCCTTTGCTAATTATGCCTTTTTTGTAGTCGCTTATCTATGCATGTAACTTGTCCTGTTTTTTGATTTTGGAAAGTGTAGTCATCCTAATCTTTCCATGCACCAAATCCACAGTTTTCTTACATGGCATTCTTGCATGACTAACTAACAACATAAAAGACTAATCTGCTAGAAATGTGTCCCTTTGAGCATGGGATGGAGGACTTTGTTTCACGTTATACAGTCTGCCTCCACGCCTAGACAAACTGCCCCTATTTTGGTGCAGCTAATCCAGACACAGCCCTCTTGCCTGTCTTGCATGGCAGCACCACCTCCAGCCACCACACTACTAAACCAAACCACTCTTTGTACAAATACTCAAATGCAAGAAGCAGGTGCGAGCTCAGCACCAGGCACTGGGGTGTTTGTCACATCTAAGATCCTCTTGTACAAATGGACAAGTTCATTACATACTTGTTCACTACACCTTCAATAGGGACACACAGAATGAAGGACAACTGTCTCAAACTCAACATGGACTAGATCCAGGATGATCCTTCTCACACCTGGCAGCCACAGCTTAGAATAACCTCCCCCTTCCCCTCAGAACCACCTCATCACTCCAGCAAATCAGGGAAGTACCGACAACCTGGCTGTTCAAATTAACAGATCACCACAAAGCAGTTAGCAACTCCAGCACCTTGAGACCCTCACGGGTGACTTGTCGTGCTTTATAAATTTTTGATTAATTTATTGGTTGACAATCACAGACACAATACAACCAAAACTACCAGCATAACCTTCACTTATTTTATTTGAAAGGAAGGGTACCTTCGGCAGCTGTGTAATACTTGTTTTGGGGAACTACTCACACAGTAACAAACAGATACTCCTGCGATTTTGAGTGCCTGCACTTCTAAATTTCCATTTCAAGTACCGAGAATAACATAGCAAAACTGTAGCATATAAGGCTTGTTTACATGCCAGCATTTTAAAGTGGGAGATTTTGAAAAGCAAATTGGGGGAATGTATTTTCTCCATAGGCTTATATTGAAGTATCAGAGATATTTATTTTTTTGGGGGGGGTTGCTTGGTCAACTAAAATGAAACCATTTTTGCTTGAAAATTCTGGAGTTTCCTGCTCGAATCGGGTTTATTGGCAAATATGGGTTTGGGTGATTAATAAAACTGTGAGAAATGTCCTAGCAGACAGCCCGAGCTCTGAGCCATCAATCAAGGCAAGCCAAGCCCATCTAGCTCATGATCACAAGACAACAAAACAACCCAGACACCCAACAGTCGCCACAGGCAACGCCAATGGCAGAAATGGTCTATGAAATTAGCATAATGAAGACAGACTGTTGTGCTGTGTGGATTGGTCTGAATTATTTTCGGTGCGTGCTAATACCTATGACAAGAGGCAAACTTCCATTTGGCTCAGTGAAGGCCATTACATGGATTTACATTATTCAGTATAAATAGGTTGCAAGTTATTTCTCTGCAGTGATGTTCTAAACAAGGTTCTGTCTGTTTTTCCACGTTAGGGTGTTGATATTGCAACACTTAGAGCGTCACCTAGAGTCATAATAGTATTATACTACCATCTAGTGGACACTAGTGAGAATCAAAACGCAGTAACACCTAAAACAACAGTGGGTCTCGCGTTTGCTTCGAGTTAGAGCTATTAGGGTTGTACATTCCTAACTGGAGTTTTCTTGTTACATAAAATGAAAATGAAAAACAGTTGATAGAAGAGAGCCGATTCAAAGTGCCACCGCCGCCGTGAGAGTTATTGGCTCCCTGAGTGAATGTCTAAACCCGAAACCAAAGGCGGGGCCATCACACGCTGTAACAGTTGCATTTATTTTATTTGTGACCAGGAAATAAGCCTTCTATATTCCTGTCCCGATGTGGGGCACTAAGCGTGATGATCATGTTTGGCGCTGAGTCTCTACATACATGCAGATCTATATTTAAGCTGTATCCCCCTTCAGACAACACTATCTCTACATCGGGCTCTGAGCATTCTTCTTAAGCTTAGAAGACTGAAGGGGTGCAGACCCTGACAAAATAGTTTCCCGGTGACTCCAGTTGTACTTCCGTCTCATGAAGTAACAGGAGACTGTCTATTGCGGGGGGCCATAATGGCAGCCGAACACTCTTGGGGTCAGGGAATGCGCATATCTCTCATTCCATCTACCACGCCCCGAAACATGTAGGCGTGCTTCAGGTGCAGTGATTCCAAATTACGTGTTGAGGTCGGGTGAGGCTGTTCTGTTCATTCAAATAAGTTGCTGGAAGAGGAGCCTGTTTCATCTTATCCATGTGCTTCTGACGAACCAACAATAGCACAAAGACTGGACTCATGCTAGAAAAGTGGTGACACCTTGGAATGGGTCGGTCTTTCTGCAATAAAGTGCTCAATTAAATTAAATGGAAAAATACTAAACTTTGTTGAGCCAAGCATATAATGAGTGCAAATACTTATTCTGTGATGCTGCCCGAGCCCTTCTGTCTTGATGTCCCGAAATTAAACGGTAGCACCAAAGAATGTTGAAAGTATACGTTTTTAATGAGGCAGGGAATGCAGGTATATTCAGGAGCATTAAAACCAAGGACGGGTTGATTGAGCCCATGGTGCCTTTTTGGCGCAAAGCATATTTTTTGTTATTTTCACTCTTTCTACAATGGTTGACATTGTTTCATACTTAAATACTCAAAAGTGTTCATAGTTTAAAAAACACATTGTCACTGTCTAGACTGTAGGGAGACTTTTTACTAGTTACCTCATTAGGAAAAAAGGCGCTGAACCACGTAGTGCTGTGACTCCGGGAGAGTACCATAACTCAGAAATGGCGCTCTACAATTTACTAAAGAAACCTCTTCAATCCGGCCCAGCTGGAAGTGACTGCCATGAGACGCCACAATCAGCTTTGGTCTTTAGGGTTAACGTCGGCTTATAACACTTGACACGTATAGCGCCTAGAAGGGCGCGGGAGACAACAGTCAAACGTATATACATAGATTGGCTTGCAAGCCCTTCCCCTCTCATCCAGGAAGTCAGCCCTCGAGACGGTACTGTGGCCAATATGTGACCTAGTCGCTAGTTACCTCATTAGGAAAAAAAGGTCCGAATCACGTAGTGCTGTGACTCCGGGAGAGTACCATAACTCAGGAATGGCATTCTACAAACAATTTACTAAAGAAACCTCTTCAATCCAACGCAGCTGGAAGTGACTGCCATGAGATGCCACAATCAGCTTTGGTCTTTAGGCTTAACGCCGGCTTATAACACTTGACACGTATAGCGCCTAGAAGAGCGCGGGAGACAACAGTCAAACGTATATACCTAGATAGTCTTGCAAGCCTTTCCCCTCTCATCCAGGAAGTCCGCCCTCGACCTCGAGATGGTACTGTGGCCAATATGTGACCTACTCGCTCTCACATTTATGTGAAAAAAACCTTTCTAGACAACACACACACTTATTTTATATTCCTCAGCTGCCTCATCGCGTCCTGCTCTTAGCGCCACTAGTGGCCATGGGACATTGTCTACAGCAGGGGTGGTGGTCTGGAATAGGCACAGGATCCCAAGCACAGTTAAAAGAACAAGAAGTTATCCTGCCGACTCTCCCCAAACATGTTCACTCTGATTGAAAGCAGCACATGACTGACTCGCCATTGCTCCTGAACCCATCTACACTCTAGGCGTCAGGGTTGGACTGGGACAATTAATAAGTCAGGGAACCAACATAAGTAAAACAGTTTCCCATAAGCGAGCCTCTGCCCATCATGAGCGTGAAAGGGTCACACAACAGCTATTACCAGTTGTAAACTCCCAACCAGATTTTTCTTGCCACGTTGAAAGAAAAAAACAGCGCGACCGCGCTGTTACAGTTCACTCGTAATAAAACCTATTGGCAAAAGTGCAATTATGTACGTAACCATCAAAAGTGCAATTAACTGTGTAACAGGGTCGATATTATGCAAAGCGCTCGATTTCTGCCAAGCGAGATCGCACTGCGAAAATAGAGAAAAAGTAGTCCAAAAACCTAACGGGAAACAGCGAGGCTCGTATGTTTCCAGTACTTGGTCGTTGCGCTCGAGGAGGGCTAACTACCGGAAAAGGCATGACGTAAGCGTACCTTCCACTAATGAAAGCAAGCAGATTCTAACAGGCAAGCCCACGAACCAATGAAAGACATTGACGTGACGTGGACGGGGCTCCGAGCCCTTTTCTAGTTCCTAAAGCGTCTCGCTAGCGATACGCATGCACAAACGCATGCAACGCAGACTCGACCCTAAAAATTGACCCAATCCAATATATGTGCAGTACATCAGACGAGCAAACGTCCTTGTAATCACCTAATGTTGCACGTTGGTAAAATGCCCAGGTCAAAATTCCGAAATGCTTTCTCCCTTATCATATTTTCAGTAAACATTAGTAACAATTTTCTATTATAAAATGAAGTGAAAATGTGGTCGTAGATATGGTGAATCAATCTAATGTAAACGAAGAACACCTGCAGTGTGCGAGAAATTGTGCCATAAAAAATAATAAATAAGCAGAGAGGGCTCCTTTGTACCTCCTCTTCATATACTGATGCTATTTCATGTTTATTAGGTGTAATAGTTAATCCAGGGAAGGGTCCTTCGCAGTGCATGGATAGAGGAGTGTCCACTCTTTGAAAAGAAGGTGCAACGGTTACCATTTCTAGTACTTGGGCCACCAAGCTTATGTTACCCTCTGCATTGCTGGGACATTCCCTTCCGGCTCCTAGAGCCAGTGATGTTAGTATTTCATGCTTTTTCATTCCCTAAGATTCAACATGGTTTCTCGCCCTGCACCCATGAGCTAGTGTTTAAGAATTGGAAACCAACAAAATGAAATACAAAAACTTAATTGACTCGAAAATGTATCATGTGAATATTCTCATCACGCGCACAGCACCTTATTTCACACATCCTGCATATGGCCACAAGCGTATGGAATATTAAACACAAACAATACCTAGCCGCTAGCCACCCACCTACAAAAGACACCGCAGGCACAATTACTTCATAAGCCAGGCCTGTTGGCTCTGTCAATGTTTCTGCACACACTTTGGCAGCACTGTTAATTAATGCTTCTCCTACGGACTTTTGTGAGTATCCTGCACGGATCCAATCCATATGCTACAGGCTCCTCACTGAACTCCTATAGGAACCGATATTCTGTTCTGCAGAAATTCAACTGAGCTTCTGCGGCAGGGCCTGCCTTGGGCACGGGCAAGCTGCGACGAAGGCCACCAAATTTTGTTTGGCCTGAAGCTCTATCTGAGCAAAGGCCATCCCTCTAAGCATGCTTTTACAAGCCTCGCACTGAGCTCCTCCAGGGACCAATTTACTATTCTGCAGATATTCTGGTGAGCTCTGCAGGGATCGAGCCAATCTACTGCAAGTACCTTACCACGTTCCTGTAGGGGGTAATGTTCAATTCGGTAGGAATTCAACTAAGCTACAGATATTTCTAACCACGCTTTTGCAAAACTCTCACTGAGTTCCTGCAGAAACCAATTTTCCATTCTACGGGGGCTCACTTGCAGTTCTGAAGAGATCTAACTGATCTACTACAAGTACTACAAGGATCACTTGCAAGAACCAAGATTCTGTTCTGCTGAAATCTCTGCTGTGCGCCTGCAAGGATATTGAACAATATGTTTGAAGACTTTTCACTGAGGGTCTGGACTAATCAATCTTCTATTCTGCAAGCCTTCAGCAGAACTCCTACTGGGCTCCAACCATCCTACTACAAGACCCTCACTGAGCTTCTGTAGGAAAAAACATTAAATTCTGCAGGCATTTACTGAGACCTTGCAGGCACCTCTGACAATGCTTTTGCAAGCCTCTCATTGAGCTCCTGTGGGAGCCAGACTTCTTTTCTGCAGAGATTTGGCTGAGCTTCTGCAAGAATCCACCCAACCTACTACAAGCACCTCACTGAACTCCTGTAGGAACTAATATTCTCTAACACAGTGATTTAACTACGTCCCTGCAAGTATCCAAGCAATCCAGTGCAAGCCTCTTACTAAGCTCCTGCAAGAATTAATCTTCTATTCCTTAGACAGGAACCAATCTCTGTCCTGCTGGGATTTCCCTGGACAACTGTAGGTATAAAATTGATCAACTACCATCACCTTGTCGAACTCCTGTAGGAACCAATCCACTAACCAGCATGTACTATAGTCAGCCCTTTCAGAATTCCAACTCTGCTACTAGAGATACCTCTTTGAGCTTATGTAGGGAAATACTGATGAATTGTTTTGACCCAACTGAGTTTTCAAGTACCTGATGTAGTCCCACCAGATAATCACATAAGTTCCTACTGCCAGAAACATGACCTGCCCATCCTGGCACATAGTCAGCAGATTTGTTTCTCAGGCACTTTAATCTCCCTTGCACCTTTTCAAGTCTCGCAATATCCCACCTTAAACATCCTGTTTTCCCTGCCCACTACAATTCATGATCAGTGAACTTCCCCTGTCATGGTTTGGGGTCAGATGGACGAAATTCAGAAGCCCACCTGTATACTTGATTACTACAAGTAAATGAGCGGAGAGGATAAGAACAACCAGGTTCTTTAGCCATACAATGCGAGTCATAAAACTCACACTTGGTATAATAAGCTATTTACCACCTGATCTAGATGGCAACATACAACATGTATGTTGTTCATCCTCATACCACCATAAGAAGATTCATGTCTTTCCTTGACTTTCAGTTGACCGTCATTGAAAGTCTTACCGCTACAGAAGCAACAGCCTCTACTTTATATGCTCTGGAGGATGTGGCAAGGCTGCAGGATCAACACTTTGCCAAATTCATTCATGACGCAGCTAAAAGGACTCTTCCCTTTCACCACTGTAGAGTCTACTCTAAGCAAGAAAAGTGGCAGAAGAGTTGTTGTTACTGTCCACAGTGCCATCTCAACCAGCCATGTGTGTTTTTAATTGCTTTATTTTGTATCAGACAAATGTGGAAAATTGACTGAGGTAGAGCTGTCATTGGGTAAGCCTTTCAATGGCTGTGTATGGATACCTACCTTCCACGTGTCACTCATTCACAAGGCAAGCAGCTTTAGAATTGTTCTTCCTCTATTTTTCCTCTATGGCCTGCTCAACGCCTTAATTCATCATTAGAATGTGGTAGGTGTTCTATTTGTGGACTGACAAGTGCATTGTAGTCCCTTCACAGCACATAATGGTGGATACAACGTAAGTCGCATTGTCACAGATTACCTGCCCACGTGTTGTACATGACACTTCTATCCAAAGAACTCTGTGGGACCTTCCTCCAGTCGTGGGACATTATCCATGTGGTAACTGTAACGTCTGCACTTTAACGAGGCGAACTACAACACTCGACCTGGAGCCCATTTGGAGGTGGTTCTTAAAAAAACATACGAACTGTAATTCAAAGCACTGCATCTATATGATCACTTGCCCTTGCAACTTACGCTACATTGAGATGACTAAAAGACCAGTGAAAATTCGCATCAACGAGAATAGGAGCAATATTAGATGACGTAGAACTACTACAAAACTAAGTACACACTTTATTGAGACTCCACACACTGCAGATGATCTCTGGTGGGTGGTTCTGGAAGCTCCCCAAGTCTGTCCTAATGACCCAGATTTAGCTTTTTGGACTGAACAAAGTTGGGTGTTCAAATTACGGACCTCTATAAGGGGATTGAATGATGACATTCCTTGGACAACATTGTCCACCTAAATGATTTTTTCAACATTAATATAGACTCTTTTTAACTTGTGTCTGCTGCCCTTTCTTCTGTTCTGTTGGGTCTGACTGTATTTAATTTAATAACGATGCCATGCTATAACATAATTTTACTTTTGAATATTCCCTTTTTCATGTTCAGTTTTTCCAAATGTGATTATAAATATTAGATCACATTACAATGTTTTTCTTTACATTTTCATGAATTCTGATTTTTCTACAAATACAGCCTTTAGGAATTCGATGAGCGAGACAGTTTCCCTACATAAGCTTAGTCTGTCTTCTAGCTCTATAGGTGTAACGACGAGCTCTGGCCGGAATTCACTTCCGGGTTCCCACGGTTTTTAATCGTGTTGGACGATCGTCCTGTCACTTTGAACAGGGACGCCGTCAGGAGGGTAGGTGATTCCGCCTACTGTTGCGGGATTCCCAGTAAGTACCTCCGTTTTCAAGCGCCGCGCTCACTGTACTACGTTACGCACTGACTGAGTTAGCACAGATCTCACCGCCGACCGGAATGCTATAATTTATGCGGTCTCCTGTTTTTATCATGCCAATGTTAGTCGTTCAGCTCATCTTCGTTTCAAACGTTTGTTGAGATATAAGCATGTGAGTGTTCTCGGCTTTTGGTGTTTTTTATATAAATGGTGAAACTGATTAAGTGACTTTTTCACGGGGCAGACTAGCGCGCCTCCATTATCCATTATTCTCTAACTAGTGTTACACACAATATATTACTTTGGCATCAGGTTTGAGATTTTTACCAGCTCACCGCATATATATTACAACAAACTTTTACTTTTGTCTGACTGTGAATAACCTTTTTCCCCCCATGACTTTGTTATATTAAAAGAGGTTGTCCCGTTTCCCTGACGTGTTACCTCTGGGGCCCTATCCTGAATCTGGGGATGGGCGACCTTTTTGACGTAGCAGGTATCCTCAATGTAAGTGACTGCTTTTCGTTTTTCACCTTCCCCCATAAGGGTTGGTATTAAAAAACATTTTGTTTGGAGAAGGTTTTTGAAAAACGGTCCTGTTGAAGCGTCAATGGATCCGACTGGACCAATAGACGCGAAACATGTAGACCCACGATCCGAGACCCTATAACCTTTTTGGTCCTCTCGTGTTTTTTTATATAGAGTAAGTGAGCATTGTCACTCACCTTTACTCTCCTAGTGTTTTTAATCTTGGTCCCCTACTTATGGTAACTGATTAAAATTTATGATGGATATCTAAGTTGGGTAACCAATTTTACCTATATATTTTTCTCTCCATATTGTTCAGGTATCGTAATTTATATAGTTCACACTACACGACCTGGTTTCTTTTGTTACACTTAGAACAATACGGTTAAGAGCCCCCCCTTCGGGGGAGCCCGTCAGGCATTGCAGCACCGGCCTGATGAGGAGCTTTCATGATGATGAAGCCAGTCATCCAATGTGATGCTTGAGGGCTCTCGCTCCTATTGGATTAGCCTCTCTTTCTTTAGCTGGAACAGTGCACCTGTACATACTCTTAGAAGATTATTGGGAGATCGTGCACTGGACCATTATTCTCCCGGTCCCTCCCCCCCGTTTTGGTTTATATAGTTAACCTGTGTGATAAACAGGTAAATTCTTGACTATTTTTTAAGTGATTATTAGGGAACTTATGTATATAACAGGACCACCCTGACTGCCCACGTGAACCAGAGTAAGTTTACTAAGTCAAACAAATGTCCAGTGGGACTAATTTACCAACACTTCTACCTTTAAACTCATTAAGCAATTTCACACTTCCAAAGCAAAGGTAGAGGTGTCAGTGAATGAGTCTCGCTATACCTTTGTTTGGTGTACTACTGTAGGGAACTTAGGCAGTATTCCCCAGCATATTTGCCTTAGTTTCAAAGGTAGCTGTGACACTCAGTTCGAGGAATGTGGATGCATTCTTGGACACCCACAAATCGCATCCACAAATACGAAGGAGTTGGATTTAGTATAGTGAGTGTGCTGAAGGGGCATGAAAGGCATGCTTTGAGCTTCCAGTGGCTAGTGACGGAAGGCATTAGTATAGGTTCACTTGGCAAGTATATAGGATTAGTCAGGGCGTTGATGAGGACAGTAACATGAACAGGTAGGAAAAGCTTAGGCTTGGTATGCTTTCAAAGGGATATTGCATAGGTAGAAGGCCGATAGTCAAGGCAGTGCAAATAAACATACCATTACTTCATCTTTACCTACAGACTCAAAACCGTTCCACACTAACCCTGATACTGCAGTACTCCTTCACTAAACTAAGCAGATAACTTCAAACCATACAGTACGCAGTAGGCAGCCTCTTCCCTCAACATCCCAACACAACCACATCCTGCACCTCAAACAGCTTCACTGACTCCCTAGCCACAGCTCTTTTCAAACTCCTGACACACACATTCGAAGCCTTAAATAGCACTGACCCAGCATACATCAATACCGCCTTCGTTTTCAGAAAACTTCCAGACACCTTTGCTCAGCCGGAGTCGTACTCGCACACATTTCATACATAAGCAGCACCAGAACAGGGAGAAGTGATGTCTGATTGTCTCCAAAGGGGCAGAATGTCTTGCCCCTACACGTTTGGGCTGTCTCTAAAATCGTTGAATTCCACATAATCCATGGATCAGCCTTGACTGTTTCTGCATCGGCGACAGGACATCCTCCTAGGTGATAGTATGGTTTGCAAAAAATCATAACATTACAGATAACTCTGCATCCAATGCTACACGTATGGCTAAAATGTTTGTCCTGCTTACTATGTTCATCCTCTGTCAGGACTTAGTAGATATTCTGCTTGCTGTACGACAAGTGTATTACAATCACAGCACTGCACATAAAAGTGAATGGGACAGATGCCACTTTCTCACTGAGTACTCTGTGTGTCGAAATCTAACAATCTTCGTAGTATATTATGTGCTCTTTAGGGAACGTAGTCAGTAGTCCCCAGCATGTTTGCCTTAGTTTCAAAGGTAGATATGCTCAGTGTAAGGAATGTAAGCCTCGGAAGGCATTCTCTGACACCCCCAACTTGCATTCTAAAACTGGATGGAGTTGGATTTAGCAAAGTGAGTGCGCTAAAGGTTCATGTAAGACTTGTCTTCCTGAGCCTCATCTGTCTGTCATGAAAGCCATAAGTAAAGGTTCACTAGGCATGCGTTTTGGAAATGTTCAGAATTGAGACAGGTGTTTGACAGGTGGCATAAATGTAGGCAAATTGTGTATATATTTGTAAAAGTTGTGGAAGCACCAACCGTCAAAATGTCATGATATATGTGTTTATAGAGGTTTGATTGTGGTGTGTTTGTGTGCAATTTGGTTGATGACTGTTCAGAGGTTGTCTTCCAATCTGTCGCATATGAATGTGAAGGGCCCTTGAACGGCAGCAGTATGCTGATGAGAGTGCACTGATCTGTTGGAGTGGGCCTGTGGCCTTCGGTATGAAAGTCTTGTGTGTGGTGCACGAATGGTGTGTGCTTGGACCATAAAGCAGTTGGTGCTCTGATGTGGCTTTATGGCTCACCTTCAGTAGTTGTGGTTTCAGTAGTCAGGTACTGTGATAAGTATTTTGTTTTGGAGCTAGCATTTCTGGAGGTACTAAAATCAACAAGTGTAAGTGGTGGATTAACATTAAAATGCCATGGATGACACAGTCCTGAAATCCTTCCAGGAACTTCAATAGGACTACCAACTACATTGCAGCCAATTTCATCAATACTTACAGCTAAGACACGCGACCACTCCATGCATTAAACAAGTTGACACACTCCCGGAATTCAATCTAGTGGCCGGAAAACTCCTGTTAGGTGACTTAGGGGACAACAAAATCTCCAAACAATATATTGCACCTTGGTGATCAATAGCACACATACATTTAGGGCACTCTGGCGTTCCAAGGAAACTGACATAGACACCCTGGATAATAGCCATTGATCCGAGGCGATATGGGCACCCCGGGAAGCAGCCATTTCAACATGCCTCGACCTTATCCTCTAGGCCTCTCCATTACAAAGAAAGACATAGTTACGGCATGGAAGTCAGATAGTGTGCCCTCTATAAATGTATGGAAGCAGAGCCTGGATCACTGTATGGGGCTCAAACTTCCGGTCTTCCAAACGGGATGCCCTCACAAACACCCCAAAATATGGAGGAGGTGGGCCAATTACAGGGGTATAGTGCTGACTCCGGTTCATACCTCTCACTCATGCCTGGAAAATGAGGTCAGAAATTACTGTATTCCATGATGTGACCCGGACCATCTGCTGTATACTCTATAGTTTTGGGGAAGCTGGGACCGGAGAGGGTTTGGGGCAAAAGATATGTTGGCTATTTGTGCTTAATTTACGTTAATGTTTTGAGTTTTTCCTGCAAAGTATTTTCTGTATTCTGTCTGCCCAGGCCGGTTTGTGTAGAAAATATAATAACATTTGTCTTGAAAAAAATATTAGTACCAGATTTATATCTGTGGTGATAAGGATACTCAGTTTCAATGGTGACAGAGTATTCTTACCATGAAGATAGTGGCCTACCTGCCCCATATATGTGCAGACAGACCACGTCATGGTTACCCTGACTTCCCTAACTACTGACACTGTCCTGCTACACCTTGCTACTGATCCCTGGCAACCACACCCCGCTCTCACCCAAACATCCCTGCCCTCACCTAACTCAGTCCCAGGATCACATGCTTTTTCATGAGCGATATCAGCCACCCAAGCATTGGCTAGCATTTGTCCAAGAAGCTCAGTTGACAGTGCAAGTGCCATGTTTCTTATTGTATGCCAGCTCCATGACTATTTGGGATTTAGCACTCAGTTTGCATTCTGTTGCTCTCAACAAGCCGCATGTTGTATCATGTGCTGAAGTCCTGGGAGAACTCCATCTTGCGAGACTATGGCAACCACAGAGGCCATCTTGGGCCAATTCAAACCATACCCAATAGCGACTGCATGCTTTGCTTCATGGCCCCCAGCTCAAGACCCACTCACCTTGGGAAGAAGGGTCTCAACTTCTCTGATGCTCGCCTCACCAAGCAATCCTTGACAGGATTCTTCAGTGGAATGTCACGGCCTTGTTTACAAACTACAAAATAAAATAAAAGGAAAAGTGTTTTTTTAAGACAACAACGTTTGAAAGAGCATGCTACTTTAAAAAATACTAGCAAGGACAGAAGGTCTCATGAGCAAAACATGTTAGGATTAATTGCTATTGTGAGCACCAAGGTACAAAAGACAAACAAGAGTGGATAAATTGTTGGTGATTGTAATTATTGTGAACAGTGGACTGTTCATTGCATGTTGTGTGAAGCAACACAACCTAGATTGGAACTGCTAGTGATTTTTATACGTAATGACACATTAGGTGAATGTTTCATGCATTGTGATGCAAGTTGCTGATGTTAACCCTATGTCTGTGTATTTCAGATCTGACTATATGGCCAATAACCATATGACTGATAACCAAATCCAATTACCGAGGGAACTGGCTGATTTATCCATAAATGCTCTATAACCTTAGTTCTTCCTCCAGCTGCTTCACAGAATACTTTAGCATTCACACTAGAAAGGAATCATTAGGTAATGGAGGTTGTGGGCAAAATGCATCAAAGAAATAGGTACTAATTTTTGTCTTTCCTTTAAGGTTGACGTCTATCAAACATCAAACCATTGCCAGAACAGGTTCTGACCTCGCTGCTTGTGAGTCACTTAAAGTCTCAGGTAGGGACAGTTGGAGCACTGGAGTTTGGTCAATATTGTCTCTGCAAAGGCACATTGTGGGCCTTATAAGGTAAGAGCCTACATTGTTAGACCTGACAGGCCATCGGTGTAATCATGGGAAAGACTACTCCATCTCTGGCATAGTTGCACCCCTGCCAAGTCCTTATGGCGTAAAGGCCATCTGGAGCTGACCTCTATGCGCCCCCACCTAATTTAGATGTTTGGACATAGAGGTCAGTTGTCACTGCCTGTCCCCACCTGGAAAACCATGGTCATAAGGGGCAGTGAAAACTGTCTAGTACCCCATTTGCCATGGGAGATAACTCCCATGGTGAGAGGGTTTAGGAATTTTGTTAAATTAAGAAAAATGAATGGCCCCATCATGTGGATAGAGCAGTGCGTCATATAGATAAGGACATGGACAGGAACCACCCAGACAACTTTCCAGTCATTTCTACATGTAGCTGACAGAGTTATCTCAGCATGACAGACAGTAGGTCCTCCACCAGGGTAACAGAGTCTCCTTTGTCAGCCAAAACGTAAATATGACCCTTACTAAGAACTTATCATTCATTTATTTACTTTTTGTGTTGGAAATTTCTGTATTCTGTTGAGATCCAGAGGGAACCAACCAGTGTTTCCAAGTGTCTATATATAAAAACTTACCCCAATTTTTGTGGTTGGCACTAGTGCCCATAATTAGAAAATGCAGAAAGTGCAACATAGACACATCACATTTATGCATCGAAAACACACCTTTTTTCTTACATTTGGGTAGCTGTGGATTTTGAGCCCTAACTCAGATGGCACCTATCTGAATCTAGAAGACCTCCAATTTTTTTTACAACTAGACAGCCATGGGAGTCAAAAGCAGCATGACCAGTGTGGCTCTCACAAAGTAATTTTACCCAGAAGCCCTTGCAAATCTCAAACTTTGGCAAGAAACCAATATGTTCCTCATATTTTTATGACAGATAATTGTGGAATTGGTGGAGAGACACAAACTCCCTACTACCCTAAGTTTCCACGCTTCTCCTGAGAAAAACAGTATCCTACTGGTGTGGTTGGGCCATGATACCAGAGCACAAATGCCTTAAAACACTACATTGAAAGATAAGCAACAGAGGATCTGCTGTATTTGGGAATGTTCTGCAGCGCCACACAAATGAAAACCCACGAACCAGAGACATTTTAAAAAAATGACAACCAGGGGAGTCAAGGGTCGTGCTCTTTGAGTGGATCCTTCAAGCTTTTCTTACCCACAGTGTCCTGCAAATCTCAAGCTCTGCCTGAAATCACACATTTTCCTCCCATTTCTGTGATGGAAACTTCCGGAATTTGCAGGAATCCACAAAAATCCTACCTGCATTACTCCACTTGTGCTGATAAAAACACTGCCTGCATGTCTAGCGGGGACTAGTGCTTGCTACGAGAACAAATCAAACCAAAGTCAATTAGAGCCCTCACCGGGGCCTATAATCCACAGCTGCACACATTGCAAAAAAAGTATCCATTTTAAGTGTAAATATGTGATGTGTTTATGTTGTGTTTTGGACTATTTCCTGTCACAGACACTAGGTGCACCCACACAAGTGAGGCTGCATTTTTAATGGGAAAACTAGGGGAATGCTGGTGGAAGGACAGTTGTGGCTTCCTGCAGATTCCAGAACTTTCCATTACGGAAATGTGAGGAAAATGTGTTTTTGGTCAAAGTTTAAGGCTGGGAGGAAACAAATTCCGAGAACCGCACAAGCTGTCCCACCCTGATCCCTCCAGGTATCTAGTTTTCAAAAATAGGCAAGTTTGATAGGTTTCTCTTGGTGTTGGCTGTGCGGGGCCCAAAATCCACAGCTACCCATTTTGCAAGAAAAGGTCAGTTTGGAGTGGGAAAATGTGATGTATCCATGTTGCGTTTTGTGACATTTCCTGTTGCAGGCACCAGGCTTAGCCACACAAGTGAGGTACCATTTGTATTGGGAGGCATGGTGGAATGCTGGGTGGAAGGACGTTTTCTCTGCAGATTTTGGAACTTCCCATCACAGAAGTATGAGGAAAATGTATTTTTTAGTCAAAGTTTGGGCTTTGCATGGGATTCTAGGATGAAAAAAACCTGGTGAGATCCATCCACATCACCCCACCCTGAATTCATCCAGGTGTCTAGTTTTCAAAACTGCAAAAGTTTGCTAGGTTCCTTTAGGGGCCAGATGTGCTAGGGCCCAAAATCCAAAGCTACCAGCTTTGCAAAAAAAAGTCTGTTTTGAGTGTAAAAATGTGATGTATCCATGTGGCTTTTTTGGCCATTTCTGGCTGCGGGCTCTAGGCCTACCCACATAAGTACCACTGTTATCAGCAGACTTGAGGAAATGCTGGGCGGCAGGAAGTTTGTGGTTCCCCACATATTACAGAACCTTCCATCACAGAAATGTGAGGAAAAATGATTTTTTCTTCAGTCCGTTTGAGGATTGTAAGGTATTCTGGGTACAAAACCTGGAGAGAGCCATACAAGTCAACCCTCACTGGGTTCCTCCAGGTGTTTGTTTGTAAAAACAATGTGCAGGTTTTTCTGGTTTCTCTATTTGCCAGCTGAGCTAAGACTCAAAATCCACTGCTACCCACAATGCAAAAAAAAGGTCAGATTTGAGTGGGAAAATGTGATGTATACATGTTCGTTTTGGCCCATTTTCTGTTGCGGGCATTAGGCCTACCCACACTAGTGAGGAACCATTTTTATTAGGAGACTTTGGGGAATTTTGGGTGGAAGTAAGTTTGTGGCTTTCCACATATTACAGAACTTACCATCACTGTAATGTGAGGAAAATGTGTTTTAGTCAAAGTTTGAGGATTGCAAGGGATTCTGTGCAAACAAAAGCCTTGTGTGAGCTACACAAGTCTTCCTACCCTGGATTCCTCCAGGTGTCTAGTTTTAAAAGCAATGCAAATGTGGTTTCCCTAGGTGCTGACTGAGCCAAGGGCCCAAAATCTAAAACTACTCACTCTGCAAAAAGAGGGTCACTTGTGAGTGGGAACATGTGATGTATCCCTGTTGCGTTTTGGACAACTTCCTAACTCAGGCACTATATGTACCCACACAAGTTAGCTGCCATTTTTATCAGGAGACTTAGGGGAATGCTGGATGGAAGGAAGTTTGTGGTTCCCTGCAGATTCCAGAACTGTCTTTCACAGAAATGTGATGAAAATGTGCTTATTTTGTTAGTTTGAGATTTGCAAGGGATTCTGGTTAAAAAAAGTTGGTAAGAGCCACGGAAATCACCCCTCCCTGTAATCCTCCAGGGGTCTATATTTCAAAAATGGTCTAGTTTTCTTGATTTACCTAGGTGCCTGCTAAGCTACGTCCCAAAATCCACAGCTGCCCACTTTGCAAGAAGAGTCAGCTTTGAATGGGAAAATGTGATGTATTCATGTTTTGTTTAGGGTATTTTCTGTTGTGCGCACTAGGCCTACCCAGACAAGTGAGGTAACATTTTGTATCAGGAGACTTGGGGAAATGCTGGTGAAAGGAAGATTGTGACTCCCTGCATATTACAGAACCTTCCATCAGAGAAATTCGAGGAAAATATGTTTTTTATTCAAAGTTTGAGGATTGCAAGTGAATCTGAGTAAAAGAAAACACAAGTCACTCCTCCCCGGATTACTCCAGATGTCTATTTTTGAAAAACTGTGAAAGATTTGTAAGTTTTGCACATTGCCAGCTGAGCTAGGGTCTAAAACCTGCAACTACCCACTTTGCAGAAAAAAGGGTCAGTTGTGAGTGCAAAAAATGTGATGTATCTGTGTTACATTTTTTTACTTTTTCCTGATGTGAGGTCTATGCGTACCCACACAAGTTAGGTTTCATTTTTAATGGGAAACTTAGGGGAATACTATGTGGAAGGAAGATTGTGGCTTCCCACAGATTCTAGAACATTTCATCAAAAAAATGTGAGGAAAATGTGTTTTTTAGCCAGTTTGAGGTTTGCAAGAGATTCAGGGCAAAAAAAGCCTGAAGAAAGCCACGTGATCACCTCTCCCTGGATTCCTCCTTGTGTGTATTTCTCAAAAATGTGCAATTTTCTTAGTGTAGGAGGCTGGCCTGGTTTATAGTGGATAAGTAAGGTACTTACACCATATACACGGTCCATTTATCCCTTACTAGTGAAATGTAGACAGTGTCTAGAAGCCAGGCTCTCTAGGGTTAGCTGTATCTGAGCAGCCAAGGCTTATCTAGGAGACATGCAAAGCTCATGCAATACCACTGTAGTCACACAGTACTCACACACATGAAAGAAAATACTCAGAGTTACAAAGATAAAGGTACTTTATTTTTGTGACACAAATGCCAAAAATACCACAGAGGCTATACTCCCTTAGGAGGTAAGTAATACACAATTATATACACTAGTATGCAGGAATAGCTGTAAAAACAGTTCGAAAATAGTGGAAGTAGTGAAAATCACAATAGTTAGAAATGGGCCTAGGGGGAACACAAACCATATACTAAGAAAGTGGAATGCGAATGTTGGTTTCCCACCTAGGCAAGTGTAATGTGTAGAGGGGTGCTGGGAGTATTAGAAAACACCAAAGGTAAGTAATAGAACTCACCCCAAAGCCCAGGAAAGCAGGAGTAAATCACAGTAACTTTCTTAGAACACAAAAGAACACAAGAAAGAAGATTATGCAAGAACCAGAAAAGACTGCAAGACACCACCGATGAATTCCTGGACCTGAAGACCTGTGGAAGAAGGGGACCAGGTCCAAGAATCCCAGAAGAGTCCTGGGAGAAAAGGAGGCCCTGCTAACTCAGATGAAGCTGCAAAAGAAGAACCACCAGTGCAGAACAACAGTCTGTATTGCACCCAAGAAGATGGATGCAGGTTCCTGGTTGGGGCAGATGATGTCCAACGCCGGATGGATGGTTGCAGTGTGGTTTGCGTTGCTGGATTTCACCAACAAGCTTTGGCACATGCAAAGCTTGCAGTTAGCAGAAAATGGCGCTGTCCGGGAGCAGGAGGGGCTCTCAGCAACTCAGAGAGCCCAAAGAAGACCAGGCAGCATGCACAAGAGTCCCACTTCATGGGGACAAAGAAAGTGCAAAAGGAGGCCCACTCAGCACTACAACAAAGGATCCCACTCCGCCGGAGATTTAATCAGGAAGCTGTGCGTCGGAGGATGGAGTGCTGGGGCCGGAGCTGTACGGTGCACGAAGAACTTCGTGAAAGGATGCCAACAAGCCTTGGCAACTGTGAAACACACAGTGCACTGGTGTACTGTCCTGCATGGCTCCCCAGAGATTCCAGAACTTTCCATCAAAGAAATGTGAGGAAAATGTATTTTTTAGTTGAAGTTAAAGGTTTGCAAGGGATTCTGGGTAAACAAGCAGGTGGAAGCCTTGCACGTTACCCCACCATGGATTTCCCAAGGTGTTTAGTTTTCAAAAATGTAAAGGTTTTCTAGGTTTCCCTCTGTGATCCTCTTGCATTCACATTATTTGATTCACTATTGATGCCTATTTGAATTTGACAAACTAATCATTTTCCACCTTCTGTTATGATCTTCACTTTGAATAAATCCATTAGGTCTAAATCAATTATCTTAACTGCTTAAGGCTTAGTTTTATGAAGGCTCACTAGATCTTACGGAGAACGGGACAACACAGGTCCTGGGTCTCAACTCTTTTAATTTACTAATTGAAAGCTTTGACAGATTTCTGGTGGGGAACCGAAGGCAGTTAAATGATTGATTTTTGGAAAGGAACGCTTGACAAGAACATTTTCCAATGAATCTAAATAACAATTTATATGAATTTGTTAACCTAATTAGTGAAAAACTTTCTACCCAAAAAATGTCGGAACTTGGAGAATAGTTTGGATTAATTTCGGGGTACATGTAGGTGTTATGGGGAGCTGAATTACGTGAGTAATAATAGGGTTTTCTGTGATGAGTTTTCAGGCTCAGAGAATCTTGTCTCACAACGTGTGATTTTTTTTTTGTACAGTGAGCCTTATTTCAATGGCTATACTGTATTGAATTGTAATGTGTTGCACAAACATTTGCAACATTTTCACTTTAATGAATAAATATATATATATATGTGAATAATGTGCATAGGTTTTAGGATTTGCAGATAAAGGTTACAGGTTTATGCAAAATATTTTTTTTTAGATATTACACGTTTGTTTGTTGAATGGACCTAGGCCAAGACCTGTCGGGTTAGTGACTGGGGCAATGCCCTCTGCTATGCTCTGCGTACCCCCTACTATTCTTACTTGAAATTAATAGAGTATTATTACCTGCATAGGGTATACCTGACCCGTAAACTACTCAATAGGATATTTCCAGGGTCCCAGGTAGCTTGAAGGTGTAGGACTGCCCGATTCTCACTCCATATTGGGAAACCGTGACAGCCCATGTCAATACTGCTATGAGCCACAACCTTGATAAGCCTCCAGCTGTTTGTTTGTTGGGATTGTTTCCCAGTCCCAATACTAGAATCATCACCTTCAAGTTTGCTGATCTGGCTTTCATTCTAGGATGTAGGCATGTCTCCATGTATTGGAAATCCCCTACGAGTCCCTATTTACTGGGATGGTGATGAGAACTGGCTAACTGGGCAGAATGCAAGAGCGCCATTAAGAATCTCGAGGTACAAAGTGGACAGCGAGACCCATACCTTGCTCTAGCGTGGATTCAGTAACCATGAGACACTCCACAGATGGGCAGGAATGGTTGCCTACCCCCTGCCCCAGATGCGGACTCAGCAGGAGAGTGCTGAACCAAGCTCTCTTCCAAAACCTCTAAGGACATATCTATCGCACTCTTCCTCCTGTGTGCAAGGAGACCCCTAGTAAGTTATCCCCTGCAACTCTTCCAGCACTCTATGCTCCACCAAGTCTTACAACCCCTTTGTTGGAATCATCAAATATACCCCAGAGACACAAAAACGTCTTGGTACATGGGTTTGGAATTTCAGTTTACTTGCTATTTTGTGTCCACCAGCCATCTCTCTGTAACATTTCCTTGCCTTAGCCGGCCTCACTAACATTATTTGTTTATGCGATTCAAGTAAATATAACTATTGGAAAGTAGATTATTGGTAAAGGTAGGAAAGTACCTACACTTAGCAATAGGCCACGAACCCCCACTAGGTCCAGTCAGGTGTTAATAATTTAATTATTATAAATCAAAAAGTACACTGTTCCTATTGAAAATGAACTATAGAGTGAAAGGAATGTCTCCAGGAGCAAGAACCCTCATGCATCACAATGGATGACTGGCTTCATCATTGGGAAAGCTCCTCGTTAGGCCGGTGCTGCAATGCCTAACGGGCTCCCCCAGAGGGGGTGCTCTTAACCGGGGTGCTCAGATAGTAGCACTTCCAAAACATTGAATTGATTTGAGTGGGTGCCCAATAGGGAGTACCCAAATGTCAATGGAGTGAAAGAAAAAAGTTAAAATTGGTTCATCACCAGTGATTATCAATCATAGTTTTAATCTGTTTTATATGATGAAGACCAAGATTAAAAACAAATCGGAGAGTAATGGGTGATAAATAATGGTCACCTACTCCCAAAAAAGAGGATAGACAATCTATGGTATCTCTCTATAACAGGTCTACATGTTTCGCGTCCAAATGGTCCAATCGGATCCCATGACGCTTCCTCAGGACCGAAAAAGAAAGTCTACTCCACAATTATTAGAACAAATACTCAGTGGTATCTAAAGATAAGTAGTCACTTACTTAGTTCTACTTGTGCAAAAAGGTTCACCCTAAGAAGATAAAATATAATCATGATCAATTTATATACTAAAATTTGCAAAATTAGTGCGTATGTGAAGTTAGTGTGATGACAGTGGCTCACTCTAGTGGAAGCAAAATGATTCAAAAAGCTTACCATCCCCAATTTCAGGATAGCGCTCTTAAAGGATCACAAGTCAGGAAAAAGGAACTTTAATTCTGTATTTTATAATCAAGAAGAATTATTAACATGGCTAGCAAAATTTTGGCAAATACTTAGCTCTCAATTCGCCACATCAAATCTATGATTCAACATAAAAAACATTGATATTGTTAGATCATGCATAAATACAATGCTGAGGCTCCAAGTTTAGTGAAAGGAAAATAGGTAAAATTAATTATACTATTGTCAGTTGTGAAAAATAAATTCCTCATAAATGAATGGACCCAAATGATTGTTG
This sequence comes from Pleurodeles waltl, assembly GCF_031143425.1. Classification (NCBI taxonomy): domain Eukaryota; kingdom Metazoa; phylum Chordata; class Amphibia; order Caudata; family Salamandridae; genus Pleurodeles; species Pleurodeles waltl. The sequence continues at coordinate 1,129,440,126 of NC_090444.1, read as the reverse complement.
ATGTTATAAATACTTCGATCTAATGTCGTTTACATAAAAACGAAAAAATATATATTAGTTGCATATATAGAAAATGCCCCGGTAAGAACGATATTGTATAGTGTTAATACAATCCTTGTTGGCTGTGTGTCAACAAAGACGGAAGCAAAACTATAAATACAAGCCCGTCGCGGATCGCTACACGCAAACCTAGTTATCTTCAAGCACAACAAACTGGGATCAAAAAAGGCTGCGAACGGGTACGAGCGGGTCAAAGAGACTTACTTGTAGTTCCTTGTTTAGCAGGCTGATTAACCTACCCCGCAGACTTGTGGCCATATAGAACGTTAGTGCAGCGTTCTAGCGGGGTTTTAAAGAGAAACCCTCATCAAGCGAGACCGGAAGTGTCAGCCGGCTCGCGGCTAATAAAAAGCAGAAATAGACTTGAATTCGTAGTTCGTTAGTAGTGAACGGACTACAATTACGGAGGTGTGAACGAAAGCCGGAATGAAAGTTTATCCGGTTGTGTGAATCGAAGGTAAACATAAAAGGGGGGGCAGTCATAAAAAACCAACGACCCTCAATAGTTGATACTTTAAGATTTATGTGTATTGGTAAAATGTTTGATAAAGGTAAGAAGCCAAAGGGACTATTAAGTATTAGAATAATTTCGAAAAAAATCTCGAAAATGTTTTCGAAAAAAATTAAATTTCGAAAAAAATAAATATACAAGAAAAAGAAGAAGAGGGAATCCTATAGGAAAGGCCAATTCAGCAATGGTCATTATTAATGATAATCCCGAATCAAAAAGGGGTAGTAATTAAAGCAAAAAGATCTTAAATATGTTGTTCATCATAAAGGGAATACTATAGGAAAGGCCAATTTAGCAACGGTCATTATTAATGACAATCCCAAATCATAAAGGGGTAGTAATTATAGCAAAAATATCTTAAATATGTTGTTCATCATAAAGGGAATTATGTCGAGAGAGCGGACCAAGGTATGTCATCGTTTAATCCCCGTAACATTGTCCCTAATTTGAAAATCCATCTCTGTTCTCTTCTAAAGAGTGATTTTGAACCGTTAGGGAGGTTTTTAGGGGCTTCCAGGACCACCCATTGTAGTTCATCTGGCGAATGGGGGGTATCCAAAAAATGGGCACATAGTTTCGTAGTTATTCTCTGGCATCTATTGTTGCTTCTGTGCTCATTTATACGTATCCTCACTGGTCGAGTTGTCATACCCACGTAACGTAGGCCACAGGGACATGTGATCATATATATACAATTTTTTGAGTTGCAGTTAGTGTGTCTTCTTAGGAACCATTTTCCAATAGGGTCAAGATCAAGCGATGTCGTTTTATTTGTTAACGGGCACACATTGCAGTTGCCACAGGGAAAATGACCCTCAACAGGTGGAAGATCCCATAAAGTTCTTTGTTTTGGAATGTCGCGTCTTTGTGGACGTGTATGGATCACTATGTCTTCTATGTTGGAAGTGCGTTTAAAAGCAAAGAGGGGTTTTGGTATGGTCGAGCCACCACTTTCTAGAATCGACCAACGGTTGTTAAGCACCTTTTTGATCGTATTAGATAAAGGGGTGAATGCAACTCAAAAAATTGTATATATATGATCACATGTCCCTGTGGCCTACGTTACGTGGGTATGACAACTCGACCAGTGAGGATACGTATAAATGAGCACAGAAGCAACATTAGATGCCATAGAATAACTACGAAACTATATGCCCATTTTTTGGATACCCCCCATTCGCCAGATGAACTACAATGGGTGGTCCTGGAAGCCCCTAAAAACCTCCCTAACGGTTCGAAATCACTCTTTAGAAGAGAACAGAGATGGATTTTCAAATTAGGGACAATGTTACGGGGATTAAACGATGACATACCTTGGTCCGCTCTCTCGACATAATTCCCTTTATGATGAACAACATATTTAAGATATTTTTGCTATAATTACTACCCCTTTATGATTCGGGATTATCATTAATAATGACCATTGCTAAATTGGCCTTTCCTATAGTATTCCTTTTATGATGAACAACATATTTAAGATCTTTTTGCTTTAATTACTACCCCTTTTTGATTCGGGATTATCATTAATAATGACCATTGCTGAATTGGCCTTTCCTATAGGATTCCCTCTTCTTCTTTTTCTTGTATATTTATTTTTTTCGAAATTACATTTTTTTCGAAAAAAAAATCGAGATTTTTTTCGAAATTTTTCTAATACTTAATAGTCCCTTTGGCTTCTTACCTTTATCAAACATTTTACCAATACACATAAATCTTAAAGTATCAACTATTGAGGGTCGTTGGTTTTTTATGACTGCCCCCCCTTTTATGTTTACCTTCGATTCACACAACCGGATAAACTTTCATTCCGGCTTTCGTTCACACCTCCGTAATTGTAGTCCGTTAACTACTAACGAACTACGAATTCAAGTCTATTTCTGCTTTTTATTAGCCGCGAGCCGGCTGACACTTCCGGTCTCGCTTGATGAGGGTTTCTCTTTAAAACCCCGCTAGAACGCCGCACTAACGTTCTATATGGCCACAAGTCTGCGGGGTAGGTTAATCAGCCTGCTAAACAAGGAACTACAAGTAAGTCTCTTTGACCCGCTCGTACCCGTTCGCAGCCTTTTTTGATCCCAGTTTGTTGTGCTTGAAGATAACTAGGTTTGCGTGTAGCGATCCGCGACGGGCTTGTATTTATAGTTTTGCTTCCGTCTTTGTTGACACACAGCCAACAAGGATTGTATTAACACTATACAATATCGTTCTTACCGGGGCATTTTCTATATATGCAACTAATATATATTTTTTCGTTTTTATGTAAACGACATTAGATCGAAGTATTTATAACATCAACAATCATTTGGGTCCATTCATTTATGAGGAATTTATTTTTCACAACTGACAATAGTATAATTAATTTTATCTATTTTCCTTTCACTAAACTTGGAGCCTCAGCATTGTATTTATGCATGATCTAACAATATCAATGTTTTTTATGTTGAATCATAGATTTGATGTGGCGAATTGAGAGCTAAGTATTTGCCAAAATTTTGCTAGCCATGTTAATAATTCTTCTTGATTATAAAATACAGAATTAAAGTTCCTTTTTCCTGACTTGTGATCCTTTAAGAGCGCTATCCTGAAATTGGGGATGGTAAGCTTTTTGAATCATTTTGCTTCCACTAGAGTGAGCCACTGTCATCACACTAACTTCACATACGCACTAATTTTGCAAATTTTATTATATAAATTGATCATGATTATATTTTATCTTCTTAGGGTGAACCTTTTTGCACAAGTAGAACTAAGTAAGTGACTACTTATCTTTAGATACCACTGAGTATTTGTTCTAATAATTGTGGAGTAGACTTTCTTTTTCGGTCCTGAGGAAGTGTCATGGGATCCGATTGGACCATTTGGACGCGAAACATGTAGACCTGTTATAGAGAGATACCATAGATTGTCTATCCTCTTTTTTGGGAGTAGGTGACCATTATTTATCACCCATTACTCTCCGATTTGTTTTTAATCTTGGTCTTCATAATATAAAACAGATTAAAACTATGATTGATAATCACTGGTGATGAACCAATTTTAACTTTTTTCTTTCACTCCATTGACATTTGGGTACTCCCTATTGGGCACCCACTCAAATCAATTCAATGTTTTGGAAGTGCTACTATCTGAGCACCCCGGTTAAGAGCACCCCCTCTGGGGGAGCCCGTTAGGCATTGTAGCACCGGCCTAACGAGGAGCTTTCCCAATGATGAAGCCAGTCATCCATTGTGATGCATGAGGGTTCTTGCTCCTGGAGACATTCCTTTCACTCTATAGTTCATTTTCAATAGGAACAGTGTACTTTTTGATTTATAATGTCTATTTTGGGAGGCCGTACACTGGACCTCTAATCTCCCGGTCCCTCTCTTATTATTTTGTTAATAATTTAATGCCTTCTCAACCCTTGGTAGCTTGGCAACGAGCGACAAAGCTTAACCTAGGAGACAGGTGTATAAAGCATTTAAAAATCATGAAACAGTAAATAAGTAAAACACAAAACAGAATAAAAATTCAACACCAATTTATAAGAATGGAGTATATTTATATCTTGAAAATAACACCAAAACGGTTAAAATGGCAGAAGGAGAACCATAGATATTAATTTTTAAAGTATTAATGTTTTTTAGAGCATAGAAACTAAAAGCACAACTCAGGATATCTGGTCACACCTCGGCTGGGGCAAAATCAAAGTTTGAGGCTGACCACAATGGAGCCCTGTTCAGCAACAGTAAATGGGTCCCTTGGTCAAAAGTTTACCTTCGGACTTAGTCTTTTTCTTGAAGATTTCCTTCAGCGTGACGAAGTCACCAATCCGATACGACCTCCCTGGAACACTCTTCGGATGTGCGTCGCAGGAGACCTCAGTGAAGAATTCTGCCTTGGGACTTAGACAATTTTTCAGGATGGATATCTTCGTCCAGGCCAAAGCTGAATCTTGATCCAACATCCCTGGAGCCCTCCTTGGATATGCTGCATGAGAAATCCCAGGCAACTTTTTACGTTCGGACTTTGTCACTTTTTTGGAGCTTTTTCTCTCCGATGTCGGATGACCCTCCACAGCAAGCCGATTTGGAGTCGAGGTAGTCGGATTACCTTGCCAGGAACCCCTGGTGTAATCCTGGAAGTCTGAGGCTCCGGAGCTTTTCAGCGGGACGAACTGCGGGTCAGGCCGGGTCGCAGTCATCGTAAGCCGGCTTGACTCACGACTGCAAATCGGTCCCTTTTTGGAGCTTTTTACAAAAAGTTCTCCAATCTTCTCCAAACTTCAGGATCGGCTTCCAGAAGGTCTGTGAAGGTCCTTTAGGATTCCACAGCTCACCCCAAGGTTCCAGAAGCTCTAAGTGGCTCCTTGAGGGCTAGAACTCCCAGAATGCACCTAGCTCAAACTCCAAAATGACCACTGTACAGTGGTCAGCTGGTCAGTTTCTTAAGGATTTGATAGAGGGGATCCTTGTTAGCTATTTCTCACCTGTAGCAAGCTGGGACTCCCTTCTTGAGCCAGTTGAAGCCAGGTAAAGTCCTTTTAGTGGTGAAGCCTAAGTGTGCATCTGGTGCAGTCCTTCAGAGTGCAGTGCCCAGATGCAGTTCAGGGGTCCAGCAGGGCAGTCCTTCTTCTTCTGATGTTGTTCCATGTAGGGATCTGAGGTGTGGGTGCCGCTCTGTCAAATTTATCCTTGATCCTGGGGTGAAAAGCAAGGGAAGGGCAACTGTCCAATCGCAGGCAGACAACTAACTTCCTGGATGACCACTTCATGGGAAGTGTGGCAAAAATCAATCCCAGGCAGCAACATTCCTTAAAAATCCAAAATGACAGAAACTGTATTTTGAAAGTTAGGTCTGGCTGAGCCCACCCACTGGTGTGGCTAAAAATCCTTAACCCAGCCTTCTTCTGCCCTCTCCTAATCTAATCAAGAGGGCACCTGGTTGTCTGTGTTTGCAGAAAGTGGGGGAGGTCCTGAGCTGCTCCAAATGTCCTTCCTTCCTTTGAAGACCAGTTTGGCTGTTCTCCCCCTTTCTGTTTTACCATCTGCTGAGGCAGATCTCCTCCCCAGGCACTTCCTTTGTGTTCAGCCTAGGCTACTTCGCACCTCATGAAGGCAGCGTGGCCAGGCTGCCAGAGGCTGACCAATCAGAGAAGGGCACTACAGGGCTGAAACTGGTAACTTCTAGGAAGAGTTCTAAAACTCTTTCTCTGAACTAGTTATATTAAATCCAACAATGGCACATTGTTGCTTTTATTATAACAATCGGTTTGAGACCAAACTTGCCAGCAAGGCAGGCCTGCCTTCAAAATGATCCATGGCACCTCGGCAGCGTGCCTATGAGTGTACCACCTAAGCTGGGGTCCCTAAACCTACTTGCTCTACCATAGACTAGTGACGTATAGGTAGGTTGACATAGCCAATTATAATAATATTTATAATTAGCTTAATTTGCATACTCATTTTACACAGAGCACATGCCCTGGGTCTGGTTAGCAGTACCCAGGGCATAATCAGTCAAGAAAACACCAGCAAAAAGTGAAAAATGGGGACAGAAAAGTTAGGGGGCTTCGGCAATCAGGCCAGTTTTCTCACAATAACCTAATACCATGTACCTAGCTTTTTTGATCACAGATACAACAAAGTTATGGATTGTACCACATTGCTGAATGATTACTGTCCACCTTTGCAAATATTTGGATTGACATCTTGTTTCACTGTTCCTACAAATATTTTTATTATATATATGAGAAATGCCTATAAAGTATGTTAAAAAATGTTTGGTGAATAAAAGTGTGTTGCGCCACACTAAGTTTTAAGTTGAAGTTTATGAAATCCCTAATAGTTTAGTTATTAGTGCAAACTAATCAGTAGTAGTGGTGTTTATTCTGTATATGAGGATAGATGGACTTATTACAACGGTAAATTGCCCCTGTTCAAAAGCCTATCTTGGTGTGATTGGTAGCACTTCAACATCAATAACTTTTTATTTCGGTTAAAAACCACTGAAAGCAGAGTACAGTTTCTATATTAACTAAAACATTCAAAATGTGGTCAACCAGTCACATATTTCAAAATAATCTAAACGTATAAGTACAATAGGCCTACTAGAAGTTTTTTCATGATGGACTGGTAGCAGTCTAAAAATCTCAACCCATACACAAAACCCAACCCAATACACAAAACAATATTAACATTTCTGAGCCACCTTATCTTAGGCACATGCAACTGCAAAAAGGAACCTGCTCACTCCAAACACTATGGCCCTCATTATGACATTGGCGTAAGTCCTGCTTACCGCGATACTGACTGACGCCAACATACCATGGACGCGGCGGACTACTGCTACCCATATTATGACACACACATAGCAATCCGTCACTATACAGCCACACACACAAGTCCACCAGGACAAAGGTCAGTGATAAACTGGCGGTACCAAACCCCACCGTCACGCCAACAGAACTACGCCCACAGCATTATGACCCACGAATCACAGCGGTGGACATTCAATGGCACTAAACCATTGGCGGTAAATAACGCTGCACTCAAAATAAACACACTCAAACAAAACAACACTACATTGGACAATTCAAACTACACACACCTTGTAGGAGGCTGGCCTGGCTTATCGTGGGTACCTGATGGTACTTACACCTTGTGCCAGGTTCAGTTATTAGTAGATTAGTAGTGTTCTAGCAGCTTAGGCTGATAGAGGTAGCTATAGCAGAGCAGCTTAGGCTTAACTAGGAGACATGCAAAACTCCTACTATACCACTTATGTCATATAGGTACTATATCATAAGAAACACAATACTCAGAGTTACTAAAAATAAAGGTACTTTATTTTAGTGACAATGTGCCAAAAATATCTCAGAGGATATACTCCCTTAGAAGGTAAGTAAAATACACAAAATATACACACAAACTAAAATCAGGTAAGTAAAACAGTCAAAAAGTATTGCGAACACTGTAGAATTCAACAGGATGCAATAGGCCCAGGGGCAACACAAACCATATAATAAGAAACTGGAATGCAAACCACAAATGGACCCCTAGGCTAGTGTAGTGTGTAGAGGGTCGCTGGGAGTGTAAGAAAACACTAAGGGTGTCCAAGATACCCCATCCCAAAACCCTGGAAAGTAGGAGTAAAGTACTACTATTTCCCCAGAAACACACTAAACTCGTGATAGAGGATTGTGCAAAGACCACAACAAGCTGCAAAGCACTGAAGATGGATTCCTGGACCTGAGGACCTACAAAGGAAGGGGACCAATTCCAAGAGTCGTAAAAGTGTCCAGGGGGGGCAGGAGCACACTAAACCCCGGATACAGGTACAAAATGGCTGCCTCTGGATGGAAGAAGCTGAAGATTCTGCAACAACGAAAGGTGCTTAGAACTTTTCCTTCATGCAGAAGATGTTCCACGGAGTGCTGGAGGATGCCGAGTTGTTTCTTTGGCAAACGACTGCAAACAAGCCTTGCTAGCTGCAAAGATGGTGGTTGAAGAAAAAGGATACTGCCCGGGCCCAGGGAGGACCAGGATGTCGCCACTTTGGAGATGAGACAGAGAGGGCCCTCAGCAATGTAGGGAGCCCATGCACAGAAAGGTAGACCCCGCAGAAGTCCTTGAGCATGGGTTCAAAAGACTAAGCATAGTGGTCATCTCAACACTACAAAAGAGGGTCCCACAAAGCCGGAGGTCAACTCATGGAGTTGAGCAATGCAGGACGGAGTGCTGGGGATCTGGGCTTAGCTGTGCACAAAGGATTCCTTGGAAATGTGCACAGAAGCCATAGCATCTGCAGTTCACACGGTGCACAGGATTACTGTCTGGAGAGGGGAGGCAAGGACTTACCTCCTCCAAATTTGGACAGTTGGACCACTGGACAATCTGGGTCACTTGGGTCCACCACCTGTGTTCCAGGGGCCACGCTCGTCAGGATGAGAGGGGTCCTAGAATATCGGTGATGCTGAAGTTTGGTGCCTGCTGAAGCAGGGGGAAGATTCTGTCAACCCACAGGAGATTTCTTTGTGGCCTCCAGTGCAGGATGAAGGCAGGCAGCCCCAAAGCATGCACCACCAGAAACAGTTGAGAAAGCTGCCAGGATTAGGCGCTACAATGTCGCTGGTAATCTTCTTGCTACTTTGTTGCAGTTTTGCAGGCGTCCTGGAGCAGTCAGTGGTCGATCCTTGGCAGAAGTCCAAGAGAGAGGTGCAGAGGAACTCTGGTGAATTCTTGCAAGTCGTTATCTGAGTAAAAGCCCACAGGAGAGACCCTAAATAGCCCTGAGAGGAGGATTGGCCACCTAGTGAGGTAAGCACCTATCAGGAGGGATCTCTGATGTCACCTGCTGGCACTAGCCACTCAGAGGCCTCCATTGTGCCCTCACACTTCTGGATTCAAGAAGGCAGAGGTCTGTAACACGCTGGAGGAGCTCTGGGAACCACCCCTGGGCTGGTGATGGACAGGGGAGTGGTTACTCCCCTTTCCTTTGTCCAGTTTCACGCCAGAGCAGGGACTGGGGGTTCCCAAACTGGTGTAGACTGGCCTATACAAGGAGGGCACCATCTGTGCCCTTCAAAGCATTTCCACAGGCTGGGAGAGGCTACCCCTCCCCAGCCTTTAACACCTATTTCCAAATGGAGATGGTGTAACACCCTCTCTCAGAGGAAATTCTTTGTTATGTCTTCCTGGGACTGGGCTGCCCAGACCCCAGGATGGCAGAACCCTGTCTGTAGGGTGGCAGCAGCAGTAGCTGCAGTGAAAACCCCAGAAGGCTGGTTTGGAAGTACCCGGGGTCCATAGTGGAGCCCCGGGGATGCATGGGATTGTCACCCCAGTATCATATTTGGCATGGGGGGACAATTCCATGATCCTAGACATGTAACATGGCCATATTTGGAGTTACCATTGTGAAGCTACATATAGGTATTGACCTATATGTAGTGCACGCGTGTAATGGTGTCCCCGCACTCACAAAGTCTGGGGAAATTGCCCTGAACTATGTGGGGGCACCTTTGCTAGTGCAATGGTGCCCTCACACTTAGTAACTTTGCACCTAACCTTCACTAAGTGAAGGTTAGACACATAGGTGACTTATAAGTTATTTAAGTGCAGTGTAAAATGGCTGTGAAATAACTAGTGCGTTATTTCACTCAGGCTGCAAGGGTCGTCCTGTGTAAGATTTGTCTGAGCTCCCTATGTGTGGCAAAAGAAATGCTGCAGCCCATAGGGCTCTCCTGGAACCCCAATACTCTGGGTACTTAGGTACCATATACTAGGGAATTATAAGGGTGTTTCAGTGTGCCAATTAGAATTGGTAAAAATGGTCACTAGCCTATAGTGACAATTTTAAGGACAGAGAGAGCATAAGCACCGAGGTTCTGGTCAGCAGAGCCTCAGTGACACAGTTAGTCACTACAGAGGTACACACATTCAGGCCACAAACTATGAGCACTGGGGTCCTGGTTAGCAGCATCCCAATGAGACAGGCAAAGCAAACTTACATACATGTAAAAATTGGGGTAACATGCTAGGCAAGATGGTACTTTCCTGCATACCTGACACACATACACACACCACACCCACACACACACCACTATAAAACACACACACACACTACCCACAACCCTTTACGACAAAAAGAAATTGCCAACTGAGAGGGATAGACCAAGAGCACCCACAGAACCAGAGCCACATAACACCATCTCCCATACACCATCCACACACCTTACAGCACATACCCGACACATCACCCCACACACCCTCACACACAGCACTCACCCTACACCCATGGCACCACAAAGAAACCACACGTTCTCAGAGGAGGAGCTAAGGGTCATGGTGGAGGAAAATATCCGGGTAGAGCCACAGCTATTCGGATCACAGGTGCAGCAGACATCTATTGCTAGGAAGATGGAGCTATGGAGGAGAATCGTGGACAGGGTCAACGGCGTGGGACAGCACCCCAGAACAAGGGATGACATCAGGAAGAGGTGAAACGACCTACTGGGGAAGGTGTGTTCCGTGGTAGCAAGACACCAAATAGCAGTACAGAGGACTGGCGGTGGACCCCCACCTCCTCCCCCACAACTAACAACATCGGAGGAGCAAGTCTTGGCAATTATGTATCCTGAGGGCCTGGCAGGAGTAGCAGGAGAACTGGACTCTGGTAAGTCACATCTTTAATACTAACACCGCCCCTACCTGCATGCCATCACAAACCCCCACCTGTACCCTCACCCCCATCACTCCACCACCTCACATACCCCCCACCATCACAACCAACCCATCCCAATACCAAGTCCTGCACGTAACACCAATGCACAGACCCCAATCACAGACCTGCATGCACATCCATCACTAAAGCATGCACACTAGAGACAATCACCTAGCTCATCAAATGACTACTCACCCAAGTCAAAGCTGCCAGGGCAATCACAACCATAGAGGGCAACACACCCATGTACAAGTTGTCACACAAAGAAACAATAACACTGCATTTACATCCCCACAGGTCCCCTACCCAACGTCACCGGAGAGGAGATGCCAGCAACATCCAGTCCCCCCACAGAAGAGGCCCACAGTGATGACAGCAGCTCTGGACGCCTGGAACTGGATGACCAACCTGGCCCATCAGGGACCTCTGGATAGTCAGTTACCCAGGGACAGTCCCATACCACAACAGAGCTTCCCCTCTCAGAAAAAAAACAGCACAGCACCCATCCAGCGGGCCCATACTTCTGTCCCCGGGACACGTCAATCAGCAGTGTGTCCACCACTGCAGGAACCCCAGGACACTCCACAAACACAGGACAATCAGGGACCTGAGGTCAGTGGCAGTGGGCACAGAGGCACAGGACAACAGGGAAGCTGGGAGGACTGCTGTGTGACAGGGGGAGGACAGGCCCAGGGAACCAACTCTCCAGGAGGCACTTGCAGGGATCCTGGGAGCATACCACCATTCCCAGGAGACGATGGGCCAGACACTGGACAAGTTGCAGGAGACCTAGTGGCTGCAGGAGGGACAGTACCCGGGGGTCAGGGAGGACCTGAAGGACATCAACACCACCCTGGTCACCATTGCAGGGGTGCTGGCAGACATGGCCCACACCATGAGGGAGGCAGTGCACACCAGCGGCCCCCTGACACTAGCCACACTGATGAACAGCCTTCCACCTCCGCTCCTGCTAGTGGACAGGAGGCCCCGCCACAGGAACAACAGGCCACCAGTACCCCTCCCGTGCAGAAGGAGAACCACCCTGCAAACGGTCCACTGCGATCCAGGCAGAAGTCCACGAATATTGCCAAGACCCCTGCCAGGAAATAGGACTCTCCTAATTGTCACCCTTGTGTCCCACTCTGTCACCCTGTCCACCTTCAACTGCCATTGCTCCAGCTAGTGTGCCCCCTTGGACAACACACCTGAGATACAAATAGACTGGACTCTATCCTGGACTTTCCTCCACCATCACCCCAGACCATTGTACATACCCCTCTACTTATTTGCACTTAAATTAACATCATTTAAAAAAATACAAGTGTGGAGTCTGTCAAATGATTGAACTATGTATTCGTTTAACAAGCTTTAAACACTGCAATACAACTGTACAGTAATGTATACATAGGAATGACCTGTAGTTGGCTGCAGTCAACTCACCAGGAGCGAGAGTGGGGCACAGATATCTGAAAATAGAGATGCCAAAGGGTACAGTAAGTGGCCATAGAAGTGGGAGAATCTGCCTGCCATGTATAATGTCAAACACAAAAATGTAAAGTGAAGTTACAGTGTCTTACCTGTGTGTCACTGGAAGTACTGTTGTATTATTGCGGCTCTGTTGTCCTCATCCTCTGCCTCCTCATCTTCACTGTCCTCAGGGTCCATTGCTGCACATGCCCATCTCCAGCCTCATCCTCCTGCAGAAAAGGCACCTGGCGTCTCAAGGCAAGGTTATGCAACATACAGCATGCCACGATGTTCTGGAAGACCTTCTTGGGTGGGTAGTACAGGGATCCACCAGTTAGATGGAGGCAACAAAACCTGGCCTTCAGGAGGCCAAAGGTCCTCTAGATAATTCTTCTTGTCCACCCATGTGCCTCATTGTAACGTTCCTCTGCCCTTGACCTGGCATTCCTCACTGGCATCAGGAGCCACGAGAGGTTGGGGTAACCACAGTTACCTGCAAATATCGAGGGACAACTGTTAGCCACACACTCACCCTTAGAGCCCACACCATACCCATACACCAACAACTACTGGGTGGGAACCAGGGCTCACCTATTAGCCACACCCTGTGCCTCTGGAGTTGAGCCATCACATATGGGATGCTGCTATTCCTCAGGATAAAGACATCATGCCCAGACCCAGGATACTTTGCATTGACATGGGAGATGTACTGCTCCACCTGGCACACTATCTGCACATTCATGGAGTGAAAGCTCTTTCGATTTCTGAACACCTGTTCATTTCTCCGGGGGGGACAAATGCAATATGTGTGCCATCAATAGCCCCAATTATGTTGGGGATATGTCCCATTGCATAGAAGTCAGCTTTCACTGTGTCCAAATCCTCCACCTGGGGGAAGACGATGTTGCTGTATATATGTTTTATCAGGGCAGAAAACACTCTGGTCAGCACTATTGAGAACATTGGCTGTGACATTCCTGCTGCCAAGCCCACTGTCACTTGGAAGGAGACTGTTGCCAAAAAATGGAGCACAGATAGGACTTGCACAAGAGGGGGGTTCCCGACAGGGTGACGGATAGCAGATATCAGGCCAGGCTCCAATAGGGTACACAGCTCTGTGATTGTTGCCCTGTTAAGTCTATAGGTAAGGATAATGTGCCTATCCTCCATTGTTGCCAAGTCCACCAGGGGTCTGTACACGGGGGATGTCTCCATCTCCTATTCATCCGCACCAGTTGTAATCTAGGGGGCAAAACGGGGAGCAGCTGGTCAGTATTCCACATTTCCAAACACTTCACTTCATTGCCTGTTGTGACTGTAACAGTATATTGTCAGATAAGGCCAAATGGTGCATATGTGCACTGTGACGCAGTTAGGTGCCATGGCCTACCCCCCCCCTGAAATGGCATCCGCCTGTCCTGGGGGGATGGACATGTGGAAATTAGGTAATTCTGCTGACGTTGTGCACCGTTGCGGGAGGCGCCGAGTACCGCCGTGCAACTCCTCATTGGTTGTCATTGGGCCCTATGGGTTACAGTGGCCAATGGTGATGTACGCCGGTGGTGACGGTGCGCACCGCCGCGGACATGACTGCCATTTTCCATCTGTTCACTCACTTGCTACCTAACCTTGAACAGGAGCGGACCTACAGTGCAAGTGCTGCTGTGACCTGTGTCTGAAACCGACCATGGCTCGTGTCACTGGGGAAAGGGCCCCTGCCTTCACCGCTGCAGAATTGGAGAGACTGGTGGATGGGGTCCTACCCCAGTACCGAATGCTGTATGGGCCTCCAGACCAACAGGCGAATACACTGTGAGCACGGTGCATGAATCCATGGAGTGCTGTGTGTGTGAGGGCCTCATGTAAAGGGGTGGTTGGTGGAAGGGTCCTGGGCAGCATGCTGCATGTATGGTGGGCAATGTCTGTGCGTAAGGGGATGTGAGGGCTATGGTGCGACATGAGTGTAACAGGCCGAACGGTCTGACTGATACCTTTTTCTATGTGTATTTTTCTGCAGGTCAGTGCCCATCAGAAAAAGGGCATATGGCGTGCCATCGGCAAGGACGTGCAGACCCTGGGGGTCTACGGCAGATGGAGCACCCACTGTCGCAAACAGTGGGAGGACCTGAGAGGCTGGGCAAGGAAGAAGGCGGAGGCCCAGCTGGGGATGGCCTCCCAACGAGGAATGGGTGCCCGTCAAAACCTGACCCCCCTGATGGCCTGCATACTGGCAGTGGCCTATCAGGAGCTGGATGGGCACTTGAGGCCATCTCAGCAGCCACAGGGGGGGTGAGTACAGTTTCCCAATATACTACTTGCGCCTGGTGGGGTGGTCTCCGGGTGGGGGATGTGGGCCTGTGGGTGCCCCTAGGCCAGGCCAGACATTGCAGGGTAGGTCCCATGTCGAGCAGGGTATGATGTGAACCACCTCCAACCAAGCTAGTAGGCATCCACTACTGGGCAGGGGTCTGTGGGTCTCAGGATGCTGCTATTGGCGTTAGGTATTCCTGTCCATGGCCTGGTGACTAGCAGTGTGACTCTTAGTGCATTGCCTAGTGTGTAGAGCTGGTCCCAGTGTGTGTGTGTGTGTGTGTGTCGTGTGCGCCAACGGTGGTGTTGGAGCAGCCATTGACCAAGTGTATCCTTTGTCTCTTCCCTCCCCTTTTTGTTTTGTCACCCTGTCCTTCTGTGCGTTAGCATCATCTGGCAGAGGAGCAGAGGCACTGGCGACGGAGGGAGATGCATCCCAAATGGCACTGGAGGCCGCATCCACCCACGGTGAGGGCACCAGTGGGATGGAGGGTGAGGGGAGCACCACGGCTGAGACAGGAGGGGACAGTTCGAACAGTGATACCTCCTCCGATGGAAGCTCCCTGGTGGTGGCAGACACCTCTGTTCCCACCCCAACTACAGGTACAGCCGCCACCTCCCGTACCAGCACCACCCTCCCAGCAGCCCCTCAGCATGTTTCCTGGGCCTGCTCACCCAGGAGGGTGGGCATCTCCTTCGCCCCAGGCACCTCAGGCCCTGCCCAGTTAGCCCTTCTTCCCTGAGTGAGGAGGCTATTGACCTCCTGCGATCCATCTCTGTTGGGCAGTCAACCATTGTGAATGCCATCCAGGGGCTGGCAGCCCATATGCAACAAATACGTTCCTGGAGGGCATTCACCGTAGCATGGCGGCCAACAGAGATCAATCCAGGCTCTGGCCTCCTCTCTGATGGCAGCCATTGTCCCTGTTACTAGCCTCCCCCCTGCAACCTCCTCTACCCAGTCCCATTCCCCTCAACCCCAACCTATCCCAAGCACACAGGCAGACCAGGACAACACACAGGAGTGGCTCAGGCAAATACAAGCACCACACATAATCCCACAGGCACTCACACAAACACCATCCAGATGCAGACATACCAACATCCACTGCCTCCACTGTGGCCCCCTCCTCCTCGTCCTCCACCTCCCTCCAGTTAGTGTCTCCACTCACACCTGCATGCACTACATCCTCATTTGCTACCTCCATCACCAGCACGCCTATCACTACCACCCCTCTCTGGCAGTCACCACCCCCACATCCATGCACACGTCCCCTGTGTCCTCTTCCACTGTATCTGTGTCACCTCCTCCCAAAGTACACAAATGCAAGCACTCAGACACCCAACAGACATCCACCTCACAACAGCATCCAGCCCATGCACCTGCACCCAAACACAGAAGACAGACACCTCCTACAACCACTTCCTCCACTCCCAAACCTTCACCGTCTTCCTGCCCAATGTCACTAAGAAGCTTTTCCTCTCCACTGTTGACCTCTTCCCTCCCCCTCCCCCCATGCTTCACATCGAGCCAGGGTGATCAGAACCCAGGCAAGCACCTCAGTAACCCAGTCTACGGCCACAGTAGTGTCGACAGCTACTGCAGGTGGGAGAGGATACCGGGAACCAGCCAGCAGCACTGAAAGTGTGCCTGCACCAGGTGCATCAAGGAAGGGCAAGGAGGCACCACCAGCTGCGAAAGGGACGGGCAAGGATGCACCACCAGCTGCAAAAGGGAAGGGCAAGGAGGCTCCACCAGCTGCGAAAGGGAAGAGCAAGGGGCTTGCACCTGCAGGCAGGAAGGATGGGGGGCCTGGTGCTGGGAATCATTTGGAGCCCCCACCACCAACCATGGCGGTTCAGCCGTCCGAGGCTGCAGGGGATGGGCTGGAGCCTCCATCCACCACTGGCAGCACTGCCACCAGCACCGCCACCAGCACCACTGCCAGCAGCAGCAGCCCCAGTGGGCAGCCGTCCAAGGCTGCAGGGGATGGGCTGGAGCCTCCCCCCACTACTGCCAGCACCGCCACTATCACCACTGTCAGCAGCAGCAGCCCCAGTGAGCAACTGTCCGACGCTATAGGGGATGGGCTGGAGCCTCCCCCCACCACTGCCAGCCCCAACACCAGCACCACCACCAGCACTGCCTTCAGCACTGCCACCAGCACCGCTGCCAGCAGCAGCAGCCCCTGTGGGCAGCCGTCTGAGGCTGCAGGGGAAGGGCTAGAGCCTACTCCCAACACTGCCAGCCCCGCCATTGCCACCACTAGGCAGCCGTCGCCGCCAGCGGGCAGTGTGTAGTCCTGGTTCCATGGGCGGTAGTGTGTCCTGGACCCTTCAAATCCTGTAGGTGTGACACCCAGGTGAGAGACTGTGACCTTGCACTCCCCAAGATCTGCATCACAGGGCACAAGGCCCCCTCCAGAACCAGTGGAAGAAGCCATCCACTCACCCCATCCTTCCCAGGATGAAGCACACTGGGCACAAGGCCCTCTCCAGAACCAGTGGAAGAAGCCATCCACTCACCCCATCCTTCCCAGGATGAAGCACACTGGGCACAAGGCCCCCTCCAGAACCAGTGGAAGAAGCCATCCACTTACCCCATCCTTCCCAGTATGAAGCACACTGGGCACTATGCCCCCTCTAGAACCAGTGGAGAAGCCATCCACTATAAAGACTGTGACCTTGCACGCCCTAGGACCAAGCAGTGGGCAAACCACCCACTTGAGAGACTGTGGCCTTGCACTCCCCAGGACCAAGCAGTGTGCAAACCACCCACTAGAGAGACTGTGGCCTTGAACTCCCCAGGACCAAGCAGTGGGCAAACTACTCACTAGAGAGACTGTGGCCTTGCACTCCCCAGGACCAAGCAGTGGGCAAACCACCCACTTGAGAGACTGTGGCCTTGCAATCCCCAGAACATCGCACAGGGCATCTTGCCCCCTCCAGGACCAGTTGCGTTGTACCATCTTCCAGCTGAGGTGCCCCTCATTCCCCATCCCCCTGAGGTGCCTGTGTATTTTCGACCTGATGCCCCTGCAGTGTTCTCTCTGTGTTGTTGCAGGAGTGAGATGGGGCCTTGGCCTATGTGTTGTGGCCCACGACATTGAGGACTGGGCAGTGTCCCTCCATTTGTAAATATGTATATACGTTTGAAAATTGATGCACTTATTTATGTTCTTAAATCGTATTACACTCACTTTCTTCCAATCATTTTGTCTTTGCATTATTCCTGAGGGATACAGGGTGGATATGTAATGTTAGTGCATCTGGTTGTGTGTATGGTGTTGGGGGTGGGGGTGTTGCATGTGTGTGTCACTTTCTTTCCCCCCCTCCCTTGTGTGCTAGGCAGCAGTACTCCCTGTGGTCATCTTCTCCGGCGTTGATGTTCGTAATGTAGGAAAAGGTAGACAAGCATGGGAAAAATGTGCAACTCGGGCTCCATGGCGTCATGGTTGTTCCCTGAGTCTCCAGAAGTGAGTCCTTTTACTTCTGTGTTCTGTTTCCGCCGTGCTTTTGATGTTGTTGGTACCGCTCTGGAAAAGATGGTGAATAGCTGTGTCGAAATAGTGTGGGCGGTACATTGTCTTCCGCCTGGCTGCTGGCAGTTACCGCTGTGGTGCTTGTTGCTACTGCTATGGCGGTCAGTGTGTTAAAGTAGCTGTCTGTCTGAGCGGTTTCCGCCGTGGTCATAATTCCATTTTTGTTACCGCCAGCCTGTTGCCGGTATTACTGCCACTTTATCA
Organism: Pleurodeles waltl; assembly: GCF_031143425.1. Taxonomy (NCBI): domain Eukaryota; kingdom Metazoa; phylum Chordata; class Amphibia; order Caudata; family Salamandridae; genus Pleurodeles; species Pleurodeles waltl. The sequence continues at coordinate 1,129,421,829 of NC_090444.1, read as the reverse complement.
CCGACCGCCAGGGTTGTAATGAGGGCCTATGTAAGGAATGATATCAAACTTTAAAATTCTGAGAGCTTCTTGATATTTCCCAATCCACATGTTATTACAAATCAGGCAAATCCATTTCCTACTGGGCCTCTCATAAGCCCTGCAGAAGAATAGCACATGTTCAATAGTTTCAATGCTACCCATGTGTGGAGATAGAATCATCTCCGGTGTTGTCATATGAATCCCATTTTATATTTTGGGCTGCTGATTTGAAGGATTTCATATTGGAATTTTATGTAAACTATTTTTGCCCGACCGGGTTGTACATAAAATCTAGAAACTCTTCAAAACTATGGTTTGGCTTGCTATTTAGGAATTGTCAAAAATATTCCTTTGAGTGTGCTGTTAATGCATGTGGTTTACTCCAAAATGAATTTAGGACAAGTTTAACAAACCAAGTCCAGACATGACAGAGCCAAGGAAGAGTTATAGATTTATCAACCTCCAACACCCCACTAGGGCTTTTCTATGATTGGCTAACTCATGAGTTGTCCATAATCTAACCCAGTAAAGCATTGGTCTCAGGGCTGCCATGTGTTCAATGTGTTTAATGTTCAGATGGTGGATCAATCGTGTTGAAACAGGTAACCCCTGAATTCCCCTTATGAATCTATTTTTGCATAGCGTAAGTTGTTTTGTATTAGTTATTCCCCAAAGCTCTGTCCCATATAGGGCAGCAGCCTGAGCCTTATATCTGTAGACCTCAAGGGCTGGGATACTATTATTATTGTAGTTTTTTGATGTTTATTACTAACAGCCAATGAGTTGTGAACAAGTATTGCTTTTGTTTTTTCATGTGTGGGAGCCAGGATAACTTGGAGTCCAGTGTCATGCCTAAATGATTAAAATTGGACACACATTCAAGGTTTTAATTTTGTATCACCATTTTTTCTAAAAGTATCTAAGGGGCCTAACAGCCATATATTTGGTCTTGTTTATACTAATTTCTAGCCCCTTTCATACACACTATGGCCCTCATTCCGACATTGGCCGGCGGCGGTCGCCGCCGGCCTGTCGGGGGCCGCCAGAATACCGTTCCGCGGTCGAAAGACCGCGGCGGTGATTCTGACTTTCCCGCTGGGCTGGCGGGCGGCCGCCTTCAGGCCGCCCGCCAGCCCAGCGGGAAAGAGGCTTCCACGATGAATCCGGCTCGGAATCGAGCCGGCGGAGTGGAAGCTGTGCGACGGGTGCAGTTGCACCCGTCGCGTATTTCACTGTCTGCGAAGCAGACAGTGAAATACATTTAGGGGCCCTCTTACGGGGGCCCCTGCAGTGCCCATGCCAGTGGCATGGGCACTGCAGGGGCCCCCAGGGGCCCCGCGACCCCCCCTACCGCCATCCGGTTCCCGGCGGGAGAACCGCCGGGAACTGGATGGCGGTAGGGGGGGTCGGAATCCCCTCGGCGGCGCAGCTAGCTGCGCCGCCTTGGAGGATTCCTATGGGCGGCGGTACACTGGCGGGAGACCGCCAGTGTTGCCGGTCCGACCGCGGCTTTACCGCCGCGGTCGGAATGCCCATTGGAGCACCGCCGGCCTGTCGGCGGTGCTCCCGCGGTCCTCCACCCTGGCGGTTTGAAACCGCCAGAGTCGGAATGAGGGCCTATGTATTGAAGCCTTCTAGTAATATGTCCAAACCCTTTGGGGTATGTGGCACCAAATGGTGTCATCTGCAAAAAAGTAGTGCAGAGACAGGGTCCCCACACACACTTCAGGGAGTAATATGCAACTCCTACAGAGACTTCAGACCATACAGAATGCTACAGCCAGACTCGTCCTCGGCCTTCCCTGACAAACACACATCACATCCCACCTCAGGCAACTGCACTGGTTCCCTGTACAGGAGAGATGTAAATTCAAGCCGCTGACCCATGCACACAAGGCTCTACAGAACCAAGGACCTGCGTACATTAACCACTGCCTGAACTTCCACCAACCATCAAGAAGAGTACACTCTGCTTCCCTTTCACTTGCCCATACTCCCTGCACCTAATGAAGCAGAAGTGGAGTACGCTCCTTCTCTCACATTCCAGCAAAAACCTGTAACAGCCTCCACACACAACTCCGGACCATCACTTCACTTCTGGAATTCCGAAGGGCCCTCAAAACCTGGCTGTTCGAAAAGCCTCCGGGACTTGCCAGCACTTAGATACCCTATCGGGTGCTTAGCCGCACTCTAGAAATCCTGATTGAATGATGAGTACATTGCTTAATATAGTCAACTACATCATCTATATAAAGTGAGAATAAGGTTGGTGCGAGCACGCATGCCTACCTCACCCCCCTATTAATGGGGATGACCTCTGGTAATTAACCATGTGGCCCCATCAGACTTTTGCATAATTTCCTTCATGTAGCCCAGTTAACTGCATTAAAAGGTGTTCTGTAATACCTTGGTTCTTCAATGAGGCCCATAAAGGACCTCTAAGGGCTAAATCAAAAGTAGTGTGTAAATCTTTAAATGCGATGTATAGATGGCTTCCTGTCAATTTAGTATAAGATTTCCATTAGATACATAGGAGCCTAAAGACCTGATCGATTGTGCTTGTACAAGGCCTAAAGCCTGTCTGATAAGGTGTTAAAATATTACTCTCCTCCATCCAGTCAGTTATTTTACTTAGGACCGGCCTAGCATATGTTTTGCAGTACATCTACAGCAGCTTCCACTCAGACCAGGGCCCTGTTTTTGCCTCAAAGGCTTTCAGGAACGCCATGGCTTCATTAGGATTCCAACTGCATTACTCATCTCCATTTCATCCTGAGGGAAATAGTGTAGTGGAGCGTCAAAACTGAAATTTGAAGCAATCCTTAACAGCCAGAGCATTAGGCACAGGTCATAGTTGGCTTACACACTTGTATGGAGTCTGGAGAGCACTTAACAATCTGCCCAGATGATCCCATGGGGGTGTACTTCGTATGAATGTCTGTTCAGAACCCAAATGTATGTTTCTGACCTTGATGGTCCTGGCGTGGAGGCGGCAGATACACCTTTTGAAATAAGTGAACGCGTCAGTGCCTTGCAGGACTTACAACAGTTCTGTGACAACAACGCATCCACCAGTGCCACCTCCTTGGGAATAAGGGGATGTACAAATAATATCTACCGGCTGGATTCCAAAATTTGGGGATCTAGTGCGTGGAATTTTCGTTGTGAATAAGGAGTTTGGTCCTTCCTATCGTGCACCTGTTCAAGTCCTGGGAATACACAGTACCAGAACTGTCATTCTACCACCGCTGCCTGGTTCTAAAGAAAATCGCTTCATCTCCATCAACAATGTCAAGCTATACCATATGGCCGATCCTGCACAGCAGACCTAGGGGACTCCTGGGTAGTACCCGAATCCCTCTCACTAAAGACCAAGATGTTCCTCTACAGGTTTTAAGCAGCAACGCTGCCACCTCTCCGAACTTAGGGAGGGTGGAAAATGAGATTTCATTGTTTCCACTAACTTCTATTGCAGACATCAATGACACTTTCACTGTCTCATCTGTCTCTACTACATCAAAACTGTCAAGAGCAAGTAAGGTGATAATTTGGCTCAAAATTTACTATTTCATTCTTCTATGGAATAATCTCTGGCTTTTACTAAATGTACTTGCCTTTGTCCTTTGGATTGGGTTTGTCATTGTTTTCTTCTTATTTCTTCTTACTAATACATGGTCATTACCTTCATGAATGCTCTACTGGTGAACTGGTGGATGAGGTCCTAAAACCAAATTTTTCTTCACACAGAGTCCGCAGAGACTTGCCCCTGGTGAACATTTCCGCTACACCAATTCCTGATGGGATTATTAGGGATAAAGTGTTATTTGATCAGTTTGGCCCAACGAAGGTCATTCAACTTCCATATTTATTCAAACTTTCCATCAACGATGTAATTACACCTGGAGTAGTTTCTGATGATTGGGATGTGAAAACAGTTGATTCTATGATGTCTGATTTGCAGTATTATACCGTGTTTAAAAATGAGGACGTGCATCGATCCAAAGAAAATTATGGAAATATGTTCCATTGTAATTACGATGGAGAGAATTTTATTCACAGAGCAAGTACCCCTAATACTATTTTTAACTACACACATTGGGAACACTGTCCGACTCCACCAGTGGGGAGTTCCAAAACATATATTGAAAAATTAGCATATTTCTCTGGGCACAATGTTAAAAATGCTGAGTCATATTATTTTAAATTCCCAGTGATGAAAAGTCAACATGTTTTATTGACCGATACAAAATGAATGTATTCTGATTTCTTTATTTCTCGGTCAGCTATTGAAGGCTATGAATATTAGTTGAAGTCGATAGACTTTGAAAAGTGTGTGGGGAACTAAAAATTGGCAAATAAGGGGAAAGGAAACTTTATTAAGACCACGCCTGGTACCTTTTCAAATGATATTTTTAAATGAAACTGTACAACAGACAAGTTGTATAGGCTTAGCAAAGATTAAGGAATTGAATGCACCCAGTATTCCTGCCCAGGCAAAATTTTATAAATGGCAAAAGTATATAAATGCCTCTGAAGAGCAGCTCGATGAATGGGTCCAGAATGGAACATCTAATCTAACACATCACTTTTGCATCCTGGTGGGTGGTTATTGTGGCCTGTAGACAACAATGGGTGCCGTACACGCTTTGTAAATGCCACAGGGGGTTTTAGAACAAATAGGCCAAACCTTTGCTATGTGTCATCGGAACATTCAGGTATAGTGACAACATACAGTGTAGGGTAATTATGACAGCAATGCTTGAAAAGTGGCTCACTAGATGCTGTTAAAGAACACCTCAGTCTTCTGTCTAATGATACAGATTTTTAGGACTTCCTGTTAGGCCCAAGAAGGCAACACAGAAAGCGCTTCTTAATGAGATTTGGAAACTTTCTCAACAAGAAGCAGCTACCCGGTTAAGATAAATTGATCAAAACAATTTACAGAAAGCATTAGCCATTGTGGATAATGGCATTAATACCTTGTCCGACCGGATATACACTTTAAACAGCATTGTATCCTCTGCAATATACAGAGTACAGAGTGACATGTCATCTTTACCCCACGGACAGAGTCAGCTAAGGTCCAGTATGCAGTTAGGTTGGACGCTGCAAACACTGAAAGCAGGTTGCATTCCCTGCCAAAAGGTTAGCACAAGGGACATATTTTCAACACGTAATTTAACGCAACAACAACAAATAATGGCTAAGAAGGAAGCGACTTATGTCATGCTAAACATCGAGAAATTAGAAAAGTTGCCTTTTACTGTGGCTGAAATACCATCTGCTGAATGGCTAATATATGGGGTTATAAACATGCCTATTTCAACACTTCAATTCACATCCTTCTTGAAACACATTCCAGTAGGCAGATATGAAAGGCTAGGAGATAGTTACATACACGAGGTGTGGGAGCTTCCCTTTTCGTACAAATGTTTCAATGGCATGAAAGAGGTCTTTCTTAGCGGTAGTGAATGCAAGACTTCTGTGAGCCATTCAGAGGTTTGTACACAGTTGTCCTCGCACGGGGCATGTAATGCCTCAGCAGCAAACTTGGCTTGTTATCTGAAGGGAGTTCCAGTCCCATTGATTAGACCTACATTCTAGGTGATCTCAAATGTTCTCCTTGACAGTGAGAACTGTTGTGGAATGTGAGCCCGAATAGCTTATGTCGTTTCAGTCTCCCAAATTGTCACATGTTGTGGGAATGTACTCTTTCCACCCACACAACAAAGAGAAGTAGCAGAGATTTGGACTAAGACCAGTTGAGCAGGCTCAAGGCTTTATTGTTTCAAAAACATGTGACTTACATCTGCATGTGAGACCAATGCGTTTCAAGCTGTAAGGTCATCTGCAGAAATTGAGTCCCTTTTAAGTACAAGCTTTCCGAGACACTTAGGTGAACAAGTGGGTCAAATTTTTAACATATGCAGTACTACTGAAATTGTGCATTTCTTTAAGGATGTTGGTTCTGATTTCTTTCACACCTTCTCCTCTATATTTGTCTTACCTGCAGCCATACACTCATTTAAAAAAAATATTTTTGTGGGATTTCTGATTACTTTGGCTATACTAGGTGACATCCTGCTGTTGCTACTTTTACTGCACAATGGCTGTCCCTTCACAACAAGGAGGACTGAAAGCGCTTCCACAAGCGCAATTGTGTTGTGAACGCAAGATGCAGTATTTCAGAGCACCACTCCTGGAACAACTGGAGTGCGACTGGTGTCTGTCATTCTGACTGGTTTTGGATTGTGTGCAGCCCGTGTTTTGAATAGAAGATTGTTAATGTGAACGTAAAACATTGTGTGGTGATTTAGCAACTTTCAATGCTGTGAACAGTGGATGACAAACCTCAGCTTGTACCTTTAACACTGTGTGGTTTTAAACCAATAACCCCTGGTTAGAAACAGCCTGTGGCGTAGTCCTGAGAAATTCTTGCTTTTTTCATGATAAAGGTTGGAGAAGGCACAATGCCTTTCGGGCTTGAAAGAGACATGCCCATAATAAGAGATCGATTACTTCTATAATTGTTAAAACTTATGGCCCAACAAAATTCACTGAACTGATGAAAAGAAATGTTTTGCTCTTAAAAACAACATTCTGTGCATTAGACAGAGTAAACTATGAACACAATTAAATGTACAGTGAAAAGGAAATAGAATACTGGGAAGGCCAATTAGCATAAAAGTCATTAGCATTTTACCATTCTGACTTGGAAGGTCAAGGAAACAAGGGATATTACCTATCAGCCATGTCATAGTGAGTTCCCCCTGCACCTCAGTTTGCCTAAACTCAGCTAGCTGGCAGTTTCTGCTCAGAGATGGACAAATTAGGATGTGCCCCTGCTTGCTCTCCTATTTATGTCTGACTCATTGGTCTTTGTAATCGATCTACTCCTACGAGGCTTTTTCTTTGAATGTTAATTCAGATTGTCTTTGGAACAATCTACGAAAGACAAACCTCTTTGTGGGTGAGAGCACGTACTGTTAAAAACTTTATCTTGATTGGGAAGGTCATCATCCTCTTAGGCGGCTCGCTGACGCACGTTGAGAAAGGTCCGCTTTGCGGACATCTGAAAACTTACTTTAAAATTTGACAACTTTGCAGTCCCAAAGAACAACACCTGCTCTTTTTTCACTCAGGTAAGATGGCGAGTTTTGCTATTCACATAGATGTTTGTTTAGATATTCATATACTCCCAGAAGCGTAAAATTGCATACAAAACAACAAATCAAAGTCTATGTAGCTAAAAGTCATCATGTCCTGAAAACTAAGCGTTACCAACTTTTCACAGATTTAATTTGGGGAAGATTCTTTTCTCTTTCCCCTAATGTCATAATTTATTCAATATCCCATTGGAGTTGATGATGGCCGGGTTAGGGTGGATAAACAGCAGTTTGCATGTTTAGTGGAATAGGCATGTCCATCCTACTGTTGAGCAAAAGACATTGGGTAGGGATTGGTTCTGCTTGAAGGCGCTCAATTTTCTGTGCTGAGCTATAAAGTGGTCTGATCAGGGTTATGCCGTGAATTAAGACCCTGAAATGTCTTTACCTTTTTAAATATGAAGGTGGGAAGACCTCAACATTAGAGAATGCCAGAGTGACAAATAAAAGAAATGGCGGAAGACAGGTAGCACATGTGAAAGGAAAGGAAAGTCAGGAAAAAGAGAAAGATGGTGACAGCGTATGTATTGTCACCATCTCTTTCTCTTTTTCCAGGGAAGAAACATAGGGAAATGCAAATAGATGTACATGACTAAGAAATTTGGACAGAGCTCTAGTAAATGAAAGAAGGGCAGGTGTGAAAGCAAGAAATGGGAAAAAAACGAACATATCAATTGAAGTAAAATTTATTGTCCAATGTGAGCTGACCTTCTTGTAGAATTTTATTTTATTTTAGGAATTGTGCTTTTATACAGTTGTTGTCATTTCTTTTAAATGTTTCTTAAAACTTTAATGACAGGAGATGTATATATTATAAATAATTGAGTGGGGAAGAAAAGGGGAAAGTAAATGAATGGAGGTCTTTCGGGGAATGTAGGCAGGAAGGGAAATAGAAAGGACTCTTATATTTGCCAATTTTCCATATGGGTGTGACTTTTTGGGGCGCAGTGTCTTTTTGTTGGAAGGCAATTAATATACACAGAAGATAAAGTGCAATAATGTCACCTTCTCAGAATAGAGGGTATATCAAGGGTCCAAATGATCACCCTATCAGAATTTAGAGGAATAATTAACATTGAGCAAATAAGCCAGATTTATTCAAGAGGTTTCTAAAATATTTCCTGTTGCCTTTTCTTACTTCAGCCTGCTTGACTAAGAAAAGTACGATTTAGTGATAGGAGAATTTTAGAATCCAATCAGGCAGGGTCACCAAGCGCTTTCAGATGCTATATAGAGGCTGGGAGATCACACTTTTTCAACTAGATGTATCCATGGGTTTCACAATACATTTTGGGAAACAAGTGGTGCCTGATAATATTACAGAGGAACAAAATGACAGACCCAGGTAATTGAAGAGAAAATTGTTAATGTCATATAAAACATTGTGGTGATTTAGCAACTTTCAAAGCTGTGAACATTGGATGACAAACCTCAGCTTGTCCCTTTAACCACTGCGGGGTTTTGAACTAATAAACCCTGGTTAGGAACAGGTCATAGCATAGTCCTGAGAAAGGCTTGCTTTTTCATGATAACAGTTGGAGAAGGCACAATGCCTTTGAGGTTTAAAAAAGACATGCTCATAATAAGAGGCCGTTTACTTCTATCATTGTCAAAACATATGTCCCAACAATATTCACTGAATTGACGAAAATAAATGTTTTATTCTTAAAAGCAACATTCTGTGCTTTACACGGAGTAAACTATGAACACAATTACAGTGAAAGGACAGAAAACAGGGAAGGTCAATTGACCTACAAGTCCTTAGCATTTTACATACCTGACTTTGAAGTTTAAGTTAATGATGGATATTACCTCATCAACCATGTCATAGTGAGTTACCCCTGCCCTTCAGTTTGCCTAAACTCAACTATCTGGCAGTTTCTGCTCAGAGAGGGGCAAATTAGGCTGTGCCCCTGCTTGCTCTCCTATTTATGTCTGACTCATTGGTCTTTGTAATCCATCTGCTCCTACGAGGCTTTTTCTTTGAATGCTAATTCAGATTGTCTTTTCGTATAGCTTGGAACAATCTACGAAAGACAAACCTCTTTGTGGGTGAGAGCACGTACTGTTAAAAACTTTATCTTGATTGGGAAGGTCATCATCCTCTTAGGCGGCTCGCTGACGCACGCTGAGAAAGGTCCGCTTTGCGGACATCTGAAAACTTACTTTAAAATTTGACAACTTTGCAGTCCCAAAGAACAACACCTGCTCTTTTTTCACTCAGGTAAGTTGGCGAGTTTTGCTATTCACATAGATGTTTGTTTAGATATTCATATACTCCTAGAAGCGTAAAATTGCATACAAAACAACAAATCAAAGTCTATGTAGCTAAAAGTCATCATGTCCTGAAAACTAAGCGTTACCAACTTTTCACAGATTTAATTTGGGGAAGATTATTTTCTCTTTCCCCTAATGTCATAATTTATTCAATATCCCATTGGAGTTGATGATGGCAGGGTTAGGGTGGATAAACAGCAGTTTGCATGTTTAGTGGAATAGACATGTCCATCCTACTGTTGAGCAAAAGACATTGGATAGGGATTGGTTCTGCTTGAAGGCGCTCAATTTCCTGTGCTGAGCTATAAAGTGTTCTGATCAGGGCTATGCCGTGAATTAAGACCCTGAAATGTCTTTACCTTTTTAAGTATCAAGGTGGGAAGACCTCAACATTAGAGAATGCCAGAGTGAGAAATGAAAGAAATGGCGGAAGACAGGGAGCACATGTGAAAGGAAAGGAAAGTCAGGAAAAAGAGAGAGATGGTGACAGCGCATGTATTGTCACCAGCTCTTTCTCTTTTTCCAGGGAAGAAACATAGGGAAATGCAAATAGATGTACATGACTAAGAAATTTGGACAGAGCTCTAGTAAATGAAAGAAGGGCAGGTGTGAAAGCAAGAAATGGGAAAAAATCGAACATATCAAATGAAGTAAAATTTATTGTCCAATGTGAGCTGACCGTCTTGTAGAATTTTATTTTATTTTAGGAATTGTGCTTTTATACAGTTGTTGTTATTTTTTTTATATGTTTCTTAAAACTTTAATGACAGGACATGTATGTATTATAAATAATTGAGTGGGGAAGAAAAGGGGAAAGTAAATGAATGGAGGTCTTTCGGGGAATGTAGGCAGGAAGGGAAATAGAAAGGACTCTTATATTTGCCAATTTTCCATATGGGTGTGACTTTTTGGGGCGCAGTGTCTTTTTGTTGGAAGGCAATTAATATACACAGAAGATAAAGTGCAATAATGCCACCTTCTCAGAATAGAGGGTATATCAGGGGTCCAAATGATCACCCTATCAGAATTTAGAGGAATAATTAACTTTGAGCAAATAAGCCAGATTTATTAAGGAGGTTTTTAAAATATTTCCTGTTGCCTTTCTTACTTTAGACTGCTTGACCAAGAAAAGTACGATTTAGTGATAGGAGAATTTTAGAATCCAATCAGGCAAGGACACTGAGCGCTTTCAGATGCTACATAGAGGCTGGGAGATCACACTTTTTTAACTAGAAGTATCCATGGCTTTCACAATACATTTTGGGAAACAAGTGGTGCCATTAATATTACAGAGGAACAAAATGACAGACCCAGGTAATTGAAGGGAACATTGTTAATGTCATATAAAACATTGTGGTTATTTAGCAACTTTCAATGCTGTGAACATTGGATGACAAACCTCAGCTTGTCCCTTTAACACTGCGTGATTTTGAACTAATAAACCCTGGTTAGAAACAGGTCGTAGCATAGTCCTGAGAAAGGCTTGCTTTTTCATGATAACAGTTGGAGAAGGCACAATGCCTTCGAGGTTTAAAAAAGACATGGTCATAATAAGAGGCTGTAAGGAAATGCCTCCTTGGCATGGTTGCCCCCTGACTTTTTGCCTTTGCTGATGCTATGTTTACAATTGAAAGTGTGCTGAGGCCTGCTAACCAGGCCCCAGCACCAGTGTTCTTTCCCTAACCTGTACTTTTGTTTCCACAATTGGCAGACCCTGGCATCCAGATAAGTCCCTTGTAACTGGTACTTCTAGTACCAAGGGCCCTGATGCCAAGGAAGGTCTCTAAGGGCTGCAGCATGTCTTATGCCACCCTGGAGACCTCTCACTCAGCACAGACACACTGCTTGCCAGCTTGTGTGTGCTAGTGAGGACAAAACGAGTAAGTCGACATGGCACTCCCCTCAGGGTGCCATGCCAGCCTCTCACTGCCTATGCCGTATAGGTAAGACACCCCTCTAGCAGGCCTTACAGCCCTAAGGCAGGGTGCACTATACCATAGGTGAGGGTACCAGTGCATGAGCATGGTACCCCTACAGTGTCTAAATAAAACCTTAGACATTGTAAGTGCAGGGTAGCCATAAGAGTATATGGTCTGGGAGTCTGTCAAACACGAACTCCACAGCACCATAATGGCTACACTGAAAACTAGGAAGTTTGGTATCAAACTTCTCAGCACAATAAATGCACACTGATGCCAGTGTACATTTTATTGTAAAATACACCACAGAGGGCACCTTAGAGGTGCCCCCTGAAACTTAACCGACTATCTGTGTAGGCTGACTAGTTTTAGCCGCCTGCCACAAACCGAGACATGTTGCTGGCCCCATGGGGAGAGTGCCTTTGTCACTCTGAGGCCAGTAACAAAGCCTGCACTGGGTGGAGATGCTAACACCTCTCCCAGGCAGGAATTGTCACACCTGGCGGTGAGCCTCAAAGGCTCCCCTCCTTTGTGCCAACCCAGCAGGACACTCCAGCTAGTGGAGTTGCCCGCCCCCTCCGGCCAGGCCCCACTTTTGGCGGCAAGGCCGGAGAAAATAATGAGAATAACAAGGAGGAGTCACTGGCCAGTCAGGACAGCCCCTAAGGTGTCCTGAGCTGAGGTGACTCTAACTTTTAGAAATCCTCCATCTTGCAGATGGAGGATTCCCCCAATAGGGTTAGGATTGTGACCCCCTCCCCTTGGGAGGAGGCACAAAGAGGGTGTACCCACCCTCAGGGCTAGTAGCCATTGGCTACTAACCCCCCAGACCTAAACACGCCCTTAAATTTAGTATTTAAGGGCTACCCTGAACCCTAGAAAATTAGATTCCTGCAACTACAAGAAGAAGGACTGCCCAGCTGAAAACCCCTGCAGCGGAAGACCAGAAGACGACAACTGCCTTGGCTCCAGACACTCACCGGCCTGTCTCCTGCCTTCCAAAGATCCTGCTCCAGCGACGCCTTCCGAAGGGACCAGCGACCTCGACATCCGCTGAGGACTGCCCCTGCTTCAAAAAGACAAGAAACTCCCGAGGACAGCGGACCTGCTCCAAGAAAAGCTGCAACTTTGTTTCCAGCAGCTTTAAAGAACCCTGCAAGCTCCCCGCAAGAAGCGTGAGACTTGCAACACTGCACCCGGCGACCCCGACTCGGCTGGTGGCGATCCAACACCTCAGGAGGGACCCCAGGACTACTCTGATACTGTGAGTACCAAAACCTGTCCCCCCTGAGCCCCCACAGCGCCGCCTGCAGAGGGAATCCCGAGGCTTCCCCTGACCGCGACTCTTTGAACCTAAAGTCCCGACGCCTGGGAGAGACCCTGCACCCGCAGCCCCCAGGACCTGAAGGACCGGACTTTCACTGGAGAAGTGACCCCCAGGAGTCCCTCTCCCTTGCCCAAGTGGAGGTTTCCCCGAGGAATCCCCCCCTTGCCTGCCTGCAGCGCTGAAGAGATCCCGAGATCTCTCATAGACTAACATTGCGAACCCGACGCCTGTTCCTACACTGCACCCGGCCGCCCCCGCGCTGCTGAGGGTGAAATTTCTGTGTGGACCTGTGTCCCCCCCGGTGCTCTACAAAACCCCTCTGGTCTGCCCTCCGAAGACGCGGGTACTTACCTGCAAGCAGACCGGAACCGGGGCACCCCCTTCTCTCCATTCTAGCCTATATGTTTTGGGCACCACTTTGAACTCTGCACCTGACCGGCCCTGAGCTGCTGGTGTGGTGACTTTGGGGTTGCTCTGAACCCCCAACGGTGGGCTACCTTGGACCAAGAACTGAACCCTGTGAGTGTCCTACTTACCTGGTAAAACTAACAAAAACTTACCTCCCCCAGGAACCGTGAAAATTGCACTGTGTCCACTTTTAAAACAGCTATTTGTCAATAACTTGTAAAGTATACATGCAATTTTTATGATTTGAAGTTCCTAAAGTACTTACCTGCAATACCTTTCGAATGAGATATTACATGTAGAATTTGAACCTGTGGTTCTTAAAATAAACTAAGAAAAGATATTTTTCTATATAAAAACCTATTGGCTGGATTTGTCTCTGAGTGTGTGTACCTCATTTATTGTCTTGTGTATGTACAACAAATGCTTAACACTACTCCTTGGATAAGCCTACTGCTCGACCACACTACCACAAAATAGAGCATTAGTATTATCTATTTTTACCACTATTTTACCTCTAAGGGGAACCCTTGGACTCTGTGCATGCTATTCCTTACTTTGAAATAGCACATACAGAGCCAACTTCCTACATTGGTGGATCAGCGGTGGGGTACAAGACTTTGCATTTGCTGGACTACTCAGCCAATACCTGATCACACGACAAATTCCAAAATTGTCATTAGAAATTGATTTTTGCAATTTGAAAAGTTTTCTAAATTCTTAAAAGACCTGCTAGGGCCTTGTGTTAGATCCTGTTTAGCATTTCTTTTAGAGTTTAAAAGTTTGTAAAAGTTTGAATTAGATTCTAGAACCAGTTGTAGATTCTTAAAAAGTATTCCAACTTTTAGAAGCAAAATGTCTAGCACAGATGTGACTGTGGTGGAACTCGACACCACACCTTACCTCCATCTTAAGATGAAGGAGCTAAGGTCACTCTGTAAAATAAAGAAAATAACAATGGGCCCCAAACCTACCAAAATACAGCTCCAGGAGCTTTTGGCAGAGTTTGAAAAGGCCAACCCCTCTGAGGGTGGCAACTCAGAGGAAGAGGATAGTGACTTGGAGGACAATTCCCCCCTACCAGTCCTATCTAGGGAGAACAGGGTCCCTCAAACCCTGACTCCAAAAATAATAGTCAGAGATGCTGGTTCCCTCACAGGAGAGACCAACACCTCTGAAATCACTGAGGATAGCCCCAGTGAAGAGGACATCCAGTTAGCCAGGATGGCCAAAAGATTGGCTTTGGAAAGACAGATCCTAGCCATAGAGAGGGAAAGACAAGAGATGGGCCTAGGACCCATCAATGGTGGCAGCAACATAAATAGGGTCAGAGATTCTCCTGACATGTTGAAAATCCCTAAAGGGATTGTAACTAAATATGAAGATGGTGATGACATCACCAAATGGTTCACAGCTTTTGAGAGGGCTTGTGTAACCAGAAAAGTGAACAGATCTCACTGGGGTGCTCTCCTTTGGGAAATGTTCACAGGAAAGTGTAGGGATAGACTCCTCACACTCTCTGGACAAGATGCAGAATCTTATGACCTCATGAAGGGTACCCTGATTGAGGGCTTTGGATTCTCCACTGAGGAGTACAGGATTAGGTTCAGGGGGGCTCAAAAATCCTCGAGCCAGACCTGGGTTGACTTTGTAGACTACTCAGTGAAAACACTAGATGGTTGGATTCAAGGCAGTGGTGTAAGTAATTATGATGGGCTGTACAATTTATTTGTGAAAGAACACCTGTTAAGTAATTGTTTCAATGATAAACTGCATCAGCATCTGGTAGACCTAGGACCAATTTCTCCCCAAGAATTGGGAAAGAAGGCGGACCATTGGGTCAAGACAAGGGTGTCCAAGACTTCAACAGGGGGTGACCAAAAGAAAGGGGTCACAAAGACTCCCCAGGGGAAGGGTGATGAGACAACCAAAACTAAAAATAGTCAAGAGTCTTCTACAGGCCCCCAAAAACCTGCACAGGAGGGTGGGCCCAGAGCCTCTTCACAAAACAATGGGTACAAGGGTAAAAACTTTGATCCCAAAAAGGCCTGGTGTCATAGCTGTAAACAGCATGGACACCAAACTGGAGACAAGGCCTGTCCCAAGAAAGGTTCCACTCCAAACTCCCATCCAGGTAACACTGGTATGGCTAGTCTCCAAGTGGGATCAACAGTGTGCCCAGAGCAAATCAGGGTCCACACTGAAGCTACTCTAGTTTCTGAGGGTGGGGTGGATTTAGCCACACTAGCTGTCTGGCCGCCTAACATGCAAAAATACAGACAGCAACTCTTAATTAATGGGACTAGAATAGAGGGCCTGAGGGATACAGGTGCCAGTGTCACCATGGTGACAGAGAAACTGGTTTCCCCTGGCCAATACCTGACTGGAAAAACTTACACAGTCACCAACGCTGACAATCAGAGAAAAGTACATCCCATGGCAATGGTTACTTTAGAATGGGGAGGGGTCAATGGCCTGAAACAGGTGGTGGTCTCCTCAAATATCCCAGTGGACTGTCTGCTTGGAAATGACCTGGAGTCCTCAGCATGGGCTGAGGTAGAGCTAAAAACCCATGCAGCAATGCTGGGTATCCCTGAACTGGTGTGTGTGAAAACAAGAGCACAATGCAAGGCACAGGGTGAACAAGTAGAGCTGGAGTCTGGAAGAATGGCCCAGCCTACCAAGAGAACAGGAAAGTCAGTTGGGAAACCAACTGCAGCACAGCAAAAGAAAGGGAACCTCTCTTCTCAGGAAGAAGTTCTGCCCTCTGAGGGAACTGAGCCTTTGGAGCTTGAACCTTATCAGGTTGAGCTCTTAGGCCCAGGGGGACCCTCAAGGGAGGAGCTGTGTAAGGGACAAGAAACCTGTCCCTCTCTTGAAGGCCTTAGGCAGCAAGCTGCTGAAGAGTCCAAAGGCAAGAAAAATGGAACGCATAGGGTGTATTGGGAAGATGGACTCCTGTACACTGAGGCCAGAGACCCCAAACCTGGTGCCACTAGGAGAGTGGTAGTACCTCAGCTGTTCAGAGAGTTCATCCTAACATTGGCCCATGACATTCCCCTTGCTGGACATTTGGGACAAACCAAGACGTGGGAGAGGTTAGTCAACCACTTCTACTGGCCCAATATGTCCAACATGGTTAAGGAGTTTTGCCTCTCCTGCCCCACCTGTCAAGCCAGTGGTAAGACAGGTGGGCATCCAAAGGCCCCCCTCATTCCACTTCCAGTGGTGGGGGTTCCCTTTGAAAGAGTGGGTGTGGACATAGTTGGTCCACTGGAACCTCCCACAGCCTCAGGAAATATGTATATCCTGGTAGTAGTGGATCATGCTACCAGGTATCCTGAAGCTATTCCCCTTAGGTCGACTACTGCCCCTGCAGTAGCCAAGGCCCTCATTGGTATCTTTACCAGAGTGGGTTTCCCTAAGGAGGTGGTGTCTGACAGAGGTACCAACTTCATGTCAGCATACCTAAAGCACATGTGGAATGAGTGTGGAGTGACTTATAAATTCACTACACCATACCATCCACAAACTAATGGCTTGGTTGAGAGATTCAACAAGACATTAAAAGGCATGATCATGGGGCTCCCAGAAAAGCTCAAAAGGAGATGGGATGTCCTCTTGCCATGTCTGCTTTTCGCTTACAGAGAGGTGCCACAGAAGGGAGTAGGATTCTCACCCTTCGAACTTCTGTTTGGTCATCCTGTAAGGGGACCACTTGCCCTTGTTAAAGAAGGCTGGGAGAGGCCTCTCCATGAGCCTAAACAGGACATAGTGGACTATGTACTTGGCCTTCGCTCTAGAATGGCAGAGTACATGGAAAAGGCAACCAAAAACCTTGAGGCCAGCCAACAGCTCCAGAAGTTTTGGTATGACCAAAAGGCTGCACTGGTTGAGTTCCAACCAGGGCAGAAAGTCTGGGTTCTGGAGCCTGTGGCTCCCAGGGCACTCCAGGACAAATGGAGTGGCCCTTACCCAGTACTAGAAAGGAAGAGTCAGGTCACCTACTTGGTGGACCTGGGCACAAGCAGGAGCCCCAAGAGGGTGATCCATGTAAACCGCCTTAAGCTCTTCCACGACAGGGCTGATGTCAATCTGTTGATGGTAACAGATGAGGATCAGGAGGCAGAGAGTGAACCTCTCCCTGATCTTCTGTCATCAGACCCAAAAGATGGTACAGTAGATGGAGTGATCTACTCAGACACCCTCTCTGGCCAACAGCAAGCTGATTGTAGGAGAGTCCTACAACAGTTTCCTGAACTCTTCTCCTTAACCCCTGGTCAGACACACCTGTGTACCCATGATGTGGACACAGGAGACAGCATGCCTGTCAAGAACAAAATCTTTAGACAGTCTGACCATGTTAAGGAAAGCATCAAGGTGGAAGTCCACAAGATGCTGGAATTGGGAGTAATTGAGCGCTCTGACAGCCCCTGGGCTAGCCCAGTGGTCTTAGTCCCCAAACCTCACACCAAAGATGGAAAGAAAGAGATGAGGTTTTGTGTGGACTACAGAGGGCTCAATTCTGTCACCAAGACAGATGCCCATCCAATTCCAAGAGCTGATGAGCTCATTGATAAATTAGGTGCTGCCAAATTTCTAAGTACCTTTGACTTGACAGCAGGGTACTGGCAAATAAAAATGGCACCTGGAGCAAAAGAAAAGACAGCATTCTCCACACCTGATGGGCATTATCAGTTTACTGTTATGCCCTTTGGTTTAAAGAATGCCCCTGCCACCTTCCAAAGGTTGGTGAATCAAGTCCTTGCTGGCTTGGAGTCCTTTAGCACAGCTTATCTTGATGATATTGCTGTCTTTAGCTCCACCTGGCAGGATCACCTGGTCCACCTGAGGAAGGTTTTGAAGGCTCTGCAATCTGCAGGCCTCTCTATCAAGGCATCCAAATGCCAGATAGGGCAGGGAACTGTGGTTTACTTGGGACACCTTGTAGGTGGAGGCCAAGTTCAGCCACTCCAACCCAAGATCCAGACTATTCTGGACTGGGTAGCTCCAAAAACCCAGACTCAAGTCAGGGCATTCCTTGGCTTGACTGGGTATTACAGGAGGTTTGTGAAGGGATATGGATCCATTGTGACAGCCCTCACTGAACTCACCTCCAAGAAAATGCCCAAGAAAGTAAACTGGACTGTGGAATGCCAACAGGCCTTTGACACCCTGAAACAGGCAATGTGCTCAGCACCAGTTCTAAAAGCTCCAGATTATTCTAAGCAGTTCATTGTGCAGACTGATGCCTCTGAACATGGGATAGGGGCAGTTTTGTCCCAAACAAATGATGATGGCCTTGACCAGCCTGTTGCTTTCATTAGCAGGAGGTTACTCCCCAGGGAGCAGCGTTGGAGTGCCATTGAGAGGGAGGCCTTTGCTGTGGTTTGGTCCCTGAAGAAGCTGAGACCATACCTCTTTGGGACTCACTTCCTAGTTCAAACTGACCACAGACCTCTCAAATGGCTGATGCAAATGAAAGGTGAAAATCCTAAACTGTTGAGGTGGTCCATCTCCCTACAGGGAATGGACTTTATAGTGGAACACAGACCTGGGACTGCCCATGCCAATGCAGATGGCCTTTCCAGGTTCTTCCACTTAGAAAATGAAGACTCTCTTGGGAAAGGTTAGTCTCATCCTCTTTCGTTTGGGGGGGGGTTGTGTAAGGAAATGCCTCCTTGGCATGGTTGCCCCCTGACTTTTTGCCTTTGCTGATGCTATGTTTACAATTGAAAGTGTGCTGAGGCCTGCTAACCAGGCCCCAGCACCAGTGTTCTTTCCCTAACCTGTACTTTTGTATCCACAATTGGCAGACCCTGGCATCCAGATAAGTCCCTTGTAACTGGTACTTCTAGTACCAAGGGCCCTGATGCCAAGGAAGGTCTCTAAGGGCTGCAGCATGTCTTATGCCACCCTGGAGACCTCTCACTCAGCACAGACACACTGCTTGCCAGCTTGTGTGTGCTAGTGAGGACAAAACGAGTAAGTCGACATGGCACTCCCCTCAGGGTGCCATGCCAGCCTCTCACTGCCTATGCCGTATAGGTAAGACACCCCTCTAGCAGGCCTTACAGCCCTAAGGCAGGGTGCACTATACCATAGGTGAGGGTACCAGTGCATGAGCATGGTACCCCTACAGTGTCTAAATAAAACCTTAGACATTGTAAGTGCAGGGTAGCCATAAGAGTATATGGTCTGGGAGTCTGTCAAACACGAACTCCACAGCACCATAATGGCTACACTGAAAACTAGGAAGTTTGGTATCAAACTTCTCAGCACAATAAATGCACACTGATGCCAGTGTACATTTTATTGTAAAATACACCACAGAGGGCACCTTAGAGGTGCCCCCTGAAACTTAACCGACTATCTGTGTAGGCTGACTAGTTTTAGCCGCCTGCCACAAACCGAGACATGTTGCTGGCCCCATGGGGAGAGTGCCTTTGTCACTCTGAGGCCAGTAACAAAGCCTGCACTGGGTGGAGATGCTAACACCTCTCCCAGGCAGGAATTGTCACACCTGGCGGTGAGCCTCAAAGGCTCCCCTCCTTTGTGCCAACCCAGCAGGACACTCCAGCTAGTGGAGTTGCCCGCCCCCTCCGGCCAGGCCCCACTTTTGGCGGCAAGGCCGGAGAAAATAATGAGAATAACAAGGAGGAGTCACTGGCCAGTCAGGACAGCCCCTAAGGTGTCCTGAGCTGAGGTGACTCTAACTTTTAGAAATCCTCCATCTTGCAGATGGAGGATTCCCCCAATAGGGTTAGGATTGTGACCCCCTCCCCTTGGGAGGAGGCACAAAGAGGGTGTACCCACCCTCAGGGCTAGTAGCCATTGGCTACTAACCCCCCAGACCTAAACACGCCCTTAAATTTAGTATTTAAGGGCTACCCTGAACCCTAGAAAATTAGATTCCTGCAACTACAAGAAGAAGGACTGCCCAGCTGAAAACCCCTGCAGCGGAAGACCAGAAGACGACAACTGCCTTGGCTCCAGACACTCACCGGCCTGTCTCCTGCCTTCCAAAGATCCTGCTCCAGCGACGCCTTCCGAAGGGACCAGCGACCTCGACATCCGCTGAGGACTGCCCCTGCTTCAAAAAGACAAGAAACTCCCGAGGACAGCGGACCTGCTCCAAGAAAAGCTGCAACTTTGTTTCCAGCAGCTTTAAAGAACCCTGCAAGCTCCCCGCAAGAAGCGTGAGACTTGCAACACTGCACCCGGCGACCCCGACTCGGCTGGTGGCGATCCAACACCTCAGGAGGGACCCCAGGACTACTCTGATACTGTGAGTACCAAAACCTGTCCCCCCTGAGCCCCCACAGCGCCGCCTGCAGAGGGAATCCCGAGGCTTCCCCTGACCGCGACTCTTTGAACCTAAAGTCCCGACGCCTGGGAGAGACCCTGCACCCGCAGCCCCCAGGACCTGAAGGACCGGACTTTCACTGGAGAAGTGACCCCCAGGAGTCCCTCTCCCTTGCCTAAGTGGAGGTTTCCCCGAGGAATCCCCCCCTTGCCTGCCTGCAGCGCTGAAGAGATCCCGAGATCTCTCATAGACTAACATTGCGAACCCGACGCCTGTTCCTACACTGCACCCGGCCGCCCCCGCGCTGCTGAGGGTGAAATTTCTGTGTGGACCTGTGTCCCCCCCGGTGCTCTACAAAACCCCTCTGGTCTGCCCTCCGAAGACGCGGGTACTTACCTGCAAGCAGACCGGAACCGGGGCACCCCCTTCTCTCCATTCTAGCCTATATGTTTTGGGCACCACTTTGAACTCTGCACCTGACCGGCCCTGAGCTGCTGGTGTGGTGACTTTGGGGTTGCTCTGAACCCCCAACGGTGGGCTACCTTGGACCAAGAACTGAACCCTGTGAGTGTCCTACTTACCTGGTAAAACTAACAAAAACTTTCCTCCCCCAGGAACCGTGAAAATTGCACTAAGTGTCCACTTTTAAAACAGCTATTTGTCAATAACTTGTAAAGTATACATGCAATTTTTATGATTTGAAGTTCCTAAAGTACTTACCTGCAATACCTTTCGAATGAGATATTACATGTAGAATTTGAACCTGTGGTTCTTAAAATAAACTAAGAAAAGATATTTTTCTATATAAAAACCTATTGTCTGGATTTGTCTCTGAGTGTGTGTACCTCATTTATTGTCTTGTGTATGTACAACAAATGCTTAACACTACTCCTTGGATAAGCCTACTGCTCGACCACACTACCACAAAATAGAGCATTAGTATTATCTATTTTTACCACTATTTTACCTCTAAGGGGAACCCTTGGACTCTGTGCATGCTATTCCTTACTTTGAAATAGCACATACAGAGCCAACTTCCTACAGAGGCTGATTACTTCTATAATTGTCAAAACATATGTCCCAACAATATTCAATAAATTGACGAAAATAAATGTTTTATTCTTAAAAGCAACATTCTGTGCTTTACACAGAGTAAACTATCTACACAATTACAGTGAAAAGGACAGAAAACAGTGAAGGTCAATTGACCTACAAGTCCTTAGCATTTTACCAACCTGACTTTGAAGTTTAAGTTAATGATGGATATTACCTCATCAATCATGTCATAGTGAGTTACCCCTGCCCCTCAGTTTGCCTAAACTCAACTATCTGGCAGTTTCTGCTAAGAGAGGGGCAAATTAGGCTGTGCCCCTGCTTGCTCTCCTATTTATGTCTGACTCATTAGTCTTTGTAATCCATCTGCTCCTACGAGGCTTTTTCTTTGAATGTTAATTCAGATTGTCTTTTCGTATAGCTTGGAACAATCTACGAAAGACGAACCTCTTTGTGGGTGAGAGCACATACTGTTAAAAACTTTATCTTGATTGGGAAGGTCATCATCCTCTTAGGCGGCTCGCTGACGCACGTTGAGAAAGGTCCGCTTTGCGGACATCTGAAAACTTACTTTAAAATTTGACAACTTTGCAGTCCCAAAGAACAACACCTGCTCTTTTTTCACTCAGGTAAGTTGGCGAGTTTTGCTATTCACATAGATGTTTGTTTAGATATTCATATACTCCCAGAAGCGTAAAATTGCATACAAAACAACAAATCAAAGTCTATGTAGCTAAAAGTCATCATGTCCTGAAAACTAAGCGTTACCAACTTTTCACAGATTTAATTTGGGGAAGATTCTTTTCTCTTTCCCCTAATGTCATAATTTATTCAATATCCCATTGGAGTTGATGATGGCTGGGTTAGGGTGGATAAACAGCAGTTTGCATGTTTAGTGGAATAGGCATGTCCATCCTACTGTTGAGCAAAAGACATTGGGTAGGGATTGGTTCTGCTTGAAGGCGCTCAATTTTCTGTGCTGAGCTATAAAGTGTTCTGATCAGGGCTATGCCGTGAATTAAGACCCTGAAATGTCTTTACCTTTTTAAGTATCAAGGTGGGAAGACCTCAACATTAAAGAATGCCAGAGTGACAAATAAAAGAAATGGCGGAAGACAGGTAGCACATGTGAAAGGAAAGGAAAGTCAGGAAAAAGAGAAAGATGGTGACAGCGTATGTATTGTCACCATCTCTTTCTCTTTTTCCAGGGAAGAAACATAGGGAAATGCAAATAGATGTACATGACTAAGAAATTTGGACAGAGCTCTAGTAAATGAAAGAAGGGCAGGTGTGAAAGCAAGAAATGGGAAAAAAACGAACATATCAATTGAAGTAAAATTTATTGTCCAATGTGAGCTGACCTTCTTGTAGAATTTTATTTTATTTTAGGAATTGTGCTTTTATACAGTTGTTGTCATTTCTTTTAAATGTTTCTTAAAACTTTAATGACAGGAGATGTATATATTATAAATAATTGAGTGGGGAAGAAAAGGGGAAAGTAAATGAATGGAGGTCTTTCGGGGAATGTAGGCAGGAAGGGAAATAGAAAGGACTCTTATATTTGCCAATTTTCCATATGGGTGTGACTTTTTGGGGCGCAGTGTCTTTTTGTTGGAAGGCAATTAATATACACAGAAGATAAAGTGCAATAATGTCACCTTCTCAGAATAGAGGGTATATCAAGGGTCCAAATGATCACCCTATCAGAATTTAGAGGAATAATTAACATTGAGCAAATAAGCCAGATTTATTCAAGAGGTTTCTAAAATATTTCCTGTTGCCTTTTCTTACTTCAGCCTGCTTGACTAAGAAAAGTACGATTTAGTGATAGGAGAATTTTAGAATTCAATCAGGCAGGGTCACCGAGCGCTTTCAGATGCTATATAGAGGCTGGGAGATCACACTTTTTCAACTAGAAGTATCCATGGGTTTCACAATACATTTTGGGAAACAAGTGGTGCCTGATAATATTACAGAGGAACAAAATGACAGACCCAGGTAATTGAAGAGAAAATTGTTAATGTCATATAAAACATTGTGGTGATTTAGCAACTTTCAAAGCTGTGAACATTGGATGACAAACCTCAGCTTGTCCCTTTAACCACTGCGGGGTTTTGAACTAATAAACCCTGGTTAGAAACAGGTCGTAGCATAGTCCTGAGAAAGGCTTGCTTTTTCATGATAACAGTTGGAGAAGGCACAATGCCTTTGAGGTTTAAAAAAGACATGGTCATAATAAGAGGCTGATTACTTCTATAATTGTCAATACATATGTCCCAACAATATTCAATAAATTGACAAAAATAAATGTTTTATTCTTAAAAGCAACATTCTGTGCTTTACACAGAGTAAACTATCAACACAATTACAGTGAAAAGGACAGAAAACAGTGAAGGTCAATTGACCTACAAGTCCTTAGCATTTTACCAACCTGACTTTGAAGTTTAAGTTAATGATGGATATTACCTCATCAATCATGTCATAGTGAGTTACCCCTGCCCCTCAGTTTGCCTAAACTCAACTATCTGGCAGTTTCTGCTCAGAGAGGGGCAAATTAGGCTGTGCCCCTGCTTGCTCTCCTATTTATGTCTGACTCATTGGTCTTTGTAATCCATCTGCTCTACGAGGCTTTTTCTTTGAATGTTAATTCAGATTGTCTTTTCGTATAGCTTGGAACAATCTACGAAAGACGAACCTCTTTGTGGGTGAGAGCACATACTGTTAAAAACTTTATCTTGATTGGGAAGGTCATCATCCTCTTAGGCGGCTCGCTGACGCACGTTGAGAAAGGTCCGCTTTGCGGACATCTGAAAACTTACTTTAAAATTTGACAACTTTGCAGTCCCAAAGAACAACACCTGCTCTTTTTTCACTCAGGTAAGTTGGCGAGTTTTGCTATTCACATAGATGTTTGTTTAGATATTCATATACTCCCAGAAGCGTAAAATTGCATACAAAACAACAAATCAAAGTCTATGTAGCTAAAAGTCATCATGTCCTGAAAACTAAGCGTTACCAACTTTTCACAGATTTAATTTGGGGAAGATTCTTTTCTCTTTCCCCTAATGTCATAATTTATTCAATATCCCATTGGAGTTGATGATGGCCGGGTTAGGGTGGATAAACAGCAGTTTGCATGTTTAGTGGAATAGGCATGTCCATCCTACTGTTGAGCAAAAGACATTGGGTAGGGATTGGTTCTGCTTGAAGGCGCTCAATTTTCTGTGCTGAGCTATAAAGTGTTCTGATCAGG
Organism: Pleurodeles waltl; assembly: GCF_031143425.1. NCBI lineage: Eukaryota > Metazoa > Chordata > Amphibia > Caudata > Salamandridae > Pleurodeles > Pleurodeles waltl. The sequence goes on along the minus strand of NC_090444.1, from coordinate 1,129,397,102 downwards.
GCTATGCCGTGAATTAAGACCCTGAAATGTCTTTACCTTTTTAAGTATCAAGGTGGGAAGACCTCAACATTAAAGAATGCCAGAGTGACAAATAAAAGAAATGGCGGAAGACAGGTAGCACATGTGAAAGGAAAGGAAAGTCAGGAAAAAGAGAAAGATGGTGACAGCGTATGTATTGTCACCATCTCTTTCTCTTTTTCCAGGGAAGAAACATAGGGAAATGCAAATAGATGTACATGACTAAGAAATTTGGACAGAGCTCTAGTAAATGAAAGAAGGGCAGGTGTGAAAGCAAGAAATGGGAAAAAAACGAACATATCAATTGAAGTAAAATTTATTGTCCAATGTGAGCTGACCTTCTTGTAGAATTTTATTTTATTTTAGGAATTGTGCTTTTATACAGTTGTTGTCATTTCTTTTAAATGTTTCTTAAAACTTTAATGACAGAAGATGTATATATTATAAATAATTGAGTGGGGAAGAAAAGGGGAAAGTAAATGAATGGAGGTCTTTCGGGGAATGTAGGCAGGAAGGGAAATAGAAAGGACTCTTATATTTGCCAATTTTCCATATGGGTGTGACTTTTTGGGGCGCAGTGTCTTTTTGTTGGAAGGCAATTAATATACACAGAAGATAAAGTGCAATAATGTCACCTTCTCAGAATAGAGGGTATATCAAGGGTCCAAATGATCACCCTATCAGAATTTAGAGGAATAATTAACATTGAGCAAATAAGCCAGATTTATTCAAGAGGTTTCTAAAATATTTCCTGTTGCCTTTTCTTACTTCAGCCTGCTTGACTAAGAAAAGTACGATTTAGTGATAGGAGAATTTTAGAATCCAATCAGGCAGGGTCACCGAGCGCTTTCAGATGCTATATAGAGGCTGGGAGATCACACTTTTTCAACTAGAAGTATCCATGGATTTCACAATACATTTTGGGAAACAAGTGGTGCCTGATAATATTACAGAGGAACAAAATGACAGACCCAGGTAATTGAAGAGAAAATTGTTAATGTCATATAAAACATTGTGGTGATTTAGCAACTTTCAAAGCTGTGAACATTGGATGACAAACCTCAGCTTGTCCCTTTAACCACTGCGGGGTTTTGAACTAATAAACCCTGGTTAGAAACAGGTCATAGCATAGTCCTGAGAAAGGCTTGCTTTTTCATGATAACAGTTGGAGAAGGCACAATGCCTTTGAGGTTTAAAAAAGACATGCTCATAATAAGAGGCCGTTTACTTCTATCATTGTCAAAACATATGTCCCAACAATATTCACTGAATTGACGAAAATAAATGTTTTATTCTTAAAAGCAACATTCTGTGCTTTACACGGAGTAAACTATGAACACAATTACAGTGAAAGGACAGAAAACAGGGAAGGTCAATTGACCTACAAGTCCTTAGCATTTTACATACCTGACTTTGAAGTTTAAGTTAATGATGGATATTACCTCATCAACCATGTCATAGTGAGTTACCCCTGCCCTTCAGTTTGCCTAAACTCAACTATCTGGCAGTTTCTGCTCAGAGAGGGGCAAATTAGGCTGTGCCCCTGCTTGCTCTCCTATTTATGTCTGACTCATTGGTCTTTGTAATCCATCTGCTCCTACGAGGCTTTTTCTTTGAATGCTAATTCAGATTGTCTTTTCGTATAGCTTGGAACAATCTACGAAAGACAAACCTCTTTGTGGGTGAGAGCACGTACTGTTAAAAACTTTATCTTGATTGGGAAGGTCATCATCCTCTTAGGCGGCTCGCTGACGCACGCTGAGAAAGGTCCGCTTTGCGGACATCTGAAAACTTACTTTAAAATTTGACAACTTTGCAGTCCCAAAGAACAACACCTGCTCTTTTTTCACTCAGGTAAGTTGGCGAGTTTTGCTATTCACATAGATGTTTGTTTAGATATTCATATACTCCTAGAAGCGTAAAATTGCATACAAAACAACAAATCAAAGTCTATGTAGCTAAAAGTCATCATGTCCTGAAAACTAAGCGTTACCAACTTTTCACAGATTTAATTTGGGGAAGATTATTTTCTCTTTCCCCTAATGTCATAATTTATTCAATATCCCATTGGAGTTGATGATGGCAGGGTTAGGGTGGATAAACAGCAGTTTGCATGTTTAGTGGAATAGACATGTCCATCCTACTGTTGAGCAAAAGACATTGGATAGGGATTGGTTCTGCTTGAAGGCGCTCAATTTCCTGTGCTGAGCTATAAAGTGTTCTGATCAGGGCTATGCCGTGAATTAAGACCCTGAAATGTCTTTACCTTTTTAAGTATCAAGGTGGGAAGACCTCAACATTAGAGAATGCCAGAGTGAGAAATGAAAGAAATGGCGGAAGACAGGGAGCACATGTGAAAGGAAAGGAATGTCAGGAAAAAGAGAGAGATGGTGACAGCGCATGTATTGTCACCAGCTCTTTCTCTTTTTCCAGGGAAGAAACATAGGGAAATGCAAATAGATGTACATGACTAAGAAATTTGGACAGAGCTCTAGTAAATGAAAGAAGGGCAGGTGTGAAAGCAAGAAATGGGAAAAAATCGAACATATCAAATGAAGTAAAATTTATTGTCCAATGTGAGCTGACCGTCTTGTAGAATTTTATTTTATTTTAGGAATTGTGCTTTTATACAGTTGTTGTTATTTTTTTTATATGTTTCTTAAAACTTTAATGACAGGACATGTATGTATTATAAATAATTGAGTGGGGAAGAAAAGGGGAAAGTAAATGAATGGAGGTCTTTCGGGGAATGTAGGCAGGAAGGGAAATAGAAAGGACTCTTATATTTGCCAATTTTCCATATGGGTGTGACTTTTTGGGGCGCAGTGTCTTTTTGTTGGAAGGCAATTAATATACACAGAAGATAAAGTGCAATAATGCCACCTTCTCAGAATAGAGGGTATATCAGGGGTCCAAATGATCACCCTATCAGAATTTAGAGGAATAATTAACTTTGAGCAAATAAGCCAGATTTATTAAGGAGGTTTTTAAAATATTTCCTGTTGCCTTTCTTACTTTAGACTGCTTGACCAAGAAAAGTACGATTTAGTGATAGGAGAATTTTAGAATCCAATCAGGCAAGGACACTGAGCGCTTTCAGATGCTACATAGAGGCTGGGAGATCACACTTTTTTAACTAGAAGTATCCATGGCTTTCACAATACATTTTGGGAAACAAGTGGTGCCATTAATATTACAGAGGAACAAAATGACAGACCCAGGTAATTGAAGGGAACATTGTTAATGTCATATAAAACATTGTGGTTATTTAGCAACTTTCAATGCTGTGAACATTGGATGACAAACCTCAGCTTGTCCCTTTAACACTGCGTGATTTTGAACTAATAAACCCTGGTTAGAAACAGGTCGTAGCATAGTCCTGAGAAAGGCTTGCTTTTTCATGATAACAGTTGGAGAAGGCACAATGCCTTCGAGGTTTAAAAAAGACATGGTCATAATAAGAGGCTGTAAGGAAATGCCTCCTTGGCATGGTTGCCCCCTGACTTTTTGCCTTTGCTGATGCTATGTTTACAATTGAAAGTGTGCTGAGGCCTGCTAACCAGGCCCCAGCACCAGTGTTCTTTCCCTAACCTGTACTTTTGTTTCCACAATTGGCAGACCCTGGCATCCAGATAAGTCCCTTGTAACTGGTACTTCTAGTACCAAGGGCCCTGATGCCAAGGAAGGTCTCTAAGGGCTGCAGCATGTCTTATGCCACCCTGGAGACCTCTCACTCAGCACAGACACACTGCTTGCCAGCTTGTGTGTGCTAGTGAGGACAAAACGAGTAAGTCGACATGGCACTCCCCTCAGGGTGCCATGCCAGCCTCTCACTGCCTATGCCGTATAGGTAAGACACCCCTCTAGCAGGCCTTACAGCCCTAAGGCAGGGTGCACTATACCATAGGTGAGGGTACCAGTGCATGAGCATGGTACCCCTACAGTGTCTAAATAAAACCTTAGACATTGTAAGTGCAGGGTAGCCATAAGAGTATATGGTCTGGGAGTCTGTCAAACACGAACTCCACAGCACCATAATGGCTACACTGAAAACTAGGAAGTTTGGTATCAAACTTCTCAGCACAATAAATGCACACTGATGCCAGTGTACATTTTATTGTAAAATACACCACAGAGGGCACCTTAGAGGTGCCCCCTGAAACTTAACCGACTATCTGTGTAGGCTGACTAGTTTTAGCCGCCTGCCACAAACCGAGACATGTTGCTGGCCCCATGGGGAGAGTGCCTTTGTCACTCTGAGGCCAGTAACAAAGCCTGCACTGGGTGGAGATGCTAACACCTCTCCCAGGCAGGAATTGTCACACCTGGCGGTGAGCCTCAAAGGCTCCCCTCCTTTGTGCCAACCCAGCAGGACACTCCAGCTAGTGGAGTTGCCCGCCCCCTCCGGCCAGGCCCCACTTTTGGCGGCAAGGCCGGAGAAAATAATGAGAATAACAAGGAGGAGTCACTGGCCAGTCAGGACAGCCCCTAAGGTGTCCTGAGCTGAGGTGACTCTAACTTTTAGAAATCCTCCATCTTGCAGATGGAGGATTCCCCCAATAGGGTTAGGATTGTGACCCCCTCCCCTTGGGAGGAGGCACAAAGAGGGTGTACCCACCCTCAGGGCTAGTAGCCATTGGCTACTAACCCCCCAGACCTAAACACGCCCTTAAATTTAGTATTTAAGGGCTACCCTGAACCCTAGAAAATTAGATTCCTGCAACTACAAGAAGAAGGACTGCCCAGCTGAAAACCCCTGCAGCGGAAGACCAGAAGACGACAACTGCCTTGGCTCCAGACACTCACCGGCCTGTCTCCTGCCTTCCAAAGATCCTGCTCCAGCGACGCCTTCCGAAGGGACCAGCGACCTCGACATCCGCTGAGGACTGCCCCTGCTTCAAAAAGACAAGAAACTCCCGAGGACAGCGGACCTGCTCCAAGAAAAGCTGCAACTTTGTTTCCAGCAGCTTTAAAGAACCCTGCAAGCTCCCCGCAAGAAGCGTGAGACTTGCAACACTGCACCCGGCGACCCCGACTCGGCTGGTGGCGATCCAACACCTCAGGAGGGACCCCAGGACTACTCTGATACTGTGAGTACCAAAACCTGTCCCCCCTGAGCCCCCACAGCGCCGCCTGCAGAGGGAATCCCGAGGCTTCCCCTGACCGCGACTCTTTGAACCTAAAGTCCCGACGCCTGGGAGAGACCCTGCACCCGCAGCCCCCAGGACCTGAAGGACCGGACTTTCACTGGAGAAGTGACCCCCAGGAGTCCCTCTCCCTTGCCCAAGTGGAGGTTTCCCCGAGGAATCCCCCCCTTGCCTGCCTGCAGCGCTGAAGAGATCCCGAGATCTCTCATAGACTAACATTGCGAACCCGACGCCTGTTCCTACACTGCACCCGGCCGCCCCCGCGCTGCTGAGGGTGAAATTTCTGTGTGGACCTGTGTCCCCCCCGGTGCTCTACAAAACCCCTCTGGTCTGCCCTCCGAAGACGCGGGTACTTACCTGCAAGCAGACCGGAACCGGGGCACCCCCTTCTCTCCATTCTAGCCTATATGTTTTGGGCACCACTTTGAACTCTGCACCTGACCGGCCCTGAGCTGCTGGTGTGGTGACTTTGGGGTTGCTCTGAACCCCCAACGGTGGGCTACCTTGGACCAAGAACTGAACCCTGTGAGTGTCCTACTTACCTGGTAAAACTAACAAAAACTTACCTCCCCCAGGAACCGTGAAAATTGCACTGTGTCCACTTTTAAAACAGCTATTTGTCAATAACTTGTAAAGTATACATGCAATTTTTATGATTTGAAGTTCCTAAAGTACTTACCTGCAATACCTTTCGAATGAGATATTACATGTAGAATTTGAACCTGTGGTTCTTAAAATAAACTAAGAAAAGATATTTTTCTATATAAAAACCTATTGGCTGGATTTGTCTCTGAGTGTGTGTACCTCATTTATTGTCTTGTGTATGTACAACAAATGCTTAACACTACTCCTTGGATAAGCCTACTGCTCGACCACACTACCACAAAATAGAGCATTAGTATTATCTATTTTTACCACTATTTTACCTCTAAGGGGAACCCTTGGACTCTGTGCATGCTATTCCTTACTTTGAAATAGCACATACAGAGCCAACTTCCTACATTGGTGGATCAGCGGTGGGGTACAAGACTTTGCATTTGCTGGACTACTCAGCCAATACCTGATCACACGACAAATTCCAAAATTGTCATTAGAAATTGATTTTTGCAATTTGAAAAGTTTTCTAAATTCTTAAAAGACCTGCTAGGGCCTTGTGTTAGATCCTGTTTAGCATTTCTTTTAGAGTTTAAAAGTTTGTAAAAGTTTGAATTAGATTCTAGAACCAGTTGTAGATTCTTAAAAAGTATTCCAACTTTTAGAAGCAAAATGTCTAGCACAGATGTGACTGTGGTGGAACTCGACACCACACCTTACCTCCATCTTAAGATGAAGGAGCTAAGGTCACTCTGTAAAATAAAGAAAATAACAATGGGCCCCAAACCTACCAAAATACAGCTCCAGGAGCTTTTGGCAGAGTTTGAAAAGGCCAACCCCTCTGAGGGTGGCAACTCAGAGGAAGAGGATAGTGACTTGGAGGACAATTCCCCCCTACCAGTCCTATCTAGGGAGAACAGGGTCCCTCAAACCCTGACTCCAAAAATAATAGTCAGAGATGCTGGTTCCCTCACAGGAGAGACCAACACCTCTGAAATCACTGAGGATAGCCCCAGTGAAGAGGACATCCAGTTAGCCAGGATGGCCAAAAGATTGGCTTTGGAAAGACAGATCCTAGCCATAGAGAGGGAAAGACAAGAGATGGGCCTAGGACCCATCAATGGTGGCAGCAACATAAATAGGGTCAGAGATTCTCCTGACATGTTGAAAATCCCTAAAGGGATTGTAACTAAATATGAAGATGGTGATGACATCACCAAATGGTTCACAGCTTTTGAGAGGGCTTGTGTAACCAGAAAAGTGAACAGATCTCACTGGGGTGCTCTCCTTTGGGAAATGTTCACAGGAAAGTGTAGGGATAGACTCCTCACACTCTCTGGACAAGATGCAGAATCTTATGACCTCATGAAGGGTACCCTGATTGAGGGCTTTGGATTCTCCACTGAGGAGTACAGGATTAGGTTCAGGGGGGCTCAAAAATCCTCGAGCCAGACCTGGGTTGACTTTGTAGACTACTCAGTGAAAACACTAGATGGTTGGATTCAAGGCAGTGGTGTAAGTAATTATGATGGGCTGTACAATTTATTTGTGAAAGAACACCTGTTAAGTAATTGTTTCAATGATAAACTGCATCAGCATCTGGTAGACCTAGGACCAATTTCTCCCCAAGAATTGGGAAAGAAGGCGGACCATTGGGTCAAGACAAGGGTGTCCAAGACTTCAACAGGGGGTGACCAAAAGAAAGGGGTCACAAAGACTCCCCAGGGGAAGGGTGATGAGACAACCAAAACTAAAAATAGTCAAGAGTCTTCTACAGGCCCCCAAAAACCTGCACAGGAGGGTGGGCCCAGAGCCTCTTCACAAAACAATGGGTACAAGGGTAAAAACTTTGATCCCAAAAAGGCCTGGTGTCATAGCTGTAAACAGCATGGACACCAAACTGGAGACAAGGCCTGTCCCAAGAAAGGTTCCACTCCAAACTCCCATCCAGGTAACACTGGTATGGCTAGTCTCCAAGTGGGATCAACAGTGTGCCCAGAGCAAATCAGGGTCCACACTGAAGCTACTCTAGTTTCTGAGGGTGGGGTGGATTTAGCCACACTAGCTGTCTGGCCGCCTAACATGCAAAAATACAGACAGCAACTCTTAATTAATGGGACTAGAATAGAGGGCCTGAGGGATACAGGTGCCAGTGTCACCATGGTGACAGAGAAACTGGTTTCCCCTGGCCAATACCTGACTGGAAAAACTTACACAGTCACCAACGCTGACAATCAGAGAAAAGTACATCCCATGGCAATGGTTACTTTAGAATGGGGAGGGGTCAATGGCCTGAAACAGGTGGTGGTCTCCTCAAATATCCCAGTGGACTGTCTGCTTGGAAATGACCTGGAGTCCTCAGCATGGGCTGAGGTAGAGCTAAAAACCCATGCAGCAATGCTGGGTATCCCTGAACTGGTGTGTGTGAAAACAAGAGCACAATGCAAGGCACAGGGTGAACAAGTAGAGCTGGAGTCTGGAAGAATGGCCCAGCCTACCAAGAGAACAGGAAAGTCAGTTGGGAAACCAACTGCAGCACAGCAAAAGAAAGGGAACCTCTCTTCTCAGGAAGAAGTTCTGCCCTCTGAGGGAACTGAGCCTTTGGAGCTTGAACCTTATCAGGTTGAGCTCTTAGGCCCAGGGGGACCCTCAAGGGAGGAGCTGTGTAAGGGACAAGAAACCTGTCCCTCTCTTGAAGGCCTTAGGCAGCAAGCTGCTGAAGAGTCCAAAGGCAAGAAAAATGGAACGCATAGGGTGTATTGGGAAGATGGACTCCTGTACACTGAGGCCAGAGACCCCAAACCTGGTGCCACTAGGAGAGTGGTAGTACCTCAGCTGTTCAGAGAGTTCATCCTAACATTGGCCCATGACATTCCCCTTGCTGGACATTTGGGACAAACCAAGACGTGGGAGAGGTTAGTCAACCACTTCTACTGGCCCAATATGTCCAACATGGTTAAGGAGTTTTGCCTCTCCTGCCCCACCTGTCAAGCCAGTGGTAAGACAGGTGGGCATCCAAAGGCCCCCCTCATTCCACTTCCAGTGGTGGGGGTTCCCTTTGAAAGAGTGGGTGTGGACATAGTTGGTCCACTGGAACCTCCCACAGCCTCAGGAAATATGTATATCCTGGTAGTAGTGGATCATGCTACCAGGTATCCTGAAGCTATTCCCCTTAGGTCGACTACTGCCCCTGCAGTAGCCAAGGCCCTCATTGGTATCTTTACCAGAGTGGGTTTCCCTAAGGAGGTGGTGTCTGACAGAGGTACCAACTTCATGTCAGCATACCTAAAGCACATGTGGAATGAGTGTGGAGTGACTTATAAATTCACTACACCATACCATCCACAAACTAATGGCTTGGTTGAGAGATTCAACAAGACATTAAAAGGCATGATCATGGGGCTCCCAGAAAAGCTCAAAAGGAGATGGGATGTCCTCTTGCCATGTCTGCTTTTCGCTTACAGAGAGGTGCCACAGAAGGGAGTAGGATTCTCACCCTTCGAACTTCTGTTTGGTCATCCTGTAAGGGGACCACTTGCCCTTGTTAAAGAAGGCTGGGAGAGGCCTCTCCATGAGCCTAAACAGGACATAGTGGACTATGTACTTGGCCTTCGCTCTAGAATGGCAGAGTACATGGAAAAGGCAACCAAAAACCTTGAGGCCAGCCAACAGCTCCAGAAGTTTTGGTATGACCAAAAGGCTGCACTGGTTGAGTTCCAACCAGGGCAGAAAGTCTGGGTTCTGGAGCCTGTGGCTCCCAGGGCACTCCAGGACAAATGGAGTGGCCCTTACCCAGTACTAGAAAGGAAGAGTCAGGTCACCTACTTGGTGGACCTGGGCACAAGCAGGAGCCCCAAGAGGGTGATCCATGTAAACCGCCTTAAGCTCTTCCACGACAGGGCTGATGTCAATCTGTTGATGGTAACAGATGAGGATCAGGAGGCAGAGAGTGAACCTCTCCCTGATCTTCTGTCATCAGACCCAAAAGATGGTACAGTAGATGGAGTGATCTACTCAGACACCCTCTCTGGCCAACAGCAAGCTGATTGTAGGAGAGTCCTACAACAGTTTCCTGAACTCTTCTCCTTAACCCCTGGTCAGACACACCTGTGTACCCATGATGTGGACACAGGAGACAGCATGCCTGTCAAGAACAAAATCTTTAGACAGTCTGACCATGTTAAGGAAAGCATCAAGGTGGAAGTCCACAAGATGCTGGAATTGGGAGTAATTGAGCGCTCTGACAGCCCCTGGGCTAGCCCAGTGGTCTTAGTCCCCAAACCTCACACCAAAGATGGAAAGAAAGAGATGAGGTTTTGTGTGGACTACAGAGGGCTCAATTCTGTCACCAAGACAGATGCCCATCCAATTCCAAGAGCTGATGAGCTCATTGATAAATTAGGTGCTGCCAAATTTCTAAGTACCTTTGACTTGACAGCAGGGTACTGGCAAATAAAAATGGCACCTGGAGCAAAAGAAAAGACAGCATTCTCCACACCTGATGGGCATTATCAGTTTACTGTTATGCCCTTTGGTTTAAAGAATGCCCCTGCCACCTTCCAAAGGTTGGTGAATCAAGTCCTTGCTGGCTTGGAGTCCTTTAGCACAGCTTATCTTGATGATATTGCTGTCTTTAGCTCCACCTGGCAGGATCACCTGGTCCACCTGAGGAAGGTTTTGAAGGCTCTGCAATCTGCAGGCCTCTCTATCAAGGCATCCAAATGCCAGATAGGGCAGGGAACTGTGGTTTACTTGGGACACCTTGTAGGTGGAGGCCAAGTTCAGCCACTCCAACCCAAGATCCAGACTATTCTGGACTGGGTAGCTCCAAAAACCCAGACTCAAGTCAGGGCATTCCTTGGCTTGACTGGGTATTACAGGAGGTTTGTGAAGGGATATGGATCCATTGTGACAGCCCTCACTGAACTCACCTCCAAGAAAATGCCCAAGAAAGTAAACTGGACTGTGGAATGCCAACAGGCCTTTGACACCCTGAAACAGGCAATGTGCTCAGCACCAGTTCTAAAAGCTCCAGATTATTCTAAGCAGTTCATTGTGCAGACTGATGCCTCTGAACATGGGATAGGGGCAGTTTTGTCCCAAACAAATGATGATGGCCTTGACCAGCCTGTTGCTTTCATTAGCAGGAGGTTACTCCCCAGGGAGCAGCGTTGGAGTGCCATTGAGAGGGAGGCCTTTGCTGTGGTTTGGTCCCTGAAGAAGCTGAGACCATACCTCTTTGGGACTCACTTCCTAGTTCAAACTGACCACAGACCTCTCAAATGGCTGATGCAAATGAAAGGTGAAAATCCTAAACTGTTGAGGTGGTCCATCTCCCTACAGGGAATGGACTTTATAGTGGAACACAGACCTGGGACTGCCCATGCCAATGCAGATGGCCTTTCCAGGTTCTTCCACTTAGAAAATGAAGACTCTCTTGGGAAAGGTTAGTCTCATCCTCTTTCGTTTGGGGGGGGGTTGTGTAAGGAAATGCCTCCTTGGCATGGTTGCCCCCTGACTTTTTGCCTTTGCTGATGCTATGTTTACAATTGAAAGTGTGCTGAGGCCTGCTAACCAGGCCCCAGCACCAGTGTTCTTTCCCTAACCTGTACTTTTGTATCCACAATTGGCAGACCCTGGCATCCAGATAAGTCCCTTGTAACTGGTACTTCTAGTACCAAGGGCCCTGATGCCAAGGAAGGTCTCTAAGGGCTGCAGCATGTCTTATGCCACCCTGGAGACCTCTCACTCAGCACAGACACACTGCTTGCCAGCTTGTGTGTGCTAGTGAGGACAAAACGAGTAAGTCGACATGGCACTCCCCTCAGGGTGCCATGCCAGCCTCTCACTGCCTATGCCGTATAGGTAAGACACCCCTCTAGCAGGCCTTACAGCCCTAAGGCAGGGTGCACTATACCATAGGTGAGGGTACCAGTGCATGAGCATGGTACCCCTACAGTGTCTAAATAAAACCTTAGACATTGTAAGTGCAGGGTAGCCATAAGAGTATATGGTCTGGGAGTCTGTCAAACACGAACTCCACAGCACCATAATGGCTACACTGAAAACTAGGAAGTTTGGTATCAAACTTCTCAGCACAATAAATGCACACTGATGCCAGTGTACATTTTATTGTAAAATACACCACAGAGGGCACCTTAGAGGTGCCCCCTGAAACTTAACCGACTATCTGTGTAGGCTGACTAGTTTTAGCCGCCTGCCACAAACCGAGACATGTTGCTGGCCCCATGGGGAGAGTGCCTTTGTCACTCTGAGGCCAGTAACAAAGCCTGCACTGGGTGGAGATGCTAACACCTCTCCCAGGCAGGAATTGTCACACCTGGCGGTGAGCCTCAAAGGCTCCCCTCCTTTGTGCCAACCCAGCAGGACACTCCAGCTAGTGGAGTTGCCCGCCCCCTCCGGCCAGGCCCCACTTTTGGCGGCAAGGCCGGAGAAAATAATGAGAATAACAAGGAGGAGTCACTGGCCAGTCAGGACAGCCCCTAAGGTGTCCTGAGCTGAGGTGACTCTAACTTTTAGAAATCCTCCATCTTGCAGATGGAGGATTCCCCCAATAGGGTTAGGATTGTGACCCCCTCCCCTTGGGAGGAGGCACAAAGAGGGTGTACCCACCCTCAGGGCTAGTAGCCATTGGCTACTAACCCCCCAGACCTAAACACGCCCTTAAATTTAGTATTTAAGGGCTACCCTGAACCCTAGAAAATTAGATTCCTGCAACTACAAGAAGAAGGACTGCCCAGCTGAAAACCCCTGCAGCGGAAGACCAGAAGACGACAACTGCCTTGGCTCCAGACACTCACCGGCCTGTCTCCTGCCTTCCAAAGATCCTGCTCCAGCGACGCCTTCCGAAGGGACCAGCGACCTCGACATCCGCTGAGGACTGCCCCTGCTTCAAAAAGACAAGAAACTCCCGAGGACAGCGGACCTGCTCCAAGAAAAGCTGCAACTTTGTTTCCAGCAGCTTTAAAGAACCCTGCAAGCTCCCCGCAAGAAGCGTGAGACTTGCAACACTGCACCCGGCGACCCCGACTCGGCTGGTGGCGATCCAACACCTCAGGAGGGACCCCAGGACTACTCTGATACTGTGAGTACCAAAACCTGTCCCCCCTGAGCCCCCACAGCGCCGCCTGCAGAGGGAATCCCGAGGCTTCCCCTGACCGCGACTCTTTGAACCTAAAGTCCCGACGCCTGGGAGAGACCCTGCACCCGCAGCCCCCAGGACCTGAAGGACCGGACTTTCACTGGAGAAGTGACCCCCAGGAGTCCCTCTCCCTTGCCCAAGTGGAGGTTTCCCCGAGGAATCCCCCCCTTGCCTGCCTGCAGCGCTGAAGAGATCCCGAGATCTCTCATAGACTAACATTGCGAACCCGACGCCTGTTCCTACACTGCACCCGGCCGCCCCCGCGCTGCTGAGGGTGAAATTTCTGTGTGGACCTGTGTCCCCCCCGGTGCTCTACAAAACCCCTCTGGTCTGCCCTCCGAAGACGCGGGTACTTACCTGCAAGCAGACCGGAACCGGGGCACCCCCTTCTCTCCATTCTAGCCTATATGTTTTGGGCACCACTTTGAACTCTGCACCTGACCGGCCCTGAGCTGCTGGTGTGGTGACTTTGGGGTTGCTCTGAACCCCCAACGGTGGGCTACCTTGGACCAAGAACTGAACCCTGTGAGTGTCCTACTTACCTGGTAAAACTAACAAAAACTTTCCTCCCCCAGGAACCGTGAAAATTGCACTAAGTGTCCACTTTTAAAACAGCTATTTGTCAATAACTTGTAAAGTATACATGCAATTTTTATGATTTGAAGTTCCTAAAGTACTTACCTGCAATACCTTTCGAATGAGATATTACATGTAGAATTTGAACCTGTGGTTCTTAAAATAAACTAAGAAAAGATATTTTTCTATATAAAAACCTATTGTCTGGATTTGTCTCTGAGTGTGTGTACCTCATTTATTGTCTTGTGTATGTACAACAAATGCTTAACACTACTCCTTGGATAAGCCTACTGCTCGACCACACTACCACAAAATAGAGCATTAGTATTATCTATTTTTACCACTATTTTACCTCTAAGGGGAACCCTTGGACTCTGTGCATGCTATTCCTTACTTTGAAATAGCACATACAGAGCCAACTTCCTACAGAGGCTGATTACTTCTATAATTGTCAAAACATATGTCCCAACAATATTCAATAAATTGACGAAAATAAATGTTTTATTCTTAAAAGCAACATTCTGTGCTTTACACAGAGTAAACTATCTACACAATTACAGTGAAAAGGACAGAAAACAGTGAAGGTCAATTGACCTACAAGTCCTTAGCATTTTACCAACCTGACTTTGAAGTTTAAGTTAATGATGGATATTACCTCATCAATCATGTCATAGTGAGTTACCCCTGCCCCTCAGTTTGCCTAAACTCAACTATCTGGCAGTTTCTGCTAAGAGAGGGGCAAATTAGGCTGTGCCCCTGCTTGCTCTCCTATTTATGTCTGACTCATTAGTCTTTGTAATCCATCTGCTCCTACGAGGCTTTTTCTTTGAATGTTAATTCAGATTGTCTTTTCGTATAGCTTGGAACAATCTACGAAAGACGAACCTCTTTGTGGGTGAGAGCACATACTGTTAAAAACTTTATCTTGATTGGGAAGGTCATCATCCTCTTAGGCGGCTCGCTGACGCACGTTGAGAAAGGTCCGCTTTGCGGACATCTGAAAACTTACTTTAAAATTTGACAACTTTGCAGTCCCAAAGAACAACACCTGCTCTTTTTTCACTCAGGTAAGTTGGCGAGTTTTGCTATTCACATAGATGTTTGTTTAGATATTCATATACTCCCAGAAGCGTAAAATTGCATACAAAACAACAAATCAAAGTCTATGTAGCTAAAAGTCATCATGTCCTGAAAACTAAGCGTTACCAACTTTTCACAGATTTAATTTGGGGAAGATTCTTTTCTCTTTCCCCTAATGTCATAATTTATTCAATATCCCATTGGAGTTGATGATGGCTGGGTTAGGGTGGATAAACAGCAGTTTGCATGTTTAGTGGAATAGGCATGTCCATCCTACTGTTGAGCAAAAGACATTGGGTAGGGATTGGTTCTGCTTGAAGGCGCTCAATTTTCTGTGCTGAGCTATAAAGTGTTCTGATCAGGGCTATGCCGTGAATTAAGACCCTGAAATGTCTTTACCTTTTTAAGTATCAAGGTGGGAAGACCTCAACATTAAAGAATGCCAGAGTGACAAATAAAAGAAATGGCGGAAGACAGGTAGCACATGTGAAAGGAAAGGAAAGTCAGGAAAAAGAGAAAGATGGTGACAGCGTATGTATTGTCACCATCTCTTTCTCTTTTTCCAGGGAAGAAACATAGGGAAATGCAAATAGATGTACATGACTAAGAAATTTGGACAGAGCTCTAGTAAATGAAAGAAGGGCAGGTGTGAAAGCAAGAAATGGGAAAAAAACGAACATATCAATTGAAGTAAAATTTATTGTCCAATGTGAGCTGACCTTCTTGTAGAATTTTATTTTATTTTAGGAATTGTGCTTTTATACAGTTGTTGTCATTTCTTTTAAATGTTTCTTAAAACTTTAATGACAGGAGATGTATATATTATAAATAATTGAGTGGGGAAGAAAAGGGGAAAGTAAATGAATGGAGGTCTTTCGGGGAATGTAGGCAGGAAGGGAAATAGAAAGGACTCTTATATTTGCCAATTTTCCATATGGGTGTGACTTTTTGGGGCGCAGTGTCTTTTTGTTGGAAGGCAATTAATATACACAGAAGATAAAGTGCAATAATGTCACCTTCTCAGAATAGAGGGTATATCAAGGGTCCAAATGATCACCCTATCAGAATTTAGAGGAATAATTAACATTGAGCAAATAAGCCAGATTTATTCAAGAGGTTTCTAAAATATTTCCTGTTGCCTTTTCTTACTTCAGCCTGCTTGACTAAGAAAAGTACGATTTAGTGATAGGAGAATTTTAGAATTCAATCAGGCAGGGTCACCGAGCGCTTTCAGATGCTATATAGAGGCTGGGAGATCACACTTTTTCAACTAGAAGTATCCATGGGTTTCACAATACATTTTGGGAAACAAGTGGTGCCTGATAATATTACAGAGGAACAAAATGACAGACCCAGGTAATTGAAGAGAAAATTGTTAATGTCATATAAAACATTGTGGTGATTTAGCAACTTTCAAAGCTGTGAACATTGGATGACAAACCTCAGCTTGTCCCTTTAACCACTGCGGGGTTTTGAACTAATAAACCCTGGTTAGAAACAGGTCGTAGCATAGTCCTGAGAAAGGCTTGCTTTTTCATGATAACAGTTGGAGAAGGCACAATGCCTTTGAGGTTTAAAAAAGACATGGTCATAATAAGAGGCTGATTACTTCTATAATTGTCAATACATATGTCCCAACAATATTCAATAAATTGACAAAAATAAATGTTTTATTCTTAAAAGCAACATTCTGTGCTTTACACAGAGTAAACTATCAACACAATTACAGTGAAAAGGACAGAAAACAGTGAAGGTCAATTGACCTACAAGTCCTTAGCATTTTACCAACCTGACTTTGAAGTTTAAGTTAATGATGGATATTACCTCATCAATCATGTCATAGTGAGTTACCCCTGCCCCTCAGTTTGCCTAAACTCAACTATCTGGCAGTTTCTGCTCAGAGAGGGGCAAATTAGGCTGTGCCCCTGCTTGCTCTCCTATTTATGTCTGACTCATTGGTCTTTGTAATCCATCTGCTCTACGAGGCTTTTTCTTTGAATGTTAATTCAGATTGTCTTTTCGTATAGCTTGGAACAATCTACGAAAGACGAACCTCTTTGTGGGTGAGAGCACATACTGTTAAAAACTTTATCTTGATTGGGAAGGTCATCATCCTCTTAGGCGGCTCGCTGACGCACGTTGAGAAAGGTCCGCTTTGCGGACATCTGAAAACTTACTTTAAAATTTGACAACTTTGCAGTCCCAAAGAACAACACCTGCTCTTTTTTCACTCAGGTAAGTTGGCGAGTTTTGCTATTCACATAGATGTTTGTTTAGATATTCATATACTCCCAGAAGCGTAAAATTGCATACAAAACAACAAATCAAAGTCTATGTAGCTAAAAGTCATCATGTCCTGAAAACTAAGCGTTACCAACTTTTCACAGATTTAATTTGGGGAAGATTCTTTTCTCTTTCCCCTAATGTCATAATTTATTCAATATCCCATTGGAGTTGATGATGGCCGGGTTAGGGTGGATAAACAGCAGTTTGCATGTTTAGTGGAATAGGCATGTCCATCCTACTGTTGAGCAAAAGACATTGGGTAGGGATTGGTTCTGCTTGAAGGCGCTCAATTTTCTGTGCTGAGCTATAAAGTGTTCTGATCAGGGCTATGCCGTGAATTAAGACCCTGAAATGTCTTTACCTTTTTAAGTATCAAGGTGGGAAGACCTCAACATTAAAGAATGCCAGAGTGACAAATAAAAGAAATGGCGGAAGACAGGTAGCACATGTGAAAGGAAAGGAAAGTCAGGAAAAAGAGAAAGATGGTGACAGCGTATGTATTGTCACCATCTCTTTCTCTTTTTCCAGGGAAGAAACATAGGGAAATGCAAATAGATGTACATGACTAAGAAATTTGGACAGAGCTCTAGTAAATGAAAGAAGGGCAGGTGTGAAAGCAAGAAATGGGAAAAAAACGAACATATCAATTGAAGTAAAATTTATTGTCCAATGTGAGCTGACCTTCTTGTAGAATTTTATTTTATTTTAGGAATTGTGCTTTTATACAGTTGTTGTCATTTCTTTTAAATGTTTCTTAAAACTTTAATGACAGAAGATGTATATATTATAAATAATTGAGTGGGGAAGAAAAGGGGAAAGTAAATGAATGGAGGTCTTTCGGGGAATGTAGGCAGGAAGGGAAATAGAAAGGACTCTTATATTTGCCAATTTTCCATATGGGTGTGACTTTTTGGGGCGCAGTGTCTTTTTGTTGGAAGGCAATTAATATACACAGAAGATAAAGTGCAATAATGTCACCTTCTCAGAATAGAGGGTATATCAAGGGTCCAAATGATCACCCTATCAGAATTTAGAGGAATAATTAACATTGAGCAAATAAGCCAGATTTATTCAAGAGGTTTCTAAAATATTTCCTGTTGCCTTTTCTTACTTCAGCCTGCTTGACTAAGAAAAGTACGATTTAGTGATAGGAGAATTTTAGAATCCAATCAGGCAGGGTCACCGAGCGCTTTCAGATGCTATATAGAGGCTGGGAGATCACACTTTTTCAACTAGAAGTATCCATGGATTTCACAATACATTTTGGGAAACAAGTGGTGCCTGATAATATTACAGAGGAACAAAATGACAGACCCAGGTAATTGAAGAGAAAATTGTTAATGTCATATAAAACATTGTGGTGATTTAGCAACTTTCAAAGCTGTGAACATTGGATGACAAACCTCAGCTTGTCCCTTTAACCACTGCGGGGTTTTGAACTAATAAACCCTGGTTAGAAACAGGTCATAGCATAGTCCTGAGAAAGGCTTGCTTTTTCATGATAACAGTTGGAGAAGGCACAATGCCTTTGAGGTTTAAAAAAGACATGCTCATAATAAGAGGCCGTTTACTTCTATCATTGTCAAAACATATGTCCCAACAATATTCACTGAATTGACGAAAATAAATGTTTTATTCTTAAAAGCAACATTCTGTGCTTTACACGGAGTAAACTATGAACACAATTACAGTGAAAGGACAGAAAACAGGGAAGGTCAATTGACCTACAAGTCCTTAGCATTTTACATACCTGACTTTGAAGTTTAAGTTAATGATGGATATTACCTCATCAACCATGTCATAGTGAGTTACCCCTGCCCTTCAGTTTGCCTAAACTCAACTATCTGGCAGTTTCTGCTCAGAGAGGGGCAAATTAGGCTGTGCCCCTGCTTGCTCTCCTATTTATGTCTGACTCATTGGTCTTTGTAATCCATCTGCTCCTACGAGGCTTTTTCTTTGAATGCTAATTCAGATTGTCTTTTCGTATAGCTTGGAACAATCTACGAAAGACAAACCTCTTTGTGGGTGAGAGCACGTACTGTTAAAAACTTTATCTTGATTGGGAAGGTCATCATCCTCTTAGGCGGCTCGCTGACGCACGCTGAGAAAGGTCCGCTTTGCGGACATCTGAAAACTTACTTTAAAATTTGACAACTTTGCAGTCCCAAAGAACAACACCTGCTCTTTTTTCACTCAGGTAAGTTGGCGAGTTTTGCTATTCACATAGATGTTTGTTTAGATATTCATATACTCCTAGAAGCGTAAAATTGCATACAAAACAACAAATCAAAGTCTATGTAGCTAAAAGTCATCATGTCCTGAAAACTAAGCGTTACCAACTTTTCACAGATTTAATTTGGGGAAGATTATTTTCTCTTTCCCCTAATGTCATAATTTATTCAATATCCCATTGGAGTTGATGATGGCAGGGTTAGGGTGGATAAACAGCAGTTTGCATGTTTAGTGGAATAGACATGTCCATCCTACTGTTGAGCAAAAGACATTGGATAGGGATTGGTTCTGCTTGAAGGCGCTCAATTTCCTGTGCTGAGCTATAAAGTGTTCTGATCAGGGCTATGCCGTGAATTAAGACCCTGAAATGTCTTTACCTTTTTAAGTATCAAGGTGGGAAGACCTCAACATTAGAGAATGCCAGAGTGAGAAATGAAAGAAATGGCGGAAGACAGGGAGCACATGTGAAAGGAAAGGAATGTCAGGAAAAAGAGAGAGATGGTGACAGCGCATGTATTGTCACCAGCTCTTTCTCTTTTTCCAGGGAAGAAACATAGGGAAATGCAAATAGATGTACATGACTAAGAAATTTGGACAGAGCTCTAGTAAATGAAAGAAGGGCAGGTGTGAAAGCAAGAAATGGGAAAAAATCGAACATATCAAATGAAGTAAAATTTATTGTCCAATGTGAGCTGACCGTCTTGTAGAATTTTATTTTATTTTAGGAATTGTGCTTTTATACAGTTGTTGTTATTTTTTTTATATGTTTCTTAAAACTTTAATGACAGGACATGTATGTATTATAAATAATTGAGTGGGGAAGAAAAGGGGAAAGTAAATGAATGGAGGTCTTTCGGGGAATGTAGGCAGGAAGGGAAATAGAAAGGACTCTTATATTTGCCAATTTTCCATATGGGTGTGACTTTTTGGGGCGCAGTGTCTTTTTGTTGGAAGGCAATTAATATACACAGAAGATAAAGTGCAATAATGCCACCTTCTCAGAATAGAGGGTATATCAGGGGTCCAAATGATCACCCTATCAGAATTTAGAGGAATAATTAACTTTGAGCAAATAAGCCAGATTTATTAAGGAGGTTTTTAAAATATTTCCTGTTGCCTTTCTTACTTTAGACTGCTTGACCAAGAAAAGTACGATTTAGTGATAGGAGAATTTTAGAATCCAATCAGGCAAGGACACTGAGCGCTTTCAGATGCTACATAGAGGCTGGGAGATCACACTTTTTTAACTAGAAGTATCCATGGCTTTCACAATACATTTTGGGAAACAAGTGGTGCCATTAATATTACAGAGGAACAAAATGACAGACCCAGGTAATTGAAGGGAACATTGTTAATGTCATATAAAACATTGTGGTTATTTAGCAACTTTCAATGCTGTGAACATTGGATGACAAACCTCAGCTTGTCCCTTTAACCACTGCGTGATTTTGAACTAATAAACCCTGGTTAGAAACAGGTCGTAGCATAGTCCTGAGAAAGGCTTGCTTTTTCATGATAACAGTTGGAGAAGGCACAATGCCTTCGAGGTTTAAAAAAGACATGGTCATAATAAGAGGCTGATTACTTCTATAATTGTCAAAACATATGTCCCAACAATATTCAATAAATTGACGAAAATAAATGTTTTATTCTTAAAAGCAACATTCTGTGCTTTACACAGAGTAAACTATCTACACAATTACAGTGAAAAGGACAGAAAACAGTGAAGGTCAATTGACCTACAAGTCCTTAGCATTTTACCAACCTGACTTTGAAGTTTAAGTTAATGATGGATATTACCTCATCAATCATGTCATAGTGAGTTACCCCTGCCCCTCAGTTTGCCTAAACTCAACTATCTGGCAGTTTCTGCTAAGAGAGGAGCAAATTAGGCTGTGCCCCTGCTTGCTCTCCTATTTATGTCTGACTCATTAGTCTTTGTAATCCATCTGCTCCTACGAGGCTTTTTCTTTGAATGTTAATTCAGATTGTCTTTTCGTATAGCTTGGAACAATCTACGAAAGACAAACCTCTTTGTGGGTGAGAGTACGTACTGTTAAAAACTTTATCTTGATTGGGAAGGTCATCATCCTCTTAGGCGGCTCGCTGACGCACGTTGAGAAAGGTCCGCTTTGCGGACATCTGAAAACTTACTTTAAAATTTGACAACTTTGCAGTCCCAAAGAACAACACCTGCTCTTTTTTCACTCAGGTAAGTTGGCGAGTTTTGCTATTCACATAGATGTTTGTTTAGATATTCATATACTCCCAGAAGCGTAAAATTGCATACAAAACAACAAATCAAAGTCTATGTAGCTAAAAGTCATCATGTCCTGAAAACTAAGCGTTACCAACTTTTCACAGATTTAATTTGGGGAAGATTCTTTTCTCTTTCCCCTAATGTCATAATTTATTCAATATCCCATTGGAGTTGATGATGGCCGGGTTAGGGTGGATAAACAGCAGTTTGCATGTTTAGTGGAATAGGCATGTCCATCCTACTGTTGAGCAAAAGACATTGGGTAGGGATTGGTTCTGCTTGAAGGCGCTCAATTTTCTGTGCTGAGCTATAAAGTGTTCTGATCAGGGCTATGCCGTGAATTAAGACCTTGAAATGTCTTTACCTTTTTAAGTATCAAGGTGGGAAGACCTCAAAATTAAAGAATGCCAGAGTGACAAATAAAAGAAATGGCGGAAGACAGGTAGCACATGTGAAAGGAAAGGAAAGTCAGGAAAAAGAGAAAGATGGTGACAGCGTATGTATTGTCACCATCTCTTTCTCTTTTTCCAGGGAAGAAATATAGGGAAATGCAAATAGATTCACATGACTAAGAAATTTGGACAGAGCTCTAGTAAATGAAAGAAGGGCAGGTGTGAAAGCAAGAAATGGGAAAAAAACGAACATATCAATTGAAGTAAAATTTATTGTCCAATGTGAGCTGACCTTCTTGTAGAATTTTATTTTATTTTAGGAATTGTGCTTTTATACAGTTGTTGTCATTTCTTTTAAATGTTTCTTAAAACTTTAATGACAGGAGATGTATATATTATAAATAATTGAGTGGGGAAGAAAAGGGGAAAGTAAATGAATGGAGGTCTTTCGGGGAATGTAGGCAGGAAGGGAAATAGAAAGGACTCTTATATTTGCCAATTTTCCATATGGGTGTGACTTTTTGGGGCGCAGTGTCTTTTTGTTGGAAGGCAATTAATATACACAGAAGATAAAGTGCAATAATGTCACCTTCTCAGAATAGAGGGTATTTCAGGGGTCCAAATGATCACCCTATCAGAATTTAGAGGAATAATTAACATTGAGCAAATAAGCCAGATTTATTCAAGAGGTTTCTAAAATATTTCCTGTTGCCTTTTCTTACTTCAGCCTGCTTGACCAAGAAAAGTACGATTTAGTGATAGGAGAATTTTAGAATCCAATCAGGCAGGGTCACCGAGCGCTTTCAGATACTATATAGAGGCTGGGAGATCACACTTTTTCAACTAGAAGTATCCATGGGTTTCACAATACATTTTGGGAAACAAGTGGTGCCTGATAATATTACAGAGGAACAAAATGACAGACCCAGGTAATTGAAGAGAACATTGTTAATGTCATATAAAACATTGTGGTGATTTAGCAACTTTCAAAGCTGTGAACATTGGATGACAAACCTCAGCTTGTCCCTTTAACCACTGCGGGGTTTTGAACTAATAAACTCTGGTTAGAAACAGGTCGTAGCATAGTCCTGAGAAAGGCTTGCTTTTTCATGATAACAGTTGGAGAAGGCACAATGCCTTTGAGGTTTAAAAAAGACATGCTCATTATAAGAGGCAGTTTACTTCTATAATTGACAAAACATATGTCCCAACAATATTCACTGAATTGAAGAAAATAAATGTTTTATTCTTAAAAGCAACATTCTGTGCTTCACACGGAGTAAACTATGAACACAATTACAGTGAAAGGACAGAAAACAGGGAAGGTCAATTGACCTACAAGTCCTTAGCATTTTACATACCTGACTTTGAAGTTTAAGTTAATGATGGATATTACCTCATCAACCATGTCATAGTGAGTTACCCCTGCCCTTCAGTTTGCCTAAACTCAACTATCTGGCAGTTTCTGCTCAGAGAGGGGCAAATTAGGATGTGCCCCTGCTTGCTCTTCTATTTATGTCTGACTCATTGGTCTTTGTAATCCCTCTGCTCCTACGAGGCTTTTTCTTTGAATGTTAATTCAGATTGTCTTTTCCTATAGCTTGGAACAATCTACGAAAGACAAACCTCTTTGTGGGTGAGAGCACGTACTGTTAAAAACTTTATCTTGATTGAGACGGTCATCATCCTCTTAGGCGGCTCGCTGACGCACGTTGAGAAAGGTCCGCTTTGTGGACATCTGGAAACTTACTTTAAAATTTGACAACTTTGCAGTCCCAAAGAACAACACCTGCTCTTTTTTCACTCAGGTAAATTGGCGAGTTTTACTATTCACATAGATGTTTGTTTAGATATTCATATACTCCCAGAAGCATAAAATTGCAAACAAAACAACAAATCAAAGTCTATGTAGCTAAAAGTCATCATGGCCTGAAAACTAAGCGTTACCAACTTTTCACAGATTTAATTTGGGGAAGATTCTTTTCTCTTTCCCCTAATGTCATAATTTATTCAATATCCCATTGGAATTGATGATGGCAGGGTTAGGGTGGATAAACAGCATTTTGCATGTTTAGTGGAATAGACATGTCCATCCTACTGTTGAGCAAAAGACATTGGGTAGGGATTGGTTCTGCTTGAAGGCGCTCAATTTTCTGTGCTGAGCTATAAAGTGTTCTGATCAGGGCTATGCCGTGAATTAAGACCCTGAAATGTCTTTACCTTTTTAAGTATCAAGGTGGGAAGACCTCAACATTAGAGAATGCCAGAGTGACAAATAAAAGAAATGGCGGAAGACAGGGAGCACATGTGAAAGGAAAGGAAAGTCAGGAAAAAGAGAGAGATGGTGACAGCGCATGTATTGTCACCAGCTCTCTCTCTTTTTCCAGGGAAGAAACATAGGGAAATGCAAATAGATGTACATGACTAAGAAATTTGGACAGAGCTCTAGTAAATGAAAGAAGGGCAGGTGTGAAAGCAAGAAATGGGAAAAAATCGAACATATCAATTGAAGTAAAATTTATTGTCCAATGTGAGCTGACCGTCTTGTAGAATTTTATTTTATTTTAGGAATTGAGCTTTTATACAGTTGTTGTCATTTCTTTTATATGTTTCTTAAAACTTTAATGACAGGACATGTATGTATTATAAATAATTGAGTGGGGAAGAAAAGGGGAAAGTAAATTAATGGAGGTCTTTCGGGGAATGTAGGCAGGAAGGAGAATAGAAAGGACTCTTATATTTGCCAATTTTCCATATGGGTGTGACTTTTTGGGGCGCAGTGTCTTTTTGTTGGAAGGCAATTAATATACACAGAAGATAAAGTGCAATAATGCCACCTTCTCAGAATAGAGGGTATATCAGGGGTCCAAATGATCACCCTATCAGAATTTAGAGGAATAATTAACTTTGAGCAAATAAGCCAGATTTATTAAGGAGGTTTTTAAAATATTTCCTGTTG
Source organism: Pleurodeles waltl (assembly GCF_031143425.1). Classification (NCBI taxonomy): domain Eukaryota; kingdom Metazoa; phylum Chordata; class Amphibia; order Caudata; family Salamandridae; genus Pleurodeles; species Pleurodeles waltl. Next base: position 1,129,372,396 of record NC_090444.1, on the reverse strand, counting down.
CCTTTCTTACTTTAGACTGCTTGACCAAGAAAAGTACGATTTAGTGATAGGAGAATTTTAGAATCCAATCAGGCAAGGACACTGAGCGCTTTCAGATGCTACATAGAGGCTGGGAGATCACACTTTTTTAACTAGAAGTATCCATGGGTTTCACAATACATTTTGGGAAACAAGTGGTGCCATTAATATTACAGAGGAACAATGACAGACCCAGGTAATTGAAGAGAACATTGTTAATGTCATATAAAACATTGTGGTTATTTAGCAACTTTCAATGCTGTGAACATTGGATGACAAACCTCAGCTTGTCCCTTTAACCACTGCGTGATTTTGAACTAATAAACCCTGGTTAGAAACAGGTCGTAGCATAGTCCTGAGAAAGGCTTGCTTTTTCATGATAACAGTTGGAGAAGGCACAATGCCTTCGAGGTTTAAAAAAGACATGGTCATAATAAGAGGCTGATTACTTCTATAATTGTCAAAACATATGTCCCAACAATATTCAATAAATTGACAAAAATAAATGTTTTATTCTTAAAAGCAACATTCTGTGCTTTACACAGAGTAAACTATCTACACAATTACAGTGAAAAGCACAGAAAACAGTGAAGGTCAATTGACCTACAAGTCCTTAGCATTTTACCAACCTGACTTTGAAGTTTAAGTTAATGATGGATATTACCTCATCAATCATGTCATAGTGAGTTACCCCTGCCCCTCAGTTTGCCTAAACTCAACTATCTGGCAGTTTCTGCTAAGAGAGGGGCAAATTAGGCTGTGCCCCTGCTTGCTCTCCTATTTATGTCTGACTCATTGGTCTTTGTAATCCATCTGCTCCTAAGAGGCTTTTTCTTTGAATGTTAATTCAGATTGTCTTTTCGTATAGCTTGGAACAATCTACGAAAGACAAACCTCTTTGTGGGTGAGAGCACGTACTGTTAAAAACTTTATCTTGATTGGGAAGGTCATCATCCTCTTAGGCGGCTCGCTGACGCACGTTGAGAAAGGTCCGCTTTGCGGACATCTGAAAACTTACTTTAAAATTTGACAACTTTACAGTCCCAAAGAACAACACCTGCTCTTTTTTCACTCAGGTAAGTTGGCGAGTTTTGCTATTCACATAGATGTTTGTTTAGATATTCATATACTCCCAGAAGCGTAAAATTGCATACAAAACAACAAATCAAAGTCTATGTAGCTAAAAGTCATCATGTCCTGAAAACTAAGCGTTACCAACTTTTCACAGATTTAATTTGGGGAAGATTCTTTTCTCTTTCCCCTAATGTCATAATTTATTCAATATCCCATTGGAGTTGATGATGGCCGGGTTAGGGTGGATAAACAGCAGTTTGCATGTTTAGTGGAATAGGCATGTCCATCCTACTGTTGAGCAAAAGACATTGGGTAGGGATTGGTTCTGCTTGAAGGCGCTCAATTTTCTGTGCTGAGCTATAAAGTGTTCTGATCAGGGCTATGCTGTGAATTAAGACCCTGAAATGTCTTTACCTTTTTAAGTATCAAGGTGGGAAGACCTCAACATTAGAGAATGCCAGAGTGACAAATAAAAGAAATGGCGGAAGACAGGTAGCACATGTGAAAGGAAAGGAAAGTCAGGAAAAAGTGAAAGATGGTGACAGCGTATGTATTGTCACCATCTCTTTCTCTTTTTCCAGGGAAGAAACATAGGGAAATGCAAATAGATGTACATGACTAAGAAATTTGGACAGAGATCTAGTAAATGAAAGAAGGGCAGGTGTGAAAGCAAGAAATGGGAAAAAAACAAACATATCAATTGAAGTAAAATGTATTGTCCAATGTGAGCTGACCTTCTTGTAGAATTTTATTTTATTTTAGGAATTGTGCTTTTATACAGTTGTTGTCATTTCTTTTAAATGTTTCTTAAAACTTTAATGACAGGAGATGGATATATTATAAATAATTGAGTGGGGAAGAAAAGGGGAAAGTAAATGAATGGAGGTCTTTCGGGGAATGTAGGCAGGAAGGGAAATAGAAAGGACTCTTATATTTGCCAATTTTCCATATGGGTGTGACTTTTTGGGGCGCAGTATCTTTTTGTTGGAAGGCAATTATTATACACAGAAGATAAAGTGCAATAATGTCACCTTCTCAGAATAGAGGGTATAGCAGGGGTCCAAAAGATCACCCTATCAGAATTTAGAGGAATAATTAACATTGAGCAAATAAGCTAGATTTATTCAAGAGGTTTCTAAAATATTTCCTGTTGCCTTTTCTTACTTCAGCCTGCTTGACCAAGAAAAGTACGATTTAGTGATAGGAGAATTTTAGAATCCAATCAGGCAGGGTCACCGAGCGCTTTCAGATGCTATATAGAGGCTGGGAGATCACACTTTTTCAACTAGAAGTATCCATGGGTTTCACAATACATTTTGGGAAACAAGTGGTGCCTGATAATATTACAGAGGAACAAAATGACAGACCCAGGTAATTGAAGAGAACATTGTTAATGTCATATAAAACATTGTGGTGATTTAGCAACTTTCAAAGCTGTGAACATTGGATGACAAACCTCAGCTTGTCCCTTTAACCACTGCGGGGTTTTGAACTAATAAACCCTGGTTAGAAACAGGTCGTAGCATAGTCCTGAGAAAGGCTTGCTTTTTCATGATAACAGTTGGAGAAGGCACAATGCCTTTGAGGTTTAAAAATGACATGCTCATAATAAGAGGCCGTTTACTTCTATAATTGACTAAACATATGTCCCAACAATATTCACTGAATTGACGAAAATAAATGTTTTATTCTTAAAAGCAACATTCTGTGCTTTACACGGAGTAATCTATGAACACAATTACAGTGAAAGGACAGAAAACACGGAAGGTCAATTGACCTACAAGTCCTTAGCATTTTACATACCTGACTTTGAAGTTTAAGTTAATGATGGATATTACCTCATCAACCATGTCATAGTGAGTTACCCCTGCCCTTCAGTTTGCCTAAACTCAACTATCTGGCAGTTTCTGCTCAGAGAGGGGCAAATTAGGATGTGCCCCTGCTTGCTCTCCTATTTATGTCTGACTCATTGGTCTTTGTAATCCCTCTGCTCCTACGAGGCTTTTTCTTTGAATGTTAATTCAGATTGTCTTTTCCTATAGCTTGGAACAATCTACGAAAGACAAACCTCTTTGTGGGTGAGAGCACGTACTGTTAAAAACTTTATCTTGATTGAGACGGTCATCATCCTCTTAGGCGGCTCGCTGACGCACGTTGAGAAAGGTCCGCTTTGCGGACATCTGGAAACTTACTTTAAAATTTGACAACTTTGCAGTCCCAAAGAACAACACCTGCTCTTTTTTCACTCAGGTAAGTTGGCGAGTTTTGCTATTCACATAGATGTTTGTTTAGATATTCATATACTCCCAGAAGCATAAAGTTGCATACAAAACAACAAATCAAAGTCTATGTAGCTAAAAGTCATCATGTCCTGAAAACTAAGCGTTACCAACTTTTCACAGATTTAATTTGGGGAAGATTCTTTTCTCTTTCCCCTAATGTCATAATTTATTCAATATCCCATTGGAGTTGATGATGGCAGGGTTAGGGTGGATAAACAGCAGTTTGCATGTTTAGTGGAATAGACATGTCCATCCTACTGTTGAGCAAAAGACATTGGGTAGGGATTGGTTCTGCTTGAAGGCGCTCAATTTTCTGTGCTGAGCTAGAAAGTGTTCTGATCAGGGCTATGCCGTGAATTAAGACCCTGAAATGTCTTTACCTTTTTAAGTATCAAGGTGGGAAGACCTCAACATTAGAGAATGCCAGAGTGACAAATAAAAGAAATGGCGGAAGACAGGGAGCACATGTGAAAGGAAAGGAAAGTCAGGAAAAAGAGAGAGATGGTGACAGCGCATGTATTTTCACCAGCTCTTTCTCTTTTTCCAGGGAAGAAACATAGGGAAATGCAAATAGATGTACATGACTAAGAAATTTGGACAGAGCTCTAGTAAATGAAAGAAGGGCAGGTGTGAAAGCAAGAAATGGGAAAAAATCGAACATATCAATTGAAGTAAAATTTATTGTCCAATGTGAGCTGACCGTCTTGTAGAATTTTATTTTATTTTAGGAATTGTGCTTTTATACAGTTGTCATTTCTTTTATATGTTTCTTAAAACTTTAATGACAGGACATGTATGTATTATAAATAATTGAGTGGGGAAGAAAAGGGGAAAGTAAATTAATGGAGGTCTTTCGGGGAATGTAGGCAGGAAGGGAAATAGAAAAGACTCTTATATTTGCCAATTTTCCATATGGGTGTGACTTTTTGGGGCGCAGTGTCTTTTTGTTGGAAGGCAATTAATATACACAGAAGATAAAGTGCAATAATGCCACCTTCTCAGAATAGAGGGTATATCAGGGGTCCAAATGATCACCCTATCAGAATTTAGAGGAATAATTAACTTTGAGCAAATAAGCCAGATTTATTAAGGAGGTTTTTAAAATATTTCCTGTTGCCTTTCTTACTTTAGACTGCCTGACCAAGAAAAGTACGATTTAGTGATAGGAGAATTTTAGAATCCAATCAGGCAAGGACACTGAGCGCTTTCAGATGCTACATAGAGGCTGGGAGATCACACTTTTTTAACTAGAAGTATCCATGGGTTTCACAATACATTTTGGGAAACAAGTGGTGCCATTAATATTACAGAGGAACAAAATGACAGACCCAGGTAATTGAAGAGAACATTGTTAATGTCATATAAAACATTGTGGTGATTTAGCAACTTTCAAAGCTGTGAACATTGGATGACAAACCTCAGCTTGTCCCTTTAACCACTGCGGGGTTTTGAACTAATAAACCCTGGTTAGAAACAGGTCGTAGCATAGTCCTGAGAAAGGCTTGCTTTTTCATGATAACAGTTGGAGAAGGCACAATGCCTTTGAGGTTTAAAAAAGACATGCTCATAATAAGAGGCCGTTTACTTCTATAATTGACAAAACATATGTCCCAACAATATTCACTGAATTGACGAAAATAAATGTTTTATTCTTAAAAGCAACATTCTGTGCTTTACACGGAGTAAACTATGAACACAATTACAGTGAAAGGACAGAAAACACGGAAGGTCAATTGACCTACAAGTCCTTAGCATTTTACATACCTGACTTTGAAGTTTAAGTTAATGATGGATATTACCTCATCAACCATGTCATAGTGAGTTACCCCTGCCCTTCAGTTTGCCTAAACTCAACTATCTGGCAGTTTCTGCTCAGAGAGGGGCAAATTAGGATGTGCCCCTGCTTGCTCTCCTATTTATGTCTGACTCATTGGTCTTTGTAATCCCTCTGCTCCTACGAGGCTTTTTCTTTGAATGTTAATTCAGATTGTCTTTTCCTATAGCTTGGAACAATCTACGAAAGACAAACCTCTTTGTGGGTGAGAGCACGTACTGTTAAAAACTTTATCTTGATTGAGACGGTCATCATCCTCTTAGGCGGCTCGCTGACGCACGTTGAGAAAGGTCCGCTTTGCGGACATCTGGAAACTTACTTTAAAATTTGACAACTTTGCAGTCCCAAAGAACAACACCTGCTCTTTTTTCACTCAGGTAAGTTGGCGAGTTTTGCTATTCACATAGATGTTTGTTTAGATATTCATATACTCCCAGAAGCATAAAGTTGCATACAAAACAACAAATCAAAGTCTATGTAGCTAAAAGTCATCATGTCCTGAAAACTCAGCGTTACCAACTTTTCACAGATTTAATTTGGGGAAGATTCTTTTCTCTTTCCCCTAATGTCATAATTTATTCAATATCCCATTGGAGTTGATGATGGCAGGGTTAGGGTGGATAAACAGCAGTTTGCATGTTTAGTGGAATAGACATGTCCATCCTACTGTTGAGCAAAAGACCTTGGGAAGGGATTGGTTCTGCTTGAAGGCGCTCAATTTTCTGTGCTGAGCTAGAAAGTGTTCTGATCAGGGCTATGCCGTGAATTAAGACCCTGAAATGTCTTTACCTTTTTAAGTATCAAGGTGGGAAGACCTCAACATTAGAGAATGCCAGAGTGACAAATAAAAGAAATGGCGGAAGACAGGGAGCACATGTGAAAGGAAAGGAAAGTCAGGAAAAAGAGAGAGATGGTGACAGCGCATGTATTTTCACCAGCTCTTTCTCTTTTTCCAGGGAAGAAACATAGGGATAATGCAAATAGATGTACATGACTAAGAAATTTGGACAGAGCTCTAGTAAATGAAAGAAGGGCAGGTGTGAAAGCAAGAAATGGGAAAAAATCGAACATATCAATTGAAGTAAAATTTATTGTCCAATGTGAGCTGACCGTCTTGTAGAATTTTATTTTATTTTAGGAATTGTGCTTTTATACAGTTGTTGTCATTTCTTTTATATGTTTCTTAAAACTTTAATGACAGGACATGTATGTATTATAAATAATTGAGTGGGGAAGAAAAGGGGAAAGTAAATTAATGGAGGTCTTTCGGGGAATGTAGGCAGGAAGGGAAATAGAAAAGACTCTTATATTTGCCAATTTTCCATAAGGGTGTGACTTTTTGGGGCGCAGTGTCTTTTTGTTGGAAGGCAATTAATATACACAGAAGATAAAGTGCAATAATGCCACCTTCTCAGAATAGAGGGTATATCAGGGGTCCAAATGATCACCCTATCAGAATTTAGAGGAATAATTAACTTTGAGCAAATAAGCCAGATTTATTAAGGAGGTTTTTAAAATATTTCCTGTTGCCTTTCTTACTTTAGACTGCTTGACCAAGAAAAGTACGATTTAGTGATAGGAGAATTTTAGAATCCAATCAGGCAAGGACACTGAGCGCTTTCAGATGCTACATAGAGGCTGGGAGATCACACTTTTTTAACTAGAAGTATCCATGGGTTTCACAATACATTTTGGGAAACAAGTGGTGCCATTAATATTACAGAGGAACAAAATGACAGACCCAGGTAATTGAAGAGAACATTGTTAATGTCATATAAAACATTGTGGTTATTTAGCAACTTTCAATGCTGTGAACATTGGATGACAAACCTCAGCTTGTCCCTTTAACCACTGCGTGATTTTGAACTAATAAACCCTGGTTAGAAACAGGTCGTAGCATAGTCCTGAGAAAGGCTTGCTTTTTCATGATAACAGTTGGAGAAGGCACAATGCCTTCGAGGTTTAAAAAAGACATGGTCATAATAAGAGGCTGATTACTTCTATAATTGTCAAAACATATGTCCCAACAATATTCAATAAATTGACGAAAATAAATGTTTTATTCTTAAAAGCAACATTCTGTGCTTTACACAGAGTAAACTATCTACACAATTACAGTGAAAAGGACAGAAAACAGTGAAGGTCAATTGACCTACAAGTCCTTAGCATTTTACCAACCTGATTTTGAAGTTTAAGTTAATGATGGATATTACCTCATCAATCATGTCATAGTGAGTTACCCCTGCCCCTCAGTTTGCCTAAACTCAACTATCTGGCAGTTTCTGCTAAGAGAGGGGCAAATTAGGCTGTGCCCCTGCTTGCTCTCCTATTTATGTCTGACTCATTGGTCTTTGTAATCCATCTGCTCCTACGAGGCTTTTTCTTTGAATGTTAATTCAGATTGTCTTTTCGTATAGCTTGGAACAATCTACGAAAGACAAACCTCTTTGTGGGTGAGAGCACATACTGTTAAAAACTTTATCTTGATTGGGAAGGTCATCATCCTCTTAGGCGGCTCGCTGACGCACGTTGAGAAAGGTCCGCTTTGCGGACATCTGAAAACTTACTTTAAAATTTGACAACTTTGCAGTCCCAAAGAACAACACCTGCTCTTTTTTCACTCAGGTAAGTTGGCGAGTTTTGCTATTCACATAGATGTTTGTTTAGATATTCATATACTCCCAGAAGCGTAAAATTGCATACAAAACAACAAATCAAAGTCTATGTAGCTAAAAGTCATCATGTCCTGAAAACTAAGCGTTACCAACTTTTCACAGATTTAATTTGGGGAAGATTCTTTTCTCTTTCCCCTAATGTCATAATTTATTCAATATCCCATTGGAGTTGATGATGGCCGGGTTAGGGTGGATAAACAGCAGCTTGCATGTTTAGTGGAATAGGCATGTCCATCCTACTGTTGAGCAAAAGACATTGGGTAGGGATTGGTTCTGCTTGAAGGCGCTCAATTTTCTGTGCTGAGCTATAAAGTGTTCTGATCAGGGCTATGCCGTGAATTAAGACCCTGAAATGTCTTTACCTTTTTAAGTATCAAGGTGGGAAGACCTCAACATTAGAGAATGCCAGAGTGACAAATAAAAGAAATGGCGGAAGACAGGTAGCACATGTGAAAGGAAAGGAAAGTCAGGAAAAAGAGAAAGATGGTGACAGCGTATGTATTGTCACCATCTCTTTCTCTTTTTCCAGGGAAGAAACATAGGGAAATGCAAATAGATGTACATGACTAAGAAATTTGGACAGAGCTCTAGTAAATGAAAGAAGGGCAGGTGTGAAAGCAAGAAATGGGAAAAAAACGAACATATCAATTGAAGTAACATTTATTGTCCAATGTGAGCTGACCTTCTTGTAGAATTTTATTTTATTTTAGGAATTGTGCTTTTATACAGTTGTTGTCATTTCTTTTAAATGTTTCTTAAAACTTTAATGACAGGAGATGTATATATTATAAATAATTGAGTGGGGAAGAAAAGGGGAAAGTAAATGAATGGAGGTCTTTTGGGGAATGTAGGCAGGAAGGGAAATAGAAAGGACTCTTATATTTGCCAATTTTCCATATGGGTGTGACTTTGTGGGGCGCAGTGTCTTTTTGTTGGAAGGCAATTAATATACACAGAAGATAAAGTGCAATAATGTCACCTTCTCAGACTAGAGGGTATATCAGGGGTCCAAATGATCACCCTATCAGAATTTAGAGGAATAATTAACATTGAGCAAATAAGCCAGATTTATTCAAGAGGTTTCTAAAATATTTCCTGTTGCCTTTTCTTACTTCAGCCTGCTTGACCAAGAAAAGTACGATTTAGTGATAGGAGAATTTTAGAATCCAATCAGGCAGGGTCACCGAGCGCTTTCAGATGCTATATAGAGGCTGGGAGATCACACTTTTTCAACTAGAAGTATCCATGGGTTTCACAATACATTTTGGGAAACAAGTGGTGCCTGCTAATATTACAGAGGAACAAAATGACAGACCCAGGTAATTCAAGAGAAAATTGTTAATGTCATATAAAACATTGGTGATTTAGCAACTTTCAAAGCTGTGAACATTGGATGACAAACCTCAGCTTGTCCCTTTAACCACTGCGGGGTTTTGAACTAATAAACCCTGGTTAGAAACAGGTCGTAGCATAGCCCTGAGAAAGGCTTGCTTTTTCATGATGACAGTTGGAGAAGGCACAATGCCTTTGAGGTTTAAAAAAGACATGCTCATAATAAGAGGCCGTTTACTTCTATAATTGTCAAAACATATGTCCCAACAATATTCACTGAATTGACGAAAATAAATGTTTTATTCTTAAAAGCAACATTCTGTGCTTTACACGGAGTAAACTATGAACACAATTACAGTGAAAGGACAGAAAACAGGGAAGGTCAATTGACCTACAAGTCCTTAGCATTTTACATACCTGACTTTGAAGTTTAAGGTAATGATGGATATTACCTCATCAACCATGTTATAGTGAGTTACCCCTGCCCTTCAGTTTGCCTAAACTCAACTATCTGGCAGTTTCTGCTCAGAGAGGGTCAAATTAGGATGTGCCCCTGCTTGCTCTCCTATTTATGTCTGACTCATTGGTCTTTGTAATCCCTCTGCTCCTACGAGGCTTTTTCTTTGAATGTTAATTCAGATTGTCTTTTCCTATAGCTTGGAACAATCTACGAAAGACAAACCTCTTTGTGGGTGAGAGCACGTACTGTTAAAAACTTTATCTTGATTGAGACGGTCATCATCCTGTTAGGCGGCTCGGTGACGCACCTGGAGAAAGGTCCGCTTTGCGGACATCTGAAAACTTACTTTAAAATTTGACGACTTTGCAGTCCCAAAGAACAACACCTGCTCTATTTTCACACAGGTAAGTTGGCGACTTTTGCTATTCACATAGATGTTTGTTTAAATATTCATATTCTCGTAGAAGCGTAAAATTGCATACAAAACAACAGATCAAAGTCTATGTGCTAAGTCATCATGTCCTGAAAACTAAGCGTTACCAACTTTTCACAGATTTAATTTGGGGAAGATTCTTTTCTCTTTCCCCTAATGTCATAATTTATTCAATATCCCATTGGAGTTGATGATGGCCGGGTTAGGGTGGATAAACAGCAGCTTGCATGTTTAGTGGAATAGGCATGTCCATCCTACTGTTGAGCAAAAGACATTGGGTAGGGATTTGTTCTGCTTGAAGGCGCTCAATTTTCTGTGCTGAGCTATAAAGTGTTCTGATCAGGGCTATGCCGTGAATTAAGACCCTGAAATGTCTTTACCTTTTTAAGTATCAAGGTGGGAAGACCTCAACATTAGAGAATGCCAGAGTGACAAATAAAAGAAATGGCAGAAGACAGGTAGCACATGTGAAAGGAAAGGAAAGTCAGGAAAAAGAGAAAGATGGTGACAGCGTATGTATTGTCACCATCTCTTTCTCTTTTTCCAGGGAAGAAACATAGGGAAATGCAAATAGATGTACATGACTAAGAAATTTGGACAGAGCTCTAGTAAATGAAAGAAGGGCAGGTGTGAAAGCAAGAAATGGGAAAAAAACGAACATATCAATTGAAGTAACATTTATTGTCCAATGTGAGCTGACCTTCTTGTAGAATTTTATTTTATTTTAGGAATTGTGCTTTTATACAGTTGTTGTCATTTCTTTTAAATGTTTCTTAAAACTTTAATGACAGGAGATGTATATATTATAAATAATTGAGTGGGGAAGAAAAGGGGAAAGTAAATGAATGGAGGTCTTTTGGGGAATGTAGGCAGGAAGGGAAATAGAAAGGACTCTTATATTTGCCAATTTTCCATATGGGTGTGACTTTTTGGGGCGCAGTGTCTTTTTGTTGGAAGGCAATTAATATACACAGAAGATAAAGTGCAATAATGTCACCTTCTCAGAATAGAGGGTATATCAGGGGTCCAAATGATCACCCTATCAGAATTTAGAGGAATAATTAACATTGAGCAAATAAGCCAGATTTATTCAAGAGGTTTCTAAAATATTTCCTGTTGCCTTTTCTTACTTCAGCCTGCTTGACCAAGAAAAGTACGATTTAGTGATAGGAGAATTTTAGAATCCAATCAGGCAGGGTCACCGAGCGCTTTCAGATGCTATATAGAGGCTGGGAGATCACACTTTTTCAACTAGAAGTATCCATGGGTTTCACAATACATTTTGGGAAACAAGTGGTGCCTGATAATATTACAGAGGAACAAAATGACAGACCCAGGTAATTCAAGAGAAAATTGTTAATGTCATATAAAACATTGGTGATTTAGCAACTTTCAAAGCTGTGAACATTGGATGACAAACCTCAGCTTGTCCCTTTAACCACTGCGGGGTTTTGAACTAATAAACCCTGGTTAGAAACAGGTCGTAGCATAGTCCTGAGAAAGGCTTGCTTTTTCATGATGACAGTTGGAGAAGGCACAATGCCTTTGAGGTTTAAAAAAGACATGCTCATAATAAGAGCCCGTTTACTTCTATAATTGTCAAAACATATGTCCCAACAATATTCACTGAATTGACGAAAATAAATGTTTTATTCTTAAAAGCAACATTCTGTGCTTTACACGGAGTAAACTATGAACACAATTACAGTGAAAGGACAGAAAACAGGGAAGGTCAATTGACCTACAAGTCCTTAGCATTTTACATACCTGACTTTGAAGTTTAAGGTAATGATGGATATTACCTCATCAACCATGTTATAGTGAGTTACCCCTGCCCTTCAGTTTGCCTAAACTCAACTATCTGGCAGTTTCTGCTCAGAGAGGGTCAAATTAGGATGTGCCCCTGCTTGCTCTCCTATTTATGTCTGACTCATTGGTCTTTGTAATCCCTCTGCTCCTACGAGGCTTTTTCTTTGAATGTTAATTCAGATTGTCTTTTCCTATAGCTTGGAACAATCTACGAAAGACAAACCTCTTTGTGGGTGAGAGCACGTACTGTTAAAAACTTTATCTTGATTGAGACGGTCATCATCCTGTTAGGCGGCTCGCTGACGCACCTGGAGAAAGGTCCGCTTTGCGGACATCTGAAAACTTACTTTAAAATTTGACGACTTTGCAGTCCCAAAGAACAACACCTGCTCTATTTTCACTCAGGTAAGTTGGCGACTTTTGCTATTCACATAGATGTTTGTTTAAATATTCATATTCTCGTAGAAGCGTAAAATTGCATACAAAACAACAGATCAAAGTCTATGTGCTAAGTCATCATGTCCTGAAAACTAAGCGTTACCAACTTTTCACAGATTTAATTTGGGGAAGATTATTTTCTCTCTCCCCTAATGTCATAATTTATTCAATATCCCATTGGAGTTGATGATGGCAGGGTTAGGGTGGATAAACAGCAGTTTGCATGTTTAGTGGAATAGACATGTCCATCCTACTGTTGAGCAAAAGACATTGGGTAGGGATTGGTTCTGCTTGAAGGCGCTCAATTTCCTGTGCTGAGCTATAAAGTGTTCTGATCAGGGCTATGCCGTGAATTAAGACCCTGAAATGTCTTTACCTTTTTAAGTATCAAGGTGGGAAGACCTCAACATTAGAGAATGCCAGAGTGACAAATGAAAGAAATGGTGGAAGACAGGGAGCACATGTGAATGGAAGTAAAGTCAGGAAAAAGAGAGAGATGGTGAGAGCGCATGTATTGTCACCAGCTCTTTCTCTTTTTCCAGGGAAGAAACATAGGGAAATGCAAATAGAGGTACATGACTAAGAAATTTGGACAGAGCTCTAGTAAATGAAAGAAGGGCAGGTGTGAAAGCAAGAAATGGGAAAAAATCGAACATATCAATTGAAGTAAAATTTATTGTCCAATGTGAGCTGACCGTCTTGTAGAATTTTATTTTATTTTAGGAATTGTGCTTTTATACAGTTGTTGTCATTTCTTTTATATGTTTCTTAAAACTTTAATGACAGGACATGTATGTATTATAAATAATTGAGTGGGGAAGAAAAGGGGAAAGTAAATTAATGGAGGTCTTTTGGGGAATGTAGGCAGGAAGGGAAATAGAAAGGACTCTTATATTTGCCAATTTTCCATATGGGTGTGACTTTTTGGGGCGCAGTGTCTTTTTGTTGGAAGGCAATTAATATACACAGAAGATAAAGTGCAATAATGCCACCTTCTCAGAATAGAGGGTATATCAGGGGTCCAAATGATCACCCTATCAGAATTTAGAGGAATAATTAACTTTGAGCAAATAAGCCAGATTTATTAAGGAGGTTTTTAAAATATTTCCTGTTGCCTTTCTTACTTTAGACTGCTTGACCAAGAAAAGTACGATTTAGTGATAGGAGAATTTTAGAATCCAATCAGGCAAGGACACTGAGCGCTTTCAGATGCTACATAGAGGCTGGGAGATCACACTTTTTTAACTGGAAGTATCCATGGGTTTCACAATACATTTTGGGAAACAAGTGGTGCCATTAATATTACAAAGGAACAAAATGACAGAACCAGGTAATTGAAGAGAACATTGTTAATGTCATATAAAACATTGTGGTTATTTAGCAACTTTCAATGCTGTGAACATTGGATGACAAACCTCAGCTTGTCCCTTTAACCACTGCGTGATTTTGAACTAATAAACCCTGGTTAGAAACAGGTCATAGCATAGTCCTGAGAAAGGCTTGCTTTTTCATGATAACAGTTGGAGAAGGCACAATGCCTTCGAGGTTTAAAAAAGACATGGTCATAATAAGAGGCTGATTACTTCTATAATTGTGAAAACATATGTCCCAACAATATTCAATAAATTGACGAAAATAAATGTTTTATTCTTAAAAGCAACATTCTGTGCTTTACACAGAGTAAACTATCAACACAATTACAGTGAAAAGGACAGAAAACAGTGAAGGTCAATTGACCTACAAGTCCTTAGCATTTTACCAACCTGACTTTGAAGTTTAAGTTAATGATGGATATCACCTCATCAATCATGTCATAGTGAGTTACCCCTGCCCCTCAGTTTGCCTAAACTCAACTATCTCGCAGTTTCTGCTCAGAGAGGGGCAAATTAGGCTGTGCCCCTGCTTGCTCTCCTATTTATGTCTGACTCATTGGTCTTTGTAATCCATCTGCTCCTACGAGGCTTTTTCTTTGAATGTTAATTCAGATTGTCTTTTCGTATAGCTTGGAACAATCTACGAAAGACAAACCTCTTTGTGGGTGAGAGCACGTACTGTTAAAAACTTTCTCTTGATTGGGAAGGTCATCATCCTCTTAGGCGGCTCGCTGACGCAAGTTGAGAAAGGTCCGCTTTGCGGACATCTGAAAACTTACTTTAAAATTTGACAACTTTGCAGTCTCAAAGAACAACACCTGCTTTTTTTTCACTCAGGTAAGATGGCGAGTTTTGCTATTCACATAGGTGTTTGTTTAGATATTCATATACTCCCAGAAGCGTAAAATTGCATACAAAACAACAAATCAAAGTCTATGTAGCTAAAAGTCATCATGTCCTGAAAACTAAGCGTTACCAACTTTTCACAGATTTAATTTGGGGAAGATTCTTTTCTCTTTCCCCTAATGTCATAATTTATTCAATATCCCATTGGAGTTGATGATGGCCGGGTTAGGGTGGATAAACAGCAGTTTGCATGTTTAGTGGAATAGGCATGTCCATCCTACTGTTGAGCAAAAGACATTGGGTAGGGATTGGTTCTGCTTGAAGGCGCTCAATTTTCTGTGCTGAGCTATAAAGTGTTCTGATCAGGGCTATGCTGAGAATTAAGACCCTGAAATGTCTTTACCTTTTTAAGTATCAAGGTGGGAAGACCTCAACATTAGAGAATGCCAGTGACAAATAAAAGAAATGGCGGAAGACAGGTAGCACATGTGAAAGGAAAAGAAAGTCAGGAAAAAGAGAAAGATGGTGACAGCGTATGTATTGTCACCATCTCTCTCTTTTTCCAGGGAAGAAACATGGGGAAATGCAAATAGATGTACATGACTAAGAAATTTGGACAGAGCTCTAGTAAATGAAAGAAGGGCAGGTGTGAAAGCAAGAAATGGGAAAAAAACGAACATATCAATTGAAGTAAAATTTATTGTCCAATGTGAGCTGAGCTTCTTGTAGAATTTTATTTTATTTTAGGAATTGTGCTTTTATACAGTTGTTGTCATTTCTTTTAAATGTTTCTTAAAACTTTAATGACAGGAGATGTATATATTATAAATAATTGAGTGGGGAAGAAAAGGGGAAAGTAAATGAATGGAGGTCTTTCGGGGAATGTAGGCAGGAAGGGAAATAGAAAGGACTCTTATATTTGCCAATTTTCCATATGGGTGTGACTTTTTGGGGCGCAGTGTCTTTTTGTTGGAAGGCAATTAATATACACAGAAGATAAAGTGCAATAATGTCACCTTCTCAGAATAGAGGGTATATCAAGGGTCCAAATGATCACCCTATCAGAATTTAGAGGAATAATTAACATTGAGCAAATAAGCCAGATTTATTCAAGAGGTTTCTAAAATATTTCCTGTTGCCTTTTCTTACTTCAGCCTGCTTGACTAAGAAAAGTACGATTTAGTGATAGGAGAATTTTAGAATCCAATCAGGCAGGGTCACCGAGCGCTTTCAGATGCTATATAGAGGCTGGGAGATCACACTTTTTCAACTAGAAGTATCCATAGGTTTCACAATACATTTTGGGAAACAAGTGGTGCCTGATAATATTACAGAGGAACAAAATGACAGACCCAGGTAATTGAAGAGAACATTGTTAATGTCATATAAAACATTGTGGTGATTTAGCAACTTTCAAAGCTGTGAACATTGGATGACAAACCTCAGCTTGTCCCTTTCACCACTGCGGGGTTTTGAACTAATAAACCCTGGTTAGAAACAGGTCGTAGCATAGTCCTGAGAAAGGCTTGCTTTTTCATGATAACAGTTGGAGAAGGCACAATGCCTTTGAGGTTTGAAAAAGACATGCTCATAATAAGACGCCGTTTACTTCTATAATTGTCAAAACATATGTCCCAACAATATTCACTAAATTGACGAAAATAAATGTTTTATTCTTAAAAGCAACATTCTGTGCTTTACACGGAGTAAACTATGAACACAATTACAGTGAAAGGGCAGAAAACAGGGAAGGTCAATTGACCTACAAGTCCTTAGCATTTTACATACCTGACTTTGAAGTTTAAGTTAATGATGTATATTACCTCATCAACCATGTCATAGTGAGTTACCCCTGCCCTTCAGTTTGCCTAAACTCAACTATCTGGCAGTTTCTGCTCAGAGAGGGGCAAATTAGGCTGTGCCCCTGCTTGCTCTCCTATTTATGTCTGACTCATTGGTCTTTGTAATCCATCTGCTCCTACAAGGCTTTTTCTTTGAGTGTTAATTCAGATTGTCTTTTCGTATAGCTTGGAACAATCTACGAAAGACAAACGTCTTTGTGGATGAGAGCACGTACTGTTAAAAACTTTATCTTGATTGGGAAGGTCATCATCCTCTTAGGCGGCTCGCTGACGCACGTTGAGAAAGGTCCGCTTTGCGGACATCTGAAAACTTACTTTAAAATTTGACAACTTTGCAGTCCCAAAGAACAACACCTGCTCTTTTTTCACTCAGGTAAGTTGGCGAGTTTTGCTATTCACATAGATGTTTGTTTAGATATTCACATACTCCCAGAAGCGTAAAATTGCATACAAAACAACAAATCAAAGTCTATGTAGCTAAAAGTCATCATGTCCTGAAAACTAAGCGTTACCAACTTTTCACAGATTTAATTTGGGGAAGATTCTTTTCTCTTTCCCCTAATGTCATAATTTATTCAATATCCCATTGGAGTTGATGATGGCAGGGTTAGGGTGGATAAACAGCAGTTTGCATGTTTAGTGGAATAGACATGTCCATCCTACTGTTGAGCAAAAGACATTGGGTAGGGATTGGTTCTGCTTGAAGGCGCTCAATTTCCTGTGCTGAGCTATAAAGTGTTCTGATCAGGGCTATGCCGTGAATTAAGACCCTGAAATGTCTTTACCTTTTTAAGTATCAAGGTGGGAAGACCTCAACATTAGAGAATGCCAGAGTGAGAAATGAAAGAAATGGCGGAAGACAGGGAGCACATGTGAAAGGAAAGGAAAGTCAGGAAAAAGAGAGAGATGGTGACAGTCCATGTATTGTCACCAGCTCTTTCTCTTTTTCCAGGGAAGAAACATAGGGAAATGCAAATAGATGTACATGACTAAGAAATTTGGACAGAGCTCTAGTAAATGAAAGAAGGGCAGGTGTGAAAGCAAGAAATGGGAAAAAATCGAACATATCAATTGAAGTAAAATTTATTGTCCAATGTGAGCGACCGTCTTGTAGAATTTTATTTTATTTTAGGAATTGTGCTTTTATACAGTTGTTGTCATTTCTTTTATATGTTTCTTAAAACTTTAATGACAGGACATGTATGTATTATAAATAATTGAGTGGGGAAGAAAAGGGGAAAGTAAATTAATGGAGGTCTTTCGGGGAATGTAGGCAGGATGGGAAATAGAAAGGACTCTTATATTTGCCAATTTTCCATATGGGTGTGACTTTTTGGGGCGCAGTGTCTTTTTGTTGGAAGGCAATTAATATACACAGAAGATAAAGTGCAATAATGCCACCTTCTCAGAATAGAGGGTATATCAGGGGTCCAAATGATCACCCTATCAGAATTTAGAGGAATAATTAACTTATTAAGGAGGTTTTTAAAATATTTCCTGTTGCCTTTCTTACTTTAGACTGCTTGACCAAGAAAAGTACGATTTAGTGATAGGAGAATTTTAGAATCCAATCAGGCAAGGACACTGAGCGCTTTCAGATGCTACATAGAGGCTGGGAGATCACACTTTTTTAACTAGAAGTATCCATGGGTTTCACAATACATTTTGGGAAACAAGTGGTGCCATTAATATTACAGAGGAACAAAATGACAGACCCAGGTAATTGAAGAGAACATTGTTAATGTCATATAAAACATTGTGGTTATTTAGCAACTTTCAATGCTGTGAACATTGGATGACAAACCTCAGCTTGTCCCTTTAACCACTGCGTGATTTTGAACTAATAAACCCTGGTTAGAAACAGGTCGTAGCATAGTCCTGAGAAAGGCTTGCTTTTTCATGATAACAGTTGGAGAAGGCACAATGCCTTTGAGGTTTAAAAAAGACATGGTCATAATAAGAGGCTGATTACTTCTATAATTGTCAAAACATATGTCCCAACAATATTCAATAAATTGACGAAAATAAATGTTTTATTCTTAAAAGCAACATTCTGTGCTTTACACAGAGTAAACTATCAACACAATTACAGTGAAAAGGACAGAAAACAGTGAAGGTCAATTGACCTACAAGTCCTTAGCATTTTACCAACCTGACTTTGAAGTTTAAGTTAATGATGGATATTACCTCATCAATCATGTCATAGTGAGTTACCCCTGCCCCTCAGTTTGCCTAAACTCAACAATCTGGCAGTTTCTGCTCAGAGAGGGGCAAATTAGGCTGTGCCCCTGCTTGCTCTCCTATTTATGTCTGACTCATTGGTCTTTGTAATCCATCTGCTCCTACGAGGCTTTTTCTTTGAATGTTAATTCAGATTGTCTTTTCGTATAGCTTGGAACAATCTTCAAAAGACAAACCTCTTTGTGGGTGAGAGCACGTACTGTTAAAAACTTTATCTTGATTGGGAAGGTCATCATCATCTTAGGCGGCTCGCTGGCGCACGTTGAGAAAGGTCCGCTTTGCGGACATCTGAAAACTTACTTTAAAATTTGACAACTTTGCAGTCCCAAAGAACAACACCTGCTCTTTTTTCACTCAGGTAAGTTGGCGAGTTTTGCTATTCACATAGATGTTTGTTTAGATATTCATATACTCCCAGAAGCGTAAAATTGCATACAAAACAACAATTCAAAGTCTATGTAGCTAAAAGTCATCATGTCCTGAAAACTAAGCGTTACCAACTTTTCACAGATTTAATTTGGGGAAGATTCTTTTCTCTTTCCCCTAATGTCATAATTTATTCAATATCCCATTGGAGTTGATGATGGCCGGGTTAGGGTGGATAAACAGCAGTTTGCATGTTTAGTGGAATAGGCATGTCCATCCTACTGTTGAGCAAAAGACATTGGGTAGGGATTGGTTCTGCTTGAAGGCGCTCAATTTTCTGTGCTGAGCTATAAAGTGTTCTGATCAGGGCTATGCCGTGAATTAAGACCCTGAAATGTCTTTACCTTTATAAGTATCAAGGTGGGAAAACCTCAACATTAGAGAATGCCAGAGTGACAAATAAAAGAAATGGCGGAAGACAGGTAGCACATGTGAAAGGAAAGGAAAGTCAGGAAAAAGAGAAAGATGGTGACAGCGTATGTATTGTCACCATCTCTTTCTCTTTTTCCAGGGAAGAAACGTAGGGAAATGCAAATAGATGTACATGACTAAGAAATTTGGACAGAGCTCTAGTAAATGAAAGAAGGGCAGGTGTGAAAGCAAGAAATGGGAAAAAAACGAACATATCAATTGAAGTAAAATTTATTGTCCAATGTGAGCTGACCTTCTTGTAGAATTTTATTTTAGGAATTGTGCTTTTATACAGTTGTTGTCATTTCTTTTCAATGTTTCTTAAAACTTTAATGACAGGAAATGTATATATTATAAATAATTGAGTGGGGAAGAAAAGGGGAAAGTAAATGAATGGAGGTCTTTCGGGGAATGTAGGCAGGAAGGGAAATAGAAAGGACTCTTATATTTGCCAATTTTCCATATGGGTGTGACTTTTTGGGGCGCAGTGTCTTTTTGTTGGAAGGCAATTAATATACACAGAAGATAAAGTGCAATAATGTCACCTTCTCAGAATAGAGGGTATATCAGGGGTCCAAATGATCACCCTATCAGAATTTAGAGGAATAATTAACATTGAGCAAATAAGCCAGATTTATTCAAGAGGTTTCTAAAATATTTCCTGTTGCCTTTTCTTACTTCAGCCTGCTTGACCAAGAAAAGTACGATTTAGTGATAGGAGAATTTTAGAATCCAATCAGGCAGGGTCACCGAGCGCTTTCAGATGCTATATAGAGGCTGGGAGATCACACTTTTTCAACTAGAAGTATCCATGGGTTTCACAATACATTTTGGGAAACAAGTGGTGCCTGATAATATTACAGAGGAACAAAATGACAGACCCAGGTAATTGAAGAGAACATTGTTAATGTCATATAAAACATTGTGGTGATTTAGCAACTTTCAAAGCTGTGAACATTGGATGACAAACCTCAGCTTGTCCCTTTACCCACTGCGTGGTTTTGAACTAATAAACCCTGGTTAGAAACAGGTCGTAGCATAGTCCTGAGAAAGGCTTGCTTTTTCATGATAACAGTTGAAGGCACAATGCCTTTGAGGTTTAAAAAAGACATGCTCATAATAAGAGGCCGTTTACTTCTATAATTGTCAAAACATATGTCCCAACAATATTCACTGAATTGACGAAAATAAATGTTTTATTCTTAAAAGCAACATTCTGTGCTTTACACGTAGTAAACTATGAACACAATTACAGTGAAAGGACAGAAAACAGGGAAGGTCAATTGACCTACAAGTCCTTAGCATTTTACATACCTGACTTTGAAGTTTAAGTTAATGATGGATATTACCTCATCAACCATGTCATAGTGAGTTACCCCTGCCCTTCAGTTTGCCTAAACTCAACTATCTGGCAGTTTCTGCTCAGAGAGGGGCAAATTAGGATGTGCCCCTGCTTGCTCTCCTATTTATGTCTGACTCATTGGTCTTTGTAATCCCTCTGCTCCTACGAGGCTTTTTCTTTGAATGTTAATTCAGATTGTCTTTTCCTATAGCTTGGAACAATCTACGAAAGACAAACCTCTTTGTGGGTGAGAGCACGTACTGTTAAAAACTTTATCTTGATTGAGACGGTCATCATCCTGTTAGGCGGCTCGCTGACGCACGTGGAGAAAGGTCCGCTTTGCGGACATCTGAAAACTTACTTTAAAATTTGACGACTTTGCAGTCCCAAAGAACAACACCTGCTCTATTTTCACTCAGGTAAGTTGGCGACTTTTGCTATTCACATAGATGTTTGTTTAGATATTCATATACTCCTAGAAGCGTAAAATTGCATACAAAACAACAGATCAAAGTCTATGTGCTAAGTCATCATGTCCTGAAAACTAAGCGTTACCAACTTTTCACAGATTTAATTTGGGGAAGATTATTTTCTCTGTCCCCTAATGTCATAATTTATTCAATATCCCATTGGAGTTGATGATGGCAGGGTTAGGGTGGATAAACAGCAGTTTGCATGTTTAGTGGAATAGACATGTCCATCCTACTGTTGAGCAAAAGACATTGGGTAGGGATTGGTTCTGCTTGAAGGCGCTCAATTTCCTGTGCTGAGCTATAAAGTGTTCTGATCAGGGCTATGCCGTGAATTAAGACCCTGAAATGTCTTTACCTTTTTAAGTATCAAGGTGGGAAGACCTCAACATTAGAGAATGCCAGAGTGACAAATGAAAGAAATGGCGGAAGACAGGGAGCACATGTGAAAGGAAAGGAAAGTCAGGAAAAAGAGAGATGGTGACAGCGCATGTATTGTCACCAGCTCTTTCTCTTTTTCCAGGGAAGAAACATAGGGAAATGCAAATAGATGTACATGACTAAGAAATTTGGACAGAGCTCTAGTAAATGAAAGAAGGGCAGGTGTGAAAGCAAGAAATGGGAAAAAAACGAACATATCAATTGAAGTAAAATTTATTGTCCAATGTGAGCTGACCGTCTCGTAGAATTTTATTTTATTTTAGGAATTGTGCTTTTATACAGTTGTTGTCATTTCTTTTATATGTTTCTTAAAACTTTAATGACAGGACATGTATGTATTATAAATAATTGAGTGGGGAAGAAAAGGGGAAAGTAAATTAATGGAGGTCTTTCGGGGAATGTAGGCAGGAAGGGAAATAGAAAGGACTCTTATATTTGCCAATTTTCCATATGGGTGTGACTTTTTGGGGCGCAGTGTCTTTTTGTTGGAAGGCAATTAATATACACAGAAGATAAAGTGCAATAATGCCACCTTCTCAGAATAGAGGGTATATCAGGGGTCCAAATGATCACCCTATCTGAATTTAGAGGAATAATTAACTTTGAGCAAATAAGCCAGATTTATTAAGGAGGTTTTTAAAATATTTCCTGTTGCCTTTCTTACTTTAGACTGCTTGACCAAGAAAAGTACGATTTAGTGATAGGAGAATTTTAGAATCCAATCAGGCAAGGACACTGAGCGCTTTCAGATGCTACATAGAGGCTGGGAGATCACACTTTTTTAACTAGAAGTATCCATGGGTTTCACAATACATTTTGGGAAACAAGTGGTGCCATTAATATTACAGAGGAACAAAATGACAGACCCAAGTAATTGAAGAGAACATTGTTAATGTCATATAAAACATTGTGGTTATTTAGCAACTTTCAATGCTGTGAACATTGGATGACAAACCTCAGCTTGTCCCTTTAACCACTGCGTGATTTTGAACTAATAAACCCTGGTTAGAAACAGGTCGTAGCATAGTCCTGAGAAAGGCTTGCTTTTTCATGATAACAGTTGGAGAAGGCACAATGCCTTTGAGGTTTAAAAAAGACATGGTCATAATAAGAGGCTGATTACTTCTATAATTGTCAAAACATATGTCCCAACAATATTCAATAAATTGACGAAAATAAATGTTTTATTCTGAAAAGCAACATTCTGTGCTTTACACAGAGTAAACTATCAACACAATTACAGTGAAAAGGACAGAAAACAGTGAAGGTCAATTGACCTACAAGTCCTTAGCATTTTACCAACCTGACTTTGAAGTTTAAGTTAATGATGGATATTACCTCATCAATCATGTCATAGTGAGTTACCCCTGCCCCTCAGTTTGCCTAAATTCAACTATCTGGCAGTTTCTGCTCAGAGAGGGGCAAATTAGGCTGTGCCCCTGCTTGCTCTCCTATTTATGTCTGACTCATTGGTCTTTGTAATCCATCTGCTCCTACTAGGCTTTTTCTTTGAATGTTAATTCAGATTGTCTTTTCGTATAGCTTGGAACAATCTACGAAAGACAAACCTCTTTGTGGGTGAGAGCACGTACTGTTAAAAACTTTATCTTGATTGAGAAGGTCATCATCCTCTTAGGCGGCTCGCTGACGCACGTTGAGAAAGGTCCGCTTTGCGGACATCTGAAAACTTACTTTAAAATTTGACAACTTTGCAGTCCCAAAGAACAACACCTGCTCTTTTTTCACTCAGGTAAGTTGGCGAGTTTTGCTATTCACATAGATGTTTGTTTAGATATTCATATACTCCCAGAAGCGTAAAATTGCATACAAAACAACAAATCAAAGTCTATGTAGCTAAAAGTCATCATGTCCTGAAAACTAAGCGTTACCAACTTTTCACAGATTTAATTTGGGGAAGATTCTTTTCTCTTTCCCCTAATGTCATAATTTATTCAATATCCCATTGGAGTTGATGATGGCCGGGTTAGGGTGGATAAACAGCAGTTTGCATGTTTAGTGGAATAGGCATGTCCATCCTACTGTTGAGCAAAAGACATTGGGTAGGGATTGGTTCTGCTTGAAGGCGCTCAATTTTCTGTGCTGAGCTATAAAGTGTTCTGATCAGGGCTATGCCGTGAATTAAGACCCTGAAATGTCTTTACCTTTTTAAGTATCAAGGTGGGAAGACCTCAACATTAGAGAATGCCAGAGTGACAAATAAAAGAAATGGCGGAAGACAGGTAGCACATGTGAAAGGAAAGGAAAGTCAGTAAAAAGAGAAAGATGGTGACAGCGTATGTATTGTCACCATCTCTTTCTCTTTTTCCAGGAAAGAAACATAGGGAAATGCAAATAGATGTACATGACTAAGAAATTTGGACAGAGCTCTAGTAAATGAAAGAAGGGCAGGTGTGAAAGCAAGATATGGGAAAAAAACGAACATATCATTTGAAGTAAAATTTATTGTCCAATGTGAGCTGACCTTCTTGTAGAATTTTATTTTATTTTAGGAATTGTGCTTTTATACAGTTGTTGTCATTTCTTTTAAATGTTTCTTAAAACTTTAATGACAGGAGATGTATATATTATAAATAATTGAGTGGGGAAGAAAAGGGGAAAGTAAATGAATGGAGGTCTTTCGGGGAATGTAGGCAGGAAGGGAAATAGAAAGGACTCTTATATTTGCCAATTTTCCATATGGGTGTGACTTTTTGGGGCGCAGTGTCTTTTTGTTGGAAGGCAATTAATATACACAGAAGATAAAGTGCAATAATGTCACCTTCTCAGAATAGAGGGTATATCAGGGGTCCAAATGATCACCCTATCAGAATTTAGAGGAATAATTAACATTGAGCAAATAAGCCAGATTTATTCAAGAGGTTTCTAAAATATTTCCTGTTGCCTTTTCTTACTTCAGCCTGCTTGACCAAGAAAAGTACGATTTAGTGATAGGAGAATTTTGGAATCCAATCAGGCAGGGTCACCGAGCGCTTTCAGATGTATATAGAGGCTGGGAGATCACACTTTTTCAACTAGAAGTATCCATGGGTTTCACAATACATTTTGGGAAACAAGTGGTGCCTGATAATATTACAGAGGAACAAAATGACAGACCCAGGTAATTGAAGAGAACATTGTTAATGTCATATAAAACATTGTGGTGATTTAGCAACTTTCAAAGCTGTGAACATTGGATGACAAACCTCAGCTTGTCCCTTTAACCACTGCGGGGTTTTGAACTAATAAACCCTGGTTAGAAACAGGTCGTAGCATAGTCCTGAGAAAGGCTTGCTTTTTCATGATAACAGTTGGAGAAGGCACAATGCCTTTGAGGTTTAAAAAAGACATGCTCATAATAAGAGGCCGTTTACTTCTATAATTGTCAAAACATATGTCCCAACAATATTCACTGAATTGACGAAAATAAATGTTTTATTCTTAAAAGCAACATTCTGTGCTTTACACGGAGTAAACTATGAACACAATTACAGTGAAAGGACAGAAAACAGGGAAGGTCAATTGACCTACAAGTCCTTAGCATTTTACATACCTGACTTTGAAGTTTAAGTTAATGATGGATATTACCTCATCAACCATGTCATAGTGAGTTACCCCTGCCCTTCAGTTTGCCTAAACTCAACTATCTGGCAGTTTCTGCTCAGAGAGGGGCAAATTAGGATGTGCCCCTGCTAGCTCTCCTATTTATGTCTGACTCATTGGTCTTTGTAATCCCTCTGCTCCTACGAGGCTTTTTCTTTGAATGTTAATTCAGATTGTCTTTTCCTCTAGCTTGGAACAATCTACGAAAGACAAACCTCTTTGTGGGTGAGAGCACGTACTGTTAAAAACTTTATCTTGATTGAGACGGTCATCATCCTGTTAGGCGGCTCGCTGACGCACATGGAGAAAGGTCCGCTTTGCGGACATCTGAAAACTTACTTTAAAATTTGACGACTTTGCAGTCCCAAAGAACAACACCTGCTCTATTTTCACTCAGGTAAGTTGGCGACTTTTGCTATTCACATAGATGTTTGTTTAGATATTCATATACTCCTAGAAGCGTAAAATTGCATACAAAACAACAGATCAAAGTCTATGTGCTAAGTCATCATGTCCTGAAAACTAAGCGTTACCAACTTTTCACAGATTTAATTTGGGGAAGATTCTTTTCTCTTTCCCCTAATGTCATAATTTATTCAATATCCCATTGGAGTTGATGATGGCCGGGTTAGGGTGTATAAACAGCAGCTTGCATGTTTAGTGGAATAGGCATGTCCTTCCTACTGTTGAGCAAAATACATTGGGTAGGGATTGGTTCTGCTTGAAGGCGCTCAATTTTCTGTGCTGAGCTATAAAGTGTTCTGATCAGGGCTATGCCGTGAATTAAGACAATGAAATGTCTTTACCTTTTTAAGTATCAAGGTGGGAAGACCTCAACATTAGAGAATGCCAGAGTGACAAATAAAAGAAATGGCGGAAGACAGGGAGCACATGTGAAAGGAAAGGAAAGTCAGGAAAAAGAGAAAGATGGTGACAGCGTATGTATTGTCACCATCTCTTTCTCTTTTTCCAGGGAAGAAACATAGGGAAATGCAAATAGATGTACATGAATAAGAAATTTGGACAGAGTTCTAGTAAATGAAAGAAGGGCAGGTGTGAAAGCAAGAAATGGGAAAAAAACGAACATATCATTTGAAGTAAAATTTATTGTCCAATGTGAGCTGACCTTCTTGTAGAATTTTATTTTATTTTAGGAATTGTGCTTTTATACAGTTGTTGTCATTTCTTTTAAATGTTTCTTAAAACTTTAATGACAGGAGATGTATATATTATAAATAATTGAGTGGGGAAGAAAAGGGGAAAGTAAATGAATGGAGGTCTTTCGGGGAATATAGGCAGGAAGGGAAATAGAAAGGACTCTTATATTTGCCAATTTTCCATATGGGTGTGACTTTTTGGGGCGCAGTGTCTTTTTGTTGGAAGGCAATTAATATACACAGAAGATAAAGTGCAATAACGTCACCTTCTCAGAATAGAGGGTATATCAGGGGTCCAAATGATCACCCTATCAGAATTTAGAGGAATAATTAACATTGAGCAAATAAGCCAGATTTATTCAAGAGGTTTCTAAAATATTTCCTGTTGCCTTTTCTTACTTCAGCCTGCTTGACCAAGAAAAGTACGATTTAGTGATAGGAGAATTTTAGAATCCAATCAGGCAGGGTCACTGAGCGCTTTCAGATGCTATATAGAGGCTGGGAGATCACACTTTTTCAACTAGAAGTATCCATGGGTTTCACAATACATTTTGGGAAACAAGTGGTGCCTGATAATATTACAGAGGAACAAAATGACAGACCCAGGTAATTGAAGAGAACATTGTTAATGTCATATAAAACATTGTGGTGATTTAGCAACTTTCAAAGCTGTGAACATTGGATGACAAACCTCAGCTTGTCCCTTTAACCACTGCGGGGTTTTGAACTAATAAACACTGGTTAGAAACAGGTCGTAGCATAGTCCTGAGAAAGGCTTGCTTTTTCATGATAACAGTTGGAGAAGGCACAATGCCTTTGAGGTTTAAAAAAGACATGCTCATAATAAGAGGCCGTTTACTTCTATAATTGTCAAAACATATGTCCCAACAATTTTCAATAAATTGACGAAAATAAATGTTTTATTCTGAAAAGCAACATTCTGTGCTTTACACAGAGTAAACTATGAACACAATTACAGTGAAAGGACAGAAAACAGGGAAGGTCAATTGACCTACAAATCCTTAGCATTTTACATACCTGACTTTGAAGTTTAAGTTAATGATGGATATTACCTCATCAACCATGTCATAGTGAGTTACCCCTGCCCTTCAGTTTGCCTAAAC
This sequence comes from Pleurodeles waltl, assembly GCF_031143425.1. Classification (NCBI taxonomy): domain Eukaryota; kingdom Metazoa; phylum Chordata; class Amphibia; order Caudata; family Salamandridae; genus Pleurodeles; species Pleurodeles waltl. Next base: position 1,129,344,748 of record NC_090444.1, on the reverse strand, counting down.
TCAACTATCTGGCAGTTTCTGCTCAGAGAGGGGCAAATTAGGCTGTGCCCCTGCTTGCTCTCCTATTTATGTCTGACTCATTGGTCTTTGTAATCCATCTGCTCCTACGAGGCTTTTTCTTTGAATGTTAATTCAGATTGTCTTTTCGTATAGCTTGGAACAATCTACGAAAGACAAACCTCTTTGTGGGTGAGAGCACGTACTGTTAAAAACTTTATCTTGATTCGGAAGGTCATCATCCTCTTAGGCGGCTCGCTGATGCACGTTGAGAAAGGTCCGCTTTGCGGACATCTGAAAACTTACTTTAAAATTTTACAACTTTGCAGTCCCAAAGAACAACACCTGCTCTTTTTTCACTCAGGTAATTTTTGCTATTCACATAGATGTTTGTTTAGATATTCATATACTCCCAGAAGCGTAAAATTGCATACAAAACAACAAATCAAAGTCTATGTAGCTAAAAGTCATCATGTCCTGAAAATTAAGCGTTACCAACTTTTCACAGATTTAATTTGGGGAAGATTCTTTTCTCTTTCCCCTAATGTCATAATTTATTCAATATCCCATTGGAGTTGATGATGGCCGGGTTAGGGTGGATAAACAGCAGCTTGCATGTTTAGTGGAATAGGCATGTCCATCCTACTGTTGAGGAAAAGACATTGGGTAGGGATTGGTTCTGCTTGAAGGCGCTCAATTTTCTGTGCTGAGCTATAAAGTGTTTTGATCAGGGCTATGCCGTGAATTAAGACCCTGAAATGTCTTTACCTTTTTAAGTATCAAGGTGGGAAGACCTCAACATTAGAGAATGCCAGAGTGACAAATAAAAGAAATGGCGGAAGACAGGTAGCACATGTGAAAGGAAAGGAAAGTCAGGAAAAAGAGAAAGATGGTGACAGCGTATGTATTGTCACCATCTCTTTCTCTTTTTCCAGGGAAGAAACATAGGGAAATGCAAATAGATGTACATGACTAAGAAATTTGGACAGAGTTCTAGTAAATGAAAGAAGGGCAGGTGTGAAAGCAAGAAATGGGAAAAAAACGAACATATCAATTGAAGTAAAATTTATTGTCCAATGTGAGCTGACCGTCTTGTAGAATTTTATTTTATTTTAGGAATTGTGCTTTTATACAGTTGTTGTCATTTCTTTTAAATGTTTCTTAAAACTTTAATGACAGGAGATGTATATATTATAAATAATTGAGTGGGGAAGAAAAGGGGAAAGTAAATGAATGGAGGTCTTTCGGGGAATATAGGCAGGAAGGGAAATAGAAAGGACTCTTATATTTGCCAATTTTCCATATGGGTGTGACTTTTTGGGGCGCAGTGTCTTTTTGTTGGAAGGCAATTAATATACACAGAAGATAAAGTGCAATAACGTCACCTTCTCAGAATAGAGGGTATATCAGGGGTCCAAATGATCACCCTATCAGAATTTAGAGGAATAATTAACATTGAGCAAATAAGCCAGATTTATTCAAGAGGTTTCTAAAATATTTCCTGTTGCCTTTTCTTACTTCAGCCTGCTTGACCAAGAAAAGTACGATTTAGTGATAGGAGAATTTTAGAATCCAATCAGGCAGGGTCACCGAGCGCTTTCAGATGCTATATAGAGGCTGGGAGATCACACTTTTTCAACTAGAAGTATCCATGGGTTTCACAATACATTTTGGGAAACAAGTGGTGCCTGATAATATTACAGAGGAACAAAATGACAGACCCAGGTAATTGAAGAGAACATTGTTAATGTCATATAAAACATTGTGGTGATTTAGCAACTTTCAAAGCTGTGAACATTGGATGACAAACCTCAGCTTGTCCCTTTAACCACTGCGGGGTTTTGAACTAATAAACACTGGTTAGAAACAGGTCGTAGCATAGTCCTGAGAAAGGCTTCCTTTTTCATGATAACAGTTGGAGAAGGCACAATGCCTTTGAGGTTTAAAAAAGACATGCTCATAATAAGAGGCCGTTTACTTCTATAATTGTCAAAACATATGTCCCAACAATATTCAATAAATTGACGAAAATAAATGTTTTATTCTGAAAAGCAACATTCTGTGCTTTACACAGAGTAAACTATGAACACAATTACAGTGAAAGGACAGAAAACAGGGAAGGTCAATTGACCTACAAATCCTTAGCATTTTACATACCTGACTTTGAAGTTTAAGTTAATGATGGATATTACCTCATCAACCATGTCATAGTGAGTTACCCCTGCCCTTCAGTTTGCCTAAACTCAACTATCTGGCAGTTTCTGCTCAGAGAGGGGCAAATTAGGATGTGCCCCTGCTTGCTCTCCTATTTATGTCTGACTCATTGGTCTTTGTAATCCCTCTGCTCCTACGAGGCTTTTTCTTTGAATGTTAATTCAGATTGTCTTTTCCTATAGCTTGGAACAATCTACGAAAGACAAACCTCTTTGTGGGTGAGAGCACGTACTGTTAAAAACTTTATCTTGATTGAGACGGTCATCATCCTGTTAGGCGGCTCGCTGACGCACGTGGAGAAAGGTCCGCTTTGCGGACATCTGAAAACTTACTTTAAAATTTGACGACTTTGCAGTCCCAAAGAACAACACCTGCTCTATTTTCACTGAGGTAAGTTGGCGACTTTTGCTATTCACATAGATGTTTGTTTAGATATTCATAGACTCCTAGAAGCTTAAAATTGCATACAAAACAACAGATCAAAGTCTATGTGCTAAGTCATCATGTCCTGAAAACTAAGCGTTACCAACTTTTCACAGATTTAATTTGGGGAAGATTATTTTCTCTGTCCCCTAATGTCATAATTTATTCAATATCCCATTGGAGTTGATGATGGCAGGGTTAGGGTGGATAAACAGCAGTTTGCATGTTTAGTGGAATAGACATGTCCATCCTACTGTTGAGCAAAAGACATTGGGTAGGGATTGGTTCTGCTTGAAGGCGCTCAATTTCCTGTGCTGAGCTATAAAGTGTTCTGATCAGGGCTATGCCGTGAATTAAGACCCTGAAATGTCTTTACCTTTTTAAGTATCAAGGTGGGAAGACCTCAACATTAGAGAATGCTAGAGTGACAAATGAAAGAAATGGCGGAAGACAGGGAGCACATGTGAAAGGAAAGGAAAGTCAGGAAAAAGAGAGAGATGGTGACAGCGCATGTATTGTCACCAGCTCTTTCTTTTTTCCAGGGAAGAAACATAGGGAAATGCAAATAGATGTACATGACTAAGAAATTTGGACAGAGCTCTAGTAAATGAAAGAAGGGCAGGTGTGAAAGCAAGAAATGGGAAAAAATCGAACATATCAATTGAAGTAAAATTTATTGTCCAATGTGAGCTGACCGTCTTGTAGAATTTTATTTTATTTTAGGAATTGTGCTTTTATACAGTTGTTGTCATTTCTTTTATATGTTTCTTAAAACTTTAATGACAGGACATGTATGTATTATAAATAATTGAGTGGGGAAGAAAAGGGGAAAGTAAATTAATGGAGGTCTTTCGGGGAATGTAGGCAGGAAGGGAAATAGAAAGGACTCTTATATTTGCCAATTTTCCATATGTGTGTGACTTTTTGGGGCGCAGTGTCTTTTTGTTGGAAGGCAATTAATATACACAGAAGATAAAGTGCAATAATGCCACCTTCTCAGAATAGAGGGTATATCAGGGGTCCAAATGATCACCCTATCAGAATTTAGAGGAATAATTAACTTTGAGCAAATAAGCCAGATTTATTAAGGAGGTTTTTAAAATATTTCCTGTTGCCTTTCTTACTTTAGACTGCTTGACCAAGAAAAGTACGATTTAGTGATAGGAGAATTTTAGAATCCAATCAGGCAAGGACACTGAGCGCATTCAGATGCTACATAGAGGCTGGGAGATCACACTTTTTTAACTAGAAGTATCCATGGGTTTCACAATACATTTCGGGAAACAAGTGGTGCCATTAATATTACAGAGGAACAAAATGACAGACCCAGGTAATTGAAGAGAACATTGTTAATGTCATATAAAACATTGTGGTTATTTAGCAACTTTCAATGCTGTGAACATTGGATGACAAACCTCAGCTTGTCCCTTTAACCACTGCGTGATTTTGAACTAATAAACCCTGGTTAGAAACAGGTCGTAGCATAGTCCTGAGAAAGGCTTGCTTTTTCATGATAACAGTTGGAGAAGGCACAATGCCTTCGAGGTTTAAAAAAGACATGGTCATAATAAGAGGCTGATTACTTCTATAATTGTCAAAACATATGTCCCAAAAATATTCAATAAATTGACGAAAATAAATGTTTTATTCTTAAAAGCAACATTCCGTGCTTTACACAGAGTAAACTATCAACACAATTACAGTGAAAAGGACAGAAAACAGTGAAGGTCAATTGACCTACAAGTCCTTAGCATTTTACCAACCTGACTTTGAAGTTTAAGTTAATGATGGATATTACCTCATCAATCATGTCATAGTGAGTTACCCCTGCCCCTCAGTTTGCCTAAACTCAACTATCTGGCAGTTTCTGCTCAGAGAGGGGCAAATTAGGCTGTGCCTCTGCTTGCTCTCCTATTTATGTCGAACTGATTGGTCTTTGTAATCCATCTGCTCCTACGAGGCTTTTTCTTTTAATGTTAATTCAGATTGTCTTTTCGTATAGCTTGGAACAATCTACGAAAGACAAACCTCTTTGTGTGTGAGAGCACGTACTGTTAAAAACTTTATCTTGATTGGGAAGGTCATCATCCTCTTAGGCGGCTCGCTGACGCACGTTGAGAAAGGTCCGCTTTGTGGACATCTGAAAACTTACTTTAAAATTTGACAACTTTGCAGTCCCAAAGAACAACACCTGCTCTTTTTTCACTCAGGTAAGTTGGCGAGTTTTGCTATTCACACAGATGTTTGCTTAGATATTCATATACTCCCAGAAGCGTAAAATTGCATACAAAACAACAAATCAAAGTCTATGTAGCTAAAAGTCATCATGTCCTGAAAACTAAGCGTTACCAACTTTTCACAGATTTAATTTGGGGAAGATTCTTTTCTCTTTCCCCTAATGTCATAATTTATTCAATATCCCATTGGAGTTGATGATGGCCGGCTTAGGGTGTATAAACAGCAGCTTGCATGTTTAGTGGAATAGGCATGTCCTTCCTACTGTTGAGCAAAATACATTGGGTAGGGATTGGTTCTGCTTGAAGGCGCTCAATTTTCTGTGCTGAGCTATAAAGTGTTCTGATCAGGGCTATGCCGTGAATTAAGACCATGAAATGTCTTTACCTTTTTAAGTATCAAGGTGGGAAGACCTCAACATTAGAGAATGCCAGAGTGACAAATAAAAGAAATGGCGGAAGACAGGGAGCACATGTGAAAGGAAAGGAAAGTCAGGAAAAAGAGAAAGATGGTGACAGCGTATGTATTGTCACCATCTCTTTCTCTTTTTCCAGGGAAGAAACATATGGAAATGCAAATAGATGTACATGACTAAGAAATTTGGACAGAGCTCTAGTAAATGAAAGAAGGGCAGGTGTGAAAGCAAGAAATGGGAAAAAACCGAACATATCAATTGAAGTAAAATTTATTGTCCAATGTGAGCTGACCGTCTCGTAGAATTTTATTTTATTTTAGGAATTGTGCTTTTATACAGTTGTTGTCATTTCTTTTATATGTTTCTTAAAACTTTAATGACAGGACATGTATGTATTATAAATAATTGAGTGGGGAAGAAAAGGGGAAAGTAAATTAATGGAGGTCTTTCGGGGAATGTAGGCAGGAAGGGAAATAGAAAGGACTCTTATATTTGCCAATTTTCCATATGGGTGTGACTTTTTGGGGCGCAGTGTCTTTTTGTTGGAAGGCAATTAATATACACAGAAGATAAAGTGCAATAATGCCACCTTCTCAGAATAGAGGGTATATCAGGGGTCCAAATGATCACCCTATCAGAATTTAGAGGAATAATTAACTTTGAGCAAATAAGCCAGATTTATTAAGGAGGTTTTTAAAATATTTCCTGTTGCCTTTCTTACTTTAGACTGCTTGACCAAGAAAAGTACGATTTAGTGATAGGAGAATTTTAGAATCCAATCAGGCAAGGACACTGAGCGCTTTCAGATGCTACATAGAGGCTGGGAGATCACACTTTTTTAACTAGAAGTATCCATGGGTTTCACAATAAATTTTGGGAAACAAGTGGTGCCATTAATATTACAGAGGAACAAAATGACAGACCCAAGTAATTGAAGAGAACATTGTTAATGTCATATAAAACATTGTGGTTATTTAGCAACTTTCAATGCTGTGAACATTGGATGACAAACCTCAGCTTGTCCCTTTAACCACTGCGTGATTTTGAACTAATAAACCCTGGTTAGAAACAGGTCGTAGCATAGTCCTGAGAAAGGCTTGCTTTTTCATGATAACAGTTGGAGAAGGCACAATGCCTTTGAGGTTTAAAAAAGACATGGTCATAATAAGAGGCTGATTACTTCTATAATTGTCAAAACATATGTCCCAACAATATTCAATAAATTGACGAAAATAAATGTTTTATTCTGAAAAGCAACATTCTGTGCTTTACACAGAGTAAACTATCAACACAATTACAGTGAAAAGGACAGAAAACAGTGAAGGTCAATTGACCTACAAGTCCTTAGCATTTTACCAACCTGACTTTGAAGTTTAAGTTAATGATGGATATTACCTCATCAATCATGTCATAGTGAGTTACCCCTGCCCCTCAGTTTGCCTAAATTCAACTATCTGGCAGTTTCTGCTCAGAGAGGGGCAAATTAGGCTGTGCCCCTGCTTGCTCTCCTATTTATGTCTGACTCATTGGTCTTTGTAATCCATCTGCTCCTACTAGGCTTTTTCTTTGAATGTTAATTCAGATTGTCTTTTCGTATAGCTTGGAACAATCTACGAAAGACAAACCTCTTTGTGGGTGAGAGCACGTACTGTTAAAAACTTTATCTTGATTGAGAAGGTCATCATCCTCTTAGGCGGCTCGCTGACGCACGTTGAGAAAGGTCCGCTTTGCGGACATCTGAAAACTTACTTTAAAATTTGACAACTTTGCAGTCCCAAAGAACAACACCTGCTCTTTTTTCACTCAGGTAAGTTGGCGAGTTTTGCTATTCACATAGATGTTTGTTTAGATATTCATATACTCCCAGAAGCGTAAAATTGCATACAAAACAACAAATCAAAGTCTATGTAGCTAAAAGTCATCATGTCCTGAAAACTAAGCGTTACCAACTTTTCACAGATTTAATTTGGGGAAGATTCTTTTCTCTTTCCCCTAATGTCATAATTTATTCAATATCCCATTGGAGTTGATGATGGCCGGGTTAGGGTGGATAAACAGCAGTTTGCATGTTTAGTGGAATAGGCATGTCCATCCTACTGTTGAGCAAAAGACATTGGGTAGGGATTGGTTCTGCTTGAAGGCGCTCAATTTTCTGTGCTGAGCTATAAAGTGTTCTGATCAGGGCTATGCCGTGAATTAAGACCCTGAAATGTCTTTACCTTTTTAAGTATCAAGGTGGGAAGACCTCAACATTAGAGAATGCCAGAGTGACAAATAAAAGAAATGGCGGAAGACAGGTAGCACATGTGAAAGGAAAGGAAAGTCAGTAAAAAGAGAAAGATGGTGACAGCGTATGTATTGTCACCATCTCTTTCTCTTTTTCCAGGAAAGAAACATAGGGAAATGCAAATAGATGTACATGACTAAGAAATTTGGACAGAGCTCTAGTAAATGAAAGAAGGGCAGGTGTGAAAGCAAGAAATGGGAAAAAAACGAACATATCATTTGAAGTAAAATTTATTGTCCAATGTGAGCTGACCTTCTTGTAGAATTTTATTTTATTTTAGGAATTGTGCTTTTATACAGTTGTTGTCATTTCTTTTAAATGTTTCTTAAAACTTTAATGACAGGAGATGTATATATTATAAATAATTGAGTGGGGAAGAAAAGGGGAAAGTAAATGAATGGAGGTCTTTCGGGGAATATAGGCAGGAAGGGAAATAGAAAGGACTCTTATATTTGCCAATTTTCCATATGGGTGTGACTTTTTGGGGCGCAGTGTCTTTTTGTTGGAAGGCAATTAATATACACAGAAGATAAAGTGCAATAATGTCACCTTCTCAGAATAGAGGGTATATCAGGGGTCCAAATGATCACCCTATCAGAATTTAGAGGAATAATTAACATTGAGCAAATAAGCCAGATTTATTCAAGAGGTTTCTAAAATATTTCCTGTTGCCTTTTCTTACTTCAGCCTGCTTGACCAAGAAAAGTACGATTTAGTGATAGGAGAATTTTAGAATCCAATCAGGCAGGGTCACCGAGCGCTTTCAGATGTATATAGAGGCTGGGAGATCACACTTTTTCAACTAGAAGTATCCATGGGTTTCACAATACATTTTGGGAAACAAGTGGTGCCTGATAATATTACAGAGGAACAAAATGACAGACCCAGGTAATTGAAGAGAACATTGTTAATGTCATATAAAACATTGTGGTGATTTAGCAACTTTCAAAGCTGTGAACATTGGATGACAAACCTCAGCTTGTCCCTTTAACCACTGCGGGGTTTTGAACTAATAAACCCTGGTTAGAAACAGGTCGTAGCATAGTCCTGAGAAAGGCTTGCTTTTTCATGATAACAGTTGGAGAAGGCACAATGCCTTTGAGGTTTAAAAAAGACATGCTCATAATAAGAGGCCGTTTACTTCTATAATTGTCAAAACATATGTCCCAACAATATTCACTGAATTGACGAAAATAAATGTTTTATTCTTAAAAGCAACATTCTGTGCTTTACACGGAGTAAACTATGAACACAATTACAGTGAAAGGACAGAAAACAGGGAAGGTCAATTGACCTACAAGTCCTTAGCATTTTACATACCTGACTTTGAAGTTTAAGTTAATGATGGATATTACCTCATCAACCATGTCATAGTGAGTTACCCCTGCCCTTCAGTTTGCCTAAACTCAACTATCTGGCAGTTTCTGCTCAGAGAGGGGCAAATTAGGATGTGCCCCTGCTTGCTCTCCTATTTATGTCTGACTCATTGGTCTTTGTAATCCCTCTGCTCCTACGAGGCTTTTTCTTTGAATGTTAATTCAGATTGTCTTTTCCTATAGCTTGGAACAATCTACGAAAGACAAACCTCTTTGTGGGTGAGAGCACGTACTGTTAAAAACTTTATCTTGATTGAGACGGTCATCATCCTGTTAGGCGGCTCGCTGACGCACATGGAGAAAGGTCCGCTTTGCGGACATCTGAAAACTTACTTTAAAATTTGACGACTTTGCAGTCCCAAAGAACAACACCTGCTCTATTTTCACTCAGGTAAGTTGGCGACTTTTGCTATTCACATAGATGTTTGTTTAGATATTCATATACTCCTAGAAGCGTAAAATTGCATACAAAACAACAGATCAAAGTCTATGTGCTAAGTCATCATGTCCTGAAAACTAAGCGTTACCAACTTTTCACAGATTTAATTTGGGGAAGATTCTTTTCTCTTTCCCCTAATGTCATAATTTATTCAATATCCCATTGGAGTTGATGATGGCCGGGTTAGGGTGTATAAACAGCAGCTTGCATGTTTAGTGGAATAGGCATGTCCTTCCTACTGTTGAGCAAAATACATTGGGTAGGGATTGGTTCTGCTTGAAGGCGCTCAATTTTCTGTGCTGAGCTATAAAGTGTTCTGATCAGGGCTATGCCGTGAATTAAGACCATGAAATGTCTTTACCTTTTTAAGTATCAAGGTGGGAAGACCTCAACATTAGAGAATGCCAGAGTGACAAATAAAAGAAATGGCGGAAGACAGGGAGCACATGTGAAAGGAAAGGAAAGTCAGGAAAAAGAGAAAGATGGTGACAGCGTATGTATTGTCACCATCTCTTTCTCTTTTTCCAGGGAAGAAACATAGGGAAATGCAAATAGATGTACATGAATAAGAAATTTGGACAGAGTTCTAGTAAATGAAAGAAGGGCAGGTGTGAAAGCAAGAAATGGGAAAAAAACGAACATATCATTTGAAGTAAAATTTATTGTCCAATGTGAGCTGACCTTCTTGTAGAATTTTATTTTATTTTAGGAATTGTGCTTTTATACAGTTGTTGTCATTTCTTTTAAATGTTTCTTAAAACTTTAATGACAGGAGATGTATATATTATAAATAATTGAGTGGGGAAGAAAAGGGGAAAGTAAATGAATGGAGGTCTTTCGGGGAATATAGGCAGGAAGGGAAATAGAAAGGACTCTTATATTTGCCAATTTTCCATATGGGTGTGACTTTTTGGGGCGCAGTGTCTTTTTGTTGGAAGGCAATTAATATACACAGAAGATAAAGTGCAATAACGTCACCTTCTCAGAATAGAGGGTATATCAGGGGTCCAAATGATCACCCTATCAGAATTTAGAGGAATAATTAACATTGAGCAAATAAGCCAGATTTATTCAAGAGGTTTCTAAAATATTTCCTGTTGCCTTTTCTTACTTCAGCCTGCTTGACCAAGAAAAGTACGATTTAGTGATAGGAGAATTTTAGAATCCAATCAGGCAGGGTCACTGAGCGCTTTCAGATGCTATATAGAGGCTGGGAGATCACACTTTTTCAACTAGAAGTATCCATGGGTTTCACAATACATTTTGGGAAACAAGTGGTGCCTGATAATATTACAGAGGAACAAAATGACAGACCCAGGTAATTGAAGAGAACATTGTTAATGTCATATAAAACATTGTGGTGATTTAGCAACTTTCAAAGCTGTGAACATTGGATGACAAACCTCAGCTTGTCCCTTTAACCACTGCGGGGTTTTGAACTAATAAACACTGGTTAGAAACAGGTCGTAGCATAGTCCTGAGAAAGGCTTGCTTTTTCATGATAACAGTTGGAGAAGGCACAATGCCTTTGAGGTTTAAAAAAGACATGCTCATAATAAGAGGCCGTTTACTTCTATAATTGTCAAAACATATGTCCCAACAATTTTCAATAAATTGACGAAAATAAATGTTTTATTCTGAAAAGCAACATTCTGTGCTTTACACAGAGTAAACTATGAACACAATTACAGTGAAAGGACAGAAAACAGGGAAGGTCAATTGACCTACAAATCCTTAGCATTTTACATACCTGACTTTGAAGTTTAAGTTAATGATGGATATTACCTCATCAACCATGTCATAGTGAGTTACCCCTGCCCTTCAGTTTGCCTAAACTCAACTATCTGGCAGTTTCTGCTCAGAGAGGGGCAAATTAGGCTGTGCCCCTGCTTGCTCTCCTATTTATGTCTGACTCATTGGTCTTTGTAATCCATCTGCTCCTACGAGGCTTTTTCTTTGAATGTTAATTCAGATTGTCTTTTCGTATAGCTTGGAACAATCTACGAAAGACAAACCTCTTTGTGGGTGAGAGCACGTACTGTTAAAAACTTTATCTTGATTCGGAAGGTCATCATCCTCTTAGGCGGCTCGCTGATGCACGTTGAGAAAGGTCCGCTTTGCGGACATCTGAAAACTTACTTTAAAATTTGACAACTTTGCAGTCCCAAAGAACAACACCTGCTCTTTTTTCACTCAGGTAATTTTTGCTATTCACATAGATGTTTGTTTAGATATTCATATACTCCCAGAAGCGTAAAATTGCATACAAAACAACAAATCAAAGTCTATGTAGCTAAAAGTCATCATGTCCTGAAAATTAAGCGTTACCAACTTTTCACAGATTTAATTTGGGGAAGATTCTTTTCTCTTTCCCCTAATGTCATAATTTATTCAATATCCCATTGGAGTTGATGATGGACGTGTTAGGGTGGATAAACAGCAGCTTGCATGTTTAGTGGAATAGGCATGTCCATCCTACTGTTGAGGAAAAGACATTGGGTAGGGATTGGTTCTGCTTGAAGGCGCTCAATTTTCTGTGCTGAGCTATAAAGTGTTTTGATCAGGGCTTATGCCGTGAATTAAGACCCTGAAATGTCTTTACCTTTTTAAGTATCAAGGTGGGAAGACCTCAACATTAGAGAATGCCAGAGTGACAAATAAAAGAAATGGCGGAAGACAGGTAGCACATGTGAAAGGAAAGGAAAGTCAGGAAAAAGAGAAAGATGGTGACAGCGTATGTATTGTCACCATCTCTTTCTCTTTTTCCAGGGAAGAAACATAGGGAAATGCAAATAGATGTACATGACTAAGAAATTTGGACAGAGTTCTAGTAAATGAAAGAAGGGCAGGTGTGAAAGCAAGAAATGGGAAAAAAACGAACATATCAATTGAAGTAAAATTTATTGTCCAATGTGAGCTGACCGTCTTGTAGAATTTTATTTTATTTTAGGAATTGTGCTTTTATACAGTTGTTGTCATTTCTTTTAAATGTTTCTTAAAACTTTAATGACAGGAGATGTATATATTATAAATAATTGAGTGGGGAAGAAAAGGGGAAAGTAAATGAATGGAGGTCTTTCGGGGAATATAGGCAGGAAGGGAAATAGAAAGGACTCTTATATTTGCCAATTTTCCATATGGGTGTGACTTTTTGGGGCGCAGTGTCTTTTTGTTGGAAGGCAATTAATATACACAGAAGATAAAGTGCAATAACGTCACCTTCTCAGAATAGAGGGTATATCAGGGGTCCAAATGATCACCCTATCAGAATTTAGAGGAATAATTAACATTGAGCAAATAAGCCAGATTTATTCAAGAGGTTTCTAAAATATTTCCTGTTGCCTTTTCTTACTTCAGCCTGCTTGACCAAGAAAAGTACGATTTAGTGATAGGAGAATTTTAGAATCCAATCAGGCAGGGTCACCGAGCGCTTTCAGATGCTATATAGAGGCTGGGAGATCACACTTTTTCAACTAGAAGTATCCATGGGTTTCACAATACATTTTGGGAAACAAGTGGTGCCTGATAATATTACAGAGGAACAAAATGACAGACCCAGGTAATTGAAGAGAACATTGTTAATGTCATATAAAACATTGTGGTGATTTAGCAACTTTCAAAGCTGTGAACATTGGATGACAAACCTCAGCTTGTCCCTTTAACCACTGCGGGGTTTTGAACTAATAAACACTGGTTAGAAACAGGTCGTAGCATAGTCCTGAGAAAGGCTTCCTTTTTCATGATAACAGTTGGAGAAGGCACAATGCCTTTGAGGTTTAAAAAAGACATGCTCATAATAAGAGGCCGTTTACTTCTATAATTGTCAAAACATATGTCCCAACAATATTCAATAAATTGACGAAAATAAATGTTTTATTCTGAAAAGCAACATTCTGTGCTTTACACAGTAAACTATGAACACAATTACAGTGAAAGGACAGAAAACAGGGAAGGTCAATTGACCTACAAATCCTTAGCATTTTACATACCTGACTTTGAAGTTTAAGTTAATGATGGATATTACCTCATCAACCATGTCATAGTGAGTTACCCCTGCCCTTCAGTTTGCCTAAACTCAACTATCTGGCAGTTTCTGCTCAGAGAGGGGCAAATTAGGATGTGCCCCTGCTTGCTCTCCTATTTATGTCTGACTCATTGGTCTTTGTAATCCCTCTGCTCCTACGAGGCTTTTTCTTTGAATGTTAATTCAGATTGTCTTTTCCTATAGCTTGGAACAATCTACGAAAGACAAACCTCTTTGTGGGTGAGAGCACGTACTGTTAAAAACTTTATCTTGATTGAGACGGTCATCATCCTGTTAGGCGGCTCGCTGACGCACGTGGAGAAAGGTCCGCTTTGCGGACATCTGAAAACTTACTTTAAAATTTGACGACTTTGCAGTCCCAAAGAACAACACCTGCTCTATTTTCACTGAGGTAAGTTGGCGACTTTTGCTATTCACATAGATGTTTGTTTAGATATTCATAGACTCCTAGAAGCTTAAAATTGCATACAAAACAACAGATCAAAGTCTATGTGCTAAGTCATCATGTCCTGAAAACTAAGCGTTACCAACTTTTCACAGATTTAATTTGGGGAAGATTATTTTCTCTGTCCCCTAATGTCATAATTTATTCAATATCCCATTGGAGTTGATGATGGCAGGGTTAGGGTGGATAAACAGCAGTTTGCATGTTTAGTGGAATAGACATGTCCATCCTACTGTTGAGCAAAAGACATTGGGTAGGGATTGGTTCTGCTTGAAGGCGCTCAATTTCCTGTGCTGAGCTATAAAGTGTTCTGATCAGGGCTATGCCGTGAATTAAGACCCTGAAATGTCTTTACCTTTTTAAGTATCAAGGTGGGAAGACCTCAACATTAGAGAATGCCAGAGTGACAAATGAAAGAAATGGCGGAAGACAGGGAGCACATGTGAAAGGAAAGGAAAGTCAGGAAAAAGAGAGAGATGGTGACAGCGCATGTATTGTCACCAGCTCTTTCTCTTTTTCCAGGGAAGAAACATAGGGAAATGCAAATAGATGTACATGACTAAGAAATTTGGACAGAGCTCTAGTAAATGAAAGAAGGGCAGGTGTGAAAGCAAGAAATGGGAAAAAATCGAACATATCAATTGAAGTAAAATTTATTGTCCAATGTGAGCTGACCGTCTTGTAGAATTTTATTTTATTTTAGGAATTGTGCTTTTATACAGTTGTTGTCATTTCTTTTATATGTTTCTTAAAACTTTAATGACAGGACATGTATGTATTATAAATAATTGAGTGGGGAAGAAAAGGGGAAAGTAAATTAATGGAGGTCTTTCGGGGAATGTAGGCAGGAAGGGAAATAGAAAGGACTCTTATATTTGCCAATTTTCCATATGTGTGTGACTTTTTGGGGCGCAGTGTCTTTTTGTTGGAAGGCAATTAATATACACAGAAGATAAAGTGCAATAATGCCACCTTCTCAGAATAGAGGGTATATCAGGGGTCCAAATGATCACCCTATCAGAATTTAGAGGAATAATTAACTTTGAGCAAATAAGCCAGATTTATTAAGGAGGTTTTTAAAATATTTCCTGTTGCCTTTCTTACTTTAGACTGCTTGACCAAGAAAAGTACGATTTAGTGATAGGAGAATTTTAGAATCCAATCAGGCAAGGACACTGAGCGCATTCAGATGCTACATAGAGGCTGGGAGATCACACTTTTTTAACTAGAAGTATCCATGGGTTTCACAATACATTTCGGGAAACAAGTGGTGCCATTAATATTACAGAGGAACAAAATGACAGACCCAGGTAATTGAAGAGAACATTGTTAATGTCATATAAAACATTGTGGTTATTTAGCAACTTTCAATGCTGTGAACATTGGATGACAAACCTCAGCTTGTCCCTTTAACCACTGCGTGATTTTGAACTAATAAACCCTGGTTAGAAACAGGTCGTAGCATAGTCCTGAGAAAGGCTTGCTTTTTCATGATAACAGTTGGAGAAGGCACAATGCCTTCGAGGTTTAAAAAAGACATGGTCATAATAAGAGGCTGATTACTTCTATAATTGTCAAAACATATGTCCCAAAAATATTCAATAAATTGACGAAAATAAATGTTTTATTCTTAAAAGCAACATTCCGTGCTTTACACAGAGTAAACTATCAACACAATTACAGTGAAAAGGACAGAAAACAGTGAAGGTCAATTGACCTACAAGTCCTTAGCATTTTACCAACCTGACTTTGAAGTTTAAGTTAATGATGGATATTACCTCATCAATCATGTCATAGTGAGTTACCCCTGCCCCTCAGTTTGCCTAAACTCAACTATCTGGCAGTTTCTGCTCAGAGAGGGGCAAATTAGGCTGTGCCTCTGCTTGCTCTCCTATTTATGTCGAACTGATTGGTCTTTGTAATCCATCTGCTCCTACGAGGCTTTTTCTTTTAATGTTAATTCAGATTGTCTTTTCGTATAGCTTGGAACAATCTACGAAAGACAAACCTCTTTGTGTGTGAGAGCACGTACTGTTAAAAACTTTATCTTGATTGGGAAGGTCATCATCCTCTTAGGCGGCTCGCTGACGCACGTTGAGAAAGGTCCGCTTTGTGGACATCTGAAAACTTACTTTAAAATTTGACAACTTTGCAGTCCCAAAGAACAACACCTGCTCTTTTTTCACTCAGGTAAGTTGGCGAGTTTTGCTATTCACACAGATGTTTGTTTAGATATTCATATACTCCCAGAAGCGTAAAATTGCATACAAAACAACAAATCAAAGTCTATGTAGCTAAAAGTCATCATGTCCTGAAAACTAAGCGTTACCAACTTTTCACAGATTTAATTTGGGGAAGATTCTTTTCTCTTTCCCCTAATGTCATAATTTATTCAATATCCCATTGGAGTTGATGATGGCCGGCTTAGGGTGTATAAACAGCAGCTTGCATGTTTAGTGGAATAGGCATGTCCTTCCTACTGTTGAGCAAAATACATTGGGTAGGGATTGGTTCTGCTTGAAGGCGCTCAATTTTCTGTGCTGAGCTATAAAGTGTTCTGATCAGGGCTATGCCGTGAATTAAGACCATGAAATGTCTTTACCTTTTTAAGTATCAAGGTGGGAAGACCTCAACATTAGAGAATGCCAGAGTGACAAATAAAAGAAATGGCGGAAGACAGGGAGCACATGTGAAAGGAAAGGAAAGTCAGTAAAAAGAGAAAGATGGTGACAGCGTATGTATTGTCACCATCTCTTTCTCTTTTTCCAGGGAAGAAACATAGGGAAATGCAAATAGATGTACATGAATAAGAAATTTGGACAGAGTTCTAGTAAATGAAAGAAGGGCAGGTGTGAAAGCAAGAAATGGGAAAAAAACGAACATATCATTTGAAGTAAAATTTATTGTCCAATGTGAGCTGACCTTCTTGTAGAATTTTATTTTATTTTAGGAATTGTGCTTTTATACAGTTGTTGTCATTTCTTTTAAATGTTTCTTAAAACTTTAATGACAGGAGATGTATATATTATAAATAATTGAGTGGGGAAGAAAAGGGGAAAGTAAATGAATGGAGGTCTTTCGGGGAATGTAGGCAGGAAGGGAAATAGAAAGGACTCTTATATTTGCCAATTTTCCATATGGGTGTGACTTTTTGGGGCGCAGTGTCTTTTTGTTGGAAGGCAATTAATATACACAGAAGATAAAGTGCAATAATGTCACCTTCTCAGAATAGAGGGTATATCAGGGGTCCAAATGATCACCCTATCAGAATTTAGAGGAATAATTAACTTTGAGCAAATAAGCCAGATTTATTAAGGAGGTTTTTAAAATATTTCCTGTTGCCTTTCTTACTTTAGACTGCTTGACCAAGAAAAGTACGATTTAGTGATAGGAGAATTTTAGAATCCAATCAGGCAAGGACACTGAGCACTTTCAGATGCTACATAGAGGCTGGGAGATCACACTTTTTTAACTAGAAGTATCCATGGGTTTCACAATACATTTTGGGAAACAAGTGGTGCCATTAATATTACAGAGGAACAAAATGACAGACCCAAGTAATTGAAGAGAACATAAAACATTGTGGTTATTTAGCAACTTTCAATGCTGTGAACATTGGATGACAAACCTCAGCTTGTCCCTTTAACCACTGCGTGATTTTGAACTAATAAACCCTGGTTAGAAACAGGTCGTAGCATAGTCCTGAGAAAGGCTTGCTTTTTCATGATAACAGTTGGAGAAGGCACAATGCCTTTGAGGTTTAAAAAAGACATGGTCATAATAAGAGGCTGATTACTTCTATAATTGTCAAAACATATGTCCCAACAATATTCAATAAATTGACGAAAATAAATGTTTTATTCTTAAAAGCAACATTCTGTGCTTTACACAGAGTAAACTATCAACACAATTACAGTGAAAAGGACAGAAAACAGTGAAGGTCAATTGACCTACAAGTCCTTAGCATTTTACCAACCTGACTTTGAAGTTTAAGTTAATGATGGATATTACCTCATCAATCATGTCATAGTGAGTTACCCCTGCCCCTCAGTTTGCCTAAACTCAACTATCTGGCAGTTTCTGCTCAGAGAGGGGCAAATTAGGCTGTGCCCCTGCTTGCTCTCCTATTTATGTCTGACTCATTGGTCTTTGTAATCCATCTGCTCCTACGAGGCTTTTTCTTTGAATGTTAATTCAGATTGTCTTTTCGTATAGCTTGGAACAATCTACAAAAGACAAACCTCTTTGTGGGTGAGAGCACGTACTGTTAAAAACTTTATCTTGATTGGGAAGGTCATCATCCTCTTAGGCGGCTCGCTGACGCACGTTGAGAAAGGTCCGCTTTGCGGACATCTGAAAACTTACTTTAAAATTTGACAACTTTGCAGTCCCAAAGAACAACACCTGCTCTTTTTTCACTCAGGTAAGTTGGCGAGTTTTGCTATTCACATAGATGTTTGTTTAGATATTCATATACTCCCAGAAGCGTAAAATTGCATACAAAACAACAATTCAAAGTCTATGTAGCTAAAAGTCATCATGTCCTGAAAACTAAGCGTTACCAACTTTTCACAGATTTAATTTGGGGAAGATTCTTTTCTCTTTCCCCTAATGTCATAATTTATTCAATATCCCATTGGAGTTGATGATGGCCGGGTTAGGGTGGATAAACAGCAGTTTGCATGTTTAGTGGAATAGGCATGTCCATCCTACTGTTGAGCAAAAGACATTGGGTAGGGATTGGTTCTGCTTGAAGGCGCTCAATTTTCTGTGCTGAGCTATAAAGTGTTCTGATCAGGGCTATGCCATGAATTAAGACCCTGAAATGTCTTTACCTTTTTAAGTATCAAGGTGGGAAGACCTCAACATTAGAGAATGCAGAGTGACAAATAAAAGAAATGGCGGAAGACAGGTAGCACATGTGAAAGGAAAGGAAAGTCAGGAAAAAGAGAAAGATGGTGACAGCGTATGTATTGTCACCATCTCTTTCTCTTTTTCCAGGGAAGAAACATAGGGAAATGCAAATAGATGTACATGACTAAGAAATTTGGACAGAGCTCTAGTAAATGAAAGAAGGGCAGGTGTGAAAGCAAGAAATGGGAAAAAAACGAACATATCAATTGAAGTAAAATTTATCGTCCAATGTGAGCTGACCTTCTTGTAGAATTTTATTTTAGGAATTGTGCTTTTATACAGTTGTTGTCATTTCTTTTAAATGTTTCTTAAAACTTTAATGACAGGAGATGTATATATTATAAATAATTGAGTGGGGAAGAAAAGGGGAAAGTAAATGAATGGAGGTCTTTCGGGGAATGTAGGCAGGAAGGGAAATAGAAAGGACTCTTATATTTGCCAATTTTCCATATGGGTGTGACTTTTTGGGGCGCAGTGTCTTTTTGTTGGAAGGCAATTAATATACACAGAAGATAAAGTGCAATAATGTCACCTTCTCAGAATAGAGGGTATATCAGGGGTCCAAATGATCACCCTATCAGAATTTAGAGGAATAATTAACATTGAGCAAATAAGTCAGATTTATTCAAGAGGTTTCTAAAATATTTCTTGACCAAGAAAAGTACGATTTAGTGATAGGAGAATTTTAGAATCCAATCAGGCAGGGTCACCGAGCGCTTTCAGATGCTATATACTGTAGAGGCTGGGAGATCACACTTTTTCAACTAGAAGTATCCATGGGTTTCACAATACATTTTGGGAAACAAGTGGTGCCTGATAATATTACAGAGGAACAAAATGACAGACCCAGGTAATTGAAGAGAACATTGTTAATGTCATTTAAAACATTGTGGTCATTTAGCAACTTTCAAAGCTGTGAACATTGGATGACAAACCTCAGCTTGTCCCTTTAACCACTGCGGGGTTTTGAATTAATAAACACTGGTTAGAAACAGGTCGTAGCATAGTCCTGAGAAAGGCTTGCTTTTTCATGATAACAGTTGGAGAAGGCACAATGCCTTTGAGGTTTAAAAAAGACATGCTCATAATAAGAGGCCGTTTACTTCTATAATTGTCAAAACATATGTCCCAACAATATTCACTGAATTGACAAAAAAAAATGTTTTATTCTAAAAGCAACATTCTGTGCTTTACACGGAGTAAACTATGAACACAATTACAGTGAAAGGACAGAAAACAGGGAAGGTCAATTGACCTACAAGTCCTTAGCATTTTACATACCTGACTTTGAAGTTTAAGTTAATGATGGATATTACCTCATCAACCATGTCATAGTGAGTTACCCCTGCCCTTCAGTTTGCCTAAACTCAACTATCTGGCAGTTTCTGCTCAGAGAGGGGCAAATTAGGATGTGCCCCTGCTTGCTCTCCTATTTATGTCTGACTCATTGGTCTTTGTAATCCCTCTGCTCCTACGAGGCTTTTTCTTTGAATGTTAATTCAGATTGTCTTTTCCTATAGCTTGGAACAATCTACGAAAGACAAACCTCTTTGTGGGTGAGAGCACGTACTGTTAAAAACTTTATCTTGATTGAGACGGTCATCATCCTGTTAGGCGGCTTGCTGACGCACGTGGAGAAAGGTCCGCTTTGCGGACATCTGAAAACTTACTTTAAAATTTGACGACTTTGCAGTCCCAAAGAACAACACCTGCTCTATTTTCACTCAGGTAAGTTGGCGACTTTTGCTATTCACATAGATGTTTGTTTAGATATTCATATGCTCCTAGAAGCGTAAAATTGCATACAAAACAACAGATCAAAGTCTATGTGCTAAGTCATCATGTCCTGAAAACTAAGCGTTACCAACTTTTCACAGATTTAATTTGGGGAAGATTCTTTTCTCTGTCCCCTAATGTAAAAATGTATTCAATATCCATTGGAGTTGATGATGGCAGGGTTAGGGCGTATAAACAGCAGTTTGTATGTTTAGTGGAATAGACATGTCCATCCTGCTGTTGAGCAAAAGACATTGGGTAGGGATTGGTTCTGCTTTAAGGCGCTCAATTTTCTCTGCTGAGCTATAAAGTGTTCTGATCAGGGCTATGCCGTGAATTAAGACCCTGAAATGTCTTTAACTTTTTAAGTATCAAGGTGGAAGACCTCAACATTAGAGAATGCCAGAGTGACAAATAAAAGAAATGGCGGAAGACAGGGAGAACATGTGAAAGGAAAGGAAAGTCAGGAAAAAGAGAGAGATGGTGACAGCGCATGTATTGTCACCAGCTCTTTCTCTTTTTCCAGGGAAGAAACATAGGGAAATGCAAATAGATGTACATGACTAAGAAATTTGGACAGAGCTCTAGTAAATGAAAGAAGGGCAGGTGTGAAAGCAAGAAATGGGAAAAAATCGAACATATCAATTGAAGTAAAATTTATTGTCCAATGTGAGCTGACCGTCTTGTAGAATTTTATTTTATTTTAGGAATTGTGCTTTTATACAGTTGTTGTCATTTCTTTTATATGTTTCTTAAAACTTTAATGACAGGACATGTATGTATTATAAATAATTGAGTGGGGAAGAAAAGGGGAAAGTAAATTAATGGAGGTCTTTCGGGGAATGTAGGCAGGAAGGGAAATAGAAAGGACTCTTATATTTGCCAATTTTCCATATGGGTGTGACTTTTGGGGCGCAGTGTCTTTTTGTTGGAAGGCAATTAATATACACAGAAGATAAAGTGCAATAATGCCACTTTCTCAGAATAGAGGGTATATCAGGGGTCCAAATGATCACCCTTTCAGAATTTAGAGGAATAATTTACTTTGAGCAAATAAGCCAGATTTATTAAAGAGGTTTTTAAAATATTTCCTGGTGCCTTTCTTACTGCAGACTGCTTGAGCAAGAAAAGTACGATTTAGTGATAGGAGAATTTTAGAATCCAATCAGGCAAGGACACTGAGCGCTTTCAGATGCTATATAGAGGCTGGGAGATCACACTTTTTCAACTAGAAGTTTCCATGGGTTTCACAATACATTTTGGGAAACAAGTGGTGCCTGATAATATGACAGAGGAACAAAATGACAGACCCAGGTAATTGAAGAGAACATTGTTAATGTCATATAAAACATTGTGGTGGTTTAGCAACTTTCAATGCTGTGAACATTTTATGACAAACCTCAGCTTGTCCCTTTAACCACTGCGTTGTTTTGAACTAATAAACCCTGGTTAGAAACAGGTCGTAGCATAGTCCTGAGAAAGGCTTGCTTTTTCATAACGGTTGGAGAAGGCACAATGCCTTTGAGGTTTAAAAAAGACATGCTCATAATAAGAGGCCGTTTACTTCTATAATTGTCAAAACATATGTCCCAACAATATTCACTGAACTGACGAAAATAATTATTTTATTCTCGAAAGCAACATTCTGTGCTTTACACGGAGTAAACTATGAACACAATTACAGTGAAAAGGACAGAATACAGGGAATGTCAATTGACCTACAAGTCCTTAGCATTTTACCAACCTGACTTTTAAGTTTAAGTTAATGATGGATATTACCTCATGTCATAGTGAGTTACCCCGCCCCTCAGTTTGCCTAAACTCAGATATCTGGCAGTTTCTGCTCAAAGAGGGACAAATTAAGATGTGCCCCTGCTTGCTCTCCTATTTATGTCTGACTCATTGGTCTTTGTAATCTCTCTGCTCCTACGAGGCTTTTTCTTTGAATGTTAATTCAGATTGTCTTTTCGTATAGCTTGGAACAATCTACGAAAGACAAACCTCTTTGTGGGTGAGAGCACGTACCGTTAAAAACGTTATCTTGATTGAGACTGTCATAATCCAGTTAGGCGGCTCGCTGACGCACGTGGAGTAAGGGCCTCTTTGCGGACATCTGAAAACTTACTTTAAAATTTGATGACTTACTTTGCAGTCCCAAAGAACAACACCTGCTCTTTTTTCACTCAGGTAAGTTGGCAAGTTTTGCTATTCACATAGATGTTTGTTTAGATATTCATATACTCCTAGAAGCGTAAAATTGCATACAAAACAACAGATCAAAGTCTATGTAGCTATGTCATCATGTCCTGAAAACTAAGCGTTACCAACTTTTCACACATTTAATTTGGGGAAGATTATTTTCTCTGTCCCCTAATGTCATAATTTATTCAATATCCCATTGGAGTTGATGATGGCAGGGTTAGGGTGGATAAACAGCAGTTTGCATGTTTAGTGGAATAGACATGTCCATCCTACTGTTGAGCAAAAGACATTGGGTAGGGATTGGTTCTGCTTGAAGGCGCTCAATTTTCTGTGCTGAGCTATAAAGTGTTCTGATCAGGGCTATGCCGTGAATTAAGACCCTGAAATGTCTTTACCTTTTTAAGTATCAAGGTGAGAAGACCTCAACATTACAGAATGCCAGAGTGACAAATGAAATGGCGGAAGACAGGTAGCACATGTGAAAGGAAAGGAAAGTCAGGAAAAAGAGAGAGATGGTGACAGCGTATGTATTGTCACCATCTCTTTCTCTTTTTCCAGGGGAGAAACATAGGGAAATGGAAATAGATGTACATGACTAAGAAATTTGGACGGAGTTCTAGTAAATGAAAGAAGGGCAGGTATGAAAGCAAGAAATGGGAAAAAATCGAACATATCAGTTGAAGTAAAATTTATTGTCCAATGTGAGCTGACCTTCTTGTAGAATTTTATTTTATTTTAGGAATTGTGCTTTTATACAGTTGTTGTCATTTCTTGTAAATGTTTCATAAAACTTTAATGACAGGAGATGTATATATTATAAATAATTGAGTGGGGAAGAAAAGGGGAAAGTAAATGAATGGAGGTCTTTTGGGGAATGTAGGCAGGAAGGGAAATAGAAAGGACTCTTATATTTGCCAATTTTCCATATGGGTGTGACTTTTTGGGGCGCAGTGTCTTTTTTTTGAAAGGCAATTAATATACACAGAAGATAAAGTGCAATAATGCCACCTTCTCAGAATAGAGGGTATATCAGGGGTCCAAATGATCACCCTATCAGAATTTAGAGGAATAGTTAACTTTGCTCAAATAAGCCAGATTTATTAGGGAGGTTTTTAAAATATTTCCTGTTGCCTTTCTTACTTTAGACTGCTTGACCAAGAAAAGTACGATTTAGTGATAGGAGAATTTTAGTATCCAATCAGGCAGGGTCACTGAGCGCTTTCAGATGCTATAGAGAGGCTGGGAGATCAGTTTTTCAACTAGAAGTATCCATGGGTTTCACAATACATGTTGGGAAACAAGTGGTGCCTGATAATATGACAGAGGAGCAAAATGACAGACCCAGGTAATTGAAGAGAACATTGTTAATGTCATATAAAACATTGTGGTGATTTAGCAACTTTCAATGCTGTGAACATTTTATGACAAACCTCAGCTTGTCCCTTTAACCACTGCATGGTTTTGAACTAATAAACCCTGGTTAGAAACAGGTCGTAGTATAGTCCTGAGAAAGGCTTGCTTTTTCATAACGGTTAGAGAAGGCACAATGCCTTTGAGGTTTAAAAAAGACATGCTCATAATAAGAGGCCGTTTACTTCTATAATTGTCAAAACATATGTCCCAACAATATTCACTGAACTGACAAAAAGAAATGTTCTATTCTTAAAAGCAACATTCTGTGCTTTACACGGAGTAAACTATGAACACAATTACAGCAAAAAGGACAGAATACAGGGAAGGTCAATTGACCTACAAGTCCTTAGCATTTTACCAACTTGACTTTTTGAGGATATTACCTCATCAACCATGTCATAGTGAGTTACCCCTGCCCCTCAGTTTGCCTAAACTCAGCTATCTGGCAGTTTCTGCTCAAAGAGGGACAAATTAGGATGTGCCCCTGCTTGCTCTCCTATTTATGTCTGACTCATTGGTCTTTGTAATCCATCTGCTCCTACAAGGCTTTTTTTTAAAATGTTAATTCAGATTGTCTTTTCGTATAGCTTGGAACAATCTACGAAAGACAAACCTCTTTGTGGGTGAGAGCACGTACCGTTAAAAACTTTATCTTGATTGAGACGGTCATCATCCAGTTAGGCGGCTCGCTGATGCACGTGGAGAAAGGTCCGCTTTGCGGACATCTGAAAACTTACTTTAAAATTTGACGACTTACTTTGCAGTCCCTAAGAACCACACCTGGTCTTTTTTCACTCAGGTAAGTTGGTGAGTTTTGCTATTCACATAGATGTTTGTTTAGATATTCATATACTCCCAGAAGTGTAAAATTGCATACAAAACAACAAATCAGAGTCTATGTAGCTAAAAGTCATCATGTCCTGAAAACTAAGCGTTACCAACTTTTCACAGCTTTATTTTGGGGAAGATTCTTTTCTCTGTCCCCTAATGACATACTTTATTTGATATCCCATTGGAGTTGATGATGGCAGGGTTAGGGTGGATAAACAGCAGCTTGCATGTTTAGTGGAATAGACATGTCCATCCTACTGTTGAGCAAAAGACATTGGGTAGGGGTTGGTTCTGCTTGAAGGCGCTCACTTGTCTTTTTTTTGAAAGGCAATTAATATACACAGAAGATAAAGTGCAATAATGCCACCTTCTCAGAATAGAGGGTATATCAGGGGTCCAAAGGATCACCCTATCAGAATTTAGAGGAATAGTTAACTTTGCGCAAAAAGCCAGATTTATTAGGGAGGTTTTTAAAATATTTCCTGTTGCCTTTCTTACTTTAGACTGCTTGACCAAGAAAAGTACGATTTATTGATAGGAGAATTTTAGAATCCAATCAGGCAGGGTCACTGAGCGCTTTCAGATGCTATAGAGAGGCTGGGAGATCAGTTTTTCAACAAGAAGTATCCATGGGTTTCACAATACATGTTGGGAAACAAGTGGTGCCTGATAATATTACAGAGGAACAAAATGACAGACCCAGGTAATTGAAGAGAACATTGTTAATGTCATATAAAACATTGTAGTGATTTAGCAACTTTCAATGCTGTGAACATTTGATGACAAACCTCAGCTTGTCCCTTTAACCACTGCGTGGTTTTGAACTAATAAACCCTTGTTAGAAACAGGTCGTAGCATAGTCCTGAGAAAGGCTTGCTTTTTCATGATAACGGTTGGAGAAGGCACAATGCCTTTGAGGTTTAAAAAAGACATGCTCATAATAAGAGGCCGATTACTTCTATAATTGTCAAAACATATGTCCCAACAATATTCACTGATTTGACGAAAAGAAATGTTTTATTCTTAAAAGCAACATTCTGTGCTTTACACGGAGTAAACTATGAACACAATTACAGTGAAAAGGACAGAAAACAGGGAAGGTCAATTGACCTACAAGTCCTTAGCATTTTACCAATCTGACTTTGAAGTTTAAGTTAATGATGGATATTACCTTGTCAACCATGTCATAGTGAGTTAACCCTGTCCCTCAGTTTGCCTAAACTCAGCTATCTGGCAGTTTCTCCTCAGAGAGGGACAAATTAGGATGTGCCCCTGCTTGCTCTCCTATTTATGTCTGACTCATTGGTCTTTATAATCCATCTGCTCCTACGAGGCTTTCTCTTTGAATGTTAATTCAGATTGTCTTTTCGTATAGATTGGAACAATCTACAAAAGACGAACCTCTTTGTGGGTGAGAGCACCTAATGTTAAAAACGTTATCATGATTGAGACGGTCATCATCCTGTTAGGCGGCTCGCTGACGCACGTGGAGAAAGGTCCGCTTTGCGGACATCTGAAAACTTACTTTAAAATTTGACGACTTACTTTGCAGTCCCAAAGAATAACACCTGTTCTTTTTTCACTCAGGTAAGTTGGTGAGTTTTGCTATTCACATAGATGTTTGTTTAGATATTCATATACTCCCAGAAGTGTAAAATTGCATACAAGACAACAAATTGTAGCTAAAAGTCATGTCCTGAAAACTAAGCTTTACCCACTTTTCACATATTTAATTAGGGGAAGATTCTTTTCTCTGTCCCCTAATGTCATAATTTATTTAATATCCCATTAGAGTTGATGATGGCAAGGTTAGGGTGGATAAACAGCAGCTTGCATGTTTAGTGGAATAGACATGTCCATCCTACTGTTGAGCAAAAGACATTGGGTAGGGATTGGTTCTGCTTGAAGGCGCTCAATTTTCTGTGCTGAGCTATAAAGTGTTCTGATCAGGGCTATGCCGTGAATTAAGACCCTGAAATGTCTTTACCTTTTTAAGTATCAAGGTGGGAAGACCTCAACATTAGAGAATGCCAGAGTGACAAATGAAAGAAATGGCAGAAGACAGGGAGCACATGTGAAAGGAAAGGAAAGTCAGGAAAAAGAGAGAGATGGTGACAGCGTATGTATTGTCACCATCTCTTTCTCTTTTTCCAGGGGAGAAACATAGGGAAATGCAAATAGGTGTACATGACTAAGAAATTTGGACAGAGCTCTAGTAAATGAAAGCAGGGCAGGTGTGAAAGCAAGAAATGGGAAAAAATCGAACATCAATTGAAGTAAAATTTATTGTCCAATGTGAGCTGACCTTCCTGTAGAATTTTATTTTATTTTAGGAATTGTGCTTTTACACAATTGTTGTCATTTCTTTAAACTTTAATAACAGGACATGTAAGTATTATAAATGAGTGGGAAAAGTATATCAATGGAGTTCTTTCGGCGAATGCAGACTGGAAGGGAAATGGAAAGGACTCTTTTGCCAGTTTTCCCATATGGGAGTTACTTTTATGGGACACAGTGTATTTTCATTGGAAGAGAAACTAACATGCACAGAAGCTAAAGTGTAACAATGCCACCTCAGAATAGAAGGTGTATCAGGAGTCCAAATGATCACCTTAATCCAGAATCTAGTTAAGCGACCTCTAACCTTCAGCAAACAGGCTAGATTTATTGATGCGTTTTAATAAATGTTTCCTGTTGTCTTTTACTGACTTCAGACTTCTTGAATAAGGAAAGTACAATTTAGTGATAGGAGAATTTTAGAATCCAATCAGGCAGGGTCACTGAGCAGAGCTATATAGAGTCTGGGAGATCATCCCTTCTTAACTAAAAGTATCCTTGGCTATCACAATGCATTTTGGGAAACAAGTGGTGCCTGATAATATTGTGGATGACCAGAATGACAGAGCCAAGCCATTGAAGAGAACATTGTTAATGACATATAAAAGATTGTGCGGTGATTTAGCAACTTTCAATGCTATGAACAGTGGATGACAAACTTCAGCTTGTTCCTTTAGCACTGTGGGGTTTTAAACTAATAACCCCTGGATAGAAACAGCCTGTAGCATAGTCCTGAGAAAATCTTGCTTTTTTAATGATAACGGTTGGAGAAGGCACAATGCCTTTGGGGTTTGAAAAAGACATGCTCATAATGAGAGGCCAAATGATTGATTTACGATTGGAAATACTAATTTGATTAACTTGTATGTAGCTCATAAAACTTTGTTAAATTCTGTATTTGTGGCATCCTCCTAATATCAATTATAAATGTAATCATTCAGTCGTATGAGAAGAGGAGTTGACTAAAATACGAAAGGTGGGTGTTAGTGTTTTCGCTGGAATCACGAAGGCCCCTGCTTACTCCCTACACATCAAGTTTTTGTTGTATTGATCTACAAATGTGTCAATCAGTACTATGACCACATTGTCTGAATTGTGTAAAATGTGCAGTTTTTGGAGTTTGAGTATTTGTGAAATGCACAAATATAGTGTTATAATTTGTCCTTAATGGAAATCTTTGCATGAGGACTTGACCATTCGTAGTGGTACCACCATGACATATGGTGATGTTCTTTTTACGGGAGCAAGTTTTCTTCAAATAGAGTTAAGTAGCCCAAAAAGAGTAGCGTTACTTATTGCTCTTAATCTAAGGAGAGTGGTCTTAAAGTACGGGAAATAAGTCTTCAAGTATAAAGTTATTATGCTGCTGTGAAAATATGTTGCTCCGGCAGTAAAGTTTGCAAATGTTATATCCCATGGAGCCAGCCCCTTAGTTAAATATTAATTTAGGTTGAAATTCAAATGAGAAGGCACTCTAGGGGTTACTCGCACACACATTATACAACCTAAAAATGAAGACCCAGGATTGCACGCACATATTTGCACACTCTCATACTCTTGTTCTCTTTAGCGGGTAGTGAGGGGACTCAGTCATGAAAGATGAGAGTGAATTACCATGGAGGGCCAGGAGAAAGCCTTCCTTTACTGGCGTGCAGGCAATATGTACCCCATAACTAGGGATCAGCTGGCACTAACCGCTAAGCTGTGCAATGGCCTGGACATGGGGACAGTATTATTCCCATTTGAGGTGAGGGCTAACTTTCAGCGGTTATTGGATCAGAGTGATAAATATTTATTGAGCTCTTTCCCTCTGTATCTTACTTTTCCATGTTCTATCAATTTACAGGTGGAGTAAAACATTTTTTATATGGTTTCCTGCTTCTACATTTTTATTAATGCTAGTTTAGCTAACTGTGTTTACTATTTATGGGTGCTGGTTTGTGTCTTGATTGGAGGGCGGGATAGCATGTCCAGAGTAGAGTGACATAGCACCTGACACTCATAAATCAAAATCTGTTCCTATTTTTATCGGCTATTGTATTTCATTCACACTGTTTTGTTTTCAGTTTTCTGTGGCTCCTGAATAGCCCATCTGCCTTTTCCAGACATCCACAGAAAAATCCCTTTCAAATTATCTCAAGATGCCAAGGGTGAGTGTCATTTTATTGTTCAGAATACAAGAGTGTTTTTAGAGTTGGCAGAGTGGAGTCAGTGCTTATTCCTAGTTCTTTGGTAGAAACAGTCCACTCTTGAGGGATCTCTATGGTCCTGATGTTCTCCCTGGTTCAGTTGTTATTCTTTTAATTAGGACTTGATTGATGAGGTTGTTGATCTGACAGTTACTTCTAGAAAGTTTTATGTCCAACATAAAGATCTAGATAGTTGATGCAGAATCTATTTTACCTCCACAATGACACCCATGCACTTTTTTCACATCATTGGCAGTGACAGACATTACTTAGCCCTATTTGCATTGGTATTATTTAGTTTCACCAATGAGGCAGAGCTCAAGATGTTTTCTGTATATTTCAGACTCATGAATGTAGTTTTGTGGTTGGTGGTATTTAAATGCACAAGAATGCATTGCAGCCTGACAAGAAACTGGTCTGGATTCACCAAAAGGCGTACTTAGTACTGTAACATACCAAGCTGCTGAGTTAAGGATTCATCTGAGGTAGACATATATTGCTGGTACAGCAGACAACTTTTTGTCCCATTTGGATATTTTTTTGGGTTATTCATGAAGATCTCTCTAGGCCTGAAAGCTTCTCTATGACAGTGAAGAAATTGGGTCCACCTGGGCATGGTTGGTAGTGTTTGGTAGTTGATAGTTTTATTTTGATAGTGTGTCTGATCTGGGGTTTGGCAGGGCATGTTTGCTTCGCTGAAATTTAAGACGAGGCTTTCTGGTTGGACTTGTAGCTTGTCTTGGCAGTTGATGGGTTGGGGCCCCGCTGTGCACTAATATGCCTGATTTACATGGTCACCTATCTGGGACTAGATTAAGTAGCTTTGTTCAATGTATAAGATCAGGCCTTGCAGGGCAGTATAAGTGTTTATGGTTGTCTTGAATCCAGTCAGGAGTCATTTCTGATTGCAGAGAATGGATAATACCTTCTCATAGCATAAAATAATTATTCAATTACTAGTTTCAACGAGTGAAAGGAGCAGCAGTATAACACTAATGCCAAATTGTGAGCTTATATAATAGTTAATTAAAAACAACTTGAACATTGATTCTATTTATGGAAAAGTTATTACTGTTTCTTTCTCACACTTCACTTGCAGATATTCTGCTTCTGGCGTCGATCCTACAAGCTCTGGGATGGAAGTAAGGGATCATCCTAAATGCTTTTTTGGATTCTGCTGCTGTGTAAAATTTATTGCGTTTCTCTAAAGTGGTGGCTGCTTTGACTATGAAGTCCTTAAAGTTGAAGGGTGATCAACAGGGTTTATTGTTGGAGCTGCTGGCTTCCTTTTTCTCCCCTTCTCCTTGCATTCCTCTGTCCTACGGATCCACTTTCACAGCAGAAACCATTGTGAAGCCATATGTATTTGTGTGGATGTAAATCACATAAACTTCCCCAAAGGAATAGGGAACATGTTCTAGAACTGAGAAAGAGCCTTTGGCGCAGATTCTGGTAGGTGATAGGCAACACAGCGCAGCACCCAAAGGTGCTTCACTGCATTGCATGACTACGAGAGAGCAGGAGGGCACCATATTCTGATTGGAATGGCACTCTCCTTCCCTTTACCTAGCGCTGGTGCTGTTTTCAGCTGCAGTGTGCCACGCACACACCTTAGCGCCATAGTGCTAGGGTGTGTGCGTAAATCTAGCATAGGTTTTGTACAGGAAGGGTATCCTTCCTGTATACAATACTGTGCCTAGACAAGTGCAAATGCGTTTCCCACTTTGTATGTGTGCTGTACAGTGCAGCACACATGCAAAGTCAGAAAAGCAGGGAGAAATTAAAACAATTCTCCCTTTAGCACATGCTTTTAAAAGGCATTCATTTTTCGTGCAAAGCACTTTCCTCTGATGTTTCAGAATAGGGTATAGCGTCAGAAAGCATGGGTGGTAGTACAGGTATGTCCTTGTACCACCCATGTAAACGCCCCCTTGAGGCAAAGTAACTCAAAGCAGCGTTTTGTGCTGCTTTGCGTTACTTTGCCACACAAACCAATGCAAATACCTATTTGCATTGGTTTGTGAATGCCTAAAAAGTTTTGCGTCGGTTTAACGTTAAAGAAGTATCGCTAAACTGCCACTAAAGTTTTGAGAATCTGAGCTTTTGCTTCTCATGCAACATATTGAAGAGAAGGTGATCCATTGCCTGGAATGTAGAATATGTGTCTTGCTTTAGCACGTCCCAAATTCAGCTGTCGACTGTAATAAGAAACCTTGTCCAACAGAGACTGCTGAAACTGGAGGTAGCTTCACAGCCCAATCAAGATAGTGATACTCAGTTGACACTATGAAGTGAAGAGTGGCGACCTAACTGAGGTGAACGACAAGGTGTGAATTTAGAGCCTGTGGTCTCTCTTGGTGTCTCCCATTGTCCCTGTGGTCTACATCAGGGTTCTAAGCCTGCATGAGAGCTGTCACCCTCTGCTCCACTGTTTCACTGTTTGCCAATTGCCCCTGCTGTACAGAAGTGCTTATGGGCCTCTGCTCTGAATTCATACCTGCCTCCAAGGCCTGGCTTCTCCAGCTCCTAAAGCATTGTGAGCTTGAAGAGTTTTCAGAACAATCTTTCACGACCCACCTAGATTTAATGGAGGCAGACAATTTGTTCATGTAGTAGTGCACTGTCATTTAAAGACAGCTAATTTTCCATTGAAATGGTCACTAAATTTGTAAAGACATACAGTTTTATTGATAAAACGATACTGCACACAAATGAAATTTGTGGAAACCGTGTTTCAATGAATATTTATTGTTTATGCATCACCAAGTAAAGTGCAGTGTCTTGATTTGTATTGACCCTATTAAAATGAGTGTGTCCATTACAGTTCAGAACTACCAAAAATGAGTTTCATTTTTACGTTCCTAACTGCTGAATGTGTACAGTTCATTAACAAGTATTCACATTTTGTTGTGTGTTGCAAAGAGATCCTACAGCCTTTCCTTTCAAACTCCCTGTACCACAGGAAGATTCTCACACAATTCACTTTACTCTTCGTTCTGTGACTGCAAAGTAACACGAGTTAGTAAACACCATTTCCCGTATTAAAAAAAAAAGGAGGCACACTCATAGCAAGAAATCCAGAATTTACACTAGCACTAGAACCCAAAGCATTCTCTGAGTGGTCTGAAGTGGACTGCAGGACCCTACAAGACCTATTTAGAGGTGACACTATCAAATTATTTGACCAATGCAAGCTTGAACTCCAAGTTTCGGAACAAGCCTGATTGCAATGTTTCCAGCCATGGTACTGGGCCCAACACAATACAAGGAAACAGACCCTCCTTGAGAACCTGAGCCATATGTATTCAGGCACAAAGTACCTAATGTTTAGAACTTATAAAGCCTCAAGACTGTAGGTCCAGTCCTGACACATACCTACTATACCCAATGGCAATCTGACCTTCACAAGACTGTTGTAATTAAGGTCTGGAAACAACTCTAGCTTGACATCCCCAAAACCCTCTGTAGCATGCCAGAAGGAATCGGCTTACAAAATAATGTACCCGTGGTACCTCACTCCAACCCACTAAAACAAAAGGTTTTCCGGACCCCATCACAGTGGTGGGGATGCAACCAAACAGAAGCAACATATCTACACATGTTGGTCCTGTGTAGTTATACAAACCTTTTGGAAACAGATCCTGGGCCATATCAAGGGTGTGCTGGGATATCTGATACCCACTTTACTGTTATCTTGGACATGCAACCTTTTACCCTCCAAAACATGACAGGCTGTGATAGGATTCTTCTACAGCATATGATAGAGGCACTAAAACAGTTCATAGCAGTTAACCGGAAACAGAAAACTGCACCATGCTCTAATCAATAGTCCACAAGATGTGGCAGGTTCTGACTATGGAGCAAATCACACACAACCTTGCCTATACTGATCGCAAATTCAAACATCTGGCGACCCCTCAGGCACAAAGTACCTAATTTTTAGAACTTATAAAGCCTCAAGACTGTAGGGCCAGTCATGACACATACCTACTATACCCAATGGCAATCTGACCTTCACAAGACTGTTGTTATTAAGGTCTGGAAACAACTCTAGCTCGACATCTCCAAAACCCTCTGTAGCGTGGCAGAAGGAATCGGCTTACAAAATAATGCACCCGTGGTACCTCACTTCAACCCACTAAAACAAAAAGTTTTCCGGGACCCCATCACAGTGGTGGAGATGCAACCAAACAGAAGCGACATATCTACACATGTTGGTCCTGTGTAGTTATACAAACCTTTTGGAAACAGATCCTGGGCCATATCAAGGGTGTGCTGGGATATCTGATACCCACTTTACTGTTATCTTGGACATGCAACCTTTTACCCTCCAAAACATGACAGGCTGTGATAGGATTCTTCTACAGCATATGATAGAGGCACTAAAACAGTTCATAGCAGTTAACCAGAAACAGAAAACTGCACCATGCTCTACTCAATAGTCCACAAGATGTTGCAGGTTCTGACTATGGAGCAAATCACACACAACCTTGCCTATACTGATCGCAAATTCAAACATCTGGCGCCCCCTGATAGACTATGTCTAAAATAAAATTCTCCTACACACCAGAACCTCCCTGAGCCTTACGCCTGTTTGACTAAACAGACTAGAGAAGGTCCTACAGCGAAACGCCAGCCACGCAGACATCATGCACCAAGCATTGCTTGAACCCCTACAGACCCTAAATCTCACTGACTCTTTACTCAAGCACACCTGAATGCCAGTAAAACTTTCCATAATGATCCACTCCGCTCTCTTATTGTCAACTTTAGGCAGCATATCTGTCTTCCAATATCACTTTACGACAAACCACACCACTCACCTTGGGACCATGCATTCAGGGACAGACACCATCACTGAACCCGCCTAACTTCCCAAACCCCCTTTCTTTCCAGAATCTGGGCCCCCACCCCACCTCCTCCCATGTTCCTCCATTTCATGTTAGGCAACTCTTTTCACCGTTATGGACAGATGGATACTGGCAGTGATAATGCAGGAAAAACTGTACTGAATCAAAGTGCATGTCATCTATTACTCTGTACTTTCGTTTTTGAAAACATTAATAAAAGTTACCCAAAAGCAGCAATTTGTCAGAAGACAGAGCCTGGCACTTAACCTGTCTTTGAAGCACATCACATGTGACAAGAGACAGAATTTAAATGTCTCCATCTATTACTTTAACTTTCCTGACCCACAACTGGGTTGCGAACCCATAGTTTGGGAAACCCTTCTAGAAACATGTTTATCCAGGCACTAGTGACCTACATCCTCTCACGCATGTTCCATCTTGTAAGATTTCCCTCATAGCCAGCCTATCTGTGTTTCAGCATCATCATGTCACAACTTATCAGTAATGTATGTTGTCCTCAGTAACCTGGCTGTTTAGCTGGATTTCTTCCAGACTCCCCAGAAATGTTTTTCTTTGCCTTAAGGCCCTTTTCATTTAGGGTTTGGGCTGTAGTGTATAATGCCTTGTACATTGAGGGTCAAGATATCTCTTACCCTGCAAGCTGTACACCCAACCTATCTTTCCTTCTCTTAGCAGGTGAAAGCCCTTGAAGCAGCCGTATAGATCTGGTGAAAATTTGAGCAAAAACATTAGTGTCTGTGAGGCATGACTGGGGAAGGCATGGAAACCATGGCCTGATGAACAGAGACAAAAATCCCTGCACCTTAACAACCAAGCATTTTTTGTTTTCCTCAAATAAGCACATGATTTAGGAGTTTGTGAAAAACAAAAGAATGTCCAGCAGGGTTAAAACAACCTGGTGTCTGCTTGACATTCAGTTGTGCCTGTAGTGCATCTGGGCATTGGCAGATGTACTGTAGAAAGAGATCCTTGTCAATCAATTGGAGGTTTCTAAATATGTTTGACTATCTTCCACTGGGGCAAGGTGCCAATATGAAGGACTCCACCAATTGGACAGCTGGTAGTTTTCCTGCCAAAACTGTACCTTTACAGTATTTCAGTTTCAACCTTGTGTCTGAGTTGATTTGACAGCTTGAGTGTGCTTGATTGCTGCCATTCTTAGGAACCATACACGATTGACTTTATTATTCATTATATCCATTCTTTCTGAAATCTGCCACAGTTCCAAAGCTAAAGTATTTGAAGGAAATGGACAAGATCACCATCCTGCGAGTTCTAGATTTTTGTGCTACGTACTACCCAGATAAAACTGCTGCTGCATGCTCTGGATATTTAGAACGTCCTGAAAAAGTAAGTCTGCCCATGTAAACGCAGCTCTGGCCTTCAGTCTTCACTAGGTGGGAGGACGAGGTATTGCAAAGGGGCTATTAAGACAGTGGGCTTAACACTTGGAAGCAGAACACTTAGAGGAAGAAGTCATGTTTAAGACTATGGGGGTCATTCCAACCCTGGCGGTCGGTGTTAAAGCGGCGGCCAACCCGCCAACAGGCTGGCGGTCCAAAAAATGGAATTCTGACCCTGGCGGGAACCGCCAACACAGCCCGCCAACTTAACACTCCAACTTAACACTCCGACCGCCACGGCGGGACAGACAAACAGCGCGGCGGTCACCGCCAACAGGCAGGCGGCAGACAATGTACCGAAACCCTATCACAACTCACCAATCCGCCACCTTTTCCGGGGCGGGAGCCCCGCCGATAAAAACACGGCGGAAACAGACTACGAACGGGAAAACGCTCACCTCTATGCACTCCACAAGGACAGAGAACAGCATGGAACCCGAATTAAACATCCTACCAGCTATTGTCTACCTGCTCATCTACCACGAGTACGAACTCCGGCGCATAAGACAACGATGAGTACTGCACCTACGACACAGGGGAGGAGGAAAGGTTACGGGCACACACATATGCGACCCCCCCCCAACTATCTACACACCAATGCAGAGCACCAAGTCACAGTGACACCACCCAAACCCACCGGAATAATGCAAAGACATAATTAAAGTGAGAAACAAAATGTATCTATAAAATAGGTTCTTTGAAGTCATGGTAAAATAGCAAAATGAAATGTAAATAAATCAAGTAAGAACATTGCGAAACCGATAAATATAGGCAATAAGTCCTGCACAGTCACTTAAATTTCCACTGTCCGTGGGCCAAAGTGTATCAACACACGGGCAAAGCCCACACAGGAGAACTGAGTCCGTTGGAGAGAACACTGCTGGGGCATCAGATGACAAAACTACAGGCACCTCAGGGGGACGGGAAAGGGGGTCACCTCAGCCACATGAGTCCTCGACGCCAGATCCACGAAGGGTCCACCGTGCCCACTGTTCCATCCTGGGGAGTGCAAAGCCACAGTCTCTCAAGTCTCTACAGTGGGTGGGCTGCCCACTGTGCCATCCTGGGGAGTGCAGACACATAGGCCATCAGGTGGATTACAGACTCCACAGGTATTGGAGGAGGCATTGTGCCCAGAGTGCAGCGTGAACACTAGCTCGACACCGAACCGGCACTGTCAATGGGCCAGCGGTGCTTGACAGGAAGGGCCCAGCGGAGCGGTGCTTGACAGGAAGGGCCCAGCGGAGCGGGGCTTGAGACGGCGGGGCCCAGCGGAGCGGTGCTTGAGACGGCGGGGCCCAGCGGAGCGGTGCTTGAGACGGCAGGGCCCAGCGGAGCGGTGCTTGAGACGGCGGGGCCCAGCGGAGCGGTGCTTGAGACGGCGGGGCCCAGCGGAGCGGTGCTTGACAGGAAGGGCCCAGCGGAGCGGGGCTTGAGACGGCGGGGCCCAGCGGAGCGGTGCTTGAGACGGCGGGGCCCAGCGGAGCGGTGCTTGAGACGGCGGGGCCCAGCGGAGCGGTGCTTGACAGGAAGGGCCCAGCGGAGCGGGGCTTGAGACGGCGGGGCCCAGCGGAGCGGTGCTTGAGACGGCGGGGCCCAGCGGAGCGGTGCTTGAGACGGCAGGGCCCAGCGGAGCGGTGCTTGAGACGGCGGGGCCCAGCGGAGCGGTGCTTGAGACGGCGGGGCCCAGTGGAGCGGGGCTTGAGACGGCGGGGCCCAGCGGAGCGGTGCTTGAGACGGCGGGGCCCAGTGGAGCGGTGCTTGACAGGAAGGGCCCAGCGGAGCGGTGCTTGACAGAAAGGGCCCAGCGGAGCGGTGCTTGGGACGGCGGGACCCTCTTCAGCGGTGCCCTTCTGCACGGCGGGGCCCTGTTCAGCGGTGCCTATCTTCACGGCGGGGCCCTGTTCAGCGGTGCCTATCTTCACGGCGGGGCCCTCTTCAGCGGTGCCTATCTTCACGGCGGGGCCCTCTTCAGCGGTGCCTATCTTCACGGCGGGGCCCTGTTCAGCGGTGCCTATCTTCACGGCGGGGCCCTCATCAGCGGTGCCTATCTTCACGGCGGGGCCCTCATCAGCGGTGCCTATCTTCACGGCGGGGCCCTCTTCAGCGGTGCCTATTTTCACGGCGGGGCCCTCTTCAGCGGTGCCTATCTTCACGGCGGGGCCCTCTTCAGCGGTGCCTATCTTCACGGCGGGGCCCTCTTCAGCGGTGCCCTTCTGCACGGCGGGGCCCTGTTCAGCGGTGCCTATCTTCACGGCGGGGCCCTCTTCAGCGGTGCCTATCTTCACGGCGGGGCCCTCTTCAGCGGTGCTTGTCGTGTCTTTCAAGGGAGCCAGACCTGGCCAGGACTCCCTGCTTAGTGGCCCTCCGACCGTGCAGTTGCTGGACCCTTCTGTGACGGAGTCCTGGGCCCGTGGGTGTCCTCCGTCACACCCGGGATGGGGCTTGTGGGGCCCTCCTGGTCCGCGCCCCTGCTGGCTGACTTCTTCGCCCTGCTGCCCTTGCCCTCCTTAGATGAGGCTCTCTGGCCCTTGCCTCCCCTGGATGTTGTGGCAGGTGACGGCCCAGGACTTTGCTCCTTGGGGGCAGCCGTGTCAGCCTTCTCGCGGCGGCCCTTGACTTTACGGGTCCTCTTACCAGGGGGGGGGGGCTGGCTGTCCCCTTGCTGCTGGCCGATGTGTCAGTGCTGGGAAAGGGTGGACTCCAAAACCCATGCACAATGTTGAGACTTGAAGCAGGGCTGGTGGTGGCTGAGGTGCTCTTGGGACTCTTCCCAGATGGAGGGGGTGGGTCAGGTGGGGCAAAGAGGTTAACTGTGGAGAGGTAAAGTTTTTTAGGACCAAGGTAAAGGGTAGGTGTAGTGGTTATGGGAGTGGAGGAAGAGGATGTGGTTGTAGGAGAGTCAGGTGTGCTGTCTTTGGGTGCAGGTGCTTGTGACGTAGGCTGTCGTGAGGTGGTTGGCTGTTGGGTGGGTGGCTGCCTGCGTTTGTGTGTCTTGGAAGAGGGGGTGACACAGTGGGAGAGGACACAGGGGACGTGTAAATGGCAGTGGGGGTGGTGACTGCACGTGTGCGGACTGTACTGGAGGGTGTGCTGGTGGTGGAAGTACTGGCTGATGGGGGTGTGCATGCAGGTGTGAGTGGAGACGTCACAGGGAGGGAGGAGGGAGACGAGGAGGAGTGGGACACAGAGGTGGTAGTGACTGTTGCCATGTCTGCATCTGGGTGTTGCTTGGGTGAATGCTTGTGGGATCTGTGGTGCTTATGTCTGGATGAGCTGCCCTTGGGTGTTGAGGTGTGTGCCGGCTGGTCAGATGGTGTGGATGGGATAGGCTGAGGAACAGGAGACAGAGACAGGATGGAGGCAGTTAGTAGAGGGAGGCTGGAAACGGGGACAATGGCTGCCGTCAGTGCTGAGGCCAGAGCATTGAACGATCGTTGATGGGCAGCCTGACCCGAATTAATGCCCTCCAGGTATGCATTGCTCCGATGCACCTCCCTCTATACCCTCTGGATGGCATTCAAAAGGGTAGACTGCCCAACAATGATGGTCTGTAGGAGGTCAATGACCTCCTCACTGAGGGCAGCAGGGGTGACAGGGGCAGGGCCTGAGGTGCCTGGGGCGAAGGAGATGCCCGCCTTCTTGGGCGAGCGGGCACGGAGCGAAGGCTGAGGGGCTGCTGGGAGGGTGGAGCTGGTGCGCTGGGTGGCGGCTGTACCTGTTGAGGCGAGGGGCCCGGATTTTGCCGCCACCGCTAGGGAGCTCCCATCCGAGGACGTGTCGGTGTCGCTGGTGTCACCACGGGTCCCCGTTGTGAAGCTCCCCTCGCCCTCCGTATCACTGGTGACCTCGGTGTCTGTACCATGGCCCACCGGGGCCTTGTGAGTTGCAGCTCCCTCGTGCTCCGATGCCAATTCTCCTCTGCCTGATGATGCTAATGCACACATGCACAAGAAGATAAAGAAAAAGGGTGGGGGGAGACATAAAGACAGGTTGAGTGCATGCATTGTCAACACCGTTGGCGGAGAGGACAGATACAGTAGCCTCATGCACTACGCCGCGCAATCGGGGTACACTACTCAGTACTTGTGACTAGGCCAACAGGTCAATGGACAACAAATGCGCACATGGGTAATGCTGGACCATCGATTGCTGTACTTGGCACCCTACAGAGGTTGGGGGCGGGGGCACAGGGCCATGCCTAAAGGAGGGGACTACACTACAGAAAGCGCCCTGGCCTAATGTCACCCACAGCCCTCCTCCCCCACCCAGACGCCTCCACTGCGTGTAAAGATAGCTGAATGTACTGGTACTCACCCCCTTGTGTCTGCTGTGATGTCCTCACGCGCCCATCCAAATCGGGGTAGGCCACCGCCAGGATCCGGGACATCAAGGTGGTCAATTGTCTGCTGGCACGCCTCCTACGTTGGGAGGCCATCCCCAGCAGAGACTCGGCGGTCTTCCTGGTCCCGCGGCGGATGTCCTCCCACCTCTTTCGGCAGTGGGTGCCCCGTCTGTTGTGGACCCCCAGGGACCGGACGTCCTTGGCGATGGCATGCCAAATGTCGACTTTCTGATGGGCGCTGACCTATTTGACATGTACAGGGTGGAAAAGTAAATATCATTAATTCTCTGCATGTTAGATGTGATTGCCCCCCCCCCAACATTGCCATGTGGCACATGCTCTCATCTGTCGTGCCTTGCACTCCTCATTCTCTCCCCACCCCACCATCTTACATCCACCATACAAAACCCAGGCATAGCCCA
This sequence comes from Pleurodeles waltl, assembly GCF_031143425.1. Taxonomy (NCBI): domain Eukaryota; kingdom Metazoa; phylum Chordata; class Amphibia; order Caudata; family Salamandridae; genus Pleurodeles; species Pleurodeles waltl. The sequence continues at coordinate 1,129,304,169 of NC_090444.1, read as the reverse complement.
TTCAACGTGCACCCAGTGTACTTACCTGTTGGTCTGGAGGACCGTAGAGTAGCGCATACTGGGGCAGGACCCCATCCACAAGTTTCTCCAACTCTTCTGAAGTGAAGGCAGGGGCCCTTTCCCCAGTCGCAGCAGCCATTGTCTCTTCCAGACCGAGTTCACAGCAGCACTTGCAGTATAGGTCCTCTCCTGTGGATGATCAGGTCTCGAGTGGTTAATCAGATAGAAAATGGCGGTCACGCCCGCGGCGGTGCGTACCACCGCGGTGCATACCACGACCGCCGGCGCACCTCGTCATTGGCTCCTGACACCCATAGGGTTCAATGTTAACCAATGCGGCTTTGCGCCGCGGTCTTCGACCGCCTACCGCCACGGTGTGCCACGCCAGCGCATTGACCTCACATCCCACTGTCACACTTCTCAGGTCAGGCAGCCGCCATTTCAAGGGCCCACATGGCTTAATTTCTACTGCGTCACACAGGCCTAGGCCTTGCATTGCCACTCATACAAGCCATTCAATGCATAGCGATTCGTGTACTGTGCAAGCTGTGGTTACGTACCTGTGGGTTGCTTGACTCTGTACTCCATGTTGTCCTTCTTAGGCACCGTCCGCTGGCACTTGCGAGGAGAAGGAGGAATCCTCCCGTGTACCGACCGCTGGTAGACCTGTCGACAATGGAGGAACGTCATATAATACTGCGATACCGACTTGACAGAGCCACTATACATGAACTGTGTGCCCAGCTGAAGCCAGCCCTGATGTCCCCCATCCGCCAACCCACTGGAATTCCCCCTCTGGTGCAGGTTCTGTCAGTCCTCCATTTTTTGGCAAGTGGGTCTTTTCAGACAACAGTGGCCATGTCATCAGGGATGTCTCAGCCTATGTTTTCAAAGATTTTGTCCAGAGTGTTGTCTGCCCTGATGAAATACATGCGGAGCTACATTGTTTTCCCTGAGGAGGGTGATTTGGCCACTGTGAAGGGTGATTTCTATGCCCTTGGACATATCCCCAACATCATTGGTGCCATTGATGGGACCCATGTGGCCTTAGTACCCCCAAAAGACGATGAGCAGGTGTACAGAAACAGAAAAAATTACCATTCTATGAATGTGCAGGTGGTCTGTTTGGCTGACCAGTACATCTCCCATGTAAATGCCAAGTTCCCTGGGTCAGTGCATGACGCGTATGTTATGCGAAATAGCAGCATCCCCTATGTGATGGAACAGCTACAGAGACAACGAGTGTCGCTAATAGGTGACTCTGGTTCCCCCAACCTGCCTTGGCTATTGACCCCAGTGAGAAATCCCCGGACCAGGGCAGAGGAACGGTACAATCAGGCCCATGGGTGATCTAGGAGGATCATAGAAAGGACCTTCGGCCTCCTGAAGGCCAGGTTTAGGTGCCTGCATATGACAGGTGGATCCCTAATGTACTCACCAAAGAAGGTGTGCCAGATCATCGTGGCCTGCTGTATGCTTCACAATCTTGCATTGCGACGCCAGGTGCCTTTCCTGCAGGAGGATGGTCCAGATGGTGGTGTTGTAGCAGCTGTGGAGCCTGTGGAGAGTGAAGAGGAGGAAGACGACGGGGACGACACGGACAACAGGGACACAGTTATACAACAGTATTTTCAGTAGCACACAGGTAAGAATCCCCCACGCCATTTTACATTTACTTCAGGCCTCCTGCATCTCTACTTTCTGTGTTTCCCCCCAGTTCCTTTAAACTGAATTGTGACTTTCCCTTCCCTTTTCAGAGCTGTATGACCCACTGCGTGACTTCTGCTTTGTTTGCCCATGGAGTAAAGCACATTGACATTGGTATGTTGTCATCACAATGTAACTGAACATTTTTGAACCGTTATGTGTAATACATTTGTTAAGAATACAAGCAGACTCCTGAGTTTTTTAAGTGCAATTAGTGATTTATTTTAAGTGCTACATATAGGTCCATGATAGTAACACGGTGAGGGGTGGAGTAATGTCCATGGCAGAGTCCAGTTCTCAGTCGCACAGGTGCATTGTCCATATGCCTGTGGAAGGATGGAGCAGGGGCAGTTCAAGGTTGGACAGGGTGACAATGTGGGACAGTGGAATGACATCAGGGGGTATCTTATGCTGGCGGGGGTCTTGGCATCCTACTCTATCTTCCTTTGTGATCTCAGGTTCCTCTTGCGGGGTGGTTGATCTTCAGCAGGAGGTGGGGTTCTGGTGGCCTGTCGTTGTGTGGGGGCCTCCTGTCCACTAGCGCCGGCGGAGGTGGTAGGCTGTTCCTGGTCCAGGCTGGTGACAGGGGCCCTTTGGGGTGCACATGGTCCCGCAATGTGGTGACTATTTGGTTGAGGGCCAGGATGATGTTCCTGAGTTCGTCTCTGAACCCCATGTACCGTTCCTCCTGCTGCGCCTGGATCTCCTGGAACCTGGCCAGTACCGTCGCCATCGTCTCCTGGGAGTGGTGGTATGCTCGAATGATGGTGGTGAGGGCCTCTTGGAGAGTGGGTTCCCTGGGCCTGTCCTCCCCCCCCTGTCGCACTGCAGCCCTCCCAGTTCCCCTGTTTCCCCGGGCCTCTGTCCCCTGGACGGTGTGCCCACTACCACTGCCCCCAGGTCCCTGTTGTTGTTGGGGTGTTGGGTCAGCCTGGATGCCCTGTAGTGGCGGACACACCGCTGATTGACGCGTCCTGGAGACAGAGGCATGGGCCCGCTGGGTGGGAGCTGTGCTGATATTCCCAGAGGGGGTTAGGTCTGCTGTGGCCTGTGTCTGTGTGTGGGGAACCGACTGTCCAGAGGTCCCCGATGGTCCGGGCTGGTCATCAGGTTCTAGGTCGACAGAGCTGCTGTCCTCACTGGGGGCCTGTTCTGGGGGTGGGATGGACAAATCTGGACCCTCCTGGCCGGTGTGTTGGTGTTCGGGCCCTGCAGGGGTAAAAGAGTATGGTTATTGCTTCTGTGTGTTCCATGGCGTGCGATTTGTGGGTGCCCTTGTCCCCCAGTGCTGGCATTTCCTTGTGGAAGGAGTTGTGAGGGTGGTTTGTGGGGGGGGATGGGTATGTGCAGTGGTCATGCATAGGTGATGGGTGTCCATGGTTTGTGTTGGCATTCAGGGTTTGGTTTTGGGTTGGGTGGGTTGTGCTGGTGAGACATTGGCAGGGAGGATGTATGCTGGTGGGTTGGGGGTGAGGGTGAGGGTGTGGGTTGGCATGCTGGTGGTTGGGGGGGGGGAAGTAGTTGAGATTAGACTTACCAGAGTCCATTCCTCCGCCTACTCCAGCGAGGCCCGCAGGATGCAGGATGTTCAAGACCTCTTGCTCCCATGCTGTGAATTCGGGTGGAGTGGGTGGGGGTCCGCCGCCAGTCTTCTGCACAGCGATGTTGTGTCTTGAGACCATCGACCGTACCTTCCCCCGTAGGTCGTTCCAGCGCTTTCGAATGTCTTCCCGGTTTCTGGGATGCTGTCCCACAGCGTTGACCCTGTCGACGATCCTTTGCCATAGCTCCGCCTTCCTGGCTATTGTGGTGTGCTGCACCTGTGTGCCGAAGAGCTGGGGCTCTACCCTTATTATTTCCTCCACCATGACCCTGAGTTCTTGGTCCGAAAACCTGGGGTGTCTTTGGGGTGCCATGGGGTGGTGTGGATGAGGTGTGGGGTGGTGTTTGTGGTGATGTGAGTGGTGGTGTGTGGTGATGTGTGCGTAGATGTGGTGTGGTTGATGATGTTGGGTTCCTGTGTGTGTTGTGGTTTGCGTTCCCTGTGCTCTCTATCTGTGTATTGCGCCTTCTCTCAGAATTTCGATTTGTGGGGGTTTGTGGGTGATGTGGGTGTGTGTTTTATATTGTGTTGGGTGTATGGGAGTGTTGTTTGTATATGTATCAGGTGTGTGTATTTTGAATTGTCCAATGTGGCTGTGTTTTGTAAAGGTGTGTGTATTTTGAGCGTGGCGGTGTGTACCGCCAATGGAATACCGCGGTTGAAAGACCGCCGCGTGGATTCGTGGGTCGTAATGGCATGGGCGTGTTTGTGTTGGCGTGGCGGTGGAGGTTTGGTCATCTCCAGTTTTTCGCTGCCCGCTGATGAGGCGGCCTTCTGTGGATGTCGGGTTTTTGGCGGTTTGGCAGTTGGAGGTCAGAATGACCGTGGCGGTTTAGCGCGGCCGCGGCGGTATGATGGCGGTCTTCTGACCGGCGGTAAGGGCCTTTTACTGCCGAGGTCAGAATGACCCCCTATATTTCTTTCTTATCTTAGCTCGATTGGGAACAGAAAGAAGCAGTTGTGCAAACTCTTCTCAGCATCCTTCGGCATGAAACTGTTTCGCGTGAGACTAATGACAGTGGTGATCGGTTCGGGGCCACAGCATTTCATGGATGGTTATACTATGTAATTAAGTGCACATTATGGCTTTGTTAATGTGTCTGAATAGTTTCTTACTGTACATTCTGCCAGAGGACATTTGTCATTAACAGAAGCAGCTTTTCCAGTGCTGGATGAAGCTTCACACAAGAGACTTGTAGCCCCTGCAGCACTCACACAGCCCGCTGAAGATGGTGCGATATAGGGAAAGTTCTCTGTGCTGCCACTCAGAAATGGCTAGGATGAATCTACTTTAGGCAAACCTCCCCCTCAAACTACCCTTTCTAGGAACTGTAAGGTGACTCTGTTTACGCAGAAACGTACCAAAAGCCCACCGGTAACTGGTAGAGTGATTTCTGTCTTCCTTCAAGTGATAGGATACCTTCCTGAAAAAAGATCCCTCCTCCAGTTCTCAGACTCCACATTAGACTCATTGATCAATTGTTTGATTAGCATCCATCCCCTTTCAAGATCTACAACATTAGAAGTAGCAACGTAATCTCTTGTCCTGGATGTTTTCCCTCCTAAAGAAGTGCCTGGAATTAGTGAAAAAAAAAAACATAAAAAAATGTTCTCTCGTATAGTTTATGTAATATTTCTAAATCTTCTGACATTCCTTTGGCAGGCAGCTATTGTAGGGTCCCAAACCTTAAATCATAGTACACTTAAGGTTATATTTACCAAGGTCATGTTTTGGTGCTTTATATGTCAAACGAATGCCTGTACAACATTATTGAATAACTGTCCAAGTGCTAATCACTGCAAAGCAGTTACCATGCACACATGCACATACTAACCCCCTACTAACTACCACCTGTTAAGCTTTAGGCTTCAGAGGCTATTCTGCCTTCCATCTTCTGACGCACCCCATTATTCAAGGTTTACTATTAATGAATTGTGAGTTTCATGGTCTACCTTCTACAGCACTAGGCATAAGGGGCAGCGATTATTGGCACCACCAATTTTACTAAATAACAGCTGTTTCCCTACCATCTGGTTCACATTTTACAGTTCACTGCCTTAAAGACTATGGCATAGATTTAAGAGGACCTAGCGCCTCATTGTGCCATGTTAGCGTAATTTTTTATGACGCTTATGTGGCCCAACGAGGCTCAATTCACCGCACCATATTTACAAAGTTGGGCAATGCATGGATTGTGCTGCCACTTTGTAACCCTTTTACTGCAAAAATGGTGCAGTGGAATCCTAGATTCCACTGTGCCATTTTTTGCAGCTATTTTAAACGCCTGCACAGAACAGGATTTCAAAGGGGGCATACCATTGTTTTTAATGGGCCCCTATGTACTCTGCAGGATTAGTGGCAAACTTTTGGCACTAATCCTACACAATACATCAATAGCATCAAAAATGTTGACACTATTGCCACTACCCTGCGCCATGGTGCACCGTATTAATATTAAATATGGCACACACACCATGGCAATAGGGGGGGATACGACACACACATCGTGGCGGTAGGGGGGGTGCTAAGGGGTGCAAGAAAAGTGGTGCTGCATTGGATGCAGCGCCACTTTTCTTCATTCAGGCCCTATGTTTTTCAGGTATGCAACTAGGGACTGTGTGCATACTCTGTCTTTATTGATTACTTAAGTTGCACCATTTTGTTTAGGTGTCATCCTTTACAGACCTTCAGATCATCAGCTGCAGGGTTTTAGTTCAGATTGGATTCAAACTTCCCGATCTCGTGCTTGGGACCATCATTGAATTTTTTAAGCTAAGGACCATCCCCCAACAGGCTTAGGCTTGGTGCCTAAAACAACTAATTTGACAGAAAGGTAAGTCGCCATTTTTTGAGAAACACTTTTACATCAAAAGACTGTACTAAGGAAGGGTGTGCATGGAATCTTTACAATCTTTTGGTGTGGTGCAGGGCAGTGACACAGGCCTTCTTGCTGTGCTGGCCTGCATCAAAAGAAACGGGCAGGAATGCTCTGTATCTACAAAATACGGCACATTCCTATCCTTTTCCCTGCGCTGGTCCACAATGGGCTGCCATGCGCCAATTTAGACACCCTTGCACCATGATGCAAGAGTGTCTGTGTTGCAGGGATGATTGTTTTTGTGCACGAAGGTGTCCCTTACTGCACAAAAACAGTCATGACAAGCATTTTCCTCCTTCTATGAGCACACATAGAAAAAGGAAAAAATCAGGTGAAATAAAGGTATTTTTCCTCGTTGTGCCTCCCTTATGCCTCCCCTGGGGAGGCGTAGGCTTTTGATGCATTAACAAGTTTAAAAATCCTTGCAAATCTGGGAATACGTCAAAGTCCATGGGTATTGCATGGGAACACCCACCGCAACACTATAGAACGCCAATTTGATGCAAAGTAAGGCAACGGAGTGACTTGCACTGCATTGCCTTATTCTGTTTCAACAAGGCCATGTAAAGCCATGCAAAGTGGCTTTGCATGGCCTTGTAGCGCTCTCAGTGTGTCAAAAAAAGTGACGCACTGGTGGCACAAGCCACTTGTAAATATGGCCCTAAGATCTCTTCTGACACTGTTGGTGCAAGGATCACACTATCAAAGGTGTAAGAAATTCAAAGCACAATTGGATAGTGACACCGACAGATTTGAATCTCTGTGTTAGGTCAGTACAACTCAGTTTGAAAGACTGTCAGATCTCAACCTCTTTAATTCGAGCAATGAAACCCAGAAACAAAGGTTTTACCAGCAAATGGATTGCTGGGTCCATCAGTCTGCCTGTTACCTGTGTCTCTGGAATGTACAGTCCAATCCTTTATTCTTTCCCTTTTAGCATTTTTGTAATTGTATTTTATATATTGCTTACTTTTCTTTGCCTGTTTCATGAAGTTGCTGTTCTCTACAACTTCTCCCGGAATTTACCCCCTACATTTTGTAATCTTTCTGCGATATGATTGTTACTTATTATCCCTTTGCTCCTCATTCTTATATTGTGACCTTTTGTTTTTTGTAAAATGAATGCTTGGCCTAGAGAATAGATGGGCAAAAAAGTGTACAGATTTGAATCTCTGTGTTAGGGCAGTACAACACAGTTTGAAAGACTGGCAGGTCTCAACCACTTTAATTCGAGCAATGAAACCCATAAACAAAGGTTTTAACAGCAAACGGATTGCTGGGTCCATCAGTCTGCCTGTTGCCTGCGTGTCCAATCCTTTGCTCTTTCCCTTTTAGCACTTTTGTAATTGCATTTTATATATTGCTTACTTTTCTTTGCCTGTTTCATTCATGAAGTTGCTGTTCTCTACAACTTCTCCCGGAATTTAACCCTTACATTTTGTAATCTTTCTGCGATATGATTGTTACTTATTATCCCTTTGCCCCTCATTCTTATATTGTGACCTTTCATTTTTGTAAAAGGAATGCTTGGCCTAGAGAATAAATGGGCAAAAAAGTGTGGCATCTTGTGCCTAGAAGATCAGTAACCTGATACTGCTGTGAGATCACTGAATCAAAAGAGCCTCCATTTACACGTTGACTCTCAGAGGGTTCCATGGTCATTTCCCACTATCACTTACAGGCAAAACCACCTGGCCTTCAAAAAGAAACATACTGTTCTAAATCTGTACGTGCCACATGTGTTGGTTCATAGTACAACCTGTGGTCCCTGACTCTATACTGTGCGCCATTCTTAATTTAAGGGCACCACTGAGCCATGGTCTGTCTGTGTGCTGCCTGTGTCAGTTCAGAGGCACCTCGGGGCTCCCACTTCTATTGCAACCAATCTAAGTTGTGTTCTGTTGTTATTTTCTCATAGTACGCAATTAAGCATTCAGAGGGGGTAATCCTTGAAAACTTTCTACCTGTAATGGAAAATGCAAGAAATTTCCCTCAGCGTCTGCACTTCAGTGGCGGTAAGTATATGAAGAAGCTTCACTGAGGCGGGGTGGAGTGGAAGAGAACACCCATTACAAGAATTCTGCTCTATTTTATGTAGATACCAAGGCCCCGATTCTGAATGCTGTCACACAGCGCAGTGCAGCAGCCAAAAAAATTGTGCACTGTTGCGTGATAAGGAGAGACCACGACAGCGCCATATTTACATAGAAATGACACTCTCCTCCCCTCACCCTAGTGCCGGCACTGATTTTAACTGCTGTGCACCACACATACACCTTAGTGCCATAGTGCTTGGGTATATGCATGAGTCTAGTATAGGTTCAGTACAGCACGGATACCCTTCCTGTACACAATACTATTCATAGACAAATGGAAATGTTGTTCCTACTGTGCATATGTGCTGTACAGTGCATCACACATGCAGAGTGAGTGCTGGCAGGGTCGGGACTCCTCAGCAATGGAGATAACATAAATGCACACATGAACAGAACCGATTTGTATTTTTCTGGCAGCTTTTGAAGCCTTAGCTTCAGCCTTCGTCTAGAGCACAGAAGCTGAACATGCCCCCCAGTATTTGCGAGGCTATTTGATATGCAAAGCTTACCTCGAAGCACCATGCAAAGACATTGAAGAAATGTGCAGGGTAAGTTTTCAAATCAGTAAGGTTTTTTGGGGGAGGCAAAACATGTGCGTCACCATTCCCACATACATTAAAGAACAGCATGTATTAAAATGTCTCAAATACAATGTGCTATTTCTCACCATTAATTATTGGGGAGAGGCAGGAGGCACTGAAGCTGGAACTTAGAGTGGACCATGATGCCCATGCCCTCAACAATGGCAAAGCATGGCATACTGCTGCCAGTGGGTGTGCATACATGGAGCTTCACTGAAAAAAGCAACAGGACTGGGCTGCACCTTCTGGGGACCAAGATACAGTAGCATGGGGATGATCACTGTCTTTAGTAGGACAGTGAGTTAATGAAACTGAACTTGAATGCCATCCAGAAAATTACATGTGGCTGAGATTAAGTCAAGCATTCCTTTGATTATTTTTTTGTTTCAACCCCGTGAAATGGCCTAAGTGGCAAGGGATCACCAAGATGTTGTACCTCACTTCTATTGGATCATGCTAAACCTCACTAATGAGATCCAGTCAGCTTGCAACTGGTCTTTGTTTGAATCCATTCCTGTTCAGAGGGCACATTGCAGTTTGAAATGGCTGATTTGCATACAGTGGAATCCCGGTCTTTAGTGACTTAAGGGGTCATTATGAACACGGCGGTGTTTACCGCCGTGTTCATGCTGGCGGTCATTTCACTGACCGCTAGCCCCCCTGGAACCCAGCCGGCAGCCTATGAACATTCTGCTGGGCTGGCGGGTGGAAACATTGTTGCCGCCGGCCGGGCCAGCAGAATGCACAGCCGGGACGTTGCCGGCGGCTCCACATGGAGCCGCTGTCAATGTCTCTGTGCGGCGGGTGCAGCTGCACCCGTCGTGCAGATCTGCGCGATGGGGCACTGCAAAGTGGCCCCTGCACTGCCCATGCCAAGTGCATGGGCAGTGCGGGCCCCCAGAGGGGCCCCGGAACACCCCTTCCGCCAGCCTTTCCCTGGCAGGGGAACCCGCCAGGGAAAGGCTGGTGGCTGTAGGGATTATTATCCGAGGGGCAGCAGCGCTTCCCTGTCGGATGATGATTCCTTCCACTGTGAAACTGCCTGGTCTTTTTACCCACTGCAAGCATGGCGGGCTGAACCATCGGGAATCATAATGACCCCCATAGTGAGGAGACAAATGCTAAAATGAAATGTGATGACCATTGGTCCAAAAACAATTCTATTTATCTCCGTTTTTTTCTCATATGTGGTGCATGCCCTGCAGTTTGTGTGCACACTGTCAACAATTCTATATTAACACGAGCCAGATTGCAAAGATTGAATTGCATTGGCCTTATGAGCATGGGACAAGTTGATTTCTGTAAAGTGAATGTGACATGGAATATATTAAACAGGGAGTGGCGATTTTTCCAGTTAGGTAGGCTATTCCATAGTAAAAATGTTCCTTTGATATTTTCACCATGGTAGCAACTACGTGCTACAGGCATATTACAGTTTTTCCAATATTGTGACCTTTTTTGTGACAATACATAAATATGTGTCTCCACCACATGCAATTTGTAATCCAATAAAAGTGTGTCCCCTTATTCAGGCCTACCAGAGGCATGTAATGTATTCTGTTTTACATCCAGTAGATCCGTGAGCAGGTGCTTCTGGCACTGAGCCCAATTACACCTTTGCTGCCTCCAGACTAGCTGGCCATGAAAATTCCCATTCTAATCAGAGAGGTGTTGTTTCTGCAAGGTAGCCTGCCAGAATAAAACTCCTGTAGCCTGATACAGGTATGTCTTTATGTCTGGGGCATAGCTATGCTTTCTAAAAATCTACTGTATGTCTTTTTAAATTATGTCCATGGAATATTGAAGAGAATTATAATCATAAAGTGGTGTGAAGTAGGACAGTGCTGTATTTTGATTTGCCGCTCTGTTTGGCCCTCTGGCTTTCTTGCTAGCATTAGATCCATTTGACCACCATGGGGCACGGATTCTACGGGTCTTTCTCTTTTTGTCTGAGATATCATAGTTTGGCACTCATTACAAGTGGCCCAATAATTCTGATGATACTAGCAACAATGTAACTCTGTGGTGCTTCATGCAGAGATTTAATCTTCAATCGCCAGATAAGAACCCAGGGTAAAACATGTATAGTGAATCTGATTCATACGTAATCCCCCCCCAAAATTTGTAATCATTGTTTTTCATCATACTGCATTTGCCACAAAACGACATGGATTATTCGTGCCGTTCGTAAGGAGGTCCTTAGTAGTACATATGGAATCTAGAAAGTCACTGAAATTATTGTAGCTCGTGCAGAATTTGTCGAGCCACTAGAACCCACTCAGAGAATGCCTTGGCAAGGGGCGTTTCACCATTGGAAGGAAATTTGTGAAGTTTGAAAATTCCTTATCTCAAAAAGACAATATTTTAAAACAAGTGCATTCAGGTTTTTTTCTGGAAGTCTACCTTCTGTCTCACTAGGAGTTAAAGGCATTCTTGTTTGCAATATAGTCTACAACTTATTTTCCCTTTTTGTTTATATTCTTCATTGAGAGAAATAATAACCAAATGATTGTATGTTTCTGTTGATATTTGGCTACTTATATTATATACCCAATAAGAATTCTAATCTTGAACCCCCCCCACTACAAAGATCACTTCTCCCACTTCACTTTGAACAAAACTTTGTCTTAGTATGTTTTCTTAACAACTGCAGTTCACCTGTTCCTAATATATGCCTCTCAAACATCCTGTAGATACTTTTGAAATCTTGCAAACTTACCTTTCATACTTTGTAACATTCCTGAGTACAGTAAACACATCTCCCCTTTATGAGCAGTCTTTTCACCACCTGCTATCTGAGAATTGGCCTTGTGAAATTAAGTCTTACCCTCTGAGAATCTTGATGTTCTGAACGCTTTGAAGTATTTGCACACATTGCTTGAATCAGTTACATATCTAACTACCTTAGGCTTCTGAATTGTTCACACAGATGATCCTAATCGCATACCCCATGAGCATTCTTTTAAGCTGGCCACATCAGAAGATTCTGACGACTTCCTCCTTTCTGATGAGCTTGATTAATTTTCCCTCCTAAGGAATCCTATCACCTCTGCCTCTCTAAAAATCCTAATGAGCTTTCCGTGAGATCTTGATAATCTCCACATATAGTTCCTCATTAGTACTTCCACCTAGGACTCTGCAGATTTGTCCCTCCTCCAGGAGATTAATAAACTCCATGGGAATGTCTACCACCTAGGCTTTTGAGCGTGTGGATAATCTCTCTACTATAAGGATCTAGAGCCCCTTGACTACTGTGAACTCCCTTCCTGTATAGAAAGCTTGATCCTTCTGTCTACTTCCTAAAGTAGTGCATCTCAACACTGTGGGGAGGGACATGACTCGAGTGATGTCAGCAGTTGTGATTGAGTTGCTTAGAGGGACAAGATTTGTCATTTGCGATCTATAACCATGTAGTCATTTTGGGAATGCATGTGGTAAATGAAACAGGCGCCAAATGGATGAAACGTTTGTGAGACTCCCAAGTCTAAAGGCTTCCTATCTTACTCCTATGTTCTTTTCCATGCAGCCACTGGAACAGTTCATACAAGCAGGTGTATCTCAATCATGCAAGGAGGCTTTTCCCCCGGAAATATTCACAGCACTGCACAGTGTGGTAAGGGATTGTTTGAGAGACATTTCTGCCATTAAATGACCTTATCCAAATATTACATATATTCACTTTGGGCAAGGGCGGGGAGGGGGCAAAATTCCTAGTAGCTAGTGAGAGAGGATGAAAAATGCCCCCTATCTCTAAAGCAGGGTGTCACCCATTGTTTTTAAAACACATTGCTTTAGATATCACCCAATGTCTCCAGGTGGATTGAGGAATTCACCTATGATTTCCATGAAATGTGAGTGATATTATCACTCATTGTCCTAGCAGGTAACTCAGAATGTCAGCCATAATGTCCTCAGCAAGGGACTTAGCACATCACTCATGTGTTCTGTAGCCAGAATTGTCAATTTTCTTTATCTCCATTCACTGGGTAAATGTCACCAAATGGCTTTACTACAAGAGGGCTGACAATGACACTCGCTACATTTATAAAAGTGATCAACAATCCCTAAAAGGAGTGGAGCTTGTCACCAATGTCTCCACTGCTAGGTACTTGGAATGCCGTTAGCATTCTTAATTTTATTTTTTGACACCAAAATATATGTATTACTTTTTTAAAATATAGCACACACAAGCTTGCTTGCCTTACTGAGTCAGTCTTTCCCCTGAAATGGTGAGATAATAGTATGAACTCTACCAGGAGTTCTTCCTGTTTGTGTAAAAAGGCTGACATTTTCCATCTGCAATATACGCAATACCTGCAGCTCATTGCAATGCAGCAGCACAGGCAGGCCCAATGTCATGAGGATCTGCAAAAAATAAAAAGGGATATTAGACTCTGCTTACTTTTGATCTGTGCCACTCTCTACATGGCCCAAGGCAATTTGTTACACAGAGATATCAAAGGGCTAAGCAAACAATAGCCACTACCCTATTTGAGGACCAAGCTGGCACCTACTGCTGGCTAGTTCTTGGTTTAGTTAAGGAATAATGGAGTTGACAAGAAGCAATTAGGACTTCTGAAAGAGATGTGAGTGTGTGAAGAGGGTCTTCACTGCAAACAGCTCAGCTTGCTGAGGGTTCAGTGGTCCTCTTACTGGGCAATCTTGTAGCAAGTGGAGGTGGAAATGATCCTGGCCCCCTCATTAAATATTGTCTTCTTTTCCTTGGCAGATCTCTGCCCCGGGACCTCTAACTGAGAAAGCTCAAGCAGCACAAGGGAAAGCAAAAGAGCTCCTCCTCCTGCTTGGTGAGTACCAACTAGAAGCAAATCTTGAAATCTTGGGTGGCTTGCACTGACATTTACATGTCTTTCAGACCATCAGTGTTTGGATGTTCACCAGGGGTGGCCATTTCAGGTGGGAAACCATGTATTTAGAGAACAGGCCAGAGCCTCAGAAAGGCAACTTTCCAAGGCACAAACTGTAGTATATCACATGCTTTACCAGCTGCAAAAAAAGTATAAGTTATGACAAATTATTACTGGTATAAAATTAAAATGTGTTTTAATCCCTAAATGGCATCTTTGGGAATGAGTTTATTTAGTCCACAAATGTAACTAATTGAACAACTTAACTTGCTCGTTGGTCATTGTATTATTAATCACCCATGCTTCTGTCCATGCCCTCCACCCATAGGTCTACTACTGCATCTTCTGCCAATGCACACAGCTCTTCTGGTGAAGTATGCTGTAGTGCTTATTATTTTAGGCTTTGGTGTGAGGGTCCTCTTTGAAAAACTTAGACTTGTGTTACCTTTTTGGTACCCATGAAATTATTATTTTTAATATTATTTTAGAGTTGTTTGCTTTTGGTGGTTTGAATGTTCCAAAGGAAATGATCATTAAGGCATGTTTCGAAAATGCCAGTGATATTTGAGAGTCATTTGTAAAAGGTCATAGAGTACATGGATATCATCATAGCTTATGAACTGTTTGTCTCTTTCTACTACCCAGATTGTGTTCCAGTGCTCTTTGAACTGTAGAATGTGCTTTGGAATAGGCTATAGACTATACAGGAACTTTATTAGATCCCTCTACAAGAAACTTAACGAGATGTTTTTCAGTTCACAAAAAGTTGTTAAAAAAGATTCTTGTTGAGCTGTGTCCACAAATTGTTAAAGTGAGAGGTTTTCTCTAGAATGGACCCGAGGTTCAAAAATGCTATGTGTATCTGCTCTAGTAACTGTGATTCCATAGAGAATGATCTCTGGTTTACAACCTGATGTCTGATTCAACCAATGGCATGACTAGCAATTTATGTCCTTGTCTTCCCAGTAACTTTATAGGAGCATTATGACCTTCCTCTTCCCTTTTGGAGGATTGCTTATGGTACCAGTCTGTACCTGTAGGTTTGGGTTGGCCATCTATATAAAAAGATGTGTGCTCTGTATAATATTCTGACTGTATGATTTGAGGTATGATCTCTTAAGTCAGACAAGGGGGAGGATAGAAGACATTTTCCCATATGCATTCTCCCTATCTGTGTCACCCTCTTCCTGTTGCACTGCTACATCACAGACCCAGGTCCAACTACAAATGCCTGCTATATCGTAGTATTGAGTGAAAGAAAAACATCACGGGGAAGGAATACCAGAGTTAAATTTACCTTAGTGAGAAACATTTCCTTGTGTTATTTACTCACTAAACAATCTTCGTAGTTTGATTACAGTAACTCCATACTTGGACATGATCTGAAAATAAAAAAGATAATAGTTCCAGCACATGTTCCATTAGAAAATTTATGTTATTCTGTTGTCTTTTTTCCTCCAATCTTTAGAGACACATCAAACCACACTATTAAATGCAGGTGATCAAGCGTCTGGCATTAAAGTAAGTACTGTAATGCTGTCTCTCTAGTGAGTGTTGTCCATAGGTTAAACGTGTAAGGGAGGGGGTTGACATTTACAACACACTTGTTATGGCCTGCAGTCGATACATTATTTTCTTTGTTCCGCATGTAATATCTACATTAGTACAATGATTATGTAGAGAGAAAAATGGGATAATCCTCTGGAGTATTCATGGTTAATTACAATTCTGTTCAAAACTCTCAAACGTACTTGACCATAAGCAACTCTATTAAGCAGAACCACTGTCAAAGTATAACTCTCAAACGTACTTGACCATAAGCAACTCTATTAAGCAGAACCACTGTCAAAGTATATGTATAGTCATTTTCTAAGTGCAGGTATTAATGGGTAGAAATCTGGTGCCAGAAGAACCAATCGATACATGACAGCACAAGTGATTAAGAATGACATGCCTATCAAACTACCATTAATATTTGGTAAACCAATCATAACAGATGAAAGGTATGCACCTTAGTCTTCTGGTCCCCCAGGGTTTGAGTGAGAGACAGACTTCCACCTTTACATGCATGCTGTTGCAATTCAGATTTTTCTCAGGCTAGGGTATCTTGTTGTGTCTGCAGCCAATTTCAACATTGATTGATGATGGGGGATGGAATAGGCAGCCATTACCTAAAATTCTGAAATCAATGAAGTAATGTTAGTTGGTGGCAACAAGGCCTTTTGGGGATCACTTTGTGAATTGGAGACTGAGCTTCCAGCTTCTTT
Organism: Pleurodeles waltl; assembly: GCF_031143425.1. Taxonomy (NCBI): domain Eukaryota; kingdom Metazoa; phylum Chordata; class Amphibia; order Caudata; family Salamandridae; genus Pleurodeles; species Pleurodeles waltl. The sequence goes on along the minus strand of NC_090444.1, from coordinate 1,129,288,171 downwards.
TGACTTAGACCATATCGATGAGGGTGAAAGTGGCTATGGGTCCTGATTCGTGAACTGAGATCTCCAAACTGCAGCAATTGGTTATTTGTGAGTTTGTCAGCTGCCACAGGCTGTTACTGCTTTCAGGGTCTTCTTTGAATTATTGGAATTCAAGGGCACAATACAGATCTGTGCATCCCTCACAGTGGGCAGGTGGGAGCTGGTCTCAATCGTCCTCCAGGGTAGGGGGGTTGAAGTGGCTCACCTTCCTGCACCTTGCCTTGAAAGTGTGTGTGGATGGAGAGGTGCCCCTCCATGTACCTTGCAGTAGGACTGATTCAAGTTTCATTGTCCCTCTGCTGGATTTTCCTTGATGTCTGGTCTTTTCAAATCGTTTGCCACATAGCCATGTAGTGCATAATTCAACTACCCAAACGATTATGGGTGCCAGATTATTTTACCCCACGCGTCTTTTGTTGAAGTACATTTTTAGGTCTGGCTTTTCCAGAGCTCACATCAACACAACAAACAACACACAGAGAGGGGTTGTGTGTCAGCCCTTTACTTCTGTAGGTGGGGTGTTCATGTGCACATTTTCCACTGTTAGATTTTGTTTTGGTGAGTGTTTTAAGAATAACTGTTTTGCTTTGTTACCATTACCAGCATTGAGTCCATCCAAAAGCAGCAAAAACATTCAAGAATGGTTGATTAGTGGTGCATGTGTGCATGCTTTGTACACTAATTGTTAATAATGGTGGTCAGAACCATGTCTTTTCTTCTGGCTTTATTGCATGGCGAGTGTAAGCCGTCTCCCCAGAAGTGCAGAGCCGAGCATCAATTTTTATGTGTTTACACTGTCTAAACTCATATTTCTTCTGAGTAAGTGCTTGGTTTTCAGACGGAACAGCTCGGGCACAGAAAGAGGCAACTGTTTCCAAGCAGTGCCTTAGTGGATGATTCTCAGACAAAGTTTAGAAACAGAGAGGCAACACCTGCCCAGTGTTTCTGAGCTGTGCCCTATGAAATTTGTACTTGAGATTCTGAGTGTTAGGCATGCACTTTATAGTCTGCAAACGGCAAGCCCGTCAAAACGCAACTTTAAATTCTGCTGTTTTGTGTACAACTATTAACATAGCAAAATCCACAGCAAGATAGTCCCACAGCCCTTTAGTGAGCCCTAGTTTTAGCAACCTGCAAGACTCACACAGTTGTAAAGAAAAATAAAATGTAACAAAATACTCAATTAATAATTGTGTCCATGTAATAATCATGCCTGCATCAGAATAGTACACAGTTGTTATCATCAGGGACAGCTTCTCCATGAGGGCAGAGGAGCATCGCCACCCCACCAGCAGCAACAGCTGCAAAATCTTTACCAAACAATGATAATAAACTGCGATTATTATCGTTTTTTGGTAAAAGGGCAGGCCACGGGGTGATGATCAAGTGCGCATGTGTGTATGGCCTGCTGTCTTGGGCCAGCCAAACACACATGCGCTGTAGGCTCTCTCCAGCCTAGCAAAACAGTTGCTGGGCTGGATGGAGTCTGCACAGGCTCCCAGCCTGCCTGGGAGCTCCCAGCCAATCCTGATGCTACTTTGAGCAGTGTCAGGACTGGCCACAGTGCAGGCTGGGATCCTATGCCTGCAGCAAGGAGAAGCAGGACCAGAGCGGCACTCGGCGTTGAGGTCAGTGTTTAAAAAAATATATATATTTTAATTACCCCCCAGCCACCCCTTCCCTTCTACTTGCAGCGAGCCGCTCCTGGTTTTCATGTGTCCTAATGTAGCTACAAGCTTTTTCTATATGCCGCGCTTTTTCAGTGGCGGCAGATATCATACATGAAGCTGGTGCATACATGCTTTTCTTTGTTTTAAAACTCCTTTACAAGTGCACAGGACACTGCAAAGTTGCTGCGGCGGGAATGACAGAAGGCCACCTGGGGCATCATCTAGGGCACACACTTTGTTTATGTTGTAAATGTGTAATCTACACAGTGCATCTAATAATGGCCTCTTTACAGTATGACACACAGTACTCAAACAATCATCTTCAAAGGATGATCACCTCCCACATGGCCTCAGAGGAGCAGCATTGTTAAGAGGAGGCGAGGAGCAGGAGGGTTGTCGTGAGATCACTTAAAGGTTGCACACCTTTTATTAATAAACACATCCAGACACAGTGGGAAAATGTTTATTAAGAAACTGAGGAGTGGCGCCAGTCTCCCAGTTAGTAATGTGATGGTTGAGCACAAAAAATATGGTAGGTCATGTGTGCATGCTTCTTTCACAGCGTATGTATAGCGCCCATTACACAATTGCTTTAATAATAGCCACGGTTGTAAAAGCAGCAACAGTAGCTCATTAATATGAAATGAGTTAGCAGCAAACCACATGAAAAGGCAAAAATGTAGATTTAAGTTTTACAGCGGTGTAGCTGGCACAACGTTATTTTGCTTGTATTGCTGACAACCATTTCATTTCCTTCTTTAAAATAATTGACTGCTATTGAGTAAGGGTGGTATACAACTAATATGAGTTCTCTTCTGCAGTGTAGGGAGATGTGGCTTCCATGCTAAACCCCCATCTTCCATTCAGAAGCAAAAACGCTTTCAATGCAGAATGTTTACCTCATTGATTATAGGTCCTTTTAGCTCCAGAGTGGCAACACTGTACCTGGGGATTAAAGTATTTTTGTTATTCTAGCTTTCACTCATGCCAGCTGCACCTTCTGCAACCAAAACAGCAGACAACTTATAGTCTAACTGCAAAATATACAGTTTCTTCAAATAGGACCTATGATTACAGTGCGCTCTAAAAATTGACCTTCGCACTAGGTGGGCAACAATGCAATTGTACTAGCTATCAGACTCAGAAAGCACATAGACAAAAACACTTTATGAACCCAGTACACAGTGGTTACTATTGTATGAAGATGCACTGCCTCTTTGGGGACCATCCTTCAGTGACATAACACGTGCTGATGCTGACAGAAAAATCACGTCTGGCATACTCTTGGCTGGCTCTTGTATTTCAGGCCCATATGTGTGATTCCTGTGCTCTAATCACCGACTCTGGGATATGTTACTCAGTCTTGCATTAAGTTTAAGCCTTTTACAATGATTATCTTGTAATTTCTGAGCTGCATACCTCTTTTTATACATACTGTAAGTGAATTGGTCTGAATGGCCCTTCTCACAAGGATTAAAATGCACCATTCTGTGAATTGGATCTGAATGACCCCTCTAACAATAATTACTGAATAAATCGCCTGGGGGCATCATCACTAGGTAGCACATGGGAGCAGCAGCACATCTGGGATGACAGGCAGGAGGAAGGGAAAGGGGCAGAAATGTTATCTCTTTGCCTTGACAATGCACAGGCATTCATGTACAATTCACTGATTCAGCTTTAGAAAATGTTAATGTCACATGATGGTTAAGCAGCAGAGGGGCTGTTATACGTTGAACGTAGATCCATTAAAATATTCACAACCGAGGCATAAGCTTATCCCAGTTCTTATGCATAGTAATGTGTTACTAATCAGCCCTCAACCATTTGGACACGTTGGGGAATGGACAAAGCAGACCCATGGCCTTTTTGAGCCTAGTAGCAGTTAATGCCATCATGGGTGGTAGCAGGGTATATTTTATTATGTGCCTGGCATATGGTACAAGATTGATGCTAAGCTCTACATTGGAACATTGGTTACAGGTCCAACTCAGTAGGTCTGGTTATAGCTGAATGTCAATCATACCCTTGGTTTTGGCAATGATTGTTAAAATGTGTATGTATTGATCATAGTGCTGTGTGCTGCTTTGCTATATGACATTACAGCCTCGGTTCCTACTTCTCTTCTGCCTTCAGGAGGCAATGTTGGGTGTCAGTTTATCCTCATCCCGGCCCCTACCACCTGGCCTAGATTGCTAGAGCATCTTCACCTGACAGGCCAGCCATTAGAAGTTACAGAAGCAGCTTAAGACTTGGTATATCTAAAACGTATAAGTTAATTTGATTCCCTACATGCAGCATTCTGTTTTGTGGCACACACCAAAATTGTGTTGTGCTGTAGAAAATGGTAAATCATGTTAACAGATTTGTGTAGTGCTGTATTGCCATTAGCAGTACGTAATATATGTCACAACATAATTTAACACTACCTCGTATTGGCTTTTAGGAGACATCCATCAAGGGACGATTACACCTTAGGGTGCCGCAAAAGACAAGAGTAAATTCTCTGCATGATTTCCCTTGCCCCTTTGGTAAGCACCAATAGAGGGTGCTGATAATTACTGGTTCTGCTTGCTTGATGGGATCATATATTGCCTACCTGATGTACCCATCATAATTCCATCACTTCCTAAAGGAGGAGACCACCTCCTCCTACACTGCTACTGTTTCTCTCAAGTTGATTCTGTTATTGGGCCTGTATCCTTCCTGACACATTGTTACACACTGCTTACATCACAAGACTATTGTTCCCTATGCTGCCTAAGTGCTCCAGACACTGTCACCTTTTCTCCTTGGTGCTTTTAAGATGGGCAACATGAAGCTAGACTTCAGATACCTAATTTTATCATTGTACAGCTTTTTTTATTTAAAATCTTTTGCCCGCTGCTCCTTTTCCCATTAGTCTGTGAGTCTGGTGCTTTCTTCGAAAATGTACCTGGTGCACTGCACCTATACATGTAATATATATATATATATATATATATTCTGTACCAGTTGAGAATATGTTTTTCAGTCTTCAGAAAGGGAGTGTGGGTGTCAATAATTATGGTGGTCCTTGTATTGGGTCTCGGGTTCTTGACTAGTGCCCTTTTTTGGTATCCTCACAGAGACCACTGGGACCAGTAACTGGTGGAATCCAGGAAAACAGAAATCTTGCACCTCACCGTGGCCACTCTGAAAGGGTAAGTGAAAGGAGCTGTGAGTTAATGTTGATGCAAATAAAGAACAAAGTGTCAGTAGTGTCATCTGTCAGTGGTTTCACTATAAAGTCAGCATCATCATCCTTTGTCCCTGGCTCCCCCTTGGCAAAAGAAAATCCTTGTCTACAAAGTAAATTTCTGTGCACCCTCAACATATCTTGAACACCTCTGCATTCTTAGTTCATCCTCTTATCCAGTGGCACTTGTCCTGCTGATAACACCTCTCTCTTCCTGCCCTTATGGGCCTGCCTAATCTTAGCACCATGCTTCCTATTCCTTTTTGGTAGTTAACTTCCTCCTATCGTTGGTATTTTCCTTCGTATCTGGATCTAAGGTATGGCTCCCCTCTTCACATCCTCCCTTTCTACCTGGACCCCTCACTTTTTATCTTTTTACCGACACCGACCAACCACGTTCGCAACCTGGGCTTCATCCTTGACTCCTCCCTCACCTTGTCTAAACAGGTCAACGCTGTTTCCTCCTCCTGCTACACCACACTCTGCATGCTCTGCAGAATCTACAAGTGGATCCCGACAGAACCAAGAAGAACAGTGACACAGGCCCTCGTCAGCAGCAGGCTGGACTATGGCAACGCACTCTACACAGGCATCCCAGCGAAAGACCTTCTACGCCTCCAACGCATCCGGAATGCCTCCGCCCGACTGATCCTCAACGTACCCCACCACAGCCACATCTCCCACCACCTGAGAAACCTTCACTGGCTCCCCGTGGACAGAAGGATCACTTTCAAGCTTCTTACCCACCCTCACAAAGCGCTCCACGACACCGGACCAGCCTACCTAAACAACAGACTCAGTTTCTACACCCCCACCTGTCAGCTCCGCTCCTCTAACCTCGCCGTCGCCCCCCGCATCCGAAGAAAGACCTCCGGCGGCAGATCCTTCGCATACCTCGCCGTCAAAACCTGGAACACCCTCCCCACCAACCTGCGACAGACTCAAGACCTACTCACCTTCAGAAGACTCCTCAAGACCTGGCTCTTCGATCATTAACACCAGGATCCCCCCCCAGCGCCTTGAAACCCTCACGGGTACGTAGTGCGCTTTATAAATCCAATGAATGATTGATTGATTGATCTAAACTGAGGCCAAGTAGAACACAGAGACCTGGCTCTTCGATCAGTAACACCAGGACCTCCCCCCAGCGCCTTGAAAACCTCACGGGTACGTAGTGCGCTTTATAAATCCAATGATTGATTGATCTAAACTGAGGCCAAGTAGAACACATTCATCAAACTGCAATGATTAATGATGGTCACTCTGAAGTCCATTCTACCAGTCATGGAGTGTATGTTTTGCAAGCTAGAGATGCAGGATTTAGAAAGCATTACTGATAGAAAGGAAGCCTGTGACTGGACAGATCAACAATATGGGGTGGCAGCGGTGGGTCGCGACATATCTCCAATCCATACTCAAGCCTAGGAGAAAGACACTAAAACGTTCCCATACAAGGAGTACCCAGAAAACGTCCACAAAAGTGCCCCCGAATCTAGAACAAATCATTGAGGACAGGTGGAGAGCCCTGCGGGCAGCATCAGACATCACACCTCACAATAGAATAATAGCTGATGACAAAAATGCCCCCCACCTCTTTACATAAGACAAATGCACACTTCTAACAGGACTTTCATCAGTTCCCCTTGTCCCACCCTTGAACACCACCACAAACGGGGGACACCCATATCTGACTATAATGTGAGAATGTACACCATTATGCACTGTCAGTATTTTCGCAATCGACACATATTGAAGCTACAGAACACTCCCTACATTCACTCTACAGACAGGGACACTTACCCACCCCCTTTCTTTTGTTTCACTAATGATGTCCTGACCATCCCATCATTCCAGCATTCTCCCGACATTTGCTGCAATAGCCAGTTTGAGCTCTATCGGCTCGACACGTACATATATATCTGACTAACATCTGTTGCTCCTCCTGGGGGTACCACGGATCCCACTATCCCATGCACATCTCCCATCAGGACATTATCATTCCAGCACTATACCTGAGTTAGTGGTCATCCCCCACAGTTCATTAGAGTTGTTAATAATGGCTCTGTTTGTGCGTACTGTAGTTACAGTAGCCCCCGTCATTCCACATTCACAGTTTTGGTTGATTCCATACCCCACACTGCTCTAGCACTCCATCAATATTGCGGTAGGCTTACAGCACCTACCCCGCTCACATGCAATAGGCAGGGTTTTAATACTGATAAACAAAGCACAGAGCCCCCTAACCCCAGAGACACCAACACCTTCCACTCCTCATGCAGACCTCTCACGATACACTATGGCTCCTCACTTTAAATGTGCGAGGCATGCATATTGCCCGCAAAAGATATGCGGTATACTCCTACATTAAGAGGCAGCATGCGCATATAGTTCTATTGTGGGAGACCCACATTGCAACAGACGAGATAGACTGCTTGAGAAAACGCTAGAGAGGCCACATCTATGCAACTACTTATCCTGCATATGCCCAGGGAGTGCTATCTGGGTCTATGCTGGAGCTACCAAGCCGTGGACACCACCAATAATACTGAAGGCCGTTACGTGCTCCTGGAGGGGCCCCTTGATGGTCACCCCCTACTACTAGGAAGTATCTATGCCCCTATCACTAATCAGGCAGATTTCTGGGACGCCCTCTCCTCCGTTCTCACTCACAAACCTGCATTTCTCTGGAAACTAAGCAAGAATTACAGCTCCCCATTAGATATCCATCTCAACAGATTGCACCCACCCCTCCCATGTCCCCCCGCATGCACAAACAATACACTTCTCTAGCTGGGCGCAACAATGGTCCTTTGTGGACACTTGGTGGGTACACAATCCTGCTGCTAAACTCTATTCGTTCCACCCAGTAGCACACAGGTTATATGTGCGCCTCAACCACTTCTTGTGCTCGATCTCACTGACTCCCTTCCTACAGTGCGCTGATTACTCAGGCAGAGTGGTTTCTGACCACAACGAATGAATGTCCCTCAGGCTGCCGATCCCCACCTGGTGACTTACTGGATGATCCACTTTTTCGGGAGGAACAAGGGGCCCTCATCCTGTGTTACTTTGTCAATGTGCCAATACTTTTGCAAAATTAAAGCAATCTTGATATTCTAACAAATAATAAAAGACAGATCTTTGATTTGAAGGCAGAGATGAAGAGTGGGTCTAATTAGTGGTCTTGTTCTTGTTTAACATGCCTTTTTTTCACAGCCTCCCAAATTGCTTCCCAGAAGGACTGGCAGGCATACTGACGCTCGGCTTTCAAATTTGACCCCACAAATCAAATTACTATGAGAAGAAGGGTAAGTAAAAAAGTACTTTAATGGCGTGTGAGGAACCTTGTGTTGGAGTGTTTCAGTTGTTGGTTGTGCATGTTATTTGTAGTTCTCTAACAATGGATCCTTTACAAGTATAATCTCATCGCCAACCCCTGCTCCTAATCTATAACCAAACATCCCTTTCTCCAAATAATCTCTTCCATAGCATTCTTGACCAGTCCTTGGAATGTGAAAACTCAGTTCATCTACTTAACATTCACGCTTGTTGCATTGACATTACCTCAAACCCACTAGCATTTTTAAACGACCGTTACTGGTGGTATTTACCCTTTCCTCTTTTCTTTTGTGTTTAGCTTAGAAGCCACACTTATTTTGACTTCCCCAATTCTTTCTCTGTTTGATCGCTTGCATCCTCAGTGTACCAATGAAGAGTATATACTTTCAGTAAATGTAAGTTTCACCGTTGATGGTTGTAGATTCTGACGAATGGTTTTGATCACACAACTGGTACAGCTTTCCTGGCCCAAATGTGCATGGCTACTTCTGTATGGGCCCTGTGGAGCACAGAGGTGAAACAGGCATAGCAAATACCTTCCCCAGGGCTACTCCACCAACATTGTCAGTAGGGACGAAAAGTAGTCATGTCATAGAACTAGCAATAAATTTGTAGGCAGGCTCTTCACCACCCCAAGTCAAAACTCTCTCACACAGACACACTCACATACACGACACACACATAACGCACACACCCTTGTAGATCATAGATGATACATACGTTATATGTCATGTGACATGTTTTGACTGGCTAGAGTTATCAGATGCAGGTTTGCTCATTTATAAACACATGCTCATCATACTCTTTATGAGACTGCATAGGATAGGTAACCTTGCAATTGAAAAGATCTTTTGTATTGTGTTTAATGCTCAGAAGCCTTGCTTGAGAGTGCATGTTGATAGATAAGGCATACTTCAAAGGAATTGATGTCTAATTTTTAGGAGCATAACCTAAATGTTCTGTGAGCCTTGGAAGAATGTTTGTGTTGTCATTGCTCCTTAGTATAATCAATCAACAAGAGTTCTTAATGAATCACTAAAAAATATTTTGTATTCCCATGCATAGTATAAAATATGTAAGAAATGTATTTTCAGCCTTTTTCAAGGACATGGGCAAATTAATGATCGAAATAATTAAAATTCTCTATGGAATGCTGAAACTCTCTCAGCTACTCCAAAGCTATAGAAGAGTTAAATTAACTACTGTCCCTGAACTGCATGAAATGTGGCATTCCGGATCATAGCTGGTAATGCTAAATGAGTGCTTAATGTTGTGCAGGTTGGTTCATGGGCTATAAAGTTTAGGTGAAATAAAAATTGGCTTTTCAATGGAAGGTGAGGCTGAACCATGACATAATAACATATAAAGAACAGTGTCAGTATGTGATTTTAGGAAATTGGAAGATAATCGAACTAAGAGAACATTGTAAGTTTAATCTTTCTACTTAGTCGAAAATAATGTTATGGACTGTAGACTGTTGATGGATGAGAGGAGAGGAGTGGCGGACTGGTGTTAAGTGCAGTTAACTTCTGGACTCTGTCTTGCCTGATGCCCATTTTTGTTACTGTCACAGCTACCATCCACATATAGATCCAGACATGAGAGCGCAGAAGTGACCACACTCTTGCAGGACGTTGCTGGGAGAGAAATGGTAAGTGAGGGGACATTGAGTTTGAATGATGCCTTTGAATGTTTCCCTTGTTCACTCAGGGTAGAGATGAAGAAATGCCTTCTATTACAATCATCCAGTATGGCTTCTTATATGTACAATGTGTTTTGCCTGATTGGTCATCAGCCTGTGTAATTTGACATCACCTACACCAGTGCCCTAGATGATCCTCAGATTTGAATTGGATAGCGAAAGCATCTAAAATGTCTCGATTGAGTCTTGAAGTCGATGCTGACAGTTTTTAAATTAAGAAGTATGTATCTCTAGTTGCAACATATCTGAGGGGACAAACAGAATGCCATGTTGATCGTGCTAATAAGACACTTGGCTATTTTGACCATTTGGCATTTTTTTGACAATTCTTAGCAACACTCATTCCATTAGGCAATACACAATAGATCATCTAAATAAATATTTAACAATATCCCACTATACATTTTCAGCGACCCCCCGCCACACCTATGCCCCTGACACACTTCTTAGCATGCCAGGAATGTGCAGCATTCTCTCGGGAATATCAACATGCCAAAAACTGGCACCATGATATCATGAATACTAACCATATTCCAGGATTTATTACCATTTCCCTGCAAAAAGTTTACTTAGGGGTGGTTGATTATGCCTTGGATGACGACAATCTGCCACAAAATGCAACCATTTTGCATGGGCCAGGATTTTACTATGGGTGGTCAATAGGATGCTCTCATGAACCCCACAAGTTGCCGAAAATGACCACCATTGTGCCTGTGCCACCACTTTAGTGGGATGGGAATACGCAGCATGCCATGGATACCCACAGGTTGCAATTAGCTTGTACCATTAAGGTGGGCAGCCTTTCACCACAGAAGGACAATAGGTGTCATTGGCACGATTTGTTGGGCGGGGAGTACAACACTCGGACATTCCTCATGCAAACATGCCGATTTTCAGATATATATGCATGCACTGACACATAAGCACTCATGCACACACAAAAATAAAAACAACATGTTTGTAAAAACATACCTTCTGCTGGGTGCTGCTATCTTTACCCCTGGTGCTGATGCTCTTCTTCTCAAAGCTGCGTCTTGCTCCAAATTAGGTAAAAATTATATCCTGGGAGGAGGGGTGGGTGGACAGGAGCTCCTTGAAAGCATGCAGAGGTATGTGGGAATTTCTGGGGGAATCAAGCAGGGCAGGAGGGAAAAAACAAAATGAATTACGGGGGAAGGAAATGGAGCAAGCAGGATTTCCTTTGTATGGTTCATAGGTTACATGCCTGCAGGAGTATGAGAACAAGTGGCAGTAACTTGGTGTAGAACAAAGGTTCATGCAAGTGGGAAGGATTTACATGGCACTGTCCTCTCATGATAACCAAGTGGTTGGAGAAGCTCTGGCATAGCTTCCTCACAGTGGAGGGATTTGTTTTCTCGGTTCTGCTAAAAAAGCTGCCTCTATGAACTCTTTTTTCCAACCATTCAGCTTTGCACGTATGTTTCTTCCATCTACCTAAAAATAACTCTGACAAGAAAAAAGCAGTAGGCTTAGTTCAAAATAAACATGTGCACTCTCACATATATGAAACGAAAGTGCACTAAATTAAACAAGGATTAAAGGAAGCGTACTGGAGGTTCAGATGCATGTGAATATGTTCAGTGGAGAGGGAGCCTTTCAGTGCTGCAGCCCTGCAGATGCGGCTGGAAGGCAGTAATTCGGTGACCTCTGCATATGTTTTGCAGTTTGCAGATTCAGTGACAAAACTTCATTCTTGGAGGGACAGCAATGTGGTGCAAAGGTGAAGAATGGTGTTGGATGGTGTTGGGTTCTCATCAAACCCTGAGAATTAGTTAAAGTGAGGGAATCTAGATGGGATATTGATGCCAGTTATAGTGTCACAGGTAAATATTATTTCATCTTCTACTCCACGATGTCATAGAGACTACAATGATTTGTTTGTAGCTGTCGACCCATTTAGACCAAGTGACTCGGAAACTCTGGTCCAATGAAAGGAGAGGGATCATTTGTGGTGAATTAGAGGGTGTAGGTATAGTTAATGAAAACGGGCATTGGACTGAGTGATTCCTTACACACTTTTTGAGCATTTGCACCTGCCAGTATGGCCATCAGGAGAGAGAATGAGTGACAGCAGCTCTCCGATTTTGAGCTTCATACAATACAATAATGGAAGAGATTGGGTAAGTGGGAATGTCAGTAGAGGAGGGATTAAGCATACAATTTTGCATCTCCTTTGTCCTCCACGGTTGCTTTTTTGTGATATGTGCTTGATGAATTTACAGAATATATATCGAAGGTAAAATCATACAATTTAGCTCATGCAAAACAGGACACTGTGCTCTACTGAAATATCTTGAAGACAAGTGAACATCACTGGATGACAAAAAAGTCCTGCACTAGGATAGCCACCCCTGGACAACTTTGCCTAGAGTACTGGAAGAGTGGCAAAATGCTTGCTGTTCAAAATTAAAAAACAATTATGAATCAACTTTCATTTACAAAACAGTAACTATATAATGTTTTGAAAACGATAACCAGTTCAGCAATACATGAAAAACTCTGATTTTCTATGAGGTGTTATTAATCAATTGGATCATTTTGAGGAGGGAGGGGTTATGGGTGTTGGTAATGGATGTGGGCATTGGACTAAGTTTTGCCTCATAGACCTTTCTTGGTTACTTTACAGTACCCACCATTCACCACTTCATAGGATACTTTGGGGCAGAGAACCAATCCCAATTCTGAGACTACAGACAGTGAAATGGTAAGTGAGAGGGAGAATCAGTGGGTGAAAGATAATCCATATACTCTAGTATTTTCTTATGATGAATAAAATTGCATGCCCTCCTGCACTGGATCTTATAAATGAATATCAGTCATTTCAATGTAATCATAAACAATAAAAATCAGTACATCGTGACTTTTCCATCCTAAATATTCACATCAATACTTAATGCAATTTAAAGTGCATCACATTTACATTGCTTACAGATTCCATGCAGAATTGTTTCAAAATCTAAAATGCTATCTTTTTAAGTGAATCATGCTTCAGAGAACTTGCCTGACATTATCTTTAGTTTTATAAGAGAAGTGACAAAATGCACCCTGTAGGCAAAAGAAACATCCTGGTTGCACGGCTGCCTTGAAAAACTCTATGATTATACCCTATGATGGACCTTACAATCTTATGACCTATGTACATACATACATCTTTGGAACACCCAAAAGGAGGGATAGCTCACCTCTCATACACAAACCCATGCAGCACTCACATACACAATTTACACTTGGGAGGACTTAAAGGTCCAGATAACACCATCTTCACAATGTTCCACAGGAAGGGTTGGTTTCTCTATTGGGCTTAGAAAGAGAAGTGACAAAATGCACCCTGTAGGCAAAAGAAACATCCTGGTTGCACGGCTGCCTTGAAAAACTCTATGATTATACCCTATGATGGACCTTACAATCTTATGACCTATGTACATACATACATCTTTGGAACACCCAAAAGGAGGGATAGCTCACCTCTCATACACAAACCCATGCAGCACTCACATACACAATTTACACTTGGGAGGACTTAAAGGCCCAGATAACACCATCTTCACAAGGTTCCACAGGAAGGGTTGGTTTCTCTATTGGGCTTAGGGTATGAAGGCTTTTACTCCATGACTGTTATCAGCTGCCAAAAAACATTAGTCATGCCATGTACTGGTCACAGATGTCACTACAGTAGTCACCAATGATAAAAGGGAGAAACGAGTGCATGGATGAATGGATGCTAGATGAAAGGAAATGCACATGAATGGATGAAGAGGGAGATGCTATGTGTGTGGGGGGATGGTTCGTAGACCAGATCTTGCCTGATGCTCTTTTTTCTGTTTTTGGTGTCTTCATAGGAGCCATCACGCCCAGACATGCTTCAAACAATTGAGAGCACAAGTCTCATTCCTAATGACCATGGACATCAAAGGGTAAGAAGCTACACATTGGTGAAAATAGAGGGTTCTGTAGTGAGTCATACCATGCAATGGATAGTCAGTTATGTGTGCAACAGACTAGCGATGGTGTAGGCAGATGAGACTGAAATGCCGAAAAGGATTAACATGCTTAAAGGAACAATGGCCAGCTGAATCTCACAAGTCAACCCAGATATCCACTGGTGCCATTTTCGTCCTACATTTATGACAGAATTCAGATTTGTTCTCATACAATCATACACCTTTTATTAGTCTTAATGCTAGGAAATGTCTTCAGCTTTTGCTATCACATTTTGCGCAAGAGCTTTGTGTGCATTAATGAGTCCCCTTATAGAGACAAAGTCTTAGTTGCTGGTGTGATTGCATATGACCTCTGAGAGCAAATAGTGCTTGACCTCTGAGAGCAAATAGTGCTTGTGAATCAATGTTCATTTCAAAAGGTGAAAAGTCAGCCAATGGGGTACAGACATATTGAAAAATTGCAGATGTCTTAGAAGGGTGCTTTAATTGTACTCAAGGGAGAATCCCATTTACCGTTTGCTAGAGTGTAAGGTTATTGTAAATTTCAGTGTGCTCTTGTAGTTGGATGGTGACAGCTTGTCCCAGCAATGATGAATCCTTTCTTTAGTTGGTAAAGACTAACCTTTGCAGTGAAACATTCATAGAAATGCATTGATAAGTGGTACAAAATCCTTTCCTAAGCTAGGCAAAACAAACCATGGAGACCACGGACAGGTGAAAATAGAGACCTTTTGTGGTGGGCGGACAGGCAATGTGAGTGTGGAGAGTGTGCAGTACTTCAACTGGATACCCCTAATGCTCGTTTTGTGTCTTCACAGCAGCCACTGTGGCTTAACATACCTGAAATGATTCAGAGCAGCAGCACTATAATTGTGATCCAGATCGATCCTTATTCTGGAACAGAAACAGTAAGTGAAAGGAAATATTTACGGATAGGCCTAAGCCATACTACTGAGTATTCATTTGTCCTCTTGTGCATGCTCTGTTATCGTTCAGAAATGAAGTCTAAGATCCATGCTCATCTTGCAACCCCTGCTGCTCCTCCTCCATTACTTATGTTTAATCAATCCTTTAGCACATCTCGCTTAACAGTGAAGTTTCTTCCATCTTTCCTTGTCTGGATTGCTCATCTTTACACCACAGTTCTCACCTTACATCACCCACATTTTCCTTTCTTTCCCATCTTACTGCATTATTGCCAGAATTATTGGCTTTGACCAGAGTATGTTCACACTCGTGTCCAAAGTACATATGGTTTGTGAAACCATATTTGGCGTATTTATTGTTTGAACCTCATTTTAAATGTTTAATAGAACACTTAACTAATCTAAATCCATGAATGACCTCTTTTGAAAAAAAAAAAATATTTCTGCACTATTTGTGATAATTATGCAATAAATTACAGAACAAAATGGCTTTGTCTCAAACATAGTTGATGGATTGTGAAACCATAATTACCTTATGTATAGTTTATACATCCTTTTGAAAGTAACAAAAAACTTAACTGATCTGAAACCAAAAATTGTCTTTTTTTAAACAAATAAGCTATTTCTGTACTATTTCTGATAATCTTGCAATAAGTTACAGAATGTTTTTATCTCCAGCACAATACTTTTACATTTGAAATCTAGTTCAAATGCATGTTTTTATACAAATAGAAAACTAGTGTGGAATCAGTTTGCCTCATGTTTTGTCAATGTGCAAATACCATTTGGTCAAAACTGTAAAAGAAACAATGGTATGAGAATATTTGCTCTAGATTTACTGGATTTGCCCCAGTGCAAACCTTCTGTTGTATGGTCATAGGTCTTTAGCACTTTATGAGATTAGAAAGATAAGATGTTGATGCCTGACATTTGGTATCACCCCCTCCCAGGTTTTTCCTCCCTTGTCACATTGTCATTACCCCAAAGCTGTCAGGTTTCTACTTGACTAGCTACTCAAGCTCAGATGTCTTTTTTCGATTCTTCAATTTATAATCCTGGTTTCATATTGATAAACAGGACTACAAGTCCCACCACACAATGAAAAACCCCAAACTAAAGCAGTTAGTCACATATGTACCTGGGAAGCTTGGCAGGGCTGAGCAATACCTGCCAGCTCCGTTTTGCTGTGTCTAAACACCTTCAGCATAAACTTTGGTCCCAAGGTGAGCATTATGCAACTGAGCTCCCCATTGCAACCACAGTAATCCAGGATAATTAATTTCATAATTTTGAAAGTACTAAACGCCAAATGCGTCATTAACGATTGTACGTATTAAAATGCAGATAATGTAATTGTTCAATACACTTCATGAACCATGTTTGCTGTTTGGTGGGTGATAAAATTTGTGTTTTGTAGTCATGTAACCGAAAAAGGTGGAAACAGTTTTTCCTGTTTTATTAATCCAAAAAGAAATGTACATTTATGTATGCCTATCTTTTCCTTTTCCAGATCACAGTGCTTACCTCCTGAACCTGCCGGTTTTCTGCACATGTATGCAGTACAATGATAATAATGTTGGCGATACATATTGGAGAATGAAAATAACGTTTAACAAATAAAATAATGTTTTAAAGATGTGCATAAGAGTATAATCATATTTTTGATGTCTAGATGTGTTTTTGGAAATTTGTGCTGCAAATTCAATTTGGAGTATTGATTACATCTGTTCCATGCTGCCGAATCCACTTATATATTGTATATACGCTTAGTGATGAAGTGTTTGTTGCATCTGACATTCGGTGAATCCTATAAGTGACATGAGGGCTGGGCATAGTTTGTTGTCCCAACAAAGATGTTACAGAGAGTGCCTCAAACTGTGCCAGCAAAGATCTACCATTCCTGAATGGGCTTCTCATGTATAGTACCTCTGCCTAAACAGTGCAAACAAAGCCTGTCTGTTGGACCTGGCCCTTTTTGCACAGTCATCCCCAAACTTTCTGCCTCCTTCCTCCTATTTTTTCTGATCTGTTTGGTTGGCTTTAGGACTATGGGTACGTTACCATTGCTAAAGGGTATATGCTCTCTGTCTAGATTGTATTGGTTAATCCATGATTGGCATATTTGATTTACCAGTAAGTCCCTAGTAAAGCACCACCAGAGGTGCCCAGGGCCTGTAAATCAAATGCTACTAGTGGGCATGCAGCTCTGATTGTGCCACCCACATGAGTAGCCCTGTTAACCTGTCAGATCTGCCATTGCAGTGTCTGTGTGTGCAGTGACCTTCCCCAAATTTTCCCCCAAGATAGGCCCAGGAGCCCCAGGGGCAGGGTGCAGTGTATTTAAAAGGAAGGACATGTACTGGTGTGTTTTACATGTTCTGATAGTGGAATCTGCTACATTCAGTTTTCACTATTGCAAGGCCTATCTCTCCTATAGGTTAACATGAGGATTGCCTTTAACTATCTCATTGGGAGCAGAAGGAGATATAGAGTTTCAGGTCTCTGAATTCACAATTTAAAACTACATCTTTTGGTGAAATTCTGTGCCTCTTCTTGGTGAAATTATGTGCATCTTCCTGGTCACTGAGTCTTCTGGGCTAAAGTGAGAGGGAGAAGCTGATACCTGCACTTGAAAGGGCTGTGCCTGTCCTCCCACAATACAGTCTCCAACTCCCTGGTGTGTGTCTGGGGCAGAGCAAAGAAGAGGCAGGATCTTGTGCACTATTTGACGTTTGCCTACTTCAAAGGCAGAAATGAGTACAAGTATTGGACTGCTGACCCTACAAATTTAGATTACTTCTGGATCAAGAAGAACCTCTGCCAAGGAGAAGAGATTGATGCTTGAGGAGGACATGCCACTCTGCGTGTTGCTTTGCTATGGTGGCCTGCTCTGCTTCTGCCTAAAGAGGGAAAGAACTGGACTTTGCTTTCTGACATCCTGCTTGGGAAGTTTCTCCAAGGGCTTGGACTGAGCTTGCCCCCTATTCTGAAGTCTCAGGGGCATCAAAGACTTCTTCTGCCAGTGCCTGGGCTCTTCTGCTGAGAGTCTTGACTTGCTAAGTGGTGCCAAATCCAGTCCCTAGGCTCTTAGAAGTGTAAACTGGTAACCTGCGGGGGAAAATCCACACATCGCTGTATGGGCATCAGAAAAATCGATGTAGCGCCTTCCTCGCGGCTAGAGAATCAACACAGCGCCTGTTCGGAAATCGACGCATCCCTTCCCTGCGAGGAAAGAATCAATGCATCACTTACCCAGCAGAGAAAATTGACGCATGGCCTCACTTGTGAGTAAGGAATCGATGCATCTGTTGCTATTCCGACGCACACGGGTCCGTGCGGCTTTATTTTTTAAGCATACCATGTACTTTGTGCTAAAATAGCACATCCATTGATTTCTATGGATTAAGACTCTTTTTACCTTAAAAAAATTCATATCTTTGTGTGCTGGATTTTTGGCATTTTTATCTTGTTGGATTTAAATATTGACTATTTTTTTAAACTGATTTGGAGTCCTTTTGTTGTGTTTTCACTGTGTTTCTGTGTGTGTTTGTAAAAATAATTTATACATTGCCTCTGAGATAAGACTGCAAGGGGTGAACAGAGCTTATCTGAGCTGTGTGTCTCCCTTACCCTGACTAGAGTGAGGGCCCCTATTTGGGCAGGGTGCAAACTGACTGCCAACTAGAGACCCCATTTCTAACACTGTCCACAAGGCATTTTATCCATCTAAGGCATGTCAGAAGTTTTTGTGGGGTCTGGGTAAACAATCTAAAGTGGAATCCTTAGGACTTAATTTCAAAATATACAGGTATATCCATATACAGGAATATCCTACAGGGAAAAAAACAAACATGGCACATCTAGTGTTAATAGCTGTTTTTGCCAAATCTTTGCTAATAACAGGCAAACACAAAGCCAACAGGTCTCACCTTTATAAAGTCAGTGCTACTGGATTTACAAATGCTGGTTTATAAAGCAGTGTTTAAAGTAAAAGAAAAGTATTAAAATACTATAGGAGAAGCAAACATTTTTTACCTTCAGGTATTTTGAAACCGAACGTTGATTTCAATAGTTTCTATCTTTGTAAATGGCATGGTTTATTATTTCAAATTTGTCACTGGAAACTCTGATCCGAATTTAAAGAGCTTATAGCATGTGGCCCTGCTTACGCTGCAAGTGTGTAAAAGAACTTATTAGCAAGAAATTAAGGAAACTGCTTGCCACTCTCCATCTCATTAAGAACTGTACCAAATGGTCCAGCCATTTTCTCTTGTGCCACTGTTGGAGGCTGGCCTGGCTTATAGTGGGTACCTTGGGGTACTTACACCTTGTGCCAGGTCCAGATATCCCTTATTAGTAGATTAGAGGTGTTCTAGCGGCTTAGGCTGATAGAGGTAGCTATAGCAGAGCAGCTTAGGCTGAACTAGGAGACATGCAAATCTCCTACTATACCACTTATATCACTTAGTAATATATCATAAGAAAACACAATACTCAGAGTTACTAAAAATAAAG
The DNA here is from genome assembly GCF_031143425.1 of Pleurodeles waltl. Classification (NCBI taxonomy): domain Eukaryota; kingdom Metazoa; phylum Chordata; class Amphibia; order Caudata; family Salamandridae; genus Pleurodeles; species Pleurodeles waltl. Next base: position 1,129,268,801 of record NC_090444.1, on the reverse strand, counting down.
GTACTTTATTTTAGTGACAATATGCCAAAAGTATCTCAGAGGATACCCTCCTTCAGGAGGTAAGTAATATATACCAATTATATGTACACAAACCAAAAACAGATAAGGAACCCCAAGGCTCCTCCTTAAGCCTGACGTTGTTCAACATCTACATGGCCCCCCTCGCACAACTGGCCCGCCAGCACAACCTCAACATTCTCTCCTATGCCGATGACACCCAGCTCATCCTCTCCCTCACCAAAGACCCACACACCGCCAAAGCCAACCTCCATGAGGGAATGAAGTCCATCGCCGAATGGATGAGAAAAAGCAGCCTGAAATTGAACTCCGACAAGACGGAGGTCCTCATCCTCGGACGCACCCCCTTGGCCTGGGACGACTCCTGGGGGCCCACCGCACTGGGACTCCCTCCAATACCAACCAACCACGCACGCAACCTGGGCTTCGTCCTCGACTCCGCCCTCACCATGTCCAAACAAGCGAACGCAGTCTCCTCCTCCTGCTACAACACCCTCTGCATGCTCCGTAGAATCTACAAATGGATCCTGACGTAAATCAGAAAAACGGTGACCCAGGCCCTCGTCAGCAGTAGACTAGACTACGGCAACGCACTCTACACAGGCATCCCAGGAGAAGACATCCGACGCCTCCAACGCATCCAAAACGCCTCCGCCCGACTGGTCCTCGACGTACCCCGCCGATGCCACATCTCCCACCACCTGAAGGACCTCCACTGGCTCCCCGTGGACAAGAGGATCACCTTCAAGCTCCTCACCCACGCTCACAAGGCACTCCACAACACCGGACCAGCCTACCTGAACAACAGACTCAACTTCTACGTCCCCTCCCGCCAACTCCGCTCCGCCAACCTCGCCCTCGCCATCGTCCCCCGCTTCCAACGCAAGACCTCCGGCGGCAGATCCTTCTCCTATCTCGCCGCCAAGACTTGGAACGCCCTCCCGACCACCCTGCGACAGACCCAGGACCTTCTCACCTTTAGGAGACTCCTCAAGACCTGGCTCTTCGACCAGTACCAGCATTCCCCCCCCCCACAGCGCCTTGAAACCCTAACGGGTACGTAGTGCACTCTATAAATTTTGTGATTGATTGATTGATTGAAAAGTAGTGCAAACAATGTAGAATCACAATAGAATGCAATAGGTAGAAATAGGCCTAGGGGCAACACAAACCACATGCTCCAAAAGTGGAATGCAAATCACGAATGGACCCCAAGCCTATGGTAGGTCGTAGAGGGTCGCTGGGATGGTTAGAAAACACTAAGGGTGTCCAAGATACCCAACCCCAGGACCCTGAAACGTAGGAGTAAAGTTACCCTACTACCCCAGAAAGACAGTACAGTCGCGATAGGGGATTCTGCAAGAACAACAACTGCCAGCAAAACACTGAAGATGGATTCCTGGACCTGAGGACCTGTAAAGGAAGGGGACCAAGTCTAAGAGTCACGCAAGTGTCCAGGGGGGCAGGAGCCCACTAAACCCCGGATGAAGGTGCAAAAGGGCTGCCTCGAGGTGGAAGAAACCAAAGATTCTGCAACAACGGAAGGTTCCAGGAACTTCTCCTTTAGTTAGAAGATGTCCCAAGGCATGCTGGAGGATGAAAAGTTGTTTCCACACAGAAAGACCGCAAATAAGCCTTGCTAGCTGCAAGAGATGCGGTTGAGGATTTTGGGTGCTGCTGTGGCCCAGGAAAGATCAGGAGGTCGTCCCTTGGAGGAGGAGACAGAGGGGACACTCAGCAACTCAGAGAGCCCCCGCAGAAGCAGGCAGCACCCGCAGAAGTACTAGAACAGGCACTTAGGAGATCTGAGGACAGCAGTCGACTCAGAGCACAAAGGAGGGTCCCACGACATCGGAGTCCAACTCAGCGAGTTGGGCAATGCAGGACAGAGTGCCGGGGACTTGGGCTAGGCTGTGCACAAAGGAAGTCTTGGAAAAGTGCACAGAAGCCGAGCAACTGCAGATCACGCAGTACACAGGATTACTGTCTGGCGTGGGGAGGCAAGGACTTACCTCCACCAAATTTGGACACAAGGGCCACTAGACTGTGGGAGACACTTGGACCTAGCTCCTGTGTTCCAGGGACCATGCTCGTCAGGATGAGAGGGGACCCAGAGGACCGGTGATGCAGAAGTTTGGTGCCTGCGCAGGCAAGGGGAAGAGTCCTTTCGACCCACAGGAGATTTCTTCTTGGCTTCCAGTGCAGGGTGAAGGCAGACAGCCCTCAGAGCATGCACCACCAGGAAACAGTCGAGAAAGCCGGCAGGATGAGGTGCTACAATGTTGCTGGTAGTCGTCTTGCTACTTTGTTGCAGCTTTGCAGGTGTCCTGGAGCAGTCAACGGTCGATGCTTGGCAGAAGTCGAAGAGGGAAGTGCAGAGGAACTCTGGTGAGTTCTTGCATTCGTTATCTGCGGAATAGCCCAGAGGGGAGACCCTAAATAGCCCACAGAGGAGGATTGGCTATTGAGGAAGGTAAGCACCTATCAGGTCGGGTCTCTGACGTCACCTTCTGGCAATGGCCACTCAGAGCTGTCCATTGTGCTCTCACACCTCTGCATCCAAGATTGAAGAGGTCTGGGACACACTGGAGGAGCTCTGGGCACCTCCCCTGGGAGGTGCTGGTCAGGGGAGTAGTCACTCCCCTTTCCTTTGTCCAGTTTCATGCCAGAGCAGGTCTGGGGGATCCCTGAACCAGTGTAGACTGTTTTATGCAGAGAGTGCCCATCAAAGCATTTCCAAAGGCTGGGGGAGGCTACTCCTCCCCAGCCCTTCGCACCTATTTCCAAAGGGAGAGGGTCTTACACCCTCTCTCAGAGGAAATCCTTTGTTCTGCCTTCCTGGGACCAGGCTGCTCAGGCCCCAGGGCAGCAGAAACCTGTCTGAGGGATTGGCAGCAGCAGTAGCTGCAGTGGAGACACCGGAAAGCAAGTTTGGCAGTACCCGGGCTCTGTGCTAGAGACCCGGGGATGCATGGAATTGTCCCCCCAATACCAGAATGGTATTGGGGTGACAATTCCATGATCCTAGACATGTTACATGGCCATGTTCAGAGTTACCATTGTGACGCTACATATAGGTACAACATGTGTATTGGTGTCCCCGCACTCACAAAGTCCGGAGAATTTGCCCTGAACAATGTGGGAGCACCTTGGCTAGTGCCAGGAGCACACACACTAAGTAACTTTGCACCTAGCCTTCACCAAGTGAGGGTTAGACATATAGGTGACTTATAAGTTACTGATGTACAGTCAAAAATGGCTGTGAAATAACGTGGAATTTATTTCACTCAGGCTGCAGTGGCAGTCCTGTGTAAGAATTGTTTGAGCTCCCTATGGGTGGCAAAAAAAATGCTGCAGCCCATAGGGATCTCCTGGAACACCAATACCATGGGTGCCTAGGTACCATATACATGGGAATTATAAGGGTGTTCCAGAGTGCCAATGAGAAATGGTAAAATGAGTCACTAGCCTGCAGTGACAATTTTAAAAGCAGAGAGAGCATAAACACTGAGGTTCTGGTTAGCAGATCCTCAGTTATACAGGGGACACATATGGGCCACAAACGTATGAGCACTGGGGTCCTGGCTAGCAGGATCCCAGTGACAAACATCAAACACACTGAAAACATAGGGTTTTCACTTTGAGCACTGGGCCCTGGCTAGCAGGATCCCAGTGAGACAGTAAAAACACCCTGACATATTCTCACAAACAGGCCAAAAGTGGGGGTAACAATGCTAGAAAGAGGCTACCTTTCCACAGTCACAACCTAGGAAACAGGTTTATCCGCCTCTTTGAGAACAGACTGCATTACACTCACTCTTTTGCCTCAAACACAGTTTGAGAAGGTACAGCAACCTGGCCCTGCCCTAAGCACCATAAATGCTGCCTTTTTGTGCCGTGGCCTGGGCTTTATGTTATGTGGAAGGTAAAAGAAAAATAATAGCAGAGTCTAACCTATAAGTCAAGCCTGTCAACACTGTGCATGTTCATGTGGTCTTACAGATAGGCTGGAAGGGTGGGAGGCAACACAGGGAATTCATGGGGACAGACATGTTTAGGGGGATGCAACATATCGGGAGAGATGAAGAAGTCAACTGTATTCACTGGAGAACTCAAAGTAAATAGTAGTTCCTAATGTGCCATTGCAGGATACAAGATAAACAATCTAAAGATTGGTAAGGCAGCTATGCTCTAGAGGTGTGCCAAGCACAAAAAAGAATGACATTAAATAAAGAGCAAGCAAGCAAGATTGAAAAGAAAGCCAGTAAATGCAAAGCAATCGATGTTTTGAGTAGTTCTCATTTAAGCCAATGAAATGGCTAAAAGGTAGCAAAATCTTGAGTCTTCTATGAACAATGGGAAAAAGTGCTGTTCAAAAACGTGTTTTTTTTTTCAATCCATCAATTCAAGTTTTGCTGTGCTAAGATCATTACCTTTTCAGTTTTCGGGAACAGTGATGTTTACTAGGTTTCATATTTTTCTAAGTGGTAATCCATGAATCCCATGAGTAAGCCTGGTAGTTTTTGTAGATCGTTCCTAGTTTTCCCAAAGAAACTTGCAGCAGAAAATCATGTAAAAAACGTAAAATCATCTGAATTATTTTGTCCTGATGGCTGATCAACAAATGTATTATACCATTTACATCTCAGATCAGATAATCTTTTTCAGTATACAGAATTACTATAACCATAAAAGCAGATACTATATATAATAAAATCAATAAAATCGTTGAAGAAGTTCACAAGCTAAAATCATTCCATTCATATCTATAAGACCGTTCTGTTTGCAGGTATATATAACATTTGCTGGTTGTCCAAACACCATTCCTAATGCCTAGTGGGATTCTGCTGTCCAGAGGCAGGGATGGCAGATTGGGGATAGTACCCTCAAACCACCCTCCTTTGAGTGGATAAATAGCGGCATAAATATTTTATTTTTTTATTTTTGGTCTTATGCCAGTGCCTTTGGACCGTCCCCTCCTTCCTGTTGTCTAATGAGTGCATCCTTACTAGGAGATCGCCTTCCTGCAGCGATTTCCGAGAGGGGCTCCACCAGGGAGACATCATTAAAAATGGGAGATTCCTCCCCTTCCAACTATACCTCCCCCATGAAAATGAGATATATCTCCGAAGTACCAATGGAAGTGAAAGTAAAATTAGGCTAATTAGTGATGCTAATGATCATTAAAGAAACTTGAGCTGCTGGGGAAGTTCTTCTCAAGCTGCTTGAGCTGACAAATTAAAAAGGACCCATGTGGTGTTATCATCAGTAGAAACCGCAGGCCTGGGTGCTTTGATGTGACTTCCTTGTCAATAGTACTAATACGTTGTGCTGTTGATGCGAAGGTCACATCAGTAGCACCTTGTGGGTTAAATATTTAAATGTCTTCGCACAAGAGTGGGGCTCTGAAGAATTGGTCCCAGAGAATAATGACCCTTCACCTACATTCCATCCTTCATGCTGTGCCTGGCCTGTTCGTAATTTTATATTGGCATTCTATCTTTCCAAAGACAACATGTTTTGAAAAACGTGCCAACTATTTTATTCAAGAGGGTACCAAATGAAGGTAAGAGTGCAGTCCCAATTAGAAATATCTAACTGCAACACAAAATCTGCTTTTCCAAATACTTCAGTTTGTGGCTCATGTATGTGTTAAAACAACAATGCATATGAAACGTCCCATAACGTGCAGTATTTGAAAAATATTGAAATCCACAATCTCACAGGAATTCATATACTATTTGACAAGCCCTTATGAATTATTACTTCCTCTATCATTGTGACAAACCTCAAATCATTGATTTACCTTTGTTTGGGTCACTAGGTTTATGCAGCAATGGAGGAACCAACTATGCAGCAGTGTTATCCATGGTATGCAGTATTAAAGGGTACCTTGTGCAGCATGATGTTGCACATTCTCTGGCATGATTAGAATTTTTTCATAAATATCTACTGGATTTTTTCAATTTAACAAAATGTAGTAGGTACAGCAGTTTAATACTGGCATAAGTCACAAATTAATGATAAAATGGCAGCTCTACACATTATCCTATTCCTATTCCCAACCCAACACCTCAGCTCTGTAGTCATTCAACGAGGCCTCTTCCAAACCTGCTAGGGACTCCAGATTTTCCTGCCTTTTTTGGGCATCCCCTGATCTTATATACACCCTTTTCGAGATAAGTGCACCTGTCCATTCTGCTGTGCCATTTTGCAATACGTAGGGCATTACTATTATGCCAATGGTGAGTAATATCCCTTTTAGCTAATCAATATCCCATTCCCACAAAGGTTTGGTTATGCCACGTGCTTTACTATTCACTCCTGATTCTGAGTATTTCTACTTTTGGGGAAAGTTCTCGGTTTCCAACAAATCCGATAAAGCAGATTCAATTACCTGCCAGAATTCAGTTATTTTTGGAGAGGACCATATTACATGAAAGAAATCACAATTATTCCCTTTACATGTCACGTGGATTTTCAGGAAACTTGCGGGGGTACAGTTATATATATATATATATATATATATATATATATACATAATCTATCCTCTCAATCCTTCTTGAAAGAAACAGCCAGCACTCCAGATTTCTTCATTCCAATAAATGCATTCCTTTTTCAAAACACTATGGCCCATATTTATACTTTTTGACGCTAAACTGCGCTAACGCAGTTTAGCGTCAACAAATTTAGCGCCGTCTAACGCCATTCTGAAGCGCCATGCGGGCGCCGTATTTATGGAATGGCGTTAGCCGGCGCTAGCAGACCGGCGCTGCCTGGTGTGCGTGGAAAAAACCACGTAGACCAGGCAGCGCCGGCGTAGGGGGAAAATGGCGTTAGGGCGTCTTAAAATGGGGCAAGTCAGGTTGAGGCAAAAAAAGCGCCTCAACCCGATTTGCGCCATTTTTTTCGACGCCCAGACGCCATTTAAATGACTCCTGTCTTAGTAAAGACAGGAGTCATGCCCCCTTGCCCAATGGCCATGCCCAGGGGACTTACGTCCCCTGGGCATGGTCATTGGGCATAGTGGCATGTAGGGGGGCACAAATAAGGCCCCCCTATGCCACCAAAAAAAATTAAAAAATATAAAGAATTATACTTACCTGAACTTACCTGAATGTCCCTGGGGTGGGTCCCTCCATCCTTGGGTGTCCTCCTGGGGTGGGCAGGGGTGGCAGGGGGGGTCCCTGGGGGCAGGGGAGGGCACCTGTGGGCTCATTTTGAGCCCCCAGACCCCTTAACGCCTACCCTGACCCAGGCGTTAAATAGTGGCGCAAATGCGGGGTTTTTTGACCCGCCAACTCCCGGGCGTGATTTTTGCCCGGGAGTATAAATACGACGCATTTGCGTCGCCGTCATTTTTTTAGACGGGAACGCCTTCCTTGCATCTCATTAACGCAAGGAAGGCGTTCACGCAAAAAAATGACGCTATTTGCCCATACTTTGGCGCTAGACGCGTCTAACGCCAAAGTATAAATATGGCGTTAGTTTTGCGCCGAATTTGCGTCGAAAAAAACGACGCTAATTCGGCGCAAACGGAGTATAAATACGGGCCTATGTATTGTTCAGGGGTGACGCATTTAAACCGTGTCGGTCTTAATCATAGCCCATAATAACATATTGCCATATTCAAGCCCTACCGACCCTAAATAATGTATCCTGCAGTTTCATGAACATGAAATACTATCAACATCATAACAGCAATGAAATACATTTTTAAATACATATTTTTAAATCATGCCCTCTTTATTACTTATTATGTCTAACCAACACAAATTATAGTTAAATCTAAAATGCATTTTTATAAATCAATATTTCATATCCTCCTGTTTCTCATTCATAAAGAAATCTAGTCTATAATTAATCTCTCAATACCAAGTGGCTTTTCACCTTCTACCGGCATGATTTTATACTTTCTTTTGCTATAAATTAATCTTAAATCTCCTACAATTTTTTATCAAATGCATCATAAACAAAAATGATAATTAAGAAATATATAATAATCAAAATAAAAACTAAAATAAAAAATATAATATCAAAAAATCATAAATATCTGGCACCAGAGCGATATGGATATAATAATACCACAATACTTATATACCCAATTGGTCACATAAAGAACTGTGAATCACCATTAATTCATCATCCATATTGCACCCTTTATAAAAATAAAACTTTTCTCTGAACCTTTACGCTCTCAACCCATATGTACAAAAGCTGTTCATCGTGGTTCAACCCCTATGGGAAGCAGCAATCTGAGAGGTACAGGACTTAGAGTGCATAACATAGCAACACTAAAAATCATGTGCAAGTTCTTTACCAGCCAATTCATGCAGTTACCTCATCACATGGTGCTCTAATCAGCCCATAACAAATTTAATAGTTCTATGGTCATTATTGAGGATTTCCAAAGTGGTTATTTGTGAATCTTGCAAGAGAATATGGAAAAAACAAGGTGACCTGCAGTCTAGAAAATACCAGCTTAAGGTGCATGACGACAATCCGAAGACTGATCCAAAGGGGACACATATAAAAGAAGCTTCTAAGAAGCTACCGGCCTAGGGCACCTTCCCCAATCAGTACTGATTCTCCCATACTAACAGTAAGTTGCTTCTTAACTTAAGAACTCAGGTGGCATCGTTAAGACCAGAATCGTTAATAATACTGTTTATAGAACACTACTTCCTGCAGATGGTATGTCCAGCTCAAGAGACACTATTGCACTGTTACTATTGTGCCATGGCAATTATTGTGTTACGGCTAAACTCTTTTGATGTATATATGCCAGTGCTTAATTTGTAAATAAAAAGGTGCCGGTGCCCAAAGCCCTCCTCTTAAACACGCGGCTGCTGCAATTAAATGTGTGAACATTAAATACTGAGGCTGCGCAATCCTGCAGCCATCTCAGGCCTCTTCAATCCACATAAAGCCACTCCCTGCCCCTTCAGCTCACTCTTGCAGCTTTCTACTTTCTCCCTTTATGACTCTGTTTCGTTTTTCCCTTCCTCTGTCTTTTCCATATGTGTCTTTTGCTCACAGCAAATACTTGAATGCAGAAGAATAAGCCCCGGCCCTAAAAAATAAGTGCCGGTGCTCAGCACCGGAAACAACAAGCATAAATTAAGCATTGATATATGCTTTTAATTTCCATGCCCCTGAAATGTATGCGGAAACAGTCATCACAATGTCTTTTTCATCAGATTGCATACACAAAGTTTCAGCCTCCTTGCATTTCCTAACCCCATTCTTTTGGAAAGGTGGACTTAGATGCAGCTTGCAGAGATGGGGTTTGAAATGGCATAGCAAGAGGAAGTGAGCTAATGTCTATTGGCCAACCAAATAACAGGGGCAGCAATCAGGCCCCCCCAAAGGATCTGAGGACCACCTTTTAGTCACTGAGGCCACCGGCAATGTATTCATACAAACTTTTATATAAAGAGATCTTCTTTCTGCTGGGTAAACATTATCAATAAAAAAGGCTGGATTGTGTTCTTGATTAAATGATAAGTAAAGTTTTATCAAGGGGCTGTGTTTATTGCAAATCATCAGATTTTTATAATCCCAATATGCCTTTATGATCACAGATGAGCTGGCTTTCATATTTTTTTTCAGGGTAAAGCCAGAGTTCTTCTAGGACAATGCCAACCAGAGTATTTGACATATTCATGAACCATGGCAACTTTTGATAATTTTGTAGTTTCAAAAGATCTGCTAATGCTGCTCTGTATGATGCTAATTCCTCCTTGGACCAAACACGGAGTCAATATTTTATTGGCACCAATGCAATGTAGTCTTTGATTTTTCCTATGTGCAGACCTATTCTTATGAAGTCCATCGGTGTGCCGCAGCCCAGGTGAAGCAATCGTCTTATGAAATTATTTTTGCTTATTTGCATTGCTGGGATCTTATTGAATCCCCAGATCTTAGCGCCGTAGAGCGCAGCCGCCCTTGCTTTCATTTTGTAGGCCAGCAATGCCGACCTCACAGAGTGGTTGCCAGTAGATTTTGCAAATCTTAGCATTGCACCAGCTTGCTCGGTCAGGGAGATGTTGCTTTTGTATACCTGTGAGGTTCAAGCTAATTTTCCGTCCACACGGCAACTGAAGTAATAATAAGTAGTTACCCGGTCCAAAGGCCTGTTGTTAACCTTAAAAGTGTCTTGCAGCTTCTTTTACTGGTTAAGAATCATGGACTTTGTTTTCCCAGCATTAATCGTCGGTTTTCTGCTAGCACAGAAGGACTGAAAGCCTGTCAATAGGTGATGCATCGATAAATCTGTTCTTGCCAATAACACTGCCTCGTCTGCAAAGAGCAATATTGGTGTTCTCTTGTCGGATAGTTTCAGCACATCAAGGTTTAAATCCTTCAGTATTTGAACAACTTTGTTTATACAGCAATAAGAGAGGGTTGGTGCAAGAACATACCCTTGTTTGACACCTCTTTGGATTGGAATCTCTGGCATGTATTCATTTAACTATATCTAACCGTGATAGTGTTGCTAGTGTGCAGTGAGAATATTAACTTCAAGATTTTTTCTGCAACACACATTACCATCAGAACTTCTCATAGTGCAGAATGATCAACGCTGTTAAATGCTGTTTGAAGATCAACAAATATCAGATGCAGTGGAGAATGTTTTAAGCAGACACATTTGGAAAAGATGAAATTCATCTTGAAAAGTTGGCCCACAGTGCTCTGGCCCCTCCTAAATCTGGCTTGAGATGGCGATATTAGGTCTCCTTCTTCTATCTACAGATCTAAGTGAGATAGTATCAGTTTACCAAAAATGTTTCCCACACTATCAAGCAATGAGATTGGCCTGTAACTTCATGCTATGTCCCTAAGTCCTTTTTTGTTTCTGGGCACAATTATTGATTTTCTCCATGACAGAGGGATTTCTTCAGAGGACCAAATGCTATTATAGAAACAGATTAATATTGGTAGCCATAGTGCTACATGGTTTCGATAGACATCTGATGGGATTCTATCTGGGCCTGCTGCCTTGTGCGTTTTTTGTGAGAGGATGGCTTGGGAAACTTCCTTTTCACTAAATTCTTGTAATAGCATCATAGCACAGGGAATGCCATAGGCTTTAGAGGGAAGAATTGGCTGTGCTGTGTTAATAGTAACTAGCTGATCAGATGTTTCATATACGGTCTCCTTATGCCGCTCGGCGATGATGGCACGGTTCTTCGCTGATAAGGTTATCTCACTTGAGATGGAATTCCCCCTTCAGCACCTGGTATTGATCTGGTGAATCATTGGAAACTTTCAGTACAGCCTTGCCTTCTCCTTAGGACAAAGTAGTAAAATGGTCGACCCAGAGATGTGTTCAATTCCAGGTTTTTTGGAGTACCTTCCCAACCCCATCTGATTATTTCCCAGAATTTTTTGGGATTTCCTGAGGAAATTGCATCTAGAAGATTTCCTCAAGGCTTGTGCGGATGTAGCTTCTTTTTATGCCTTAGCAGTCTTTTATATTGCTGCCTGCAATCAATAAATAGTTGCTCATTAATATTACTCAGTTGTTGATTCCATAGAGACAGTCAGTAACAGTGCCTTCTTCAACTTAAGCATTCCTCATCAAACAGACCTTGATTGTCAGGTGGTGGATTTTTGAGGGAATTGCTGATACTCTTATTTCTTTCCACTGATTTTTCTACCAGAAGTTCGTTGAACTTTTGTAGCAGCTGGATCACCTCGTTTCCAGGTAAGACTAAGATTGTGGTCTAAAATGCCAGCCAGTTATGACTAGAGGTGTAGATGTGTGATTCACACTTATCAACCATTATGATGTGTTTCCTATTTGATCTTAGGGCAATTGTTGAGTGATTACTTTTATTGGAGAAAGCGGGTATCGGGGACCCTGTGTTTGGATGGGCCATTTCCAGTAGAAGTGGATCATGGTCACTTTCTATTATATCCAAAACTTTCATGTCTATAATATAATGCCATGCGTCCATATTTCTGGCAATATAATCTATCACGCTTTGCCTGTTGCCAACTCAAAATTTAGTTTTCATTAATTTGTCTGATTTAGTTCTTCCAGTTAAAGTGAGGATTCCTTCTATCAAAGCTTCAAAGATCAGTTTGCCTGTCTTTGTGCTTTGACAATGCTCCATAGGAGGGGGTGGAATATTTCAGACACTGTCTTCTTCAGTTATTGACACATCTCCCATTGTGGAATGCGGCTTGGTATTGAAATCGCAGCATATCAACAGGTAATTCTTACACAATTGGATAAATTGTTGCAGCATAGTTTCAGTTGATAGTTTCAGCTGTTCTCCAGATCTTCTCCTCAGGAGATGCTCTTTGAACAAACGAACGCCTGGTTTGACTTGTACCCAGCTACCCGGTGAGAAATATAAGTTCATAATTTTAATTGCCCATGCCACATTTCTTACCGTAATGGTGTGGATATTATTGTTTATTATGTTATGAATTGTTTCAGAGATTTCAAGTAATGATGTTCTGATCCAGATGGTCAGGCCCCCTGCTGGCCTGCCTTTTTGCTGTTTGATTACCGGTAGAGGAATAAGGAATAACAGTCTAATTCAATTGTGTTAACAGTCCATGTTTCCTGAAAGCAGCTAACATCTTGTTGCTTAGTGAAATCCGGCCAGTCCTTGCCCTCTATTTTAGGCTTTAAACCTGCTAAGTTCCAACTTGGGATTTGAAAAGGCAATTTTGATTTACCTTCCATTTCATTAGACTTTGGTTTATTCTACAGGCTTCTCAGTTCTTGCTCTACCAATGACGGTCACAATTGTGGCTAGGAAACTAGACAAGGTTTGTTCTGTGGGGTATTGCTAGATATTCAAAACCTCATGTTAGTTGAATTAGACCGTTTGGGGAGCTGTTTGTAAAAACTAATTGCATCCTGTAATACCAAACCAGAGTTGTAGTTAGGTATGCACTTGCTTTCTGGGTGCTGCATTTTTTTAGAAATATGAAAGGATACTATTCCTTTTTCGGGGAGTCTATGGTAATACCCCACAACCTCATCAAACTTGACTGGTTTTGGATCTTGTTGGCTATCCTTAGGGAGTCTGAGACTGATTCTGAAGATTCTTCATTGCTTGGCTCTTTCCTTATTTGAATCTGACTGACAGCAAGTCATTGGTTTTTACATTCTGCAGGCCTGGCAGGGAGTTGATAAGGTATAGAAGATTACTCCTGTTCAGAATGTCTTAGCTCTCTCTAGAAATGTACTCTGAAGTGAGTATAATTGTAGCTGCCTGCTCTGCATTTTCACCTCAGGGATCCTCAGTACCCTTGAATTTATTTTTTTCCTGCCTGCTTTGTGTCCTGAGTTCCTCTCATGATTTGCCTCCAGTGTCTGATGTAGACTCATCTAGCGATGGACGAACACTGTCATTCAACTGTTGAATAGGCACCCTCTGCGTACACAAATCATCTGACCAAGCGTGGTCGTAATGGTATTTTGCAGAAGGAGGGAGGGGGAAGGAAGGCAGAGACACAAGCCCTTCATCAGGGCGTCCATGGATCGCCCTTCTTATGCTTCACTGTATGTCTTATACTACAGTACACATAGATGTCATAGATTTTACCTTGGTATGAATTAGAGGTAAACAATCGGTGCTAGGACGAGATTTTTGTTGCTGGATATCATTGCTGTTTACAGCCGCACTTAGGTAAATTGTTTGTGTATTTTAGTAGCATTCTCACCTTGAGTGTGGGTATCTCTAGTATGTTGTTGAGTTATGTTTGATGTCATTGGAAGCAGTTTGTCCTTGCTATATAGCGATTCTTCTCTTGTCTGAGTGAATGTCTGGTTCATTACCACTGTGTCCATATTTGTGGTATCTAGTTTTGATATTGAATTTGCCCTGAATCCGTAGGTGGTTGATATAAGAGTGGAGAGTGCAGGGTTTGTCACACAACAGGCCAGCATTTTGATTTAGAAAGTCACCATTTGTTTCCGCAATCCTCCTTAGACTGCCGTCCGAGATGTTTTGGCCTGAATTCTGCTGCCGGGCCAGTTGGTCATTTCTGAGTTGCGAAGTGTTTTGATGTTGCCCTGCGGTCTGTGGCTGCAATACCAAGTTTTTTGTCTTTTTTCCAGCACTCTTTTTGCTCCCTATAACTCTTACCAGAGTAATTTTAGCTTTTCCTTTTGGTTTACTCTATTTCCTCTGCGCCTTCCTTACATAGATGCGTGATACTTCAACTGTAGGCATAGAGGTCACACTTAGCTCCTCTGATGTGTCACTAGTGAAGCAGCAGGATTCTGTACGGTCTACAGGTCCCAAGGAAGGTGGCACAGAGTTGGTCGAAAGGTTTCTGGGAGCATTTTCTTTAGCCACCAGGATCAGACTTTGGCAAATTTTTAAGGTTAGATCTACAATCTTTAATTATGTTGTTAATGACCTTCGGGACCTCTTTCAATTTCTCCAATAGGGGAGCGCACTTTTGTCTGTCTTCAGATTCTGCGGTGGATTGTAATCTTAATTTTCTCTTACAACTCCCTCTACGAGGGCCCTTCTATGATCTACTTTCACTATATAGGCTGCAAATTGCCTAGTCAATTCTTATTGACTGTCAAGTTTGAGGGATTACACCATGAGCTCATTTGCAATTGAGTCCAATGTGGGACACATGATCTTCATGATAGTAGGTATGGGTTGATCTAAGGGGAAATTATTTTTCATCTTCACTTGGTCTTGTCCATTTATATGGCCATTTGCTTGATTCTCCACCTCATCTCTGACATTCCTTAGGGGATTGACATCCAAAAAATTTAAATCATCTGCTGTTGTGCTATCCATTTGAGAATCTGCTTTACCAATGTTAAGATTGTCAGATGCAGAAAGTTCCAGGCTAAGTGATCCCAAGCCTTGTCTGACTGATGCAGAGCTGTCCTTTGCAGCTAGAGAAATTGGGGAGGACTGTGACTTTGAAGACTGCATGCATGGTGGCTGGCCTGATTTGTGTCCCGTTGTATTTGGGGCAACAACCGGGTTGATCACTGCACCTACTGGTAGCATAGCTTGGATACTATTTTCTAATTCAACCGGTGTAGTCAAGTTGTGAGGGATATCGAGGCTCAGACTTGTTCTGGTCCAAACTTTTGGATTGGTTACAATTCTCCGTAGATAGAAGCTGTAATCCTGCTTGAGTACTATGAGATGCCTGGTTCTAAGTTACCTCCTCTAAAATTAAGTCTTCTAATGCTGTTGGTTCTCTTGCTTCTGAAGTACACTGCTTAGTACAAGTGGTGGAGTTAAATTGTGGTGATGACAATGGAGATGCTTCAAAAGACCAGACGCCGTGTTGCTCCTCTTCAAATCTCTCTGGCCATACATCTCCGTTTTCCCCAAACTGCTGCTCGGAAGAGGCAGGAGCTAAGAGAGGGGAAGTAGGTGTCTCCTGCAGCTGGTGAATGCTAGGGTTGCAGTGGTTCTAATAGTTAGTTATGGTGATCACCGTCCGGAATGTTTAGAGGTTGAAGGGCTTGAGCCTTTGATCGTAGTTTGGATTATGATTGGTACTGATTTTTAGTCTCTTCGCTTTTGTGGGAGGCTAAGATAGCCATCTCCTGGGGAGCCTCTACTGCCTGTTAGATGCAATTGTGGGCTTGCCCAGGCTTGTGTTGCTACTCTCAGTCCTTCTGGGCCTTGTGACACACCAGGTAGGCTAAATTATGTCCTGACTTAAGATTTCTGTGGCAGCAGAGGAGGCATAAGGTAGAATTCAGGAAAGTTGCAGTGGATTCTGATCCTTTAAAAGTAGACCCCTCTAGGACAGCCTCCATGTCATTTATGGGATTTACAGGATTTGAGGACAATAGTACTGATTCCAACATGGTGCATAAGTGGTCTCTTTTATAAATCCTTCTTTGATTTTCCTCTTGTTTCATATGAGGGTTTTGGGAATTTTTAATTTAGAAATTTCCTAACTATTCACTTTCCTCTACTTTCTTTATTCTATTTCCTTTATTGCTTTATTTTGTTGCGTTGTTGCTTACTTGTCTGTGTTTTCCGGTAAGGCTGTCAATAGTCTTCAATAATCTTCAATAGTCTTCAACCATTGGGCATTGCGTGTTATGCTCCACGGTGCTGCCCTTTTTAATCCCTTCTGATCCTTTTTGATCCAGGGAATGTAGGAGCACTCTATTGATGAGGCTTTGTCCTGTCCTATCCTGTACCTGGATCCTTGATCCTTAATGCTTAGGTGGGCACGCTACAGCTTGATCCTTAGTCCTTAATCCTTAATGCTAGAGTGCTGAAGTGTTTGAGTAAGAACACTACAGTACGTTTGGAGCCAATAAGAATAGGGGTCAGCCTCAAGGTCTGCTTAGAGTGCTTGAGGTCCTTGGATTACCGGGAAAGGAAGGTGAGGGAGGAAGGAGATGGGGAGAGGGGATGGGCAGACAGGTCTGAAAAGTAAGGCAAGCCTCACCAACGTAATGCTGGCTGCTACTGCCACACCCTACAGAACCCGTGCCTCTGAGCCTCCCTTATCCCTATCCCAGGCTCAACGAGCCTCAACCAGCAACTACCGGCATTAACTCTCCTGTAGCAACAGAAATGATGGATATGAAAATGTCATGAAGAGTAGAATGAATGGAGGGAGGATGCGAGCAGTCAAAGCGTCAAAGCATCCACCCTTTTGCCTGATCAACCCAACCCAGGGCAGGGAGAACGAGCGGAGGGTCAAGCAGTGCCATTTAAGAGCTCTCACCTCAGAGCTTGCGTACCTCCGCCTCCTTTCCTTTAGCTCGCCGACTCAAGCACAAGCTCTGTTCAGCTCTGATCAGCCTCTGTCGTCACTCTACTTTACTCTACACTCTGTGCAGCTCTACTGCGGCACTAGTAAGAAAGTACCATCTTGTCTGGCATGTTACCCCCATTTTTACATGTATGTAAGTTTGTTTTTGCCTGCCTCAGTGGGATCCTGCTAGCCAGGACCCCAGTGCTCATAGTTTGTGGCCTGAATGTGTGTACCTGGGTACTGACTAACTGTCTCACTGAGGCTCTGCTAACCAGAACCTCAGTGGTTATGCTCTCTCTGCTTTTAAAATTGTCACTGCAGGCTAGTGACTGATTTTACCAATTCTGATTGGCACACTGGAACACCCTTATAATTCCCTAATATATAGTACTGAGGTACCCAGGGTATTGGGGTTCCAGGAGATCCCTATGGGCTGCAGCGTTTCTTTTGCCACCCATAGGGAGATCTGACAATTCTTACACAGGCCTGCCAGTGCAGCCTGAGTGAAATAATGTCCACGTTATTTCACAGCCATTTTACACTGCACTTAAGTAACGTATAAGTCACCTATATGTCTAACCCTCACTTAGTGAAGTTTGGGTGCAAAGTTACTTAGTGTGTGGGCACCCTGGCAGCCAAGGTGCCCCCACATTGTTCAGGGCAAATTCCCTGGTCTTTGTGAGTGCGGGGACACCATTACACGTGTGCACTATACATTGGTCACTACCTGTGTATAGCTTCACAATGGTAACTCCGAACATGGCCATGTAACATGTCTAAGATCATGGAATTGTCACCCCAATGCCATTCTGGCATTGGGGAGACAATTCCATGATCCCCCGGGTCTCTAGCACAGAACCCGGGTACTGCCAAACTGCCTTTCCGGGGTCTCCACTGCAGCTGCTGCCAACCCCTCAGACAGGTGTCTGCCCTCCTGGGGTCCAGGCAGCCCTGGCCCAGGAAGGCAGAACAAAGGATTTCCTCTGAGAGAGGGTGTAAGACCCTCTCCCTTTGGAAATAGGTGTGAAGGCTGGGGAGGAGTAGCCTCCCCCAGCCTCTGGAAATGCTTTGATGGGCACAGATGGTGCCCATCTCTGCATAAGCCAGTCTACACCGGTTCAGGGATCCTCCAGCCCTGCTCTGGTGTGAAACTGGACAAAGGAAAGGGGAGTGACCACTCCCCTGACCTGCACCTCCCAGGGGAGGTGCCCAGAGCTCCTCCAGTGTGCCCCAGACCTCTGCCATCTTGGAAACAGAGGTGTTGCTGGCACACTGGACTGCTCTGAGTGGCCAGTGCCAGCAGCTGACGTCAGAGACTCCTTCTGATAGGCTCTTACCTCTCTTAGTAGCCAATCCTCCTTCCTAGGTAGCCAAACCTCCTTTTCTGGCTATTTAGGGTCTCTGCTTTGGGGAATTCTTCAGATAACGAATGCAAGAGCTCACCAGAGTTCCTCTGCATCGCCCTCTTCACCTTCTGCCAAAGGATCAACCGCTGACTGCTCAGGACGCCTGCAAAACCACAACAAAGTAGCCAGACGACTACTAGCAACCTTGTATCGCTTAATCCTGACGGCTTTCTCGACTGTTTCCAGGTGGTGCATGCTCTGGGGGTAGCCTGCCTCCTTCTTGCACCAGGAGCTCTGTGGGTCGACGGAATCTTCCCCCTGCAACCGCAGGCAACAAAAGACTGCATCACCGGTCATCTGGGTCCCCTCTCAGCACGACGAGCGTGGTCCCTGGAACTCAGCAACTCTGTCCAAGTGACTCCCACAGTCCAGTGACTCTTCAGTCCAAGTTTGGTGGAGGTAAGTCCTTGCCTCCCCACGCTAGACTGCATTGCTGGGTACCGCGTGATTTGCAGCTGCTCCGGCTCCTGTGCACTCTTCCAGGATTTCCTACATGCACAGCCAAGCCTGGGTCCCGACACTCTAACCTGCAGTGCATAACCTTCTGAGTTGTCCTCCGGCGTCGTGGGACTCCCTTTTGTGACTTCGGGTGGACTTCGATTCACTTTTCTTATAAGTGCCTGTTCAGGTACTTCTGCTGGTGCTGCCTGCTTCTGTGAGGGCTCCCTGACTTGCTGGGCGCCCCCTCTGTCTCCTCATCCAAGTGGTGACATCCTGGTCCCTCCTGGGCCACAGCAGCATCCAAAAACCCGAACCGCGACCCTGCAGCTAGCAAGGCTTGTTTGCAGTCTTTCTGCGTGGAAACACCTCTGCAAGCTTCTTCACGACGTGGGACACCCATCCTCCAAAGGGGAAGTTCCTTGTCCTCTTCGTTCTTGCAAAACACCAAGCTTATTCCATCCGGTGGCAGCTTCCTTGCACCCTCAGCTGGCATTTCCTGGGCTCCTGCCCACTCTCAACACTGTCGCGACTCTTGGACTTGGTCCCCTTGACTTACAGGTACTCAGGTCCGAAAATCCACTGTTGTTGCATTGCTGGTGTTGGTTTTCCTTGCAAAATCCCCCTATCACAACCTCTGTGCTCTCTGGGGGTTGTAGGTGCACTTTACACCTACCTTACAGGGTCTTGGGTTGGGCTATTTTTCTAACCCTCACTGTTTTCTTACAGTCCCAGCGACCCTCTACAAGCTCACATAGGTTTGGGGTCCATTCGTGGTTCGCATTCCACTTTTGGAGTATATGGTTTGTGTTGCCCCTATACCTATGTGCTCCTATTGCAATCTACTGTAACTTTACATTGCTTGCATTACTTCCCTTTGCTTTTTACTTCATAATTGTGGTTTGTGTACATATATCTTGTGTATATTTCTCATCCTCATACTGAGGGTACTCACTGATATACTTTTGGCATATTGTCATAAAAATAAAGTACCTTTATTTTTAGTATATCTGTGTGTTGTGTTTTCTTATGATATTGTGCATATGACACCAGTGGTATAGTAGGAGCTTTACATGTCTCCTAGTTCAGCCTAAGCTGCTTTGCCATATCTACCTTCTATCCGCCTAAGCTGCAAGAAACACCTCTTCTACACTAATAAAGGATAACTGGACCTGACACAAGGTGTAAGTACCTCTGGTACCCACTACAAGCCAGGCCAGCCTCCTACTTTGGTTGTGCAGCGGTGGGATAAGTACTTGTAACTACTTACCACTTTGTCATTGTGTACTTTTCATAAGAGAATAATATACAAAACAGGTTCAGTGTATGTACACCTAACCAAAAAGTTTTGCTTTTCTTCTCTTACACTTTCTACTAAGTGCTGAAAAGTACTCCTAAACTTCTAAAAGTTTCCAAAAAGTTTGAAAAAGTTTTTTTTTCTGTTCTTTAAAAAGTTCTGAAACTTTTTCTCTCTTCTCACTGTCTCTAAACCTTCTTCTATCATGTCTGATGTAAGGGCTGCTCTTAAAATGGTCAATACTACCTATGACAATTTAAATTTCAAGAGCCTAAGGAGTCTCTGCCTAGATAGAGGTTTAGTGATGGGAAAGAACCCTACAAGAGAGTTTCTATATAACATGCTCATTGAGAATGATAAGTCCCCAGCAGGCACTTCAACTGAGAAGTTAGTAGATAGCTCCCATTCTGACTCAGGGGAACCCCTTGAGGGAGGTATGGAGGGTTCTATTCCAAATCTGCCCCTCAGCAGACCTCAGAGCAATGCTGGTAGTAATAGAAGCTCCCATCATAGTAGGGATCTTTTTGTTCCTGGAGGCCAGGTTGTTAGAGTCCAAGCTGTTAGGGACAGATCTCCCTCTGTTGTTTCCAATTTATCCTCAGAGTCCAAGCATTCCCAACCCACCCACCCTGAAGACAACATGTTAGAAAGGGAACGAAAAAAGTTGAGAGTAGAAGAGACTAGACTGAAGCTTAAACAGCAACAGCTGGCTCTAGACAGGGAATCCCTAGACCTGGAGAAGGAGAGACAGAGATTGGGGTTTGGACCCCATGGTGGCAGCAGCAGTATTCCTGATAGTAATCCTGTTAGAGAGCATGATTCCAGGAATCTGCACAAGATAGTTCCAGCTTACAAGGAGGGGATGACATAAACAAGTGGTTTGCTGCACTTGAGAGGGCCTGTATGGTACAGGGGGTCCCTCAAAGGCAGCGGGCTGCTATATTGTGGCTATCTTTCAATGGAAAGGGTAGGGATATGCTCCTTACTGTTAGAGAAAGTGATGCTAACAATTTTGCAGTTTTGAAGGATGCACTCTTGGATGGATTTGGCTTAACCACTGAACAATACAGGATTAAGTTCAGAGACACCAGAAAAGAGTCCTCACAAGACTGGATAGACTTTGGTGACTGTTCAGTGAAGGCCTTGGAGGGGGGGACATGGCAGTAAAGTTTCTGAATATGAAAGCCTATGTAATCTTATTCTGAGAGAGCATATTCTGAATAACTGTGTGTCTGACTTGTTACACCAATATCTAGTGGACTCAGATCTGACCTCTCTCCAAGAATTGAAAGCAGATAAATGGGTCAGAACAAGAGTGAACAGAAAAGTTCATACAGGGGGTGACAAGAATGGCAAGAAGAAGGATGGTAAGTGTAGGAAGTTGGCTCTGTATGTGCTATTTCAAAGTAAGGAATAGCATGCACAGAGTCCAAGGGTTCCCCTTAGAGGTAAAATAGTGGTAAAAATAGATAATACTAATGCTCTATTTTGTGGTAGTGTGGTCGAGCAGTAGGCTTATCCAAGGAGTAGTGTTAAGCATTTGTTGTACATACACATAGACAATAAATGAGGTACACACACTCAGAGACAAATCCAGCCAATAGGTTTTGTTATAGAAAAATATCTTTTCTTAGTTTATTTTAAGAACCACAGGTTCAAATTTAACATGTAATATCTTGTTTGAAAGGTATTGCAGGTAAGTACATTAGGAACTTTGAATCATTTCAATTGCATGTATACTTTTCAAGTTATTCACAAATAGCTACTTTAAAAGTGGACACAGTGCAATTTCCACAGTTCCTGGGGGAGGTAAGTTTTTGTTAGTTTTACCAGGTAAGTAAGACACTTACAGGGTTCAGTTCTTGGTCCAAGGTAGCCCACCGTTGGGGGTTCAGAGCAACCCCAAAGTCACCACACCAGCAGCTCAGGGCCGGTCAGGTGCAGAGTTCAAAGTGGTGCCCAAAACGCATAGGCTAGAATGGAGAGAAGGGGGTGCCCCGGTTCCGGTCTGCTTGCAGGTAAGTACCCGCGTCTTCGGAGGGCAGACCAGGGGGGTTTTGTAGGGCACCGGGGGGGACACAAGCCCACACAGAAATTTCACCCTCAGCAGCGCGGGGGCGGCCGGGTGCAGTGTAGAAACAAGCATCGGGTTCGCAATGTTAGTCTATGAGAGATCAACGGATCTCTTCAGCGCTGCAGGCAGGCAAGGGGGGGCTTCCTCGGGGAAACCTCCACTTGGGCAAGGGAGAGGGACTCCTGGGGGTCACTTCTCCAGTGAAAGTCCGGTCCTTCAGGTCCTGGGGGCTGCGGGTGCAGGGTCTTTTCCAGGTGTCGGGACTTAGGTTTCAGAGAGTCGCGGTCAGGGGAAGCCTCGGGATTCCCTCTGCAGGCGGCGCTGTGGGGGCTCAGGGGGGACAGGTTTTGGTACTCACAGTCGTAGTGTAGTCCGGGGGTCCTCCCTGAGGTGTTGGTTCTCCACCTGCCGAGTCGGGGTCGCCGGGTGCAGTGTTGCAAGTCTCACGCTTCTTGCGGGGAGATTGCAGGGTCTTTAAAGCTGCTCCTTGAAACAAAGTTGCAGTCTTTTTGGAGCAGGTCCGCTGTCCTCAGGAGTTTCTGGTCGTCGTCGAAGCCGGGCAGTCCTCAGAGGATTCAGAGGTCGCTGGTCCCTTTGGAAGGCGTCGCTGGAGCAGAGTTCTTTGGAAGGCAGGAGACAGGCCGGTGAGTTTCTGGAGCCAAGGCAGTTGTCGTCTTCTGGTCTTCCTCTGCAGGGGTTTTCAGCTGGGCAGTCCTTCTTCTTGTTGTCGCAGGAATCTAATTTTCTAGGGTTCAGGGTAGCCCTTAAATACTAAATTTAAGGGCGTGTTTAGGTCTGGGGGGTTAGTAGCCAATGGCTACTAGCCCTGAGGGTGGGTACACCCTCTTTGTGCCTCCTCCCAAGGGGAGGGGGTCACAATCCTAACCCTATTGGGGGAATCCTCCATCTGCAAGATGGAGGATTTCTAAAAGTTAGAGTCACCTCAGCTCAGGACACCTTAGGGGCTGTCCTGACTGGCCAGTGACTCCTCCTTGTTATTCTCATTATTTTCTCCGGCCTTGCCGCCAAAAGTGGAGGCCGGGCCGGAGGGGGCGGGCAACTCCACTAGCTGGAGTGTCCTGCGGTGCTGTGACAAAGGGGTGAGCCTTTGAGGCTCACCGCCAGGTGTTACAGCTCCTGCCTGGGGGAGGTGTTAGCATCTCCACCCAGTGCAGGCTTTGTTACTGGCCTCAGAGTGACAAAGGCACTCTCCCCATGGGGCCAGCAACATGTCTCTAGTGTGGCAGGCTGCTGGAACTAGTCAGCCTACACAGATAGTCGGTTAAGTTTCAGGGGGCACCTCTAAGGTGCCCTCTGGGGTGTATTTTGCAATAAAATGTACACTGGCATCAGTGTGCATTTATTGTGCTGAGAAGTTTGATACCAAACTTCCCAGTTTTCAGTGTAGCCATTATGGTGCTGTGGAGTTCGTGTTTGACAAACTCCCAGACCATATACTCTCATGGCTACCCTGCACTTACAATGTCTAAGGTTTTGTTTAGACACTGTAGGGGTACCATGCTCATGCACTGGTACCCTCACCTATGGTATAGTGCACCCTGCCTTAGGGCTGTAAGGCCTGCTAGAGGGGTGTCTTACCTATACTGCATAGGCAGTGAGAGGCTGGCATGGCACCCTGAGGGGAGTGCCATGTCGACTTACTCGTTTTGTCCTCACTAGCACACACAAGCTGGCAAGCAGTGTCTGTGCTGAGTGAGAGGTCTCCAGGGTGGCATAAGACATGCTGCAGCCCTTAGAGACCTTCCTTGGCATCAGGGCCCTTGGTACTAGAAGTACCAGTTACAAGGGACTTATCTGGATGCCAGGGTCTGCCAATTGTGGATACAAAAGTACAGGTTAGGGAAAGAACACTGGTGCTGGGGCCTGGTTAGCAGGCCTCAGCACACTTTCAATTGTAAACATAGCATCAGCAAAGGCAAAAAGTCAGGGGGCAACCATGCCAAGGAGGCATTTCCTTACACAACCCCCCCCCAAACGAAAGAGGATGAGACTAACCTTTCCCAAGAGAGTCTTCATTTTCTAAGTGGAAGAACCTGGAAAGGCCATCTGCATTGGCATGGGCAGTCCCAGGTCTGTGTTCCACTATAAAGTCCATTCCCTGTAGGGAGATGGACCACCTCAACAGTTTAGGATTTTCACCTTTCATTTGCATCAGCCATTTGAGAGGTCTGTGGTCAGTTTGAACTAGGAAGTGAGTCCCAAAGAGGTATGGTCTCAGCTTCTTCAGGGACCAAACCACAGCAAAGGCCTCCATCTCAATGGCACTCCAACGCTGCTCCCTGGGGAGTAACCTCCTGCTAATGAAAGCAACAGGCTGGTCAAGGCCATCATCATTTGTTTGGGACAAAACTGCCCCTATCCCATGTTCAGAGGCATCTGTCTGCACAATGAACTGCTTAGAATAATCTGGAGCTTTTAGAACTGGTGCTGAGCACATTGCTTGTTTCAGGGTGTCAAAGGCCTGTTGGCATTCCACAGTCCAGTTCACTTTCTTGGGCATTTTCTTGGAGGTGAGTTCAGTGAGGGCTGTCACAATGGATCCATATCCCTTCACAAACCTCCTGTAATACCCAGTCAGACCAAGGAATGCCCTGACTTGAGTCTGGGTTTTTGGAGCTACCCAGTCCAGAATAGTCTGGATCTTGGGTTGGAGTGGCTGAACTTGGCCTCCACCTACAAGGTGGCCCAAGTAAACCACAGTTCCCTGCCCTATCTGGCATTTGGATGCCTTGATAGAGAGGCCTGCAGATTGCAGAGCCTTCAAAACCTTCTTCAGGTGGACCAGGTGATCCTGCCAGGTGGAGCTAAAGACAGCAATATCATCAAGATAAGCTGTGCTAAAGGACTCCAAGCCAGCAAGGACTTGATTCGCCAACCTTTGGAAGGTGGCAGGGGCATTCTTTAAACCAAAGGGCATAACAGTAAACTGATAATGCCCATCAGGTGTGGAGAATGCTGTTTTCTCTTTTGCTCCAGGTGCCATTTTTATTTGCCAGTACCCTGCTGTCAAGTCAAAGGTACTTAGGAATTTGGCAGCACCTAATTTATCTATGAGCTCATCAGCTCTAGGAATTGGATGAGCATCTGTCTTGGTGACAGAATTGAGCCCTCTGTAGTCCACACAAAACCTCATCTCTTTCTTTCCATCTTTGGTGTGAGGTTTGGGGACTAAGACCACTGGGCTAGCCCAGGGGCTGTCAGAGCGCTCAATTACTCCCAATTCCAGCATCTTGTGGACTTCCACCTTGATGCTTTCCTTAACATGGTCAGACTGTCTAAAGATTTTGTTTTTGACAGGCATGCTGTCTCCTGTGTCCACATCATGGGTACACAGGTGTGTCTGACCAGGGGTTAAGGAGAAGAATTCAGGAAACTGCTGTAGGACTCTCCTACAATCAGCTTGCTGTTGGCCAGAGAGGGTGTCTGAGTAGATCACTCCATCTACTGTGCCATCTTTTGGGTCTGATGACAGAAGATCAGGGAGAGGTTCACTCTCTGCCTCCTGATCCTCATCTGTTACCATCAACAGATTCACATCAGCCCTGTCATGGAAGAGCTTAAGGCGGTTCACATGGATCACCCTCTTGGGGCTCCTGCTTGTGCCCAGGTCCACCAGGTAGGTGACCTGACTCTTTCTTTCTAGCACTGGGTAAGGGCCACTCCATTTGTCCTGGAGTGCCCTGGGAGCCACAGGCTCCAGAACCCAGACTTTCTGCCCTGGTTGGAACTCAACCAGTGCAGCCTTTTGGTCATACCAAAACTTCTGGAGCTGTTGGCTGGCCTCAAGGTTTTTGGTTGCCTTTTCCATGTACTCTGCCATTCTAGAGCGAAGGCCAAGTACATAGTCCACTATGTCTTGTTTAGGCTCATGAAGAGGTCTCTCCCAGCCTTCTTTAACAAGAGCAAGTGGTCCCCTTACAGGGTGACCAAACAGAAGTTCAAAGGGTGAGAATCCTACTCCCTTCTGTGGCACCTCTCTGTAAGCGAAAAGCAGACATGGCAAGAGGACATCCCATCTCCTTTTGAGTTTTTCTGGGAGCCCCATGATCATGCCTTTTAATGTCTTGTTGAATCTCTCAACTAAGCCATTAGTTTGTGGATGGTATGGTGTAGTGAATTTGTAAGTCACTCCACACTCATTCCACATGTGTTTTAGGTATGCAGACATGAAGTTGGTACCTCTGTCAGACACCACCTCCTTAGGGAAACCCACTCTGGTAAAGATACCAATGAGGGCCTTGGCTACTGCAGGGGCAGTAGTCGACCTAAGGGGAATAGCTTCAGGATACCTAGTAGCATGATCCACTACTACTAGGATGTACATATTTCCTGAGGCTGTGGGAGGTTCCAGTGGACCAACTATGTCCACACCCACTCTTTCAAAGGGGACCCCCACCACTGGAAGTGGAATGAGGGGGGCCTTTGGGTGCCCACCTGTCTTACCACTGGATTGACAGGTGGGGCAGGAGAGGCAAAACTCCTTAACCTTCTGGGACATATTGGGCCAGTAGAAGTGGTTGACTAACCTCTCCCACGTCTTGGTTTGTCCCAAATGCCCAGCCAGGGGAATATCATGGGCTAAGGTCAGAATAAACTCTCTGAACGACTGAGGCACTACCACTCTCCTAGTGGCACCAGGTTTGGGGTCTCTGGCCTCAGTGTACAGGAGTCCATCTTCCCAATAGACCCTATGTGTTCCATTTTTCTTGCCCTTGGACTCTTCAGCAGCTTGCTGCCTAAGGCCTTCAAGAGAGGGACAGGTTTCTTGTCCCTTACACAGCTCCTCCCTTGAGGGTCCCCCTGGGCCCAAGAGCTCAACCTGATAAGGTTCAAGCTCCAAAGGCTCAGTTCCCTCAGAGGGCAGAACTTCTTCCTGAGAAGAGAGGTTCCCTTTTTCTGACTGTGTTGCAGTTGGTTTCCCAACTGACTTTCCTTTTCTCTTGGTAGGCTGGGCCATTTTTCCAGACTCCAGCTCTACTTTTTCACCCCGTGCCTTGCATTGTGCTCTTGTTTTTACACACACCAGTTCAGGGATACCCAGCATGGCTGCATGGGTTTTTAGTTCTACCTCAGCCCATGCTGAGGACTCCAGGTCATTTCCAAGCAGACAGTCTACTGGGATGTTTGAGGAGACCACCACCTGTTTCAGGCCATTGACCCCTCCCCATTCTAAAGTTACCATTGCCATGGGATGTGCTTTAGTTTGATTGTCAGCATTGGTGACTGTATAAGTTTTTCCAGTCAGGTATTGGCCAGGGAAACCAGTTTCTCTGTCACCATGGTGACACTGGCACCTGTATCCCTCAGGCCCTCTACACTTGTCCCATTAATAAAGAGCTGCTGCCTGTATTTTTGCATGTTAGGGGGCCAGGCAGCTAGTGTGGCTAAATCCACCCCACCCTCAGAGACTAGAGTAGCTTCAGTGTGGACCCTGATTTGCTCTGGGCACACTGTTGATCCCACTTGGAGACTAGCCATTCCAGTGTTACCTGGATTGGAGTTTGGAGTGGAACTTTTCTTGGGACAGGCCTTGTCTCCAGTTTGGTGTCCAGACTGACTACAGTTTCGACACCAGGCCTTTTTGGGATCAAAGTTTTTACCCTTGTACCCAGGATTGTTTTGTGAAGAGGCTCTGGGACCACCCTCCTGTGCAGGTTTTTGGGGGCCTTTAGAAGACTCTTGACTATTTTTATTTTTGGTTGTCTCACCACCTTTCCCCTGGGGAGGTTTTGTGACCCCTTTCTTTTGGTCACCCCCTGTGGAAGTTTTGGACACCCTAGTCTTGACCCAATGGCCGCCTTCTTTCCCAATTCTTGGGGAGAAATTGGTCCTAGGTCTACCAGATGCTGATGCAGTTTATCATTGAAACAATTACTTAACAGGTGTTCTTTCACAAATAAATTGTACAGCCCATCATAATTACTTACACCACTGCCTTGAATCCAACCATCTAGTGTTTTTACTGAGTAGTCTACAAAGTCAACCCAGGTCTGGCTCGAGGATTTTTGAGCCCCCCTGAATCTAATCCTATACTCCTCAGTGGAGAATCCAAAGCCCTCAATCAGGGTACCCTTCATGAGGTCATAAGATTCTGCATCTTGTCCAGAGAGTGTGAGGAGTCTATCCCTACACTTTCCTGTGAACATTTCCCAAAGGAGAGCACCCCAGTGAGATCTGTTCACTTTTCTGGTTACACAAGCCCTCTCAAAAGCTGTGAACCATTTGGTGATGTCATCACCATCTTCATATTTAGTTACAATCCCTTTAGGGATTTTCAACATGTCAGGAGAATCTCTGACCCTATTTATGTTGCTGCCACCATTGATGGGTCCTAGGCCCATCTCTTGTCTTTCCCTCTCTATGGCTAGGATCTGTCTTTCCAAAGCCAATCTTTTGGCCATCCTGGCTAACTGGATGTCCTCTTCACTGGAGTTATCCTCAGTGATTTCAGAAGTGTTGGTCTCTCCTGTGAGGGAACCAGCATCTCTGACTATTATTTTTGGAGTCAGGGTTTGAGAGACCCTGTTCTCCCTAGATAGGACTGGTAGGGGGGAATTTTCCTCCAAGTCACTATCCTCTTCCTCTGAGTTGCCACCCTCAGAGGGGTTGGCCTTTTCAAACTCTGCCAACAGCTCCTGGAGCTGTATTTTGGTAGGTTTGGGGCCCATTGTTATTTTCTTTATTTTACAGAGTGACCTTAGCTCCCTCATCTTAAGATGGAGGTAAGGTGTGGTGTCGAGTTCCACCACAGTCACATCTGTGCTAGACATTTTGCTTCTAAAAGTTGGAATACTTTTTAAGAATCTACAACTGGTTCTAGAATCTAATTCAAACTTTTACAAACTTTTAAACTCTAAAAGAAATGCTAAACAGGATCTAACACAAGGCCCTAGCAGGTCTTTTAAGAATTTAGAAAACTTTTCAAATTGCAAAAATCAATTTCTAATGACAATTTTGGAATTTGTCGTGTGATCAGGTATTGGCTGAGTAGTCCAGCAAATGCAAAGTCTTGTACCCCACCGCTGATCCACCAATGTAGGAAGTTGGCTCTGTATGTGCTATTTCAAAGTAAGGAATAGCATGCACAGAGTCCAAGGGTTCCCCTTAGAGGTAAAATAGTGGTAAAAATAGATAATACTAATGCTCTATTTTGTGGTAGTGTGGTCGAGCAGTAGGCTTATCCAAGGAGTAGTGTTAAGCATTTGTTGTACATACACATAGACAATAAATGAGGTACACACACTCAGAGACAAATCCAGCCAAAAGGTTTTGTTATAGAAAAATATCTTTTCTTAGTTTATTTTAAGAACCACAGGTTCAAATTTAACATGTAATATCTTGTTTGAAAGGTATTGCAGGTAAGTACATTAGGAACTTTGAATCATTTCAATTGCATGTATACTTTTCAAGTTATTCACAAATAGCTACTTTAAAAGTGGACACAGTGCAATTTCCACAGTTCCTGGGGGAGGTAAGTTTTTGTTAGTTTTACCAGGTAAGTAAGACACTTACAGGGTTCAGTTCTTGGTCCAAGGTAGCCCACCGTTGGGGGTTCAGAGCAACCCCAAAGTCACCACACCAGCAGCTCAGGGCCGGTCAGGTGCAGAGTTCAAAGTGGTGCCCAAAACGCATAGGCTAGAATGGAGAGAAGGGGGTGCCCCGGTTCCGGTCTGCTTGCAGGTAAGTACCCGCGTCTTCGGAGGGCAGACCAGGGGGGTTTTGTAGGGCACCGGGGGGGACACAAGCCCACACAGAAATTTCACCCTCAGCAGCGCGGGGGCGGCCGGGTGCAGTGTAGAAACAAGCGTCGGGTTCGCAATGTTAGTCTATGAGAGATCAACGGATCTCTTCAGCGCTGCAGGCAGGCAAGGGGGGGCTTCCTCGGGGAAACCTCCACTTGGGCAAGGGAGAGGGACTCCTGGGGGTCACTTCTCCAGTGAAAGTCCGGTCCTTCAGGTCCTGGGGGCTGCGGGTGCAGGGTCTTTTCCAGGCGTCGGGACTTAGGTTTCAGAGAGTCGCGGTCAGGGGAAGCCTCGGGATTCCCTCTGCAGGCGGCGCTGTGGGGGCTCAGGGGGGACAGGTTTTGGTACTCACAGTCGTAGTGTAGTCCGGGGGTCCTCCCTGAGGTGTTGGTTCTCCACCAGCCGAGTCGGGGTCGCCGGGTGCAGTGTTGCAAGTCTCACGCTTCTTGCGGGGAGATTGCAGGGTCTTTAAAGCTGCTCCTTGAAACAAAGTTGCAGTCTTTTTGGAGCAGGTCCGCTGTCCTCGGGAGTTTCTGGTCGTCGTCGAAGCCGGGCAGTCCTCAGAGGATTCAGAGGTCGCTGGTCCCTTTGGAAGGCGTCGCTGGAGCAGAGTTCTTTGGAAGGCAGGAGACAGGCCGGTGAGTTTCTGGAGCCAAGGCAGTTGTCGTCTTCTGGTCTTCCTCTGCAGGGGTTTTCAGCTGGGCAGTCCTTCTTCTTGTTGTCGCAGGAATCTAATTTTCTAGGGTTCAGGGTAGCCCTTAAATACTAAATTTAAGGGCGTGTTTAGGTCTGGGGGGTTAGTAGCCAATGGCTACTAGCCCTGAGGGTGGGTACACCCTCTTTGTGCCTCCTCCCAAGGGGAGGGGGTCACAATCCTAACCCTATTGGGGGAATCCTCCATCTGCAAGATGGAGGATTTCTAAAAGTTAGAGTCACCTCAGCTCAGGACACCTTAGGGGCTGTCCTGACTGGCCAGTGACTCCTCCTTGTTATTCTCATTATTTTCTCCGGCCTTGCCGCCAAAAGTGGGGGCCGGGCCGGAGGGGGCGGGCAACTCCACTAGCTGGAGTGTCCTGCGGTGCTGTGACAAAGGGGTGAGCCTTTGAGGCTCACCGCCAGGTGTTACAGCTCCTGCCTGGGGGAGGTGTTAGCATCTCCACCAAGTGCAGGCTTTGTTACTGGCCTCAGAGTGACAAAGGCACTCTCGCCATGGGGCCAGCAACATGTCTCTAGTGTGGCAGGCTGCTGGAACTAGTCAGCCTACACAGATAGTCGGTTAAGTTTCAGGGGGCACCTCTAAGGTGCCCTCTGGGGTGTATTTTGCAATAAAATGTACACTGGCATCAGTGTGCATTTATTGTGCTGAGAAGTTTGATACCAAACTTCCCAGTTTTCAGTGTAGCCATTATGGTGCTGTGGAGTTCGTGTTTGACAAACTCCCAGACCATATACTCTCATGGCTACCCTGCACTTACAATGTCTAAGGTTTTGTTTAGACACTGTAGGGGTACCATGCTCATGCACTGGTACCCTCACCTATGGTATAGTGCACCCTGCCTTAGGGCTGTAAGGCCTGCTAGAGGGGTGTCTTACCTATACTGCATAGGCAGTGAGAGGCTGGCATGGCACCCTGAGGGGAGTGCCATGTCGACTTACTCGTTTTGTCCTCACTAGCACACACAAGCTGGCAAGCAGTGTGTCTGTGCTGAGTGAGAGGTCTCCAGGGTGGCATAAGACATGCTGCAGCCCTTAGAGACCTTCCTTGGCATCAGGGCCCTTGGTACTAGAAGTACCAGTTACAAGGGACTTATCTGGATGCCAGGGTCTGCCAATTGTGGATACAAAAGTACAGGTTAGGGAAAGAACACTGGTGCTGGGGCCTGGTTAGCAGGCCTCAGCACACTTTCAATTGTAAACATAGCATCAGCAAAGGCAAAAAGTCAGGGGGCAACCATGCCAAGGAGGCATTTCCTTACAGTAAGTCTTCTGACAAGGGTGGGGACAAATCTAAAAATGAGTCTTCATCAGGCCCACAAAAATCCTCTGGTGTGGGTGGTGGGTCCAAATCCTCTTCAAATCAAGTAATTGTAACAAGTGGTGTTATTTATGTAAAGTAAAAGGCCATTGGACAACTGATGCCAATTGTCCAAAGAAAAACACCAAACCTCCCACTATCACAACCCCTACTGCAAACTCTAGTGCCCCTAGTAATAGCAGTGGTGGTGGGAGCAAACCTACTAATAGCCAATCCAAGGGAGTAGCTGGGCTCACTTTTGGTAATATAGTTGGGGTTGGTCTTGTTAGGGAGACCACAGAGGCTGTGTTAGTCTCTGAAGGTGCCATTGATTTGGCCACCTTGGTTGCTTGTCCCCTTAATATGGATAAGTACAAGCAACTTCCCCTAATCAATGGTGTTGAGGTTCAGGCCTACAGGGACACAGGTGCCAGTGTTACCATGGTAATAGAGAAACGGGTACACCCCGAACAACACCTACTTGGTCACCAGTACCAAGTGACAGACGCTCATAACAACACTCTTAGCCACCCCATGGCTGTTGTGAATCTCAACTGGGGGGGGGGGGGTTTACTGGTCCAAAGAAAGTTGTGGTTGCTTCAGATTTACCTGTAGACTGTCTACTAGGAAATTATTTAGAGACATCAGCTTGGGCAGAAGTGGAGTTGGAGGCTCATGCAGCAATGCTGGGCATTCCTTTTTGCTTTGACAAGGGCTCAGGCCAAAAAGCAAAATGGACAAGGTGACTTGGATCCTGGAACAATGGACCAAGTGCTCCCTAAAGCTAGGGGTAGCAAGGGTAAATCCCTACCCACTATCCCTCCCTCTACCGATGATTCTCCTTCTGCTGAAGAAGAATTTCCTCCCTGTGCAGAACCTTCACCAGATGAGCTGGCAGCAG
Source organism: Pleurodeles waltl (assembly GCF_031143425.1). Classification (NCBI taxonomy): domain Eukaryota; kingdom Metazoa; phylum Chordata; class Amphibia; order Caudata; family Salamandridae; genus Pleurodeles; species Pleurodeles waltl. Next base: position 1,129,236,156 of record NC_090444.1, on the reverse strand, counting down.
ACACTGCTGAGCTTTTGGGCGGAGGGGGGCCTGCCTGGGAAGAGCTGAGTGTGGCACAGCAATCCTGTCCCACATCAGAGGGTCTCAGACAGCAAGCTGTCAAGCAGCAAAATGGGGATGTCAGTGACTCACATAGGGGCATATTTATACTCTGTTTGCGCCGGAATTGCGTCGTTTTTTTTTACGCAATTCCGATGCAAAACTAACTCCATATTTATACTTTGGCGTTAGACGCGTCTAGCGCCAAAGTCCATGGAGTTTGCGTCATTTTTTAGCGTGGACACCTACTTTGCGTTAATGATATGCAAGGTAGGCGTTCCCGTCTAAAAAATTGACTCAGAGGCATGTGCGCCGTATTTACACTCCCGGGCAAAATTCACGCCCGGGAGTGGGCGGGTCAAAAAAAATGACGTACGGCCGCTTTTGCACCGTTTTTTTGCACCTGGTCAGGGCAGGCGTTAAGGGACCTGTGGGCTCGGAAGGAGCACAGAGGTGCCCTCCCAAGCCCCCAGGGACACCCCCTGCCACCCTTGCCCACCCCAGGAGGACACCCAAGGCTGGAAGGACCCATCCCAGGGACATTAAGGTAAGTTCAGGTAATTTTTTTTTTTTTTTTTTTTTTTTTTGTGGCATAGGGGGGCCTGATTTGTGCCCCCCTACATGCCACTATGTCCCATTGGGCATAGTGGCATGACTCCTGTCTTTGCTAAGACAGGAGTCATTTCAATGGGGGTTGGGAGTCGAAAAAAATGGCGCAAATCGGGTTGAGGCGAAAAATTTGCCTCAGCCTGACTTGCCCCTATTTTTTGGCGCCCAAGCTCCATATCCCCCTACGCCGGCGCTGCCTGGTGTACGTCGTTTTTTTTCACGCACACCAGGCAGCGCCGGCGGCTAACGCCGGCTAACGTCATTGAATAAATACGGCGCCCCCATGGCGCTTCAGAATGGCGTTAGCCGGCGCTAATTTTTTTTTACGCAAAACTGCGTTAGCGCAGTTTTACATCAAAAAGTATAAATATGGCCCATAGTGTTTACTGGGAGGACAACCTCTTGTACACAGAGGCAAGGGACCCAAAACCTGGAGCAGCCAGGAGATTGGTCATTCCCCTGCAGGACAGAGAGTTCCTCCTAACTCTGGCACATGACATTCCTTTGGCTGGGCATTTGGGCCAGATCAAAACATGGGAAAGGCTTGTCCCCCTGTTTCACTGGCCTAGGATGTCAGAGGACACAAAATATTTTTGTGAGTCTTGCGTGACCTGCCAAGCCAGTGGCAAGACTGGTGGCACACCAAAGGCTCCCCTTATTCCACTACCTGTGGTTGGGGTTCCCTTTGAAAGGGTAGGGATTGACATAGTTGGCCCCCTTGACCCTCCTGCTGCTTCAGGGAATAGGTTTATCTTGGTGGTTGTGGACCATTCCACAAAATATCCTGAAGCAATTCCTCTAAGGACCACTACAGCACCTGCAGTGGCAAAAGCCCTCCTGGGAATCTTTTCCAGGGTGGGTTTTCCAAAAGAGGTTGTATCATACAGGGGTAGCAACTTTATTTCTGCATACTTGAAGGCTATGTGGAAGGAATGTGGTGTAACATTCAAATCCATCACACCTTATCATCCGCAGACAAATGGACTGGTAGAGATGTTTAATAAAACTCTCAAAGGAATGATAATGGGACTTCCTTAAAAACTCAGGAGGAGTCCTGTTACCTTGCCTCCTTTTTGCTTACAGGGAGGTACCCCAGAAAGGAGTGGGCTTCAGCCCCTTTGAACTCCTCTTTGGGCACCCTGTAAGAGGTCCACTAACACTTGTGAAGGAGGGTTGGGAACAACCTTTAAAAGCTCCCAAACAGGATATAGTGGACTATGTACTTGGCCTAAGATCAAGAGTGGCTGAGTACATGAAAAAGGCCAATAAAAACATTCAGGCCAGCCAAGAGCTCCAAAAGCAATGGCATGACCAGAAGGCTGTTCTGATTCAGTACCAACCAGGACAGAAGGTGTGGGTATTGGAGCCTGTGGCCCCAAGAGCACTCCAAGACAATTGGAGTGGACCCCACCTCATTGTTGAAAAGAAGGGCGAGGTCACCTACTTGGTTGACCTGGGCACTGCCAGGAGTCCCCTTAGGGTGATTCATGTCAACCGCCTAAAACCCTACTATGACAGGGCTGATCTCACCCTGCTCATGGCAACAGATGAAGGACAGAAAGAAGAGAGTGACCCTCTCCCTGATCTCTTCTCCTCCACTGAAGATGATGCTTTAGTGGAAGGTGTAGTTTTGGCAGACTGTCTTACTGCAGAACAGAAGGACAACTGCATAAATCTCCTTGGACAGTTTTCTGAACTCTTTTCAACCGTGCCAGGCACCACATCTTGGTGTGAACACACAATTGATACTGGAGACAGCTTGCCTGTCAAAAGTCAAATCTATAGGCAACCTGACCATGTCAGGGACTGCAGAAAGCAAGAAGTTCAGAAAATGCTTGATCTAGGAGTGGTTGAACATTCTGAAAGCCCATGGGCCTCTCCTGTGGTGCTTGTACCAAAACCTCACTCAAAAGATGGGAAAAAAGAAATGAGGTTTTGTGTAGATTACAGAGGTCTCATCCTGGTAACAAAAACTGATGCTCACCCTATACCCAGGGCAGATGAGTTCATAGATACACTGACATCTGCCAAGTATCTAAGCACCTTTGATTTGACTGCAGGGTATTGGCAGATCAAATTGGCAGAGGATGCTAAACTGAAAACTGCATTTTCAACTTTAGGAGGGCACTAGCAATTTACAGTGATGCCCTTTGGGTTGAAAAATGCACCTGCCACTTTTCAAAGGTTGGTGAACACAGTCCTGCAAGGTTTGGAAGCTTTTAGTGCAGCATATCTGGACGATATAGCTGTCTTTAGCTCCACCTGGGATGATCACCTTGTCCACCTGTGGAAAGTTTTGGAGGCCCTGCAAGAGATAGGCCTCACTATCAAGGCCTCAAAGTTCCAGATAAGGCAGGGGGAAGTGGTTTATCTGGGCACCTGGTAGGTGGGGAACAGATTGCACCACTGCAGGGGAAGATCCAGACCATTATGGAATGTGCTCCCCCTACAACTCAAACCCAGGTGAGAGCCTTCCTAGGCCTCACAGGGTACTATAGGAGGTTTATTAAGAATTATGGCTCCATTGCAGCTCCTCTTAATTACCTCACTAGTAAGAAGATGGCTAAAAAGGTATTGTGGACAGCCAGCTGTCAAAAAGCTTTTGATTATGTCAAAAAGGCCATGTGCTCTGCACCTGTCCTAAAAAGCCCTTGCTACTCCACAAAGTTCATAGTCCAGACTGATGCTTCTGAATTGGAGGTTGGGGCAGTGCTATCACAGCTTAATACTGAGGGCCAGGATCAACCTGTTGCTTTTATCAGCAGAAGGTTGACCCCTAGATAAAAGCGTTGGTCTGCCATAGAGAGGGAGGCCTTTGCTGTGGTATGGGCACTGAATACTTTGAGACCATACCTGTGTGGTACTCACTTTATTGTTTAGACAGACTACAGACCTCTACTTTGGCTAAAACAAATGAAAGGTGAAAACCCTAATTTGTTGAGGTGGTCAGTCTCTCTACAGGGAATGGACTATACAGTGGGACATAGACCTGGGAGTACCCACTCCAATGCAGATGGACTCTCCAGATATTTCCACTTAGACAATGAAGACTCATCTGGACAAGGTTAGCCTTATTGTCCCTCGTTTGGGGGGAGTTGTGTAGGAAAGTACCATCTTGCCTGGCATGTAACCCCCATTTTTACTTGTATGTATGTTTGTTTTTGTCTGTGTCACTGGGATCCTGCTAGCCAGGACCCCAGTGCTCATAAAGTGTACCCTGTATGTGTTCCCTGTGTGGTGCCTAACTGTGTCACTGGGGCTCTGCTAACCAGAACCTCAGTGTTTATGCTCTCTCTGCTTTTAAAATTGTCACTGCAGGCTAGTGACTAATTTTACCAGTTCTGATTGGCGCACTGGAACATCCTTATAATTCCCTAGTCTATGGTACCTAGGTACCCAGGGTATTGGGGTTCCAGGAGATCCCTATGGGCTGCAGCATTTCTTTTGCCTCCCATAGGGAGCTCAGACAATTCTGACACAGGACTGCCACTGCAGCTTGAGTGAAAAAACGTCCATGTTATTTCACAGCCATTTTACACTGCACTTAAGTAACGTATAAGTCACCTATATATCTAACCCTCTCTTTAAAAAAAAAAAACTTTTATTTCATTGGCATTTCATCTGGAATTCAAGCAGGTGTAACATGGCGCTTATTACACTGTACAATATACTACATAACGGTCGTATATATGATACCCATACATTGTAGAGACAAATCGTACTTTCACCGTAGCATGTTAGTACCTTTTAATCGTTAAAGTTATCACCCCGTTGTTGATGTGATTATCATAGCAAGGTGTTCAATGTTTCTTAGTAGCCCTCGTTGGTAGTGGGGGGTAGTGGGCGGGAATGTTCGTATCTCTGTAATCTATTGGTTGATGCCTGCAAAAGAGCATTTATATGTATTCTAGAGATTTCCCAACCCAGTCGAGGCCTGCAGGGCGCATCAGGCGAGATATCCAGGAAGGAAGCCAAGAATATAACAGAACTAGGAGAAACAAAACAAACAATCTGCCCATGATCTCTACATGTGCATACTCAGGTTGTGCGGCGACACTAAACCTAAACATCAGCGTTCAAAGACTGTCCCGTACTCAATGCATGGGCTGGCTGTGCAGGGGGTCTGATCCACCCACCCATATGCCCCACCTCTGGGACTCTTGGGGACAACACAGATCTACCCTCCTTACATTCCCTCCTATAAACTTGACATTGAACTTTCGGTATCACTCTCATGGTCAGATTTCAGTCCCATGGCACCATTCTCCTAGCTGTCCATCACCTCTGACCACAGTGGAGCCAGTGGCCTACGCCTCCGCCCTCTGCTCTCCTCTCTGTTCAAGGCACTCATCTCTGCTCTTCCCCACCTTGTGACATCCTGTGTCCAAATCTGAAGGTTAGGACCTTCAGCGTTTTTCCATGTCATGGATATTCTGCGCTTGGCCAATACCAGAGCCATATCCGCAAATCTATTGCCCACTTTCTTGGGGGTGTGTTCGATTGAAGAGCCCCAGGAGGCATACTTCCATTGTGGGTTCTAGTGGTCTATGTAGTGTATTGTTAATTTTATGAATAACCTCCCTCCAAAATTGTTGCAGTTGTGGACAGTCCCATGTCATGTGCCCAAATCCTGCATCTAATAAACTGCACCGTAGGCATCCCAACCCAGCCCCCTTGCATATGAGTGTCAGTCGCCATGGTATTAAGTAGGTCCTATGAGTGTAGTTGTATTGTATATATTTCAGTCGGGTGTTTCGGGATACCAAGGGAGCATACGCAGGGATTCTATCCCACTCTCCATCTGATAGGTGCCTGCTTAGGTCCGTCTCCCACTTAGTCTGCAGAGCGCCTCTCGGGTTCTGTACAGAAGCCTGCAGCGCCCTGTATAACCAGGAGACCAAATGTGAGCCCCCCAATGGAGAGCATAGTCTGTAATATCCTGTGTGTGGGAGGTTCACCCTCTACCCCTTTCCAGAGGGCTCAGATAGTTCCTCTTATCGCCTCATGGGTCAAGAACTGTCCACGAGGCATGCCACTCTGTTCCACAAGGTCATCAAACGGTACTAGTGATCCCTGACTGTATTGCGCACCCAATGTGTTCAAGTCTGCGGCCATCCAGCAGCATAATTGATGCTGTGTAAAGCTAGACAGGGGGTCTCTACAAGGCATTCCCACAAGTGGGATAGCTGGCGCATAAGGCATTGCTTTGTGTGTTCTTCTCAGGACTCTCCGCCAGTTGGCAAAGGCCGTCTTCAGCAACACTCCCCTCTGAATGCCATGTACGGTAGGTAAGAGCAATCTTGTCTCCTCCATCCACCGTCAGCTCTTCCAGTCCCACTCCGCAGAGCCACCGTGCCAGCCACTGTAACTGAGCTGCTAGGAAGTAAAACTCAAAGTCAGGAACTCCAAGTCCTCCGGCGGCTCGGGGCACTCTCAAAGTGGTCAGCGCCACTCGTTGTCTCCCACCATCCCATATCATTTCCCTGAGCAACATGTCCAATGGTCGGAACCATGAGGGGGAAGGGTGACAGGCAAACAGGCAAAGTAATACAGCAGTCTGCGCAATGCTACCATCTTAAGAAGAGATACCTGGGCCATAGTCGGTAGGCGTAGAGAGCACCAGAAAGCAACACTAGACTGTAAGGCTCTAATCACTGGGCTTAAGTTGCCCTCTCTGAGGTCCTGCATCTCATGGCATATCTGTATGCCCAGGTAGCAAAAAGTATGCAGCGCCCAGGAAACCTCCTCTGTGCAAGAAGGCGGGCGGTTTATTCCCCGGACCAGCGGAAAGACATAAGTCTTACACTTGTTAGTGCGAAGACCAGAACATGCTCCAAACTCGTCCAACAGCTGGAACACCAGAGGCAATGTCTCTGGGCTATTGCAGAGGTAGATAAGCAGATCATCTGCGTACAGAGAAACTATATGGAAACCTCCCCGCCTACACATACCCCATTCCTGGGCCCTGTACCTGAGCCTTGCCGCTAGGGGTTCTATGGCAATGGCAAACAGCAAGGTGGACAGAGGGCATCCCTGCCGGATTCCTCTGTGTATCTCATACCTACAGGAGATCGTTCTTCCTGGTTTAACCCAGGCCGTAGGCTGTGTGTAAAGCAGCCTGACCCAGGAACCCCAGGTTTCCCCCAAGCCTAGCCATGCCATAGCGGCATCTAAGAATTCCCAGCTCACTGTGTCTAAGGCTTTTTCAAAGTCCACCGACACAATCATTTCTGCCAGATGTGGGGGGTTGGGCATCATCATATAGGAGGGAGTATAACCAACGGAGATTATTAGAGGTACTGCGGGTAGGAATGAACCCATTCTGATCTCGGTGTATGAGGGTATTTATATGCGGCAGAAGTCTCGCGGCAAGTGCTTTACTAAGGATCTTAAAATCATTGTTGAGCAAGGACAGTGGCCTAAAGTCAGTAACTCGTCGGTCAACCTGTGTGGTCTTGGGTAATGGGATCACTATCGCCTCCCTAGTCGTGGCCGGTAACAGTTTGGTTTCAAAGGCTTCAGTGTACATCTCCGCTAATCTAGGGACCAGGACATCGCAACTCAGTTTATAAAACTCCGGGGCAAACCATCTGCACCCGGAGTCTTGCCCGCTGCCAGTGTCTTTATGGCCTCCTTATTCTCTCCTATAGAGATCTGTACCCCAAGCCTATCCCTATCTGTATCAGTCAGGACAGTCCTAGGCAGGGCAGACAGAAAGCCCTCTCGTACGGCAGTGGAATCCACATGTATGGGGTTATACAAGGATTTATAGTATTCCATAACTTTGGAATTGATCTGGGTAGGTGTGTAAATAATATTTCCCTCTTCAGTCAACAAACGGGTGGTTGGCCTCCCCCGCCTCTGGCCTAATCAGCCATGCCAGCAGCCTCCCAGCTTTTCCTTCCTCATCGTGTATTTTGGTCAGATAGGTCCTATAGTCATGGCATCTAAGACGCTCTAGCGCCAACGAGTACTTCGCCCGGAGCTCCAGAAGTCTAGCCTGAGCTTCTGGTGAGCCATATAAGTCATTATCACCTTTATGTAGGTCGTCCTCTAAACGTGAGATGTCCCTTTCAAGGTCTTGGTGCATGCCCAGCGTCTGTCCTAAGCAATGGCCTCTCACCACCACCTTTAAGGCCTCCCACTCAATGCCCCTACTAGTCGCCGAGCCCGGGCTCAAATATTCCGACTGCCTATTTAGTAGTGCTGTACGGAATACATCATCTTCCAGCGCTGTTGAGTGTAGGCGCCACATCGGAATAGGTTGGCGAATCTCCATCGTGGATAGGTAAATCAACAGTGGACTATGGTCAGAGACGGTCTGGCCCAAGTATTCAGAGTCCATCGGCAAGTTACCAAGAAAGGTAGAGCAGAGTATTCTATGTATTCTAGCATGCATGTGGTAGAGGGGGGAGTAGTACGAGTAGTCTCTGTCAAGAGGATGTTGGAGACGCCAGATATCAACTAGGTCCCAGTGTTAGATCCAGGTCACCATGCCCCTGGCCACCCTGACGGCAGCAGCCTCCGCAGCGGAGCAGTAGAACGGTCCAATTCCGGGTCTAGCACCCCGTTAAAGTCTCCCCCAAGCAGGAACGGGACATCCACAAAGCGTGCCAGCCGGGCAGATAATGTGTGCAGGAACTGGAGCTGGTCCTGGTTGGGGGCATATATACTCCCCAAAACCAGTGGTTTACCATACAGACTCCCCTCTATTAAAATATATCGACCCTCTTTATCAGTGTCAATGTTGATGGGCTCAAATGGGACCCCTGCTCTCACCCACACCGCCGCTCCTTTGCATAGGCTGAGTACATGGTTCCAAAGAGCTGCCCCCGCCACCGCCTACGCAGGCGGTCCGATTCTACCTGAGTGAGGTGAGATTCCTGCAGCATGGTGATCTGTACCCCCCTGCGCTTCATGTAGGCAAGTATCTTGTGCCGTTTCGCTATCGAGCTATGCCTCTAACATTCGAGGACAGCACTTTAGAAAAGGGACGTGTCGTAGCCATATCTCCCCAGAGGTCTGTCTACCCTCCCCACACGCCACTCCCTAATGACTATTGCAGTGGCATATCACACATGTCCAAGGGACCACAGGCAGAAACTAACAGTTCTAACATTCCCCAACTCCCCATCCCGAAAGCAGGTAAGCAACTGCCACCCGCCCAAACCATAATAACCAGTACATGAACAGGTGATATCGTCATCCGGCCGGATCTTCCGGTGGGTGAGGTAGGGGTGGGCATAGAGCACAGAGCTGGACCATTGGTGTCTCTTCCGGCCCATCATCAAATCGCAAAAAGAATAACAAGGCTGGGAGCACGTAGACCCCCCCCGAAATCAAATGATGGCTACTGATGTCTGAGGTGTCACCTGGGGGAGGCCCTCCGTCACACTAGTCATTGATTCTATATCCGTAGAATCGTTTCCATTCAAGGACTCAGGTTCGGATCTCCGGCCATCTTCAGAGCTTCTCGTCTCCGTTAGGGAGGCCGCCACCTGTAGCACAGCCTTCTTTCCCTGTTGACTGGTGGATTTCGTCACTTGGCGGTCTTTCTGAGAGTCTTTGGTGTGTCGTCTCTTGCCCCCGCGGCGTGGTTGTCTGCCTTCCACTTGTTTGATGTCTGAGGGCCCCCCCATGATAGGCCTCCAGCCACGCCCACACCTCGTCAGGTTCCTGGAAAAAGTGTGTGGTGCCATCTAATATGACCTTGAATTTAGATGGGAACAGTAAGGAGTACCGGATCCCCTCCTCTCGTAGGGCTTGTTTCACCTCCAGGAAGGTGGCCCGTCGAGTTTGAACCGCCAGTGTAAAGTCTGGGAAAAAGGTGGCATTGCCCCCCTCTATCTGAAAGGGGCCCTTCTCGTGAGCCACCTGTAACAGCAAGTCACGGTCTCGATAGTGTAGGAGTTTGGCTACAATCGGTCGGGTGGTCTTCCCGGCTCTGGTCAACGAGTAGGAAGTCGGTGTTCTCTTTCCAGGGCGAAAAAGGGCGTAAGGGGTCGTTCATTCATAATAGTACGCAGGCATGTTTCTAGGTAGGCCACCGCATCAGTGCCCTCAACGCCTTCTGGCAGGCCAACAATTCATATGTTGTTGCGCCGACTACGACCCTCCGCATCCTCCACCCGTCGCTCCAAGACCTGAACCCTCTCAGCCAGGCATATGGCTTGGGCCCAGAGGACTCCATGTGCGGGCTGCAACTCTTCCAGGGATGTTTCTGTATTTGTAACCCTGTCCACCAACTTGTGGTGATCTGTTCGCAAGTGACCTAGTTCAGAGGAGACTTTTCCGATTTCCTGATTCAGGGTTAACTTAGTGTCTTCAATCCCCCAAGGATCTTATTCAGTGTGTCCTGCATCATACTGGGTACTGCACCCTCCTCCGACTCACCACTGGTTATCTGACGGGCGAGTTCCTGCTCCGCTTGGAATGTTCCCTGCCCCTGATGCCTGATTTTCCCCATTGTCCAGTAGGTATGTGGAACGGATGGGAGCCACCTCTGCCCAGTGTCAAGTAATATGATGAGCCCCACTATTCTGTGCACCGGTCGTCACCTGTTTGTAGGTCCCCACACTCAACAAGACAGCCTCTCCAAATGATCCTTCACATGTGAGTCACGTCTCCGCCCTCACAGCCATTTCCATTCCAGCTTCTCCTGTCTTCACTAGGGCGGGGTTGCCTGCCAGGCTGGGGCCACCGGGGGGGTAATCACATCCCTGGGTTCCCCATCTGATACCCCCCCAATCAGGCCTTTCAACGTCAGCAGGGGAGAGGCTGGGGCAGAGCAAACCCCCACCAATCCTCTGGGGGGGCCTCCACCGCCAACTCCCCTCCACCCAGGGGCCACAAAGTCCGGGGGACACCCTGAATTTCCACTCGGTCTCCTCTCCTTGTGGCAAATACCTCTTGTTCCACACTTCTGGGCTCGTAAGGAGTCCCTTGTCCCCACAACGACGTCAGTACACAGTGCAGGGGGTAAATCCGGTATGCGCCCTCAGTGTGTCACCGGTCATGCCCAAGGTGCCAGCGTACCTCTCGCCAGGTTTGTTTCCTTCTTCCAATGCACACAGGAGCTTAGCGGCCTCAACCTCAGTCCCCAGGGGCCCTTCAGGAGTCAGCCGGGCTTTTCCTCCAGTGCTTTCCCACTCGCGGCTGCAGTCAGCGCCACGCTCGCCATGGCATCACATCTGCTCCCCAGGCTCTGTCGTGTACACCTGCATTGCACTCACCGCAGCGTCTGTAGCCACTCCTTAAATCCGCAGACCACACGGCCGACTCGCCTGTGTGGTCCTCAGGCCCGCTCTACCCTTCACAGGGGCCCCGCAGCTCCAGGGACTTCACCACTCCAGTGCACTCCTGCAACTGCTGCACACAGGAGTTTAGCAGCCCTAGCATCAGCCCCCAGGGGCCCCTCAGGAGTCGACCGGGCTTCTCCTCCAGCTCCTCACCACTCGTGGCTGCAATCAGCGCGATGTTCGTCTCAGCACCACAGCCACTCCCCAAGCTCCGCCGTGCACACCTGCACCGCGCCCACCACTGTGTCCGCAGCCGCTCCCTAGATCCGTGGCTTACGCGGCCGACTCGCCGGCGCGGACGTCAGGTCTGTGCTGCCCTTCACAGGGTGCTCGCAGTTCCAGGGACTTCACCACTTCAGTCCGCTCCTGTAAGTGGGCCTCCCCCCCGTTTGGAGCGCTGCGGGGGTCCCTTAGCCGCCAGTAACAGCAGGATTTTTCTGTAGGCCGGCTCAGACCACCGGTTTTAGGCGGCCGCCATCTTAGGCAGTCAAGCCACGCCCCCATGTCTAACCCTCTCTTAGTGAAGGTTGGGTGCATGGACCCCGGGTACTGGCAAACTAGGTCTCTGGGGTTTTCTCTGCAGCTACCGCTGCCAACCCTCAGACAGGTTTCTGCCTTCCTGGGGTCTGGGCAGCCCAGTCCCAGGAAGGCAGAACAAAGAATTTCCTCTGAGAGAGGGTGTTACACCCTCTCCCCTTGGCAATAGGTGTTAAGGGCTGGGGAGGAGTAGCCTCCCCAGCCTCTGGAAATGCTTTGAAGGGCACAGATGGTGCCCTCCTTGCACAATCCAGTCTACACCAGTTCAAGGAGCCCCCAGCCCCTGCTCGAGCGTGAAACTGGACAAAGGAAAGGGAAGTGACCACTCCCCTGTCCATCACCACCCCAGGGGTGGTGCCCAGAGTTCCTCAAATGTGTCCCTGACCTCTGCCATCTTGAATGCAGAGGTGTGAGGGCACAATGGAGGCCTCTGAGTGGCCAGTAACAGCATGTGACGTCAGAGACCCCTCCTGATAGGTGCTTACCTGGTTAAGTGGCCAATCCTCCTGTGAGGGCTATTTAGGGTCTCTCCTGTGGGCTTCTTTTCAGATAATGAATGCAAGAGCTCACCAGAGTTCCTCTGCACTTCTCTCTTCGACTTCTGCCAAGGATCGACGCTGACTGCTCCAGGACGCCTGCCAAACCGCAACAAAGTAGCAAGAAGACTGCCAGCAACATTGTAGCGCCTCATCCTGCTGGCTTTCTCGAATGATTCCTGGTGGTGCATGATCTGAGGGCTGTCTGCCTTCACCCTGCACTGAAAGCCAAGAAGAAATCTCCTGTGGGTCAACTGAATCTTCCCCCTGCCAGCGCAGGCACCAAATTTCTGCATCACCGGTCCTCTGGGTCCCCTCTCATCTTGACGAACATGGTCCCTGGAACACAGGAGCTGGATCCAAAGTGTCCCCAACAGTCCAGTGGCCCTTCTGTCCAAATTTGGTGGAGGTAAGTCTTTGCCACCCCATGCCAGACAGTAATCCTGTGTACTGCATGAACTGCAGCTGCTAGGGCTTCTGTGCACTATTGCAAGACTTCCTTTGTGCACAGCACAGCCCAGGTCACCAGCACTCCGTCCTGCATTGCCCAACTCACTGAGTTGACCTCCGACTTCGTGGGACCCTCTTTTGTTGTGCTGAGATGACCACCGTGCTCAGATATTCTGAATGCCTGTTTATGTGCTTCTGCTAGTGCTGCCTGCTTCTGCATGGGCTCTCTTTGTTGCAGAGTGCCCCCTCTGTCTCCTCTTCCAAGGGGCGACCTCCTGGTCCTTCCTGGGCCCTGGCAGCACCCAATATCCTCAACTGTGACTCTTGCAGCTAGCAAGGCTTGTTTGCCGCCTTTCTACATGGAAACAACTATGTGTCCTCCAGCACGATGTGGGACATCTTCTGACCAAAGGAAAAGTTCCTGGCACCTTCTGTTGTTGCAGAATCTTCAGCTTCTTCCACCCAGAGGCAGCCCTTTTGCACCTTCATCTGGGGTTTAGTGGGCTCCTGCCCCCCCCCCCCCGGACACTTGAGTGACTCTTGGACTTTATCCCCTTCCTTTGCACGTCCTCAGGTCCAGGAATCCATCTTCAGTGCTTTGCAGTCGGTTGTTGCCCTTGTAGAATCCCCTATCTCAACTTTACTGTCTTTCTGGGGTAGTAGGGTAATTTTACTCCTACTTCTCATGGTCCTGGGTATCTTAGTGTTTTCTTACACTCACAGTGACCCTCTACACACTACACTAGGCCTGGGGTCCATTTGTGGTTCCAATTCCACTTTTGGAGTATATGGTTTGTGTTGCCCCTAGGCCTATTGTCTCCTATTACATTCTATTGTGTTCTACAGTGCTTGCACTACTTTTTAACTGTTTACTTACCTAATTTTGGTTTGTGTGTCTATTTTGTGTATATTACTTACCTCCTAAGGAAGTATATCCTCTGAGATACTTTTGGCATACTGTCACTAAAATAAAGTACCTTTATTTTAGTAACTCTGAGTATTGTGTTTCTTATGATATAGTGCTATATGATATAAGTTGTATAGTAGGAGCTTTGCATGTCTCCTAGTTCAGCCTAAGCTGCTCTGCTATAGCTACCTCTATCAGCCTAAGCTGTTAGACCACTTCTAATTTACTAATAAGGGATAACTGGACCTGGCACAAGGTGTAAGTACCACTAGGTACCCACTATAAGCCAGGCCAGCCTCCTACAGGAGGGCCAGGATCAACCTGTTGCTTTTATCAGTAGGAGGTTGATCCCGTGAGATAAGTGTTGGTCAGCCATAGAGAGGGAGGCCTTTGCTGTGGCCAGGGCCCTGATGAAGCTGAGACCATACTTATTTGGATCTCACTTTAGTTCAGACAGACCACAAACCTCTCTTATGGGTAAAACAGATGAAAGGAGAAAACCCTAACTTGTTGAGGTGGTCCATTTCCCTACAGGGGATGGACTTTAGAGTGGAATATAGACCTGGGAGTAAACACTCCAGTGCATATGGACTCTCCAGATATTTCCACTTAAAAAATTAAGACTTATCTCGGCAAGGGTATCCTTCATGTCCCTCGTTTTGGGGGGAGGTGGGGTTGTGTAGGAAACTAACATCTTTCTTGGCATGTTACCCCCAATTTCTGCCTGTTTGCCAGTGTGTTTTTACAGTTTTACTGGGATCCTGCTAGTCAGGACCTCAGTGCTCATAATTTATGGCCTATGTGTCGGTTTGTTTGACTGTGTTGTCAGTATGCTTGACTGTGTCACTGGTGTCCTGCTAACCAGAACTCCAGTACTCATGCTCTCTCTGTTTCTAAATTTGTCACTATAGTCCAGTGACTCCGTATTCCACTCCAGATTGCCATACTGGATCCCCCTCATACGTCCCTAGTATATGGTACCTAGGTACCCAGGGCAATGGGGTTCCAGGAGCTTATGGGCTGCAGCATTTCTTTGAAACCCATCACGAGCTCATACAAACACTTCCTCAGGACTGCCATTGCAGCCTGAGTGAAATAGTGTAAGCACTATTTCACAGTCATTTTCACTGTAACTTATAAGACACCTTTATATCTAACCTTCAGTTCCTGAAGGCTAGGTGCAAAGTTACTGTGTGTTTGGGCACCCCGGCACTAGCAGACGTGCCCCCACGTTTTCCAGGACAAATTTCCCAGACTTCGTGAGTGTGGGGACCCCATTCTAAGTGTGCACTTTATATAGGTAAATACATATATATAGCTTCACAATGGTATCCCCGAATATGGCCCTGTAAGGTGTCTAAGATTGAGAAATTGTACCTCAATCCCATTCTGGTATTGGGGGGGCAATTCCATGCACCCTGGGGGCTCCACCATGGTCCCTCAGTACTGCCAAACCAGCTCTCAGAGGTTTCCACTGCAGCCCCAGCTGCTGCCACCTCACAGACAGGCGTCTACCCTCCTGCTGCTTGAGTAGCTCAAGCTCAGGAGGGCAGAACAAAGCATTTCTTTTGGGGCAGGGGTGTTACACCCTCTCCCTTTGCAAATAGGTGTTACAGGCATGGGAGGGATATCCTCCCAGAGCCTTGGAAATGCTTTGAAGGACACCAACGGTGCCCTCCTTGCATAATCAAGTCCATACTGGTTCAGGCACCCCCACTCCTGTATCTGGTGCGAAACTGGACCAAGGAAAGGGGAGTGACCACTCTCCTTTCCGTTACTACCCCAGGGGTGGTGTCCAGAGCTCCTCCAAAGTGTCCCTGGTGTTAGCTATCTTGGATTCCAAGGTGTTGGGATACTCTGGGAGTATCTGAGTGGCCAGTGCCAGCAGGTGATGTCAGAGACCCTTCCTGATAGGTGCTTATCTGGTTAGGTGACCAACCCCCCTTTCGGGGCTATTTAGGGTCTCTCCTCATGGTGTGTCCTCAGAATCGCTTTTGCAATATTGTAGCAGGACTCCTCTGCAACCTCTGCTTCACCTTCTACAATCGGATCAACCGCGGAACTGCCCCAGGAACTCTACAACTGCAACAAAGTATCCAAGAAGGCTACCGCAACTCTGTAACTTCAGCTCCTGCCAGCAACTGCAACAGTTTCCAGGTCATGCATACTCTGAAGACTGCCTGTCTTCATTCTGCACCAGAAGGAGCAAAGGAATCTCCTGTTGAGTGATGGAGTCACTTCCGTGCTTCAGCAGGTACCTCCCTGCAGCGACAACCGGTACTCTGGGTCCCTTATCCTGATGACGAGCGTGGATCCTGGAACACAGGTGGTGGACCGAAGTGACCCAGACTGTCCAAAGGTCCAGCTGTCCAAATTTGGTGGAGGTAAGAGCTTGCCTCCACGAGCCAGACAGTACCTCTGTGCACTGCATGTTTTGCAGCTCCTAGGGCTTCTGTGCATTTCTCGAAGGAATTCTTTGTACATAGTGTAGCCCAGGTCCCCAGCACTCTATCCTGCAATGCTCAGCTCCCCGAGTTGTTCTCAGGCGGCGTGGGATCCCTTTGTGTAGTGCTGCGATGACCGCAATTTGCAACTCCTTTGTTCCCGTGTCCTGGGACTGTGGGTGCTTCCTGGTCTTCTGAGGGCTCTCTGAAGTGCTGAGAGTCTCCTCTGTGTCCTCAGTCTGAATTGAGACCCCCAGGTCCCTCCTGGGTCCAGGTAGTGCCTTTTTCTGCCAAATGCGTCTTTTGTGTGAGCCAAGGCTTGTTGGCAGAATCCAATGGCGAAAACCAGCCTGCATCTATCTACTTGACTTGAGAAATCTCGTGCACCAAGCAGGAACCCACAGTTGTCTTTTTTGGTGCATTTCTGACTTTTTCTTCTAACTGGAGAATCCACTTTTGTACCTCTATCCGGGTCAGCAGGACCTTGTGTTACTCTTGGACTCTTCAGCTGTTCTCAGACTTCGTCTCCTCTCTCCACAGATCTCCAGGTCCAGGAATCCAATGATGGTGTCTTGCAGTCTTGCTTGGTTTTTACATAATCCTTTCCCACGACTCCTAGTGTGTTCTGAGGAAACTTGCAGTACTTTACTCCTGTTTTCCTGAGCTCTGGGGTGGGGTACTGTAGGCAAGTACCATCTTCCTTGGCATGTTACCCCCATTTTTACCTGTATTTCAGTATGTTTTTGCCTCTCTCACTGGGATCCTGCTGATCAGGACCCCAGTGCTCATTATTTATAGCCTAATGTGTGTGTCTATATAGTGCTTGACTGTGTCACTGAGACTCTGCTAACCAGAACCTCAGGGCTTATGCTCTCCCTGCTTTTAAATTTGTCACTGTAGGCTAGTGACTTCATTTACCAATTTCAATTGGCACACTGGACCCCCCTTCTAAATCCATAGTATATGGTACCTAGGTACCCAGGGCATTGGGGTTCCAGGAGATCCATATGGGCTGCAGCATTTCTGTTGCCACCCATAAGAAGCTCAGACAAACCCTTGCACAGGCCTGCCACTGCAGCCTGCATGAAATAACGCACACGTTATTTCACAGCCATTTTTAGTGCACTAAAGTAACTTATAAGTCACCTATATGTCTAACCTTCACTTGCTGAAGGTTAGGTGCAAAGTTACTAAGTGTGAGGGCACCCTTGCACTAGCAAAGGTTCCCCCACATTGTTCGGGGCCATTTCCCGGGACTTTCTGAGTGCGGGGAAGCCATTACACGTGTGCACTACATATTGGTCAATACCTATCTATAGCCTCACAATGGTAACTCAGAATATGGCATTGTAACATGTCTAAGATCATGGAATTGTCCCCCATTCCAAATCAGGTATTGGGGAGCCAATTACATGCATCCTGGGGGCTCCACTATGGACACCCAGTACTGCCAAATCAGCTCTCTGAGGCTTGCACTGCACCTACAGCTGCTGCCATCTCACAGACAGGGTTGAGCAGCTCAGTCCCAGGAAGGCTGAACAAAGCATTTCCTCTGAGAGCAGGGTGTTACACCCTCTCCCTTTGGAAATAGGTGTTACAGGCTGGGGAGGGGTAGCCTTCCCCAGCCTCTGGAAATGCTTTCAAGGGTGCAGATGGTGCCGTCCTTGCAAAATCCAGTCTACACTGGTTCAGGGACCCCTTGTCCCCTGCTCTGGTGTGAAACTGGACAAAGGAAAGGGGAGTGACCACTCCCCTGTCCATCACCACCCTACGGGTGGTGCACAGAGCTCCTCCAGTGTGTCCCAGAATTCAGCTATCTTGCTTTGCAAGCTGTGGGGGCACTCTGGAGGGCTCTGAGTGGCCAGTGCCAGCAGGTGACGTCACAGACCCCTCCTGGTAGGTCATACCTGTTAAGGTAGCCAATCCAATCCCCCTCTTAGGGCTATTTAGGGTCTCTACTGTGGGTTCTCTTCAGATTCTGCTTGCAAGTTTCCTTCAGGAATCCTCTGCAACTACTACTTCATCCTCTGACCTCGGATCAACCACGGCCTGCTCCAGGAACCGCTGTAAAAGCAACAAAGTATCCACAAGGAATACTTTTCTTCTGCAACTTCAGCTACAGCCAGCAACTGCAACAATTTCCACAGTGTGCAAGGTCTGATGACTCCCTGTCTTCATCCTGTACCAGAAGGACTGAAGAAATCTCCCGTAGGGTGACGGAGTACCTCCCCTGCTCACGCAGGTACCTTCCAAAACAACGTCCGGTACCCTTGGGCTCCTCTCACAGTGATGAGCATGCTCCTAAGGACACAGAGGGTTGACTCCATAGACATAGACTGTCAGTCAGGCAGTCAAAACATCTTTATTCGGCAAATGCCATAAAAGTACAATGCATTTCAGACAAAAAATTAAAATAATTCAAATACAGTACAAATATTAAAATCAGATACAAAAAACATCCTCAATTAACTTTATCACAAAATTCTATACATAGCCATAATCAGCTAACCCGGCAACCCGGCAACCCTATAAAATACAAACATGTACAATACAAAGGTAAATGCCCAGCATCAGAGTAAAATCATACATTGCCAGATTATATTAAAGTGTGTTTACTTCAATCAGTTCATATAGTTTCCTAATGGCCATAGCCAATTTAATGAAGCTTAAGACAGTATGGCACAATTGTATTGAGGAGAGTTTTTGAATATTAATCAGTGCCTCCTGATAAGACGTAGTTTGCAATTTATGTAAAATTGGCAAAATAAAAATGTGTCTAGGTGCAGAGTAAAGCGGACAGAATAAGAAAAAGTGACATGTGCTATGCTTTGAAAGATTGTCACAAGGGCAGTTTAGGAGCATTCTATGCCAAGTACATTTCTTTGGAAAAGCCAATCTAAAATGTATAAAATTTAATCTGAATAAAACAAGGAGAGAGTATGATACTGAGCTTGAAAACCAAGTTAAATATGGTTCTATCACCGTGGAGGTAGAAATTTGAACGTAGGATTCGAATGTGTCCAATTCTGCTGCCTCTTGATATCTACAATTTCCGGCATACTCTATATATTGTAATTTAAGCACTTCCTTAGCATTAGTAGGTAAAGACCCTGGGTTAGTAAACATGTTCTCTAACCCTAAAGTCCTAAAGGAATTTTGAACATAAATAAGCCACGGAATTTTATCTGATTGAATACAATCTGCAATGCAATCTTGAACCAAGCTGGCCGCAGGATTTGACCAAACCTTTAACCATAACAAAAATGGGGCAATACCAACCAAATCCTCAATGCATTGTACTCCCAGCTCCTCATGGCAAATAATATTTGCTACATTCTTAGGTACCAGAAGCAGCCTGTATAAAAATGTATTCTCAATTCATTGTAGACGGGCTGATTTGATGTAACCCCAAAGACCCACCCCATACATGGCTACAGAGATACATTTAGATCTATAAAGCATAATAATCTGGTGAACTGGCCTATGACCCAGTTTATAGGCAAAACGAAAGATCGCCTCTATGTTTCTCTCCATTTGTTGGATCTTGAAATTAAGATGGGGGTACCATGACAAGGAGGAGTTTAAATGTAGTCCTAAATAACAAAAATCTTTCACTTCAGTTAAAATATTTCCATCCATAGTAAAACATCTAGTACGTGTATTTCGAGGGCCATATGTCATGATGTGTGACTTTACAAAATTGACTTTCAAGTCAAGATCCTTCATAAAAGTAAAGAAAAGGTCTGATGAATTCTGAAGACCATTTGCTGTGCGGGCAATCAAAACAGCATCATCAGCATACAATAAGACGGTAGTTGTCTGGATCCCATCCTAGGGAAATCCTTGCCATTTTGTACTAAAAAACTATAAAGACCATTAATATATAATAAAAATAAAAACGGTGCTAAAATACAACCCTGCCTAACTCCTCGTAACGATGGAAAAGGAAGAGATCTCTCTCCACGCTGGCCATATTGAACTGAGATTGTAAGGTCAGTGTATAAACGTTTAAGCAATTCAAGCACATCCTGGTCAACCCCCATTATGTCCATAAGTTGCCACAATTTCTTGCTGTTTACCAAATCAAACGCACTCGATAAATCAATAAAGGCTAAGTGAATAGATCCTTTCCTGATCATGACATATTTACTAAGAATAAGATGTACATTTAAAGCCTGCTCCACTGTGCCTATGCCAGGCCTAAAGCCATATTGGATTGGAGAGAGAATTTTAGTCTTGTCTGCCCAGTCCTCAAGCTGGGTCAAAATAATACTTCCCAAAATCTTGGCGGTAGAATCTAATAGGGAAATTGGTCTGTAACAGAATGGGTCTTGCCTATCTCCCTTTTTAAAAATAGGAACAATTATTGCCAATTTCCATGAAGAAGGAATGTTACTATTAACTGCACTAATCAATACATTTGTGATTAATGGTCCCCAGAGGTCTGGAATAGATTAAAAAAGATGGACCAGGACCCCATCCGGACCAGGGGCTTTCCGAAATTTCGATCGTTTAATAGCTGCAATTACCTCATGTAGCTCAAAGGATAAATTATTTGTATTCAAATTTACTGCCACCACATTCGAAATACTACAATCCCCTTGTTCATAATGAGAATCATTTGCAGGCTGAAATGTTTTCGTAAAATGTTTCACCCAGACCCCTTCAGGTATCAAACACTCGCCCTGTTTGTCATCATAATCCAAAAAATAAGGGTGAATAACTACTTGTCAAAATTGTGCAGTGTCCTTCAATTCCGTGGCCGCCATGAGTTCTTCCCATGCTCTGTTTCTAATTTCATTTCTCCTTTCCTCCAGGGCTATCTTATATCGCCCCCTAGCCCGTCTAACTAGTTCCCGGCTAAACTGGATTGTTTTCAGGGGGTCATTTTAACTCTTTATGGGAGGCTGTACAGGTAGAATTGAACCATCGCCGAGGCTTAAAATAATGAGAAAGCCTATTACTCACTAAAGCCTTAGATATGGCATTACTTAAAACTTAAAATTCTAATACCAGATGAGGATAAGATGGCTGTGGCACTAAACATGTATTAATAGAACCAAGATTTTGCTCAAGAATGTACTTCTGAAAAAACTTTTGATCTATATTTTCCCATTTCATACGAAGACCAAAATATTTGTTAGAAACTGGACCGCCCCTGCGTCTTGCAGTAAATGAAGTTAAATTATTATAAGAAACTAAATTAATACACAGGGGATTATGATCGCTAGCACAATGTGGTATTATCTTAAAATCCATGATTAAATGAAAGTATGGAGAGCTAATTAAAATAAAGTCTATTATGCTACCTTTAGAATTACCCGGATAAGTGGGTATCTTTTGAGTATGTGTAGCAGCCTTCTCCCTAGCAAAGACAAGATCAAGTTTATAAATGAGAGTATTTAGGGCTTCGCCTGGGTTGGAATGGATAAAATGTGTGGACCTCTCTCTCCCCTCTATAAAAGTGCTGCAAGCATGTGGTAATGCCTGATTACATAGTGGCACATTAAAATCTCCAACCCAAATCGTGACTAAGGGGGTCATTTTGACCTTGGCGGACGGCGGAGGCCGTCCGCCAAGGTACCGCCGCTGAATGACCGCACCGCGGTCAAAAGACCGCGGCGGCCATTCAGACATTTCCTCTGGGCCGGCGGGCGCTCTCCAAAAGAGCGCCCGCCGACCGAGAGGAAATGCCCCTGCAACGAGGACGCCGGCTCAGAATTGAGCCGGCGTACTTGCAGGGGTGCGACGGGTGCAGTTGCACCCGTCGCGTATTTCAGTGTCTGCTTAGCAGACACTGAAATACTTTGCGGGGCCCTCTTACGGGGGCCCCTGCAGTGCCCATGCCATGGGCATGGGCACTGCAGGGGCCCCCAGGGGCCCCGCGGCACCCCCTACCCGCCATCCTGTTCCTGCCAGACCCGCCAGGAACAGGATGGCGGTAGGGGGTGTCAGAATCCCCATGGCTGCGGAGCGCGCTCCGCAGCCATGGAGGATTCTGAAGGGCAGTGGTAAACCGGCGGGAGACCGCCGGTTTACCCTTTCTGACCGCGGCTGAACCGCCGCGGTCAGAATGCCCTCGGGAGCACCGCCAGCCTGTTGGCGGTGCTCCCGTGGTCGGTGGCAGAATGACCCCCTAAGTCACTGTCCTGATACTTCCCATAAGAGTCAAGAAAATCCATTAACTCCTCAAGACTTGCATTCAGGGAATCACGGGGAATGTTATTATAAAAATGAATAAGCAGAAAACCCTTATTCCCTCCATCGATAATTGAACCACCATAAAAAATACAGAAGACCAGACCAAAGACGCCTCAATTTTAGGGAGCTGCAAAGAAACAAAAACCGAAAGCCCCCACTTGCCCTACCACTAAGGAAGGGATTGCTGGACGAAATGCAGAGAAATACCCATCCAAATAAAAAGGGTCAGTAGACCAAGTTTCCTGAAAGCAGATAACATCATAGTTAGATATAAATTACAGCCGCTCTGGGTTTTTAACCTTAGACCGAAGCCCCGCAATATTCCAGCTAATCAGAGTTAAAGGTTTATTCTTATCAACAATCCCAACCACTGGCTCCTTGATTATAGAAACATCTGCTATATCTTGAAGGGAAGTATCTGACTCATCAGGCCCATTCAATGGTATCGAGGTTACATATCCATCACCAGCCACTTCTTCATTTAAAACACCAATTGAGGAGCTGTTCTTTACCATCTGTCAATCATTTGCATCTAGAGAAGTCAAAACCTGACTACATCTAGAAGTATTTTCCTGTACAAATGTCATATGCATCCCCACATTTCAGTCACAGTGAGCCACAGTAAGGGGGATAGATGAAGTGAAGTAGACGATTAACCAAATACGGTTTGGCAAAATTAATCACAATGCAGTCGCCGGCATATACCTACTTTGAAAGACCCACCCATTTCACTCTGCGTGCCATAAGAATCTTATTATTTAAATCAACTTGATAGCTAAACTTTTGCCTCAGCCAATGGGTACATTTCCTCCATAACACCATAGTATCTTCCCTACATGAAGGTTCAAGGGGAGGAACATTAGCTAAGACCAAAACATAAGGCATGCAGTCTGGTGGGGGTTGCAAAATTTCAGATTGAGCATTAATAGGGTTAATTCGAGGAACCGCTATACAATCTGCGGATGTTCCCAATCTGTCTACTAGACTGGGAACAGTCTCTGTAAGTAGAGTTCCATGGACGCCTGTAAGGTGAACCTTAGGTGGATCATAGGAAGTTGGTTGGTCAATATGCGTTACTTCTTGTTGTTCAGACAAGACCGCCTGCTTACGGAAATTTGCCACTGTTGGAGATATTTGCGCGATCTGTTCTTTTGCAAATGTTCAAATTTTGTAGTTGTCAGAGTTACTAACTTCTCCTCCAGAGCTGCAAAAAGAGGTTTAAGCATGGAATTTATTTGATGAACTGGGCAAAATGTGGACCAAGGGCTCAAGAGGAATTTTCTGAATAAGTTTATGAGTAGCCCCAATCTTTTCTTCTACCTGGACAATTTCGGTTTCAATGACCCCAATCACAGACGATAAATAACTAGTTATAGTCGGTTGGGAATGCAGAGCATGGACACCATCTCCCCATTGAGTAATATTTTTCCTTTTGCCCATTGTATAGTAGGGATATGTAAAACAAATCCACAAAAAGTCAAGCTCTAAAGGTATATTTGGAGCGGGGGGTTACACAGAAACCAAGTTCAGTATTGGTCCGGCACTACATAACCTTAAAATAAGATTATACTAAACATAAATGTGGGACTGAGATTTTCTCACAAGCTACTTACCACGTTGCTCCCCACAGGGCAATTGTGAGGGGGTGGCCCAGCCTCTTCCGGGCGATGACGGGTGCAGGACGGGCCCGCCCTTGGCCCGGGCTTGGCCCGGGCGTCGCCCGCACACGTCCCGCGTTGTGGGAGTCCAAAGCACTTTTAAAAGCGCAACGCGATGTGGCAGGGTGTGGTCCCCAGCACTCCATCCTGCGATGCTCAACTCGCTGAGTTGTTCTCCAGCGGCGTGGGACCTTCCTTTGTTGTGCTGCACCAACCGTGTTTTGAACCTCCTTTGTCCCCGTGTCCTGGGACTCCTCTGGGTGCTGTCTGGAATCCTGAGGGCTCTCTAAAGTGCTGAGAGCCCCCTCTTTCTCCTCACACAGAGTTGAGGCCCAAAGGTCCCTCCTGGGTCCATCCAGCACCATTTTGAAGCAAAACACATATTTGTGATAACCAAGGCTTGTTGGCAACTTCCAACACAAAATCTCATCTGCATCCATCTTCACGTCATGGGACATCCTTTGCATCATGCAGGAACCCGCTTGCATCTTCCTAGGGTGCATTCCTGCAGTCTTCTTTTGCACCCTCTACTGGGTTGGCATGGGCTCCTGCCCTTCCTGGAACTTCTTTCGACTTCTGGACTTGGTTCCGTTCTTTTGCAGGTCTTCAGGTCCAGGAATCCAGCAGTTGTTGTTTGCAGACTTGGTTGGTCACTGAAATATCCCAATCACAAGGTATAGTGTGTCCTAAGGAAACAAAGTACTTTACTCCTGCTTTTCTGGGATCTGGGGTGGGGTAATTTACTTACCTTTACTGTATTCTTACTCTCCCAGCGATTCTGCACACACTACACTTGTGTAGGGGGAATTCGTGATTCGCATTCCACATTCTTAATATATGGTTTGTGTTGCCCCTAGACCTATTTTCTCCATTGCATTCTATAGCATTTCCTATTGTTTGCACTATCCTATGTCTAATTACTTGCCTTATTTGGTGTCTAGTGTATATATTGTGTATAATACTTACCTCCAGAAGTATTTCATCTAAGATATTGTTGGTACTGTGACACCCAAATAAATACCTTTATCTTTGGTAACACTGAGTATAGTCTTTACTTGTGTATAAGTACTGTGTAACTATAAGTGGTATTGCATGAGCTTTGCATGTCTCCTAGTTCAGTCTAAGCTGCTCTGCTATAGCTACCTCAATCAGCCTAAGCTGCTAGAACACTACTACTTCACTAATAGGGGATAACTGGACCTGGTATAAGGTGTACCACAAGGTACCCAGTACAAACCAGGCCAGCCTCCTACAGGTACTTTACTTACCTTTGGTGTTTTCCTACACTCCCAGTGCCCCTCTACACACTACTCTTGCCTAGGTGGGAAACCGACTTTCGCATTCCACTAGTTTAGTATATGGTTTGTGTTGCCCCTAGGCCCATTATAACTGATGGTGATTTTAACTGTTTGCGCTATTTTATGACTGTTTACTTACCTGATTTTGGTTACTAGTGTATATTTTGTGTATAATACTTACCTCTTAAGGGAGTATAGCTTCTATGATATTTTTGGCCTTGTGTCACTAAAATAAAGTACCTTTATTTTTGGTAACACTGAGTATTGTCTTTCTTGTGTGTGAGTACTGTGTGACTACAGTGGTACTGCAAGAGCTTTGCATGTCTCTTAGTTCAGCCTTGGCTGCTCTGCCTACAGCTACCTCTAGACAGCCTGGCTTCTAGACACTGCCTACATTTCACTAATAAGGGATAAGTGGACCTGGTATAAGGTGTAAGTAGCTTAGGTACCCACTACAAACCAGGCCAGCCTCCTACGAATGGTCACCCCTTATAGGTCCCTAGTATATGGTACCTAGGTACCCAGGACATTGGAATTCGAGGGGATCCCAATGGGCTGCAGCATTTCTTTTCCCACCCATAGGGAGCTCATGCAAAGGCTTCTACAGGACGGCCATTGCAGCCTGTGTGAAATGGTGTATGCACCCTTTCACTGCCATTTATACAGCACCAGGTCACTTATAAGTCACCTGTATGTCAGGCCTTCCAACCCTGAAGGCTGGGTGCAGAGTACGTGTGTGTGAGGGCAGAGGTGCCACCACATCGTCCAGGACCACTTTCACGGACTTCGTGAGTGCACGGACACCATTTTAAGTGTGTACTGGATATAGGTCACTACCTATGTACAGCTTCACAATGGTAACTCCGAATATGCCCATTTTTGGTATCAAACATGTTGGAATCATACCCCAAGGCATTTTCAAGCATTGGTAGAATGATTCCATGCACTCTGGGGGCTCTTTAGAGGACCCCCTGTACTGCCAGTACTGCCATTACAGCCTTCTGAGGCAGCCCCAGCTGCTGCCACCTCACAGACAGGTTTCTGCTCTCCTGTCGCTTGAGCAGCTCAAGCCCAGGAGGGCAGCACAAAGGATTTCCTTTGGGAGAGGGATGTTACGCCCTCTACCCTTGGAAATAGATATTACAGGCATGGGAGGGGTAGCCTCTCAGAGCCTCTGGGAATGCTTTGAAGGACACAGATGGTGCATCTTTGCATATTCCAGTCTTCGCCGGTTCAGGGACCTCCAGTCCCTGCTCTGGCGTGAAACTGGACAAAGGAAAGGGGAGTGACCACTCCACTGTCCATCACCACCCCAGGGGTGGTGCCCAGAGCTCCTCAAGAGTGTCCCTGGGTTTTGGCATCTTGGGATTCCAAGGTGGCAGGGAACTCTGGGAGCATCTGAGTGGCCAGTGCCAGCAGGTGACGTCAGTGCCCTCCCCTGATAGGTGCTTACCTGCGTAGCTGACCAATCCCCTTTTCAGGGCTATCTAGGGTCTCTCTCTTGGGTGGTTCATCAGATTTGGGTTGCAAGACTCCAGCAGGAATCCTCTGCATCCTTTACTTCACCTTCTTACCAAAGAAACCGCATCCAGGAACTCTACAACTGCAACAAAGAAGCAACGACGAATTCTGCAACATTGTATCTTCAGCTCCTGCCAGCAACTGCAACTGCTTCCAGGTGGTGCATCCTCCAAGGACTGCCTGTCTTCAACCTGCACCAAAAGAACAAAGGAATCTCCCTTAAAGTGAAGGAGTCACTTCCCTGCTTCAGCAGACACCCCTCTGCAGCAACGACCAGTGGTTTGAGTCCCCTCTCCTGAATAAGTGTGTGGATCCAGCATCACGGGTGATGGACTCAAGTGGTCCTGACGTCCTACTGTTGAACTTTGGTGGAGGTAAAAGCTTGCCTCCCCACGCAAGACAGTACCCCCACGCGCCACGTGTTTTGCAGCTGCCAAGGCTTGTTGGCATCCTTCCGCTAAGTTCTTAATGCACCACTCAGCTCCAACCCCCAGCACTCTATCCTGCGATGCACAGCTTCATGTGTGGTTCTCCGGTTGCATGGGATCCCTTTGTGTAATGCTGCGTGTGCTTCCTTTTGGACCTTCTTTGTCCCTGAGCTGTGGGACTCCTGTTCACGCTGCCTGGACTTCTGAGGGCTCTATGATTTGCTGAGAGCCCCCTCTGATTCCCTCTCCTGGGTAGAGTCCACCAGGTCCCTCCTGGTCCCGGACAGAACCATTTTCGGCTAACTGGGAGCTTTGCTTGTGCCAAGGGTTGTTGACGGAATCCAGCAACGCAAACGAGACTGCAATCATCCATCCGGCGTGGGACATCATCTGCACCAACCAGGATCCTGCATCCGTCTTTTTGGGTGCAGTACTGACTGTTGTTCTTCATTGGTAGTTCTTCTTTTGCAACTTCATCCGGGTTAGCAGGGGCTCCTGTTCTCCCTAGACTATTCAGTGCTTCCTGGACTTGGTCCCCTTCTTCTACAGGCCTTCAGGTCCAGGAATCCATCATTGGTGTCTTGCAGTCTCTTCTGGTTCTTGCATAATCGTGTTCTTGTGTACTCTAGGAAAGGTACTGTGATTTACTCCAGCTTTCATGGGCTCTGGGGTGGGTTCTATTACTTACCTTTGGTTCTTTCTAATACTCCCAGCGCCCCCCTACACACTGCACTTGCCTAGGTGGGAAACCGACTCACATTCCACTTTCTTAGTATATGGTTTGTGTTCCCCCAGGCCCATTTCTAACTATTGCGATTTTCACTATTTGCACTGTTTTCTGTTTTTACAGCTATTTCTGCATACTAGTGTATATAATTTGTGTATTACTTACCTCCTAAGGGAGTATAGTCTCTATGATATTTTTAGCATTTGTGTCACCAAAATAAAGTATCTTTATTTTTGTAACACTGAGTACTTTCTTTCATGTGTGTGAGTGCTGTGTGACTACAGTGGTATTGCATGAGCTTTGCATGTCTCCTATTTAGGCCTTGGCTGCTCATCCACACTACCCCTAGAGAGCCTGTTTTCTAAACACTGACTACATTTCACTAATAAGGGATAACTGAACCTGGTATAAGGTGTAATTACCTTTGGTACCCACTACAAACCAGGCCTACAACCACTATTATCCTGACTTGGCACTTCAGAAGGCTCACCCGGTGGCACTGCAGGCACCCCCTCCTCTGGGATGTATGGGATATTCTTCTGCTGGGCAATGTTGTGGAGCATGCAACAGGCCACAATGATCTTACGCACTTTACAGGGTGAGTAGAGGAGGGCTCCACCAGTGCTGTCCAGACAGCTAAATCTGGCCTTCGGAAGCCCAAAAGCCCGCTCCATTACCCGCCTTGTTCTTACTTGGGCCTCATTGAAGCAGACTTCCCCTGGAGTGGATGGATTCCTTATTGACTTCAATAACCAAGGACGGTTTCGATATGCAGAGTCCACTGTTAAGAAATGGGTCATATGTGCATCTATAAGTCCATCTTATCAGAATTGTCGCACCAGGAAATGCAAACACACAAACAGGACACATGTGACTTACCAACCAGCCAGGCCCTCTCTGGGTACAGTTGTGACATCAGCTGGGGGATTGTGCTGTTCTGCATTATAAAGGCATCATGGACTGAACCCGGATAATGGGCACAGACCAAAGAAATGTATAAGGGGGTCATTCCAACTTCGACGGGCGGCGGAGGCCGCCCGCCAAAGTTCCCCCAACAGAATACCGCTACGCGGTCAGAAGACCGCTGCGGTTATTCTGTGTTTCCCGCTGGGCTGGCGGGCGACCGCCAGAAGGCCGCCCGCCAGCCCAGCGGGGAAACCCCTTCCCACGAGGAAGCCGGCTCCGAATGGAGCTGGCGGAGTGGGAAGGGTGCGACGGGTGCAGTTGCACCCGTCGCGATTTTCAGTGTCTGCAAGGCAGACACTGAAAATCTTAGTGGGGCCCTCTTACGGGGGCCCCCAGGGGCCCCACAACACCCCTCACCGCCATCCTGTTCCTGGTGGTCAAAACCGCCAGGAACAGGATGGCGGTGAGGGGGTCGGAATCCCCATGGCGGCGCAGCAAGCTGCGCCGCCATTGAGGATTCCTCAGGGCAGCGGAAAACCAGCGGGACACCGCCGGTTTTCCCTTTCTGACCGCGGCCATACCGCCGCGGTCAGAATGCCCTTGGGAGCACCGCCAGCCTGTTGGCGGTGCTCCCGCGGTCGTTGACCCTGGCGGTCAATGACCGCCAGGGTCAGAATGACCCCCTAAGTCTGTCAAACATACAACTTAGACGTCCATGGAATGGAAGTTCTTTCTGTTGCTGTATACTTGTTGATTGGCATGTGGTGGTACCAAGCCAACATGTGTGCCATCAATAGGCCCCACCACATGTTGGAAGCGTGCAAAGCCATAAAAGTCAGCCTTCACATGAGCTAAATCCTCACGTCAGGGAAACTGGATGTAGCTGTCCAGGTGTTTCAACATTGCCGAGATGACATCCTTCAACACCAGACTGAACATAGGTTGGGATGTTTCACCAGCTTGGGCCACTGTATGTTGGAAGGACCCTGTGGCTAGGAAGTGCAATCCTGGCATGACCTATACAATGAGTGATATGCTGGTTTGATAACTAATAGCTGACATCAGATCTGGCTCCAACTGACAACAAAAGTCCACTATTGTTCGCATATTTAGACAGAAAAGGAGGATAATGTGGCACTCTTCTATGGTCAGAAGGTCTGGCAGTGGAAGATATACAGGTGGATGTTACATCATCCCTCTCCTGCGGTACCTATACATGACAAGAAATGAGTTATGACATTAGTCATTGTGTCCACAGCAACATTCATGATGCATGTCTATGATAACATGTGACATAACAATTTTGAAGGGATGGACATGGCAAATAGTACACATCACAGCTGCTAGAAACACAAGGGTCAGATGTTACCCCCTTGTGTTGCCATACATGTACACATCATGTATCTGGACCGAAAGCAAAATTGTGCATCACAATTGCCACTCACAATGTGACTGATTGATTTTCAACAGGGGTAGATGGTCCCCTACTGCAAATTACCATATGTGCCCAGCAAAATACTACAATGGTGTTTGAGTAGTAGGACCAACATGACCAAACAATAAGTGCAGGTTTGGTGCTCAAAACAACTTTTTATGAGGTGTGATGCAGTTTGTAAAGCCCAATGCCACATTTCTGGTCTCTAAAATGGCGGCTGCCAGACCTACTTCACTTGACATTAGGAACCACCCGCAACCACTGGCGGAAGTCGTCATGGCCGTAGGTGGTTGCAGCCGCGCTGGACAGAGCCATAGGATAAGGTTGTTGCCAGAGGTGACGTTGGGCCAATGGCTGTGCCCACCGGCGGTGATGACCTGTACAAGGCGGACGTGACCGCCATATTCTGAAAAAATCCTCACTTGACTCCCAACTGTGCTGCCAGCAAGACCTCCACTACTGAGCTGCTTTTTACCGCCTCTGAGAGCAATCAGGCCACGTCCAGCAGGTGATAGGGCCCCAGCCTTCACACAAGAGGAGCTGGAGAGGCTGGTGACTGAGGTCCTACTCCTGTATAACCAGCTTCTGGTGCACCAGAGGAGCAAGTTAGTGCCTCATGTGAACAGTTTTCTCAGTTCTTCACCGTCCTTTCCCTCCTCACAGGCTGGATTGTGCCCATGTGTACCAGATTGCATTCTCATGTGCCTGTTGTTGCAGTCTATGTGACATTAGTGGGAGAGTCAATGTGCAGGTATTGGTGGCCAGTGTCATAAGGTGAGTTCATTCACATTGTGGTGTGTTTGTTTTTTGTGTTCCCTGATCCACCTTGTGTTGGATGCACAGAACTAGGGGGCATATTTATACTTGTTTTGCGCCAAATTTGTATCATTTGTTTTACGCAAATTCAGTGCAAAACTGACTCCATATTTATACATTGGTGCTAGACCTGTCTAGTGCCAAAGTTATGGAGTTAAAGTCAATTTTTGGACTTGAAAACCTACTTTGCGTCAGTGGGATGCAAAGTAGGTGTTCCCATGCCAAAAAATTACACTATGGCCTTAGCGCCATATTTATCCCCCGTGTTAAAATCACACACAGGGTGAAGGAGGGGTCAAATAATGGTGCAAAGCTTTCCTTGCACCATTATTTAACGCCTGAGTCAGGGCAGGCGTTAGGGGACCTGTGGGCCTATTTCCATGGTGGACTACCATGGACTAAGCCCACAGGCCCCAGGTGTAGGAGGCTGGCCTAGCTTATAGTGGGTACTTTGTGGTACTTTCACCTTGTGCCACATCCACTTATCCCTTATTAGTAGCTTAGTAGTGTTCTAGCAGCTTAGGCTGATAGAGGTTACTATAGCAGAGCAGCTTAGGCTGACCTACGAGACATGCAAAGCTCCTACTATACCACTTATATCACATAGCACTATGTCATAAGAAACACAATACTCAGAGTTACCAAAAATAAAGGTACTTTATTTTAGTGACAATATGCCAAAAGTATCTCAGAGGATATACTCCCTTAGGAGGTAAGTAGAATACACAAAATATACACACAAACCAAAACCAGGTAAGTAAAACACTTAGAAAAGTAGTGCAAACACTGTAGAACACAATAGAATGCAATGGGAGACAATAGGCCTAGGGGCAACACAAACCATATACTCCAAAAGTGAAATGCGAACCACAAATGGACCCCAGGCCTAGTGTAGTGTGTAGAGGGTTACTGGGAGTGTAAGAAAACACTAAGGGTGTCCAAAATACCCCACCCAAGACCCTGAAAAGTAGGAGTAAAGTTACCCTAGTCCCCCAGAAAGACAGTAAAGTCGAGATAGGGGATTCTGCAAAGACAACAACTGACTGCAAGCACTGAAGACGGATTCCTGGACCTGGGGACCTGCAAAGAAAGGGGACAAAGTCCAAGAGTTACGCAAGTGTCGGGGGGGCAAGAGCCCACTAAACCCCGGATGAAGGTGCAAAAGGGCTGCCTCTGGGTGGAAGAAGCCAAAGATTCTCCAACAACAGAAGGTGCCAGGAACTTCTCCTTTGGTCAGAAGATGTCCCACGGCGTGCTGGAGGATGCAGAGTTGTTTCCACGCAAAAAAACTGCAAACAAGCCTTGCTAGCTGCAAGAGTCGCCGTTGAAGATAATGGATGCTGCCAGGGCCCAGTAAGGACCAGGAGGTCGCCCCTTGGAGGAGGAGACAGCTCAGCAAAAGAGAGAGCCCATGCAGAAGCCGGCAGCACAGGCGTTCAAGAAATCTGAGCACGGCGGTTGTCTCAACACAACAAAAGAGGGTCCCACAAAGCAGGTGGTCTACTCAGCAAGTTCGGCAATACAGAACGGAGTGCTGGGGACCTGGGCTGTGCTGGTCTCAAAGGAAGTGTTGCAAAAGTACACAGAAGACCTAGCAGCTGCAGATCACGCAGTACACAGGATTACTGTCTGGCGTGGGGTGGCAAGGACTTACCTCCACTAAATTTGGACAGAAGGACCACTGGACTGTCGGGATCACTTGGATCAAGCTCATTTGCTCCAGGGACCATGCTCGTCAAGATGAGAGTGGACCCAGAGGACCGGTGATGCAGAAGTTTGGTACCTGCAGTAGCAGGGGGAACATTCCGTTGACCCACGGGAGATTTCTTCTTGGCTTCCAGTGCAGGGTGAAGGCAGACACCCCTCAGAGCATACACCACCAGGAAACAGTCAAGAAAGCCGGTAGGATAAGGAGCTACAATGTTGCTGGTAGTCTTCTTGCTACATTGTTGCGGTTTTGCAGGCGTCCTGGAGCAGTCAGCGGTTGATCCTTGGCAGAAGTCGAAGAGAGAGGTGCAGAGGAACTCTGCTGAATTCCTGCAAGTCGTTATCTGAGGAAAAGCCC
This sequence comes from Pleurodeles waltl, assembly GCF_031143425.1. NCBI lineage: Eukaryota > Metazoa > Chordata > Amphibia > Caudata > Salamandridae > Pleurodeles > Pleurodeles waltl. The sequence continues at coordinate 1,129,203,281 of NC_090444.1, read as the reverse complement.
ACTAGAGAGACCCTAAATAGCCCCCAGAGGAGGATTGGCCACCTAGTCACATAAGCACCTATCAGGAGGGGTCTCTGACGTAACCTGCTGGTACTGGCCACTCAGAGGTCTCCAGAGTGCCCTCACACCTCTGGATTCAAGATGGCAGAGGTCTGGGACACACTGGAGGAGCTCTGGGCACCACCCCTGGGGTGGTGATGGACAGGGGAGTGGTCACTCCCCTTTCCTTTGTCCAGTTTCATGCCAGAGCAGGGACTGGGGGTCCCTGAACTGGTGTAGACTGGCTTATGCAAGGAGGGCACCATCTGTGCCCTTCAAAGCACTTCCAGAGGCTGGGGGACGCTACTCCTCCCCAGCCCTTAACACATATTTCCAAAGGGAGAGGGTGTAACACCCTCTCTCAGAGGAATTTCTTTGTTCTGCCTTCCTGGGACTGGGCTGCCCAGGCCCCAGGGGGGCAGAATCCTGTCTGAGGGGTTGGCAGCAGCGGTAGCTCCAAAGGATACCCCTGGAAAGTTAGTTTGGCAGTACCCGGGCTCTATGCTATGCTCAGAATGGTATTGGGGTGACAATTCCATGATCCTAGACATGTTACATGGCCATGTTCTGAGTTAACATTGTGACGCTACATATAAGTATTGACCTTAATGTAGTGCACGCGTGTAATGGTGTCCCCGCACTCACAAAGTCCAGGGAATTTGCCCTGAACGATGTGGGGGCACCTTGGCTAGTGCCAGGGTGCCCTCACACTAAGTAACTTTGCACCTAACCTTCACTGAGGGTTAGACATATAGGTGACTTATAAGTTACTTAAGTGCAGTGTAAAATGGCTGTAAAATAAGATGGACGTTATTTCACTCAGGTTGCAATGGCAGTGCTGTGTAAGAATTGTCTGAGCTCCCTATAGGTGGCAAAAGAAATGCTGCAGCCCATAGGGATCTCCTGGAGCCCCAATACCCTTGGTACCTAGGTACCATATACTAGGGAATTATAAGGGTGTTCCAGTGTGCCAATCAGAATTTGGTAAAATTAGTCACTAGCCTCCAGTGACAATTTTAAAATGGTACACTTTTCCTCACCAATATTAGTTATCCCACAGAGAGGTACTTCTACCTCAGGGAGTTCAGCTGTGCTAGCTGATGGTTCCCTTGGTACAGGTGCCACCCCAGGAGAGGTTTCTCCCACCACAGGAATGGTATCCTGAATGGCAGGGTGGGTAGGGAATACTTTGATGCCCTTTTAACCAACATAGGATTTTCACTATGAGCACTGGGCCCTGGCTAGCAGGATCTCAGTGAGACAGTGAAAACACCCTGACATATACTCACAAACAGGCCAAAAGTGGGGGTAACAAGGCTAGAAAGAGGCTACTTTCTCACAGGTGGGACTGCTGGCAACAGTCAAAATAAGGGTGTAGTTGGGTTCACTTCTGGGTCCATCATAGAAACTGGGGTAGTCAGTCCCAAGACAGTTTCTGTCACACCTAGTGGCATTGGCCTTGCCACACTAGCTGCTTGTCCCCTTACAATGGATAAGTACAGGCAGACAGTTTCAATAAATGGTGTTGAGGCTCAGGCCTACAGGGACACAGGTGCCAGTATCACTTTGGTGACTGAAAACCTAGTGTCCCCTGCACAACCCATCATTGGACAACAGTACAAGATTATTGATGTCCATAACTCCACTAAGTTTCTTCCCTTAGCTATAGTTCAGCTTAGTTGGGGTGGAGTTACTGGCCCTAAGCAGGTGGTAGTGTCACCTAGCTTACCTGTAGACTGTCTCTTAGGTAATGACCTAGAGGCCTCAGGTTGGGCTGAGGTAGAGTTTTATACCCATGCAGCCATGCTGGGTATCCCTGAGGAATTGTTCCCTCTCATTTTTACTGAAATGAAAAAGCAAAGGAAAGAAAAAGGCCTGAAAACTCAGGATCCTTCTCCAACAACAGCTAAAAAGGGTATCACAGTATTCCCTACCCACCCTGCCATTCAGGATTTAATTCCTGTGGTGGAAAGAACCTCTCCTGGGGTGGCACCTGTACCAAGGGAATCATCAGCTGGCATATCTGTACTCCCTGAGGTGGAAGTACCTCTCTGTGGGATAACTAATATTGGTGAGAAAAATGGCACCATTATAGTTAGCATGGAGCATCCCTCCAACCCTCCCAGAGAAACTTTAGTGCAGAAACCCTGCACTGCCTCACAACACTTAGGACAGCAGCCCTGCCCTAATGTGGAGCTCATAGGACAGCATCCCTGCCCTACTCTAACTAAAGAGAAACAGCATCCCTGTTCTCTCTTGCAGCCATATGGACAATGTTTTTGCCCAGCTATGGCTTTACTGAGACAGCATCCCTGTCTGGCATTCTCATCACTAGAAATAGGTCCAGTGGACAATTCCCACTGTTCTAAATTAAAACTTACTGATAGGAACTCTGAAAATATATCTTCACATTGTTGGTTAGCTAAAAAACTTCAAACAGGGTGGTTTACTTCCCCATAGAGAAGTAACCATATAGTGGATGATAAAGGGAGTAACCAGTCTATTGCAGAGCTACTCTCCACTTATCACCACTTAGACAATAAAGACTCAACTGGCCAAGGTTAGCCTTATTGTACTTCGTTTGGGGGGGGGGGGGGGTGAGAAAGTAGCCTCTTTCTAGCCTTGTTACCCCCACTTTTGGCCTGTTTGTGAGTATATGTCAGGGTGTTTTCACTGTCTCACTGAGATCCTGCTAGCCAGGGCCCAGTGCTCATAGTGAAAACCCTATGTTGTCAGTATGTTTGTTATGTGTCACTGGGACCCTGCTAGCCAGGACCCCAGTGCTCATAAGTTTGTGGCCTATATGTATGTATTCCCTGTGTGATGCCTGTCTCACTGAGGCTCTGCTAACCAGAACCTCAGTGGTTATGCTCTCTCTGCTTTCCAAATTGTCACTAACAGGCTAGTGACCAATTTCACCAATTTACATTGGCATACTGGTACACCTATATAATTCCCTAGTTTATGGTACTGAGGTACCCAGGGTATTGGGGTTCCAGGAGATCCCTATGGGCTGCAGCATTTCTTTTGCCACCCATAGGGAGATCTGACAATTCTTACACAGGCCTGACAGTGCAGCCTGAGTGAAATAACGTCCACGTTATTTCACAGCCATTTACCTCTGCACTTAAGTAACTTATAAGTCACCTAAATGTCTAGCCTTCACCTGGTGAAGGTTGGGTGCAAAGTTACTTAGTGTGAGGGCACCCTGGCACTAGCCAAAGTGCCCCCACATCGATCAGGGCAAATTCCCTGGACTTTGTAAGTGCGGGGACACCATTACACGCGTGCACTATACATATGTCACGACATATGTATAGCGTCACAATGGTAACTCCGAACATGGCCATGTAACATGTTTAAGATCATGGAATTGTCACCCCAATGCCATTCTGGCATTGGGGAGACAATTCCATGATCCCCGAGTCTCTAGCTCAGACCCGGGTACTGCCAAACTACCTTTCCTGGGGTTTCACTGCAGCTGCTGCCAACCCCTCAGACAGGTTTCTGCCCCCCTGGGGTCCAGGCAGCCCTGGCCCAGGAAGGCAGAACAAAGGATTTCCTCTGAGAGAGGGTGTGACACCCTCTCCCTTTGGAAATAGGTGTGAAGGCTGGGGAGGAGTAGCCTCCCCCAGCCTCTGGAAATGCTTTGATGGGCACAGATGCTGCCCATCTCTACATAAGCCAGTCTACACCAGTTTAGGGATCCCCCAGCCCTGCTCTAGCGTGAAACTGGACAAAGGAAAGGGGAGTGACCACTCCCCTGACCTGCACCTCCCAGGGGAGGTGCCCAGAGCTCCTCCAGTGTGCCCCAGACCTCTGCCATCTTGGAAACAGAGGTGTTGCTGGCACATTGGACTGCTCTGAGTGGCCAGTGCCATCAGGTGACGTCAGAGACTCCTCCTGATAGGCTCTTACCTTTCTTACTAGCCTATCCTCCTTCCTAGGTAGCAAAAACTCCTTTTCTGGCTATTTAGGGTCTCTGCTTTGGGGAATTCTTTAGATACCGAATGCAAGAGCTCACCAGAGTTCCTCTGCATCTCCCTCTTCACCTTCTGCCAAAGGATCGACCTCTGACTGCTCAGGATACCTGCAAAACCGCAACAAAGTAGCAAAGAAGACTACTGCAACCTTGTATCGCTTCATCCTGCTGGCTTTCTCGCCTGTTTCTTGGTGGTGCATGCTCTGGGGGTAGCCTGCCTCCTTCTTGCACCAGGAGCTCTGAAGAAATCTCCCGTGGGTCGACGGAATCTTCCCCCTGCAACTGCAGGCAACAAAAGACTGCATCACTGGTCCTCTGGGTCCCCTCTCAGCACGACGAGCGTGGTCCCTGGAACTCAGCAACTCTGTCCAAGTGACTCCAACAGTCCAGTGACTCTTCAGTCCAAGTTTGGTGGAGGTAAGTCCTTGCCTCCCCACGCTAGACTGCATTGCTGGGTACCGCGTGATTTCCAGCTGCTCCGGCTCCTGTGCACTCTTCCAGGATTTCCTTCATGCACAGCCAAGCCTGGGTCCCCAACAGTCTAACTTGCAGTGTACAACCTTCTGAGTTGTCCTCCGGCGTCGTGGGACTCCCTTTTCTGACTTCGGGTGGACTCCGGTTCACTTTTCTTCTAAGTGCCTGATCCGGTACTTCTGCGGGTGCTGCCTGCTTCTGTGAGGGCTCCCTGACTTGCTGGGCACCCCCTCTGTCTCCTCATCCAAGTGGCGACATCCTGGTCCCTCCTGGTCCCTCCTAGGCCACAGCAGCATCCAAAAACCCTAACTGCGACCCTTGCAGCTAGCAAGGCTTGTTTGCGGTCTTTCTGCGTGGGAACACCTCTGCAAGCTTCTTCACGACGTGGGACATCCATCCTCCAAAGGGGAAGCTCCTAGTCCTCTTCGTTCTTGCAAAACACCAAGCTTCTTCCATCCGGTGGCAGCTACTTTGCACCCTTCAGCTGGCATTTCCTGGGCATCTGCCCACTCTTGACACTGTCGCGACTCTTGGACTTGGTCCCCTTGTTTTACAGGTACTCAGGTCCGGAAATCCGCTGTTGTTGCATTGCTGGTGTTGGTTTTCCTTGCAGAATCCCCCTATCTTGACTTCTGTGCTCTCTGGGGGTTGTAGGTGCACTTTACACCTACCTTACAGGGTCTTGGGGTGGGCTATTTTTCTAACCCTCACTGTTTTCTTACAGTCCCAGCGACCCTCTACAAGCTCACATAGGTTTGGGGTCCATTCGTGGTTCGCATTCCACTTTTGGAGTATATGGTTTGTGTTGCCCCTATACCTATGTGCTCCTATTGCAATCTATTGTAACTTTACACTGCTTGCATTACTTCCTTTTGCTATTACTGCATATTTTTGGTATTGTGTACAAATATCTTGTGTATATTTGGCATCCTCATACTGAGGGTACTCACTGAGATACTTTTGGCATATTGTCATAAAAACAAAGTACCTTTATTTTTAGTATATCTGTGGATTGTGTTTTCTTATGATATTGTGCATATGACACCAGTGGTATAGTAGGAGCTTTGCATGTCTCCTAGTTCAGCCTAAGCTACTCTGCTGTAGCTACCTTCTATCAGCCTAAGCTGCTAGAAACACCTCTTCTACACTAATAAGGGATAACTGGACCTTGTACAGAGTGCAAGTACTCATTGGTACCCACTACAAGCCAAGCCAGCCTCCTACACCACCACTATTACCACTACTGCTGGGGCACTAGAGTTTGATGTATTAGTGGTGGTAGGCTCAGGGGGTTTACCTGAGCAGGACTTATCCCCTGGCATATGGCCTTTATTTTTACACACATAGCACCAAGGCTTTTTTAATGTTTGTGGATTGTGAAGAAGAGGAAGAAGATTATTTATCCCCACCACCTGAAGAGTGTTTAGGATTTGAAGAAGGGTCTATAGTTTTACCCTTATCCCCATGCTTATCCTGAGATTTCTCACCATCCTTCTTCTTGCCATCCTTGTCACCGCCTGTATGAATTTTTCTGTTCACTCTTGTTCTGACCCATTTGTCTGCCTTCTTTCCCAATTCTTGGGGAGAGGTCAGATCTGAGTCTACCAAGTACTGGCGGAACAAATCAGACACACACTTGTTCAAAATATGCTCTCTCAGGATCTGATTTTGCAAGTTTCATAGTCAGTCACCTTACTGCCATGTAACCAACCCTCCAAGGCCTTCACTGAACAGTCTACAAATTCTGTCCAGTCTTGAGAGGACTCTTTTCTGGTGTCTCTGAACTTAATCCTGTATTGTTCATTGGTTAAGCCAAATCCATCCAAGAGTGCATCCTTCAAAACGTTGTAGTTGTTAGCATCTCTTTCTCTGACAGAAAGGAGCCTATCACTACCCTTACTAGTGAAAGGTAGCCACAAGATAGCAGCCCACTGCCTTTGAGGGACCAACTGTACCATACAGCCCTCTCAAGTGCAGCAAACCACTCGTTAATGTCATCCCCCTCCTTGTAAGGGGGGACTATCTTATGCATGTTTCTGGAATCTTGCTCTCTAACAGGATTGCTATAAAAAACGCTGCTACTGCCACCATGGGGAACTAACCCTAATCTCTGCCTTTCCCTCTCTACATCCAGAGATTCCCTGTCTAAGGCCAGCTGCTGCTGTTTAAGCGTCAGTCTGGCCTCTTCCAACCTCAGCTTTCTGAGTTCCCTTTCCATTAAGTTATCATCAGGGTGGGAGGCTTGGGAATTGTGAGACACAGAGGAAATATGGAAATTGGCAGAGAGAGACCTGTCCCTAACTGGCGGGACCCTAGTAACCTGGCCTTTAGGAGTGAAAGTTGCCGTACTAATTTGTGACCCCCCTCCCACTACCAGTGTCACTAGGTGGCCTGCTAGCTGGCAGGTCTTTGAAAGAACCCTCCCCAGTCTCTTCAGGGAACTCCTCTGAGTCTGACTGGGTACCTTCCCCTCCTACCTCCTGTTCCTGTGATGGGCCAGACTGGTTCTGGTCACTTTCTAGGAGAAGGTTAAAGAGAAAGCCCTTGGCAGGATTCTTGCCAATGCTTAAACCTCTTTCTATGCACAGACCCCTCAAACCTTTAACATTTAAACTCCCATAGGTTGCCTGAGCAACTTTGGGAGTAAGTTCTACTGCAGACATAATAGAAAAGGTGTAGGGCAGAGAGAGAAAAAGTTTTAGAACTTTTGAAAGATTTTCAAATTTTATGAAAACTTTAGAAAGTTTTTAGAACTTTTCAGAAACGTTTTAGAAAGTTTTAGAGAAGGACAGTTAAACTGTTTGGTTCAATGTGTATATCTTGAAGTATTTGGTATATGTTTTTCTTATGAAAAGCATCAATGACAAAGTGGTAAAGCAGTTACAAGTACTTATCCCACTGCTGCACCACCAATGTAGGAGGCTGGCCTGGCTTATACTGGGTACCTTGTGGTACTTACACCTTCTGCCAGGTCCAGTTATACCTTATTAGTAGATGGGAGGTGTTCTAGCAGCTTAGGCTGATAGAGGTAGCTATCGCAGAACAGCTTAGGCTGGACTAGGAGACATGCAAAGCTCCTACTATACCACTTATATCATATAGCACTATATCATAAGAAAACACAATACTCAGAGTTACTAAAAATAAAGGTACTTTATTTTAGTGACAATATGCCAAAAGTATCTCAGAGGATATACTCCCTTAGGATGTAAATAATATACACAGAATATATACACACAAACCAAAATCAGGTAAGTAACAGTTAGAAAAGTAGTGCAAACACTGTAGAACACAATCAAATGCAATGGGGAGAAATAGGCCTAGGGGCAACACAAACCATATACTCCAAAAGTGGAATGCGAACCGCGGATGGACCCCAGGCCTAGTGTAGTATGTAGAGGGTCGCTGGGAGTGTAAGAAAACACTAAGGGTGTCCACGATACCCCAAGCCAAGACCCTGAAAAGTAGGAGTAAAGTTACCCTACTACCCCAGAGAGACAGTAAAGTCAAGATAGGGGATTCTGCATGACAACAACTGACTGCAAAACACTGAAGATGGATTCCTGGACCTGCGGACCTGTAAAGGAAGGAGACCAAGTCCAAGAGTCATGCAAGTGTCCAGGGGTGGGAAGGAGCCCACTAAACCCTGGATAAAGGTGCAAAAGGGTTGCCTCTGGGTGGAAGAAGCCAAAAATTCTGCAACAACGGAAGGTGCCAGGAACTTCTCCTTTGCTTAGAAGATGTCCAACGGCGTGCTGGAGGATGCAGAATTGTTTGCACGCAGAAAGACCACAAACAAGCCTTGCTAGCTGCAAAAGTTGCAGTAGAGGATTTTGGGTGCTGCCAGGGCCCAGGAAGGACCAGGAGGTTTCCCCTTGGAGGAGGAGACATGGGGGGAGCTCAGCAACACGGGGAGCCCATGCAGCATCAGGCAGCACCCGCAGAAGTACTGGAACAGGCACTTAGAAGATCTGAGGACGACGGTCAACTCAGAACAACAGAAGAGGGCCCCGTGACGTCGGAGTCCAAAGCAGTGAGTTGGGCAATGCAGGACAGAGTGCTGGGGACCTGGGCTAGACTGTGCACAAAGGAAGTCTAGCAAAAGTGCACAGAAGCCCGAGGAGCTACAGCTCACGCAGTACACAGGATTACTGTCTGACGTGGGGAGGCAAGGACTTACCTCCACCAAATTTTAACAGAAGGGCCACTGGACTGTCGAATACACTTGGACCCAGCTCCTGTGTTTCAGGGACCAGGCTTGTCAGGATGAGAGTGGACCCAGAGGACCAGTGATGCAGAAGTTTGGTGCCTGCATTAGCAGGTGGAAGATTCCGTCGACCCACAGGAGATTTCATCTTGGCTTCCAGTGCAGGTTGAAGGCAGACAGCCCTCACAGCATGCACCACCAGGAAACAGTCAAGAAAGCTGGCAGGATGAGGCGCTACAATGTTGCTGGTAGTCTTCTTGCTACTTTGTTGCGGTTATGTAGGCTTCCTGGAGCAGTCAGCGGTTGATCCTTGGCAGAAGTCGAAGAGGGAAGTGCAGAGAAACTCTGGTGAGCTCTTGCATTCGTTATCTGGTGAGATGCCCACAGGAGAGACCCTAAATAGCCCACAGAGGAGGATTGGCTACAGAGAAAGGTAAGCACCTATAAGGAGGGGTCTCTGACGTCACCTGCTGGCACTGGCCGCTCAGAGCTGTCCATTGTGCCCTCACACCTCTGCATCCAAGATAGCAGAGGTCTAGGACACACTGGAGGAGCTCTGGGCACCTCCCCTGGGAGGTGCTGGTCAGGGGAGTGGTCACTCCCCTTTCCTTTGTCCAGTTTCGCGCCAGAGCAGGGCTGGGGGGATCCCTGAACCGATGTAGCTTGGCTTATGCAAGGAGGGCACCATCTGTGCCCTTCACAGCATTTCCAGAGGCCATGAGAGGCTACTCCTCCCAGGCCCTTCACACCTATTTCCAAAGGGAGAGGGTGAAATACCCTTGCTCAAAGGAAATCCTTTGTTCTGCCTTCCTGGGACTGGGCTGCCCGGGCCCCAGGGGGGCAGAAACCTGTCTGAGGGGTTTGCAGCAGCAGTAGCTGCAGAGGAGACCCCAGAAAGTTAGTTTGGCAGTACCCGGGCTCTATGCTGGAGATCCGGGGATGCATGGAATTGTCCCCCTATACCAGAATGGTATTGGGGTGACAATTCCATGATCCTAGACATGTTACATGGCCATGTTCGCAGATACCATTGTGACGCTACATATAGGTACTGACCTATATGTAGTGCACGTGTGTAATGGTGTCCCGGCACTCACAAAGTCCAGGGAATTTGCCCTGAACAATGTGGGGGCACCTTGGCTAGTGCCATGGTGCCCTCACAATAAGTACCTTTGCACCTAACCTTCACTAAGTGAGGGTTAGACATATAGGTGACTTATAAGTTACTTAAGTGCAGTGTAAAATGGCTGTAAAATAACGTAGACGTTATTTCACTCAGGCTGCAGTGGCAGTCCTGTGTAAGAATTGTCTGAGCTCCCTATAGGTGGCAAAAGAAATGCTGAAGGCCATAGGGATCTCCTGAAACCCCAATACCCTGGGTACCTATGTACCATATACTAGGGAATTATAAGGGTGTTCCAGTGTGCCAATCAGAATTGGTAAAATTAGTCACTAGCCTGCAGTGACAATTTTAAAAGCAGAGAGAACATAAACACTGAGGTTCTGGTTAGCAGAGCCTCAGTGATACAGTTAGGAACCACACAGGTAACACATATAGGCCACATACGTATGAGCACTGAGGTCCTGGTTAGCAGGATCCCAGTGACACATATCAAACACACTGACAACATAGGGTTTCCACTATGAGCACTGGGCCCTGGCTAGCAGGATCCCAGTGAGACAGTAAAAACACCCTGACATACTCACAAACAGGCCAAAAGTGGGGTAACAAGGCTAGAAAGAGGCTACCTTCCTACACGATCCCAAAAAAGGACAAGCTAAACTCTCTTAGAGAAATGAGAACCATGACAAAAACTGAAACAGACATTGCAGACTCAGCTCAGGGCTCCCAGACACAACTCCAAAACCAAGAATGCATTTGAGGGATGTCACAACCCAACCACCCTCACTGAAGGTACAACCCTATCCTTTTCCCCAGGGCCTGGTAGTTCTCCCTGGGAGCAACACAACGGCATGGAGTCACTGCTCTGAGATCACTTATTATAAATATATTTTCACTGCATGTATATTTCTTCGTCTCTACTACAAGAACCCTAGATGGTGGAGTTGTCGAAGCGATGCATGTGGGCTTGGCTCCATGTTTCTAGTGCTCAGCTTTTACAAATCATTTTATCAAGTGACTGAAGGCCCGTGTGCTAAGCCTTTATCATATATAGAGTAGGGTGCACAGGCAAGGTAATAGGGCAGGCTGAGCCAGAGTAGAGCCATGGGTCTAGCTTGACTCCAAGACTGTTCACAAATTGAGTCATGAAAAACATCTGGCATGGATACCATGAAATTAACATAATATTATTTGATTCAATCTGTTAAAAATTCTAAAAATTATATTTATTTAACTGGAAGAGGCAAGTCAGTAGTCACGTAAGCCTATACGTTGCCTACATTCTGATCATAGATGGAGGGATATTACATTCAATAAAACCAAATATAAGAGTTGCTTGCACAGTGCACACTTTGAACTACAGTATTTAAAAGTGTGCTGTTACTCAAAAAAGGTAGGCTCTGTGAAATAACATTTTTGCCCAGAATCACACAATTGGATAGGCAAGTAAACCTGTAATGATTCCAGGCTATCTGATTGTACATTTTGAAATATAGCCACCATACGGGTAAAACTGCAACATCTCTCTCTCGTTTTAAATAACACGTCACTGTTTTGTTTTCCATTCTTGGCTCACAATGAGAAAAATCAACTCAGAGACAGCAGACCTGACGCAGGGCCCAAATAGCAAACTATGAAGCCATGAATACATTTATTTTGGGGGGTGTCACAACCCGAACACCCTCTGTAGCTACACCCCTCCAGTTCCGCTGCCCAACAATGCATTCTGGAGGTGTAATAACAGTAACACCATGTAAGAGGCTGGCCTAACTTATAGTGGGTACCAAATGGTACTTACACCTTGTGCCGGTCCAGTTATCCCTTATTAGTAGAATAGAGGTGTTTCTAGCAGCTTAGGCTGTTAGAGGTAGCTATGGCAAAGCAACTTAGGCTGAACTAGGAGACATGCAAAGCTCCTACTGTACCACTTGTATCATATAGCACAATATCATAAGAAAACACAATGCTCAGAGTTACTAAAAATAAAGGTACTTTAGTGACAATATTCCAAAAAGTATCTCAGAGAATACCTACACTTAGCAGGTAAGTAATATACACAAATTATATGTACACAAACCAAAAACAGGTAAGTAACAGTAAGAAAAGTAGTGCAAACAATGTAGAATCACAATAGGATGCAATAGGTAGACATAGGTCTAGAGGCAACACAAACCATATACTCCAAAAGTGGAATGTGAATCACAAATGGACCCCAGACCTATGGGAGGTTGTAGAGGGTCACTGGGACTGTAAGAAAACAGTAAGGGTGTCCAAGATACCCCACCCCAAGACCCTGAAAAGTAGGAGTAAAGTTGCCCCACTACCCCAGAAAGACAGAATAGTCATGATAGGGTATTCTGCAAGAACCGCAAGCACCAGCAAAACACTGAAGACAGATTCCTGGACCTAAGGACCTGTAGAGAAAGGGGACCAAGTCCAAGAGTCAAGCAAGTGTCCAGGGAGGGCTGGAGGGGGGGCAGGAGCCCACAAAACCCCGGATGAAGGTGCAAAAGGGCTGCCTCTGGGTGGAAGAAGCCAAAGATTCTGCAACAACTAAAAGGGCTAGGAACTTCTCCCTTGGATGGAAGATGTCCTATGGCGTGCTAGAGGTTGCAGAATTGTTACCAGGCAGAAATACCGCAAACAAGCCTTGCTAGCTGCAAGAGTCACGGTTGAGGATTTTGGGTGCTGCTGGGGACCAGGAAGGACCAGGATATCGCTCCTTAGAGGAAGAGAAAGAGGGGGTGCTCAGCAACTCAGAGAGCCCCTGCAGAAGCAGGCAGCACCCGCAAAAGTACTGGAACAGGCACTTAGAAGATCTGAGGACTCAGAGTCACAAAGGAGTGTCCCACGACGTCGGAGTCCAACTCAGCAAGTTGGGCACTGCAGAACGGAGTGCTGGGCACCCAGGCTAGGCTGTGCACAAAGGAATCCTTAGAAAAGTGCACAGATGCCAGAGCAGCTGCAGATCATGCAGTACACAGGATTACTGTCTGGCATGGGGAGGCAAGGACTTACCTCCACCAAATTTGGACAGAAGGGCCACTGGACTGTGGGAGACACTTGGACCCAGCTCCTGTGTTCCAGGGACCATGCTCGTCAGGATGAGAGGGGACCCAAAGGACCCGTGATTCAGAGGTTTGGTGCCTGCGTTGGCAGGGGGCCGATTCCGTCGACCAACACAGGAGATTTCTTCTTGGCTCCCAGTGCAGGGTGAAGGCAGACAGCCCTCAGAGCATGCACCACCAGGAAAAAGTCGAGAAAGCCGGCAGGAGGAGGTGCTACAATGTTGCAGGTAGTCTTCTTGCTACTTTGTTGTGGTTTTGCAGGCGTCCTGGAGCAGTCAGCGGTCGATCCTTGGCAGAAGTCGAAGAGGGAAGTGGTGAGCTCTTGCATTCGTTATCTGAGGAATAGCCCAGTGGAGAGACCCTAAATAGCCAGAAAAGGAGGTTTGGCTACTGAGAAAGGAGGCTTGGCTACTGAAAGAGGTAAGCACCTATCAGGAGGAGTCTCTGATATCACCTGCTGGCACTGGCCACTCAGAGCTGTCCATTGTGCCCCAACACCTCTGAATCCAAGATGGCAGAGGTCTGGGACACACTGGAGGAGCTCTGGGCACCTCCTCTTGGAGGTGCTGGTCAGGGGAGTGGTCACTCCCCTTTCCTTTGTCCAGTTTCGCGCCAGAGCAGGGCTGTGGGATCCCTGAACCGGTGTAGACTGGTTTATGCAGAGATGGGCAACATCTGTGCCCATCAAAGCATTTCCAGAGGCTGGGGGAGGCTACTCCTCCCCAGCCCTTCACACCTATTTCCAAAGGGTGTAACACCCTCTCTCAGAGGAAATCCTTTGTTCTGCCTTAATTGGACCAGGTTGCCCAGGCCCCAGGGGGGCAGAAACCTGTCTGAGGGGTTGGCAGCAGCAGCAGCTGCATTGGAGACCCCAGAAAGCAAGTTTGCCAGTACCCGGGTTCCGTGCTAGAGACCCGGGGATGCATGGAATTGTCCCCCCAACACCAGAATGGTATTGGGGGGACAACTCCATCATCCTAGACATGTTACATGGCCATGTTCGGAGTTACCATTGTGACGCTACATGTAGATAGTGACGTATATGTAGTGCACGCGTGTAATGGTGTCCCCGCACTCACAAAGTCCGGGGAATTTGCCCTGAACAATGTGGGGACACCTTGGCTAGTGCTAGGGTGCCCACACACTAAGTAACTTGGCACCTAGCCTTCACCAAGTGAGGGTTAGACATATAGGTGACTTATAAGTTACTTATGTGCAGTGAAAATGGCTGTGAAATAACGTGGACGTTATTTCACTCAGGCTGCAGTGGCAGTCCTGTGTAAGAATTTGTCTGAGCTCCCTATGGGTGGCAAAAGAAATGCTGCAACCCATAGGAATCTCCTGGAACCCCAATACCCTGGGTACCTAGGTACCATATACAAGGGAATTATAAGGGTGTTCCAGTGTGCCAATTAGAATTGCTAAAATTAGTCACTAGCCTGCAGTGACAATTTTAAAGCAAAGAGAGAGCATAAACACTGAGGTTCTGGTTAGCAGAGCCTCAGTGATACAGCTAGGCACCACACAGGGAACACATATAGGCCACAAACTTATGAGCACTGGGGTCTTGGCTAGCAGGATCCCAGTGACACATCTCACTGAGAACATAGGGTTTTCACTATGAGCACTGGGCTCTGGCTAGCAGGATCCCAGTGAGACAGTAAAAACACCCTGACACATACTCACAAACAGGCCAAAAGTGGGGGTAACAAGGCTAGAAAGAGGCTACCTTCCTACACACCATAATTGAGTGTTTAATAACCTCATGGCCTTTTGGATCCACTCTTAAGAAGAAAATGAGCATTGTGATTAACAATACCTTACCTACTAGATCTTCCCATATTAAAGATGATCTAGTTTGCTTATCCATTTCACCAGTAAAAAGCTTTCTCTCATAGTCAAATATGAGTCTTAGGCCTAAATGTGACGCACACCATACGGACGCTAAGATGTAAGTGGAAGGAACCAGTACCATCATTGTATTAGTAGCAGTAGAGTGACCTATTGCTAGGGTTTCAAGTTCTCAATTAAATCCAAATATAATCAATAAAGCACAACAAAAGGGATCATTTTCTTTTCAGTAGAAACCACACTACAACATATTTTGCCTTACCTTTCTGCTTTGTGTCCTCCGGTGCCAAACAGTATAAGTGCAGCCTCTAACTCTAAGCACTTTTCTGTGATTGATGCTCCCAGCTATTACCCACCTGGGCCATGGAAAACAACTTAATATGATTCTGTGAACGTCTGCAAGGTTTCAAGACCCCCGTGACCCACTTCCACTCATATTTTGGAAGAATGGCTCTCGCCACAAGGCTTCAGCTCACAGTTTACTGCACATTGCTGTGTAGTGGGCAACAGATTTGCAGTGGAATTTAGAGCAGTCTCTCAGTAAAGGGCAAGTGGACCCTTTATGATGTCATTCTCACTCATTAACAGCTGGAGAGAACTTTGTTTTCTGAAAGCTCAGGCATCCGGATAAGCTGCAATCACCTCATAAAAATGGATCAAGGGCCATATCACAAACAACTTCACTGTCCATGCGCAGGACCAAAAGGAGTACATGAATTGGTTTAGGTGAAACGGTGCTGTTATTAATGCATATATTAACTCAGAAAGCCTATGTGTTAGTGCATAAATTGTAAACAGTACATTATGGAAACTTGAATACGTAATCACTACTCTGTGTTACCTAGTAACAACATCACCCATAAAAACAACTGTGTCTGCATTTAATGAAAACATTGAGCTTCGGTTGTTCATTCGAACAGTGCTTGTGTATACTGCACAGAATAGAAAGGGGCAGTTTCTTGTACAATTATTATACCTTTCCTATTGAAAGACATTGCCAACCCTACTTTCTTTTTCAAGTAATTTTTATTTTTACTTAAGAAAAATAAGAAATTGAATGATAGTAGTATACCATATGCTCATATTACAATACATTTTGAAAGGGAAACAACATGGAATAACAAACTTAGGTAAGTATAATATGTGACAGGATAAGAAACACGAGGATCCGAGATCAGAGTGAAATAAAGGTATTCAGATGTTGTACAATGGAGCCTGTAACATGGTGGAACTAAGTGGCTCATAGAAGAAGAGGGAAGATAGGAGAACATGAAAGGTGAGCATAGGGAGATGGGAAAGTAAAAAAGACAGGAGACGAGACAGGCCAGTGGAGGAATGAAGGGGGGGCAGGAGGCTACACTTGGATGGGCTCAAACTTAGGATCATGAGTGGCATCAGTCAGGTGCGTGTGCCCACATAGCAGGAAAAGAGACCATATTGGTCCTGAGGTTAAGTTTGGGGCAAGTTCAGGGTGGTTTGTTTTCTTGTAAGTATTGGTCTAGGGCGCCTCACAGCTGTCTGGGTCTGGCAGATGAGTGTAATTTGGGCTGTAATATATTGTCTGCACTGTTGATTGAGCAAAGTGAGTTCCAACATTTGTTAAAGGAACTTGAGGATATCGTTTTCCAATCTGCAAGTATAGTTTTGGTCCCCAATGAGATGAGGAGATCCACTAGTAGTACAGAATTGCCAGTAATTTCAGTGGCCAGGGAGTTAGAATGAGGCCTAGTGCAGTCGTTAAGAAGCCAATTTATACTGCTGACCCTAAAAGATTTTGTAACAGTGCTTGTATTCTCGACCACAGCATGCGTTGGAGGTCACCTGTATTTTCTTCACATCTCCAACATAGGTCGGAGTTGCTAAGTCCCGATAGTTGATGCAGTCTGGCAGGGGTCCAATAGGTTTTATGAATCAACCAGATCCTTGACTGTGCAAGGACAGGGGTGATTTTAGCCCAAAATAGGGATTGCCTAATGTTACCCCATCTCTTGTCTGTGAAGTCAGCTTGTTGTAATGAATGTGTGTGGTCCCCATTTATTGGAGAATAGTCTCGGTGTGGAGGTGTTGGGAGCATCCAGGAGTCTGTATACTCGTGAGGCAGTGTGGCCTTCTCTTCTAAATTTTCTCAGTGTGTCAAATAAGCTTGGGTCGTGTGGAGGCCTCAGCCTGACAAATGCGCATTTTGAATTTCAGAAATCTGTAGAAATCAATGTTTGAAAGATCAAAACTCTGCTGCAATGAAGGGACTGAGACAGGATGTACATGAGAACCCAGGTCTTTTATCACGTTGATACCTTTTCTAGCCCATGAATCCCAATATACTGTTTTGTTATCTAAGTTGAATGAGCAATTATGCCAAAGGGAGGCTATGGTGGAGCCATATAAGCGATATTCTACACGTTTGTCAAGTGATAGGAGGGAGGTAGCAATATCTGTAATGAACAGTTTGGAGTGTTCTAAGGGGAGGTTTGATATATTATGTATTGTAAGGGAGGACGAGAGGGGTATGGGGTGGATTAGGTCAGATTCAATAGCAAGCCATGGAGAAGAACATACCTCACGTGGGCAGAGCCACCATGCTCCCTGTGAGATCAGAAATGCTTTTGGATAGCGGATATAATCCAAGAGATTTATACCCCAAGAGTTTGCTCTTCAAAATTTTCATGAAGATTCTTGGACCCATATTTATACTTTTCCAAGCAAAACTGGGCTAACGCAGTTTTGCATGGAAAAGTATACCTCCAGCTAGCGCCATTCCAAGATGTCAGCCGGGCGTCTTATTTACAGAATGGTGCAATCCGGCACAAAGGGTGGGCTAACGTCATGGAAAATGATGTGAGCCGGGTGGGGGTAGTGGTATGAGAAAATGGGGATTTGCACCAAAAACTGACATTAGGCTGGTTAGAGTTAAAAAAGATGATTCAAATCAGCTTAGGGTCATTTCTTGACGCAAAATCTACCATACCACATGAGTCCTGTTTTATAAAAAACAGGAGTCATGCCCACCGCCCCACTGGCCAACACAGGGGACAAGGGTCCCCTGGACATGGCCATTGCACCCAGTGCCATGTATGCTGGCCCGTTTAAGAGCCACAATGGCACTTTTGAAAAAAAATTAAAAAATACTTACCTCTACTTATCTGGGATGTTGTACCCCATCCCCTGGTGTCCCTCTGGGGTGGGTGGGGGTGTCCCTGAGGCCTGAGTGGGCACCTGTTGACTTAATCCATGGTGTTCCACCATAGAAATAGGCCCACAGTTCCCCTAACACCTGCCCTGACCCAGGCGTTAAATAATGGAGCGAAGCAAGCTTAGTGCCATTATTTAAGCCTGCCTCCCTTCTGTGCACCATTTTTGCACGGGGGTAAATAAGGTGCCTGGGCATTAGAGTCATTGTTTGCCCAGGAACACCTACCTTGCATCTCCTTGACACAAGGTAGGTTCACTTTAGCAAAACATGATTTTAACTCCAAAACTTTGGTGCTAGACAGGTCTAGCACCAAAGTATTAATTTGGAGTTAAATTTGGGCTGAATTAGCGTAAAAACAAATTACGCTAATTCAGCGCAAAGCAAGTATAAATCTGGGCCTAGGTTTCTTCTGTTTCCACAGGAAATCAGATATGGCTTTATCTATCAATTCAAAAAAGGTTGGGGAGAGGGTGACTGGGAGCATACTTGATATGAAATTGATTTGTGGGGCAATCATCATCTTAATGGTGTCCGCCCGTCTCCACCAAATGATGTTCTTTGGGGACCAGGTATATAGGAGCTCTTTGATTTTGGTGAGTATTTTCTGCTCATTGATGTCCACCGAGTGTTTCAGATCTGAGCTGAACCACACGCCAAGGTCATTGATAACGCTTGATTACCAATGCAGACCTAGATCACAGATTACTGCTGATGTACAATGGATATTCAGAAGGAAGATTTTGGTTTTATCTCTGTTAGGAGAATATCTGGCCACTAGTGAGTATCTCTCTATTTCTTGCATGATAATTGGGGTAGCCTGTGAGGCATCTTCGGTGAACAAGGGGACATCACCCACGTAAGCTGCAACCTCATGTCTACCACTGCGGAAATGATGCCTGAAATACCTTGTTATTTTCTAAACATTGAGTTTAGGGTTTGGTGGCAAGTAGGAAGAGTAGAGGTGATAAGGGGCAACCCTGGCGAGTACCTTGGATAAGACTGATGAGATGAGAAAGATGGTCATTGACTCTGACTCTTGCTTTAGAATTGGAGTAAAGAGCCATAATCATACGAATAGGATCATCACAAACATTTAATTAATATACGAGGGCTTGCAGGAAAGACCGGATACTTTGTCAAAAGACTTCTCTGCGTCTAATCAGAGTGCTGCGGAGGGGGAATAAGATAGCTTTCTCGAGAGCATGGCAAAATGTTCTCATGTTGTCAGCGGCTAGTCTCCCTTTGAGAAAACTTGTTTGTGACTGCAACTAGTTTTTGGATAACTCATTCCACTCTGTGCGCTACAGTCTTAGCATATATCTTACAGTTGATGTTTATGAGTGAGATCGGCCAGTAATTTTTAACATTTAGTGGGTCTTTCCCATCTTTTGGGATTATGACAATTGTGGCTTTCGTCGCCGAGCCAGTGATGTATCCAGAGGAGGCATAATGATGGAAGAGCGCGTGAAGAGTATCCAATATCTTGCTACCAAATGTCTTTTAAAATTTGGCTGAGTAGCCATCCAGGCTTGGGGCCTTCCCAGTTTTAAGAGACTTTATAGCGGTACTGATCTTGTCTTCAGAGATAGGTTTATTGGTAGTGCTGCCATCTTCCTCTCATAGTCTGGGGAGGTTGGAGGATTCCAGTTAGTCCTTAATTGCTGCAGGCAAGGCAGGGGTACTGGAGGTGTAGAGATTAGCGTAGAAGGATTTGTAGGTATCCAGGATATCCTGGGTTGATAATGTAATCACACCCTTGGGGGGTCATTACAACCCTGGCGGACAGTGTTAAAGCGGTGGTAAGACCGCCAACAGGCCGGCGGTAAAAAAACTTGGAATTATGACCGTGGCGGAAACCGCCAACAAAGACAGCCACTTTAACACTCCGACCGCCATGGCGGTACAAAATCAAACAGCGCGGCGGTCACTGCCAACAGACTGGCGGAAGACAATGTACCGCCCAGAGTATCACAACCTACCAATCTGCCACCATTTTCCGGGGCGGATTCACCGCGGATAAAAACACGGCGGAAACAGCCATTTCAAAGGGAAAACGCTCACCTCTACACACTCCACGAGGAACGACGACACCATGGAGCCTGAAGTCCATATCCTTCCTGCACTAGTCTTCCTGCCCCTGTGCAACGATCATCAACACCGGCGGCGAAGACAACGGTGAGTACTGCACCTACGACATAGGGGAGGGGGATGCAACAGACAGGGACACACACACGCAACACCCCCACCCCCACCCCCACCCCGACCCTCACCCACTACAACACACACACCAATGCATATCCAAACATTACAGTAACAACCCCCAACCCCCACAGAAGAATGCAAAGACAAAAGAAAATGAGTGGAACCATTGTAATATATAAAAATACAGTAACCAAATATATACATATATATATATATATATATATATATATATACACATTAAACAAAATATACACCACGATTAGTAGTGCAGGTAATGCACAAGTCATTGTCCGTGGACCACTGGGCCCAAAATGCATGGGCGAGGCCCACACAAGATACCTGATCAAAACGGAGAGAACACTGCTGGGGCATCAGATAGAAATACAACAGGCACCTCAGGGGAAAGGAAAGGGGGGCACCTCAGCAGGATGAGTGCACCACGCCAGATCCACGAGGGGGCTCCATGCCCATTGATGTATCCTGGGGAGTGCAAAGCCACAGTCTCTCAAGTCTATACAGTGGGTGGGTTGCCCACTGTTCAATCCTCGGGAGTACAAAGCCACAGTCTCTCAAGTGGATGCCTTTCTCCACTGGTTCTGGAGGGGGACTGGTGCCCAGAGTGCTTCATCCTGTGCAGGACAGAGGTAGTGGATGCATATCTCCACTGGTTCTGGAGGGGGACTGGTGCCCAGAGTGCTTCATCCTGCCAAGGATAGAAGTAGTGGATGCCTTTCTCCACTGGTTCTGGAGGGGGACTGGTGCCCAGAGTGCTTCATCCTGCCAAGGACAGACTGAGTGGATGCATGTCTCCACTGGTTCTGGAGGGGGACTGGTGCCCAGAGTGCTTCATCCTGCCAAGAACAGAGGTAGTGGATGCCTTTCTCCACTGGTTCTGGAGGGGGACTGGTGCCCAGAGTGCTTCATCCTGTGCAGGACAGAGGTAGTGGATGCATGTCTCCACTGGTTCTGGAGGGGGACTGGTGCCCAGAGTGCCTCATCCTGCCAAGGACAGAGGTAGTGGGTGCCTTTCTCCGCTGGTTCTGGAGGGGGACCGGTGCCCAGAGTGCTTCATTCTGCGAAGGACAGAGGTAGTGGATGCCTTTCTCCACTGGTTCTGGAGGGGGACTGGTGCCCAGAGTGCTTCATACTGCCAAGGACAGAGGTAGTGGATGCATGTCTCCACTGGTTCTGGAGGGGGACTGGTTCCCAGAGTGCTTCATCCTGCCAAGGACAGACTGAGTGGATGCATGTCTCCACTGGTTCTGGAGGGGGACTGGTGCCCAGAGTGCTTCATCCTGCCAAGGACAGAGGTAGTGGATGCCTTTCTCCACTGGTTCTGGAGGGGGAATGATGCCCAGAGTGCTTCATCCTGTGCAGGACAGAGGTAGTGGATGCATGTCTCCATGGTTCTGGAGGGGGACTGGTGCCCAGAGTGCTTCATCCTGCCAAGGACAGAGGTAGTGGATGCATGTCTCCACTGGTTCTGGAGGGGGACAGGTGCCCAGAGTGCATCACTCTCCCCGTGAAGGTCCCAGTTGCGTCCCTGCCCCTGCCGCTCATGGGCTAGCGGTGCTTGAGTTGGCAGTCCTTGCCCTGTTCAGCGGTGCTTGCCATGGCGGTCTTTGCCCTATTCAGCGGTCCTTGCCCTGTTCAGCGGTGCTTGCCCGGTTCAGCGGTGCTTGCCATGGCGGTCTTTGCCCTGTTCAGCGGTGCTTGTCTTGTTCAGCGGTGCTTGCCATGGCGGTCTTTCCCCTGTTCAGCGGTCCTTGCCCTGTTCAGCGGTGCTTGCCCTGTTCAGCGGTGCTTGCCATGGCGGTCTTTGCCCTGTTTAGCGGTCCTTGCCCTGTTCAGCGGTGCTTGCCCTGTTCAGCGGTGCTTGCCATGGCGGTCTTTGCCCTGTTCAGCGGTGCTTGCCCTGTTCAGCGGCGCTTGCCATGGCGGTCTTTGCCTTGTTCAGCGTTCTGTGCCCTGTTCAGCGGTGCTTGCCCTGTTCACCGGTGCTTGCCATGGCGGTCCTTCATTGCCCAGCTGGGCTGGGGCTGGCGGTCCTTCATTGGGCAGCTGGGCTGTGGCTTCCTGGGCCCTCCTGGGCAGCTGGGCTGTGGCTGGCGGTGGCCTCCTGGCCAGTGACGATTGGGCTGCCCTCCTGGGCCCTGACTCTGGCGGTGGCCTCCTGGCCACTTACGACCGGGCTGCCCTCCTGGGCACTGACTCTGGCGGTGGCCTCCTGGCAGTGATGATCGGGCTGCCCTCCTGGGCACTGACTCTGGCGGTGGCCTCCTGGCCAGTGACGATCGGGCTGCCCTCCTGGGCACTGACTGGCGGTGGCCTCCTGGCCACTGACGATTGGGCTGGCGGTGGCCTCCTGGGCAGCGGGGATGATGGCGGTCTTCTCCGCCGTGCTGCTCCTCCCAGACTTTGGCGATTTCTTCTGCCCCTTCCCCACCTTGGGAGGAGTCACAGCTGAGTGGACACTCCCCCCGGGACCCTTGTGAGCGGCTTTGCTGGCTGGAGTCTTTCCCCACTCCCGCCGGGGACTGTCCAACTTCTGGTGCTTCACGGAGGGGACTGGCTATGCTGTGGCTCTGTGTCACACTGGCTGCCCTAGTGCCCGATGCACTCCACATACCTCTAACAACAGGCACCACTGGTCCTGGAGATTTTTTGGCTGAGGTGCTAGTACGGGACCTATGAGTTGGAGGGGGGGTGGGAAAGAGGTTAAGCTTGGTCAGGAAAAGTTTTTTAGGAACACTGGGATGGGTAGCTAGAGGGGGTTTGGGAGTGGAGGAAGAGGAGGTGGTTGTAGGAGGTGTAACTTTTGTGGCTTTGGGTGCAGGTGCATGCGCTGGAGGCTGTCCTGAAGTGGATGTATGTTGGGTGGGTGTGTGCCTGCATTTGTGTACTTTGGGAGGGGGCGTCACAGACACACTGGGAGAGGACACAGGGGACGTGTAAATGGTAGTGGGGGTGGTGAGTGTATGTGAGCGGGGTGTGGTGGTGGGTGTGCTGGTGCGGGACGTAGTGGCTGTATTGATAGTGCATGCAGGTGAGAGTGTAGACGAGACTGGGAGGGAGGAGGGAGACGACGAGGAGGGGGACACAGTGGAGGCAGTGGATGTTGGTGTGTCTGTATGTGTGTGATGCTTGCATGAGTGCCTGTGGGATGTGTGGTGCTCATGTTTGTCTGAGCTTCCCTTGTGTGGTGAGGTGTGTGCATGCTGGTCTGATGGTGTGCTTGGGATAGGCTGGGGTACGGGCATTGGGTCTGGGTGGAGGAAGTTAGAGGGGGGAGGCTAGAGACAGGGACAATGGCTGCCATCAGTGCTGAGGCCAGAGTTTGCAGGGTTCGATGAAGGGCAGCCTGACCAGAATGAATGCCCTCCAGGAATGCATTTGTGTGCTGCAATTCCCTTTCTGCACCCTGGATGGCATTCAAAATGGTAGACTACCCAACAGTGAGTGACCTGAGGAGGTCAATGGCCTCCTCACTGAGGGCAGCAGAGGTGACAGGGGCAGGGGCTGAGGTGCCTGGGGCGAAGGTGATGCCCACCCTCCTGGGTGAGCTGGGACAGGGCGAAGGCTGAGGGGCTGCTGGGAGGGCGGTGCTGGTAGGGGGGGTGGCGGCTGTACCTGTAGAAGTGGGGGGCACAGATTTTGCCACCGCCACAAGGGAGCTCCCATTGGAGGACGAGTCTGTGTCGCTGGTTGCAGATCCTGTGATCGCCGTGGTGCTCCCCTCGCCCTCCGTCCCACTGGTGTATTCTGAGTCCGTGGTGTGGCCCTCCATGGCCATGGTGGATGCAGCTCCCTCGTGCTCCGGTGCCACTGTACCTCCGCCTGATGATGCTGATGCACACCAGAACAGGGAGACCACAAAAAGGGGGGGGTGTAGGAGGCTGGCCTGGCTTGTAGTGGGTACCAAGGGGTACTTACACCTTGCACCAGGTCCAGGTATCCCTTATTAGTGTAGAGGGGTGTCTAGCAGCTGGTAGGCTGATAGAAAAGGTAGCTTAGCAGAGCAGCTTAGGCTGAACTAGGAGACGAGTGAAGCTTCTACAGTACCACTAGTGTCATATGCACAATATCATAAGAAAACACAATACACAGATATACTAAAAATAAAGGTACTTTATTTTTATGACAATATGCCAAAGTATCTCAGTGAGTACCCTCAGTATGAGGATAGCAAATATACACAAGATATATGTACACAATACCAAAATATGCAGTAATAGCAATAGAAAACAGTACAAACAATGTATAGTCAGAATAGAATGCAATGGGGGCACATAGGGATAGGGGCAACACAAACCATATACTCTAGAAGTGGAATGCAAACCACGAATGGACCCCAAACCTATGTGACCTTGTAGAGGGTCACTGGGACTGTTAGAAAACAGTGAGGGTTATAAAAATAGCCCACCCAAGACCCTGAAAAGTGGGTGCAAAGTGCACCCAAGTTCCCCAAAGAGCACAGAAGTCGTGATAGGGGAATTCTGCAAGGAAGACCAACACCAGCAATGCAACAACAATGGATTTCCTGACGAGAGTACCTGTGGAACAAGTGGACCAAGTCCAAGAGTCACGATCAAGTCGGGAGTGGGCAGATGCCCAGGAAATGCCAGCTGTGGGTGCAAAGAAGCTGCCACTGGATGGTAGAAGCTGTGGATTCTGCAAGAGCGACAAGGGCTAGAAACTTCTTCTTTGGAGGATGGATGTCCCACGTCGTGAAGAGTCGTGCAGGGGTATTTCCGTGCAAAAAGACCGCAAACAAGCCTTGCTAGCTGCAAGGGTCGCGGTTAGGGTTTTTGGATGCTGCTGTGGCCCAGGAGGGACCAGGATGTCGTCAATTGCGTGAGGAGACAGAGGGGGTGTCCAGCAAGACAAAGAGCCCACTCAGAAGCAAGCAGCTCCCGCAGAAGTGCCGGAACAGGCACTACAAAGTGGAGTGAACCGGAGCTCACCCGAAGTCACAAAAGAAGGTCCCACAACGCCGGAGGACAACTCAGGAGGTCGTGCACTGCAGGTTAGAGTGCTGGGGACCCAGGCTTGGCTGTGCACAAAGGAAATCCTGGAAGAGTGCACAGGAGCCAGAGCAGCTGCAAAACACGCGGTTCCCAGCAATGCAGTCTAGCGTGGGGAGGCAAAGACTTACCTCCACCAAACTTGGACTGATGAGTCACTGGACTGTGAGAGTCACTTGGACAGAGTTGCTGAGTTCAAGGGACCTCGCTCGTCGTGCTGAGAGGAGACCCAGAGGACCGGTGATGCAGTTCTTTGGTGCCTGCGGTTGCAGGGGGAAGATTCTGTCGACCCATGGGAGATTTCTTCGGAGCTTCTAGTGCAGAGAGGAGGCAGACTACCCCCACAGCATGCACCACCAGGAAAACAGTCGAGAAGGCGGCCGGATCAGCGGCAGAAGGTGAAGAGAGAGATGCAGAGGAACTCTGATGAGCTCTTGCATTCGTTATCTAAAGAATTCCCCAAAGCAGAGACCCTAAATAGCCAGAAAAGGAGGTTTGGCCACTTAGGAGAGAGGATAGGCTAGCAACACCTGGAGGAGCCTATCAGAAGGAGTCTCTGACGTCACCTGCTGGCACTGGCCACTCAGAGTGTGCCAGCAGCACCTCTGTTTCCAAGATGGCAGAGGTCTGGAGCACACTGGAGGAGCTCTGGGCAGGGGAGTGGTAACCTTTCCTTTGTCCAGTTTCGCTCCAGAGCAGGGCTGGGGGATCCCTGAACCGGTGTAGACTGGCTTATGCAGAAATGGGCACCATCTGTGCCCATGAAAGCATTTCCAGAGGCTGGGGGAGGGTACTCCTCCCCAGCCCTAACACCCTCTCTCTGAGGAAGTCCTTTGTTCTGCCTTCCTGGGCCAAGCCTGGCTGGACCCCAGGAGGGCAGAAACCTGTCTGAGGGTTGGCAGCAGCTGCAGTGAAACCCCGGGAAAGGTAGTTTGGCAGTACCCGGGTCTGAGCTAGAGACTCGGGGGATCATGGAATTGTCTCCCCAATGCCAGAATGGCATTGGGGTGACAACTCCATGATCTTAGACATGTTACATGGCCATGTTCGGAGTTACCATTGTGACGCTATACATATGTCGTGACATATGTATAGTGCACACGTGTAATGGTGTCCCAGCACTCACAAAGTCCGGGGAATTTGCCCTGAACAATGTGGGGGCACCTTGGCTAGTGCCAGGGTGCCCACACACTAAGTAACTTAGCACCCAACCTTTACCAGGTAAAGGTTAGACATATAGGTGACTTATAAGTTACTTAAGTGCAGTGGTAAATGGCTGTGAAATAACGTGGACGTTATTTCACTCAGGCTGCAAGGGCAGGCCTGTGTAAGAATTGTCAGGGCTCCCTATGGGTGGCAAAAGAAATGCTGCAGCCCATAGGGATCCCCTGGAACCCCAATACCCTGGGTACCTCAGTACCATATACTAGGAAATTATAAGGGTGTTCCAGTATGCCAATGTAAATTGGTGAAATTGGTCACTAGCCTGTTAGTTACAATTTGGAAAGAAATGAGAGAGCATAACCACTGAGGTTCTGGATAGCAGAGCCTCAGTGAGACAGTTAGTCATAACACAGGTAACACATACAGGGCACACTTATGAGCACTGGGGCCCTGGCTGGGTGGGTCCCAGTGACACATACAACTAAAACAACATATATACAGTGAAATATGGGGGTAACATGCCAGGCAAGATGGTACTTTCCTACAGGGGAGACGACATAAGAAAGACAGGTTGAGTGCATTGCTTACCGCTACCGTTGGTGGACAATACAGACACAGCAGCTCCCTGCACTACGCAGCGCTGTTGGGCTCTACAGATGCAGTTCCTGGGATATGGCCTACATGGCTACGGTCGACATCTGCACACATAGATGACACAGGGGCATGTATACCTGTACTTGGCACTCTACAGAGGTGGAGTGGAGTGCCACATGGCCTGCATTACGGAGGGGCCTAGCCTACGGAACTAACCCTGTCCTAGGGGAACCCACAGCCCTCCTCCCCCACCCAGACACCTTCACTGTGCGCAAAGTCCGCAGAATGATGTTGTACTCACCCCCTTGTGTCTGCTGTGATGCCCTCAAGTGCCCGTCCAACTCAGGGTAGGCCACCGCCAGGATCCGGAAAATCAGGGGGATCATGGTGCGACGGGCACCCCTCCCACGTTAGGAAGCCATCCCCAGCTGAGCCTCCGCCGTCTTCTTGCTCCAGCGGCGAATGTCCTCCCATCTTTTCCGGCAATGGGTGCTCCGTCTGTGGTGGACCCCCAGGGTCCGGACGTCCTTGGCGATGGCACGCCAAATATCCTTCCTCTGGTGGGCGCTGACCTAAATGAAATGTACAGGGGAAGAAGAGAAGTCATTAGCAACTGCACCGCCGAAGTGAGTGGCCCACATCCCTACCCTTCCCATGTGGCACATGCATTCACAGTCCATCATGCACGCAGAACCGTGGCCCCTTCCTTCTTACAACCAGCCCTCTCCACTCAGGCATAGCCCACACAACGTGCTCCCTGTGTACTTACCTGTTGGTCTGGAGGACCGTTGAGTAGCGTGTACTGGGGGAAGAACCCCATCCACGAGCTTCTCCAAATCCTGTACAGTGAAGGCAAGGGCCCTTTCCCCAGACGCACGAGCCATTGTCTCTTCCAGATCGAGGTCACAGTAGCACTTGCAGTGTAGGTCCTCTCCTGTCGAAGACCAGGTATTGAGTGATTGAACAGATGAAAAATGTCAGTGACGTCCGCGGCGGTGACGTCCGCGGTGGTGCGTACCTTCACCGCTGGCGCACTTCGTCATTGGCTCCTGGGACCCATAGGATCCAATGTTAACCAATGCAGCATTGCGCTGCGGTCTTCGACCGCCTACTGCGACGGTGTACAACGCCAGCGCAGTTACCTCACATCCCATTGTCCCACTTTAGAGGTCAGGCAAGCCGCCATTTCAGGGGCCCACATGGCTTCATTTTCAACTGCGTCACACATACCTAGGCCTAGACTCAACACACATACAGGCAACTTTTTGGATTATGTTTCGTGTTCTGTGTAGACTGTGGGTAGATACCTCTGAGTTGTTTGACTCTGTGCTCGCTGTTGTCCTTCCTAGGCACCGTCCGCTGGGACATGTGAGGAGATGGGGGAATCCTCCGGTGTACAGACCGCTGGTGGACCTGTTGACAATGGAGGAGCGACATTTAATCATCACCTACAGGTTTGACCGTGTCACAATCCAGGAACTGTGTACCCAGTTGGAGCCTGACCTGATGTCAGCAATCCGCCATCCCACAGGAATCCCCCCTCAAGTGCAGGTGCTATCAGTGCTCCATTTCCTTGCAAGTGGGTCATTTCAAACAACAGTGGCCATGGCATCAGGGAATGTCCCAGCCTATGTTTTCAAACGTGTTGTCCAGAGTGTTGTCTGCCCTGCTGAAACACATGCGGAGCTACATCGTTTTCCCTCAGTTGGAGGATTTGCCTACAGTGAAAGGTGACTTCTATGCCCTTGGACATATCCCTAAGATCATAGGTGCCATTGATGGGACCCATGTAGCTCTGGTCCCCCCCACAGGAGTGAACAGGTATACAGGAACCGGAAGAGTTATCATTCCATGAATGTACAGATGGTATGTTTGGCAGACCAGTACATCTCCCAGGTAAATGCTATGTTCCCTGGCTCAGTGCATGACGCCTACATCCTGCGGAATAGCAGCATCCCTTATGTGATGGGTCAACTTCAGAGGCACCGGGTGTGGCTATTAGGGGACTCTGGTTACCCCAACCTGTCATAGCTACTGACCCCAGTGAGGAATCCCAGGACCAGGGCAGAGGAACGCTACAATGAGGCCCATGGGCGGACTAGGAGGGTGATCGAATGCACCTTCGGCCTCCTGAAGGCCAGGTTCAGGTGCCTCCATATGACAGGGGGTTCCCTATTCTATTCACCAAGGAAGGTGTGCCAGATCATCGTGGCCTGCTGTATGCTTCACAATTTGGCTTTGCGACGCCAGATGCCTTTTCTGCAGGAGGATGGTCCAGATGACGGTGTTGTGGCAGCTGTGGAGCCTGTGGACAGTGATGAGGAGGAAGCAGAGGAAGAAGACATTGACAACAGGGACTCAGTTATCCAGCAATATTTCCAGTGACACACAGGTGAGAATACATTCCTGCCTACTACAAGTACTTTCACACTTCTACCTCTATCCTGTCTGTCGATTTCAACCAGTATATGGTAACTGAGTTGTACATTTCCATTACGGTTTCACAGGTGTGGTTTCCAACGTGTGTCATCTGCTTAGATTCCTCATGGACTTGAGATGTGTGACATAGGTATGTTGACATTACATTTGAGAACGCATTTTGTCACTGGCATTGCTATAATACATTTTCTAAATCACAGACTGACTCCAAGTTGTTTTGTGCTTCAAGGGTGTTTATTTAAGTGCTAAATATTGGAGGGGGGGTTGTAAAATGGTGAGGGGTGATGGTGGAGGACTGTTCATGGCAGAGTCCAGTCTATGAGTCTCACAGGTGCATTGCCCATATGGGCATAGGAAGTGGAGCTGAGGCAGTTCCAATATGGACAGGGTTACAAAGTGGGACAGTTTGATGACAATTAGGGTGGTCTTATTTCTTGGCAGGGGTCTTGCCATCGTGCTCTGCCTTGTTCCTGGTTCTCAGGGACCGTTTGCGGGGTGGTTCTCCGTTTGCAGGGGGTGGGGTGCTGGTGTGGTGGTCCTGTGGCGGTGCCTCCTGTCCACTAGCGCCAGCGGAGGTGGTGGGCAGTTCATTGTCCTGGCTAGTGTCAGGGGCCCCTTGGAGTGCCACAGTGTCCCTCCTGGTGTTCAGTATCTCCTTCAGCACCCCTACGATGGTGCCCAGGGTAGTGCTGATGGTTCTGAGTTCCTCCCTGAAGCCCATATACTGTTCCTCCTGCAGGCGTTGGGTCTCCTGAAACTTGGCCAGGACCGTTGCCATCGTCTCCTGGGAGTGGTGGTATGCTCCCATGATGGAGGAGAGGGCCTCGTGGAGAGTGGGTTGCCTGGGCCTGTCCGCCCCCTGTCGCACAGCAGCCCTCCCAGTTCCCCTGTGTTCCTGTGCCTCCGTCCCCTGGACAGTGTGCCCACTACCACTGCCCCCAGGTCCCTGTTGTTGTTGGGGTGGTGGGTTATCCTGGGTTCCCTGTAGTGGTGGACACACAGCTGATTGAGGTGTCCTGGGGACGGAGGTATGGGCCCGCTGGGTGGGTGCTGTGCTGGTGTTCCCAGAGGGTGGAAGGTCTGTGGTGGGCTGTGCCTGTGTGAGGGGAACCGACTGTCCCGAAGACCACGGTGGTCTGGGCTGGTCATCTAGGTCCAGTTGGACAGAGCTGCTGTCATCACTGTGGGCCTCTTCTGTGGGTGGGGTGGAGATGTCTGGACCCTCCTGTCTGCTGACGTTGGGTAGTGGTCCTGCAGGGGTGGAAAGGCATGATTACTGCATCTGTGTATTTCATGGTGTGCAATGGGTGGGTGACCCTGTACCCCAGTGCTGGCATTCCTGTGTGTGGGCTTGTGTGATGATGGTTGAGGGGGGTGTTTTGGGTATGTGCGGTGGGCATGCTTTAGCGATGGGTGTCCATGCTTTGTTTTTGCATGCAGGGCTTGGTGTTGGGATGGGTGGTTTGTGATATTAGTACATTTGTGAGGAGTTGGAGTGATAGGGGTGGGGGCGAGGGTGGGGGTCTGTGATAGCATGCAGGTAGGGTGGGGGATATGATAGTTAAGATTTTACTTACCAGAGTCCATTCCTCCACCGACTCCTGCAAGGCCCTCAGGATGCATTATTGTCAAGACCTGCTCCTCCCACGTTGTTAGTTGTGGGGGAGGAGGTGGGGGTCCGCCGCCAGTCTGCTGTACCACGATGTTGTGTCTGGAGACCACGGAACGCACCTTCCCCCGTAGGTCGT
This sequence comes from Pleurodeles waltl, assembly GCF_031143425.1. Classification (NCBI taxonomy): domain Eukaryota; kingdom Metazoa; phylum Chordata; class Amphibia; order Caudata; family Salamandridae; genus Pleurodeles; species Pleurodeles waltl. The sequence continues at coordinate 1,129,172,176 of NC_090444.1, read as the reverse complement.
TCCACCTCTTCCTGATGTCGTCCCTATTTCTTGGGTGCTGTCCCACTGCGTTGACCCTGTCGACTATTCTCCTTCATAGCTCCATCTTCCTAGCAATGGAGGTGTGCTGCACCTGTGAGCCAAATAGCTGTGGCTCTACCTGTACGATTTCCTCCACCATGACCCTGAGCTCCTCCTCCGAGAACCTGGGGTGTCTTTGCCGTGCCATGGGGTGGTGTAGGTGATGTGTGGGGTGGTGTATGTTGTGATAAGTGTGGTGATATGTAGTGGTGTGTGGTGTTTTGTGCGTGGAAGTAGTGTAGGTGATGGTGTTGAGTGCCTGTGGCTGCTAGTTTGTGGATGGTGGTGTCTCTCTCTGGCCTTCTTTCAGATTTTTTTGTCAGAGGGGTTTGTGGGTGATGTGGGTGTGTGTTTTATATAGTATTGAGTGTGTGGGAGTGGTTTGTGTATGGGTATCAGGTGTGTGTCTTTCGAATTGTCCAATGTGGTGGTGTTTTGGAGATGTGTGTGTATTTTGAGCGCAGCGGTGTGTACCGCCAATGGAATACCGCGGTTGAAAGACCGCTGCGTGGATTCGTGGGTCGTGATAGCATGGGCGTATTTCTATTGGCGTGATGGTGGAGGTTTTGTTTTCGCCAGTTTATCACTGACCTTTGGTGTGGCGGACTTGTGTGGGTGTCTGAATTTTGTAGGATTTTGGGATGTGGGTCATAATAGCTGTGGCGGATTTCCGAGGCCACGGCGGTGTGTTGGCGGTCTTCTGCACGGCGGTAAGCGGCTTGTTGTAATGACCCCCTTGGTGTTTTTTATCACAGCTATTAGACTTTTGCTTTTAGTATATTTAAAATATTTGTCCAAGGGTTTCCCTGCTTTGTTGCTGTTACAGAGTACCCCTGCGTTCACTGCGTCAATCCATCTACCTGCCCTCAGAGTAAGGATTTGGTTTCAGTTGTATTGCATGGATCAGAGTTTGCTCATGACCGCCGAGCATTTGATATGAATTAAGTGAATTAAGTTACCAGATTTCTGTCTCCAAAACCTTGGGCTGGTTTGAAATATCTTTGTTTTTAACAGTCATGAGTCGAATTAGCGTTCCTTTCAGGTTGGTTTTGAAGGCATCCCATCTTATGGTTGGAGATGTGTCGCTGTGTGGGTTTTCTTTGAGAAAGTTATCAATGGCTGTTAGAAATGGGATCTCCTATTGACAGTCAGTTGGCACTCTGTCAGAGCAGAGACCCTCACTCTAGTCAGTACAATGGAGATATACACTTAAGATAACCCCTGTTCACCCCCTTGGTAGCTTGGCACAAGCAGTCAGGCTTATCTCAAAGGCAATGTGTAAAGCATTTGTACCAAAACACACAGTAACACAGTGAAAACACTACAAAATGGACACCACACCAGTTTAGAGAAAATAGCCAATATTATCTAAATCAAACAAGACCAGAAGGACAAAAATCCAACATACACAAGTCAAGATATGAATTTTCAAAGTAAAAAAAGTCTTGCTCCATGGAAAACAATCGAAACGTTGTTGGTACACAAAGTACCTGGTTTGTGTAAAAAATAAAGCCGCATGGGTGAGTGCGCATTGAAAAAGTCAGCAATGTGTCAATTCCTTACTCGCAAGTGAGGCGATGAGTTGTTTTTCTCTCCCGCAAGAGTGCAATGCGTCAATTTCTGGTCAGGCACCTCAGATCTGCGCAGGCTTGGTTGATTTTTGACGCCCAGCGATGATGCGTGAGAAATCCAGCCGCACTGTGTTGGAAAGCTGTGCTGCATGGGGGTTGCATCATTATCAGCCAGCTGCAAGCGGGTGTTGCATAGTTTCTCCAGCCACAATGCATCAATCTCCCAGCCGCGATGCACGTGGAGTGTCGATTTTAGCTGCAAAGTGGGTGATGTGTCGTTTTTCAGCCACGTTGCTGGTGGTGCATCAACATTTTCCCCACACAGTGTTCTGTACATGGATTTCAGTCCTTGTTCTGCCAACTTCACCTCTCAAGGACCCAAGGTCTGGATGGGGCACCACTTGGCAGGGCAGGAGTCTCAGCAGAGAGCCCAGGTGCTGGCAGAGAATGTCTTTTATGGTCCTGAGACTTCAAAACTGGAGGCAAGGTCAGTCCACGCCCTTGGAGATTCTTCACAAGCAGGAATATGCCACAAAAACTGTATTTTTCCTCTTTCAGGCAGAAGCAGCAGCTGCAGGCCAACCCAGTAAAGCACAGGCAAAGGGTCAGTACTCCTCCTCCAGCTCTTCAGCTCTTCTCTTTGGCAGAGGTTCCTCTTGAATACAGAAGTAATCTGAAACTCTGGGGTTTGGGGTCCACTACTTTTACCCCTTTCTGCCTTTGAAGTTGGCAAACTTTAAAGGATAGCCTCTGTTGTTCACAAGATCCTGCCTTGCCTAGGCCTGACTCCAGACTCACACCAGGGAGAGTGCATTGTGTGAGGGCAGGCAAAGCCCATTCAGATGTAAGTGACTACTCCTCCCTCCACTGTAGCCCAGATGGCCTATCAGGATATGCAGGCTACACTCCAGCTTCCTTTATATCACTGTCTAGAGGGGATTCACAAACAGCCCAACTGTCAGGCTGACCCAGAGAAGGAATATACAAGCAGGCCGAGTCACAGAATAATTCAAGCAAGAAAATGCCCACTTTCTAAAAGTGGCATTTTAAAACTAACAATTTAAGAACCAACTTCACCAAAAGCTGTATTTTTAAATTGTGAGTTCAGAGACACCAAACTCCATATTTCTATCTGCTCTCAAAGGGAAACTGCACTTAAGAGATGTTTAAAAGCAGCCCCATGCTAACCTATGAGGGAGATAGGCCTTGCAACAGGGAAAACCAAATTTGGCAGTATTTCTCTGTTACAACATGTAAAACACATTGGCACAGGTCCCACCTTTAACATACACTGCACCCTGCCCATGAGGCCAACTAGGGCCTATCGTAGAGGTGCCTTACATGTATAAAAAGGGAAGGTTTAGGGCTGACAAGTGGATACACTTGCCACGTCAGATTGTCAGTTTAAAACTGCACACGCAGAGCCATGTTTACAGGGCTACTCATGTGGGTGGCACAACCAGTGCTGCAGCCCACTGGTAGCATTTGATTTACAGGCCCTGAGCACCTCTAGTACACTTTACTAGGGACTTACTAGTAATTAAAATGTGCCACTCATAGAAAAGCCAATTACACATACAGTTTACACAGGGAGCACTTGCACTTTAGCACTGGTTAGCAGTGGTAAAGTGCCCAGAGAACCAAAAACAGCAAAAGCAGAGTCAAGCACATAGTCTAAACATGGGAACCTGGGAAGCAGAGGCATAAAAGGCAGGAGAAACCATGCCAATGATGCCAGGTCTAACAATGACAATCACAATTTCAGTTCTGATGTTGGGGTCATCTAAGGATTTGTCATTTAAGTGCCATTGTCATGGTGCAGGGGTTGAGTCATTGAGGGACAGTTGTACGGACACTCATGCATAGTCAGAAACCACTATCTGTTTGATTTGTGACAAGTGTGCAAGTTGGAGTAGGTATTTGCTCGGTAGAATATGGTCTGTCATTGTAAAGGTGTGGTGAGGGGCTAAGTAAAAGGTACAGTCAGAACCTGTGGGGTTGCACAGTCTCCATATGTCTATTAAGTTATTGTTGCTGCAGCAGAGTTTCATCTGTTTGTGAGAGTTGTTGCCTACAAAGTTATGTGCTAAGATCCTGGCTAGGTTCCCATCCATTGGGAGGTTGAAATCTCCACTCAGAATCACATCCAAGTTGTCTGGGAGTTCCAATATGTGTCTATCTAGGTTTTTCCAGAACAATACAGCATTGTCATTAGGAGTATAAATGTTAACTAAAACAAATTCTAGATCTCTTTTCTTTACTTGAGAGATGAGCCATCTGCCCTCCTTGTCATGTGTATGTGATATAACTGAGATGTCCATCCATCAGGGTATTAACTCCATCCTTTTTTTTTTAAGAGCAGGTGAGAAGCCAATGTCAGCGAACCAGGAACCGTAGAATTAAGTGTTGTGTAGGGACTGTAGGTAGGTCTCCTGAAGGAGGATTACATCTTCTTTGAGTTTGTTGCAATAATCTGCTACCACCCTACACTTGACTGGCTAGTTAAGCCCTTTTGTGTTTAAAGATAGTATATTGAAAGGGGTAATCATTGCAGTGTGATATATAACATTAGTGTATTAAGGTGTTGTTTTTGTGAGAGTGAGTGGTGAGATTAAAGCATGGGAGATGTTTTGTGTGTGGGGACACTAGACCTCATGTGGTAGTCCTTTATGGGCATGCGTTTTGAGATGTAGTAAGATAATATATGGCCTGATTTTGAGGTGCTTTGTTCTACCAGGTGTCCATGGGATCCAGTCAAAATAAGAAGGGGAATCTAGGGAGGGGGTGTAGGAGAAAGATTTGGTATGGTAAGAGAGAGAGAAGAAGAGAAAAGATAAGGTAGAGAGAAATAGATTGAGTCAAGCCCTACTTTCAAATAAGCTGAGGCCCACCCACAAGCTGGTAAAAATCGATTTCTAGAGGTCATTGTGCTGGCCTTCAAATAAAAACAAAAGCCCATAGGCACAGCTCAGCAATGTAAAACACACATCATTCATAATGTGAACTGCACAAGATAAAGAACCAAGTCCCCCTGCAAAGCCCGAGTTTTATTTACAACAGAAATAAATAGAAACTCCTGTTAAACGTGTATTGCTTCAGAACATGTATATCATCACACAGTCTATGACATAGTGTAATTCATAGCCAACCATATTTGTATTAACATTGTTTTTACGTTATTCATCATTTTATTAAATACTCCAGCATTGAAAAAAATCCCAAAGATATACAATTGTTAACAATGATTGCCATTAAGGTATATTATCATGATGCACATAATAGAAAACCAACATTAAAAAGAGCACACGTTTTATCAAGAAACCCCCCTTAACCTCTCAGTCGACTCATTTACACGATCATATGTTAGTTAAGTTAGCAAAAACATAGGTAAAGATAAGATTAACTGTTATTTTGTCAGACTATTCCAGCCTACTAATGCGCTCCGAATGTCACTCTTGGAGAAAGAGATGCCCCCATCCCCTGAACCAGGTGACTCCACCCAAAATATGGACGTTAGATCAATACCTTACATTCAGATGATGTATAAATGTATGGATATGAAACTGAGAGTCAAGCCTAGATGTCATAATTCAATTTACCCTTAAGATAATAGGCAGAGAGGTTGCTTCTAGATGGTGGCAATAGAATTAGCAACCTGATAGTGTACAGAGGGGGAAAGCCCTGGGAGGGCGTGTATCTAAAAAGATGTGTAGTATAAGGCTTTTCTGTGTAACAGTGAACAGACCACACACTTGTTTTCAAGGGGTAAAAGGCCGCTTTAATAGAACAGGTCTGGCAATAACCATAACCTTGGCATAAAAGCCTCACAAAACTACAAAATCCTCACTAATACAGAAATGTCCTCCTATCCCCTCCCTCTAAATAACCCCTCAGCACTACCCCTTATCCCATCCCTACCTTGACCCGACCTACCCATTACCCATCTGTCCTGCTGTCCACCTTCTGAATTTACCCTTGCCTGTGAAAACTCCCTGTCCTCTCATCTTTTTTGATCGATCCCCTTCCCACCCGAAATGCTTTCATTGACCAAAACCCCTGCAGCCAGACCTGACTACCAGCGGCAAAATAATAAACGCCCCCATCCCCTAAACATATGCAAAACAGCAAATACCACTTTGACCAAAAACAGCAGACCTGCCCTGTTAAAGTTATCCACCTCAACCATGACCCCACAAACCCCAAAATAGCCCTAAAAACTGAATAAACACTATCCCCCAGCCAAAAACTAGACATAACGAAGGGGAAAAACCCAGGTCTCGGGAGGGAGGGCACGAAGACAACATGCCTACTGGGTGTGACAACGGCCAAAGAGGCCGCCCACACCCTGCCCCTGCCTTTTATCCCCGTGCTTCTCTCCCCGCCCCATCTGGAACCATAACCAGTAACAAAAACTCGGGGTGTGACTGTACCACAGACGCCCCGATAAGCCCGGGGGTAGACCGGGCAAGCCCTCTGCTCCCTCCAAGCCCCCATTGTGCATAACAGTGAACAGACCACACACTCGTTTTCAAGGGGTAAAAGGCTGCTTTAATAGAACAGGTCTGGCAATAACCATAACATTGGCATAAAAGCCTCACAAAACTACGAAATCCTCACTAATATAGAAATTTCCTCCTATCCCCTCCCCCTCCCTCTAAATAACCCCTCAGCACTACCCCTTATCCCATCCTCACCTTGACCCGACCTACCCATTACCCATCTGTCTTGCTGTCCACCTTCTGAATTTACCCTTGCCTGTGAAAACTCCCTGTCCTCTCATCTTTTTTGATCGATCCCCTTCCCACCCAAAATGCTTTCATTGACCAAAACCCCCGCCACACAGGAAAACCCGATAGGTGTTTTCCTGCCCCACCCAACACGCTCTACCTATCCCATAGCGTCTCCCCCAACAAATCTGCAATAACCAAACACAGCCCCAACTCCCTATTCACCTTTCTACGCTGTTTCTCTATACCCTTAACAGAATTAGCGCCCTTCCAAACCCTCCTCGGCACCAAACTAGTCCAAACAATGTGAGTACCTGCCCAACGCTCCTTGATCCTTACCAAATCCATTTTCATCACCTTCAATAAGCCAATACCCGGGAGCACAACTAAATCATTCTCCCCTAAATGAATCACCAATAAATCAGGGCAGACCCCTTCTCGCAACCTCTTAGAAAGAACATGTAACAATTCACCCCACCTCATCCCACTCTTGCCCACCCAGCTAACTTTGATCCTCGCCCCATCCAAACCCAATTGGCGACCAAAATGCCTCGTAGCAGCTTGTTTTTCGGCCCAACGAACAAAGGAATGCCCGACAATCCAAACAGCATATGCTCCGTCCGGGCCCCCGACGCAACCTATAAAAGAACAGATGTTAAGTGATTTGCATAACATAGCTTGCACAGAATTCACGGCAGAAACCTGGAAACAAAAGAGTGGGAAGAAGAGGGGAGGGAAGGAAGGGAGAGGAGGGGAAAAGAGAAGGGGGAAAACGGGATAAAAAGACATCAACTATGTATGTCTAAGAAAAACCAACAAAACTACCTACTATTTAAACAGCCTAACATAGTGCTGGAAACACTGTGATCTCCACCTACCCAAATCCTGAATTACCTGACCACTTCTCGGATCCAACCCCAGCCTCCTAATAGACATCTTCAAGACCGCCAGGACTTGTGATGCTGTTAAATAGGAGCCATCCTGATGCAAAAATACCAACATGGCATATTCCGGCAAAAGACCCACAAAAACCCTCCAAAGCCCAACAGGACAGTCACCTAAACCTGTTTGCTTTAAAATAACCTCCTGGCCCCTTCACAACTGATCCACTTTTGATTTACCCAACCATATAACAATGTCCCCACCTCTTACCTGTACATCCGCACGCAATAAGCCTTCCTTCCCCCTCAACCACAGCAGCTCAGAAATGCTAAATGCCCCATGGAATAGCCAAGACATACATAGTGAGAACAATCGTATCTCCCAATCTGAAAAACAAACCTCCTCTAAAACCTCCAAAATGGCCCGTAAGAGCTGTGATGTAATCGGGCGCCTTCTATCCCACCTCGCACCCCTTGACCTGGCCCAGCCCGCCAAAATCCTCCTACAAATTTCACCTTCAACTGGATCATAACCCCAAAAATACTTACCATAAAATGAAATCCCTGATAACTTACCCGCTATTGTAACCGCAGACAACCCCGTATCAATCAGCTGCATAATAAAACTAACTGCCTCATCCCTCCTTCTAGAAATGACATCGCTGCCCCGAACCCATTTCATTGCACCTGAATTCAAGAAGTCCAACCAGGCCTGAAAATAACTCTTCCTCGTTGACGGAGCTATAGACTGCTGTACCAGCTCCAACATCCTCAATATCCTATCTCCCACAAATCCCCCGGTACGACAGTCTTCTGGAAATTTGCTCCCGGTGCCAGACCACGGAACCACTGCCACTGAAAACGAGAGAGGGCATCAGCAATATCATTATTAATGCCTGGAATATACTTCGCCTTAAACATAACATTGAACTTCAAACAATTCAACAGAAAAATTCACAACAACTTCAGCACTCTCTCATCCTTAGCTTTTTGCGAGTTGACCAAAGACACCACTGTCTGATTGTCCACATTAAACACCACATTCCAATTAGCCAAATATGGGCCCCAAACAGCCAGGCCAACCACCAATGGAAAGAACTCTAAAAGGCAATACTGTGTCTCGCCTGTTTCCAAGTAGCTGGCCAAGCTTCCGCCGTCCAATGTCCATCCCAAAACAACCCAAAACCATTAGCACCCGATGCATCAGAAAATATCGGAATCTGCCAAAACCAATCAGAGTCCTCCACCAGCATCGAGACACCGTTAAACTGTTGTAGGAAACCAATCCAATCCACATTTTCAAATCCTCTTGGACGTGAGCCCTGAGCCGAATATGGTGATGCAGCAAAGTCGCACCATGCATCGAGCCTCCTACAGAAAGCTCTTCCCACTCTCACAACTTTACAAGAAAAATTCAAGTGGCCAAGTAAAGCCTGAGCCTGCCGCAATTCCAACTTGGTTTTGTTGACAGCCTCCTTCAACATGGAAATTAACTGTTGCACTTTGTCTTGGGGTAACCTTACCTCCATCCTCTCTGAGTCAAGATCAATGCCTAAAAACGTAAGACATGTCGATGGACCCTCTGTCTTTTCTTTCGCCAGCGGAACACCAAACAGAGGCATCAACTTATCAAAATCAGACAGGGACCTGCCACATGCACCTGAATTTGCCCTTCCAACAAAGAAAAAATTATCCAAGTAATGTGTCACCAACTTAGCACCCTTTTGAAACTGAAAACACCACTGCAAAAAGGTACTAAACATCTCAAACAACGAACAAGACACCAAACAGCCCATCGGTAGCATCCGATCCACATATATCGCACCTTCAAATTGGATGCCCAACAGAGAAAAATCCTCTGGGTGCACAGGCAATAATCAAAAAGCCGACTGAATGTCAGATTTAGCCATTTCCGCACCTTGACCACACCTCCTCACCAACGAAATAGCCTCATCCACTGAAGCATAATGCACCACTGTATCCTCAACTGCAATAAAATCATTAACCGAAAGACCCGCTGGCCAAGACAAGTGATGGATCAAACGGAACTCACCAGCCTGCTTCTTAGGTACTACCCCGAGGGGTGAAATCATCAAATTTGGCAACGGCCACTCCGAAAAGGGGCCCACGTTTCTACCCAACACCAACTCCTTCCTCAATTTGGACCTAACCACCTCCGGGTAAACTCTCGCTGACTTTAAGTTGTTGGCCCATCTGCCCATCCTAGGACCTTGATAGCATAACCGAAAACCACCCATAAAACCATAAATCAAAATCTTTGCTTCCTCAACCTGAGGATAGAACTGTAACCAATGAGAAATGAACTCCCATTTAATAGGTGTAGGGCCCTTTTCCATCAAAATGCTGCATCTGACCCCTACCCCTCTCCCCACCTCTGGACTGTTGTCCTTGCCAGCCCCATTGGATTCCTCGAAAACATTGATATGCCGGGTGCCTACCGCCGCAATTGGAACAATCGAGCCGAAACCTGCATGGCTGTCTGTTACAGAATCCACTGTTGAATGACCAACATGACCCATTAGTCTGGAGCTGTCCACGCTGTCCGAACCCCACCCCAGAATGGGTGGGACGCCCCTGAAAGGGCTTGTACTGCACAGGCAACCCACTTGCCGTATGTGTCGTAGGCGCATACCTGGCTGTCTGTAACCATTGCATCCAAAGTTCATTATCTATTTCACCCCAAACCTTACTTGGATCCATGGCCTTCCGTGTGTGAAATTCTTTGTCATATTGAAACCACCCAAAACCACCATAGTCCATCTGTGCCCTACGCTCCACATCCATATACTTAAACAAAGCAACGCAAGAATCTGAATGATGCTCGCAATACACACTAGCATAAATCAAAAAAGCTAACGTCCAATTCTCAATGTTAGTTGGCACCCTAGGTTGTCTCGCTAACTCCCATTCCTCTTCTTTCGACCCTTCCTTCGCCTGAACTTCCCTATCCAACAATTTAAAGACATCCACAAAATCTCCTTTCGAAATCTTCTCCTTTAGACTTTGAGTGAGATGCGCCCCCAAAGGCATCGACACTCCCATGTAAGGTAACTTCTTACCTTTAGACGTACCCCCTTAACTTACAACCACTATGCTCTTAGCAGTATCCTGCACCTCAACAGCCTCATCAACCTTAGGCACCACACCAGAAACTGTATCCAGACTCACCTCTGACTTACCTGCCCAGTTCCAGAGTCCGAACCCACTTGAATCAACACATCCACCCCATCCTTCCGGGATACCTGGCCATCCCCCCCAGACACCCCCCCCCCCCACATTCACCCGAGTACCAATCCCAACGTACTGCCATTCCACACCAAAACCCACCGAACCCAACTTAAACTCCTCACCTCTCGGCAAGCTGCCAGCCACCACGTCCCGACGACGATTCCCAAAGTGATCCCGGACCACCTTCAGGACAGTGTGTGTTGTCTCCCTGACAACACCCTTCAATGCTGGAATAACTTGCTCTTCCACATCTTCATCAACGTCCAGCCACTCTTCGTCCAGACATTCAAACCTGGCACTAGTGCCCCGGGTAGTGGAAGGCTGCTCATTGAAGACTGAGTCCGCACCTTGACCCAGAGACCCAGGCACAACCGGCTCCCTCGATGTTGGGTAAACCGCTCTGGATTTTACCCTCCCTTCAAATCAATGTCCTGAAGGTGCCCTGACCTTCACCGGCAAACTCTGACCACCAGCAGGCCGCCCAGCCTGCCAATGCACCGTCACCTCCCCATGTCTGCCCAAAAACCGGGGAGTGTCACACCCAGAAGTAACCTCATCCAGCCCTGACAGCCAAAAATCCATCAAAACTTGAGCCCTACCTATGGAACCATCCCCACTAGTCTCCCCACAAACTTACCCCTAATAACCACCCCTGCCTTATCCACGAACTCCACCTGCTCACCCACCTTAAAAACAGACTGTGTCCCCAAGTTCCAAGCTCGCACCTCCTGTAACTGGAACCATCCAAACTAGGCAGCTTTCATACCACCTTACTCACCTTTTCCCTAGACTGACCAGCAAAGTGAGCCTTTTCTTCACTTCTCACCACCTTATGCCTACTTTGCCTCTCACTCTCTTTGTCCGATATTACAATAACCTCATCCTCTATAAAAATCCCTGCGCGCGGCCATCTTGACTGTTTCTCCTAACTGCCCTTCCTGTAATATGCCCTCCTCAGGAAATACAATATCGGAGGACGCCGCCATCTTAAGCTCGCCTCCTAACAAACTTTCCTCCAAAATGGCTGGCTGACGCTCACGCCACTCTCTAGCAGCGGTTGAGCTTGTTTTGTGGGCTTTGTAACGCGCGTGAATGTTCGCGCATGCCCAATAACATCCCGCGCCCCCTTACGGCTGCCAACCGTAACTGCACTAAGAGGGCCTGCCCCTCTCCCTCTTGCTGCCCCCCCCCCTCGCTAATGAGACACCTGAACGCCGGGAACAACGACAGCGGCCCCGACGCCGCACCACAACCTGCTCCTGCGCCCCAGAGCCCTGATACACCACCTCTTGCACTAATTCAGGAAATCGCGTCACCTTGCACCCCTCAGCGCTCTTAGCTTTAAACTTTTTAAACTTCTTCTGAGGCGATGAGCACGCGAGCACCGCAGCCATCACACCTCCTGAGGAAAGCCTTTTAGGCCTCCTCAAACCAACCCAGGCCTCCTCTAAAACACCCTCTTTTATGAGGTCCTCCCTCCCTTCGTCCTGCAAAATTTTTAGAGCCTGCACAACTTTGTTGGGCTCCATGATACACCTTAAATTATGTCAGAGCAAAAAACTACAATAAAAACTCCTCCCAATAAACTACAGTAACACGTCAAAAACGCCTTTGACACGCCTTAATAAACACAATCCTACCCCTGGGACACGAAGGCAACACGCCTACTGGATGTGATGACGGCCAAAGAGGCCGCCCACACCCTGCCCCTGCCTTTTATCCCCGTGCTTCTCTCCCCGCCCCATCCGGAACCATAACCAATAACAAAATCTCGGGGTGTGGACTTTACCACAGATGCCCGATAAGCCCGGGAGTAGACCGGGCAAGCCCTCTGCTCCCCCTAAGCCCTCATTCCACAATGCAAGGTGCACTCACTATTATGAAAAAGGTATACTTACAGGTAAATTGAACTCAAGTTTGCGTGCTTCTGAGAGAGGCATTAGGGGATTACTTTGCATTTGTATGATTAATTATATTGTCTTGTATATCCCCAAAAAATTGTACTCTTTGGAAGTTTGTATAAATAAACAGTTTGAACAACCCATACTGTAAGTGAACTAACCACATAAGAGGTGCAGGGGTCCTCTGAAAAAATCTAAAGAAAATGTTGAGACTGATTAACCATGCTTATTATTTATAACATACCAATAAGACTACCATCAGCATAAAAGTTTAGAGACCCCTAGTGCTGTGTACGCATTGCCCAAAATGAGAATTTTGATTCAAAATAATATAATCTTCCTAAGATTCAACTAGACGTTGATAAGTGCAGAATTTTGGCAAATAAAAGAGTGGCAATAAGGTATAAAACACATAGATGTACTCCTGTATCCAGGCAATGTAAGGTAGGCAGTGGGATCTTTAAAGATGGCATCCACAGAAACAATATTTAATTTGCTGTGAATCAGCAATGACAGTATCTGCACTGTGTGAGATATATGTAAAACTGCTAAATTTGTGGGTCTCTGAACTCAAAATATGAGCGCTAACTGAAGCTCAATAAAAGAGTGTAAACGAATATAAATTATAGATGTACAACAAAGTATAGGTAGTGTTCTTGCTGACGGAGTGATCTTTTAAACATGGCGCCTTTGTCAACATCCTTTTGTGAGCTGTAAAAATCGCGAACGTTATGCTGGCATTTTAGAAACATATGTGATGGACCTTCCTAAAATCTAGTTTTATGTACAGCCCTGCCAAGAACCTTGCATCAGAGGATAGACTAACGCATTTTAGTGCTGGTGTCTGCATCACGGCACAAAGATGCATTAGTCACGCAGTTATGGCACCCTCGACCACCCTATAAGTGGTGGTGAATGAGGAGCTGCATAAAAACTATGATCGCACTGGCAATGAGTGCGCTGTGCAGAACGTCTGTCTCTCTTACACGTTTGTTCAGCAGCAGTCCTTCGTGGGAGCATCTAGTCTTTGTTATGTGCCTGCTTCCTGTATTGTCCGCCAACGGTAGCGGTAAGCCATGCACTCAACCTGTCTTTCTTCTGTCGTCGTCCCCCCCTTTTTGTGGTCTCCCTGTTCTTGTGTGCATCAGCATCATCAGGCGGAGGTACAGTGGCACTGGAGCACGAGGGAACTGTATCCCACATGGCCATGGAGGGCCACACCACGGACTCAGAATACACCAGTGGGACGGAGGGCGAGGGGAGCTTCACAGCGGGGACAGGATCAGCAACCAGCAACACGGACTCATCCTCCGATGGGAGCTCCTTTGTGGTGGCGGCAAAATCTGTGCCCCCCACTTCTATAGGTACAGCTGCCACCCCCCCTACCAGCACCGCCCTCCCAGCAGCCCCTCAGCCTTCGCCCCGTGCCCGCTCACTCAGGAGGGTGGGCATCACCTTCGCCCCAGGCACCTCAGCCCCTGCCCCTGTCACCTCTGCTGCCCTCAGTGAGGAGGCCATTGACCTCCTCAGGTCCCTCACTGTTGGGCAGTCTACCATTTTGAATGCCATCCAGGGTGTAGAAAGGAAATTGCAACACACAAATGCATTCCTGGAGGGCATTCATTCTGGTCAGGCTGCCCTTCATCGAACCCTGCAATCTCTGGCCTCAGCACTGATGGCAGCCATTGTCCCTGTCTCTAGCCTCCCCCCTCCAACTTCCTCCAACTTCCTCCACCCCGTTTGGTAAATGTAAACATAATCCAGATCAAAAGTGGTGATGATCTATTCTTATTTGTGGGTTGCTTGAGATAATTTCTAATCTGCACTTTATATATGTATACTCAATTTTGTAACTTTGCTAATATGCTAATAAACCTTCATGGTTTGCAAATCTACTGTACTCTGTTGTCCGTGTTGATCTATTATGCTTCACTGCAATTGATGCATTGCTGATTTGTTGCTATAAAACCTCAGACTAAAGGCCCATCCGCTTGTGTGCAACGTGTACTTGAGTTGACACCAATAATCTGCAAGGGGCAAATCACATCTCCTGTTGCAACGATTATGATAGCACAGGATGGTTTCAGCTGAGGTTAAAGGATTTAGAATTTGCCCCAGAGTCAGTTAGAATCTTCCCCCTCCCAGTTCGCATTGCTGAGTTTCCATAGTCCAGATCAGAGATTTGGCATCATTCTCACGTTCCTGAAGTGATTTTGGTGTCTTAGAAGTGTGATTGTAAGTAGGACTGTTGAACCTGGCATCCTTTCCCTGGTTTCCCACTAACCTTTTGCCTTCAACCGCCTGTTTTTGCTGATTTAATTTGTGCTAGCCTTAGGACTCTGTGCTCTTTTCCCCAAATTTCCCCAAAACTTGGTAACATTGGCTTACCCACAAATGGCATATTTAATTTACTTGTAAGACCCTCAGTAAAATGGCACTGCATGTGCCCAGGGCCTTTAAATTAAATGCTACTAGTGGACTTGCAGCACTGGTTGTGCCACCCACTTAAGTAGCACTTTAAACATATCTTAAGATTGCCACTGCAGAGCCTGTGTGTGCAGTTTAAACTGCCATTTTGACCTGACAAAATAAACCTTTGGCCGGGACCAAACCTTCCTTTTCAATACATAGATCACACCATGGATAGGCCCTGGACAGCCCAGAGTGCAGGGTCCTAATGTATAAAAAAAGGACAACATGTACATTTAAGTTTTACATGTCCTGGTAGTGAAAAACTATTATATTCATTTGTCAATACTACAAGGCCTACCTTTACCATAGGGTAACATTGGAGTTGCCTTAATACATCTTATAAGTGTAATTTCCAAATGAGAAGTACTGACCAGTTAATGTTTGGTGTCTCTGGAATCATAATTCAAAATCCTAACTTATGGTGAAGTCGGATTTCAAGTTACAATTATGAAAATACCACTTGTAGACTGTTGACATTTTCTTGCCTTAGCCATTTGGTGCCTGCAGTCTGTCTCTGGATCTCTGTATTTCTCTTAGACAGCCACACACAATGGGAGCTTGGGCATAACTGGATGGGCTATCACTGTCAGGATGGGAGGGGGAGCTGGGCACAGACCTCTACAGTCAAATAGGCTGTGTCCTGCCTCCACATAAGGGGGCTGTATACACCCTGTAGATAGTCTGGAGCCAGGGCCAGGAGTTGGAGCTCTATGTTGTAAGGGGCTATAGTGCAGTTTATTCTTTAGAAATTCATCATCCTGGATTTAATGATTGGAATTTTGTCATTTTTGTCTTGTTTAACTCATTGAAGTAAGCTCCTTTTTTTATCCTGTGTGGGATCTTTTTGTGTGGTGATTTCACTGCTTGAGGTGTTGCACAAGTATTTTACACATTGCCTCTAAGGTAAGCCTGACTGCTCTGTGCAAAGCTACCATGGGTGAGAACAGGTTAATTTAGGGTTTGCCTAACAGTTGCTTTGACTAGGATTGTGGATGCTGCTTGACTAAGTTTTACACCCCAGTCAATCAACAACCCCATTTCTGACATTGGTGTTCAGATAAGGACTTGTGTTTGTTCAGTGCCATAAATTAATTTGGTGTACACTACAATTCCACTGCTGAGACCATTACCAGTTTTTTAAATTATTATGTTTTTATCTCCATTGGTTATTTTTCCAAATGTGATTCCTGTCTCACCTTCATAAACATGGAACTCTTTTGTTGTTGCATCTGTAATATCTTAACAGATTGGAAATGCATTACAACTTCCTAGGCAGGTAACAATGAGATTGACCTGATCCCCACTGAAACCCTCAGCAAGGCTAAGCTGAGGAAGTTCTACAAGGATAGTGGGCTGGCTGTGAAAAAGGGTCTAAAGGCTTTTCAGTGTTATATTGTTGTTTATTATTTAACCATTCATAACTCTAGTTCCACTGATTGGATTTTCATTGTTTTGGTCGTGTTTTATTTATTCAATTAAGCTCATTTTCTCTATCCTGGTGTGTGATATTTCTTGTGTGGTGTTTTCATTGTTTTACTGTTGGAAGTAAAGTGTTGAACAAATACTTTATACATTACCTCTAAGTTAAGCCCAACTTCTCTGTGCCAAGCTACTGGGGGGTTGAGCACAGGTTGATTTGGGCTTTGCTTGTGTCTTATGGAGACTAGGATTATGGTTTATACTTGACCAGGGTTAACACCCCAGTCAGCCAGTAACTCAATTTCTAACAAGGATTATGGGGGTCATTCTGACCCTGGCGGCCGGTGACCGCCAGGGTCACCGACCACGGGAGCACCGCCAACAGGCTGGCGGTGCTCCCGAGGGCATTCTGACCGCGGCGGTTCAGCCGCGGCCAGAAAGGGTAAACCGGCGGTCTCACGCCGGTTTACCACTGCCCTTGTGAATCCTCCATGGCTGCGGAACGCGCTCCGCAGCCATGGGGATTTTGACACCCCCTACCGCCATCCTGTCCCTGGCGGGTCTCCCGCCAGGAACAGGATGGCGGTAGGGGGTGCTGCGGGGCCCCTGGGGGCCCCTGCAGTGCCCATGCCCATGGCATGGGCACTCTAGGGGCCCCCGTAAGAGGGCCCCGCAAAGTATTTCAGTGTCTGCTAAGCAGACACTGAAATACGCGACGGGTGCAACTGCACCCGTCGCACCCCTGCAACTACGCCGGCTCAATTCTGAGCCGGTGTCCTCGTTGCAGGGGCATTTCCTCTGGGCCGGCGGGCGCTCTTTTGGAGAGCGCCCGCCGGCCCAGAGAAAATGTCTGAATGGCCGCCGCGGTCTTTTGACCGCGGTGCGGTCATTCAGCGGCGGTACCTTGGCGGACGGCCTCCGCCGTCCGCCAAGGTCAAAATGACCCCCTATGTGTCTTTGATTGTGTAGTGTCAAGAATTGTGGTGTTTGTGGGTTTAATGAGTAAGTGTATTCACTGTGTGGCGATCATTTGGGTCCAGAAGTGTTCTGTGTAGAAGTTGAGATCTGAATTGTTTTGTGTACATTGCTTGTACACACTTGAATCAAGGAGTTGAGGTTTGGTTATTGCACTCATTGTAGTCTAAGATCCCAAAATATACACTGAGTATATTAAATTGTAATTGTCTGTTAAGGTTTCCGGTTTTGGACCGTAAAGCACTATCAACAGCACAAAAAAGATAGGGCCTTATTAAACAGCTGTTGTAACAGTGTAATAACTGAGACTGGTGTTCAGTTGAATTCTTTGTGCACTGGAGTAGACTGCACTAGTTGGGGTGATTTCCCACAGGTCAAGAATTCACTTTGGTGTGTGATAGCATCAGAAGGACGTTATTCCCCATTCTTTCCCCTGAGAGTGATTGAGGACTTTGTATTTTCTTTAGTGGAACAGACAAGAGTAATTGTTTTGTTTTTTGTTTCTCAGTAATGTGCTATTATGAAGTTGATCACTGTTGATGTCATAAGGTATCACTTTGGTATTGTCCCATTGGTGTGTATGTCGTGCTGTGATCAGTTGTTACATCAGAAGGTGCGGCGCTGTGAGTGGGTGGTTCAGGAGTGGCATGCTACCATAGGGTGCTAGTGTCATTGGATATTGCATTGTGTTTTGTTGAGAACCGCTGTATTTTTCAATTGAAGTCTATTGACTCTCTGTTGCACCGTACTTAAAACAAAAAATTCAAGGCCTGATTTAGATCTTGGCAAAGGAAATACTCTAGCACACATGTGACAGATGTCCCATCCGCCTTATTACGATCTACATAGGATATCATGAGGTCATAATAAGGTGGACGGGATATCTGTCACATTTGTGACGGAGTAGTTCCCTCCAACGGGATCTAAATCAGCCCAAAACGTTTCAATAAATTGAGAGCTTAGTTTAGCACTGATGTAAGAAAACCTGTCTGTGAGGAGGTCTTTCCAGAGGGCATGCTTGCACGTTACACGACAACCAAGATCAGGTTGCACATGTGTATCTGGGTCAAAGAATGGAAATATAGAGTCCTTGCAGTTTCCCTCACATGGTACCTTCGATTACAATAATTGTTAATTTGAAGCGAGTGTTGTATGAGATGAATCCCCATCAAGACCCGTCCAATATGAAGCTTTGAATACATGGGAGTGAGCTGCACATGCTAAAGAGGAAGAAAAATACCAGATGCATGTAAAGAATTAAGGCCCATATTTATCATGTAGTTGTATTGCACTTTCATCACGCACTGGGGTGCAAGCATGATGCAACCACTAGGTGCGATTTATCAGCCACGCACGGCCACTTTGTGTGGCCCTGAGTGACTTGATAAATCTGGAATAACACGTTGCAGCAGAAATTGCTGCATTGCACTACTTTGCCCCACTGAGGTATTCCATGGGTGGTTCATGGGTATGCCCATGCAACACTCATGAATTTTGATGCATTTTCAGATTTACTATAAGTGGTAGACCTAGGAATGTGCCAAAACTGTTACACCTCCCCAGATGAGGCATAACAAAGAGAAATATGTTTATTTCTCCTTGTTTTACCTCTTCTATGTGAGCTGCATTTTGCAACACACATAAAAAGAGGAAAATGCCTCAGGGGATTGTTTTTGTGCAGGAAGGTGCTCCTTTCAAAACTGCAAGAATGGAGGGAGAATGATATTGGAGTATAAGGATGTGTCTTGCATTGACAAGAGGCAGAGCAGAGAGGAACAAAAGTACATGAGCGGAGTGGAATTCGAGAAACAAAAGAGAATTCTAGTTATAGTGACTCCAGTGATGCCTTTAGACTATCTATTAGCTTCCCAACCACTTCTGTATAATGTTGTTCACCAGGCTGGAGGGAATCAACAAGCCAAAGGACCCTCACCAACCATTAATATAAGTGTAAATGAGCCTGGTGATCAAGGTCTCCTTGTGGAAGGTTTGCCCCAGGTTGCCACACCTCCACCAGGAGACACGCCGAGTACTACTACCATATATAGCCCCAGGTACTTTCACAGATACAACGGCCCCTATTGCATGAAGCAGTGATACTCCCTTGGAATCTGGAGCAACTAGGAGCAACACCTGTCACCCAGCTTCACAGGGTATTTGAAAAAGTATCATGGCAGGATTTGGTACAATGGAACAGCATGGGACAGCAACATTATTGATCTTTTTCAGACCTCCTTTTTTCAGCCTTCTTTTTGTGTTATGTGACCTCTGCACAGGTGGCCAAACTGATTGATTCTACTAAAGTTGTTGTATCTCTAACCATCTATATTGATATCCAATACAGGTTTGGCATGGTCCACAATTTTGCTGATCCATAGGAAGAGTTTAAGGGTTTGCCAGAGAAAGTCCATGAAGGTATGTAAGAGGGATGGGTCTCTGTCATGTGTGTGAAGAATCAGGATGAAACCAGGAAGAAGACCTTTCTTACTTAATGGTATGTTGCCTACTATGGCAAGACATTTTCATGGCACAGCATATATAGATAGAGTCAATGGTGCGCTTGCCCAAGTCACATTGGTTTAATCCCTGTTTCTGTGTCATTGCTGTGAATCTATGTCACCGATGTGTCACCTGACAGTAGATAAGTGCAGGTATAAGGATCTTGGTGGCAAAGAGTCATATAGGAAGATCAGATAGAGAGATCAGGTGGTCCTTTCAATCGAACGCAACTTGATTTCGTCAAATTGCCTGTATGCAATGGGCTCCTCTACATCTTAGTAGTGGTGTGTATTTTTTTAGGTTGGGTAACGGTATATATGACTAGGAAAAATGACAGTCTCTTCAGGTGGACCATACGCTTTATTTCAGTTATAAGCCAGAGACGTGTGGTGCCATTGAACAGATCAGCAGGACGTTGAAGTTCCAGCTTACCAAAGCATGTGCATTCATTTCTTTTAAGTTGCCTGATGCACTTACTTTGGTGTTGATGACCCTTCTAAGCACTCCCCACAAAATCCTCATGGGGAGAGCAGCCCGCTTGCGAATATTACAGATGACATGGTTCTCAACTCCTGCAAAGGACTGGTTGATTCGGTGCATTCTGTCCCTCATCAGGACGAGGCAGCGACTCACCTTCCGACCCAAGAACAGTGCAACAATTTAAGTCTAGGAGATTGGGTCCTGGGAAGAAACACGTCAAGAAAAGTTGTCTAGATCCTCACTGGTGTGCTCTTTTCAAGTCATCCTTGTAACATACACAGCTGTGAAATGTGGGCTCCTTCTGAAGTGGGAAGTCTCACACCTGAGGAGTAAGACAAGCTGGTGAAGAGGTGGTGATTGCAACCTCTGATTTGCAGAGCCAAACTCCAGAGCACATTGAACAACCAGAGGAGGAAGTAGCAGTAGAGTGTGCCCAAAAATCTCAAAATCAACCCGAGACAGGTGCTGAGCCTGTGGTGAAAGAGACAGGAGTAGCCACTGTGAATCAAACTGAAGAGATTATAAATGATAGCTCTGATCCTCAAGAAGAGCCAAGCGGTGCAGCCAGAAGAGAGGCCAAGGATAAAAGGTGCCCAAGGAAGGGTAAGAGACTGAGGGCCATGTTCATGGCCAAGTGGCGCAACAAAGCAAGTCACCTTGCTGTGCTGCACTGTGTCACAGGGAAAGGGCAGGAATGTGCCCTAATTATCCAATACAGCACATTCCTGTCCTGTCCTCAGCGCTTGTGCACAATGGGCTGCATAGCACCAACGCAGGCACCCTTGCACCATGGTGCAAGGGAGCCTACATTGCATATAGGATGGTTTTTGTGCACCATGGGGCAAGGGTGCCTGTGTTGTAAGGAAGATTGTTTTTATGCAGAAAGGGGCACCTTCCTGCACAAAATCGATCCCATGAGGCTAATTTCCTCTTTCTATGTGTGCTGCGTTTTGCAGCACACATAGAAAGAGGTAAAAACAAGAAGAAATAAAGATATTTCTCCTTCTTATGCCTCGCCTGGGGAGGAATAGGTTTTGGTGCATTCCCAGGGCTACTACTTCTGATAAATCTGGGAATGTGTGAAAATCCATGGATGTTAAGTGGGAACAACCACACAATACTCATGGAATGTCTTCCTGGCATACAGTAAGGCAATTCAGTAATGTGTGCTGCGTTGCTTTCCACGTGACTTATGAAGCCATGCAGGAACATGCAAGGTGGCCCTACGTGGCTTCATAAATCTCATTTTTGAGTTGCATTGCACATGCAATCCAATGCGAGGTTCAAGTGCGATGCAACACGGTTCGTAAACGTGTCCGTGAGAGCTGTTGTGTCAGAGGAACACATCCAAGAGACAGTCAACGAGGAAACAGAAACACATGACTAAAGTGATAGTGTGGATGAACAGCTGGTAATCAGGAGATCAAAGAGAACACCGGTGCCTAGTCAGAGGTACTTAGCTCCTGAATAGGTATACTTTGCTGAAAGTGACTCTCTTATGAGAACAAATGAAACTGAGAATCAAAGGGAAAGAGCTTGAAAAAAAACCATGAAATGAGGGATACCACTGGGAAGATTGGTTGATTATTTTATTATTCTGACTGATTTAATCCAAATGAACGGTACAAATGAACTAAAACGTGCTGAAACGTATGAAATTTCTTAGGGCCCATGTTAGAAATTTAGTTTCTGGTGGGCAGAGATATGCACCCTTATGAGAAAGTAGCATGGTTACCCCAACTTTTGGCCTGTTTGTGAGTGTGTGTCAGTGTGTTTTTACTGTGTCACTGGGATCCTGCTAGCCAGGACCCCAGTGCTCATAGATAAAAACCTATATATCAGTATGTTTTGCCTGTCTCACTGGGATCCTGCCAGCCAGGACCCCAGTGCTCATAGTTTATGGCCTAATATGTATGCCTGTGTAGTGGCTAACTGTGTCACTGAGGCTCTGCTAATCAGAAATCTCAGTGCTTATGCTCTCTCTGCTTTTACATTTGTCTCTGTAGGCCAGTAACTTCATTTACCAATTTAAATTGGCACACTGGACCCCCCTTATAAGTCCCTAGTATATGGTACCAAGGTACCCAGGGCATTGAGTTTCCAGGAGATCCATATGGGCTGCAGCATTACTTTTGCCATCCATAAGGAGCTTAGACAAACCCTTACACAGGACTGCTATTGCAGCCTGCGTGAAATAACGCACACGTTATTTCACAGCCATTATCACTGCTCTTAAGTAACTTATAAGTCACCTATATATCTAAGTATGCGGGCACCCTTACACTAGCAAAGGTGCCCCCACATAGTTCAGGGCCATTTCCCCAGACTTTGTGAGCGTGGGAACACCTTTACATATGTGCACTATATACAGGTCAATACCTATATGTAGCTTCACAATGGTAACTCTGAATATGGCCATGTAACATGTCTAAGATCATGGAATTGTCCCCCCAGTCCAAATCAGCAGCCCTTCTTCCTGGCTGAGTATCCAGAAGTCTGGAAGTGTGCTGATTTGGTAGGGTCAGTAGTCCAGTTTTTATACCCAGTGGTCCCTTTGAAATGGGGGTGACTTCAAAGAGGGGCGTTGAAGTGCACAAAGATCCTCCTATTGCTGCCTGGGCTCCGGACACACTGCAGGGGGGCATGCAGCTCTTTCGGTGGGGACAACAACAGACCTATCAATGTGCAAGTGTCAGCTCCTCCCTCCCATCCTGCCCAAGATGACCCATCAGCCTGGCGTAGCACATCAGGATGTGAATAGCCCATCAGGTAAACCTCAGTTCCCTTTGTGTGTGACTGTCTGGAGGGATTGCACAAAGCCCAGCTATCACCCAACACAGACATGTATTGGAGGCAGGCAGCAGGCACAAAGAGCTTAAGAGCAGAAAAATGCCAACTTTCTAATAGGGGAATTTTTAAAGTTATGATCATAAATCCAACTTTACCATTAAGGAGGACTTATTTTTACAAGTCCATAGGTACCAAACACGACAGTCCCACTCCTTCAGGATTTACACTTAATAAATGTGTTAAGAAATCTCCACTGTTATCCTATCAGAGGGGTAAGCCTCACAGTAGTGAAAAATGAATTTGGGAATTTTTCACTACCAGGACAAATAAAACTAAAAAGTATGTGTCCTGCCTTTTAGTTACACCACACCCTGCTCTATAGACTACAAAGGCCTACCTTAGGGGTGTCTTATCTGAAACAAAAGGGGTGTTTAAGGCTTGACAAGAGGTTTTGAATGCCAAGTCAACATGCCAGTGAAACTGCACATGCAGGTTCTGCAGTGGCAGGCCTGAGACATGTTCAAATGGTGACCTAGGTATATGGCAGAATAGATGCTGCAGGCCCACAAGCAAAATGTAATTTACAGGCCCTGGGCACATGTAGTGCACTCTACTAGGGACATATACATAAATTAAATATGCCAACTGGGATAAGCCAATGTTGCCACATTTTAGAAAAAGAGTGAATCACTTTAGTACTGGTTAGCAGTAGTAAATTGTGCAGAGTCCTGAGGCCAACTAAAACGAATTTTGTTGCAAAAAGTGGAGGGGAAAAAGCAAAAGGTTAGGGGGTGACCAAGAAGAGAGGGCTATTTCCAACACCCTAGAAGAATAGGGTTGTCATTTTAGAAGAAGCTGATGTAGGGTCAGGGATAACTTCTGAGAATAATTAAACATATACTCATCTCTGTTTTGCTGATTTGCAAAAGTAGAAGACGACAAATAGAAGTTGCTTTGTTTTTTATTTTTGTATTCCTCAAAGTCTGACTAGGAAGTAATCACAGTGTATAGTTCACCAAACAAACACTGTAATAGTAGCTGCAGTGGCTTTTGTCTTAGTTATTGTTATGATTGACCTGCTAGTGCGATTTTCATTTTCCTGTTAAGCATGCTTCCACTCTAACTACGCTTAATTCTACTCACCTAGTGTTCTGTTGCATGAGTATTTCAGTTATGCATGTGCATAACTGTTATACATGCACTTACCTCCCTGCCTCTATTACAGAGGAAGTGACATATAATAATTTGCCCCTTAGCTATTCTCTGTCACGTAGCGTAATGCTTAGTTTTCTTCATCATCAAGGTTGGTTTGAATTTTATTTCTCAATTTTTTACCTAGTCCTTAAACAGTTATCCATGCACAAACATATGAATCCTCATTATAACACCAGATAAAGGATATGGTATGGCATTTCTTTAGGTCTAAACACAGATTGATGTTCCCATTCCTTGGGCTCTTAAGCAAGGTCTAACATGTAAGTTGACTCAATTTGCGAAAGAGTTTATTGAAGAATTGGAGGACAGAAAGCAAGAGATCGAGTTAATGGCAAAGGAAGGAACTAAGAGTAAGTGGGAAGGGGAGAGGAAAAACTGAAGGTTGCAGGGATACTTTCAAAGTTCAGTTTAGATTGCCAATAGCAACAAAAGCTTTGTTTTATGGGGAAGAAAGAAAAGATTGGGAACCCTCAGATGATGGGTTGGAGTGAATAGCCAGATGGATTTTAGGTTTTGGGAGAACAAGTGTTTGGTGGGAAGTATCCTGTTTTCCCTGGAGTTTATTATGTGTGTGGAAATAAATGGCAGCTGTTGTCTAGCTCTGGTGTTTCATTAGATGTATCATGTAGATAATATAGATGATAAGAAAGTAGAGATTCATGACAGCACAAGTCTAGTGGTCTGCCAATAGTAGGTGACAGCTTCTGTAGGAGTAGTTTTGAATGACCTGGAGATTAGCAAGCTATGTCCATTTGTTGACCATCTTGCAATCAATACTGCAAGTGCGTATGGTATTAGAGCCATGATTTTACAGCACAGGCTTGATATAGATATTCTGCTCACAACAGAGGATGGAGCCTGTTAGATGCTACATGTCCAATAGTGCTATGCTTATGTGACCAACAAGTGTAGTGAGATTAACAAGTTTATTATAGCTTAGGCTGTTAGAGGTAGCTATGGCAAAGCAGCTTAGGCTGAACTAGGAGACATGCAAAGCTCCTACTATACCACTTATATCATATAGCACAATATCATAAGAAAACACAATATTCAGATTTACTAAAAATAAAGGTACTTTACTTTAGTGACAATATGCCAAAAGTATCTTAGAGGATACCCTCACTTAGGAGGTAAGTAATATACACAAACTATATGTACACAAACCCAAAACAGGTAAGTACCAGTAAGAAAGTAGTGCAAACAATGTAGAATCACAATAGGTTGCAATAGGTAGACATACGTCTAGGGGCAACACAAACCATATACTCCAAAAGTGGAATGCAAATCACAAATGGACCCCAGACCTATGGGAGGTTGTAGAGGGTCACTGTGAATTTAAGAAAACAGTAAGGGTGTCCAAGATACCCCACCCCAGAACCGTGAAAAGTAGGAGTAAAGTTACCCTACCACCCCAGAAGGACAGAATAGTCGTGATAGGGGATTCTGCAAGAACCACAAGCACCAGCAAAACACTGAAGACAGATTCCTGGACCTGGGGACCTGTAAAGGAAGGGCACCAAGTCGAAGAGTCACGCAAGTGTCCGGGGGGGGCAGGAGCCCACTTAACCCGGATGAAGGTGAAAAAGGGCTGCCTCCAGGTGGAAGAAGCCGAAGATGCTGCAATAACGAAAAGGACTAGGAACTTCTCCTTTGGATGGAAGATGTCCCATGGCGTGCTGGCAGTTGCAGAAGTGTTTCCAGGCAGAAATACCGCAAACAAGCCTTGCTAGCTGCAAAAGACACGGTTGAGGATTTTGGGTGCTGCTGGGGACCAGGAAGGACCAGGATGTCGTCCTTTGGAGGAGGAGACAGAGGGGATGCTCAGCAACTCAGAGAGACCCCGCAGAAGCAGGCAGCACCCGCAGAAGTACCGGAACAGGCACTTAGAAGATCTGAGGACTTTTGGTCACAAAGGAGGGTCACACGACATTGGATTTCAACTCAGCGAGATGGCCAATGCAGGACGGAGTGCTGGGGACCCAGGCTAGGCTGTGCACTATGAAACCCTTGGAAAAGTGCACAGAAGCTGGAGCAGCTGCAGATCACGCAGTACACAGGATTACTGTCTGGCGTGGGGAGGCAAGGACTTACCTCCACCAAACTTGAACAGAAGGGCCACTGGTCTGTGGGAGACACTTGGACCCAGCTCTTATGTTCCAGGGACCATGCTCGTCAGGAAGAGTGGGGACCCAGAGGACCGGTGATGCAGAAGTTTGGTGCCTGCGTTGGCAGTGGGAAGATTCCGTCGACCCACGGAATATTTCTTCTTGGCTTCCAGTGCAGGGTGAAGGCAGACAGCCCTCAGAGCATGCATCACCAGGAAACAGACGAGAAAGCTGGCAGGATGAGGCGCTACAATGTTGCTGGTAGTCGTCTTGCTACTTTGTTGCGGTTTTGCAGGCGTCCTGGAGCAGTCAGTGGTCGATCCTTGGCAGAAGTCAAAGAGGGAAGTGCAGAGGAACTCTGGTGAGCTCTTGCATTCATTATCTGAGGAATAGCCCACAGAAGAGACCCTAAATAGCCAAAAAAGGAGGTTTGGCTACTAAGAAAGGAGGCTTGGCTACTGAAAGAGGTAAGCACCTATTAGGAGGGGTCTCTGATGTCACCTGCTGGCATTGGCCAATCAGAGCAGTCCATTGTGCCCCAACACCTCTGAATCCAAGATGGCAGAGGTCTGGGACACACTGGAGGAGCTCTGGGCACCTCCCCTGGGAGGTACTGGTCAGGGGAGTGGTCACTCCCCTTTCCTTTGTCCAGTTGGCTGGGGGATCCCAGTGACACAAGGACTAAAACAACATACATACAGTGAAATATGGGGGTAACATGCCAGGCAAGATGGTATTTTCCTACAAGTTTTTGTTACAGAAGAACATCTAAAACCACTGAACATTTCCAGTAATGGTCACCTCCTCAAGTCATAAGTTGCATGGCAGCCATGCAAACAATAACTGGTACACAAAACCAAATGCTCATAACCTCACGCTTGATGTGAGAAATACAGTCAGATTACATATTACATTACAATTAAAGCTTTGAAATATTTTTATCCGTACATGTAGTGCACAATAAATGTACAGCCAGTAAAATGAATTAATAGAGAAAAAAAAACTTGCTGTTGTCCTGTTGGTCAGGAGTCTAAGGCTCGCCACAGTTTCCCATACAGCTACCTCATCTGTAGGGCTGGTCACATCATCCAAAATATTAAGATTGATCTCTGCATACAAAGGAAACAGCAGTTTAGAGTCCTATTCATCAAGAAACATCAGTCTGGACAGGTACAGTAGAGCTTCTATGTTAACCCAGACACTTACATCCTACTGGCTCAGGTGAAGTAGTATTGGCTGCATTGTCAGGAAGTCAGGGCCATCCAAAGGTTGGGACATGTTCAAAATCCATGACTCCGACTAAAAAAAGCAGGGAACACCTTGTCTGTTTTTTCACAAAAAGAGGGGTTCTAGCTCTAGATGTTCCGAATGGTATCCCTGGAATTGTCAGGCAGCTCTGAATGCAAGACAAGAGGGTGCATTCACAGATGGTGACAGGTTGAGGATTTGAGGAGTGATGTGTCAGACACTCCAAGCAGGGGTTGCTTCTGCTTGGGTAGGTTTTCAGGCAGAGCTGCTCAGAGCTGAAAAGCAGTTTCTGACAGTCCTTTGTTCACCAGCAGATGTCAAGCCTATGAGGCTTTCGAAGGCAAATCTACATTTAGGTCATCTTAAAAACAGCAACTCCATTATGAACCTACCAGGGGCCTAGTGGTACAGATAAGAGACCTGTGCCTCTGAACTACAGTTTCAGCTGCCATAAACTGTCAGTGTCTCTGTAGCTTAGTTAGAAGGGGCAACAGTCAACCTCTACTATGCATAGGAGGGCTCTGCAGTGTAGGCCTTTGCTAGCAGATCCTCATGTTTCCAGTGCTGGAATACCAAAAAGAATTGAGCACCCTCACTGGGCTCACAGAATGTTGAGTTCATGGAGTAAAGAACACTATGGTTAGCAACAAAAGTTGAGGACAGGATGGCACACCTGCCCATACATTGGGTGGTGGAATTTTTCTATACAATGTGTCTCCATGATAAGCCTTTACTGTCAAGCCTTAGAGATATTTTGAAGACAAGAAGTGCTCAATAGAAGTGCTCCATTTACCATGCACCATGTAAAGAACTTTAGCCATACAACATATGTCAGTGCACACAGAAATAGCAGGGATTTCCCAGATTTACATGTTCTTGCAAACTAGGGGCCTTTTCACAAAGGTAACTTTACACATGAGTGAATGTATATGTAGAAAGTTACTCTTAGACTTCATAGCCACTTTACTACCTTAAGCTATTCACCATTTGTTACTCTAATGTTACTGTAAAGTGTAGACGTACCTATCCCCAACCCCTGATATAGGGGGTTGAGTCAGTAACAACGTTGTGTAAACCCTTAACTTACTACTAATATTGACTTTATGACTGTATTTTTATGTCAGTTGGGCCAGAGATCCCCTCATGGTAAAGTATAGGGAAATAAATAAAAGTTTAGTAATGATGAAAAAAAGTGAAATTATTTTTATGTCAAATGTTAATGTATTCTAAATGTAACAAGTTTAAAACAATGCTATACCACTGTTAACTAAATTAGATATTTAATTAATGTATATTAAAAAACTAAATGATTTTTTTAAAGATGTGTTAATAAACACTACCTAAAGTAAAATGTTTACATACATATTTATCATGCATTAAAAGTCACATATACATTATTTGGAATTAATTTAATTATTTTTCAAAATAATGTGTCACATTTATTGTTATTACCCTCAAAGGATTTTTAAATATTTTATAATAAAATATGTATTTATAATTTATATTTAATTTTCGAATATTAAAATGAATGTGTATATCTTTTTAAAATGTGTAAATAAATTCATTTATTAAAACATTAATTTCTATGGATTATTATTTTTAGTCCCTTCCTCCATTATTTATCTGTGGGAAGGTGTTGCAGTAAATGTGAGTGACCATGTGTGGTGCTGGACTTACTCTAGATCTAAGCTGGAGTACATTTAATACTGTTTTGGGTCCTTTTTAGCTGCAGTAACATTAGAAGTGCAGTTTATCAATAGGAAATGACTTAACTGTTTTGTGGCTGAGTGCATACCCCTCCTAAAACCCTTCCCTATGTCTCCCTTAAACGTCCCAACTCTTCCCTAAACCCCTCCCATATAACCGTAAATATTTTCCATTTTACAAACACTCTCCGTCCCTCCCACATTACCTGCTATTCCTATATTGTTGCCAGGCTCTGGAGTGTTCTTCTATTTCAGATTAGGATACCTGATTCAGAACTCAATTTTATAAAAATGTGAAAAACATTTCTCTTTGAGTAGTGGTATTTAGTAGCTTATGTTACCTGATGCTTGTGGAGCTCGGAAACCTTGGGGATAGCCATGCATGTTATAAATTCGCAAGACTAGACTAGACTGGACAAGGAGTTTGTGAAGAGATCTTCACAGTCGTGATGGAAATCTCCACACAGAAAAGGAGGCACAGATCTCTGCGAATAGGTTAGTAAATCGCATTTTATAGTACGTGAGTAGAACTATTTCAAAATGCAGATTATGAATAAGCACCTAAAAAGTTAGCTAAATAGTCAAAATTAATTGGGAATAATATTTAATTCAATGTTTGTGTAACTATGTAAAATACAATTAAAAAGAAATTAATTCTGGCAAAAGCCTGTTACACAAAGTAACATTGAGAGTTTTATTTAATATGTATAAATATAAGCATGCCCAGCTCATTGGCTGGGTTTGTGGGCATGCATATATTCACTTACATGCCAGTCATTTTTTGTCCAAAGAACATTTTTTAGGGCCTGATTGCAAGATACCTGAAGTATGAAGTATATGTGGGTTGAAATCACTAACTGTAGGCTGTATCTCCCACTAGACTCCAGAATCATGAGTTATTGAGGTGGGATGATCAAAAGGATGGTGACCCAGTATTACAGGATCAACTTGCACCCATAGAAGCAGATTTCTAATTATTTCACACAGAGCAGCAAGCCACCTTGCGGCGCTGCTGAACGGCAAAGAGCAGCAATGTGCTGAATGTAACATGATAATGCACATTCTTTACCTTTCTTTGTGCTGGTGCACAATGTGCTGCCTTGCGCCAATGCAGGCACCCTTGCATCTGGGTGTAAGGGTGCCTATGGTGCAGGCAGGTTTCTGACACAAAAAAAATCCTCAGGGGCATTTTCCTCTTTCTAAGTGTGCTGCGCAAAGAAGCACACTCAGAAAGAGAAAACAACGAGGAGAAATAAAGATATTTCTTCTTTTTGCACCTTCCTGGGAAGGTGTAGCATTTCAACACATTCCCAGGTTTACCAGTGTTGGTACATCTGAGCGTGCTAAAAAATCCATGGGTCGATACGTGGGAATAGCCAGGCTCAATGTATGAAACACCTCCCGAGGGCAGAGTAACGATAGGCATCGATTTGTGCTGCCTTGCCTTACTCCAGCTTTATCAAGCCACTCAGGCTTGATAAGTCTGACTTTGTTGTTGCGTCGTGCTGGCACCCCTTGTGTTGTGCAAGGGCGATGTAACACAATGATAAAAATGTCCTGTAATCCGTGTTGTAAGCCCTATAGTGTTTTTTTCTCTTCTCATTTATCACCTTATCTGAGCATTGGTAAAGGGAAGCAGGTAGGCCATGTGAGTAGTGAGCTGGAGGTGGCAAAGGTGTCAGGCGGCAGAGCAGGCTCCGTAATGATAAAAGGATCATAGCTTGCTCCCCTACTGGCCCATTGTGGTGGTTGAGGGGGTTGGGCAAACCAGGGCTGGCTTTAGGGTGGTGTGAGTGGTGCGGCCGCACTTGGTGCTGACCTGGATTGGGGGGCGCTGAACTCGGGGGGGGCTGTGTTTAGCAATAATTTCCAAAACTTGTGATTTAAAAGCACCTGCTGAAAAGGTCCTTGTGTGTCCAGCCTTCAGGAAACAATTAAAATGTCAGGATACCTCTTGTAATTAATGTTCCTACTAGGGAGCGAGATGGGAGTTTTGTCTAGTGGCAGCTTTGACTCACTATAAAGTAGCGTAGATACTTAGGGGGTCATTACAACCCTGGCGGACGGTGTTAAAGCTGGGGTAATACCGCAAACAGGCCGGCGAAGAAAAAAAAGGGAATTATGACCGTGGCGGAACCCGCCAACATAGACAGCCACTTTAACACTCCGACCGCCATGGCGGTACAGACAAGCAGCGCGGCGGCCACTGCCAACAGACAGGCGGAAGACAAAGTACCGCCCACAGTATTACAACAGGCCAATCCGCCACCTTTTCCGGGGCGGATTCACCGTGGATAAAAACACGGCGGAAACAGCTTTTGCAAGGGGAAAACGCTCACCTTAACACACTCCACGAGGAAGGAGGGCACCATGGAGCCGGAACTCCAAATACTCCCTGCGCTTGTCTTCCTGCTCCTCTACGAACATCAGCAACGGCGGCGCCGAAGACAACAGTGAGTACTGTACCTACGACATAGGGGAGGGGGGAGGCAAAAGTCAGGGACACACACACGCAACACCCCCACCCCCATCCCGACCCTCACCCACTACAACACACACACCAATGCATGTCCAAACATCACAGTAACAACCCCCAACCCCCCCGGAAGAATGCAAAGACAAAAGGAAATCAGTACAACCATTGTAATGTATCAAAATAGAGTATGCTAAAATATACATAAATATATACACATTCCAAATATATACATCACGATTAGTAGTGCAGGTATGCACAATTCAATGTCCGTGGACCACTGGGCCCAAAATGCATGGGCGAGGCCCACATCAGATACCTGTCCAGAAATGGAGAGAACAATGCAGGGGCATCAGATAGAAATACAACAGACACCTCAGGGGGAAGGGAAGGGGGGGGCACCTCAGCCGGATGACAGCACCATGCCAGATCCATGACAGGGCTCCATGCCCATTGATGTATCCTGGGGAGTGCAAAGCCACAGTCTCTCAAGTCTCTACAGTGGGTGGGTTGCCCACTGTACCATCCTGGGGAGTGCAAAGCCACAGTCTCTCAAGTCTCTCCAGTGGGTGGTTTGCCCACTGCTTGGTCCTGGGGAGTGCAAAGCCACAGTCTCTCTCAAGTCTCTACAGTGGGTGGGTTGCCCACTACTTGATCCTGGGGAGTGCAAAGCCACAGTCTCTCAAGTCTCTCCAGTGGGTGGTTTGCCCACTGATTGGTCCTGGGGAGTGCAAAGCCACAGTCTCTCAAGTCTCTCCAGTGGGTGGTTTGCCCACTGCTTGGTCCTGGGGAGTGCAAAGCCACAGTCGCTCAAGTCTCTCCAGTGGGTGGTTTGCCCACTGCTTGGTCCTGGGGAGTGCAAAGCCACAGTCTCTCAAGTCTCTCCAGTGGGTGGTTTGCCCACTGCTTGGTCCTGGGGAGTGCAAAGCCACAGACTCTCAAGTCTCTCCAGTGGGTGGTTTGCCCACTGATTGGTCCTGGGGAGTGCAAAGCCACAGTCTCTCAAGTCTCTCCAGAGGGTGGTTTTCCCACTGATTGGTCCTGGGGAGTGCAAATCCACAGACTCTCAAGCCTCTCCAGTGGGTGGTTTGCCCACTGATTGGTCCAGGGGAGTGCAAAGCCACAGACTCTCAAGTGGATAACAGTCTCCACTGGAGGGGGACTGGTGCCCAGAGTGCTTCATCCTGTTAAGGACTCAGGTAGTGGATGCTGTTCTCCACTGGTTCTGGAGGGGGACTGGTGCCCAGAGTGCTTCATCCTGTTAAGGACTCAGGTAGTGGATGCTGTTCTCCACTGGTTCTGGAGGGGGACTGGTGCCCAGAGTGCTTCATCCTGTTAAGGATTCAGGTAGTGGATGCTGTTCTCCACTGGTTCTGGAGGGGGACTGGTGCCCAGAGTGCATCACGTTCCCTGTGACGGTCCCAGTTCCGTCACTGTCCCAGCCGCGCATGGGCTAACGATGCTGGAGTTGGCGGTCTTTGCCCTGTTCAGCGGTGCTTGCCATGGCGGTCTTTCCCCTGTTCAGCAGTCTTTGCCCTGTTCAGCGGTGCTTGCCATGGCGGTCTTTGCTCTGTTCAGCGGTGCGTACCCTGTTCAGCGGTGCTTGCCATGGCGGTCTTTGCCCTGTTCAGCGGTGCTTGCCTGTTCAGCGGTCTTAGCCCTGTTCAGCGGTGCTTGCCCTGTTCAGCGGTGCTTGCCATGGCAGTCTTTGCCCTGTTCAGCGGTGCGTGCCCTGTTCAGCGGTCTTTGCCCTGTTCAGCGGTCTTTGCCCTGTTCAGCGGTGCTTGCCATGGCGGTCTTTGCTCTGTTCAACGGTGCTTGTCCTGTTCAGCGGTGCTTGCCATGGCGGTCTTTCCCCTGTTCAGCAGTCTTTGCCCTGTTCAGCGGTGCTTGCCATGGCGGTCTTTGCTCTGTTCAACGGTGCTTGCCCTGTTCAGCGGTGCTTGCCATGGCGGTCTTTGCCCTGTTCAGCTGTGCTTGCCCTATTCAGCGGTCTTTGCCCTGTTCAGCGGTGCTTGCCCTGTTCAGCGGTGCTTGCCAAGGCGCTCTTTGCCCTGTTCAGCGGTGCTTGCCCTGTTCAGCGGTGCTTGACTTTGCTGTCTCTGACCTGTGCAGCGGTGTGTGGCATGGCGGTCCCTCAGTGCCCAGCGGGGCTGTGGCTGCCGGGGCCCTCCTGGGCACTGACGCTGGCGGTGGTCTCCGGACCAGTGACGATAGTGCTGCCCTCCAGGGCACTGACTCTGGCGGTGGTCTCCGGACCAGTGACGATAGTGCTTCCCTCCAGGGCACTGACGCTGGCGGTGGTCTCCGGACCAGTGACGATAGTGCTGCCCTCCAGGGCACTGGCTCTGGTCTCCGGACCAGTGATGATAGTGCTGCCCTCCAGGGCACTGACTCTGGCGGTGGTCTCCGGACCAGTGACGATAGTGCTGCCCTCCAGGGCACCGACTCAGGCGGTGGTCTCCGGACCAGTGACGATTGTGCTGCCCTCCTGGGAACTGACTCTGGCGGTGGTCTCCGGACCAGTGACGATGGGGCTGGCGGTGGTGTCCTGGGCAGTGGGGAGGATGGCAGCCTTCTCCGCCGTGCTGCTCTTCCCAGACTTTGGCGACTTCTTCTGCCCCTTCCCCACCTTGGGAGGAGTCACAGCTGACTCGACACTCCCCCCGGGACCCTTGTGAGCGGCTTTGCCGGCAGGAGTCTTCCCCCTCTCCCGTCGGGCACTGTCCAACTTCTGGTGCTTTACAGTGGGTGGACTGGCAGTGCTTTGGCTCCGTGTCACACTGGCTGCCCTGGTGCCCGGTGCACTCCACATACCTCTAACAGGCACAACTGGTACCGGACTTTTTTTGGCTGAGGTGCTAGTACGGGACCTATGAATTGGAGGGGGGGTGGTGGGACAGAGGTCAATGTTGCTCAGGAAAAGTTTCTGATGAACACTGGGATGGGTAGCTGGAGGGGGTCTGGGAGTGGAGGAAGAGGAGGTGGTTGTAGGAGGTGTAACTTTAGATGATTTAGGTGCAGGTGCATGTTCTGGAGGCTGTCGTGAGGTGGATGTATGTTGGGTGTGCCCGCGTTTGTGTACTTTGGGAGTGGGCGTCACAGACACACTGGGAGAGGACACAGGGGACGTGTAAATGGTAGTGGGGTGGTGAGTGCAGGGGAGCGGGGTGTGGTGCTGGGTGTTCTGGTGCGAGTCCTAGTGGCTGTAGTGGTAGTGCATGCAGGTGAGAGTGTAGACGACACTGAGAGGGAGGAGGTAGACGACGAGGAGGGGGACACAGTGGAGGCAGTGGATGTTGCTGTGTCTGTATGTGGGTGATGATTGTGTGAGTGCCTGTGGGATGTGTGGTGCCTATGTTTGCCTGAGCTGCCCTTGTGTGTTGACGTGTGTGCAGGCTGGTCTGATGGTGTGCTTGGGATAGGCTGGGGTACAGGGGATTGGGTCTGGGTGGAGGAAGTTGGAGGGGGGAGGCTAGACACAGGGACAATGGCTGCCATCAGTGGTGAGGCCAGAGATTGCAGGGTTCGATGATGGGCAGCCTGACCAGAATGAATGCCCTCCGGGAATGCATTTGTGTGTTGCAACTCCCTTCCAACACCCTGCATGGCATTCACAATGGTAGACTGCCCAACAGTGAGTGACCTGAGGAGGTCAATGGCCTCCTCACTGAGGGCAGCAGGGGTGACAGGGGCAGGGGCTGAGGTGCCTGGGGCGAAGGTGATGCCCACCCTCCTGGATGAGCGGGCACGGAGCGAAGGCTGAGGGGCTGCTGGGAGGGCGGTGCTGGTAGGGGGGGTGGCGGCTGTACCTGTAGAAGTGGGGGGCACAGATGGTGCCGCCACCTCAAGGGAGCTCCCATCGGAGGACGAGTCCGTGTCGCTGGATGCAGATCCGGGGACCGACGTGAAGCTCCCCTCACCCTCCGTCCCACTGGTGTATTCAGAGTCCGTGGTGTGGCCCTCCATGGCCATGTGGGATGCAGCCCCCTCGTCCTCCGGTGCCACTGTACCTCCGCCTGATGATGCTGATGCACAAAAGAACAGGGAGAGCACAAAAAGGGGTGGGGAAACAGAAGAAAGACAGGTTGAGTGCATGGCTTACCGCTACCGTTGGCGGACAATACAGACACAGCAGCCCCCGCACTACGCCGTGCTCTTGGCCTCTACAGATGCTGTTCCTGGGATATGGCCTACATGGCTATGAGTGTAATCTGCCCACATAGATGACACAGGGGCATGTATACCTGTACTTGGCACTCTACAGAGGTGGGGTGGAGTGCCACATAGCCTGCATTCCGGAGGGGCCTAGCCTACGGAACTCGCCCTGGCCTAGGGAAACCCACAGTCCTCCTCCCCCACCCAGACCCCTCCACTGCACGCAAAGTCAGCAGAATGAGAGTGTACTCACCCCCTTGTGTCTGCTGTGATGCCCCCATGCGCCCATCCAGCTCAGGGTAGGCCACCGCCAGGATCCGGAACGTCATGGGGGGTCATGGTGAGACGGGCACCCCTCCCACATTGGGAGGCCATCCCCAGCTGAGCGTCCGCCGTCTTCTTGCTCCAGCGGCGAATGTCCTCCCATCTTTTACGGCAGTGGGTGCTCTGTCTCTGGTGGACCCCCAGGGTGCGGACGTCCTTGGCGATGGCACGCCAAATATCCTACTTCTGGTAGGCGATGACCTACATGACATGTACAGGGGAAGAAGAGAAGTCATTAGCATCTGCACCATCGAAGTGAGTAGCCCACATCCCTGCCCTTGCCATGTGACACATGCAATCACACTCCTTCATGCTCGCAGAACTCTGCCCCCTTCCTACTTACATCCAGCCCTCTCCACCCAGGCAGAGCCCATACAACTTGTACCCTATGTACTCACCTGTTGGTCTGGTGGACTGTAGAGTAGCGTGTACTGGGGGAGGACCCCGTCCACAAGCTTTTTCAACTCCTGTGCAGTGAAGGCAGGGGTCCTTTCCCCAGACGCACGTGCCATTGTCTCTTCCAGACCGAGGTCACAGCAGCACTTGCAGTGTAGGTCCTCTCCTGTCGAAGATCAGGTATCGAGTGATTGAACAGATAGAAAATGGCGGTCACATCCGCGGCGGTGATGTCCGTGGCGGTGCGTATCATCACCGCCGGCGCACTTCGTAATTGGCTCCTGGGACCCATAGGGTCCAATGTTAACCAATGCACATTGCGCCGCGGTCTACGACCGCCTACCGCGATGGTGTACAACGCCAGCGCAGTTACCTCACATCCCATTGTCCCACTTTACAGGTCAGGCATCCACCATTTCAGGGGCCCACATGGCTTCATTTACAACTGCGTCACACATACCTAGGCCTGGACTCAACACACATACAGGAAGAATTTTGTATTTTGTGTCGTGTTTTGTGTAGCTGTGGGTATATACCTCTGAATTGGTTGACTCTGTGGTCACTGTTGTCCTTCCTAGGCACCGTCAGCTGGGACATGTGAGGAGATGGCGGAATCCTCCGGTGTACCGACCGCTGGTGGACCTGTTGACAATGGAGGAGCGGCATTTAATCATCACCTACAGGTTTGACCGTGCCACAATCCAGGAACTGTATAACCAGTTGGAGCCAGACCTCATGTCACCAATCCGCCATCCCACAGGAATCCCCCCTCAAGTGCAGGTGCTATCAGTGCTCCATTTCCTAGCAAGTGGGTCATTTCAAACAACAGTGGCCATCG
Organism: Pleurodeles waltl; assembly: GCF_031143425.1. Lineage (NCBI taxonomy): Eukaryota > Metazoa > Chordata > Amphibia > Caudata > Salamandridae > Pleurodeles > Pleurodeles waltl. The sequence continues at coordinate 1,129,134,689 of NC_090444.1, read as the reverse complement.
CATCAGGGATGTCCCAGCCTATGTTTTCCAACGTGTTGTCCAGAGTGTTGTCTGCCCTGCTGAAACACGTGAGGAGCTACATCGTTTTCCCTCAGGTGAGGATTTGGCTACAGTTAAATGTGACTTCAATGCCCTGGGACATAGCCCTAACATCATAGGTGCCATTGATGGGACCCATGTGGCTTTGGTCCCCCCCCACAGGAGTGAACAGGTGTACAGGAACCGGAAGAGTTCCCTGGCTCAGTGCATGACGCCTACATCCTGCAGAATTGCAGCATGCCTTATGTGATGGGTCAACTCCAGAGGCACCGTGTGTGGCTATTAGGGGACTCTGGTTACCCCAACCTGTCATGGCTATTGACCCTAGTGAGGAATCCCAGGACCAGGGCAGAGGAACGCTACAATGAGGCCCATGGGCGGACTAGGAGGGTGATCGAACGCACCTTCGGCCTCCTGAAGGCCAGGTTCAGGTGCCTCCATATGACTGGTGGTTCCCTATTCTACTCACCAAGGAAGGTGTGCCAGATCATCATCGCCTGCTCGATGCTTCACAATCTTGCTTTGCGACGCCAGGTGCCTTTTCTGCAGGAGGATGGTCCAGATGAAGGTGTTGTGGCAGCTGTGGAGCCTGTGGACAGTGATGAGGAGGAAGCAGAGGAAGAAGACATTGACAACAGGGACTCTGTCATACAGCAATATTTCCAGTGACACACAGGTGAGAACAATTGGTTTACTATTACATTTACTTTCATACTTCTACCTCTATCCTGTCTGTCAATTTGAAGCAGTATTTGCTAACTGAGTGGTACATTTCCATTACGGTTTCACAGGTGTGGTTACCAACGTGTGTCATCTGCTTGCATCCTTCATGGGCTTGTGATGTGTAACATAGGTATGTTGACATTACATTTTCGAACAGATTTTGTCATTGTCACAGATAACACACATTTTCAAAATCACAGACTGACTCCAGATTGTTTTGTGGTTCCAGGGTGTTTATTGAAGTGCTAATTATTTGAGGGGGTGGCAAAATGGTGATGGGTGATGGTGGAGGAATGTCCATGGCAGAGTCCAGTCTATTAGTCTCACAGGTGCACTGCCCATATGGGCATAGAATGTGGAGCTGAGGCAGTTCCAATCTGAACAGGGTAACAAAGTGGGACAGTGGGATGACAATCAGGGTGGTCTCATTTCCTGGCAGGGGTCTTGCCATCTTGCTCTGTCCTGTTCCTGGATCTCAGGGACCGCTTGTGGGGTGGTTCTCCGTCTGCAGGGGGTGGGGTGCTGGTGTGGTGGTCCTGTGGCGGGGCAACCTGTCCACTAGCGCCGGCGGAGGTGGTGGGCAGTTCATCGTCCAGGCTAGTGTCAGGGGCCCCTTGGAGTGCCACGGTGTCCCTTATGGTCTTCTGTATGTCCTTCAGCACCCCTACGATGGTGCCCAGGGCGGAGCTGATGGTTCTGAGCTCCTCCCTGAACCCCAAATACTGTTCCTCCTGCATGCGCTGGGTCTCCTGAAACTTGGCCAGGACCGTAGCCATTGTCTCCTGGAAGTGGTGGTATGCTCCCATGATGGAGGAGAGGGCCTCGTGGAGAGTGGGTTCCCTTGGCCTGTCCGCCCCCTGTCGCACAGCAGCCCTCCCAGTTCCCCTGTGTTCCTGGGCCTCCGTCCCCTGGACTGTGTGCCCACTACCACTGCCCCCAGGTCCCTGTTGTTGTTGGGGTGGTGGGTTATCCTGGGTTCCCTGTAGTGGTGGACACACAGCTGATTGACGTGTCCTGGGTACGGAGGTATGGGCCCGCTGGGTGGGTGCTGTGCTGGTGTTACCAGAGGGTGGAAGGTCAGTGTTGGGCTGTGCCTGTGCGAGGGGAACCGACTGTCCCGAGGCCCACGATGGTCCGGGCTGGTCATCTGGATCCAGTTGGCCAGAGCTCCTGTCATCACTGTGGGCCTCTTCTGTAGGTGGGTTAGAGATGTCTGGACCCTCCTGTCTGGTGACGTTGCGTAGTGGTCCTGCAGGGGTATACAAGCATGATTATTGCATCTGTGTGTGTCATGGTGTGCAATGGGTGGGTGAGCGTGTACCCCAGTGCAAGCATTCCTGTGTGGGGGCTTGTGTGATGATGGTTAGGGGGTGTTATGGGTATGTGCAGTGGGCATGCTTTAGTGATGGTTGTCCATGCTTTGTTGTGTCATGCAGGGCTTGGTGTTGGGATGGGTGGTTTGTGTTATTAGTACATTAGTGAGGAGTTGGAGTGATAGGGGAGGGGGTGAGGGTGGGGGTGTGTGATAGCATGCAGGTAGGGTGGGGGATATGATAGTTAAGATTTGACTTACCAGTGTCCATTCCTCCACCGCCTCCTCCGAGGCCCTCTGGATGCATAATGGTGAAGACCTGCTCCTCCCATGTTGTTAGTTGTGGGGGAGAAGGTGGGGGTCCGCCGCCAGTCCGCTGAATCACGATGTTGTGCCTGGAGACCACGGAACGCACCTTCCCGCGTAGGTCGTTCCACCTCTTCCTGATGTCCTCCCGATTTCTTGGGTGCTGTCCCACTGCGTTGACCCTGTCCACGATTCTTCGCCATAGCTCCATCTTCCTGGCTATAGAGGTGTGCTGCACCTGTGATCCAAATAGCTGTGGCTCTACCCGTACGATTTCCTCCACATAACCCTGAGCTCCTCCTCCGAAAACCTGGGGTGTCTTTGGCGTGCCATGGGGTGGTGTAGGTGATGTGTGGGGTGGTGTATGCGGTGATGAGTGTGGTGATGTGTAGTGGTGTGGGGTGTCTTGTGCGTGGATGTTGTGTGGGTGATGGTGTTGTGTGCCTCTGTGTGGTGGGGTTGTCTATTGCTGTGCTCTCTCTCTGTTGCCTTCGTCTCTAATTTCGGGTCGTAGGGGTTTGTGGGTGTGTGTTTTATATTGAATTGGGTGTGTGGGAGTGGTGTTTGTATGTGTATCAGGTGTGTGTATTTCGAATTGTCCAATGTGGAGGTGTTTTGGAGATGTATGTGTATTGTGAGCGCGGTGGTGTGTACCGCCAATGGAATACCGCGGTTGAAAGACCGCACTGTGGGGATTCATGGGTCGTAATAGCATGGGCATGTTTCTGTTGGCGTGACGGTGGAAGATTTGTTTTCGCCAGTTTATCACTTACCTTTGGTGTGGCGGACTTGTGTGGGTGTCTGCATTTCGGCGGATTCCGAGATGTGGGTCATAAAAGCTGTGGCGGAATTCCGCGGCGGTGTATTGGCTTCTTCTGCACGGCGGGAAGCGGCTTTTACAGCCAATGTTGTAATGACCCCCTTAATGTACCTGCTGCAAAGGACAGAAGTATATGTTATGTGGATAAGTTAGTGGATTAGTAAAGCTAGCCTTTATGCAAGTGTTTTAAAACAAATGAATGTATGGGAAAGGGAAGCTGTAGAGAAATGAGAGGCAAATTTGCCAGGTGGTAGTGAGTGAATCCAGGGAGGTGGTCATGGAGTGGGGGGGGGCAAAAAAGACTGTCGCACAAGGCGCCACAAGTGCTAAACCCGGCCCTGCGGCTAGCTATTGCCCAAGACCACTTCCCCAGAGTCACATGTATTTTTACAAGATGTGGGAACAATGGACTACTTAGAAACGTAATAAGACCTCTGCTATCCTCCAAAGATACTGCTCCGGTGACTCATAATGAGGGTAATAGTATAGAAAAAGGTTTAGTAACTTCGTTTTAAGCATATCTGTATCATAGGCTCTGTCAGTATTGTCGGGTGACAAAACATTATACTATGCTATTTTCAAATTTATAGTTGACCTTACAAGGCTGAACAGAAAATCATTGAATTATTTCCCAAGGAAATACATTTATAGTCCTACAAGAAAATGAGAGCTTATGCCACTGAAAGACTAATGAAAGTGTTTGAACACAGACAGACAAGATAGAAAATCTCTTCGAAAAATATAGTTCCATGTCAATGCTGCTGTTTGCTTCCTGGATTTCAAAGTGCAGGCTTGTCGGATCAAACTACTCCCTGTAATTTACAACAGTCTGTTTTTTTTCTTGTAATTATTGACAGAGCTGAAAAATGGCACTGTTTCCTTTACTAAAAACGAAAAACGATTCTTCTGTAATCAAGTAAACCTTTTGTTTTTGGAGCATGTGTGCTGCTGGCTTGTTATGTTTTAAAGTGTACAATTTATCATGATGACAGGAAATCTCCTCCTTGCTGATAAAATATTCTGTTCACCTCAACAATCTCCCACAGAAACAGAGAATAACAGATTTAAAAATTCCTTTTTGACCTCAGATGCAGCAGGCAGGCTAGCCTCACACAAGTTTCATAGTTGAATTGAGGTAATTGGAAGCAGGTGTTACCAAAGGCTTCTAGAAGTTTCCATTGTAATGTATAAAAGTTAGTGTTAGTTTGTCACTCCTAGTTTGGTCATTTATTGTTAACTTATAAGGGGACGCATTAGAGGCTTTGATAGACCTTTTGACTACGTTTAGAGTGATTCCACCATAGGTCCTTATTCAATGCAAATATGACATCACAATCAATAACATCAACAAATATATCTGGATTCAACAATTGTCAAACACCATGACCCATTTGGCCATGAATAACCACACCTTTAATACAGTTTTTTTCCCCTAGATTAACAATGCTAATATCAAGTAAATTAGTCTTAAAACCAAATGGTGTACATCCACAAACAACACAGGTTGACCAAATCTTCTACATAATCTCAATTTAGCTAAAGCATTGACTATTAGGCATTCAAAAATCACAGTACAAATTAATAACAAGAATAACTGCGCAATACAAATGGCATACATCTTTATTTTCAGCAAATGAACAACATCAGCTCTTTTATTCATAATTTGTTAGCACTTGCAGTAACTAACCTTCTAAATCGAATAGCATGTTTGGACTTCATGCAAAAAATTTTAGTCAAAAGTTAATTTGGAAAAACATCCAACTATGTTACTAACAAAATAGCAGTTGGTACATAGAAACAACAAAAAAATCTGCAAACAGACAATAGCATTTTGTCATACCTCTCCTCAAATGGATCATCAAGCAGTGATTCTCTTCGTCAGTTGGACATCTGTCTGGTCATCTTCAACAAAGGGCAATGAAAGGGAATGGCTGAGACACAGGGGACTCTAAGCAAATCTGAACCATTTAAGAACAATCTCTAAGGGACAGAATCAACCATTAACAATTAATCTTTAACGTCAAAGTTCGAAAATAAAGTCATCAGGAACTGCTCAGCTCCTAAATCGGAACCTCTAAGGGGTAAAACAGACTAGAAAAGCCTTCTTTCTCCTCTGTGCAATTGGGCTAAGTTAAAATCTCCTAAAGAACTTCCCATGTTGCAACTGGTCAGAAAATCGTATGTTTTCAGTCAATCCAATAAGAATTAAACCTTAAATCTAAGATATAACATAACTGTCTTTCACACGTTGGTGATTGGCTCCTCTTCTATTCCCATCATCCAGCAAGTCAGGTAACATTCTTGTAACAATCCGTGCTCCAGTCAGTGCATCCATTGTTGGTTCCTGGGAACATCACTGTCTCACGCATCAAACTTTACAAAGTAGCGACTTCTACTACAAGACGTTCTAGTAAGCAGTTCTCATGAGAAAGTTAAAGACATCTGCTAAACGTTTGGTCAACACAGTGTGAACAATAAATGCATTAATTTTCGCTGGACATGCATTCCCTTATTTTATTCAGACATTGCAATTTAACATGAGTCGGTGCAAAGTAGGCCCAAACCTTGCTAACTTAATGTCTACGCTTAATAAGCAAATACATAACATCAAATCATAAATATAACATTCTGCTATAATTTCTCTACACATACACTTTGAATAATGCTTAATATGCATTCTCTAAAAGCATTACATATTTTATGATGGCCACTCAACTGGGCACATTTTCCGAGCAGCATATTATTTTCTCTACTAGTCTAATTCTATGCAAATTCATAACTCATAATATATAAAATTCATTAGTAATATATATTAAGCATTCACAAAAACTAAATATGTCATCACACTTTCATCAGTCCATGCAAATTTATGGTTCACCTAAAATTTGCTTTCCCTATAAATTTCATTTCTTTTATCCGTTTTCAAATTTTCCCTAAGGAACTATTCCATTTTAATTTCTCCCCTCCTCCGATCATTTTTCAATTTCTACATGTTATTCACATGATACAATTTATAAATTCCCCTTATTCCCATTTTACAAATCACAATAATCAAAATTACTTGTATTATTTTCAAAATTATCACTTTCCCTATGTTATAATGCCAATTTCCTACAGAGGCACAGCCTTTGCCAACCTTTTCCCAAACTCCAGGTTCTTTCAGTTCATTCAAATCAGTGCTTCCATCAGTTAGGTTGTTAATTAAGCCTCTAATCTCTTTACTATTATTAGGTATAAATGTGCAACAATATTGCCAGTTCAGCATTTTACAAACTCCGCCCTCCTTTGCTAAAAGGATGTCTACCGTAAGGCGGTTCTGAAAAATCATAGATCTTACTGCAACCATTTCTGTATCCATTAGGATCATGGCCCCTGTCACCATATCATCCACAATAGTATACAACTTTCGAATTTTCACCGAATTTAGAATAACTCCCACTGAAGGCATCATTGCTCCAAATATATCTCCCACTAGGCCAGAATAAGAGTCTTGCTTTTGTCTATCATGATGTAATTCAGTCAATTTAGGTACTTTGTTCCGGTTCTCAAGTTAAAATATCTTTGGGAAACTACCCCAAAGTAACATGTGCCATACCATCCTCTTGGAAGACAGTAATTCACATTTTGTCCACATGCGTAATAAACTACTGGAATTGCTGGGTCTCATTCATTTAACATGAAAGTCCATTTACTCTGAAACAAAAACACGTCTACATTCACTTGTTACCACAAACAACGTGTCAATTCTAGATATAGGCCTATATACACAAAGTTTCACTATGTGTTGTGCATCTAAAGCTAATTTCCCTTGCATCTGTATTTCACTAAATGCATGATCATTCCTAAATATTCTTTTTTCTAAGCCCTTATCTAACTTCTCCTTTAATGCCTTTCTCCTGTCATCTGCTAATCTAAGAAGCACTTTTCTAAAGGTGTCAGCAAGCATGTGAGGTTGTTCATGTGCACGTAAGCTGTGCCAAATGTCAATGTAGGTTAAAAGAATCCTCTCACTAACTCTATATTATTTTCTGTAGCTACTCTACTCAAGCACTTAATTATAGGAACAAACGAAAACACCACATCATGGTTTGAATAGAAATATTGAATGTATTCCCGGTTATAGAGTCTTGTTAGTAAAAGACTACAACTTATTTCAATAGTAAGTGGCAAACTACGGTAAGTAATTCCATCCTCCACTGATGAAGGAATCTGCATGCACACATAACATTCCCTCACATTCTTCGTCTCAACATAATCACGCAATAAGTGATAGATTCAAAAAGAGAGGGATGGGGAGGTATTTTGGTTCAGTGTATATCCTCCCAATGAAGCTATAGAAAAAATATAAATACACTGTTCCAATAAAAAGGAAGAAAACACATAGGGAAGTCCTAAATTTTAGGAGCAAATAACCTCACACATCCAAAGGGATGTCATGCTTCATCATCGGTACAGCTCCTCGTCAGACCGGCACTGCAATGTCTGACGGGCACCACCCCAAATGGGGAGGCTCTTTGCCGGTGATCTTTTACAATGATGGTGCCATGACCCCAGGATTGAGTAGGGGAAAAAAGAGAAAACAGGAGATCAAAGTAGAAAATGGTTAAAATTGGCTCTCAAAACCTCCAACGGGTAAATAATTTATTGAACCAGCTGGAAGGCAGGGACCAAGATAAAAAAAAGAAGTGTAGTCAAACGAGTGAAATAGAAATAATGATCAATCACTCTGTTGGAATATATGAATGGGAGGGAGGTTGGACAATTTACAAACCAACCCTTTTCATGGGTCAACATGTTTCGCATCCTAGTGGCCCATACGGGTCCATTGATGCTTTGTCAGGACCAAGTTGACTATCTATATCTCCTAATCAAAAGGGACAAATGTGTCTTCTTAATCAAGGTACCGGTGTTACAGGTAACTGAAAAGATATGAGACAAGCATCCAATCACTTACATTAGTCAGGAACATATGTTTCCTAACTAAAGTCCTGTAAATGAAATAAATCAATTAATTGTTGAACAGGATAAAGCAAAAACATTCAAAGAAAGAGTGCAACAAACGTGAACTCGTGTAACACAGTGTCCGTGTTGACAAGTGAGAAAGTGCATGAAGATATATGTAAATAGTACTTACCACCCCCATTAGGGGAATGCGCTCCATAGGACCACGTGGACCAATGGTCGGGCGCAGTTGTAAGTCTAAATAAGGAAGCACAACCACATCAACAAGAAAACATCGCAATCAATGATTATCATAGTCAAGTCAAGTCCTGTTAATCGAAGTATAGCAAGGTAATAGAAATGTCAACCAATTAGGTTCAAATATTCAGTATGCGTCTATAATAAGTATTCCATAAATTATCAGAATGCTATCGCATATTACATGGTTGTCCCAGGATCGGAATATTGAAAAGCCAAATTCTCATAAGTCAAAAAAAGGGGCTACTGATCAGAATAATAATGATATGGGCCCACCATGTGAATGTGTAGACCTCCCAAGAAAAACAACAACAAAAAGATAAAATGTCGTTGCCGGTGGTTGCACAATGACAGGAGGCATAATAGCCATAGATGAGAAACAGTGCCAAGTAACTAAAACCAGACAAGTCCAAAAACGCGTTATCAGGGGTGGCATTATAAGGACAATAACTGACTTAAAGATGTCGATGCCGTCATTATAAACGCGGTGGCTGTGTCAGAAAGTAACAAAAGAACGGCCAAATCCCATAATAGTGGGAGATTGGCCGGCATTTACTTCAAATGCTGCCGGGACCGACGAGGAAACCTACCCGGGTCCGTGCGTCGTGAATTCTGCACGGACGCCGGTGAATGGGGATAATAAATCCTCCAACCCGGAAGAGAAAAGGGGGGAGTGTCCGGTGAGCGTGTGGTCACGTAATGTCACGTGACACCCGCTTCACGGACAAAAAAGTAAAAATCAACAAAGGGATGTCGTGCTAACAAGCCCTAAGGGGGGCATAGAAATAGAAGAGGGGTATACACAACACATTCTCTTAAGAAAGCATCACATGGAGCCAAAGAGTGAATTATAACGCGATTCTTGTATCGAACTGCTCGAGCTGCTTAACCTGTATCTACATGTTTATACAGGAATAACTGGATATTACATGAAGGCTAAACTAAGCAAGGGGAGGCGATCACCAGAGTAAATACAGGGAACAAAAGTTCTGTAGGAGGCATCAATGTGAGGAGATTGTAAGGATACTAGTATCTATTGATGCCTAAACGAAAAAATTGATAAAGTTAACTGGTAAGGCTAGTCCATGGGATATCATCATTAAGTCCCTGGGTATGGGTGCGTAGCTTAAACACCCATCGTTGTTCTAACTTAAAGAGGGAATTAGCAGTCCTGTGTGGGTCAGTTTGGAGGACCACCCACCACATATCATCTGGGTTGTGTCCAATCTCTAGAAAGTGTAGGGACAATTTAGTAGTGGCACGGCCGCATCTAATGTTGCTACGGTGTTCATTTATCCTGAGTTTCACTGCTCTAGTGGTCATTCCTATATACTGTAGACCACATGGGCATGTAATCATGTACACACAATTCTTGGTATTGCAATTGGTATGTTTAACCAATTGCCAGATCCCAATGAGTTCAAAGGTAATGGATTTTAGCTGCTTAGTGAAAGTACAAACATTACAATGACCACAAGGGAAATGACCAGTCACAGGAGGAATGCCCCAAAGAGATTGTTGACGGGGTCGATCAAAGGTGGAACGGGGTCTGGTGTGAACCAATAAGTCCTTGATATTGGTGGTACGTTTGAAGGCGAACAAAGGTTTGGAGATCTGTTTACCTCCACTGCATAGGATAGCCCATCTCTTGTTAACTATTTTTTTAACAGAATTAGAGAGGGGGGTAAAGGTGGATACACAGGTAAGTTTGGTGTCTGTGGTGTGTGGGGTATTTGATAACAGGATGTCTCTGCTGCAAGATTTCGCCCGCTTGTATGCGGCCTTTACCACAGTGTATGGGTAGTGACGTTTGTCAAGTTTATCAGTTAGTTCGTCGGCTTGGGACTTGAACATATGTATAGAACTGCAATTACGTTGGAGACGTAAAAACTGGCTGAAAGGTAGATTGTTTCTGAGTGCCTTCGGGTGATGGCTCTCATACAGTAGAAGACTATTACGGTCAGTGGTGTTTTGGTAAGTGTGTGTGTACAATTTCCCATTCTCTATACAGATCATGAGGTCCAAAAAGGGGATCTGAGTCTCGGAAACAGAGGATGTAAATTTCAAAAAGGGGTTCAGAGAGTTGATCCATGTGATGAACAGTTGTGCATCTGCCGGGGTACCATGCCAGACGATAAAAATATCGTCAATATATCTCCGCCACAGTTTAATGTTGGTTTGGAAAGGGTTTGTGTCAGGTAGAATGAACCGTGTTTCAAAGTCAAACATGTAGAGATAGGCTAGACTAGGGGCAAAAGTACTGCCCATCGATGTACCGCGAGTCTGGTGAAATAGAAGATCCTCAAATTGGAAGAAGTTCTCTTTCAGAGCAAGGGAAGCACAGTGCATAATGAAATGCACTGGAGAGGTGAGTGGTTGGTCCACCTCCAAAAGGGCAGTCTCTACTACTTGTAGAGTAGCTTCTTGAGGGATGTTTGTATAGAGAGCTTCAACATCCAGAGTAATTAGAGCATGTACTTGAACAGTTGAATTAATATTCTCTATTAAGTTCAGAACGTCCTTGGTATCTTTCAGATAGGTGTTGGATGATTGGACAATACGTTGTAAGAATTGGTCACAAAAGATGGACAGAGGTTCAAGGATGGAGCCTATGCCAGAGACTATTGGACGGCCTGGGGGAGGTATTTTGCCCTTGTGAATTTTGGGGAGGCAGTAGAAGTAGGGGGTGCGTGGGTTCTGAGTGTCCAGGAATTCTGCCTCTTTTTGCGAGATTCACAAATTTGCTGCAGCCTCCTCTATCATACCGCGTATTTCTGATTGAAGTCTCTCAGTGGGATCAGTGTTGATCTGAGTATAATAGGTGGAGTCCTCCAGTAAACGGAGGCATTCACGCCTATAATCAGTTGAGTTCAAAATCACAGTGGCTCCACCTTTGTCTGCAGGTTTGATGACAATGCTTGTGTTGGACGACAACGTCTTCAAGGCGTTCCTTTCAACAGTAGAGATATTAGAGAAGCTCCGTTTGGGTTGTAAAGATGCTAAGTCACTTAGAACTGCTTGTTCGAAATCTAGTAGCTCACGCAGCATTGAGGAGGTAGGAGTCCTTTATTCAAGACTGTTAGTTCAATGGGTGAAAGTGGTCTCGATGAAAGATTGACCACTAGATCCGATTCGGTGGGTTCTTCCCCTGGCTGCGTGTTATCATCTGCGGCCAGGCCATTGAACTAACAGTCCTGAATAAAGGACTTGGGTTTGTACCCACACCTCAAGAAGATTCTTTTCGCCTTCATTGTGAACTGTCCCACTTTTTCAGGAAAATCAGATTACAATTTTTCTTTCACGACAGACCTAATACTAATCAACTGACCGACACAGGTCTTAAAAAACCTTCCAAATGTATGCCTCCTACCTCCTCAATGCCGTGTGAGCTACTAGCTTTCGAACAAGCAGTTCTAAGTGACTTAGCATCTTTACAACCCAAACGGAGCTTCTCTAATATCTCTACTGTTGAAAGGAACGCCTTGAAGACGTTGTCGTCCGACACAAGCATTGTCATCAAACCTGCAGACAAAGGTGGAGCCACTGTGATTTTGAACTCAACTGATTATAGGCGTGAATGCCTCCGTTTACTGGAGGACTCCACCTATTATACTCAGATCAACACTGATCCCACTGAGAGACTTCAATCAGAAATACACGGTATGATAGAGGAGGCTGCAGCAAATTTGTGGATCTCGCAAAAAGAGGCAGAATTCCTGGACACTCAGAACCCACGCACCCCCTACTTCTACTGCCTCCCCAAAATTCACAAGAGCAAAATACCTCCCCCAGGCCGTCCAATAGTCTCTGGCATAGGCTCCATCCTTGAACCTCTGTCCATCTTTTGTGACCAATTCTTACAACCTATTGTCCAATCATCCAACACCTATCTGAAAGATACCAAGGACGTTCTGAACTTAATAGAGAATATTAATTCAACTGTTCAAGTACATGCTCTAATTACTCTGGATGTTGAAGCTCTCTATACAAACATCCCTCAAGAAGCTACTCTACAAGTAGTAGAGACTGCCCTTTTGGCGGTGGACCAACCACTCACCTCTCCAGTGCATTTCATTATGCACTGTGCTTCCCTTGCTCTGAAAGAGAACTTCTTCCAATTTGAGGATCTTCTATTTCACCAGACTCGTGGTACATCGATGGGCAGTACTTTCGCCCCTAGTCTAGCCTGTCTCTACATGTTTGACTTTGAAACACAGTTCATTCTACCTGACACAAACCCTTTCCAAACCAACATTAAACTGTGGCGGAGATATATTGACGATATTTTTATCATCTGGCATGGTACCCCGGCAGATGCACAACTGTTCATCACATGGATCAACTCTCTGAACCCCTTTTTGAAATTTACATCCTCTGTTTCCGAGACTCAGATCCCCTTTTTGGACCTCATGATCTGTATAGATAATGGTAAATTGTACACACACACTTACCAAAAAACCACTGACCGTAATAGTCTTCTACTGTATGAGAGCCATCACCCGAAGGCACTCAGAAACAATCTACCTTACGACCAGTTTTTACGTCTCCGACGTAATTGCAGTTCTATACATATGTTCAAGTCCCAAGCCGACGAACTAACTGATAAACTTGACAAACATCACTATCCATACACTGTGGTAAAGGCTGCATACAAGCGGGCGAAATCTTGCAGCAGAGACATCCTGTTATCAAATACCCCACACACCACAGACACCAAACTTACCTGTGTATCCACCTTTACCCCCCTCTCTAATTCTGTTAAAAAAATAGTTAACAAGAGATGGGCTATCCTATGCAGTGGAGGTAAACAGATCTCCAAACCTTTGTTCGCCTTCAAACGTACCACCAATATCAAGGACTTATTGGTTCACACCAGACCCCGTTCCACCTTTGATCAACCCCGTCAACAATCTCTTTGGGGCATTCCTCCTGTGACTGGTCATTTCCCTTGTGGTCATTGTAATGTTTGTACTTTCACTAAGCAGCTAAAATCCATTACCTTTGAACTCATTGGGATCTGGCAATTGGTTAAACATACCAATTGCAATATCAAGAATTGTGTGTACATGATTACATGCCCATGTGGGCTACAGTATATAGGAATGACCACTAGAGCAGTGAAACTCAGGATAAATGAACACCGTAGCAACATTAGATGCGGCCGTGCCACTACTAAATTGTCCCTACACTTTCTAGAGATTGGACACAACCCAGATGATATGTGGTGGGTGGTCCTCCAAACTGACTCACACAGGACTGCTAATTCCCTCTTTAAGTTAGAACAACGATGGGTGTTTAAGCTACGCACCCATACCCAGGGACTTCATGATGACATCCCATGGACTAGCCTTACCAGTTAACTTTATCAATTTTTTCGTTTAGGCATCAATAGATACTAGTATCCTTACAATCTCCTCACATTGATGCCTCCTATAGAACTTTTGTTCCCTGTATTTACTCTGGTGATCGCCTCCCCTCGCTTAGTTTAGCTTTCATGTAATATCCAGTTATTCCTGTATAAACATGTAGATACAGGTTAAGCAGCTCGAGCAGTTCGATACAAGAATCGCGTTATAATTCACTCTTTGGCTCCATTGATGCTTTCTTAAGAGAATGTGTTGTGTATACCCCTCTTCTATTTCTATGCCCCCCTTAGGGCTTGTTAGCACGACATCCCTTCGTTGATTTTTACTTTTTTCTCCGTGAAGCGTGTGTCACGTGACATTACGTGACCACACGCTCACCGGACACTCCCCCCTTTTCCCTTCCGGGTTGGAGGATTTATTATCCCCATTCACCGGCGTCCGTGCAGAATTCAGGACGCACGGACCCGGGTAGGTTTCCTCGTCGGTCCCGGCAGCATTTGAAGTAAGTGCCGGCCAATCTCCCGCTATTATGGGATTTGGCCGTTCTTTTGTTACTTTCTGACACAGCCACCGCGTTTATAATGACGGCATCGACATCTTTAAGTCAGTTATTGTCCTTATAATGCCACCCCTGATAACGCGTTTTTGGACTTGTCTGGTTTTAGTTACTTGGCACTGTTTCTCATCTATGGCTATTATGCCTCCTGTCATTGTGCAACCACCGGCAACGACATTTTATCTTTTTGTTGTTGTTTTTCTTGGGAGGTCTACACATTCACATGGTGGGCCCATATCATTATTATTCTGATCAGTAGCCCCTTTTTTTGACTTATGAGAATTTGGCTTTTCAATATTCCGATCCTGGGACAACCATGTAATATGCGATAGCATTCTGATAATTTATGGAATACTTATTATAGACGCATACTGAATATTTGAACCTAATTGGTTGACATTTCTATTACCTTGCTATATTTCGATTAACAAGACTTGACTTGACTATGATAATCATTGATTTCGATGTTTTCTTGTTGATGTGGTTGTGCTTCCTTATTTAGACTTACAACTGCGCCCAACCATTGGTCCACGTGGTCCTATGGAGCGCATTCCCCTAATGGGGGTGGTAAGTACCATTTACATATATCTTCATGCACTTTCTCACTTGTCAACACGGACACTGTGTTACACGAGTTCACGTTTGTTGCACTCTTTCTTTGAATGTTTTTGCTTTATCCTGTTCAACAATTAATTGATTTATTTCATTTACAGGACTTTAGTTAGGAAACATATGTTCCTGACTAATGTAAGTGATTGGATGCTTGTTTCATATCTTTTCAGTTACCTGTAACACCGGTACCTTGATTAAGAAGACACATTTGTCCCTTTTGATTAGGAGATATAGATAGTCAACTTGGTCCTGACGAAGCATCAATGGACCCGTATGGGCCACTAGGATGCGAAACATGTTGACCCATGAAAAGGGTTGGTTTGTGAATTGTCCAACCTCCCTCCCATTCATATATTCCAACAGAGTGATTGATCATTATTTCTATTTCACTCGTTTGACTACACTTCTTTTTTTAATCTTGGTCCCTGCCTTCCAGCTGGTTCAATAAATTATTTACCTGTTGGAGGTTTTGAGAGCCAATTTTAACCATTTTCTACTTTGATCTCCTGTTTTCTCTTTTTTCCCCTACTCAATCCTGGGGTCATGGCACCATCATTGTAAAAGATCTCCGGCAAAGAGCCCCCCCATTTGGGGTGGTGCCCGTCAGACATTGCAGTGCCGGTCTGACGAGGAGCTGTACCGATGATGAAGCATGACATCCCTTTGGATGTGTGAGGTTATTTGCTCCTAAAATTTAGGACTTCCCTTTGTGTTTTCTTCCTTTTTATTGGAACAGTGTATTTATATTTTTTCAATAAGTGATAGACCACATTAGAAGAAAGATATCCTTGGTTGCTGTCGACGTGCAAATATTTCTCATCTAACCTAAACTTATATAGTTCTGTAAGTGTAGTAGTTGTCTCTAAAGCAGAGGTATGGTTGGCCACAATCTTGTCAAGAAAGGACATACTCCCAATCAGTACCAAACATCCTATTCGCACACAATGACCAAACCAATACCGATGTATTTACAGCACCTATTGCTCTTAACCAGCTCATTGTGGTTACTTATGATCTGTAAAGAGTCCGAAAGTAGAAGGAAAAATTATAGCTATGCAGCAAAAGGCAAAAACAAAAATCTTCAATCTTCTTTAGCAGTTGTTTACAGCTTTCAGTCTTTCTTCAAGGACTCTTTTGTCAAAAATAGGTAGCTTGTCAAAATCAGTTATTTTCAAAAGTCTCATCCGGTTACTTTCAATTGTCTCTTTTCTTTTCTCAGTTTACAACATTTACAACAGTTCAGTTCATTGATCTTCACATGCCAAAATATTGACCTGGAATTTTTCGATCAAAACAAAAAGACAAAAATTCACTCTGCAAATCACTTGTTGTTGCATATGCCCATTCAGGACCTGCATACCTTCGATTTGCAATTCTCTTTTTTTTCAATCTTCAACCTCCACTTAATTCTCCATTACTTAAATCTTCTTCTTTTCTTGTTGCATTTACTTCTTCCTCTATTGTTGTTATGATAATTGCTTCTTTCCCTTTTGCTTGTGAGTTTGGACACTTATCTCCTTTCAGTGGTCCTCTTGTCAATGTTCTTTTCAGTGTTGGACTTGTGACTTCTCTATGTTCTGCAGGATTTTCTCTTGATGTACCTGCTACTGGTTAAGGAGGAGTCAGATCGTTTTGGCCTTGATCCACCTCAACTCCTTCCTGCTCGGGGTCTGTCATTTGCTCTGTTTGTCTTTCAAGACCATCTGCTTCTGGGAGAGCTCTCCATTGGCTAGACTCTCCTGCTACCTCAGTTGAGTTTGGTCCACTGTCACCCTCCTGTATTTCTTCCACTTCGTCTCTCACAGGAGTGCTTGGACCGCTTTTGGTTTGCTCAGATTTAGTCTCTGACTCTCCTGCTCCCCTCTCCAATTCTGGAGTTCGTCTGGAAGTTGTTGGTACTCCTGACAACCCTTCTTCTTTGTCCAAAGGACATGGTACTTTCTGAGTACGGCTGGCATGGATCCAGTTCAGAACTCCAGCGCACTTCACAGCTGCAGTAATATCCAGTACTACTTGGTATGGGCCTTTCCACCTAGGCTCCAAAGAAGTCTTCCTCACATGTTTTCTTATCACAACCCAGTCTCCCACTCTCAGGTTGTGGCTTTGATCTTGTGATGACTGCAGTGTGGTGGCTTGCACCTGATGTGAGAAAGAGTGAACCACATCAGCTAGAACTTTGCAGTAGTCCAACACCATATCATCTGTTATGTTGACAAGAACATTCACAGGAACTGCTGTCAATCTCATTGCTTTGCCCATGAGTATTTTATGTGGTGATAGTACAGTTTTTCTGTCGGCTGTGTTTCTCATACTCATCAGAACTAATGCCAGTGCGTCAGGCCATTTCAGATTCGTAAAAACACACATTTTCGCCATTCTTGACTTCAAGGTACCATTCATCTGCTCTGCAAGTCCTGAGGCTTCAGAGCGGTAGCTACAATGCAACTTCTGCTCAATGTTTAAAGCTGAACATGGCAGTTTGATTACTTCATTGCTGAAGTGACTTCCCAAATCTGATTCTAAAGGTATCAGTTCCCTAAGCAATAACTTTGCTACCGTGAGGCTGTCATTTCTTCGTGTAGGGACTTTGACCAGTGACTAAAGATAGAAACAATCACCAGCACATATCTCAATCCTTCACACATAGGCATCTCAATGAAATCCATCAGCATTTTGATAAATGGACCTCCCGCTCTTCCAATATGGCTCATATTGACCACAGTCCCTTTACCCATGTTCATCTGCTAACAGATGATGCAACAAAGGCAAATTGCTCCTGCAACCTGTCTAAATTTTGGATTAAACCAGAACTGCTTAAATGTACGAACCATGGCATCCCTTCCAACATATACTTGACCATAATATCTATTTGAGTCAACAAACTGTTTGCTACGGCCACTTGTCCCTCCCTGGACACCCATACATTATCTTCATGCTGAACACATTTTAATTTTAAACAGTTTTTCTGTTCTTCCCTGTCAACACTTTCCTGAAGAGCTTTTAGTTCTTCTAATGTGTCAATTACATGCAAAACATAACTGGTACAATTTTCTTCCTCAGGTAACAATTCCCATTTGTCTTTGAACAATATACAGTTCATTGCGCAAAACCTTGCGACTTAATCTGCATATCCATTTCCTATTGACACAAAATCTTGTGATTTCAGAAGTGCACTGCATTTCACCACAGCAATCTTTTCATGTAGTTGTATAGCTTGTAACAAGTCATGGATTCTTTCACCATTTCTAACCGGAGAACCAGAAGAGGTCAGGAAACCTTTCTGTGACCACAGCTGAACAAAGGCATGGACTATTCCAAATCCATACTGGCTATTAGTATAAATGGTAACTTTAAGCCATGCAGAAACATGGCATGCTCAAGTAAGAGCCACTAATTCAGCCACCTACGCGGAATACACTCCTGGAAGCCATCAAGCTTCAGGTATACCAGAAATTCTGCACACAGCTTATCCTGCTCTCAATCGGGTATCTTTAATATTTAATATCAGGTCTTGGTTTTGTGCACAAATCAGTGACCTCCAGACAGTTATGTTCAACTTCTTAAAATTTGTCAACTTCAATATTCTCTTTTGGAAGCAAATTTGATGGGATAAGTACTGTATATCTTTTCAGCGTTACATCAGGGGAACCCAGGATGATGGTTTCATAGCGAGTCAACCTGGCGTTCGTCAGGTACTGAGTCTTGGTTTGGGTAAGCAATACTTCTATGGAGTGAGGGACCATAACAGTTAAAGGGTGTCCCATCACAACGCTCTCACTCTGAGTGAGGCTCAATCCAACCGTGGCAACAGTATGTAGACAGCTTTGTAAAGCTGCCATGACTGGGTCCAACGTAGCTGAAAAATATGCTACTGGACAATTTACACCACCAAGGACTTGTGTCAGAACAGACAAAGAACATGCATCATGCTCATGACAAAACAACATGAAGGGTTTTGTGTAGTTAGGCATTCCCAAAGCCGGGGCTTTGCACAAACTCTCTCTTAAATCAGTAAAGCTTTCACACAAGTTTGGTCTAATATTAAGGGATCAGTAATTCCTTTTTTGAGTCAACTTCTGTAATGGCTTTGAAATTATTTAAAAGTTGGGAATCCATTGGTGACAATAGCTCACCATTCCCTAAAATATTCGGACATTTCTCGTGTATCTGGGGGGTTAATCTGCAATATGGCTGTAACTCTCTCTCTCTGGAAATCATTCTAGCTGCCTTCTCTATTTGATGTCCCAAGTATTTCACTTCTTTCTGCCAGTACTGTAGCTTGGCTGCGGACACTTTGGTGGTCATTATGAACATGGCGGTAAACACCGCACCATCGGCGGTGACCGTAACTACAGCCAACAGACTGGCAGTCCGGTCCGCCAAATAATGAAGCACATGAGAAACAAGCAGCTGGCCATCCACCCACTGCCATTTTGGTAGTCTTGCCGATGATGGGGGAGGTCACCCTCAGCCTGGGGGAAAGGCCCTACCGCCCACCAAATTATTAAACACTGCACTGCCATCAGTTCCGGGGCGGGAACTACCGCCAGGCAAAGTGTGGCGGAAACAACCCATACAACCAGAGGCTCACAGAACATGCCGATGCAAACATGGAGCGTGAGTTGCAAATAATCCCAGTGCTTCTCCTTGCCATATTTCTCCAGGACCATAACCGACGACGAAGACAACAACGGTAAGTACCGCAGCCTAGTACACATGGGAAGAAAGGGCACAGTTACAAAACCGCAACGCACTCCCAACCACTCCCACCATCCCATGCCAGACATACCATAACAAGATGTACTTACCAGACACAAGCCAACAAATACCTGCATCAATGCACACACCTGTGCATACCACACCCCCACAGTGAAACGCTGCACAATGGCTCAATGTAGCACCAACAGCTCTGCTGGGCACTCAAATTTAACAATAAGAAATATGTCCAAACAAGGCCATAGGCCAGTCGATAAACAAGACCTGTAAGGACAAACATAGGCTACACTTGACTCCTACGACGCAAAGGTAACTCCAACGAGAAGGGGGATCAATGGAGCAGCCAGGCACCTCAGGGAACAGGGTGTGCAGGGTGGTGAGTCAGGTCTTGAAAGGTGGATCTTGGGCTTAGGTTTAGGGGTAGAGATGGAGAGGGTTTGGGCTTGCCCTTGGAAGGAGGGGGAGTGGGCCTGGACTGGAGGGTGGCAGAGGGACCTGGGGCAACACAGGGCTTCTTCCTTCCAGGAGAAGGGGCACAAGAATGGCAAGGGTGGACCCCCACCTCCTCCCCCACAACTAGCAACATGGGAGGAGCAAGTCTTGGCAATCATGCATCCTGAGGGCCTGGCTGGAGCAGGAGGAGGAATGGACTCTGGTAAGTCAAAGCTCTACTACTACTACCCTCCTACCTGCATGCCATCACATAACCCCACCCTCACCCTCACTCCCATCACTCCACCACTTCCTACACACCCCACCATCACATCTCACTCATCCCAATGCCAAGCCCTGTATGCCATACCAATGCATGGACACCACTCACAGACCTGCATAGACACCTATCACTAAAGCATGTACACTAGAGAGAATCTGCTAACCTACCATATACCAACTTACATAAGTGAAACCTGACTGGACAAATCCAACCAAAGAGGGCAAGCCACAGATGCACAATATATCAGACACAGAAACAATAACACAGCATTTACATCCCCACAGGTACCCCAGCCAATGTCAGCGGAGAGGAGGTACCTGCAATATCCAGTCCCCCCACAGAAGAGGCCTACAGTGATGACTCTGGTCTTCTGGATCTGGATGACCAACCTGGTCCGTCAGGGACCTCTGGACAGCCAGTTACCCAGGCCCAGTCACACACCACCATAGAGCCTCCCCCATCAGGAACACCACCACAGCACCCACCCAGCTTACCCACACCTCTGTCCCCAGGACATCAATCAGCAGTGTGTCCACTGCTACAGGGATCCCATGCCGTCCCTCATACCCAAGAAAATCAGGGACCTGGGGTCAGTGGCAGTAGGCACACGGTTCATAGGACAGAGGCACAGGCCTACAGGGAAACTGAGAGGAGTGCTGTGCACCAGGGGTAGGACAGGCCCAGGGAACTGGCTCTCCAGGAGGCACTTGCAGAGATCCTGGGAGCATATCAATGTTCCCAGGACACGATGGGCTAGATCCTGGACAATGTGCAGGAGAACAGGCAGCTGCAGAAGGGACAGTACCAGGGGATCAGGGTGGACTTGCAGGCCATTAACAACACCCTGGTCTCCATTGCAGGGGTGCTGGCCGACATGGCCAACATTATGATGGAGGCAGTGTCACACCAGCGGGCCCCTGCCCCTAGCCATATATCTGAACAGACTTCCACCTCTGCTGCCGCTAGTGGCCAGGAGGCCCTGCCAGAGGACCAACAGGCCACCAGTCCCCCTCCCCCTGCAGAGGGTGAGCCAACCAGCAAACATTCCCTGCGATCCAGACAGAAGCCAGAGAAACTTGCCAAGATCCCTGCTAGGAAATAAGACTCTCCAGATTGTCACCCTTGTGTCCCACTCTGTCACCCTGTCTACCTTGAACTGCCATTGCTCCCTTTCCTATGTCCCCTTGGACAATGCACCTGTGCTACAAATAGACTGGAACTATACACTGGACTTTCCTCCATCATCACCCCATCCCATTGCACTTGCCCCTCCAAATTTTAGCACTTCAATAAACATGCTTGGAAAAAAAAGAATTTTGGAGTATGTCAAATGTTTAAAGTATGTATTCATTTCAACAGGTACAGACAGTGCAATTCAACTGTGTAGAAAATGAGCATAGGTGTATGACCTGTAGCTGGCTGCAGTGATCACACCAGGAGCATATGTGAGATCACCAACATCTGTAAAATGTTGCCAAAGGGTACAGTAAGTGGGCATAGAATTGGGAAATAACAGTGTGCCAGTGCCAAAGAAATTTCAAAAAATGTAATTTAAATGTGAAGTAACACTGATGTGTGTCATTGGAAGTACTGTCTGATGATTGATGTTCTGCTGTCCTCATCCTCATCCTCTGCCTCCTCATCCTCACTGTCCACAAGGTCCACTGCTGCCACAAAGGCATCTCCAGCCTCCTCCTCCTGCAGAAAAGGCACATGGCGTCTCAGGACAAGGTTGTGCAACATGCAGCATGCCACTATAATCTGGCAGACCTTCTTGGGTGAGTAGCACAGGGATCCCCCTGTTATATGGAGGCCCCCGAACCTGGCCTTCAAGAGGCCAAAGGTCCTTTCTATTATCCTTTTGGTTCGCCCATGGGCCCCTGGAGGGCATTCACACTGGATTGGCGGCCCAACAGAGATTGATCCAGGCTCTGGCATCCTCTCTGATGGCAGCCATTGTCCCTGTATCTACCCTCCAACCTCCACTACCCAGTCCCATTCTCCTCAACCCCAACCCATCCCAAGCAGACAAGCATGCACACAAGACAAAACCCAAGAGTGGTTCAGGCAAACACATGCACCACACTTCATCCCGCAGGCACTCACACAAACACCATCCAGATGCAGACATACTAACATCCACTATTTCAACCATCTCCCCCTCCTCCTCCTCCTCCTCCCACCCAGTTCCGGCCACACTCACACCTGCATGCACTACATCATCATCCACTACCAGCATCACCACCACACCAAGCAGAACACACACCTCACTGGCAGGCACCTCCACAACAGGCATGCACATGTCCCCTGTGTCTTCTCCCACTGTGTCTGTCCTCCCCCTCCTAAGGTACACAACGCAAGAACTTAGACACCCAACAGCCATCCACCTCACAACAGCATCCAGCCCATGCACCTCCACCCAAAATCAGCAGACAGATTCTCAAACCTTCTCCCTCTTACCATGCCCACCTACCCCAGACTCTCCAGGATCAAGAGCACAGGGCATGATGCCCCCTGCAGAACCAGTGTGGGAGACACCCACTCGTGAGAATGTGGCCTTGCACTCCCCAGAACCAAGCACAGGGCCTGTTGCCTAATCCAGTACCAGTGGGGAATTCACCCACTTGAGAGACTGTGGCCTTGCACTCCCCTGGACCAAGCACACGGCACGATGCCCCCTCCAGAACCAGTGGCCTTGCACTCCCCAGGACCAAGCACAAGGCATGTTGCCCTCTCCAGAGCAAGTGGGCGAGGCACCCATTCGAGAGACTGTGGCCTTGCACTCCTCAGGACCAGGCACAGGGCATGTTTCCCCCCTCCAAAGCAAGAAGGCAAGTCACCCAATCGAGAGACTGTGGCCTTGCACTCCCAAGGACAAAGCACAGGGCATGTTGCCCTCTCCAGAACCAGTGGTGTTGTTCTATCTCCCGGCTAAGATGCCCACCCATTCCTCATCCCCCTGAAGTACCTGCCTATTTACCAACAGATGCCCCGGCAGTGTTCTCTCCGTGTGTGCCATGTTTGGCCTTGGACTTTGGCCTGTGGCCATGTGGACTTCGTTGATTGTGGACTGGGCTGTGTCCCTTTTTGTGTACATATCTATATATCTCTTGTCTTGCCTCACTTATTTATCTTGATGTGTTGATCTCATTACATTCACTTTTTCAAAATCGTTTTGTCCTTGCATTATTCATCTGAGGTATGGGGTACAAATGTTTTTGTGATGCAGCTGATTGTGTGCATGGTGTTGGGGTGATGTTGTGTGTTTGTGTCACTCTCTTTTTTCTCCCCCCTCCCTTGTGTGCTAGGCAGCTGTACTCACCATTTTCGTCTTCGCCGGCGTTGATGTTCGTGGTGGAGCAGCACGTAGAAAATCATGGGGAAGACATGCAGCTTGGGCTCCATGGCGGCATGGTTGTTCCCTGTGTCTCCAATGGTGAGTCCTTTCACTTCTGTGCAGTGTTTCCACCAGGCTTTTGATGTCTTTGGTACCGCCCTGGAAAAGATGGCGGTTAAGTATGTCATTATATGGGGGGGCGGAACATTGACTTCCGCCTGGCTGTAGGTGGCCACCGCCGTGGTGACTGTTGTTTCTGCCCTGGCGGTCGGTGTGGTACATTGGCTGTCTATCGGAGATAACCCTGCCATAGTCATAATTTGGCGGTAATTACTGCGGGCCTGTTGGCGGTATTACCACCACTTCAACACCAATCGCCAGGGTTGTAATGAGGGCCATTGTCTTTTCTCATTGTAACCTCAAATCTGGAAATTTTAACCTTTACCAACTTCTCTACCAAATTTGCAAATTATATTGATCTCTTAAGGAGACTACCCATCCAACAGGAGGCAAACCATCCAACTCTTTTGCCTATTTCTAAGGAAAAAAAGGACCTTATGATGGCCTCTGAAGGAGACTAACCATCCTACTCAGCTACCATTTCTGTTAGCGCGCTCAGTCCTTACTTGGTCATTTATTTTTAATTTATAAAGGGACGCATTAGAAGCTTCGATAGACCTTTTGACTACACTTAGAGTGATTCCACTATAGGTCCTTATTCAATGAAGTATGACATCATAATCAATAACATCAACAAATATATCTGCATTCAAAAATTGTCACACACCATGACCCATTTGGCCATGAATAACCACAACTTTAGTAAAAGTTAAAATGTTTATTTCCTACATAAGTTAGTCTTAAAACCAAATGGTATAAATACACAAATAACACCGGTTGACCAAATCTTCTAAAGAACCTCAATCTAGCTAAAACAGTGACTATTAGGCGTTCAAGGAATCACAGTACAATTAATACCAAGAATAACTATGCAATAGAAATGACATACATCTTTATTTCAGCAAATGAACACATCAGCTTTTTTAATAATAATTTGTTAGTATTTTCTGTGTCTCCCTAACTAACCTTCTGATTAGAATAGCATGTTTGGACTTCATGCAAAACAATTTTAGTCAAAAGTTAATGTGGAAAAACATCTAACTATGGCTCTAACAAAATAGTGGTTGGTACATAGAAACAACTAATAAAATCTACCACCAAGACAATAGCATTTTGTTATGCCTCTCCTCATATGGATCAGCATGCAGCGATTCTCTATGTCAGTTGGACATCTGCCTGGTCATCTTCAGCAAAGGGCAATAAAATGGAATGGCTCAGACACTTGGGGACTCTAAGCAAATCTGAACCATTTAAGAACAATCTCTAAGGGACAGCATCAACCATTAAGAATTAATCTTTAAAGTCAAAGTTAGAAAATAAAGTAATCAGGATTTGCTAAGCTCCTCAATCAGAACCTCTACGGGAAAAAAACAGAATACAGAAAGCCTCCCTTCTCATATGTGCAGTTGGGCTGATTTAAAATCTCCTCAGGAACTTCCGACATTGCAATTGGTCAGAAAATTGCATGTTTTCAGTCAATCCAATAAGAATTAAACCTTAAATCTAAGACATAACATAACTGTTGTTCACACGTCGATGATAGGCTCCTCTTCTCCTGTTCCCATCGCCCGGCTCGTCAGGTAACATTCTTGTAACAATCCGTGCTCCAGTCAGTGCAGTTCCTGGGAACATCACTGTCTCACGCATCAAACTTTACAAAGTAGCGACTTCTACTACAAGACATTCTAGTAAGCAGTTCTCATGAGAAAGTTAAAGACATCTGCTAAACGTTTGGTCAACACAGTGTGAACAATAAATGCGTTCATTTTCTCTGGACATACATTCCCACAATTTTATTCAGACTTTGCAATTTAACATGAGGCGGTGCAAAGTAGGCCCATACCTTGCTAACTTAAGGCCTATGCTTAATAAGCAAATACATAACATCAAATCATTAATATAACATACTACTATAATTTCTCTGCACAGACACTTTGAATAATGATTAATATGCATTCTCTAAAAGCATTACTTATTTCATGGTGGCCTCTCAAGTGGGCAAATTTTCCAAGTCACACATTATTTTCTCTATTAGTCTAATTATATGCAAATTCATAACTCATAATATATAACATTCATTAGTAGTATATTCAGCTTTAACATTAGCAAGAGAAATCATATAGAAACTTCAGAACAGGGGGCAAGCCAGCAAGCTGATGGAGTCAAATTAGGTTCTAGGTGAATGTAGAGCAGGGATACTCAAAGTACGGCCCGCGGGCCTCATGTGGCCCCTCTGACCTTTACATGCGGCCCCTGGGGCAACAGGAGCACTAGGCAGCTGTTTGCTCAACTCCGCACTGACAAAACTAATAAATACACACACAATCTTTTATTTCAAACTTAATTGGTGTTAAAGAAAGGAAGGGACTCCTGCACTTAACTTTGGAAACACCTTCATTTTTAAAGACATCTTGCAGCATAAGTGTAAAACTAAGACAGTCTCTTCAAAAAGAATTAAGTGTATTTAGTTAACATGCAGAACCTTTTTGCCTTAGTACAATTTATTTTATCAGTGCATTGAGATGTATTTATTTTAAAGTGATAGTTTTCAAACATAAATTTGGAAACATTAATTATTTCCCTTACCCTGAGAACACCACCAATAGTAAATTAAAGAGGCAAGTCACTTGGTATGTGCACTTTATGGGTGGCCTGGGTTTCTATCATACATAAACAACACTATAGTTCATTAAATCAAACATAGAAGCAGGTTATGTGCAGCGTACACCATGAATCATGTATTTCGAGGTCATCTTAAATGTGACAATGCAGAAAAAGGAGTGAAGTGAGACTAAACAATTGCCTAGGATCACACAATTTGGAAAAGTCGGTAAACTGGGATTAATTCCAGGTTTTCTGGTTTCACATTGTTTATTTCAGCCACTAGATGTATATCCTTTGTTTCCCCTACACCTACCTTGCCACCAATCCCCCTAGTCACCCCACCCAACCGCCACCACCCTGGCATCAGTGCGGCCCCCAGGTACGTCACAGACCAAACGTTTTGGCCCCTGGGAAAATGTTTGCGAGTACCCATGATGTAGAGAGACAAGTCCAGTCCTTCTTATTCCCAGGCTGGAAGCAAATCTCACTTCCACATTTCACACTGACGATATAATCAACTTATTTAAATTGTACCTGTCAAAAATCATAAACCATCTAGTAACTAAGTATGCAAAACACTATGCAAATCAAAACTTCTGGCTGCCTTCACCACATCTTTAAAAAATGTCGAAGATGTGCAAGCATCTGTTAAGGTTATGACAGGTGCCACAGACGATCTTGAATCCAGCAGCGCAGCATTTTAAAATGACCAAACTGATGTCAAAGCCAGTTCACTAGAACCGGATCCCAACAGTATATAGGTAAAAGGAGATTGTAAAAAACCTTTAAAAAATCTGGCAGCTCATGTTGTTAAGAGTAGCAAAACCAGTTTACTCCATTCATGTATCATTACTGATACATGAATTAAGCATTATCCTATTATCAGTTCATCAACAATAATATAGGACCCCATAAATCAGCTTGGGTTGAATTATTCAAGAATCCTTCTTGGGATTGATCCCAGGCGCACCTTTGTTACACAATTCATCTTGTCAGGCCCAGCTCTCCCCCAGCTCTGCTTACATAGAAATAGTGGGGAGAGGGCTGCAATGAAAGGCACTTATACCAAGTCCTGTACAAGTGCACTATGAAAATGTGGCTTACATTGATTTGGCTGCCTTCGCAGAGATGATAAGAAATATTGCAGACGGTTTAGCTTTTTGTAGCTAACAAACTGACTTCTTACCACCAGGTTAATCCCCAGTTAACAAATAATGTGGTTAGTTTTGTCACTACCCGATTCAATTCGACTTCAGTAGAGAACTATAAAACAGCTGTGTTAACATCCAAGTTTGAGCCCTTACAAGAGGCTCTTTAACCTCAGATTTTGATGGGTAACTGCAATCTACAGAAGCTTTATTTTCACATATACCAACCCAACCAACTTGGGTAATACTGGTAATGCAAACACACCGTGGATAAGGAAGAAAACTATGAACCCACTGAGATCGACCTAGGTCCAACAGATAAGTCCGAAGGTCGCAAATCTGCAGAATATCCTCAAATAATAAACTATTGTCAAGAGTTGCACTCTACAACTTTGGCAAATGTAATCAGCCTTTGATTCACATATAGCCAGAGCTATAAAAGCGTTTTCACTCAAACAACTCAAAATCACTTGAACAACGTAGAACTCCAAATCCATCATTTCAAACTTTTGTGGTAGGAGATCTCAGCTGGCACAAGGGGCAGTATATTCAGTTTAGTCTCAAAACGAAAATGTCCACATATCCCTAAGCCAAATTATGTAAGTAATGGATCTATTTCACCAACTTCCAAAAGAAGGCCTGATATTATAAGCCCTGAATTCAGTCATGATTATGTAAACTTTGCTATTTCCACAAATCAGTTTCCTTTAATTGATCAGATCCTTGTAACTCCATCTACAAATAATCACAACTCATTAGCCAACTCCTATACTACTAAGGATTCCTAACCTCTTGTTTATAGCTACATCGACCCATGATCAACCATTTACAATTTGCCCAGGGAACATCACTGGTTTGGAACGATCCCTTCGGACCTCACAGGACAGTCTACATGAAATTTTAGCATTTTATCACATACTCTGCTTCCAAAAAACTTGGAAAAGCTATGCATTTAATTTGCCTGATTTTACCACGCGTGACAGCTTAACAACAAAAACCATTTCAGGTCATCTGAGAGGTGGCCTTATCTGTTTAATCAGTAACACAGAATCTAATTCACCAAGATTAGACCCAAGTGATGCTATGTCCTGGCTGTCTACCGGAAGATTCATAAGAGAACAGAATTGTAATAATAAATATATACTTTCCCCCAATATTATTTAAAAAAAAATCTCAGTACTCATATAAATATCTGTTCCCTTCAAGTAGTTCCCATGCAACAGAAGACTCACCAGATATGTACCTCGAAATAGAATTCTCAGTTGTAAATAATCTCATCTTTTCTCAGATTGGGCATTCAACGGTAAGGAATATCATGTATGACCTACTCCATGATTTAAATTACAGAGCCTTAAATGGTAGATTTATAACAGACCAACAGATAAAATATACAGTTAGGTGTACAAATGCAACTAGTATACCTGATTAGACCTCCCTCCACTATTCCAAAGTTTATTTGTGTAAATTCCTTGAATTTCTATCCCAATATTAGATGGCTTAGAATACTCAGGTCATTACACTGGCCTTAAATTACCAGGAACCTAGGTTTTAACAGAACATTAGCAATGGTTCTCCAATGATTGTAAATAGTAAACAACTGAAATGGAACTCTGTCCTTTCTTCTACATGAACTAGAATTTGTTGCAAGTAGCACATTTTGTTCTTTTACTGATGAATACCCAAATGATTTAATCTTGAATGTGTAGCACTGTTAACATTTATGCTAAGGCATCTTTCAACTCAATCAACGTCTTGTAATTTGAGAAACCAGGCAGCCCGTGTGTACAGTTGTACTACTTGCTTAATATTGAACGTAAAACAGGAACATTGTAAATAATGAAGGGCACTCCTAACCCCCTTCTCCCTAGAGGGAAATAATCTGATGAAAACCTCAAGTCAGCAACAAAACTTACAATCAAAACTATAATCAGGAACTCACAGGAAGAAGAGACATTGAGAAAGCTAGTGACTGCCATAAAAACATGAGTAAAGGATAAGCACTTAACTCCAATCACTCAGACAGGCTTCAAACTGGACTCTTCACCAACCGATAATATTGCTGCATTGACCTCAATGAACACCTTGTCACCAAAAATGTTTACTTCACACAAGGCTGTATCTGACCTTCCAAAGTATTTGGATGGCTCTGAGGGTCTGCCTGCAAATCTTTGTAATTATAGTATCACCCACCTGGCATATGCTGACAATACTGTCCTGCTTTCATTACCTGTAAAAGACCTGACGTTCCAGCTGTCCAAGCTCAGTGTCTACAATCTAGAAAACAACTTGTTAATTTTGCAAAAACAAAAGTTGTGCCATTCAAGAAAAAAGTAAAACCAACAACTTGGGAAACGCCATTATGGAACAAGAAGACAGCTATGTAAACTTGGGTGTTAAAACCAAAGAAGCAATAATCAATTGAAACTACAAAGGGTCTGAGAAGGTTCTCAAAGCTCTAGGAAGGAAGAACAATAAGTCAATCTTAACGTATTCCGTTTCTACTATACACATCTACTATACACATCCTTAATATTCAGTCAGAAAATACTAATATGAGTGCGCCCAGGCTTATCTGTTTAGTTATAGAAACTTATAAGTAGACTCGTCCTCAAGGCCGATGAACCTTTTGACTCGTTTAAGATGATCATACCCTATGTAACACATAAAGGATTTCAAAACTAAACAATAAAATTCATTAGAAAGTGAGTAAAGAACTCACCATGACCCATTTGGCCATGAATAACCACACCATTTATTATCAGTTAAAATGTTTATTTCCTTAAATTAACAATGCTAAGGACACATGGATTAATCTCAAAACCAAATGGTACAAGTAAAGATACATCACAGGTTGACCAAACCTTCTAAAAAATCTCAACTTAAGCAAAGCAATAAAAGCAATAATTTCAATAGCGCAAACACTAATCAGTAGTAGCAATATTTCAGCAAGAGAAATAACATACATTTGTTCAGCAATAAAATTACATTAGATCATATGTGACAAGAAAATATCTCACTAACTTCAGATCAGCATTAGCATGTTGGGCTTCATGCAAAGGTTTCAGTAACACAAATTTAGAAAACATCTAGCTATGGCGTTATCAAAACAGCAACTGGTACCTGAACAACAAAAGACAAACAACAATGCACAAATCATTCATGTTACCTATCCCTAGGGAAATCAGCAAAACAGCTGCAGCTTCAGCTTCATCAGGGGGTCAGCAGCATCAGCATCAGAACAAGAACGGGAAATAGGGAAGGTTTGGAATTTGGACTATAAGATTACTAAACCTTCAGAGCATTAGTTCAGCACTGAACAAGCAAGGTAAACTCAGAAAATAATAAAGTACCAGAACTTCAGTAGACTATCTGGCTAGGCATGAAGGTTCAAAGTGAGAGATCACCATAAGTGACCGGAAAAGTATGAACAAAGAGATGGCAATGGCAACTTCTCAGCGCCTAAACATTAAATCAAAACTATTGCACACTTGCTATTTGTCAGAAACATCAGGCGAAGAATGAACATTCTCTTGCAAAAACATCAGATATTGGCAATGCATTAGGAAAGTTACCCTAAAGCATTCAGAGGACACCAATTGGCCTCTTCTCCTTTCACATAGTTCTAGACTATACTAAATGTATCTTCCTGCTCTTCCGTCTGCGATTAGTAGGGTCTCTTGTTTGACATATTCCAAATACGCTCCTAGACAGTGGTTACAGAAAAAACAGGATTTGCATCACATCCTCAGAAGACAAACATGAGTTAGAAACATAACTTTAGATAAATGTGCAATTCCATCAATGGAACCTGTTATACACCAGACATGAGAGCAGTCTAAAGTTACATTTGCTAGAACGTTGGCATACATTTTCGCTGTGGCCTTGCTCTGCTAGAGGCTCAGCAGTTACACATGAAAAACTCATATTATTCAGCTATTAATTTGACGGAGAAACGCTTTTAAAGAAACATGATTCTCAATACAGGATTAGCACATTATTCATAAAAGTGCATGTGCAGGCTTTGCATTAGATGGTGGCCAATAAAGAAGGCACATTATGGCGGTCATTACAACATTGGCAGTAAAAGGTGCTTACTGCCGTGCAGAAGACTGCCAACACACCGCCGCGGCCGCAGAATATTATGACCCACATCTCGGAATCCGCCAAAAGTCAGACACCCACACAAGTACACCACACCAAAGGTCAGTGATAAACTGGCGAAAACAAAACTGACACCGTCACACCAACAGAAATACGCCCACACTATCACGACACACGAATCCGCGCGGCGGTCTTTCAACCGCGGAATTCCATTGGTGGTACACACCGCCGCGCTCAAAATACACACACTCTTACAAAACACAGCCACATTGGACAATTCAAAATACACACACCTGATACACATAAAAACACCACTCCCACACACCCATTACAATATAAAACACACACCCACATCACCCACAAACCCCCACGACAAAAAATTCCGAAAGAAGGCCAGAGAGAGACACCACCAGCAAGAACAGCAGCATCCACAGGCACACAACACCATCACCCACACAACTTCCACGCACCTCACATAACACACCATTACATATCACCACACTTATCACCATGCACTTCACCCCACACATCACCTACACCACCCCATGGCACGGCAAAGACACCCCAGGTTCTCGGATGAGGAGCTCAGGGTCATGGTGGAGGAAATCGTCTGGGTAGAGCCACAGCTATTCGGAGCACTGGTGCAGCACACCTCCATAACTAGGAAGATGGAGCTATGGCGAAGAATAGTGGACAGGGTCAACGCAGTGGGACAACACCCAAGAAATCGGGAGGACATCAGGAAGAGGTGGAACGACCTACGTGGGAAGGTGCGTTCCGTGGTCTCAAGACACCACCTGGCGGTTCAGCGGACTGGCGGCGGACCCCCACCTCCTCCCCCACAACTAACAACATGGGAGGAGCAGGTCTTGGCGATTCTGCATCCTGAGGGCCTCGCAGGAGTCGGTGGAGGAATGGACTCTGGTTAGACAAAGCTTTACTATTACATCCCCCACCCTTCCTGCATGCTAACACATACCCCACCCTCACCCCCAGCACCCCAACTCCTCACATATGTCCCAACATCACAAACCACACATCCCAACACCAAGCCCTGCATGCAACAACAAAGCATGGACACCCATCACCAAAGCATGCCCACTGCACATACCTATACACCCCCCTAAACCATCATCACACAAGCTCCCACACAGGAATGCTAGCACTGGGTTACACTGTCACCCACCCATTGCACACCATTACACACACAGATTTAATAAACATCCTTTTATACCCCTGCAGGACCCCTACCCAACATCACCGGACAGGAGGGTCCACACATGTCCACACCACCAACAGAAGAGGCCCACAGTGATGACAGCACCTGTGTCCAACTGGATCTAGATGACCAGCCCGGACCATCGGGGACCTCTGAACAGTCAGTTCCCCTCACACAGGCACAGGCCACCACAGACCTTACCCCCTCTGGAAACACCAGCACAGCACCCACCCAGCGGGCCCATACCTCCGTCCCCATGACACGTCAATCAGCTGTGTGTCCACCACTACATGGAACCCAGGATAACCCACCACCCCAACAACAACAGGGTCCTGGGGGCAGTGGTAGTGGGTACACGGTCCAGGGGACGGAGGCACAGGAACACAGGGGAACTGGGAGGGCTGCTGTGCGACAGGGGGCGGACAGGCCAAGGGAACCCACTCTCCACAAGGCCCTCTCCTCCATCATGGGAGCCTACCACTACTCTCAGGAGACGATGGCAACTGTACTGGCCAAGTTTCAGGAGACCCAGCACATGCAGGAGGAACAGTATACGGGCTTCAGGGAAGAACTCAGAACCATCAGCTCCACCCTGGGCACCATCGTAGGGGTGCTGAAGGAACTACTCAACACCAGGAGGGACACTGTGGCACTACAAGGGGCCCCTGACACTAGCATGGACAATGAACTGCCCACCACCTCTGCTGGCGCTAGTGGACAGGACGCCGCATCACAGGACCACCACACCAGCACCCCACCCCCTGCAGAGGGAGAACCACCCCGCAAACGGTCCCTGAGATCCAGGAACAAGACAGAGAACAATGCCAAGACCCCGCCAAGAAATGAGACCACCCTGATTGTCATCCTACTGTCCCACTTTGTCACCCTGTCCATAATTAAACTGCCCCAGCTCCACTTCCTATGCCCATATGGGCAATGCACCTGTGAGACTAATAGACTGGACTCTGCCATGGACACTCCTCCACCATCACCCCTCACCATTTCACTATCCCCTCCAATTTTGAACATTAAAATAAACACACCTAAATCACAAAACGATCTGGACTCTGTCTGTGATTTCGAAATAGTGTATTAGCAATTACAGTGCTAAAATGTTTTTTAAATAGTAATGTCCACATACCTATGTCACACAGCTCTAGTCCATGAGGAATCTAAGCAGATGTCACACAGTGGGACCCACATCTGTGAAATCGTAAGGGAAAGTGACAACTCAGTGACCATACACTGGGTGAAAACGACAGACAGGAGAGAGGTAGTAGTGTCAAAGTACCTGTAGTAGGCAGGTTTGGATTTCTACATGTGTCTCACTGGAAATATTGCAGGATCACTGAGTCCCTGTTGTGCATGTCTTCTTCCTCTGCTTCCTCCTCATCACTGTCCACAGGCTCCACAGCTGCAACAACACCGCCATCTGGACCATCCTCCTGCAGAAAAGGCACCTGGCGTCGCAAAGCCGAGTTGTGAAGCACACAGCAGGCAACGGTGATCTGGCACACCTTCTTTGGTGAGTAAAATAGGGATCCACCTGTCATTTGGAGGCACCTGGCCTTCAGGAGGCCGAAGGTCCGCACTTATTCGCACTTGGATTCTAACAAAAAATAAACCTTCCCTTCACTCTTCTTTTTCTCCCTCAGTGAAGAAGGCGCTAATACCCTCTGTGGCACAAGACTGTAAAAACTTTTGTGAAAAAAGTTTGTATTTCATTTTATATTTGTACTATTGTTCTTTATCTTCTTTTGAATACTAAAAACATCATTCTACTTGTTTTTGTCATATGGTATGAGTTTATTATCATACATCCTTTTAACTCAGTACCCATTACCAAAACATTTTTTTCTGACTTCAACACGAGCGGTGACTTCATAAGAATTCGTACTGGAGAAAATCTGTTGTGACCAGTGCTTAATTTGTGCTTGTTGTTTCCGGTGCTGAGCACCGGCACTTATTTTTGCTGGCCGGGGCTTATTATTCTGCCTCATGCATTTGCTACGAGCAAAAGACACATATGGGAAAGACGGAGGAAGGGGAAAACGAAAAAGCGTCATATTGGGAGAAAGTAAAAAGCTGCAAGAGTGAGCTGAAGGGGTAGGGAGTGGCTTTATATGGATTGTTAGATGGCTTCGGGATTACGCTGCCCTAGTATTCCGTGTTCCCACATTTAATTGCAGCAGCCGCGCGTGTTTTAGAGGAGGGCTTTGGGCACCGCCACGTTTTTATTTGCACTGGTTGTGACCATGTGTTCACCTGAAACCATCCAGCACTAATGGGAAATTACAAGTTTGTTTAAAACAAGCGACTTGGGACTTGAGTTTTAACTCCACTCTCCACTCGGCTATCAACTCTTGCATAACTAACAAAGCACAGACTTATATTTTCTGGAATCTGCCACATGGGATCCGTCGGTTTTGGTTTCTGCCAAGGCACAGCATGCTCCCATTGAATCATCTTTTGACTACATGGTATGGCCCATAAGCAATGTGTAACCTGTGTAACAATGGTCTTCAGGATCTCAAGCATGTTTTATTTGTCAGTCTGGCACTCTCGCAGTACTGAAGGATTTGGTTGAGGCTGATCTGTAAACAGTTGTCCATTTATTCCACCT
The DNA here is from genome assembly GCF_031143425.1 of Pleurodeles waltl. Classification (NCBI taxonomy): domain Eukaryota; kingdom Metazoa; phylum Chordata; class Amphibia; order Caudata; family Salamandridae; genus Pleurodeles; species Pleurodeles waltl. The sequence continues at coordinate 1,129,099,173 of NC_090444.1, read as the reverse complement.
CTGCTTTACTAAAGTCACTTTATGTACTTACAAATGAAATATTTTATTATAAAATGTTTAATTGTTAAGGGTTTTTTAAAACTGTATTAATGGGATGTTTGTGGCATGTTTGCAATGGATGTAACAAACTCCCAAATGAAATACTGTGTAAAAATGTTTTCCTTTAAGCATGGACTAAAGATGCAATGTAGGGACATTACAATAATGCTCAGTGTTGATTGTTTGAATGGATAATGCATAAATACCCTGTAATGCCACTCCCTGGCTTTTAGTGGATTAAGAGGAAGGTTTTATGATGTTAACTTAGCACGTTCCAGTTACACTAAGTCACTTTATATGTCAAAGTATGCTATTTTGTGATTGAATTTGCAATTAATGTAAGAAACTCCCAAATGAGATACTGTAGATTTTTTTTTCCTTTAAGCAAATATTAAAGTTGCAATGTAGGGACATCAGAATGATGGTTGGAATTGATAGTGTGAATGGATAATGCATGAATGCCCTTCAACGTGTTAGTGCGTCGGACCTTAATAAGTAAACTTACAAGTACGAGTCGATGAACCTTTTGACTCGTATTAAGAAGTTCTTACAATAGCTCCAGTACATGAATCAATAATCAATACACGATAATCAACAATCAGTAATCAATAAAATCAATAATTGATGAAGTCATTAAATGTCAGCACTGTGACTTTTCATTCATGAATAACCGCACCTTTAGTAAAAGTTTAGTAAGTTTACTTCCCTTATATTAACAATACTAAAGTCATGTAGATTAATCTCAAAAGAAAATGAAACACATATATGAACAATACTGGCTGTCCAAAGCGTTGGAAGAAACGCAATCTAATCAAAGCCTGAACCACAACTCATTCTAGAGCGGCAGTGCAAATCAATAATAGAGTCAGCTGTGACAGAGTGATAACGTACATGGAATTCAGCAAGGTGATTCATCAATCATTAGTCCCTGTAATTTGTCAGTCATTTGTGAGCGTCCTTAACTAACGTCCAATTAGCATCAGCATGTTGGGCTTCATGCATAACACTTTAGAACACAAATTTAGAAAACAACTCTAACTATGAATCTGTCAAAACAGCGCAGTTGGTACCTAGAAAGAAAAGGCCTATAATGAATAACAGTCACTTTTCATCAAATCTACCTATCCTCGGTATGGGTCAGCAAAGCAGAATCAGTCTTCGTCCTCAGGTCATCAGTCAATGAGCAGAGCACCAGACTCTCAGTCAGAGAGTATGAGCCCAATGACAGAATAAATCTAGAATCTCTTCTCTAAAGTCTGTGCATCTCAAACCGTAATAGGTGTGAAGTCTTTTGCCCCTACAGTGTTGTTATATCAAAGTCACCTAAATTATCCCCTAATTCCCCTTTGGTCAGTTAATCATACATTTATACTTTATCTAATAATAATTCTAAACCAAATCTATGAATTCTAATATTTCTCTATTCAAATGCAGTTGATTGGTTCACTTTGCGATGTCCCCATCATCCGGCTCGTCAATTAAAAATATTGTTGCATCTTCAGCTCCAGTCAGTATCTTCATTGTTCTCGTCCTGGGAAAGTATATCTCACACACATTACATATAAGTTGTGACACTAGCAGGAAAATCATCGCCTTGCAGTCGGTTCTCACAAAAAAAGTCTGTTAAGCACTTTTAACAAGGCAATGGACATTCCACAGTTTAATTCACTCGGTCAGCATTTTTATTAACTGCTAAGAAATACTTCTCCTGCATGAGGCCTGGCAAGACTAGGCCAAGACACTTGCTAAGTTAATGCCTACAATTAATAAAGCTAAAGCACATTTCATAACCCTTAATATGACATATTACTACTTTAGTCTAATACATTTTCAATATTTCATAAGTATTGATCATTGATTAGTACATTCCATAAACACTGGGGGCCATTCTTCGAGGTCACATTTTCAAATGCGTGCATGTATTTTTTCTACATTATTCATTTTCTACATCACTCATTTGGGAGACTTGGCTTATCGACAACTGCCTGTGATTATATAACGCACAAGATTGGCCCTCATTGGGGATGAAAGCTCCTCACCCCCGTTTTCCACCTTAAACAGTAAGCAGGGAACAGTCTATTGGCCCTGTGGTAGCCTCCGCAAGTGTGGTGGGCAGTTACTTCAATAGCCAAAGAAGTCAACATATGCAGGTGCTGGGATCTAGGTGGCTACTAGAGAGCCTCCAATTAACCTGGCAGCTGGGCTGGGGAGCTTAATGACTGAATTAGTTTCTAGGAGAACAGAATAGAGGTCTGGCTCAAGGCCCTTCCAATGGACAATCTGAGGACTCCCAAGTCTGCTCCTGAAACCCATTGCTTCTTGGATGTTGCAGGTCATGGTGGAGGGGAGATCCGTTGTGTGATGCCCCTCTTATTCTGGGGCCCTGGAGGGCTGCAAGTTTACCCCTTACCCACACTGACTGTGAGTTGGCAAAACAGCAAAATGGGCAAACAGGATCACAAGCAGGCCAATATGGTCTTTAATGGTAAGTGTTGTGTGACAACCATTACTGAGGAAACATGACAGGGGCTCCTCCGGACAGCCTGATAAGAACCAATGAAGCCTACTAGTCTACATGAAGCAAAACTTGACTACTATAGAATCCAAGAGCGTCACTTTAACCAAGAGACTGAACTACATGAACGAAAGATTATAAATGCATGGTGGACATCTTCATCAGCTGGAACATAAGCGTCTGATGCAGAAGATGACTCATTTAACAGAAATTAACAGCTGCTATGAATAGAGAAAGTGCTCAAGGTCATAAAACGCAAAAGTTAAGAACTTGAGGTGTGCTCACGCTACAATAATATCAGAATCCTAGGTGTCCTAAAGTCCACAGCCATGGAGCATATGAAACCACAAATATAAACTATGCTAGAATACTTGTTCTCCAGGACAGCCTTCACTCACATATTCTCTGTTGGGAGAGCGCTTTGATCACTGGGCCCGAAACCACTGCTGGGAGCCCCAGCTAGCCCAAATATAAATCACATACTTCACTACAGGGATGGAGACTCTGTCCTCTGATTGGCATTCAAAAATGGTGAAGTCTACTAGCAGTCTAAGCTACACAAAAGAAGTTTTCTGCTGGCTAAATTCACCATGATGAAAGCAGGTGTACCATATGCTCTGACACATCCAGCCAAATTATACATTAATATCGATGGGAAATCACAACTTTTCACAAACCCTCAACTGACCACCAAATTCTGCCGTCCCTATGTGCAGAATCAACTCAAAGGGTGCACTGAAAATGGGAGGGGGGTTGAAAACCACCCTAGTGACAATGACTAGCCTGCAATAAGCCAATGGTAATCTTCCCCCTGCACCCGGACTGCCTCTGTCGCCCTCTGCCCACTGAACACTTCAGTATGCTCACATGTGTGAAGGATACATACAGAGATTGACATAGCCATGTGCACAATTTGGGTGTGTGTAGGAAAGTACCATCTTGCCTGGCATGTTACCTCATCTTTACTTGTGTGTCAGTTTGTTTTTGCCTGTGTCACTAGGATCCTGCAAGCCAGGACCCCAGTGCTCATAGTTTGTGCCCTATATGTGTTTCCGGTGTGGTGCCAAACTGTGTCACTGAGGCTCTGCTAACCAGAACCTCAGTGCTTATGCTCTCCGTCTTTAAAATTGTCACTGCAGGCTAGTGACCATTTTCACCAATTCTGATTGGCATACTGGAACACCCTTAGAATTCCATAGTATATGGTACCTAGGTACCAAGGGTATTGGGGTTCCAGGAGACCCCTATGGGCTGCAGCATTTCTTTTGCCACCCATAGGGAGCTCAGACCAATATTACACAGGACTGCCCGTGCAGCCTGAGTGGAATATCGTCCACGTTATTTCACAGCCATTTTACACTGCACTTAAGTAACTTATAAGTCACCTCTATGTCTAACCCTCAGCTAATGAAGATTAGGTGCAAAGTTACTAAGTGTGAGGGCACCCTGGCACTAGCCAAGGAGCCCCCACATAGTTCAGGGCAATTTTCACAAACTTTGTGAGTGCAGGGACACCATTACACGCATGCACTACATATAGGTCAATACCTATATGTAGCTTCACAATGGTAACTCCGAATATGGCCATGAAACATATCTAAGATCATGGAATTGTCCCCCCATGCCAAATCTGGTATTGGGGTGCCAATCCCATGCATCCCTGGGGCTCCAGCATGGACCCTGGGTACTGCCAAACTAGCTATCTGGGATTTTCACATCAGCTACCGCTGCTGCCAACCCACAGACACACTTCTGCCCTCCTGGTGTCTGGGGGCCCAGTCCCAGGAAGGCAGAACACAGGATTTCCTCTGACAGAGGGTCTTACACCCTCTCCCTTTGGAAATAGGTGTTAAGGGCTGGGGAGGAGTAGCCTGCCCCAGCCTCTGGAAATGCTTTGAAGGGCACAGATGGTGCCCTCCTTGCATAAGCCAGTCTACACTGGTTCAGGGATCCTCAAGCCCCTGCTCTGGTGCGAAACTGGACAAAGGAAAGGGCAGTGACTACTCCCCTGTCCATCACCACCCCAGGGGTAGTGCCCAGAGCTCCTCCAGTGTGTCCCAGATTTCTGCCATCTTGAATACAGAGGTGTGCGGGCACAATGGAGGCCTCTGAGTGTCCAGTGCCAGCAGGTGGCGTCAGAGACAACCCCTGATAGGTGCTTACCTGGTTAGGTGACCAATCCTCCTCTGAGGGCTATTTAGGGTGTCTCCTGTGGGTTTCTCTTCAGTTAACGAATGCAAGAGCTCACCAGAGTTCCTCTGCATCTCTCTCTTTGACTTCTGCCAAGGATCGACCGCTGACTGCTCCAGGATGCCTGCAAAACCACAACAAAGTAGCAAGAAGACTACCAGCAACATTGTAGCGCCTAATCCTTCCGGCTTTCTCGACTGTTTCCTGGTGGTGCATGCTCTGAGGGCTGTCTGCCTTCACCCTGGACTGGAAGCCAAGAAGAAATCTCCCATGAGTCGACAGAATCTTTCCCCTGCCAACGCAGGCACCAAACGTCTGCTTCACCGGTCCTCTGGGTCCCCTCTCATCTTGACGAGCGTGGTCCCTGGAACACAGGAGCTGGACCCAAGTGACCCCGACAGTCTAGTGGTCCTTCTGTCCAAATGTGGTGGAGGTAAGTCCTTACCTTCCCATGCCAGACAGTTATCCTGTGTACTGCGTGAACTGCTCGGGCTTCTGTGCACTTTTGCAAGGAATCCTTGGTGCACAGCATAGCCCAGGTCCCCAGCACTCCGTCCTGCATTGCTCAACTCGCTGAGTTGACCACCGACGTTGTGGGACCCTCCTTTGTAGTGTTGAGATTACCGCCATGCTCAGATTTCTTGAATGCCTGTTCAAGTGCTTCTGCGGGTGCTGCCTGCTTCTGTATGGGCTCTCTGTGCTGCTGAGCACCCCCTCTGTCTCCTCCTCCAAGGGGTGACTTACTGGTTCTTCCTTAGTGTTTTCTTACACTCCCACTGACCCTCTACACACTACACTAGGCCTGGGGTCCATTTGTGGTTCGCATTCCACTTTTAGAGTATATGGTCTGTGTTGTCCCTAGGCCTATTGCATCCTATTGTATTCTACAGTGTTTGCACTACTTTTCTAACTGTTTACTTACCTGATTTTGGTTTGTGTGTATATTTTGTGTATTTTACTTACCTCCTAAGGGAGCATATCCTCTGAGATATTTTTGGCACATTGTCACTAAAATAAAGAACCTTTATTTATAGTAACACTGAGTATTGTCATTCTTATGATACAGTTCTATATGATATAAGTAGTATAGTAGTAGCTTTGCATGTTTCCTAGTTCAGCCTAAGCTGCTCTGCTATAGCTACCTCTATCAGCCTAAGCTGCTAGAACACTACTAATCTACTAATAAGGGATAACTGGACCTGGCACAAGGTGTAAGTACCATCAGGTACCCACTATAAGCCAGGCCAGCCTCCTACAGCGTGGGACTACCTACTTTGTGAAGTGCACCAGCATACATAGGCCCAGATTTGAAAGAAAATGACGGAGCACGACGATGCACCATATTTGGCAGCGCCGCACTCCGTCATTTTTTAAATGCAGGAATGCTTTGTATTCAATTTAATACGGCGCACATCTGTGTTACCCCTTGCGTCAGGGCTAATTTAGCTGCCGAGCACCAACTCAACCACCCTTGCCTCAGGGTGCAAAGACGAATGAGCTGTGGAGAAGATTGCTCTTGTGCAGGAAGGGACACCTTCTTGTGCCTAAACAATCTTTAGTGATGATTTGCAGAATGCAGCACTCATAGAATGAGCAAAAAACAGGGAGAAATTAAAACATTTCTCATTGTTGCGCCATGCTGGGGCAGCGCCAAAACGCAATGGGTGTTATTGTGGAACACTCACAGAAACACCCATTGCATATCCCTTCTGCATAAAGTGCTGTGTGTGAAGGGGGCATACTTACAAGGTGGCTTTAAGCCACAAAAAGTGGCTTAATGCCAGCTAGTAAATACGGCCCGCTGCATAGCGCCACCAGAGTGTCACTAAAAGTGATGCTTTGGTGACGATAGGACCTTTTAAATCTGGCCTATAGATTCTGAAACAATCCCTATTGAGGGAAACCCATTCTTACCCTCACTTCGGATCAGCAGGCCTGCCGCTAGCTGAAGCAAATGAAACTGACTGGACTAGGAGAAACCAGTATTCAGGGACAGTTCCTTCCTCCACAATACGTCATAGCCCGACCTATATGTACTCTACTTGGTGCATTCCCCCACTATAGATTGCACGCCATGTATAGAGAAGCGCTCAATACATTTCCGGATGCTCCCGCCACTGCACAACTTAAATGTGATCCATGAGTCAGCATCCCCTAAAAATCTAGGCACACAACTGTACACCACCATGCAAAGCAATGCCCCATTGTGCATCGCACATGCTTACTTCCGATTGCAGGCAACTCCAGCACCACCACTAACAAAGAAACAGTGACACTGTCACTGCTCCCGAATCGGCATGCTTTCAACTAACTGCATATTGCACTGCATACATTTTACGTTTTTGCACCAACCGTACAAAATACAACTGCCCATACAAAAAATGGGGCTGGGTGAACATTATCTTTGCACTAGATGCAGAGAAAGCAACCTGAATTTCTTCCACCTGACCTGGGTATGCCCGGGGATAGCATAATTGTGAGCATTGGTGATGCGCACCATAGAGGATATCACAGACCCTTGGTCCCGCTAATGCCCCTGATCACCAAACTAAGCTATGTGAAGGATATTCTAACAGGAGTGTGCTAGCTCACTGCTAGCCTCCTTTTACTTGCCAAGAGCAGAGTGGCAATGTGATGGGTTTGAGGCCCTCTACCTAAACTCAAAGACTGACTCAGGGATGCTGCATATTGCCAAGAACAGCCCCATACTTACTGGACACTGGCCCCACCTGATCGAAGCCTAAGAATATTTGGGGGCCCTTTAGGACGTGTGCGCATTATGCATGGGGAGGTGGGAGCATGGGTTTCGATTCACCCAAATGTCAGAGGTAGTGGAAGGGACATCATAGACCCTTTGACCTTAATGATCTCACAGGAAGTGGCCACATGACCTTAACCCTCATGACATCACAATAATTGGACCTACACTTACCTTAACCTACTCATTCTCACTCTCTTGCTCACTCTTACTCTGACCCACCTATACAATCTCACTCACTCACCTTCACACACATGCACTATCCCACACACTAACATACAGACTCACACATCACACATACACACTTTCACTAGAACTCTCTCACCCACATGAACGCATATAAAATATGTTGATATGTATTTTATTTCACTTACCTAAGATGCCAGTGGACGTTTTGGCTCCAGATCCTGCTTCTCCACTTTTTTCTTACATTAATAGTGAAAGATAGATTATTAATTATATTAATGTAATAACAAATGAGCGGAAAATTATGCTGTAGCCTGACACTGGTAATGGGAGCTACCCCTGTGTTCTTGGCACAAATTGTGCCACCTCTGAGGCCAGGGGTCGCAAAGGCAGTGCCAGGGATTGCAGAGGGCAAGCCAGGAGTTTCAGCTGCGACCCCTGGTGACCCCTAAATGTCGTCAATGGGTGGGAGGGACACAATTGATGAAGGGGGATGTGGGAGTAGAGACAATCTGAGCTGTAGATTCTCCATGAGATCGGGAATGCTGTAGCACATACTTCTTCATCACCCTGTGGTGTACTCTATGACCAAGCTGTATTGTCTGTCTATTTGTTATGCTGTATTCTATTTAAATTCAATAAAAAAGAATGTACAAAATGGAAATTGCATAATATTTCAAATTGCTTTAACCTAAATATCAGTTCACCTATACTTGTGCTCTCTGTGGAGAAATTAAAAGCCAGCATCCTATGTATGTTATACAGTTTACAATTGCAAAAGATTAAAGGCGGTGGCTTTTTGGAAGGAAAATCAGTCCTATTGCCTACAGAACCGGAGCCTCAACAGAGCCTGTCACTTTCATCTCAAGACGTCTTTAAAAGCCTCACTCTAATCTGTTAACCATGTTCTGTGGTGAGGTGAGATGGATATTGACTGAATTACATAATTTTCCTTCGATCTCTATTCTTTTCAACTCTTTTCTGAAAAATTATTAAAGCTTTGATACATAATTGTATCTTACTAGTCTCTCTTTGGCATGCTCTAAGAAATCAATTTTATGTTCTGTGCAGCTAACTGCAGGAAAATCTCTGGCATGCAATTAGGGAGAGTGGTTAAAGTATGAGATTTGTATGTGTCCTCACACTGCTGATGCAGAGTCGCTTCAAAGGTAAACTAATTCAATGACAGTAACCTTGGCTCACTTTGAGTATTTCAGTCTGAACAGCAAGACACTCTTCAGAGAAATTTTGAGAGTTGGTATGTATAAAGAAAAAAACAATAATGCAAATAATGAAATAAAGTAGATCAAAATCCACCCTGTTTAAGTAGAAAGAAAAATATAAAGAAAACTAAAACAGAAATGAAGTAAACATAATGAGGAATTTAGTATTTATACAGAAAGAGAAATTGTCTCATTATAAAGAACTGCAAAAGGTGGTATATTGAAGGTCAATGGACAGTTAACCAAAAATGTCAGAAAGAGTTCAAGTGACCAGCCCATTACTGCACAATTGTTTTGAAAATAGTGGTTTGGCCGTTACCAAGATTTCTACCCTTGAACCTGAAATGCAGGAATCAGGAAGCAGCATCTTGGAGGCTCTGTAGGAGCTGGGATCAACCATTTTCACATATGTGCAGTCTGCACCCTCAATGAGCACCAGAGTTGGGCAAGGGGACCGAGCAAGGCTGAATTAATTGGATTTAGTACTTTATCTTGGTGAAAATTTCAATATTCAGAGTGAATGGCTTTATTAGAAATTGCCAAGGTCCAGCACAATGAAGGAACAGTCTCTACAATGTTATCCTGGCTTGACGAGAAGCGGAAGAGAAAAGCCAAGTTTTCCACTTCCTTCAGGAAGACATCCTCAAAATGCAGCATCCAAAGGTCCCAGGGGAGTTGATTCCAGGCTTTGACCGCTAAGAACAAGACTGCTTTACCTACCCTCCTCCTGTTCTTAATGCGAGGTACTACCAACAGAGTAGCAGATGTCGAGTGCTGTAATCTAGTGGAGTCATAAGAGAGGAACCTGTCCATGAGATAGCCAGGGCTTAGCCTGAACCACTGCCCAATGAACCAGCAAAAGAGATTTAAACAAATTCTGCTGCTTAATAGGCAGCTGATGCAGGGATTTTAAGAAGGGAGAGATTGACATCCGACTAAGTAGATGCAGAATGAGCCTTGCAGCAGGACCATCTGAACATGGCCCAACAAAGCCCCAGACACCCCAAGGTGGAGGATGTTAGAGTAATCCAGCAGAGATGTAATCAGCACCTGAATTACAGTCCTCCTATAGTGCAAGGACAGGAGGTACAAAAAACAAACCACAAACCAACTGATGCAGAAATCTGGACTTGCATTGAAAGTTGATTGTCCAGCTGAACTCCCTGATTTTTAGCTAAAGAAGATGGGGATGGGGAGCCAGCAAGGCAGAAGTCCAAATATCATCCCACCAGTTGATTGAATGGGAGCCAAAAAGAAGAATTTAGGTTTTATTCGTATTTCATTTTTGCTGGCTGCTTAGCATCCACTCAAACACTGCAAGCATGCAGTCCTTAAAATGTATTGCAACCGAGGATGGAGGTCCCTCAAATGTAAAAAGCATAATGGTATCATCCACATAGGAAATGATTTTACAACCAAAAGATTGCACTAGAGGCCAAAGGTGACATGAAGATATTAAAGAGGGTAGGGATAAATTATTTTAGCCTAGGCCTGCAGCTTGCTCCCTTTCGCTCTTATTACTTTAGCAAACACTTTATTTTGGTGGAGTTGTTTTTATTATTTTATCACCTTGTACTTTCACCCAGAATTCAGGTTATTCTTTTCTCTGCACCACATTTTCATTCTGTGCTTCATTCAAGTCTGAATGTGATAAGTTACGAATTATTGTCGGCACAAAACGATCATCATGTCCCCAACTCTCATGTGCAGAAATATATGGGTTGTCACGTCAGGGCTGTTTTCACAGAACACTAGTTTTTTGTATTATAAAACACCTAACTGCGGAAGGATTCTCAGTAGATCTTTACCTACAATCACAGGTATGTGGAATGGGTTTCTTCTAAGAGGCCTGATGGGCAGATTAGGGCTTACACTGTCGTGTTCTTGTATAGAATCCTCGTAGTGCAGGTAGGGATTCTAGAATCATTATTGTGACGGCATGGTGGGACTTTTCCGGAAGTGGGGAAGGCCGAAGAAGACCATGAGGTGGTGGGTGGAAACAATATGTCATCACAAAAGGGTCGGGCTGTTTGAGGGGTGCAGGTGGCTGCTCTCCTTTCTTTCGATTAAGCTATCTGAGGTAACGTGTTGTATTCTAATTGGTTTCACTTTGAAAATGTTAAGAAGCCACCACTTGAGAGGACACCTCACTCATTTAATTTGTTGCAGCATGGGCCCAAGAGATAGCAATGTTCTGTGCTCCCCAGCATACCCAGGATCCCGTCTACCTGTAAGTATCTTTTCTGTACACAGTCTTTGAAGGTTGCAAGTTACTTCTTTGTAAGGTGATCAGTGTTTAGTTTCTGCAACTGTTTTTTCTCTGTTTCAGTGCTATTGATGGAAGTGCAGAGCTCATTTTAGAAACGGGACGAACATAGTCCGACTTTTAAGTTAGCAACTTGAAATATTGCCTAACTATGGAATATAGTTAGGTGAAGAAGCAATCAACAATGATGGAGTCCGATTTAAAGTGTGCCTCTGCGAATACAGTGCACAATTTTTCATCCTCATTCTAGCTGTGGTGAAGCAGTTCTGGCACAGGAATTGCATTTACATCCAGGACTGCCAATGTTTATCGGGCGTATAGAAATATATGTCTTCCTATTTCATGGATTATAAAGCAAATACTCCTAACAAAATAGATTAATTAATTAATTAAATAATTAATTACTTGCAAGCACTTGTAAAGAAGGCAGTTTGTTGGACTAATGCTGCTAGGTTTTGACTACGCGGGCAAGAAGAGGGATTTCTGTTCTTGTTTTCTTTGTTTGACCAAATCATCGGTGACCCTGAGCAAAGCCTTTTGATTTCTTGTGCATCAATGCCTTTATTAACAAAAATGCATGATTAATCCTAGAGTGGTTCAGGTCACAGTGCGCCTTACTGACTGAGCCCTGAAACTCTTCCTCATCTGATCTTGGGTTCCTAGGGCTTGCCTATTTCAATTTTACCTTTGATACACAAATTACATTGCTATAATACACTGCTTTATATAAAGCAGCAAATTAGAATGCATTTTAGTGCTACCAGTCAATCAAGTTTTTTAATTAGCATTAAGCCTTGCAAAGCATTGAGGTGGGAGTATGATACACAGTGTCTAGGCCCCAGGCTCTTTCACTTAAAGCAGAATGGTGTGATTTAAATACCGGGGGCTGTGGCCAGTAACGCTAACTACATATAGTTCTATTATCCAACATAAAATATAATTATGCTTTCCAGGTTTTATAATCCTCCCCAATTCATTATTATGTGTATTGCTATAGCACCAGTTCATTGCAGGAGGTGTACTTCCAGCCTGAAGCTTGCACTGTTTGATTGCAGACTCAGTAAGTACTTGGAGTAGGAGGATGAGAGTTCTGTAAGGGGGTCTGAAGCAGGTGTATTGTACCTATATATATATTACCTTAAAGAATGGGCTTTGCTTGCACTAATAGCCCGAACTGTGCTAAATGGCACATTGTGGCTGTGATTATTTAATCTGATTTGTAAGATGCATGATTTGACTGGTAGAGTAGCATTTAATGGGACTAGCCGTGGATTGGATTTATTGGGCGCCAAGCATTTTCCCTGGAGTCTGGAAAGACTGGAGTTGGTTTTGCTGCCAGGATGGCCAGTCATGACCATGAGCCAGACTGTGTGTGTGGCTGTCTATCTTTCTCTCTTCCAAGTTCTAGCTAACCTGGCCTGTGTGAGCACCTAGAGAGGGGGAAGGGTGTCTTGAAGTCCTCGTATGTAGCCTACCTGTGAGGAGAAGGATGGGTGAGAGCATATGTCACCCCTCCCACCAGATAGGCCTCCAAGCTCGGCTCTCACACAGTAGCAAGGCCTTCATGAAACCATGCATAAAGGCCCTCGCCACCTGACAGATGCATGTCTTGATAACACGTGAATTGAGCACCCTCTCTTCCTGGCTCAGGAGGCCAGTGTCAGTGCCTGGAGACTGGAGCAGACTGTGTGGCATCAGGCAATGACCACTGACTGTGTTTGCTGCTGCCCCTTCAACCAATTTCAAATACAAATGGTTTTGAAGTGACATTCTCACAGTGCCTTCTCTGAAGCAGTTTTAAAGCTCAAAGACATTTTTAATCATGGTGTTTGACATTGTCAGAAACAGTTAGAACAAAAAAGCAACACCAGTAGTTTTACAAAGATGTGTGTTTGCAAATGTATGGAAATATTGTAAAGTAGGCATTGTGTGGCATTAGTAGATCACACGGGGCAAGCATACATAAAGCAAAATGTGAAAAAGAGCAAAATGAGCACAACAGTAGGCAATATCCAGGAGGCTTCTGCGGACAGAGGGAAGCATGGACTTCTCTGTTGCCCATCTTAGTATCAATTGAGGATCTCAGTGAAAATTGGTTATGATGAATGGTACAATACATCAAGAATGTAATACATGGATATTGCTGGCAGTAAGGAGCGTGTGTTACTGGGGTATGCACTTAGTTTGAGGAAATCTTGCTTGACTGCTTCTGGACTCGGTCTCTTTTGAGTAGCCAAAGAATTTGAAACAGTCAATAGAATTGTCAAAAGTGACTGCTGGCAGAAGGTGTCATGCAGAAATGCAAGTTTTCTACTGAGATCTTACTTGTTCTTAAGGCAAAGCATACTTATATTTTTGGTGAAAAATTGTGAAAATACTTCACGCTGTGCAGCTGCTCAATGCATCATGTTGAGGTGTAAAGTTTTAAGTGACTTATAGTATGCTGTAAAATCCACCATTTCACTTTTTAATTTTCAAACTTATCTTGTGGGAGAAAACTGTACTCTCCTTTTTCAGTGCTAGCTCGCTTGCTGCATTTGCCTGTACTTTTTCATCAGGTCTGCAAAGTTTGCCCCACCACATTTGAGATTCACCAGCTGCCACTATTCCAGGCACAGAAGAGTGTACAAGTGGTGCGGCTAGCCTGTTGATAAGGTTTTTGAACCTTTCTGCATCTGAATGGAATTTGAAAGTGATCAGACCAAAGAGGTTCCTCCAAGGGACTAATTCTCAGAGGACAGTTTGTGAAGACCTAGTCAATAATATGCCCTTCCGAGAGAATGGGCAAGGCTACCTGCGGGGGCAAATTAAGAAACGCCATGATCTCTAGTGAGGTAGCAACCTTTTTATCAAAGGATTATGAAAGTGAAGATTAAAATCTCCCAACAGAGTAAAATTAGCCAGACACAATAATGGAAGGGCCAGTGCCAAATCAAGCGATTTAATAAGGTTTCCAGAATATCCATGAGGATGACAAATGAGGACGCCAGAAAAGAACAACCCTGATGTTATTGGAAGGTTAATACTTAGGCCCATACTTATACTTTTTTTGTAAAAAAAATTAGGCAAAAGCAGCGTAAACTTACAAAATACAACTACATTTTGTAAGTTTGGCTCACTTTTGCGTCAAAAAAATATGCAAATGTGGTGCAAAAAAAGTATAATTATGGGCCTTAGACTCTTTGCTTCCTAAAGCTCCGGAAGCTCAAAAGTTAAACACTGATTGAGGAATTTAAAAGCAATTGCCACTCTTTCCCCCTTTTAATGGGTTCTATCAAGATGTACCAGAGAATATCCCACAGGAATTGCTAAAGTTACATCAGGAGCAGAGAAGTCATAAGCAGCACTAGTTTAAGGCTACTTAATAGATCGAAAATATTATGTTTGTGTTTATGTAGGGAGCGAACATTAATCAACATTGCAGAAATTTCTCTCTACTGACCACCTCTCCGCTTACAGTCTTCTTGCGTCTTAACACATGCCTCATCAATTTGCTCAGCTACTTGATTGAAAGGGAAAACATTATGGCAAGAATAACAGGATATCATGCCTAGACAGGCCTCAACCTCTAGCTTCACAAAGCAGGACAGAGACGGCTTAAGTGCATTCAACGTCTGAGCTGAATACCGGACAGAAGGGAAACTGGCTAATTTACTACAGGCAGCATGGCTGGCACTGACCACAGACCAGATGCAGATAGACACAGACATGCTTGCCTTAGGCGCACTAGCAGTGCCCCAGTGGCACATCCACACCACAGTGTTCTTTAAGCAGAAAGGAAAAATCAGCTTATTGCCAGGCGACTAGAGCACTGTTTGCTCCAAAATGGAGCCTCAAGTCAACTGCAGCAAGGAAAATTGGCCGCCGTGCAGGAGGACCCCCCCCACAATTAAAAAGTACCAATGATCACTTCCATAAAAAACCCTCACCCACCGGCTCAACTAATTGACCATAAAACACAGATATTTCTTGTAAAGAGAGAACACAAACAGCCTTAAAATGTATAAGACGTGGGTACCGCTAGAACAGTGTCTGCACTGCTGTGCTCCAATAAAGCTATTAAGGTACAAGGGTCTACTGAAAGTTGTGTTCCAGGTAGCTTCTTCTGGACAGGGTACTGTCCATTTGCAGAAGGCACAAAAACTAATAATAACAATACATTTTATTGTATTATTCATAAATGATTATAATAAATACATATGAAGTACAATGACAAATGATAAAATGAAGATCATAGGAAGAGTACCAGTTTGGTCATAAATAAGAGGCTCAAACACATAGACAGGCCATGGGGTGATGCTTGCAATAAGTCTTATAACTGGCAATTGCTCTGCGTAGAATTACAACCAATCAAACCTTTGCCCAACACCCCATATCAGTTTGGACCCAGCCATATGCAAATCAGTCTTGACCCTGCTCCAGCTGGAACAGTCCACTCCAAACTGCCAGACCAGGTCTTACTTGAACTGTAACAAGCAACCCAAGACCAGTTTCACCCTGATTGGGGCTCTTCAGTTGAGCAAGGAACCAAGATTATGGTATTTTCCAGTAAACAGTATTCAAGAGTCCAGCAGTTTTGGTCTGATTTTGTTTGCATGCCACAAACACACTATACTCATTTGGGTTTGCGGCATATTCTTCTGCCGGAGACACACTGGTGACCATACCATTTCCAAATACCTGGCACAATGGATTGTGGGAGAGTTTTTTGCAGCAATAAAGTCCTAATAAAATTCGCATAGATGAAATGCGTTGGTTGTTTGGCTGCAAATCATGTATGATTGAGAATTCACACAAGAAAGATGTCTTGAAACCTTATCCAACAATAAAGGAGATTGCAGACCATAACTGATGGACTATTGAATACTGTTTCTTCATTGGAAAAGACTATAATTTTCTGTGCTTTATTATACTAATTATGTATATTGACTGAACGGAGTACTCTATTATCTCATAGTCATTCAGAAAAATATGTTTTCCAAAGAAAGTGGGCCAAACTGGGCGACCTCCGGATCCTGTTGCACCCAAGGAGCTGTTTAGTAATATGGTGACTATAGTGGGAGCGGCTATAGAGTGGCCTTGGCAAGTTTTTGTGTAAATCATTCATTGCTTGTAATAAGTCTAACCACTGGCAATCACTTAAAGTAGCATTCCAACCCATCATTCTTTTGCCCACCAGGCCACCTCAGTTTGGACCCACCCATATGCAATCCAGTGGCACAGTGAGCAAGGGAACCATGTCCGGTTATCTTGAGCAAAAGAACAGCAGGTTGGAATTCTCCCCAAGGGATTGCAACTGATTAGGCAAATTGGAAGCATTCCTCCTATCACCTTTTGTGTGCTTAACGTAAATAACAGGAGACAAACCATCACAGAGTGATTCTTCCGAGATTAAAAAATGAAACATTTGGATCTTGAAAGACTATAAGCCAAGTCTAAAAAATCCCAACAATACACTTATAAATCAGGGGTTTGATTAGTAAAACAGAATTAAACTACTTCTTTAATTGTTCTGATATTTGACTCAACAAAGAATTGTATAAGATAGAATTTCCACATGTTGTAATAGTTTAGGACAAAAATTTACAATATACTCTATGGTTTCACGTTTGTGACCAAATAGAGGACATGAACTGTTGTCCCTCCGGGTAGGACTCGAAGACTTTTCAAACTGAGCTAAAAGGATGTAGAATAGCTTGAATCCCAGGAATGTTCTTTTCATTTCAGCTTCCAGGTTGGAATCAAAATATGGTTGCTTGAAGTTGAGGTAAACATTATAGAGTAAATCACTGTGTTTGTAGTTCAGTAGTCACTGCAGATCCTTGGTATGTAATTCAGCTTCAAGGATTTTTTTAACCAAATTTTTCTTTTTTGTTCGTGGCAGGAATCCCAGTGTTTCCAAATCTGGAAATGGCCTCTCTGGAGGGTCACCCCCAAACTTTTTGCCTCCCTCCTCTTCTTTTTATGACCTAATTTTTTTCTGGCTTTAGGACTCCGGACACTTTACCACTGCTAACCAATGGTAAAGTGCATGTGCTCTCCCCCTAAAAACATGCCAACATTGGCTCATACCCAATTGGCATAGTTAATTTACTTGTAAGTCCCCAGTAGGGGTGCCCAGGGTCTGTAAATTAAATGCTACTAGTGGGCCTGCAGCACTGATTGTGCCACCCACATAAGTAGCCCATTAACCATGTCTCAGGCCTGCCATTGCAAGGCTTGTGTGTGCAGTTTCGTTGCCACTTCGACTTGGCATTTAAAAGTACTTGCCAAGCCTTAAACTTCCATTTTACTACATATAAGTCACCCCTAAGGTAGGCCCTAGGTAACCCATAGGGTAGAGGGCTATGTAGGTAAAAGGCAGGACATGTACATGTGTGTTTTATATTTCCTGGTAGTGGGAAAATCCTAAATTCATTTTTCACTACTGTAAGGCATGCTCCTTTCATAGGATAGCATAAGGGCTACCCTCATATACTGACTAAGTGGTAGAGTCTGATCAGAAAGGGGTAACCAGGTCATATTTAGTATGGCCAGAATGGTAATAGAAAATCCTTCTTATTGGTGAGGTTGGATTTTATATTACTATTTTAGAAATGCCACTTTTAGAAAGTGAGCATTTCTCTACACTAATATCCATCTGTGCCTTACAGTCGGTCTCCAATCAATGTCTTGGCTGGGCTGGTTGACAGCTTCCTTGTGCATTTCACCCAGACAACCACAAGCCCAGGAAACTCTGTCACACCTGCACTCATCTGCATACTGAATAGGTCTTCCTGGGCTGGAAGGATGGAGGGCCAGAAACGTACATTTCAAAGGCTAGTGGCCTGTCCTCACACAATGGACTGCCAAACTCCCTACTGGGACCCTGGCAGACAGACCTGTACTGAAAGGGGACCTTGTGCACTTCAAAACCACTCTTTGAAGTCTCCCCCATGTCAAAGGCATTTTTGGGTATATAAACTGGGTCCCTGACCCCACCAAATCAGACACTTCTGGACCTGAACTTGCATGAGGAACTGCCTGGATGCCCACAGGACTCATATGGACTGCTTTGCTGAGAAGGACTGCTGCCATGACGTTTCCCTGCTGCCCTCTGTCTTTGCTGAGAAGTGCTCTCCAAGGACTTGGATTGAGCTTGCCTCCTGTTTTCTGAAGTCTCAGGGCCAAAAATACTTCATCTCTTCAAGGAACTTCTTGTGTGCCAAAAATCGTTGCACAGCCTGCCGGAAACGACGCACAGCAATGGTGCAACTGAGAAATTGCTGCACAGCCAAACCGGAACGACGCAGCCAGAGTTCCCAAATGAAGAATCAATGCAGCGCCTGCCTTGGTATTGGAAGTTCAACACACAGCCCTACTGATTCCACACACAGCCAAACCGGAACGACGCATCCTGACTTCCTGAGTAAAGAATCAACGCAGAGCCTGCAGTGTGACAGAAAATTGGACACCATGCTTACCGGATCAACACAACACCTGTGACTTCATCCAGCACGCCCAGGTTTTCCACACATCATCCCTGGGCGTCAAAAAGATCCTTGCATCGCAGGGAGGAAGCAAGACTGCGTGCCGGAAATTGACGCAAGCCCCTTGCAGTGTGGAAAGAAATGACACATCATCTGTACCGCTCTGTAAATTCCAACGCACACCCTATTTTTCCACGTGTCTCCTCCTCTGCGGTCTCTGAGCGTGTTATTTTTGATGCAAACCAGGTACTTTGTGCAAATAAGAGACAATTGTTGGTTTCTAAGATTTAAGACTCTTTTTAATCTTGCAAAAGTGATATCTCAACTTGTGCTTATTGAATCTTTAACAGTTTTTACCTTAATTTAACCAGATAAATATCATATATTTTTCTAAACCTGTGTGATTGTGTGATGTAGTTTTTGTGATGTTTTCACTGTGTTACTGTATGATTTATTGCACAAATACTTTACATATTGCCTTCTAAGTTAAGTCTGACCGCTCAGTGCCAAGCTACCAGAGGGTGTCCACATCATAATTTGGGTTGTGTGCGATTTACCCTGGCTAGGATTGTGGTCCCTATTTGGACAAAGATGAATACCTCTGCCAACCAGAGACCACATTTCTAACAATGATGTTTATTTACTTTACTAACGTCATTAAAATGAAGAGTTTAGGTTTTATATTTATTTTGTTTCCAATCCTTTGGAATTAATCATTTTAATATAGGGCAGTTAGCATTAGCACAATCGCATATAGAAGTCCGTGTTGAAGCATAATGAATCTTATGCAAAGATTTTATATTGAGCTTTAGCCTTATTTTATAGTGAGGGTTTGAGGTTTGCAAGTTCAAAAATTGTTGAATATTTTGTATATAGATTAGTTTCAGCTGTGTCAATGTGAGTGCTGAAATCAACAATAATGATTTATAAATGTATACCTGAATTTAATTTAATATATAAGAAGTATTAACAATGAAATTAACGTGTGACACATAATGTGCCTTCTTTATTGGCCACTATTGAGTGCAAGGCCTGCACATGCACTTTTATAAATAATGTACTAATCCTATGTTGAGAATCATGTTTCTTTAAAAGCATTTCTCTGTCAAATTAATAGCTGAATAATTTGAGTTTTTCATGTGTAACTGCTGGGCCTCTAGCAGAGCAAGGCCACAGCGAGAATGTATGCCAATGTTCTAGCAAATGTAACTTTAGTGTGCTCTCATATCTGCTTTATAACAGGTTCCATTGATGGAATTGCACATTTATCTGAAGTTATGTTTCTAACTCATGTTTTTCTTCTGAGGATGTGATGCAAATCCTGTTCTCTCTGTAACCACTGTCTAGGAGCGTATTTGGAATATGCCAAACAAGAGAGCCTACTAATCGCAGACGGAATAGCTGGATGATACATTTAGTATAGTTTAGAGCTATGTAAAAGGAGAAGAGACAAATGGGTGTCCTCTGAACGGTAACATTCCTAATGCATTGCTGCTATGTAATGTTTTTGCAAAAGGATGTTCATTCTTCGCCTGATGTTTCTGACCAATAGCAAGTGTGCAATAGTTAGGCGCTGAGAAGTTGCCATCTCCATCTCTTCGTTCATACTTTTCCAGTCACTTTTGGTGATCTGTCACTTTGAACATTCATGCCTAGCCAGATAGTCTACTGAAGTTCTGGTACTTTATTATTTTCTGAGTTTACCTTGCTTGTTCAATGCTGAACTAATGCTTTGATGGTTTAGTATTCTTATAGTCAAATTCCAAATCTTCCCCCTTTCCTATTCCTGTCCTGATGCTGATGCTGCTGACCCCCTGATGAAGCTGAAGCTGTTTTGCTGATTTCCCTAGGGATAGGTAATATGAATGATTTGTGCATTGTTGTTTGCCTTTTCTTGTTCAGGTACCAACTGCTGTTTTGATAACACCATAGCTAGATGTTTTCTAAATTTGTGTTACTGAAACTTTTGCATGAAGCCCAACATGCTAATGTTGATATGAAGTTGGTGAGATATTTTCTTGTCACCTATGATCTGTTGTCATTTTATTGCCGAACAAATGTATGGTATTTCTTTTGCTCAAATATTGCTTCTACCGATTAGTGTTTGCGCTATTGAAATTATCACTCTTATTGCTTTGCTTAAGTTGAGATTCTTTAGAAGGTTTGGTCAACCTGTGATATGTCTTTACTTGTACAATTTGGTTTTGCGATTAATCCATGTGACCTTAGCGTTGTTAATTTAAGGAAATAAACATTTTAACTGATAATAAATGGTGTGGTTATTCATGACCAAATGGGTCATGATACGTTCTTAACTCACTTTCTAATGAATTTTATTGTTTAGTTTTTAAATCCTTTATGTGCTACATAGGGTATGATCATCTTAAACGAGTCAAAAGGTTCATCTGCCTTGAGGACGAGTCTGTTAATAAGTTTCTATAACTAAACAGATAAGCCCGGGCGCGCTCACATTAGTATTTTGTGATTGAATATTACGGATGTGTATGGTAGAAACGGAATACGTTTTGATGTTAGTGCTATCCAAGGTTGACTTATTGCTCTTCCTTCCTAGAGCTTTGAGACCCTCCCCCAGACACTTTGTAGTTTCAATTGATTATTGCGTCTTTGGTTTTAACACCCAAGGTTACATAGCTGTCTTCTTGTTCCATAATGGCGTTTCCCAAGTTGTTGGTTTTACTTTTTTCTTGAATAGCACAACATTTGTTTTTGCAAAATTAACTTGCAAGTTGTTTTCTAGATTGTAGACACTGAGCTTGGACACCTGGAACTTCAGGTCTTTTGCAGGTAGGGAAAGCAGGACAATATTGTCAGCATATGCCAGGTGAGTGATGCTATAATTACAAAGATTTGGAGGCAGACCCTAAGAGCCATCCCAATACTTTGGAGGGTCAGATACAGTGTGAAGTAAACATTTTTGGTGACAAGATGTTCATTGAGTTCAATGCAGCAATATTATCGGTTGGTGAAAAGACTAGTTTGAAGCCTGTCTGAATGATTGGAGTTCAGTGTTTATCCTTTATTTATGTTCTTATGGCAGTCTGTGTCTCTTCTTCCTGTGAGTTCCTGATTATATTTTTGATTGTAAGTTTTGTTGCTGACTTGAGGTTTTCATCAGATTATTTCTCTCTAGGGAGAAAGAGGTTAGGAGTGCCCTTCATTATTTACGATGTTCCTGTTTCATGTTTGATATTAAGCAAGTAGTTCGACTGTACACACAGGCAGCCTGGTTTCTCGAATTACAAGACGTTGATTGAGTTGAAAGATGCCTTAGCATCAATGTCAACAGTGCTCCACATTCAGGATTAAGTCATTTGGGTATTCATCAGTAAAAGAACAAAATGTGCTACTTGCAACAAATTCTAGTTCACGCAGAAGAAAGGACAGAGTTCCATTTCAGTTGTTTACTGTTTACAGTCATTGGAGAACCATTGCTAATGTTCTGTTGAAACTTAAGTTCCTGGTAATTTAAGACCAGTGTAATGACCTGAGTATTCTGAGCCATCTAATATCGGGATAAAAGTTCAAGGAATTTACACAAATAAATTTTGGAATAGTGGAGGGAGGTCTAATCAGGTGTATTGCGTGCTTTTGTACACCTAAATGTATATTTTGCCAGTTGGTCTGTTATAAATCTACCATTTAAGGCTCTATAACTTAAATTATGGAGTAGGTCATACGTGATATTCCTTACCATTGAATGCTCAATCTGAGAAATGAAAGAATTATTTACAACTGAGAATTCTATTTCGAGGTACATTTCTGGTGAGTCTTCTGTTGCATGGGAACTACTTGAAGGGAACAGATATTTATATGAGTACTGGTATTTGTTTTTTAATAATATTAGGGGAAAGTATATATTTATTATTAAAAAATAAATTCTCGTATGAATCTTCCGGTAGACAGCCAGGACAAAGCATCACTTGGGTCTAATCTTGGTAAATTGCAGAACTAAGGTGTTACTGATTAAACAGATAAGGCCTCCTTTCAAGTGACCTGAAATGGTTTTTTTTGCTAAGCTGTCACACGTGGTCAAATCAGGCACATTAAATGCAGAGCTTTTCCAAGTTTCTTGGTAGCAGAGTATGTTATAAAATGCTAAAGTTTCATGTAAAGTGTCCTATGACGTCCGAAGGCATCGTTCCAAATCAGTGATGTTCCCTGGACAAATTGTAAATGGTTGCTCATGGGTTGATGTAGGCATAAATAAGAGGTTAGGAATACTTCCTAGAATAGGAGTTGGCTAATGAGTTGTGATTATTTGTAGATGGAGTTACAAGGATCTGATCAATTAAAGGAAACTGATTTGTGGAAATAGTAAAGTTTACATAATCATGACTGAATTCAGGGCTTATAATATCAGTCCTTCTTTTGGAAGCTGGTGAAATAGATCCATTACTTACATATTTTGGCTTAGGGATATGTGGATATTTTCGTTTTGAGACTAGACTGAATATACTGCCCCCTTGTCCAAGGTGAGATCTCCTACCCCAACATTTTTAGATCTGGAGTTCTACGTTGTTCGAGTGATTTTGAGTTGTTTGAGTGATAACGCTTTTATAGCTCTGGCTATATATCAATCAAGGCTGATTACATTTGCCAAAGTTGTAGAGTGCAACTCTGGACAATAGTTTATTATTTGAGGATATTCTGCAGATTTGCGACCTTCGGACTTATGTTTTGGACTTACGTCGATCTCAGTGGGTTCATAGTTTTCTTTCTTACCCACGGTTTGTTTGCATTACCACTTTTACCCAAGTCAGTTGGGTTGGTACATGTGAAATAAAGCCTCTGTAGATTGCAGTTACCTATCAAAATCTGAGGTTAAAGAGCCTCTTGTAAGGGCTCAAATTGAGATGTTAACACAGCTGTTTTAAAATGGTCTACTGAAGTCGAATTGATTCGGGGTAGTGACAAAACTAACCACATTATTTGTTAATTGGGGATTATTGGGGCAGTTTGTTAGCTACAAAAAGCTAAACCGTCTGCAATATTTCTTATCATCTCTGCAAAGGCAGCCAAATCAATATAAGCCACATTTTCATAGAGCACTTATACAGGACTTGATATAAGTACCTTACATTGCAGCCCTCTCCCCACTATTTCTATGTAAGCAGAGCTGGGGGAGAGCTGGGCCTGACAAGATGAATTGTGTAACAAAGGTGCGCCTGGGATCAATCCCAAGGAGGATTCTTGAATAATTCAATGCAAGCTGATTTATGGGGTCCTATATTATTGTAGATAAACTGAAACTAGGATAATGCTTAATTAAAGTATCAGAAGTGTTACATGAATGGAGTAAACTGGTTTTGCTACTCTTAACAACATGAGCTGCCAGATTTTTTAAAGGTTTTTTACAATCTCCTTTTACCTACATACTGTTGGGATCCGGTTCTAGTGAACTGGCTTTGACATCAGTTTGGTCATTTTAAAATGCTGCGCTGCTGGATTCAAGATCGTCTGTGGCACCTGTCATAACCTTAACAGATGCTTGCACATCTTTGACATTTTTTAAAGACGTGGTGAAGGCAGCCAGAAGTTTTGATTTGCATAGTGTTTTGCATACTTAGTTACTAGATGGTTTATGATTTTTGACAGGTACAATTGAAATAAGTCGATTATATCATCAGTGTGAAATGTGTAAGTGAGATTTGCTTCCAGCCTGGGAGTAAGAAGGACTTGTCTCTCTACATTCACCTAGAACCTAATTTGACTCCAAGGACTTGCTGACTTGCCCCCTGTTCTGCAGTTTCTATATGATTTCTCTTGCTAATGTTAAAGCTGAATTTACTACTAATGAATGTTACATATTATGAGTTATGAATTTGCATATAATTAGACTAATAGAGAAAATAATGTGTGACTTGGAAAATGTGCCCACTTGAGAGGCCGCCATGAAATAAGTAATGCTTTTAGAGAATGCATATTAATCATTATTCAAAGTGTCTGTGCAGAGCAATTATAGTAGTATGTTATATTAATGATTTGATGTTATGTATTTGCTTATTGAGCAAAGGCCTTAAGTTAGCAAGGTTTGGGCCTACTTTGCACCGCCTCATGTTAAATTGCAAAGTCTGAATAAAATTGTGGGAATGTATGTCCAGAGAAAATGAACGCATTTATTGTTCACACTGTGTTGACCAAACATTTAGCAGATGTCTTTAACATCATGAGAACTGCTTCTCATGAGAACTGCTTACTAGAATGTCTTGTAGTAGAAGTCGCTACTTTGTAAAGTTTGATGCGTGATACAGTGATGTTCCCAGGAACCAACAATGGATGCACTGACTGGAGCACGGATTGTTACAAGAATGTTACCTGACGAGCCGGGCGATGGGAACAGGAGAAGAGGAGCCTATCATCGACCTGTGAAACACAGTTATGTTATGTCTTAGATTTAAGGTTTAATTCTTATTGGATTGACTGAAAATGTACGATTTTCTGACCAATTCCAATGTCAATGGAAGTTCCTGAGTAGATTTTAACTCAGCCCAACTGCACATATGAGAAGGAAGGCTTTTTGTATTCTGTTTTTTCCCCGTAAGGGTTCTGATTGAGGAGCTTAGCAGTTCCTCCTTACTTTATTTTCTAACTTTGACTTAAAGATTAATTCTTAATGGTTGATGCTGTCCCTTAGAGATTGTTCTTAAATGGTTCAGATTTGCTTAGAGTCCCCTGTGTCTGAGCCATTCCCTTTCATTGCCCTTTGTTGAAGATGACCAGGCAGATATCCAACTGACGAAGGGAATCGCTGCTTGCTGATCCATATGAGGAGAGGCATAACAAAATGCTATTGTCTTGGTTGTAGACTTTATTAGTTGTTTCTATGTACCAACCACTATTTTGTTAGAGCCATAGTTAGATGTTTTTCCAAATTAACGTTTGACTAAAATTGTCCAAACATGCTATTCTAATCAGAAGGTTAGTTAGGGTGACACAGAAAATGCTAACAAATTATTATTAAAAGAGCTGATGTTGTTCATTTGCTGAAATAAAGATGTATGCCATTTCTATTGCATAGTTATTCTTGTTATTTATTGTACCGTGATTCCTTGAATGCCTAATAGTCAATGCTTTAGCTAGATTGAGGTTCTTTAGAAGATTTGGTCAACCGGTGTTATTTGTGTATGTATACCATTTGGTTTTAAGACTAATGTATGTGATATTAGCATTGTTAATCTAAGGAAATAAACATGTTAACTTTTACTAAAGGCGTGGTTATTCATGCAGAATGGGTCATGGTGTGTGACAATTATTGAATGCAGATATATTTGTTGATGTTATTGATGATGATGTCATACTTGCATTGAATAAGGACCTATAGTGGAATCTGTCTAATCGTAGTCAAAAGGTCTATCAAAGCTTGTAACGTGTCCCCTTATAAATTAACAATAAATGACCAAGTAAGGACTGAGCACGCTAACAGAAATGGTAGCAGAGTAGGATGGTTAGTCTCCTTCAGAGGCCATCATAAGGTCCTTTTTTTCCTTAGAAATAGGCAAAAGAGTTGCATTGTTTGTCTCCTGTTGGATGGGTAGTCTCCTTAAGAGATCAATATAATTCGCAGATTTGGTAGAGAAGTTGGTAAAGGTTAAAATTTCCAGATTTGAGGTTACAATGAGAAAAGACAATGGCCCTTATTACAACCCTGGCGATTGGTGTTGAAGTGGTGGTAATACCGCCAACAGGCCGGCGTTAATTACTGCCAAATTATGACCATGGCAGTGTTATCTCCGATAGACAGCCAGTGTACCACACCGACCGCCAGGGCAGAAACAACAGTCACCACGGCGGTAGCCGCCTACCGCCAGGCGGAAGTCAATGTTCCGCCCCCATATAATGACGTGCTTAACTGCCACCTTTTCCAGGGCGGTACCAAAGACATCAAAAGCCTGGCAGAAACACTGCACAGAAGTGAAAGGACTCACCATTGGAGACACAGGGAACAACCATGCCGCCATGGAGCCCAAGCTGCATGTTTTCCCCATGATTTTCTACGTGCTGCTCCACCACGAACATCAACGCCGGCGAAGACGACAATGGTGAGTACAGCCGCCTAGCACACAAGGGAGGGGGGAGAAAAAAGAGAGTGACACAAACATGCAACATCCCCCCCAACACCATACACACAATCAGCTGCATCACAAAAACATTTGTACCCCATATCTCGGATGAATAATGCAAGGACAAAACGATTTTGAGAAAGTGAATGTAATGAGATCAACACATCAAGATAAATAAGTGAGGCAAGACAAGAGATATATAGATATGTACACAAAAAGGGACACAGCCCAGCCCACAATCAACGAAGTCCACATGGCCACAGGCCAAAGTCCAAGGCCATACATGGCACACACGGAGAGAACACTGCCGGGGCATCTGT
Source organism: Pleurodeles waltl (assembly GCF_031143425.1). Classification (NCBI taxonomy): domain Eukaryota; kingdom Metazoa; phylum Chordata; class Amphibia; order Caudata; family Salamandridae; genus Pleurodeles; species Pleurodeles waltl. The sequence goes on along the minus strand of NC_090444.1, from coordinate 1,129,072,126 downwards.
TGGTAAATAGGCAGGCGCCTCAGGGGGATGAGGGATGGGTGGGCACCTTAGCCGGGAGATGGAACAGCACCATTGGTTCTGGAGAGGGCAACATGCCCTGTGCTTTGTCCTTGGGAGTGCAAGGCCACAGTCTCTCGAGTGGGTGACTTGCCCACTTGCTCTGGATGGGGAAAACATGCCCTGTGCCTGGTCCTGGGAAGTGCAAGGCCACAGTCTCTCGAGTGGGTGGCTTGCCCACTTGCTCTGGAGGGGGCAACATGCCTTGTGCTTGGTCCTGGGGAGTGCAAGGCCACAGTCTCTCGAGTGGGTGTCTCCCACACTGGTTCTGGGGGGCATCGTGCCCTGTGCTCTTGATCCTGGAGAGTCTGGGGTAGGTGGGTGTCTTACCCACTAGTTCTGGAGGGGGCATCGTGCCCTGTGCTCTTGATCCTGGGGAGTCTGGGGTAGGTGGGTGTGTTACCCACTGGTTCTGGAGGGGGCATCGTGCCCTGTGCTCTTGATCCTGGGGAGGCTGGGGTAGGTGGGTGTCTTACTCGCTGGTTCTGGAGGGGGCAACCTGCCCTGTGCTCTTGATCCTGGGGATTTTCGGGTAGGTGTGTGTCTTACCCACTGGTTCTGGAGGGGGCATTGTGCCCTGTGCTCTTGATCCTGGAGAGTGCAAGGTCACAGTCTCTCAGGTGGGTGTCGTACCCACTGGATTTGCAGGAGGCAGGCCGCACAGCAGCCCATGGAGGCAGGATTACATACCGGCGGTGACGGCTGCTCAGTGGTGGTGCTGCTGCTGGTGGAAGGAGGCTTCTGTCCATCCCCTGCAACCTCGGACGGCTGCTCACTGAAGGTGGTGGTGATGCTGCTGCTGGGGGGGGGAGGCTCCTGCCCATCCCCTGCAACCTCGGACGGCTGCTCCCTGGAGGTGGTGGTGCTGCTGGCAGGGGGAGGCTCCTGCCCATCACCTGCAACCTCGGACGGCTGCACAACCATGGTTGGTGGTGGGGAAATCATCACAGTTCCTGCCCCATGCCCCTTGCTCTTCCTGCGTGCTCGTTCTGGCTCATTTCCCTTCTTGGCAGCAGCTTGGGCAGGCTCCTTTCCCTTCTTGGCAGCAGCTTGGGCAGGCTCCTTTCCTTTCTTGGCAGCATCTTGGGCAGACTCCTTCTCCCTCAGGACCTGTGCCCCGGATCCTTTTCAACCACAAGAGGATGTGGTGATAACTGGGCCCGTGGACTGGGTGGCTGAGGTGCTTGGCTGGGTTCTTCCCAACCTGGCCAGACATGCAGGACTGGGGGAGTGGGTGGATAGGAACAGTTTTTTAGGGACACTGGCGCGGTTTGAGAGTCTGTCTGCTGATTTTGGGTGCAGGTGCTTAAACTGGATGCTGTTGTGAGGTGGATGGCTGTTGGGTGTCTGAGTGCTTGTGTTTGTGTACCTTAGAAGGGAGAGGACGGACACAGTGGGAGAGGACACAGGGGACATGTGCATGCCTGTTGTGGAGGTGTCTGCCAGTGAGGTGTGTGTTCTGCTTCGTGTGGTGGTGATGCTGGTAGTGGATGATGATGTAGTGCATGCAGGTGTGAGTGTGGCCGGAACTGGGTGGGAGGTGGTTGAGAAGAAGGAGACTGTGGAAATAGTGGATGTTAGTATGTCTGCATCTGGATGGTGTTTGTGTGAGTGCCTGCGGGATGAAGTGTGGTGCTTGTGTTTGCCTGAACCACTCTTGGGTTTTGTCTTGTGTGCATGCTCGTTTGCTTGGTATGGGTTGGGGTTGAGGAGAATGGGACTGGGTAGTGGAGGTTGCAGGGTAGATACAGGGATAATGGCTGCCATCAGAGAGGATGCCAGAGCCTGAATCGATCTCTGTTAGGCCGCCAATCCAGTGTGAATGCCCTCCAGGAATGCATTAGTCTGCTGCATCTGGGCTGGCAGCCCCTGGATGGCATTCACAATGGCTGACTGCCCTACAAGGATGGATCTCAGGAGGTCAGTAGCCTCACTCAGGGCAGCAGGGCTAACTAGGCAGGGCCTGAGGTGCCTGGGGCGAAGGAGATGCCCACCCTCCTGGGCGAGCGGGCACGGGCAACTCGTTGAGTGGCTTCTGGGAGGGTGGTGCTGGTACGGGGAGGCAGTGGTACTTGTGGCTGGGGCAGTCACAGAAGTGTCTGCCACCACCAGGGAGCTTCTATCAGAGGAGGTATCTGTGTCAGAAATGTCCCCTCCAGTCTCCATCGTGGTGCTCCTCTCGCCCTCCATCCCACTGGAGCCCTCAGCATCAGTGGATTCTGCCTCCTGGGTCCTGGGGGATGCAGCTCCCTCCATCGCCGGTGCCTCTGCTCCTCCACCAGATGATGCTAATGACATAAGGACAGGATGACAAAACAATAAGGGGGGAGAGACAAAGGATACACTTGGTCAATGGCTGCACCAACCCTACCATTGGCGCACCCTGCACCCTCACACACAGAGAACAGGCCTACGCTCTATGCCATAGCATTACCAGAGAAAAAGTTAGCTTTCAAGGCATGGGGAGGTCACACACCGCCAAATGCAGCACACCTGGGACACATGCAGCCCTGACCAGTAGTGGATGCTTACAAGCTAGGTAGCAGGATTATCCCCTCAGAACCCTATCCACCAGGGGATCTACGCTGCAATGTCAGGCCTGGCCTAGGGGCACCCACTAACACACAACCCCCACCCGGACACCACCCTACCATGCGTAAGTTGTAATGATACGCACTGTACTCACCTTCTTGTGGTTGCTGTGATGCCCTAAAGCGCCCATCCAGCTCAGGGTAGGCCACCGCCAGTACGCGGACCATCAGGTGGGCCAGGGTTTGACAGGCACCCCTTCCTCGTTGAGAGGCCATCCCCAGCTGGGTCTCCGCCGTCTTCCGTGCCCAGCGTCTCACGTCCTCCCACCGTTTCTGACATTGGGTGCTCCCCCTGTCATAGACCCCCAGGGACCGCACGTCCTTGGCGATGGAACGCCATATAACCTTCTTTTGATGGTTGCTGACCTGCAGAGGTAATATACACAGGGAAAAACCATTAGACGAGTCCAGCCTGTTACACATATGGCCCACCATTGGCACACACACAGCCCAGCACACAACCTGTATGCCGCTGAGAGGACTTCAACCCACCCCCCTTACACAAGGCCTTCACACACACCACTCCATTAATTCATGCAACATGCATCGTGGTCCACAGTGTACTCACCTGTTGGTCTGGATGCTCATACAGCAGTCCGTCCTGGGGTATGACCTCATCCACCAGTCTCTCCAGCTCTGCCAAAGTGAAGGTAGGGGCCCTTTCCCCAGTCACACGGGCCATGGTAGGTTCCAGACACAGGTCACAGCAGCAAATGCAGTGTAGGTCCTCTCCTGTGGATGATCAGGTAGCAAGTGAGGAATATGATAGAAAATGGCGGTCACGTCGCAGCGGTGCATACCGTCACCGCCGGCATAGATCCCCATTGGCAAGTGTGTTTCTTGGGGCCCATTGTTACCCAATGAGGAGTTGCACAGCTGTTCCCGACCGTCACCCGCAACGGCGCACAACGTCTGCGGAATTACCTCACTTCCACCTGTCCCTCTACACAGGACAGGTGGATGCCATTTCAGGAGGGATTGGGGGGCAGGTCCTGGATATTTGCTGCGTCACTGTTGAAAATTGGAAATACTATACTAGTCACACTTACCCATTGCAAGTTACCAGCATGCAAAGTTCTGTTGTAACCCCATTGTTCATTTTATGACCGGCTCCTCACTCTTTTGCCCCATAGATTGCTACCGCTGTGGATGAATAGGAGATGGAGACATACCACTGTGTACAGACCCCTGGTGGACTTGGCAACAATGGAGGACAGGCACATCATCCTCACCTATAGACTTGACAGGGCCACAATCACAGAGCTGTGTGCCCAATTGGAGCCTGACCTGATATCGGCCATCCGTCACCCCACTGGGATCCCCCCCTCTTGTACAAGTTTTATCAGTGTTCCATTTCCTGGCAACTGGTTCTTTCCAAGTGACTGTGGGCTTGACAGCCCGGAATGTCACAGCCAATGTTCTCAATAGTGCTGACCAGAGTGTTGTCTGCCCTGATTAAACACATGTGCAGCTACATTGTTTTCCCCCAGGATGAAGATTTGGCCACAGTGAAGGCCGAGTTATATGCAATGGGACATATGCCCAACATAACTGGGACGATTGATGGAACACATATTGCATTTGCCCCCCCACCCATCAAAATGAACAGGTGTTCAGAAATCGTAAGAGTTTTCACTCTATGAATGTACAGATGGTGTGCTTGGTGGACCATTACATCTCCCACGTCAATGCTATTTTTCCTGGGCCGGTGCATGATGCCTTTATCATGAGGAATGGCAGCATCCCAAATGTGATGGCCCAACTACAGAGGCAAAGGGTGTGGCTAATAGGTGAGCCCTGGTCCCTCCCAGTATATGTTGGTGTATGGCTATGGTGTGGGCCACATGGGATAGTGTGTGGCTAAATGTTGTCCCTCAATATTTCAGGTGACTCTGGTTACCCAAACCTATCATGGCTGCTGACCCCTGTGAGGAATGCCAGGACAAGGGCAGAAGAACGTTATAATGAGGCCCATGGGCGAACCAGGAGGATAATAGAAAGGATCTTTGGCCTCCTGAAGGCCAGGTTCCGGTGCCTCCATATAACAGGTGGATCCCTGTGCTACTCACCCAAGAAGGTCTGCCAGATTATAGTGGCATGCTGCATGTTGCACAACCTTGCCCTGAGACGCCATGTGCCTTTTCTGCAGGAGGAGGGGGCTGGAGATGCCTGTGTGGCAGCAGTGGACCTTGTGGACAGTGAGGATGAGGAGGCAGCGGATGAGGATGAGGACAGCAGAACATCACTCATCAGACAGTACTCCGAATGACACACAGGTAAGGTAGTGTTACTACACATTTCAATTACATTTTATGAAATTTCTTTGGCACTGGCACACTAGTTCCCAATTACTGTACCCTTTGGCAACATTTTACAGATGCTGGTGTCCTCACATATGCTCCTGGTGTGATCACTGCAGCCAGCTACAGGTCATACACCTATGCTCATTTTCTATACAGTTGAATTGCACTGTCTTTAAGTGTTGAAATGAATACATACTTTAAAAATTTGACATACTCCAAAATTCTTCTTTTCCCAAGCGTGTTTATTGAAGTGCTAAAATTTGGAGGGGCAAGTGCAATGGGATGGGGTGATGATGTAGGAAAGTCCAGTGTATAGTTCCAGTCTATTTGTAGCACAGGTGCATTGTCCAAGGGGACATAGGAAGGGGAGCAATGGCAGTTCAAGGTAGACAGGGTGACAGAGTGGGACACAAGGGTGACAATCTGGAGAGTCTTATTGCGTAGCGGGGGTCTTGGCAAGTGTCTCTGGCTTCTGTCTGGATCACAGGGAACATTTGCTGGTTGGTTCATCCTCTGCAAGGGGAGGGGGACTGGTGGCCTGTTGGTCCTCTGGTGGGGCCTCCTGGCCACTAGTGGCAGCATAGGTGGAAGGCTGTTCAGATAACTGGCTAGTGGCAGGGGCCCGCTGGTGTGAGATTGCCTCCCTCATAATGTTGGCCATGTCTGCCAGCACCCCTGCAATGGAGACCAGGGAGTTGTTAATGGCCTGCAAGTCCTCCCTGATCCCCTGGTACTGTCCCTCCGGCAACCACCTGTTCTCCTGCACATTGTCCAGGATCTAGCCCATCATGTCCTGGGAATGTTGATATGCTCCCAGGATCTCTGCAAGTGCCTCCTGGAGAGTCAGTTCCCTGGGCCTGTCCTCCCCCTGGTGCGCAGCATCCTCCCAGTTTCCCTGTTGGCCTGTGCCTCTGTCCCGTGAACCGTGTGCCCACTGCCACTGACCCCAGGTCCCTGATTTTCTTGGGTATGAGGGGTGGCATAGGATCCCTGTAGCAGTGGACACACTGCTGATTGATGTTCTGGGGCAGAGGTGTAGGTACGCTGGGCGGGTGCTGTGGTGGTGTTTCCTGATGGGGGAGGCTCTATGGTGGTGTGTGACTGGGCCTGGGTAACCGGCTGTCCAGAGGTCCCTGACAGGCCAGGTTGGTCATCCAGATCCAGAAAACCAGAGTTGCTGTCATCACTGTGGGCCTCTTCTGTGGGGGGACTGGATATTGCAGGCACCTCCTCTCCACTGACATTGGCTGGGGTACCTGTGGGGATGTAAATGCTGTGTTATTGTTTCTGTGTCTGACATATTGTGCATCTGTGGCTTGCCCTCTTTAGTTGGATTTGCCCAGTCAGATTTCACTTGTGTAAGTTGGTATATGGTAGGTTAGCTGATTCTCTCTAGTGTGCATGCTTTAGTGATAGGTGTCTATGCAGGTCTGTGAGTGATGTCCATGCATTGGTATGGCATGCAGGACTTGGCATTGGGATGAGTGAGATGTGATGGTGGGGTGTGTGGGAAGTGGTGGAGTGATGGGAGTGAGGGTGAGGGTGGGGGTATGTGATGGCATACAGGTAGGTGGGTAGTAGTAGCAGAGAGTTGACTTACTAGAGTCCAGCCCTCCTCCTACTCCAGCCAGGCCCTCAGGATGCATGATTGCCAAGACTTGCTCCTCCCATGTTGTTAGTTGTGGAGGAGGAGGTGGGGGTCCATCGGCAGTCCTCTGTACAGCGAGTTGGTGTCTTGCTGCAATGGAACGTGCCTTCCCCTGTAGGTCGTTCCACCTCTTCCTGATGTCATGCCTAGTTCTTGGGTGCTGCCCCAGGGCGTTGACCCTGTCCACGATTCTCTGCCATAGCCCCATCTTCCTAGCTATTGATATCTGCTGCACCTGTGCTCCAAATAGCTGTGGCACTACCCTGATGATTTCCTCCACCATGACCCTCAGCTCCTCCTCTGTGCATCGGTGCTTTGTGGTGCCATGGGTGTTGTGTGAGGTGTGTAGGTGAGGGTGTGTAGGGTGATGTGTTGGGGTGTGTGAGGTGGGGTGCTTGAGTGGTGTATGGGTGTAAGTAGTGTTCTGGTTTTGTCTGTGGTCTTGGTGTCTGTCTTGTGCCAATGGTTTATAGTTGTAAAGGGCTGTGGGTACTCTGGGGGTATGTTTTATAGTGGTGTGGGTGTGTGGTGGTGGTCTGTGTATGGTTGTCAGGTGTCTATTGTTTGAATTGGCCAATGTGGTGTTGGTTTGTATGTGTGTGTGTATTTTGAGCGCAACTGTCTGTGCCGCCAATGGTTTACTGCCAATGAATGTGGTGGGTGTAGTTCTATTGGTGTAACGGTGTGGGTTTTGATACCACCAGGCTGGCAGATATGTGTATGTGGCTGAATAGTGAAGGATTGGTTTATGTGTGTCATAATATGGTGAACGGATATCCGCCGCAGTAGCGGTATGTTGGCGGCAGTCAGCGTGGTGGTAAGTGGAATTTACTGCCAATGTCATAATGAGGGCCTATGTCTCCCTAAGAATCTACCATGACTTTCCCAAAACCTTGGAGTTTGCCAATGCTTGTTTTAGGATGTTCTTGGCGTTCTATTGATAGTGTAAATAAAATAGATTTTGGGCTTGCACAGCTTAAGCACAGCACAGGTGAATTGTGATGTTTGTGAGGGTATAGGGAGACTGCATACTCCAAATAAAGTTGTTTAAGGAGTTTGCATTCTCCGAAGTGTGAGAGTAGGGAAGTCTTTGAACTTCACATATGCGTGGCGCTTTGTGTGAAAAAATTGTCCTGGTAGTTGTTGATATACGGACCCTGCATGGTCTAAGACTCTGGAGTATTGAAAACTGTATGAGACACTTGGTTTATGTTGTTATTTTTCTGTTTAATAGGTCAATCAGGCGTGGTTGACAAACTCAAGAGTGTGTGTTAAAGGATTGATACTTCTTTTCGATGGAGATTTGGTGAGTCCTATGTGCACCAGGAGGATCCAATGATCAGTTGAGAGTGAAATTTGCTGGTCGAATGTTGCTTGCGAATCAGGGAAACTAAGATAGAAGGAGTATCTGTCAGAACAAAAGGCGACTGAGAAAAATCAGTGAGGTTTCTGAAGCAACTGCGTTACCTACCTGTAGTAAACAGACAAATTTGTGTATTGGTTTTTATTTAGTGCTCTCAATATATGCAATTAGTTTTGCATGGATCTGAGTTTGGGAGGGAAAGCCGAAAAGGTTTGTCAGCTTCTGTACGTGTGAGTGATGCCATTTGAGCAGCGCTGGGATAGATTGGTTATTGAGAAGAGTCGCAAAAGGATTGGTGGACAACAGTGAAGCGTAATTGGTTGAGAAGATAGGCGAAAAGGACTTTGTGATTAAAAGTCACTTCCTGATTTGATTGAAAGTAGCGTGAATTACAAAAAATGTAATTTTTCAAAGCAGTAAATAGTGCCCTAAGGGGAGATATGTTTATTCCAACTAGAATAGGAGAAATTGCACCATCAGAAGGTACATCCGCCTATATCCTATTCAAAGAACAGGGTGCTGCACCATGTCTTTGGCTGAAACAGTGGTACAAAGAAACAAAGAGAGACTGGAGCATAGCATTCCCTGCTCAAGGAACATTTAATTTGAGGATTTTAGAGAATTTGAGGAGAGTACTGTATAATTTGAAACCTCCTCCAAGACCAGCACAGTTCAAAGCATTAGCTATTTGGGAAGGCTGAGAAGACTTTAGTTGAGGCGAGATGGGATAGTGATCAGAAATGTTGGAGAACTGAGAATTTACAGGTAATTAAGTTGTTTCCTGCAATTACACAAGAAAACTGTAACGAGGCTAGAAAGAGTACTAGAAGGAGGGATTCATATCCTTCTGATGACAAAGAGCAGAGATAGACAGAGCCTAGAAATTCTTTAACTTACTATGAAGCCTCAGATGAAAACGAGTTCATTTTGCAATTACTGAGAAATCGTCCCCATTATATGCAGTGCCTGAGAAAGGTGCAAATATTAGTGTAGACCCTACAGCTCCGATACTGATTGAACCTACATAGAACCAGATACAGGTTAGCCATAGTGTGCTGAATACATCTGCAATTCAAACGCCTTTGCCGCAGATTGACATATCAAGAATTTACCCAGATGTGCCTATTGTAGGTATTACAACAAACTTAGTAGTGTCAACAGGACAAGTTTATCAGAAGCCGACTTTGATCCATGTAGAGTCCACACTGAATTTGATGCCCCCAATGCAGGCACAGACAATCCCGAGATACACCGCCATAACAGGATCACAGAGATGCCTGCACTGATAAGTCAGAATACAGGAGTAATGTACCCGAGAGACTCAAATGTCAGATCCATTCCAGATGCAGTGTCAGTACCAGTTACCATAGGTCCAGTCATACCATTGTTTGCCCAGGGAAATAAAACGAGCAGTGAGCAGAAAACCCTGAATCCGAGTGTTGAAAGGGAGAGCTTTACTGAAAATGCAAGAATGAAGACTCCCATGAGACCGACATTTGATAGAACAGGTCCATGAATTGATTTGGGTTCTTTTAGGACTCCTCCAAATAATCAGGGGAGATTCAAGATAGGTTCCAAACCAAGCATGGTGACGCCAAAGACCCCGAGCCCAATGTTACAGAAAGTGCCATGTGTAAGTAATAAAAACATTTCATTACAAGGTTTGACAGCTCAGCAGTTAACTGAGTGGTTTGAGAAGCTGAGTAGCACCCAAGGTGATTATAGGGGAGGAAGTGCCCTGAATTTGACTAGGCTTAGACTGGAAGCAGAAGACTTGATTGAAGGAACAATGGGGCTAGATAGAATTGACTCATGCAGAGAAGATGAGTTACTTGTGCAAACTGATTACCAACAAAGCAGGAATAGTATATAAGAAATTATCACATTTGACAGGAAAATATGATGTAGAAATTGAGAAAACAGAGCATTTAAAGAGGAGTTACAGGTTGGAGTTTGACTCAAAGGACTTTCAGAACATGAGAATACTTTGAATGAAAATTCACATTAGAGAATTAATACAGAGCATTCAAACATGGGGAGCATTAGATAAGTGGGTAGACAGAAGGGTGAAGAAAAGACACACGAGGAAAAGGGATTCTGGGAATCTTACTGTGAATGTGCAGCAGTTTGAAGACCCAGTGAAAACATTACCTATGAGAGAAATTCTGGGAGGAAATTTTGTTCATGTCCCTTGGAGCAGGAGTGACATATTGTCATTTACAAATGATTATCCCAGGTTGAGAGATAAGCCAGTGGAATGGTACCAGCAAAAGGATAGGCTTGTGAAACTCGCGAAATGCCTGTAGGAAGATTTGAACACCCTGATAGAAATAGTGGTTCCAGCAGAATTATGGGTTGAGTGCAAGAGGAATGTAGATTGGCCAACAAGAGAACCACAGAGAGATCCAGTTACAGGTGCACCATCTCCTGAGTTAATGAAATGTTACTATAAGATGATCGAATTTTTAAAAACTAGAATTTCGCCCAAGAATATAGATTGGCAGAGAATAGACAGGACAGGTCAGGAAGGAAAAGAGTAAATATTTGTGTACTATGAGAGACTGTTGCAGGCGTTCAAACATTACAGTGGGACAGAGATAATTGAGCTGAAAGACATGATTCATATTGTGTTCAGATTTGTTGTAGGTTTGAGACCTGAAATAAGCCAGATGATTAAGAGTCATTTGATTTGTTGCAAGCTAAGCTGATTGATGAAGTATTGCAGTATGCAAAGTACTGTAGTGACAAGACTGAGTTGAAGCAGAGAAAGTTGAAGGAGAAGGCAATGGTGATGCAGATTAAAGCGGCACAATCAGGAATGTAGGGAAGTTTTCCACAGCAGCAGCAACAGCAGCAAGGAAACGTGGTTGCAGAACAAGTGAAAGGAAGAGGTAGAGGTGGAATTGGAAATGTTAACTGCGGCCCAGATTTGAGTACAGTTGTTGTTCGGAATGATGTGCAAGTAATGAAGAGATTCTTGCCATGTCACACTTGCGGAAGGTCAGGAAGGTGTTGCTAAGCAGGTGAGCAAAATCAATTCCCAAATATGAGAGGATCGAGAATGAGAGGTCAAAATCCAAATTTCCAAAATAATGTGAACGCAATGCAAAGTTTTCAGCCCATGCAACAACTTCAAATGCCACATTTGCAGATGCCCCAGTCGCAGCAAGTGCAACCTCAAGTGCAAGTGGTGCCTAGGCAACAAATTCAAATACCTCAAGCCCTAATGGAGCAGCAAAAGGTGATGCTTCCTCAGCAGGTCACGAGTCAAAGGTTTAACCACAGTAATAACACAGTATACCAATTCCCACTACACAGTGAGGATGAAGCGAATTGTGACTGGGTTAGTGAGAGTTCAGATGAGGAGGAATGCCTGTTAACAGCTTCATTAGAAGTAGATCAGAATGGTCCATATGTGAAGGTAAAAGTGATGGGTGACAAAGTCTCATTTTTAGTTGATACAGGGGCTACATGCTCTACAGTGAGAACTGCAAAGTTTCAAATTTACCACTTTCAGGGAAGACAGTGCAGGTTGTAAGAGTTGTCAATCAGTATTTGACAAATCCAATCACAAAACCGGTTCAGGTTAAAATTGGAAATTGTAACGGGTTACAAAAATTAGTGGTTTGTGATTCAAGTCCAGTATCATTACTAGGGAGAGACTTGCTGTGCAAAACAAGATGTTCAATTACTTGCTCAAATTATGGAATTGCCATCCAGACAAACAGAGATGATGAAAATGACTTGCCTGGAGAAAAAGATTGTGATACAGTGAATGAGGAGTACCCTCTTATTAGTTTATTTCCGGTTTGTACAATACGTGATCTTCCTTCCGACTTACAGGGAACAGTTAAAATGAAAGTGTGGGATTTTACAGGAAAATACATTGGTCTAATCAAAGGAGTTGAACCAGTTAAGGTCCCGGTCAAGCCAAATGCGAATTTTCCCCAGATACCTCAATACCACATGACACATGATACACTTTAGGGGATTGCTCCCAAAATTGTAGAATTCGTAAAGCAAGGTGTCTTAAAATAAGTGCCCAAGCAGTCCATGTAATTCACCAATAATGGGGTTGTGAAAGCCATCTGGGAAATTTCGGATTGTTCAGGATTTGAGGAAAGTAAATGATATTGTGATTAAATGTTGTCCAGTGGTGCCAAATCCAGCATTGATATTGTTTTAGATCCCATGCGATGCTGAGTGTTTCACCCTAGTGGACCTGTTGCAAGCATTCTTTTCTGTACCTCTTCATGAGGATAGCCAATTTCTTTTCTGTTTCAAATTTTTGGATCGAGTTTACTGCTAGTGCAGAGTTCCTCAACGATTTTCTGAATCACCGTCCATTTTCAACCAGGTCCTGAAAAAGAATCTGGAGCCATTGGAAATGCCTTTCCAATCGACGTTAGTCCAGTTCATTGATGATCTATTAATTGCATCAAAGACAAAAGAGGCATGCAAGTACGATACTGTTGCCTTATTGAATCACTTAGGGAAGAATGGACATAAAAGCCCTCAGTGTGATCTTGGCGGCAATCACCGCCGACTGCCATGCTGACAGTGAACAAAAGACCGCCAGTGGCGGTGACCTGCACACTGCTGTATAATGATGCCAAAAAGACAAACCTCCTAAAATCTTGCACCCACCGCCAGGCCCAAAGAAGGCGGAAAGCCAGTACACGTCACCCCGCCACCGCAATGCAGACAAATCCCTCCCCCACCAAATAATGATGCACAAATCAGCCTGGCGGACAGTGAATGTACACACCGCCGTGGGCAGCAATGGGACCCGCCAACACCAAATGCACACATTGGCAAGTTCCAAAAGCACACACCTGATACACATCTACAACACTTTAAAACATACACACCTCACAATCTTTTGCAACACCAATAGCACAACAGATATTGACAACACAACACGCATGCACTGAACTCACCATCACATAAGTCACACACACAAAAATACCACCAAAACTTATACATTGCTAAACCACCATCACAAGCCACACACCAAACCACACAACAGCACCCTCATCAACACACCTACAACACACCACCCACAACACACACCATGGCACCCCCTAAGCATCTTGCTTCACAGACAGGGAGCTAAGGACCATGGTGGATGAAATACTCAGGGTTGAGCCACACCTATTCGGGGAACAGGTGCAGCAGACACCCTTGGCCAGGAAGATGGAGCTATGGCAGAGGATAGTCAACAAGGTCAACGCCGTGGGAAACCATCCACGCATAAGGGATGACATCAGGAAGAGATGAAACGACCTGCAAGGGAAGGTTTGTTCCATGGCATCCAGGCTCAACATTGCCATACAGAAGACTGGTGGTGGTCCCCCACCTCCTCCTAACAGTCACCTCACTTATAATGCATGTATCACCCCATCCCTCTCACTATCACCAGGACACCATCCCCTACCCAGTCCACAACACCCAAACACTCACATCCAAGTCACCTGCATGACCATAATCTCCCATACAAATCACCATCCTGCCTCCTGTGCACAGTCACCAACCCATGCATGTAATCCCAGTAGCACTACAACACCCACAATGCACCTCACCACCCTCAATAGATGCACCAAAAAGGACATGAAGGGTCCTTGCATGCCACTACATGGGAATTCAACTACCAATTACTGCTGACCAGTGCTGCAATTGACAAGAAAGTGCACGACTCCCACATCTCTATTCTCTTACACACAGGCACCACCACCCATGCCACCCGGATGGAGACATCAAGGAGTGCCAGTCCTCCACCTGAAGACGAAGGCCCCACTCAGGAGAGTGCAGAGGGATGTCTGGACACAGAGGAAATCCCTGGCCCATCCCACAGCCGTGGACAGTCACCCACCAGAAGCCCCACCCAGGACACCACTGACACGCCTACCACTCAGCCACCACCATCAGTTCCAGCAAAACGACCCCACACCAGTGTCACCAGGCCAGGGAATGGCTGCCAACATGTACAGAGGCCAGAGGCTCCACCCACCACCAAGCAGGTTGATGAAGTGCCAACTGCAAGTGGGACTGCCAGACCTGTGCAAGGGACACAGGCACAGTGGACTAGGGCTAGTGGGAGGGTATCAGTGGCCCAGGGGGGTGGCCCAAGGAGGAATGCTGCCGTCCAGGAGGTGATTTTGAGGTTTTGGGAACAAACCACCATTCCCATGACAGGATGGGCCAGATCCTGGCCATCTTGGAGCAGAATCAGAGGCTGCAGGTAGCACACCACCAAGAGGCCATGGAGCAATGGAAACAACTTAATGCCACCAGGGCCTCCATTATAGGGGTGCTTCAGCGCCAAACAAACATCCATCCTGAGTACTCCACTCACCTGCAGGCCTCTTACACTAGCCAGGACACTGCCCTGCCATCTACATCTGCAGCATCCACTGGACTGGTGGCACTGCCAGAAGAATCACAAGGCACCAGCAGCCGTACCCCTGCAGCCCAGCTTCACCTTCATAAACGTGTCCTCAGACCCAGACATCCCACTGAAACACCAGCCAAGACCAAGCCCATTACCAGGAAGTGACTCTGCCCTGAACATTCTCCCTTGTGTGCCACTGAGCTACCTCATTGATACCACTGCCATTTCACCATTTTCCAATGGCTCCATGGGAGATACCCCTGTGCAACCAACAGCTGAGCATATGTACCTGAGTATGTTGTTCACCATGTGCCCACTCCCTTCCACTGTCCCAACACTAATGGATATTTTGACTTGGAATAAATACACCTGTGTGCTCAAAATATCTGTCCTTAATCAATATGAGCTTTCAATTGTGAATGTGAATATATTAGCCAGTTACCATCATAATGCCGCTTTTATTGCAGGAGGGGGTCTAACAGACTGTAGTGTGTGAAGTATGTCACACTGAACATTCCATTGCGTGCATTGGCATCTGCCACTTTAGTCATGATTTGGCCTTATCACTGGTGAAGGACACCACAGTATTTACTACATGCGTCAGCCTGAAACAATGCAGTGAAGCCATCAGCATCATAGGAAACGTACCTGAGAGTCACTGGAAGTAGAGCCAGATTAGCTGGGTTCTGGAGGTGATGTCTTCTCCCTCTTGTTCACATCACTCTCATCCCTCCTCTGAGGTGACAGGGCTGGTTGGACAGCATCATCCTCTCCTAGAAGTGGGATAGCTTTCCTCACAGCCAAGTTGTGCAGCATGCAGCAGGCCACCACTATCTTACACACCTTGTCAGGGACATAGCACAGGGATCCTCCAGAGATATGGCGGCAACAAAATCTTGCTTTCAGGAGTACTAAGGCCCACTCAATCACCCTCCTAGTATGACCATGTGCCTCATTATAATTCCTCTCTGAATCTGTCCTGGGATTCCTTACAGGTGTCAGAAGCCATTGCATGTTGGGGTAGCCAGAATCCCCTGCAAAAGTGGGCGAAAGAAGGTTGAAACACACACAATTTACTTGCATACAGTCTGGCTGTCAGCTATGTAACTGATCCAGTGTCACACGCACTCACCTATGAGCTAAGCTCTGACGCCCTGTAGTTGTCCCATCATGTGTGGCACACTGCTGTTTCTCAAGACAAATGAATCATGGACTGATCCTGGGAACCTTGCATTGACATGTGAAAAGTACTGATCAGCGGTACACACCAATTGGACATTCACGGAGTGATAGTTTTTACGTTTCCGATATACCTGTTCATTTACTCTTGGGGGTATGAGAGCTATGTGGGTACCATCAATGGCACCCATCACATGGGGGATATTTGCAAATGCATAGAATCCAGATTTGATGGTAGTGAGATCAGCATGTTGGGGAAACTGGACATAACTTTGTAAGTGTTTAACAAATGCATTCTGGAAATTGGACAGGATGTGGGTGAACATTGGCTGAGATACTCCTACAGCCATGCCCACTGTCACTTGATATGAGCCTGTGGCCACAAAATGGAGCACAGATAGTACCTGCACAGTTGTAGGTGTTGCATGGTGATTCCAATTAGCCGGCTTCAGAACAGGATCCATTTCTGCACAGAGATCAAGGATTGTAGCTTGACTAAGTCGGTAAGTTATGATGATGTGACATTCCTCCTTGGTGGCCAGATCTACCAGGGGTCTGTAAACAGGTGGGGCTCTCTCTCGCCACATGGGTCTGTACCTATGGGTGATGAAGGAACACATCTTGAGTTTGGACATACACTTGCATCACATGGTGACACAATTCATGTTATCAATGCAACACATATGTAATGCACAAAAACACAAAGAATGCGGTAATCCTGAAAGACTAATGTGTGGTGAGGTGTCTTAGTCATAATGGCATCACAGTGTAGACACACTTCACACCTTGATTACATGTGGGGCACCAGTATTCATGTCAGTATTCGACAAAGGGAAGAGGGAATGGGGCATTGGATGAGGCCCCCGGCCAGGCTATGGAAACGTGGTGGATGCAAAATGGCAACCTCCTGCCATCCAGGTATTGTAGTGTGGAAGTGACTTAATTCCGCTGCCGTAACTTGTCATGGCGGTAGGTGGTGCTCACCGCCGTGCACCTGATCATTGGATAACATGAAAGTCAATGGGGAATGATGATTGTCGCCGGCGGTGACGGTGCACACCGCGGTATCTTACGCCATTTTGACAGGCCCTTGACACTTGACTCCTGCACTATGAGAAAAGAAGAACTCCACTACGTGTGCTGCTGTGTCCTGACTTTGGTCCCTGAGATGGCACGTGTCACTGGGGAACAGGCCCTGGCCTTCACCATGGAGGAGCTGGAGAAGCTGGTGGATGGGGTCCTAACCCTGTAAGCCAAGTTGTACGGGCGACCAGAGGAGCAGGTGAGTTGCTATTTGTCCTCCTTAGATGTGTGTGAATGTGTTGGATGCCTGTATGCATTTTTGTTTGCTGTGTGCATGCTCACCCGTAGTGTGGCTGGCAGTTTTTGGCTTGAAAATTGTCAATATGTATGTCTCCATGGGCCATGTCAGTTTAAACAGGCATGGCATTTGTGTATGGGGCACCCACACTGACTTCTGTTTCTTTACTCATGCAGGTCAGCTCCCATCAGAAAAGGCGACTGTGGCAAGCCACCGCCAAAGAAAGGAGGTACAGACCCTGGGGGTCTACAACTGGTGGAGCCTCGCTGCAGGAAGCTGTGGGAGGACCTGAGGTGCTGGGCCAGGAAGACCGGAGAGGCCCAGCTGGGGAAAGCCTCCCAATGAGGGAGGGGTGCCTGTTGGACCCTGACCCCTCTAATCGCCTGCATTCTGGTGGTGGCCTATACGGATTTGGATGGGCGCTTGAATGCAGCACAGCAGCCACAAGGGGGGGAGTACTAACACTGGTGTGATGGCACTATGTTGAGTATAGTTAGATGCTAAGGGGTGCATGCAAAGTAGTGCCAGGCACATAGAGAGGTGTGTCCCTGTAGCCCTGCCCCCCTCCATGTCCGTGGGATAGTGTCATAGCTAGTTTTGGCAGGGTGCGTAGGCCTGTGAAAGGTCCTTTGTTTGGCCCATTGTATTCAATGTGGCCTCATGAACTTGTAGATGTCTTGGCTTGGCATCGTCTCTCACTGGAATTGACATACATCTTTTTTGTTTTGTTTCCCCACCCCTCTGCACTTGTGTCCCTGTGTACATTAGCATCATCTGGCAAGGGAGCTGTGGCACCAGTGAGTGAGAATGCTGCAGCCCACAGTTCCCAGGAGGCGGAGTGCACCGACGCCAAGGGGACCAGTGGGTTGGATGGCAAAGGGGAGTACCACGGGGAGATAACTACCCCTAGTGGTAGTGACTACAATACCTCCTCTGATGGCAGCTCCCTGGTGGTGGTGGATCCTTCTTGGTCCACCCATTCTTTGTCATCTTCTGCCATCCCCCATACCATCACCACCCTCCCAGTTGCTCCCCACTGAGCTGCCCATGCCTGCTCATCCAGGAGGGTGGGCGTCTCCTTTGCCCCTGGCACCTCATCCCCTGCCCCAGTCAGCCCTGCTGCCATCACGGAAGAGGCTATTGACCTCCTGAGAACCATCTCTGTAGGGCAGACAACCATAGTGAATGCCATCCAAGGGCTAGCATCCCAGATGCAGCAATTTAATGCATACCTGTAAGGAATTCACAGTGCCATATCTGGCCTACAGACATCTTTTCAGGCTTTGGCCTCTTCTTTGACGGAAGCCAGTGTCCCTGTTCTTTCCGTCCCCCCCTCCTACCACCTCTACTCCTTCCAGCACCCCACTCCCTTCACCTATCCCAAGCACACATACAGACAGCCATGCACACAGATCACCACACAAGAAGCACACTGAGAAACACCAGCACCACAATTCCCACCAAAGGCAGGCACACACCCAACATACCAAAGCACACACAACATCCACCTCCCCCACTGTGTCAGCCTCACCCGCCTCCATGTCTGTCACCTTACCATGCACACCCACATGCACTGCACCCTCAGTCACCACAACAGCTGAAATCCAGTCATGCACCCCAGACACCACACCTGCACTCACCACAACTACATTCACATACACTTGCAGCACACTCACCAGACCTGCAGACACCCACACAACATCCATATACACTGGCAGCCTGTCTTCTCCCACTATGTTCACCCTCCTCCTCCCAAAACACTCAAATGCTCACACTCATCCACACCACACACATCCACCATATACAAGCAAATTAAACAGGCACCTGCATCAACGTCCAGCACACCTACACCTCGTACCACCACTCCCTCAACCTCCACTCCCAGACCTGGCTCCAAACCCCCTCCTACTGCACCTAAGAAGCTTTTCCTCTTCTGTGTTGACCTGTTTGAACCCACTGGCCCACCCCGTCTTATCCCTAAACGTTCCCATGACCTAGCCCAGTCCACTCCTTCCTCGTCAAAGTTCTCCCCAGTCCACCCTTCCCATTCCTGTGCCCCTTCACCAGGAAGGAAGAAGCCCTGTGTTGCCCCAGGCCCCTCTGCCACCGCCCAGTCCAGACCAACTCCCCCTCCTTCCAAGGGCAAGCCCAAACCCTCTCCATCTCCACCTCCTAAACCTAAGCCCAAGATCCCCCTTCAAGACCTGACTCACCACCCCGCCACCCCCTACCCCTGTTCCCTGAGGTGCCTGGCTGCTTCATTGATCCCCCTTCTCGGTGGAGTTTCCTTTGCATCGTAGGAGCAAAGTGTAGCCTACATTTGTCCTTACAGGTCTTCTTTATGGACTGGCCTATGGCCTTGTTTGGACATTTTATAATATTTCTTATTATTAAATTGGAGTGCCCAGCAGAGCTGTTGGTGCAATATTGAGCCGATGTGCAGTGTTTCACTGTGGGGGTGTGGTGTGCACAGGTACGTGCATTGGTGAAGGTAGTTTTTGGCTTGTGTGTGGTAAGTGCATCTTGTTAAGGTATATATGGCTTGGGATGGTGGGAGTGGTTGGGAGTGCATTGCAGTTTTGGAACTGTGCCCTAGCTTCTCATGTGTACTAGGCTGCGGTACTTACCGTCGTTGTCTACGTCGTCGGTCACGGTCCTGGAGAAACATGGCAAGGAGAAGCACTGGGATTATTTCCAACTCTGACTCCATGTCTGCGTCGGCATGTTCTGTGTGCCTCTGGTAAGTGTTTCTCTTTATATGGGTTGTTTCTGCCACACTTTGCCTGGCGGTGGTTCCCGCCCCGGAACTGATGGCGGTGTGGTGTTTTATAATTTGGTGGGCTGGTAGGGCCTTTCCGCCGGGCTGAGGGTGACCTCCCCTGTCGTCGGCGGAACTACCAAAATGGCAGTGGGTGTATGGCCGGCTGTTTGTTTCTCATGTGCTTCATTATTTGGAGGACCGGACTGCCAGTCTGTTGGCGGTAGTGACTGCCACCGCCGCCGGTGCGGTGTTTACCGCCATGTTCATAATGACTACCAAAGTGTCCGCAGCCAAACTACAGTACTGGCAGAAAGAAGCTAAATACTTGGGACATGAAATAGAGAAGGCAGCTAGAAAGATTTCCAGAGAGAGAGAGTTATAGTCATATTGCAGATTAACCCCCCAGATACACAGAGAAATACCAGAATGTTTTTGGGAATGGTGAGCTATTGTCACCAATGGATTCCCAACCTTCCAATAATTTCAAAGCCATTACAGAAGTTGACTCAAAAAAGGAATTACTGATCCCTTTATATTAGGCCAAACTTGTGTGAAAGCTTTACTGAATTAAGAGAGAGTTTGTGCAAAGCCCCAGCTTTGGGAATGCCTGACTACACAAAACCCTTCATGTTGTTTTGTCATGAGCGTGATGTGATGCATGTTCTTTGTCTGTTCTGACACAAGTCCATGGTGGTGTAAATCGTCCAGTAGCATATTTTTCAGCTACGTCACGGCAGCTTTACAAGGCTGTCTGCATACTGTTGCCATGGTTGGATTGAGCCTGACTCAAAGTGACAGCGTTGAGATGGGACACCCTTTAACTGTTATGGTCCCTCACTCCATAGAAGTACTGCTTACCCAAACCAAGACTCAGCACCTGACGAACGCCAGATTGACTCGCTATGAAACCGTCATCCTGGGTTCCCCCGATGTAATGCTGAAAAGATGTACAGTACTTATCCCATCAAATTTGCTTCCAAAAGAGAATATTGAAGTTGACAAATTGAAAGAAGTTGAACATGACTGTCTGGAGGTAACTGATTTGTGCACAAAACCAAGACCTGATATTAAAGATACCTGATTGAGAGCAGAATAAGCAGTGTGGAGAATTTCTGGTATACCTGAAGCTTGAAGGCTTCCAGGAGTGTATTCCGCTTAGGTGGCTGAATTAGTGGCTCTTACTAGAGCATGCCATGTTTCTGCATGGCTTAAAGATACCATTTATACTAATAGCCAGTATGGATTTGGAATAGTCCATGACTTTGTTCAGCTGTGGTCACAGAAAGGTTTCCTGACCTCTTCTGGTTCTCCGGTTAGAAATGGTGAAAGAATCCATGACTTGTTACAAGCTATACAACTGCATGAAATGATTGCTGTGGTGACATGCAGTGCATATCTGAAATCACAAGATTTTGTGTCAATAGGAAATGGATATGCAGATCAAGTTGCAAGGTTTTGCGCAATGAACTGTATATCGTTCAAAGACAAATGGGAATTGTTACCTGAGGAAGAAAATTGCACCAGTTATGTTTTGAATGTAATTGACACATTGAAAGAACTAAAAGCGCTTCAGGAAACTGTTGACAGGGAAGAACAGAAAAACTGGGTAAACTTAAAATGTGCTCAGCATGAAGATGATGTATGGGTGTCCAGAGAGGGACAAGTGGCCTTACCAAACAGTTTGTTGACTCAAATAGATGTTATCATGGTCAAGCATATGTTGGAAGGGATGCCATGGTTTGTACATTTAAGCAGTTCTGGTTTAATCCAAGATTTAGACAGGTTGCCGGAGCAATTTGCCATTGTTGCATCATCTGTTAGCAGATGAACGTGGGTAAAGGGACTGTGGTCAATATGAGCCATATTGGAAGAGCAGGTGGTCCATTTAGCAAAACGCTGATGGATTTCATTGAGATGCCTATGTGTGAAGGATTCAGATATGTGCTGGTGATTGTTTGTATCTTCAGCTGGTCGAAGTCCCTACACGAAGAAATGACAGCCTCACGGTAGCAAAGTTATTGCTTAGGGAACTGATACCTCGCTTTGGTTTTCTGATCTCTTTAGAATCAGATTGGGGAAGTCACTTCAGCAATGAAGTCATCAAATTGCTATGTTTAGCTTTAAACATTTAGCAGAAGTTGCATTGTAGCTACAGCTCTGAAGCCTCAGGACTTGCTGAGCAGATGAATGGTACCTTGAAGTCAAAAATGGTGAAAATGTGTGCGTTTACGAATCTGAAATGGCCAGACGCACTGCCATTAGTTCTGATGAGTATGAGAAACACAGCCGACAGAAAAACTGGACTGTGACCACATGAAATCCTCATGGGCAAAGCAATGAGATTGACAGTGGTGCCTGTTAATGCTCTTGTGAACATAACAGATGATATGGTGTTGGACTACTGCAAAGTTCTGGCTGATGTGGTTCACTCTTTCTCGCATCAGGTACAAGCCACCACACTGCAGTCATCACAAGATCAAAGCCACAATCTGAGAGTGGGAGACTGGGTTGTGATAAGAAAACACATGAGGAAGACTTGTTTGGAGCCTCGGTGGAAAGGCCCATACCAAGTAGTAAAGGATACTACTACAGCTGTGAAGTGCACTGGAGTTCTGAACTGGATCCATGCCAACAATACTCAGAAAGTACCATGTCCTCTGGACAATGAAGAAGGGCTGTTAAGAGTACCAACAACTTCCAGACGAACTCCAGAATTGGAGAGGGGAGCAGGAGAGTCAGAGACTAAATATGAGCAAACCGAAAGCGGTCCAAGCACTCCTGTGAGAGACAAAGTGGAAGAAATACAGGAGGGTGACAGTGGACCAAACTCAACTGAGGTAGCAGGAGAGTCTTTCCAGAGAAGAGCTCTTCCAGAAGCAGATCGTCTTGAAAGACAAACAGAGCAAATGAGAGACCCCGAGCGGGAAGGAGTTGAGGTGGATCAAAGCCAAAACGATCTGACTCCTCCTGAACCAGTAGCAGGTACATCAAGAGAAAATCCTGCAGAACATAGAGAAGTCACAAGTCCAACACTGAAAAGAACATTGACAAGAGGCCCACTGAAAGGAGATAAGTGGCCAAACTCACAAGCAAAAGGGAAAGAAGCAATTACTGTAACAGTAATAGAGGAAGAAGTAGACACAAGAAAAGAAGATTTGAGTGATGGAGAATGAAATGGAGGTTGAAGATTGAAAAGAAAGAGAATTGCAAATCGAAGGTATGCAGGTCCTGAATGGGCGTATGCAACAAGAAGTGAAGACCAGAGTACATTTTTGTCTTTTTGTTTTGATCGAAAAATTCCAGGTCAATATTTTGGCACTTGAAGATCAATGAACTGAACTGTTGTAAAAGTTGTAAACTGAGAAAAGAAAAGAGAAAATTGAAAGTAACCGGATGAGACTTTTGAAAATAACTGATTTTGACAAGCTACCTATTTTTGACAAAAGGGTCCTGGAAGAAAGACTGGAAGCTGTAAATAACTGCTAAAGAAGATTGAAGATTTGTGTTTTTGCCTTTTGCTGCATAACTATAATTTTGCCTTCTACTTTCGGACTCTTTACAGATCATAAGTAACCACAATGAGCTGGTTAAGAACAATAGGTGCTGTAAATGCATAGGTATTGGTTTAGTGATTGTGTGCGGGATAGGGTGTTTGGTACTGATTGTGAGTATGTCCTTTCTTGACAAGATTGTGGCCAACCATACCTCTGCTTTAGAGACAACTACTACAATTACAGAACTAGATAAGTTTAGGTTAGATGAGAAATATTTGCACGTAGACAGCAACCAAGGAGATCTTTCTTCTAATGTGGTCTATCGCTTATTGTGTGACTATGTTGAGACGGTGAATGCGAGGGAATGTCATGTGTGCATGCAGATTCCTTCATCAGTGGAGGAAGGACTTACTTACCATAGTTTGCCTCTTACTTATGGAATAAGTTGTAGTCTTTTACTAGCAAGACTCTATTACCAGGAATACATTCAATATTTCTATTCAAACCATGACGTGGTGTTTTCGTTTGTTCCTATAAATAAGTGCCTGAGTAGAGTAGCTATGGAAAATATTATAGAGTTAGTGAGAGGATTCTTTGAACCTACTTTGACATTTGGCACAGCTTACGTGAACATGAACAACCTCACATGCTTGCTGACACCTTTGTAAAAGAGCTTCTTAGATTAGGCAGATGACAGGAGAAAGGCATTAAAGGAGAAGTTAGATAAGGGCTTAGAAAAAATAACATTTAGGAATGATCATGCATTTAGTGAAATACAGATGCAAGGGAAATTAGCTTTAGATGCACAACACATAGGGAAACTTTATGTATATAGGCCTAAATCTAGAATTGACACGTTGTTTGTGGTAATGTGATTTGTGAATGTAGACGTGTTTTTGTCTCAGAGTAAATGGACTTTCATGTTAAATGAACAAGACTCAGCAATTCCAGGAGTTTATTACTTCTGTGGACCAAATGTGAATTACTGTCTTCCAAGAGGATGGTATGGCACATGTTACTTTGGGATAGTTTCCCAAAGATATTTCAACTTGAGAACCTGAACAAAGTACCTAAATTGACTGAATTACATCATGATAGACAAAACGAGACTCTTATTCTGGCCTAGTGGGAGACATATTTGGAGCAATGATGCCTTCAGTGGGAGTTATTCTAAATTCTGTGAAAATTCGAAAGTTTTCTACTATTGTGGATAACATGGTGACAACGTTTTCAGGAGCCATGATCCTAATGGATACAGAAATGGTTGTGGTAAGATTCATGACTCTTCAGAACCGCCTTGCGTTAGACATCCTTTTAGCAAAGGAGGGCAGAGATTGTAAAATGCTGAACTGGCAATATTGTTGCACATTTATACCTAATAATGGTAAAGAGATTAAAGGCTTAATTAACAATCTAACTGATGGAAGCACTGATTTGAATGAACTGAAAGAACCTGGAGTTTGGAAAAAGGTTGGCAAAGGCTTTCCCTCTGTGCGAAATTGGCTTGGTAACATAGGGAAAGGGATAATTTCGAAAATAATACAAGTAATATTGATTATTGTGATTTGTAGAATGGGAATAAGGGGAATTTATATCATGTGAATAACATGAAGAAATTGAAAAATGATTAGAGGAGGGGAGAAATTAAAATGGAAACGTTCTTTAGGGAATATTTGAAAACAGATAGAAGAAATGAAATGTATAGGGAAAGCAAATTTTAGGTGAACCAAAAATTTGCATGGAATGATGAAAGTGTGATGACATATTTAGTTTTTGTGAAGGCTAAATATATATTACTAATGAATTTGATGTATTATGAGTTAGAAATTTGCATAGAATTAGACTAGAAGAGAAAATAATATGCGACTTGGAAAATGTGCCCAGTTGAGTGGCCATCATAAAATATGTAATGCTTTTAGAGAATGCATATTAATCATTATCCACAGGGTATGTGTAGAGAAATTATAGTAGAATGTTATATTAATGATTTGATGTTATGTATTTGCTTATTAAGCATAGGCCTTAAGTTAGCAAGGTTTGGGCCTACTTTGCACCGCCTCATGTTAAATTGCAATGTCTGAATAAAATTGAGAAAATGCGAAAAGTAATGCATTTATTGTTCACACTGTGTTGACCAAACGTTTAGCAGATGTCTTTAACTTTCTCATGAGAACTGCTTACTAGAATGTCTTGTAGTAGAATTCGCTACTTTGTAAAGTTTGATGCGTGAAACAGGGATTTTCCCAGGAACCAACAATGGATGCACTGACTGGAGCACGGATTGTTACAAGAATGTTACCTGATGAGCCGGACGATGGGAATAGAAGAGGAGCCGATCATCGACGTGTGAAAGACAGTTATGTCATATCTTAGATTAAAGTTTTAATTCTTATTGGATTGAATGAAAACATACGATTTTCTGACCAATTGCAACATGGGAAGTTCTTTAGGAGATTTTAACTTAGCCCAATTGCACAGAGGAGAAAGAAGGCTTTTCTAGTCTGGTTTTTCCCCATAGAGGTTCTGATTTAGGAGCTGAGAAGTTACTGATGACTTTATTTTCTAAATTTGACGTTAAAGATTAATTGTTAATGGTTGATTCTGTCCATTAGAGATTGTTCTTAAATGGTTCAGATTTTCTTAGAGTCTCCTGTGTCTCAGCCATTCCCTTTTATTGCCCTTTGTTGAAGATGGCCAGACGGATGTCCAACTGACGAAGAGAAGCACTGCTTGCTGATCCATTTGAGAGGTATACCAAAATGCTATTGTCTTGTTTGCCGATTTTATTAGTTGTTTCTATGTACCAACTGCTATTTTATTAGTGCTATAGTTGGATGTTTTTTTCCAAATTAACTTTTTACTAAAATTGCTTTGCATGAACTCCAAACATGAAATTCTATTTAGAAGGTTAGTTAGGGCGATACAGCAAGTGCTAACAAATTATGATTAAAAGAGCTGATGTTGTTCATTTGCTGAAAATAAAGATGTATGCCATTTGCATTGCGCAGTTATTATTGTTATTTGTTCGTACTGTGATTCTTGAATGCCTAATAGTCAATGCTTTAGCTCAATTGAGATTATATAGAAGATATTGGTCAACCGGTGTCGTTTGTGTATATATACCATTTGGTTTTAAGACTAATTTATGTGATATTAGCATTGTTGATCTAGGGAAATAAACTTCTACTAAAGGTGTGGTTATTCATGGCCAAATGAGTCATGGTGTGTGACAATTATTGAATCCAGATATATTTGTTGATGTTATTGATAGTGATGTCATATTTGCATTGAATAAGGACCTATGGTGGTGATAACGCGTCCTTCTATGTCAATTTATACACATTAGGACTCGTTTTAGGCCGATGAATCTTTTGACCCAGTGGTGAGACACCGTAAGACTAGGTAACTGATCAGTATGTCAAGCAATATATCAATAATATCATCAACATATACCACCACAATATATTTCAGTTTAGAAATTGGTTAAAACTGTCGGCGCAACCATGACCTTTCAGTCATGAATAACCACACCTTTATTGAAGTTTTGTGAATTTTATTCCCTATTGATTACAATCTAATAGCAAATGTATTAATCTCAAAAACAAAAAGCAAAAGAGCACAGTCACGATATGGCCATTATGATAAGATTTTGACAATGCGAAGATCACAACTATTAAGACACTAACATAAGAGATACACACATCAGAATGCATAGAACATCATATAAGCCCAGTTCAGCATAGTATAACGTCAGTCATGTCCGTTTGTCAGTCAAGGTGAATATCTAATCTAACCACTAATTAGCATCAGCATGTTGGACTTCATGCAAAACAATTTAAAACACTAATTTGGAAAACATCTAACTATGGTCTCTATCCAAAAATACAGCAGTTGGTACCTAGAAAGGAAAAGCAAATAGATGAAATTACAATAGCAATTGTCATAATTACCCTCCTCGGAATGAGTCAGCATACAGGATCAGTCTTCGTCTTCAGGACATCAGTTGGATCGTCATCAATCTATCTAGTCTAAGGGCAGGGGCACTTCCCTCATAAGGAGGAAAAGTGAAATGGGGCACCTAAGGGTGAGGATGGCTTTATAAAGTCTCAAGTCACCAGACAGAGTGACAGAGTTTCTGGATGCAATTGATATCATTCCCTACCTAGTTCTCTTCAGTCCCCCGTGTCATGGGTTTTTATCCCCTTTTGGCAATACCTTCCCCCAAAATTCTATTGGACAGTCGCTACACCCCATTATCTTTAACCTATCAAGTTATACATTAAGTAATGCATTTGTCATTTCATGATAATTCATAACACTTTGATTGGTCTTCATAATTGACGTTTTTCGTAGGTGGCTCATCCGGGTTTACTTCATTTTCTGGCACACTCTTCGGGTCAAAAGTTCTCTTTTCCATGGTTGAATGTCCTTGGATGTTTCAGTAAATGTTGCAAAAACGAATAAAATTTATACTAAAGCAGCTAGCATGCGGATGGGAACAAGTTTAAGATTGATACATGAAACAAAGGAAGAACACATGCTGGGTCATGGCCTTTTGCGAGTCAGTACACTGGAGAAACAGAAAAATATGCTTTAATATGAGAGCTACACAGCAAATTTTTTGACTCACGCTAACTTAAGGCTTATGGGTTTTAATACGAATACAATCTTCGTATGTGTTAACATATTATATTAATCGTAATACAAGCAGTCATTCCTTATAGTTAAGATTAGTATATGTGTACGATATCAGTTTCACTTATAATTGCGTTAAGAATACATTCAAGCGAATAATATTTTGCGATCATTTTGTGTGCTGCATCGTTAGGTATAAGCATTTCACATCTAATATGTAATATTTTAAACTACGCTCTCTCAGTCCCTCCTCTGATGACGCTCGTCATCACACAATCTTTCTTTGGTTCTTCATTTCTAATTTTTCACCTTGCGCATGATGCGCATTTCAACATCCTGCCCTTTATGAGAACTTTCCCATATTTCATTGAACATTTTCTCTTTTTCACTTTCTTCATTTCGTCTGGTTCTTTTGGTCCAATTTTTTTTTACTTTGTCATTGATTTTACATGCCCCCCGTAATCCTAATAGACAAACCAAAATAATTAGTAGACCCATTAAAATTTTTGCAAGTACCCCATTCCAAATGTTGGTAAACCAGCTTCCCACTCGGGCAATTCCTTTCCTAAATTTCTCCCAAACACCAAGTTCTTTCAGATCCTTCAAATCTGTACTATCTCTAGTAAGGTTAGTAAGCATGCGCCTAATTTTCTTACTGTTATCAGGTATGAATGAGCAACAATGACGCTCATTAAGCATTTTGCAGACACCTCCACTCTTTGCTAAAAGAATGTCTAAAGCAAGCCGATTTTGAAGAGTCATAGCTCTTTCTGCAGCAAGTTCAGTATCCATCAGGAGTATAGCCCCTGTAAAATTTGTCAGCATGTTATCCACAATAGTAGACAACTTTTGAATTTTCATAGAATTCAAGATAACCCCTACTGATGGGATTATAGCTCCAAATATGTCACCAATGACAGCCGCCACTGATTCTCGTTTTTGTCTAGAATGTTGCAATTCAGATGTTTTAGGTATTTGTTTTAAGTCATCAATCTGGTATATCTTTGGGAATACTATTCCCAAATAACATGTCCCTTAGGGAGACGGTAATAAGCATTTAGCCCACAGATGTAATAGATTCCAGGGATCGCTGGATCTTGTCCATTCAGCATAAAGGTCCATTTACTCTGAAACAAAAACACATGCCTACACTCACTCGTACCCCCAAAAAAATTTATCTTGATCAGATTTTGGTCTATATACACAGAGCCTACCTACGTGTAATGCGTCTATAGCTAATTTGCCTTGTGTTTTGATTGCAGTATAAGCATAATCATTTGCATATGTACGTTTCTCTAATCCTTTTTCTAATCTTTCTTTCAGTGCTTTGCGTCTATCATCTGTGTGATCTAAAAAGCTTTTTTCTACAGGTGACAATAAGCAGGTCAAATTATTGCGATGTGCATAAGCAGTCCCAAATGTAAGTGTTGGCTCAAAGAATCCTTTAACTATTTTTATATCATGCTCTTTAGCTAATTTATTCAAAAATTCAATCACAGGCACAAAAGAAAACACAACATCCAAGTTCGAATAAAAATATTGCACATGCTCTTGATTATAGATTCTTGTTAGTAGCAAGATGCAACTAATTCCATAAGTGAGAGGGAGGATATGATAGGTAACTCCCTCCTGTACTGATGAAGGAATTTTAGTACATACATAACAATCTTTCGCATCCATGGTTTCCACATATTCATTTAGTAAGCGATAGAACACATTTCCCCTTTTGCATTAGTTCCCTCTTGCATATGTCTTGCATCTTGCTCAAATCTCTCCCATGGTGTTAGTTTAGTAGTAGTCTCAGGTTATGAAGTTGCGTTAATAGTTTCTTTCTCTCTCCACGGCATTCCCACAATTACTCCTACAATTATCACTGCGCACACAACACCTTTTATAAGGCCTAACCAACCACACACCTTACTTCCTTTGCTACTATTTTTGTTATAAGCCATGTTTGTATAGAATCAGAATAGCAGATAAACAATCAACTTGACAATAAACCTCTGCAGATTTTTACAACGTCTTCACTCACTCCAGGACCCTTTTTGTCAATTCAGGTTAGCAGCTTGTCATAATCAGGTTTCTTTAAAAGTCAAATCCGGTTTAGTGTCACTTCCAGTAGTTTTCTAAAGTCTCTTTTCTCAGTTTTTCAAAATTTAAAAATTAGCCAAGTCTTCCTTGAGTTTTGTTCAGGTACCGTAATACTGGCCTGGTACTTCTCGATCAAAACAGAAAGTAGGAATTCTTATTGCCATTCAGATGTTGTAGCATACGCCCATTCAGGACCTGTATATCTTCTGTTCGCGATTCTTTTCCTCTTTAACCTTCGTTCACTTTGTTGTTCTCCTTCACTCAGATCATCTGCTTGTGAGGTGTCACTCTCTTCTATTATGGTGTCATTCGATACCTCTCTTATTTTAGGATGCAACTTATCTGGCCAATTATCGCCTCTATGTGTCTTTTCTCGACGTTTCCCTTCAGCACGTTGGACAGCACCCTCCTCTTGTGATATGGTGTTTTCTCTTGACGGACCTGCAACTGGTTCGGGAGACTCTGACACGTTTTGATTTGTATCAACAGTTTCTCTTTCTCTTTCTTCTTCTGGTTCTATGTTGGGTTCAGATTCTAACCCATATTCGTCTACTTCTGGGAGAACCTCTCCTTGGCTTAGTTGTCCTGCTGCCTCTACTGAGATAGGCACTCTGTCACCTCTCTCGAACTCATTGATAGCTTGAGGGACAAGGCTGTCCTCAGTGGGCTCTCCGGTAGTCTCAGTTCCTTCTTGATTGTTTTCTGACTCTGAGACTTCTCTTCCTGAAGTTGCTGTACCGGAAATTTCAAGTTCCTCTTCAACAGGACACTCTACCTTTTTCGTGTGACTGGCATGTATCCAGTTGGGAACCCCGGCACACTTCACAGCAGTGGTGGTTGTCAATATTACTTGATACGGTCCTTTCCAACGTGGTTCTAGACACGATTTTCTCACGTGCTTCTTGACAACCACCCAATCACAGGCTTGTAGAGAGTGACCTGGATCGCCAATCGGTGGCAACGTGTTAGCTTCCACCTGGTGAGAAAAAGAGCGAATTACGTCAGCCAAACCTTTGCAGTAATCCAACACCATATCATCTGTAATATTCACTAGTGCATTTGCAGGTACTGCTGGTAATCTCATTGCTCTGCCCATGAGGATTTCATGGGGGGACAGTCCCGTTTTCTTGTCAGGGGTATTTCTCATTGACATCAGTACTAGAGGTAAGGCATCTGACCACTTCATGTTTGTTGCTGCACACATTTTTGCCATCCTTGATTTCAGAGTACCATTCATCTGCTCAACTAGTCCTGATGCTTCAGGGCGATAGCTACAATGCAGCTTTTGTTCAATGTTGAGTGCGGCACACAGGAGTTTAATCACCTCATTGTCAAAGTGTCTTCCCCTATCTGATTCTATAGAAACCGGAAACCCGAATCTTGGTATCAGTTCCCTGAGTAGTAGTTTTGCAACTGTAAGACTGTCATTCCTACATGTGGGATATGCCTCAATCCAATGACTGAAAACACACAAAATCACCAACACGTACTTCAATCCTCCACAAACTGGCATTTCGATAAAATCCATTTGCATTTTGTTGAATGGACCTCCAGCTCTCCCAATGTGACTCAAAGTTACCACAGTTTCTTTTCCAGCATTCATCTGTTGACAGATGACGCACCTGTGGCAAGTGATTTCTGCGGCATGTCTGAATTTTGGATTGAACCAATCAATCTTAAAGGACCTGATCATGGCATCTCTTCCCAGATGTGCCTGCCCATGATATAGCCGGGCAAACTGTGACAAAAGGCTATTTTGCAAGACCAATTTTCCCTCCTCTGAAACCCATAAATCATCAGCTCTTTGTATACATTGCATTCTTTGCCACGAGTGTTTCTCCTCTTTGCTCGCACGACCTTGTAATGTTTTCAGTTCATTTCATCTAAGGTGTCAACCACTCGTAATGTCATATTTAAACATGTGTCATTTTCAGATTGTGGTAACAATTCCCATTGTTCTTTAAACGATATACAGTTCAATGCACAAAATCTTACGACTTGATCTGCATAGCCGTTTCCCATGGACACAAAGGGGGTCATTCTGACCCTGGCGGTCATAGACCGCCAGGGCCAACGACCGCAGAAGCACCGCCAACAGGCTGGCGGTGCTTCTGGGGCCATTCTGTACCGCCGCGGTCAGAAAAGGGAACCGCCGGTTTCCCGCGGCCCCAGGGAATCCTCCACGGCGGCGCTGCAAGCAGCGCCGCCATGGGGATTACGACCTCCTTCCCGCCATCCTTTTTCTGGCGGTTTTCACCGCCAGAAACAGGATGGCAGGAAGGGGTGTCGTGGGGCCCCTGGGGGCCCCTGCAGTGCCCATGCCACTGCAGGGGCCCCCTAACAGGGCCCCATTAAGATTTTCAGTGTCTGCTTGGCAGACACTGAAAATCGCATTGGGTGCAACTGCACCCGTCGCACACCAGCAACTCCGCCGGCTCCATTCGGAGCCGGCATCCTCGTTGCTGGGGCTTTCCCGCTGGGCGGGCGGCCTTTTGGCGGTCGCCCGCCAGCCCAGCGGGAAAGTCAGAATGACCGCCGCGGTCTTTTGACCGCGGTACAGTCTTCTGGCAGTTCCCGCCAAGCGGGCGGCTGCTGCCGTCCGCGGGGGTCAAAATGACCCCCAAATCTTGCGACCTAATGTGAGCACTGCACTTCACCACGGCAATTTCATGAGGTAACTGAATTGCGTGTAACAAATCTCTTATTTGTTCACCGTTTTTCACAGGAGAACCAGAGGAAGTCATAAAACCCCTCTGTGACTAAAGTTGGCCAAAATCATGCACAATTCCGAATCCATATCTGCTGTCAGTATAGATAGTGACTTTCAAGTTTACAGCTGCGTGGCATGCTTTAGTAAGGGCAATTAATTCAGCCACCTGTGCAGAAAACACTCTCTCAAGCCAGGAGGCTTCGACGATGCCAGTTATGGTACATACTGCGTAACCGGCTCTCAGTGTTCCTGCAGAATCTCTTAAGCAGGACCCATCAACAAACATGATGCAATCATTTTCTTTTAGTTGAGTGTCCTGAATATCGGGACGAGGTTTGTTGCACAACTCAGTCACCTCAAGACAATCATGCTCAAATTCTTCCCCATCTTTGATTTCAACATTTTCATTAAGAAGTAAAGTTGCCGGGTTCAGCACAGTGCATCTTTTAAGAGTAACATTCGGTGACCCCAGTATGATCGTCTCATACCTGGTGAGACGTGTATTTGTCATGTGTTGTGTCTTAGTTCGTGTCAAAAGAATTTCAACTGAATGTGGAACCATTACTGTCAGAGGGTATCCCATGACTATGCCTTCACATTGTAAAAGGCTCTGACCAACTGCTGCGACTGCACGCAAACAACTCGGTAAGGCTGCTGCGACAGGGTCCAGAGTAGCTGAAAAATATGCTACAGGGCGATTTGCATCTCTGTGGACCTGTGTTAAGACAGACAAAGAACAAGCATCACGTACATGACAAAACAACAGAAAAGGTTTTTCGTAGTCTGGCATTCCTAATGCTGGTGCCCTGCACATGCATTCTTTTAATTCTACGAATGACTCGAGCTCCTCTTTTGACAAAGTTATAGTATATGGCTCATCTTTGACTTCTTTTCCTGTCAATTTTATTAGCGGCTTTGAGATGATTGAGAAGTTGGGTATCCACTGACGACAGTAGCCCACCATTCCCAAAAACATCCTGACATCTCTTTTTGTTGTTGGGGGATTCATCTGCAAAACAGCTGTTATTCTTTCCTTTGATATTCTTCTGGACCCTTTCTCAATCAAATGTCCCAAGTATTGTACTTCTTTCTGACAATACTGCAACTTTCTGGGCGACACCTTGTGTCCATTCTTTCCCAGATGATTCAGTAATGCAATGGTGTCGTATTTACAACTGTCTCTGGTTTTGGATGCAATTAGCAAATCATCGATGTACTGCACAAGAGTGGAATTAAAAGGCAGCACAAGAGGTTCCAAATCCTTTTTTAATATCTGGTTGAAGATGGAAGGTGACTCTGAGAACCCCTAAAGGAATTGTGCACCAACTGTACACCTTATCCAGGAATTTGAAACTGAACAAAAATTGGCTGTCCTCATGGAGAGGTATCGAGAAAAAGGCTTGTGATAGGTCTACTACAGTAAACCATTCAGCATCACAGGAAACCTGGAACAATAGTACTGCTGGGTTAGGTACCACAGGGCAGCATTTTATCACAATTTCATTTATTTTCCTCAAATCCTGCACAATTCGAACCTTTCCACAGGGTTTCTTTAAACCCATTATAGGAGAGTTACATGGACTGCTCAAGACTTCTTTTAGGACTCCCTGTCTGAGAAAATCTGCAATTATTTGTGATACCTCAATGAGAACATCTTGGGTCATGTGATATTGTGACACCTGTGGGAACACTGCATTTGGTTTTATCTGAACTTTGACTGGTTCAACCCCTTTTATTAATCCTACTTCCTTTCCGGTCAAATCCCACACTTTCTCTGTCACTGTTCCCTGTAGTTCAACAGGTAAGTCAATCAATGTATGCATTGGGAATAAAGTAATCAAAGGGTAGTCTTCATTTGTTCCTGCTTCTTCCTCTATAAATTGACTCTCATCCCCTTCCTCATCACTGTTTGTCTGCACTTCGATTCCATCATTGGAACAGGTAATCGAACATTTTGTCTTGCACAGTAAGTCCCTTCCCAGTAGGGATACCGGACTTGAATCGCATACAACAAATCTATGCAGCCCTTGGAAATTGCCAATCTCAACTTGCACCGGATCGGTAATTGGGTTAGTCAAATACTGATTTGCTACTCCAACCACCCGTATAGTACACCCTGAGAGAGGTAACCTTGGGACTTCTGCACTTCGAACTGTAGAGCGTGTAGCTCCTGTGTCAACCAAAAATGAAACCTTATAGCCCATCACCTTTCCCGCCACATATGGGCCTCTCTGATCCACCTCTAGGGATGCTGCAAGCCTGCACTCTTCACTATCTGAGCTATCATCTGACCAGTCCTCATTCATGACATTTTCTCCCCGTAATGGAAACTGCTGTACAGTATTGTTTTGATTTGTTACCTGACCTGTGACCTGCTGAGGAAGCATCACCTGTTGCTGTCCCATCGGAGCCATTGGTAATTGCATTTGCTGTCTAGGCACCATGGGAATCTGCTTTTGTACTGGTTGCATTTGTATTGACTGAAAATGCGGCATTTGCATCTGCTGCATGGGCTGTACCCCTTGCATTTGTACCAAATTATTCTGAAAATTCGGGTTTTGATGTCTCACTTTTGGACCTCGTGAATTTTGTAATGTACCAACATTAGTGCTCTGCTGAACTGCACCATCCTGCACCATATTTGGACATTCCCGTTTCCAATGCCCCACGCCCCCGCACGCGTGACATGGTGACATCTTTTTCACCCCTTGAACATCATTTTGGACAACAACATCATTCATATCTAAACCGCGGTTCACAAACCCTCGACCTCTGCCTCTTGGTTGTGCCTGGAATACACCATTCATTTGCGGTTGTTGTTGTATCATCTGCTGAATTCCATTTCCCTGTATTCCAGCCTGTGCAGCCCTTATCTGCATCACCATCCCCTTTTCCTTCAACTTTTTCTGCTTCAATTCGATCTTATCACTACAGTACTTTGCATACTGCAATACCTCGTCAATCGGTTTAGCTTGCCAACAGATCAAATGATTCTTAATCATTTGACTAACTTCTGGTCTCAATCCTTCGACGAATCTAAACACAAGGTGATTCATGTCTTTTGGTTCTGTGGTACTGAAAATTCTGGACCCGTGTTATAAACGTCGTCGTATCACAACGATTTTGGTATCAGCAGACCGGGAATGATTAGAATAGTATGCAAAAGCATTGTATTCATATTCGGGTAACAAAATCACCCGAATATCAGAGTTTCCGTCCTGAACCCTCATGTTCCATTTAAACGACAGCCATTTTATGATTGCCCTCACATAGGCCAATGTCTAATGCTGAAAACGAGTCTGAAGGACACGTACACCTTTGCTGACTCCTCTGTGACCTGGGCAAGCTGACTCCACTGCCTGAAGCCAATCCTGTTCGGCCAGTTTCTTTCCCAGTGGCCAAATGAGATTAGTATCAAGGCACAACACATCATAAACCTTTCATCACACACAAACCATGCCTAATCTTACACACACCTGTCCCTGTTTCTTTCTTTATGACTTGCTTTACAAGGAGGAGGTGCCCGTTTATATTGGGGGTCCGTTGATATCTGATGAAAGTACTAAGCCTCACCGGGTAATTGATTGAGGGCTGGACAAACTGAAATATGGGCTTGTCATCATAAACCTGCTATTTCTTTGTAGTGAAAATATGTGAATGGTCAACTGTAATCCTGTTAAAACCCCAAAGGCTA
The DNA here is from genome assembly GCF_031143425.1 of Pleurodeles waltl. NCBI lineage: Eukaryota > Metazoa > Chordata > Amphibia > Caudata > Salamandridae > Pleurodeles > Pleurodeles waltl. Next base: position 1,129,035,888 of record NC_090444.1, on the reverse strand, counting down.
CTCACATGTTGCCTCTCTAGCTTTTCTCATTTGTTTAGGAATGTGACTGGTACAGCCCCCTTGCATGCCTAGGGCATAATAAATGATATAAAAGGTCTGAGCCAAGACCATTTCTGGAGACTGCCTCTTTCAGTTGCTATAGGTCAGCTTCTGGGAGACGTAGTCTCACTCATTTGTGTTTAATAAAGATGTCTTTTCATATTTCAGCTTATTTGCCAAGTTCTTTGTTATATTACCCTGAGAATGAAAATCTCTAGTACTACAGTTCAATTGTTTCAGTGCCACTGTAATGCTTAAACGCTTTCAACAATCTCTCGTAATAAGCATGAATTGATTCTTTAACCTCTTGAGAGGTCCGATCGATTTTCTGCCAATCAGTCACCTTCGGCGACACCTTTTGTTTCAAAAACTCAATCACTTTATGATAATATTTAATCACCTCTTCTGAGGGTGCTCCGGTCACCTTATCTCTCGCCGGCTCCTTCGTCGGCCAATCTACCCCTCTCTTGCACTCAAGCCACAAATCAGGCAGAACAATGATCTCAAACAAAGTATTCAAGTCTTCCCAAAGACATTTTGCGAGTTTCACAAACCTGTCCGTTTGTTGATACCATTCGATCTGCTTCTTTCTCAGTCTAGGGTAATCGTTAGTGAAAGATAGAATGTCTCCTCTAGTCCATGGCACATGTACTAAAACACCACCAGCTGTCTCTCTCATAGGTAATATTTTTACAGAATCCAAATCAGGTGAGGTCCTAGCTTGATTAGACCCTGGACTATCACTCTTTCCCTTATCTCTTTTCTTTGCCCATCTGCCTCCCCACTTTTCCAATGCACCCCAAATCCACATCCACACTTTGCAGCAATTCTCTCAAATGTGCTTTCATGCCTGCAGATCTCATGTGTTCAAAATCCTTTGAATCGAAATCTAATCTGTAACTCCTTTTCAAATGTTTAGTGTTTCCGATATCGATATTGTATTTGTCTGCTAAGTTTGCCAATCTCTGATGTATTTTGCCTACCTCCTTAGTTATTTTAGGACACAGGTATCTTAGTTCTGCTTCTGTGTATGACTCCAATCTATTTACTCCCATTGTCCCTTCCACTAACTCAGCAGCTTCTGCTCCTAGTCGTACAAAGTTCAAGTATTCGTCTTGTTTCTCTTTCTCAGGTTCAACTGTAGTCATTGTAGTCTTTTGCGAAGTATAGGTTTTCTCTAACCATTCGTTTAACTGCTGTACCATAAATCCTTGTAGTGAAATGTTTCCTGCATGTATCATTGGAGAGTGTGTAGTATTCGTACTCATGGTTTGGGGAGTTAAAACTCCCAGACCTGCTTGACGCATTGCTTCGAGAGATGCCCCCACTGGACTAAGGTCCATTAAGGGTCTCAGTGGCTCATTTACTCGCTCTCCAGGGGCCATTATCTGTGGAGTTCCCATAGGCCTTCCTCTTATCACTTCTTGAGTCATCACTCTCTGATCACACACCCCTGTTTTACCTTGTGCATACAATGGTACGGGAGGACCAACAGTAATAGGTAATGATATAGCGGCAGGTGTCTGACCTGGACCCAAACTTCTTGGAGCTTCAACACCATAGGTCTGTTCCAATGTACCCGGTACGGGTACTAATGGTGGTCCCACTACAGGGTTATACCCTGGTATCAACTGTGGTGGTTGGGACATTAATTTCGGAGTTGATTCAATTTGTATTAACTTTGGCTTCGTGTATATCGGGTCTGGCGGTACTGTTAAATTTGTGGTAGTCTCAAGCACTGGAACATCAGGGTAGATTCTTTTTATCTGTGGTGGTGGTTGCAACTGTATCGGCATGTCGGGTGCAGTGGGTACACTGACACCATTCTGTGTCAAAGCTGTATCGCTAGTCTGTACCGTATCAGTAACTCCCTTTTCCTGCGTCTGGTTCCCAGGATCCAAGCTAGTGCTTGGAGCACTGTCGCTCACCGCATACGGTGGCGGACGATCATGTAACAATCTATCCATAAACTCCTCATTGTCTGAATCATCGTCCTCTTCCCAGGATCTTTTATTTTCTTTAGACTTGCCTGAGTCTTTATCAGATTTACAGGAGGCTTTCTTTCCCTGTGTTTCTTCTCCCTGAGTTATTGCTGGGAATAACTTCAGCCCATCTGCAATTCCCCGTCTCCACATTTTGCTCTCATTATCCGATCTGGCCTCTGCATAGGATTTTTCTGCCCTTCTCAGTCTTCTCTGAAACCTTTCTTGTCTATGTTTAAGAGCCATTAAGTCCCAAATCGCTAAAGCCTCATATTGTGCCGGTCTTGGAGGTGGCTTTTGTGTACTTAACATCCACCTCAGATTTTCTAGTACCTTTGGATTGAATTTACCATGTTCTGGGAACGCTAGACACCCTTCTTTCTCTGTTAATTTGCGCCACTGTTTCATCCATAAGCATGGCGCGACACCTTTTTCTTCCATAACCGTATAAGATGGTGTACCCTCAGGTGGTGTAGGTTCCCCATCTGTTGCTACAATATATACATCTCCCTTTAGAGCGCTATTGAATGCTTCGAGAAAATTCATTTTTGCGATTTTCTTATTTAGTATTTAATCAGAAATGGCTTAGTTCCCAGGATACTCTTCACCTGCCCTTCCTCAACCTATTGCCTCTCACGGACGGCAGCCAATCCGTGCAGGACCCCTCTCGACATCTGACCTATCTCAGCGCGGCACCACTGACGTCAAACTCACACACTCAGCAGCTGACAAAGTCTTGCGGCTTGTCCGTTCTTCACTGACCCTTGCAATCATACAAACGAATGCAAATTATTGCGAGCACCTTAAAATGACAACACAAATCTGCCGGTTTACTACAGGAAGGGTAACACATTAGCTTCAGAACTTTACAGAGATTTCACTTGAAGCCTCGGACGCTACTTTCTCCTTATCAGTTCCCGCATACGCAAGCAGATTTCAACCCGCAAATTCTACTCTCGACTTGTCAATGACTCCCTCTAGTGCACTTTAGAGTTTGTCAAATTTCCATTGAAGGTTTCATACGCACATTCTAACTCAAATTTGACTTGTCAACCACGCCTGATTGACCTATTAAACCGCACAGATTACAACAAAGACCACATTTATCTTCATACTCCGGAGTGTTAGACCTCGACAGGTCCGTACACAACAACCAACCACGTGGATAATTTTGAGCAACAAGCGCTACATTCACATGAAGTACGTCGACTTCCCTACTCTCATACTGTGGAGTATTCCTGCTAAACAACACTTAATTTGGCCTAAAATACATACAGATTTTCACAATCACCAGCAATATGCGTAAGCTTAGACAATCGCAGAAACCCTAACCACATACATTATGGCGCCGAGAACATTCCCAACTCATTTAGGCAGGCTCCGAGATCCCGGAAAAGCCATGGCGAGCTTAGAAATCCATCATACCTCCAAATTGCATTATTACAGAAAAACAAATTAAACAATGAATCTCCGTCCTAGGGCCCCCAAGGGCCTAACCATCGCTCTGCTACCAGAACTGATAGCGCGTCCTTCTATGTCAATTTATACACATTCGGACTCGTTTTAGGCCAATGAATCTTTTGACCCAGTGGTGAGACACCGTAAGACTAGGTAACTGATCAGTATGTCAAGCAATATATCAATAATATCATCAACATATACCACCACAATATATTTCAGTTTAGACATTGGTTAAAACTGTCGGCACAACCATGACCTTTCAGTCATGAATAACCACACCTTTATGGAAGTTTTGTGAATTTTATTCCCTATTGATTACAATCTAATAGCAAATGTATTAATCTCAAAACCAAAAAGCAAAAGAGCACAGTCACGATATGGCAATTATGATAAGATTTTGACAATGCGAAGATCACAACCATTAAGACACTAACATAAGAGATACACAAATCAGAATGCATAGAACATCATATAAGCCCAGTTCAGCATAGTATAACATCAGTCATGTCCTTTTGTCAGTCAAGGTGAATATCTAATCTAACCACTAATTAGCATCAGCATGTTGGACTTCATGCAAAACAATTTATTAAAACACTAATTTGGAAAACATCTAACTATGGTCTCTTTCCAAAAATACAGCTAGTTGGTACCTAGAAAGGAACAGCAAATAGACAAAATTACAATAGCAATTGTCATAATTACCCTCCTCGGAATGAGTCAGTATACAGGATCAGTCTTCGTCTTCAGGACATCAGTTGGATCGTCGTCAATCTATCTAGTCTAAGGGCAGGGGCACTTCCTTCATAAGGAGGAAAAGTGAAATGGGGCAACTAAGGGTGAGGATGGCTTTATAAAGTCTCAAGTCACCAGACAGAGTGACAGAGTGTCTGGATGCAATTGATATCATTCCCTACCTAGTTCTCTCGAGTCCCCCGTGTCATGGGTTTTTATCCCCTTTTGGCAATACCTTCCCCCAAAATTCTATTAGACAGTCGCTACACCCCATTAACTTTAACCTATCAAGTTATACATTAAGTAATGCATTTGTCATTTCATGATAATTCATAACACTTTGATTGGTCTTCATAATTGACGTTTTTCGTGGGTGGCACATCCGGGGTTACTTCATTTTCTGGCACACTCTTCGGGTCAAAAGTTCTCTTTTCCATGGTTGAATGTCCTTGGATGTTTCAGTAAATGTTTCAAAAACGAATAAAATTTATACTAAAGCAGCTAGCATGCGGATGGGAACAAGTTTAAGATTGATACATGAAACAAAGGAAGAACACATGCCTGGTCATGGCCTTTTGCGAGTCAGTACACTGGAGAAACAGAAAAATATGCTTTAATATGAGAGCTACACAGCTAATTCTTCGACTCACGCTAACTTAAGGCTTATGGGTTTTAATACGAATACAATCTTCGTATGTGTTAACATATTATATTAATCGTAATACAAGCAGTCATTACTTATAGTTAACATTAGTATATGTGTACGATATCAGTTTCACTTATAATTGCGTTAAAAATACATTCAAGCAAATAATATTTTGCGATCATTTTGTATGCTGCATCGTTAGGTATAAGCATTTTACATCTAATATGTAATATTTTAAACTACGCTCTCTCAGTGGAATCACTCTAAGCGTAGTCAAAAGGTCTATCGAAGCCTCTAACGCATCCCCTTATAAGTTAATAATAAATGACCAAACTAGGAGTGACGAACTAACACTTACTTTTATACATTACAAAGGAAACTTCTAAAAGCCTTTGGTAACACCTGCATCCAATTACCTCAATTCAACTATGAAACTTGTCTGAGGCTAGCCTGCCTGCTGCATCTGGGGTCAAAAAGGATTTTTTAAGTCTGCTATTCTCTGTTTCTGTGGGAGATTGTTGAGGTGAACAGAATATTTTATCAGTAAGGAGGAGATTTCCTGTCATCATGATAAATTGTACACTTTAAAACATAGCAAGCCAGCAGCACACACGCTCCAAAAACAAAAGGTTTACTTGATTACAGAAGAATCGTTTTTAGTTTTTAGTAAAGGAAACAGTGCCATTTTTCAGCTTTGTCAATAATTACAAGAAAACAACAGACTGTTGTAAATTACAGGGAGTAGTTTGATCCAACAAGACTGCACTGTGAAATCCAGCAAGCAAACAGTAGCGTTGACATGGAACTATATTTTTCAAAGAGATATTCTATCTTGTCTGTCTGTGTTCAAACACTTTCATTAGTCTTTCAGTGGTGTAAGCTCACGTTTTCTTGTAGCACTATAAATGTATTTCCTTGGAAAATAATGTTCAGCCTCATAAGGTCAACTATAAATTTGAAAATAGCATAGTATAATGTTTTGTCACCCGACAATACTGACAGGGCCTATGCTACAGGTATGCTTAAAACAAAGTTAATAAACCTTTTTTCTGTACTATTACCCTCATTATGAGTCACCGGGGCAGTATCTTTGATAGCAGATAGCAGAGGTCTTATTACGTTTCTAAGGAGTCCATGGTTCCCACATCCTGTAAAAATACATGTGACTCTGGGGAAGTGGTCTTGGGCAATAACTAGCCCCAGGGCTGGCTTTAGCGCTGGTGGTGCCCTGTGCAACAGTCTTTTTTGGCACCCCCCACTCCATGACCACCTCCCTGGGTTCACTCACTACCACCCGGCAAATTTGTCTCTCATTTCTCTATAGCTTTCCTTTCACATACATTCATTTGTTTTAAAGCGCTTGCATAAAGGCTAGCTTTACTAATCCACTAAGCTATCCACATAACATATACTTCTGTCCTTTGCAGCAGGTACATTAAGGGGGTCATTCCGATGGACCGTAAGGGCCGGGGACCGCGGAAGCACCGCCAACAGGCTGGCGGTGTTTCCTGGGCCATTCTGACAGCAGCGGTAAAGCCGCGATCAGAAAAGGGGAACCGGCGGTTTCCCGACGGTTTTCCCCTGGCCCAGGGAATCCTCCATGGGATTCCGACCCCCTTCCCGCCATCCCGTTCCTGGCGGTTTATACCACCATAAACAGGATGGCGGGAACGGGTGTCGTGGGGCCCCTGGGGGCCCCTGCACTGCCCATGCCACTGGCATGGGCAGTGCAGGGGCCCCCTAACAGGGCCCCATAATGATTTTCAGTGTCTGCTTTGCAGACACTGAAAATCGCGACGGGTCCCACTGCCGGCTTCATCGTTGCTGGGTCTTTCCCGCTGGGCCGGCGGGCGGCCTTTCCGCAGTCGCCCGCCGGCCCAGCGGGAAAGCCAGAATGGCCGCCGCGGTCTTTTGACCACGGTGCGGTCATTCGGCGGTGCCCGCCGCGGTTGGAATGACCGCCTAAGTATCTACGTTACTTTATGGTGAGTCAAAGCTGCCACTAGACAAAACTCCCATCTCGCTCCCTAGAAGGAACATTAATTACAAGAGGTATCCTGACATTTTAATTGTTTCCTGAATGTTGGAAGCACAAGGACCTTTTTAGCAGGTGCTTTTAAATCACAAGTTTTGTAAGTTATTACTAAACACAGCCCCCCCTGAGTTCAGTGCCCCCCAATCCAGGTCAGCACCCAGTGCGGCCACACCACTCACACCACCCTAAAGCGAGCCCTGGTTTGCCCAACCCCCTCAACCACCACAATGGGCCAGTAAGGGAGCAAGCTATGATCCTTTTACCATTATGGAGCCTGCTCTGCCGCCTGACACCTTTGCCACCTCCAGCCCACTACTCACATGGCCTACCTGCTTCCCTTTACCACTTGCTCAGATAAGGTGATAAATGAGAAGAGAAAAAAACACTATACGGCTGACAACACGGAGTACAGGACGTTTTTATCATTGTGTTACATCGACCTTGCACAACACAAGGGGTGCAAGCACGACGCAACAACAAAGTCAGACTTATCAAGCCTGAGTGGCTTGATAAAGCTGGAGTAAGGCAAGGCAGCACAAATCGATGCCTAGCGTTAATCTGCCCTAGGGAGATGTTTCATAGATTGAGCCTTGGTGTTCCCACGTATCGACCCATGGATTTTGGAGCACTCTCAGATTTACCAACACTGGTAAACCTGGAAATATGTCAAAATGCTACACCTTCCCAGGAAGGTGCAAAAAGAAGAAATATCTTTATTTCTCCTTGTTGTTTTCTCTTTCTTTGCGCAGCACACTTACAAAGAGGAAAATACCCCTGAGGATTATTTTTGTGCCAGAATCCTGCCTGCATTGGCGCAAGGCAGCACATTGTGCACCAGCACAAGGAAAGGTAAAGAATGCGCAGTATCATGTTACATACAGCACAATGCTGCTCTTTGCCGTTTGGCAGCGCCGCAAGGTGGCTTGCTGCTCTGCGTGAAATAATTAGAAATCTGCTTCTATGGGTGCAAATTGATCCTGTAATACTGGGTCACCATCCTTTTGATCATCCCACCTCAATAACTCATGATTCTGGAGTCTAGTGGGAGATACAGCCTACAGTTAGTGATTTCAACCCACTTATACTTCATACTTCAGGTATCTTGCAATCAGGCCCTAAAAAATGTTCTTTGGACAAAAAATGACTGGCATGTAAGTGAATATATGCATGCCCACAAACCCAGCCAATGAACTGGGCATGCTTATATTTATACAAATTAAATCAAACTCTCAATGTTACTTTGTGTAACAGGCTTTAGCCAGAACTAATTTCTTTTTACTTGTATTTTACATAGTTACACAAACATTGAATGAAATAATATTCACAATTAATTTTGTCTATTTAGCTAAGTTTCTAGGTGCCTATTCATAATCTGCATTTTGAAATAGTTCTACTCACGTACTATAAAATGCTATTTATTAACCTATTTGCAGAGGTCTGTGCCTCCTTTTCTGTGTGGAGATTTCCATCCCGACTGTGCAGATCTCTTCACAAACACCTTGTCCAGTCTATTCTAGTCTTGCGAATTTATAACACGCATGGCTATCCCCAAGGTTTCCCAGCTCTACAAGCATCAGGTAACATTAGCTACTAACTACCACTACTCAAAGAGAAATGTTTTAAACATTTTTCTAAAATTGAGTTCTGAATCAGTTATCCTAATCTGAAATGGAAGAACATTCCAGAGCTTGGCAACAATATAGTAAAAGCAGGTAATGTGGGAGGGACGGGGAGTGTTTGTAAAATGGAAAATATTTATGGTTATGTGGGAGGAGTTTAGGGAAGAGTTGGGAGGTTTAAGGGAGACATAGGGAAGGGTTTTAGGAGGGGCATGCACTCAGCCACAAAACAATTAAGTCATTTCCTATTGATAAACTGCACTTCTAATGTTACTGCAGCTAAAAAGGACTCAAAACAGTATTAAATGTACTCCAGCCTAGACCTAGAGTAGGTCCAGCACCACACATGGTCATTCACATTTACTGCAACACCTTCCCACAGAAAATAATGGAGGAAGGGACTTAAAATAATAATCCATAGAAAATAATGTTATAATAAATTAATTTCTTTACACATTTTAAAAAGATATACACATTCATTTTAATATTCGAAAATTAAATATAAATTAAAAATACATATTTTATTATAAAATATTTTAAAATCCTTTGAAAGTAATAACAATAAATGTGACACATTATTTTGAAAAATAATTAAGTGAATTCCAAATAATTTATAGGTAACGTTTAATGCAAGATAAATATGTATGTAAACATTTTACTTTAGGTAGTGTTTATTAACACATCTTTAAAAAATAATAATTTAGTTTTGTAATATACATTAATTAAATATCTAATTTAGTTAACATTGGTATAGCGTTTTTTTTAAACTTGTTACATTTAGAATACATATTAAGATTAATTTACATTAACATTTGACATAAAAATAATTTCACTTTTTTTCATCTTTAATAAACTTTTATTTATTTCCCTATACTTTACCATGAGGGCATCTCTGGCCCAACTGCAGAGGTCTCTGCCAAGTTTGTGTGACGTGAAATACAGTCATAAAGTCAATATTAGTAGTAAGTTAAGGGTTTACATGACGTTTTTACTGACTTCACCCCCTATGTCAGGGGTTGGGGATAGGTACATCTACACTTTATAGTAACATTAGAGTAAAAAATGGTGAATAGCCTAAGGTAGTAAAGTGGCTACGAAGTCTAAGAGTAACTTTATGCATATACATTTACTCATGTGTAAAGTTACCTTTGTGACTATGCCCCTAGTTTGCAAGAACATGTAAATCTGGGAAATCCCTGCTATTTCTGTGTACACTGACATATGTTGTATGGCTAAAGTTCTTTACATGTTGCATGATAAATGGAGCACTTTTATTGAGCACTTCTTGTCTTCAAAATATCTCTAAGACTTGACAGTAAAGGCTTATCATGGAGACACATTGTATAGAACAATTCCACCACCCAATGTATGGGCAGCTGTGCCATCCTGTCCTCAACTTTTGTTGCTAACCATAGTGTTCTTTACTCCATGAACTCAACATTCTGTGAGCCCAGTGAGGGTGTTCAATTCTTTTTGGTATTCCAGCACTGGAACATGAGGATCTGCTAGCAAAGGCCTACAATGCAGAGCCCTCCTATGCATAGTAGAGGTTGACTGTTGCCCCTTCTAACCAAGCTACAGAGACACTGACAGTTTATGGCAGCTGAAACTATAGTTCAGAGGCACAGGTCTCTTATCTGTACCACTAGGCCCCTGGTAGGTTCATAATGGAGTTGCTGTTTTTAAGATGACCTAAATGTAGATTTGCCTTCGAAAGCCTCATAGGCTTGACATCTGCTGGTGAACAAAGGACTGTCAGAAACTGCTTTTCAGCTTTGAGCAGCTCTGCCTGAAAACCTACCCAAGCAGAAGCAACCCCTCTTGTCTTGCATTCAGAGCTGCCTGACAATTCCAGGGATACCATTCGGAACATCTAGAACTCCTCTTTTTGTGAAAAAAACAGACAAGGTGTTCCCTGCTTTATTTAGTCGGAGTCATGGATTTTGAACATGTCCCAACCTTTGGATGGCCCCGACTTCCTGACAATGCAACCAGTACTACTTCACCTGCCAGTAGGATGTAAGTGTCTGGGTTAACAGAGAAGCTCTACTGTACCAGTCCAGACTGATGTTTCACAATGAATAGGACTCTAAACTGCTGTTTCCTTTGTATGCAGAGAGCAATATTAAGATTTTGGATGATGTGACCAGCCCTACAGATAAGGTAGCTGTATTGGAAACTGTGGCGAGCATTAGACTCCTGACCAACAGGACAACAGCTAGTTTATTTTTCTCTATTAATTCATTTTACTGGCTGTACATTTTTGGTGCACTAGATGTAAGGATAAAAATATTTCAAAGCTTTAATTGTAATGTAATATGTAATCTGCCTGTATTTCTCACATCAAGGGTGAGGTTACAGGCATTTGGTTTGGTGTACAATGTATTGTTTGCATGGCTGCCATGCAAGTTATGACTTGAGAAGGTAACCGTTACCGGAAATTTTCAGTGGTTTTAGATGTTTTTCTGTAACTATAACTTCACTTTAACTGTGCTCTTTTAAGTGAATTTCAGAAGTTTTTGTGACATACATGAAGCTGTTATGACCATATTGATCCATAGCTTCACTTTAGTTGTAGATGCTTTAGTTTTTGTTTTCAGTCACCATTGTATAGATATGGTACAGTCAAACTTTCCATTCAAAAGGCATTTTTTGATTTACATACAACACTGCCTCCCATGATGATTGCTGGACTATTTGCCCTCAGGATGGTCAACTTAGATCTGGCAGTTAAATGTTGTAAATTTCTGGTGCTGAGGCAAAAAAAGCCAAGGCAAGGGCTAAATATGTGCTTTCCTATTTTAAAAATGTTTGCTCGCAGCTACAGCAAAAACATTGAACGGATCTATTGAAAGACTGGTATGAAAAGCAGAACTTCACTCAGGAAGCATGTTTTTGTTGGTCTGGAATAAACCTGTTCAGTAATTTCAGAGACAGTAATGTTAAATAAGATGACTGGTGGGTTTGATAAGGTTTCTTCTTTTCTACATCATGGCTGCTTTAGTCTGTGGAAGCTTGAGGACTTGGGTGCAGATTTATACTTTTTGATGCAAAACTCCACAAACTCAATTTTGCATCAAAGAGTTTAGCCCTGGCTAGCATAATTTCTTAATGCCACCCGAGTGTCAAATTTATTAGTTGATGCAGGGTGGCGCTAAGAACAGGGTAGAGTCATTTTTCCTGGCATTAACCATTGCACTTTGCTGTATGGCAAAATGATGTTAATGCAGGAAAAATGCCTCTAATCCAGTGTGTGACATGGAAAAATGTTGCAAAATGGATTTGCGCCTTTTTTCCATGCAACTGGGTCAAAAAGAGATACAAATGCAGCAAACAGTGCTAAGGAGCCCCAAAATGGATCCCAGAAGCCAGGAGAGACTCCAGGGAGACCCCACACAACCAGGAACCAGCCAGGAGGACACAGACAAGACCCAGGGGAGAGACAAGAAGAAGAGGAAGTGTCGCTTCAGTGCAGAGGAGCATAATATCCTGGTCAGAGAGGTGACGAAGCAGAAGCATCAACTCTTCATCAACTCTAAATTGCCAATTGGGGGGAGAGAGGCAATTTGGCACCAGACTGTGGATAAGATTAACAGTGTGGCAGAGGTCAGGAGAACTGTCACGGAGTGCAAGAAACACTGGCATGACTGCAAGCACAGGACAAAGGAGAAAATGGCAAGGAACAGGAAGGCAGCACTGCAGACCAGAGGTGGGAGTCCAGTACCACAAGAGGATCTGGACGAGATGGAGGAGATGGTTGCAGCCATCACCCCAGAGGAAATTGTCACTGGTATCGCAGGACAGCACAGACTACCAGAAAACAACACATATGCAGGGTAAGTTGCATGGGGGACCAAAATGCCAAAATGTCCAGTGCAAGAAGGGGGAGGCACATACCTACTACACAATGCATGTCAGCCCTGAAAATCAGGCAGTGGAAAGGGCAAAGGGGCACAGCACAGGACTTCTTGCCCAGCCCATGCCAGGTGCATGGGCTGTGCAGGGGTATCCAGGGGCATAGCACACCAACAACCTTTGCATTGGGGTACACCGCTATGTCAAGGCTGCTGGAAATGCTGAAGCAGACCAGAAGGGTAGGGTAGAACGTAAAACTGGTCTGCTGTCACAGGACAGCTGGTATTGTCAGTGTTCAGTCTCAGGCCATTATCTCAAGCGGCATTTACCATTGACAACACTTGCCACTACTACCTGTGCTTTGTGTGTTGGTCAATTAGGAAATGGTTGTTAGGTGCCCATGGCACAAACACACTCAAAATGAGGGTTCAGTATGACTACGTGATCAATCCCCATCAATCCCTATCCAAGTGCAACTCCTGTCAACTGCTCATGTCCATAGACTCAATAAACAGCAGGCACTGTCACATAACTTATGATGTACACAGCAGTAATCTCATACCCATGCTGCCCATTCCAGGGTCTACGCCTGTGCCTGTGTCACAATAGCTGCAATGCCACCATGCAACATCTCAGGTGTCATAGTGCCAAGACAACAGTATTAACGGGGAGGCCATATGTCTGTGTAGCTAGGTAAACACACCTGCACAGTCATAAGAGGAAAGGGAACTCTGCCAGGCCAATCAGTGCAATGCAATGTGCACCCTTACACAAACATCAACATGAGTAACTACCAATGGTGACCCCTGTGTCGTTTCATGAAAAAGGCGATACATGGTATGGTGCTAGGTCTCAGTACCGTATAGGTGTATGTGAAAAATGTTTGACTGGGACAGGGCCATATTTTTATGTGTGGTGCATGTGGCGTCAGCACACCAACAATCATTACAAGGCCTCACCATGCTAATGGAAGCCGAGGGAGGGTTGATTAGGACAAGAAGGTGGTAAGCCACAATTTTAACAGAACCCACTCCTAGAAGATGTGACGCAGACAATTCCCCAAACTGCCCACACTATATGTGACATGCAGGTGGGGCTTAGGGCTGAGAGACTGTAAACATTAATGACAGGAACAATGCATGGGAAACAAGATAACAATGTACCACCAATAGGAAATCAGTGACGCCACATTACAAATGCCACAACACAGACACACTAATTGTACAATATCTCATTGCAAAGGACGATGGCTCTCCTGTGGGTCAGTCTGTCCTGGACTACCCTGATGATGCGCATGTGCATGATGACGTCCGCAGAACAGTCAGCAGCCATACAAGTCCCACAGTCTCTACTGCAAGAAATCCAACAGTGTGTGAGGGGCCTCACCCCTGCTGTGAGGGAGTTGCCACAACACCTGCCTTCCCAATCTTGCAGCTGCATGCATGACAACAAGCTGGACTCCCTCAGGGTAGACATGGTTGCCTACCACAGGGATGTTGCTACCATACTCAATAATCAGCGGCTCCTCCTTGATGCAGTTATGCCATATGTACTTCCACAGATGGCAGCTGTGGGAGTCTGGAGTCCACTTCTCCAACCACTGACGTGTGTGTTGCCCACTCAAACTACCACCGTCACCATCAAGGGCAGAGGAGACGACACACACATCAGAGGATGAAGATGTGGGACAGATCATATTCACCCATAGGAGTATCCGGTAGCACCAGCCCATACCATATGGGCACTGATTTTCCTTTCTCCTGAGCTTGACAGCATGCCAGTGTTGCTACAGTTGGTGACGTGCACTCTTCACCAACACACTGTTAACCTTACCACTATGGATTGCAATTGTTTCTCACTACTCAATTGGCAAACCACGTTCCTCTGCACTGAATGACACTTTATCTCAGCATGTCCAATGGCATGTCCCTCTAGCTTACACTTGTGTTGCATAACAATAGAATGCTTTACACTAATGGGCTCACAAACCTGGACTATGTAAATATTGCACTACAGTACTTTAAAATAAACAGCACCTACACAACCACTTTGTCTCTGTGTAATGTGGCACATCTACTTTTCTGGAGATTTCTGATGCATGTAACATGTCTATGGTCACAGAGTGTCAATACCAGAGTCCAGAAAAAATGTGGGCAGATATTTACGCACAAGGGCCATGATTTCTAATTCTTCAGTGCTGCATTTGTGTCATTTTTCAAGCAAAAGCAGCACAAACTTACAAAATAACATTGTATTTTGTAAGTTTGCGCTGCTTTTGCGTCAAAAAATGAGGCAAATGCAGTGCAAAAATAGTATATTTCTGGCCCAAGGTATCAATAAGATGAAACTCAATGCTGGCCACATCCCCTACAAGAAAGTCATTGTGTGTGTGACATTTGCTTTAAAACATACAGGCCTCACCCACAACGTACAGCAGAAATGGCTGTGTAAGAGTGTTTGGCCAATAACGTAAGCTGGGAGTACCATTGAAACACATAGGTGTGAAATGTGTATACTTGACCTCATCTGAAATTGACACTACTTAGTTTAGCAGTGTTCACATGAACATCAGGCTGCAGGCAGACGCCCCACAGTGCCCAACATTCCGACACAGGACCCAAACAATTACAGCTTTAAAACCACACCTACCTGTCCAATACATTGGAACCCTAGTCACGTTGAGTGGTGGGTACAATGGATGGCAGATGTATAGAGATTTAGATTTGTTGTAGCTGCCAATGTGACAGCTCAGTTGGAAGTGGGCATTAGCATGTCAAGAGAGGGATGTGGATGCAGGACGGAATACACAGGCCAACAGACAATTGGCACTGTACACTCATGCAAAGACCCAGAGTCCTAAGCATATGACACATGGAATAAGGGAATACCTACATCTTTATTATAACTATGTACAAAACAGAACTTAAAACTATGTAACACACCTACACTAACCTAATCTATCCTAACTATACATTACTCACAACTGGCCCTAACTACTCTATGCTAAGCTTACTTACCACATTTTACAACACACTCTAAACATTTGCCCTCACACCCTTTATATGACGAGACACATGTAGGACAACATATACTAACCTAAACAGATACTAACTAATACTAAACAAATATCTTTTTTTGTATTTTTTTTAAAGTTTTACATTTTTTTTAAAATAAAATACACAAAAGCCCCAACATTAACCCCCAGAACAACTAACATTTAATAATATGAAACCCCCACCTACTTATTCTATCTAAACTAGTACCCTACTCTAACCTATCACTAAACCCCCTAAACTCACTAAAAAACTGGATAAGGAGGGAGGGATGGAATTAGGGCTGAGGGGAGGCAGGAGTTCAGAGGTTTGCCCTCCTCAGGGTTTTCTTTATAGATTTTAGCCTCTGGCTCTTTTTGTCCACGTCCCGCTGGAGAGTATCAAGCTTTTTCATCACTTTACGCATGTCCCTCTGGAGCTGCGAAATGGCGGCCATGTCCGAAGCAGCAGATATGGTTGTCTGTGTTCCAGATGTTGTTGCTCCTGCAAGTGTGGTGGTCGGTGGTGATGACGTGGAAGGCGCGCCAGGTGTGGTGGGTGTTGGTCCCAAGATTGAGGGTGCAGCAGGTGGGGCTGATGTTATGGTGGCCGCTCTGCTACTGGGTGCAGTTGTGGTGGTGTCTCCACCCGTTGTCTCCCTTGGCTGAAAGCCTGCCATTCTCCTGTGGCTCTATCTGATAGCGTCTTGCCATCCTCCAGATCCCAGACTAGACATCCAAGATGTGTCTGTACCTCACTGCCCGTTTCTGGAAATCCCTGAGCTCCTTTGCATTCATGTTGGCAGCTGTGAAAATGAGACAGGCAACCATCAGTGCCATCATTGTGTGATGCATGTACAGATGATAATCTAACACTCTCCCTAAAATTGCACATGCAGTCCAAATCACAGTACAGATGATTTAATGTCCCTGACGAATGAATGGCAGAACTCCCTACCCATCAAATATTTAACAGCACAGCAAAGCACAACAAGAGGTGTGCCAACAAATGTGATCTGTGCATTGATGTAGTGCAATGTGTCACAATGGAAATGCAGCAAGTACTTCACATGGGCCAGGCTGACTAATCTTTATCATCTGTGTCAACTTCAAGACACCCAAGACCAGTGAGTTGTAGATATAATTGGCAGGATGGTATGACGTTGCTTGAATGAGATGATTGTCATCTACACTGTGACCATCACATCTACCTACAGAAATGTTTTCCCCTACCCATGTGCCTCAGGGGGGATGGGCATGCAATACATCATCACAATTGTTGAGGACAACCACAAAGCCATGTCCACTTGTACATGGATTTAGTGAGTGGAACGCATGATGGGAGGGCTGCCACCTAGAAATGAGGTATCCATAGGTCAATCACATCTACATTCATGTTTCCATTTGTGGACAACCATCAGCACCTGATCTGCCAACACAATTCCAAAATCACCCACGTTGATGACAGCACACGTCTTGGCTTGATCTTGACCTGGATGCACGCCTATTACATACCACATAAGTGTCACGTAAATGGAGTACAACTTATGGGGCTAGATGCTGGAGGACAGTTGCCCATACAGTCCTACATGTACAATACAATATAGGGATGCACAATTTTGTGCAGAAAACTGATGCATCACTGTCTTGTGAAAATGAGGGTATGACTCAGTGACATTATTCTGACACTGGAGCACTTCCAAGCCAAATGTGGGCCTAGATATGGCTACTAATCACCTTGTTCACATGCTACTGCCTATTGCGCTTTACAAGACTCCCAAGATATGACTCTCTGCCTGTGAATGTCTAACCCTTGCATGGAACTCTATGTCAACATCCAGTCAAGTAATATATCAGATCACGTGCCAGCTCATCATATCTTGCAATGAGTGCAACAAACAAGAGTCACTCACACAACAGCTGCAATCACTACACAGGACAGACATTTTCACACATACTGGATACGTCTGGGTCCTCAAATCGAGCCACTTCTCTGAGTGTACCGGAGGCCAGTCCACCTGTAAGACATCAAAAGGAAATATATGCTCAATGTCAGATCACTGCACAAACGTTAGGACAACATATTACAGTGTGTAACATTTTATATGAGTGAGCTGCTGATCCTGCATGTAGACGCTCCAACAGACATACCACTGCAAACTCGCATTGACACTGACACTCCAGTGAGTGATAGACACACATATGCAGAGATGCACTGGCCTAACAATCATGTTACCTGACTACAAACTTTTGTGGCTAATTCATTTCAGATGGTACTCCATGTTATGATTTGTAATTGGGTGACAATTTCAATGGCACTTACCTGGTGCACTACAATACAAGTGACTCAGGTATTGTGGCTTGTAGATCAAAGGACAATGTGTAACTGTGTGATGGACATGTGGATCAATTTTCAGTCAGCAATCATTGTGCATTCAGTGGTCCATAACAGATGTGGCACAGTTGTATGTAGGTAACAAATGGCCCATTGGCAGTGTCCCCTAAGCCATATATGCCCCCTTTGCCAACATGATGGCAGAGATCATGTGTGTGTAATGATGATAATGAAGTGCTAAACATGGATAGCCCACTTTGCTGTCCCAATACAGTGAAATGTGGTATGCTGACAGTGTCTTAGCTGATCATCATTGACAGAATGCATGGGCACAGGTGTTGTCATTGCACCTAAAATGTGTTACTCAAGGCCACATGAACCAAGATTAGGTTTTATGAGTCACACATTGCAAAGACTTAGCAATTAGCAATTTACAAGTAGGATGATCTGAGGTACAACACTGCCAATGATACTGTTTGCAATTCACAAATGGGGTAGGAAATGACCTACCTCATGAATTTTGATGAGGTAGGTCTCATTTTGCAAACCCCTTGGGAATGGTGGCACTCTCAGGGGTGCTGGCCTGCTGGGGTCAGCAGACCACCATGTCTGTAACTGCTTTTAAATAGGGATGTTATTTTCATTTAAATGCAGCCTTATTTCAGCAGAGGTAAACAGAAAGCATTTCAAAAACCAATATTACGATTCAACTTATTTTTTGGAAGCAGTCAGTGGTCTGTGGGACAACATCCTGCTCAGAAACAATTTTTGGGCATGCATTCACAAAGGGGAAGGGATCCCATGGGGACCCCTCCCCTTTTGCAAATGGGTTAGCACAAACTTAAAACTGAAGGTAACTGCAATTATTTAGTGCCAGCATTTGTGGTCAAGAAAGAATCAATAAGCGGACTGTGGCTCGATAATAGGAAAGGAGCGCCCCTTCCTAAATGCCACTAGCAAACCCTGTTTTGTGATTGGGCAATGTGATAGCAGAATGGCAAAATTGGGGGGGGGTGTATTTGAATGAACATTTTTCCTGACGTAAACACAATAAATCTGAAAACTAGGCTGTTTGATGAGAATTAAAAATAGCTTGGTACATGTGGCCCTAAGTAATAGTCGGACATGACTCAACAAAGCTTAGGACTGCATTGTTAAAATGTATAGACATGTGGAATACATCTCAGTACTGGGACACTAACAGTTTGTTCTACTTGCATTCAACATGGCCACAAACATTGCATGCAGCACGTCAAGACATCTTGCACTATCACTCAGGAGCATTGTACTGTGCACCTTTGTCAATGTGATACTCACCAACAGGGCCAGCTATCACCACACCCAGGTGGTCCAGCAGGTCCTGTTTACAGGCCACCAGGTCAGCTCAGCGATGCTTCAGCTGGTGCTCATTCCTTGTTGTGTTGAAGACATATTTGA
This sequence comes from Pleurodeles waltl, assembly GCF_031143425.1. Classification (NCBI taxonomy): domain Eukaryota; kingdom Metazoa; phylum Chordata; class Amphibia; order Caudata; family Salamandridae; genus Pleurodeles; species Pleurodeles waltl. Next base: position 1,129,016,716 of record NC_090444.1, on the reverse strand, counting down.
GGTGGTAGAGCACCTTGCCCCACCGCAGCCATCTTGCCTCTGTGTGATACCCCTGTATCACACATCCACCCATCTCCAGCATCATCGGCAGAAAGTGGCACACCAGCCACACAAAGGCCCCAAGCTCCTCCTCACGCATGCGGGTCAGCCTCGCCCTTCCCGACATGTTTGTGCACAACAATTTAAACAGAAAAAGGGAAAAAGGAAGTAAAATAAATCTGAAAAAGGAAACTTACAACCCAAAATACAAACCCCAACTCACCCAACTAATGTGACCCTCAAACAGACACCCACCAGTAAAAAATACAATACAAAAAAACACTAAACTACACAAAAGCACTTAAATAGATACAATATACAAATAGATTACACAAAAAGACACAAGCGAGACACCACAAGATACAAGAAACGCAATCCAGACAAGAGCGACACCAAGACACAGCCACACAGTCAAGAAAAAGCAGACTGTAAAGTGACAGTGAAAGTACAACCACAGTACCATGTCTGTAAACAGGATTTCCTATTACATCACTTCCTGTCCCCTTTGCGGCCGGTTTTCCATCTTGCGTGTATTTTTTTGACACATACGATATTTGCTTGAATATTTTCAAAGCATTACCTACATGTGCGGCAAAATACCACGCTTTAGCGGGAAACTTCTATTTTAATGGATACCCACATGTATGGGGTGCGCTGGTCGAATTAACGCTAAGGTCCCATGTATGCTTAGCGTTTACGTTGTTTTTAGACGCATTTGCGTGAAACATTTTGACTCAAACTGTTTTTGCAAGATTTTTTATTATTTAACATGCTCGCACCCTGTATCAAGATGGAGATAGGATGGTATGGCCTGCAGTGCGTGGTATAGTAGTTGGCCACATGTGGTAGAGCATGCAACTGCGGCCCAGATTTATACTATCTGTGCGCCGCATTTCCTTCATTTTCTGACCCAAAAACAGTGCAAACTTAAAAAAAAATATTGTAGTTTGCACTGCTTTCGCGTCAATAAATGACGGCAATGCAGCGCTACGAAAGTATAAATCATGGGCTGTGAGTTTTGTGTATGAATGATCTGTAACAACAATATGTGTGCTTCTGAAGGAACGGCATGCAATACATTTGACGTAATGCTCATTTATGCATGTGTTACAAATGGGTATCTACATCAGATGGCAATCAGTGATGTACAACAGTCATGATATGTGTTTGTAATATGTGCTGACTCATTTGATGTGTGTAGTTGTTTGACTTTGGAGACATTACATTTCCCACGACAAACAAAACACATGGATGATTGAGGATGGCTGATGAGGGCTATGTCACATATGTTAACCCTCATATGTCATTAATTGTTGGCTACGACTTCATGGTGACTTGTGTGTGAACTACCCATATGTCGGCCATTTGTACATGTTTGGTACGTACAGTGGTAGCGACACTGAGCCTTAATTCCACTCATAAAATTGTTACGTACACATCAGTTTGACTCATGACAATTACCTATGTTACTCATGTTGCTGTTGTCGTCCGTCTGCCCTGGCTGCATGTGTTCACATATTTTCAGATGTACGCTCCACAGAAGTGTCCTGTTCAAGTGTGTGGGCATGTACCCTGTGCTGGGCTCCATGGTGTGACAGTTTCATGCAGGTCTAGTCAGGAGTCTGTTGGGGCAACCATTGAGTTCACAGAGTAACTTGCAAGGAAGAAGTGTACCAAAGCAGAAGAGAAGGTAAAGGTATACAAGGGGATAGGGAAGCTATGGTAAGGCAGATAATACATAAGAGTGAATACAGAGCAATCTTAGTGTGGACAAATATGGAACGGGTCAGTAATGGACAAACAAGCAGGGATTATCACTAAGGTTGTACACAGGGTAGGGCTCAGAACTTCCCTCAGCAACAGGGAAGGTCAGTGCCTCTGTGCAGATTAATCTCACAGCTAGTCACCACACAAGCCCCATAGAAAGATGGCAACAGAAGTGAATCTGTGTCTGGACCCTTAGGGCACAAACAAAGATTGTACTTACATACACAAGACTTGCCCTTGTTGGTCGGGCTGGAGACACAGTAACAACTCCTGGAATACAGCCATTGCACACTGTCACTGTTAGGCACTAATGACTACATGCAACACTAGGCAAAGGATTGGGGCTGGATTTGCCTCCTGGAAATCAGGTGCCAGAACAAATACAAAGTTAAACACTTCTAGACAGGTAGTACAGATAGTACACTTACCAGACACAATACCCCAAGAGGAAACAGAAAGCAAGGCAACCAACTAGGAGGCAAAGCCAGGGACAGTCTCTGGTTGACGCAAAGTCTGGAACAGGTGTGGGTAACAGAAAGCAGGCTCTGGCAGAAACAACCATGAACAAAGCTGAGAAACAGTCTTACTGGAACAAGCAGAAACAGCACTGGGTGAACAAAGTGCAGGTTCAGGCGTAATCAGGACTGTAGCACAATCCAACAAGGGGTCTGGAACACAAACGAATCGTACTTCAATGCACGACGAGGAGCTTCAGGAAATGGAAGCTTCAAGGCAGTTCCAGGCAGCAGCAAGGCCAGGGCAGAGTCACTTGGCTGGGCTGCGCAAGGGAGGTCACAGGTGTGTGAAACTTCAGTCTCTCACAAGTCCTGGAGGAGAGAATCCAGTATAAAGGGACAATCGGACTTTTCCCATAGGAAGCAATGGACAGAAGATTATAGGTCTTACCGACTACCAGGCAGTGCATTATGGGACCTAATGTCCATGCAGGGTAATGTAGTTCTACTATAGCATGCCATATGGAAAAGGGAAGCAAACAGGAGTCAGAATGAGACTCTGAGTGAGTGTTAATGATGATTCCCAGGGTACAGATAGTCCATTTAAAGTGCCCCCTAGAGATGGGAGGGCAGAGACCTAACACATGGCAGTGGCAGGACTTATTTCCAGGGATGGACTGCGCAGGGCATGTGTTGTGAACATTGCTTGTCATACCTGGGACACTTATGCTATCCATTTTCAGAAATGATGCACCTCTTGTCACACAAGCTCCTTGCAGAGATAGCAAATGTCACACTTACTAATGTCAGGGTTCTGTTCATACATTACTGTTACCACTGATATTTCACATCCACGGCCTCATGTATGGGGCGCTTATTTACCTTATGATTGGAGATGTCATAGTTGTGTGTCATGTACTACAGTAGACCAGGATGTGTGTCATATGCCGTGGTCCATTGATTTTGTCCTTCATATGTGAAATTCAAAAGATAAGTTTTTTTATATGTGTGATGTTTGCTGTACAATCATACGCATCACATGTGATGTTGCATCAGAAGTAGTCAGATTTGTTTTTGTGACGTGCTCCCCCAGGTAATACTCACATTCCTAAAGAACATAAATAAGTAACCAGAGCAGAATTGTGTGATAAAGTGAGGCGTTTAATTATATATCCTAAGAAGAGTGACTATTGGTAAAAAAAGTTTTGAACAATCTGCTGTCTGCGGCGCATTCCTGCAGCTGTGTTTGGATGTTCCCCCTCATTTTCCCTGGCACCATCCTCCTGCTTCTCCTCCTCAGGCAGTTCTTGCTTGGGTTCATATAGGGGGATGTTACTTCTCACACAAATGTTGTGTAGGATGGCACAAGTCAATATTGCAGACCATTTCTGGGGCATGTAGAAGGCTGCCTCCTGTGATGTCCAGCACCTGAATCTGGACTTCAGGATGACAAAGGTCCTTTCTACAATGGTATGTGTCCTCCGATGTGCCTCATTATAAGCATGCTCTGCTGCTGTGCTTGGGTTGGGGAATGGGGTCATGGTCCATGGCTGGATCCCGTAATCCTGATCAGCTGAAAATAAAATAAAATAGGAGTAAGGATTTTGTTAGTGCTTGCATCAGGAATGTCATGTAGCATGGCAGTTGATATCTTGTGTCGTCTGTGAGTCATATGTGTTTGTGGTATTGTGTGAGATCCTGGGGTTCTGTGAGGTTTTTTTCTGCAGGGGTTGTTTGACTTGACAACATGTGTTTGGCTCATTGACCTGGCATCTATGATTTTGTTTCCAAACTGCTGGTCAGTATGTATGTACCATGCGTTGTGTAGTGAGCAACATGTTTTAGTGTGCTTTCACTGGAGGGGACATGATACTTCCACACACACAATATATTCCGATGTTGTGGTAACATGGTTGAACTACATGGCCTAGACATCCCATCCAATTAGACATCTGTCAGTACAGTTGAAATGCAATAGTGAGGCCATTTGATTGGGCTTGGTGACAATGCACAACTCATCTCCATAAGTTGGCAGCACTGAGGTGTTCAGTATTGCACAATTGTACCATGTGTGACTTGGTTCTATGCAAACCTTTGTAGTTTCCTCTGCCAGTGGCTCATGTGCAACCATGCACCTACACTACCAAACTTGGTCGGGGTAACCTGGCTAACTGCCTTGTGGAGGTGGACGTATCTGTGCAGGAAGGGCCATCTCCCTGTACATCTGTTATTTTGATGGACAATTGGCTCTTTCAGTGTGTGCAGCAGTGTGCAGTTTGCATTAGTGACACATCAATATGTGTTCATAGCACAGTCCACTTCCTTATTGCTACCTGGCAACGGCACCCCAGGAGTGATGTATGATGTTGGGACTACCTCAGTATTTCCGTGTCACCTACATGCGAGTCTGCATCAACATGCTATGTGTCTGATGGTGTTTGACCTGCAGCAACACACATTGCATACCCCTTCCACTGGACATATTGCTTGGGAGGGTGTCGGATTGACTATGTGGCCTAATGTAATAGTAAATGGCTCATCTTCAAGTTGTACTTCCAGTGCAGGCCATGTCATTGTCCTGTGTGCTTTGACATTGGTCCCTTGTAGCTCTAGAGTGGCAGCTAATGTTTGTGGCAGCCGTCATTTGTCCATAGGTGTGTATCCCATTGTGTCAAGGTGTACAACATAACTACCTGTGTCACACCTCGTGTCTTCCTGCCCACATGTCAATGTAGTGGTTTATGTATTGTGTGTACTTCAAGGTTGCTGTGCTGTGTGTATATTGTTAGGTTTATGGACTTACTGACAAGATGGTCATTGCCATATCGTCCATCCTGGAAGTGCTGATTGATGGTAGTGTGGCGAAAGATGAAGGAATCATGTACATTCCCAGGATACTTGGCCAAGATGTTGGTAAACAATCCCTGGTGGGCAACTACGGCCTGCACATTTATTGAGTGGGTGTGATTTCTGTTCTGGTATAGATGCTCTGTTGCTGCAGGTGGTACAATCCAGACATGGGTGCAGTCAATTGCACCAAGCACATGCTGGAAGCCATGTATTTGATAAAACCCCTGTTTGATCTCCTGTTGCTTCTGCTGGGTGTTGGGGAAGCTGATGTGGTGGGGTGTGAGGGAGATGATGGCATCTAGGACCTTGGGAAGGAAGGCAGAGAATGAGGGCTGTGATACCCCAGCTTCCAGGGCACCCGTTGTTTGGAAGGAGCCACTTGCCAATACATGCAGGAAAGCTAGCAGCTTGGTCACCGGTGGTATATTTTGTGGTGTCTGCAGGATGTCTGTTATATGTGGCTCAATTTAGCACAGCAGATGCTGGATGGCTTGCCAGTTGAGTCTATACCTCCGGGTGATGTCCTGTTCCCTGAGGCCCTGGAGGGTTGTCCTGGTCCTGAAGAACCTCTCCTGCCTTCTGCATTGCCTCTGGGGGCCTCGTTGGGGTGGTGGTGCCTGCTGCTGTTGGTCCTGTGCTCTGCATCATCTAGCATGCTGCATCAGTAGCACCTCCATGTTGTCCTTATTGAGCAATGATGTTGCTTGTGAGTGTTTTCCTTAAGTAGTAGTGTGTTTGCCTAATTTTAACACCTGCCCTGAACCAGGCATTAAATTTTGACGCAAATTGGGCTTAGCATAATTTTTCGGTACCGCCTCCCACCTGTGCATCATTTTTGCCCTGTTGGATAAATATGGCGCTAAGGGGTTTGAGTCATTTTTTGGGACGGGAACGCCTACCTTGCATCTCATTGTCGCAAGGAGGATTCACGCATCCTTAAAATGACGCAAACTCCATATTTTTTCGCTAGATGGGTGTAGCATCAACATATGTATATGGAGTTAAGTTTGCGCAGGATTAGTGTAAAAACAATTATGCAAATCTGGCGCAAACAGAGTATAAATATGCCCCTTGGTTAGCAAATGTTCACAGACTAAAAATTTAAAAAATAAAGGCTCCCCATTGGCTGTGGGAGCGTTCCGCCCTGTTCCACTATTTTGGATCATATGGTATCACAGACTGAGATGGGAAGCTGCCAATCTGAGCCTCATCAAGTATAAAGTTGTGCTCAACATAATCTCATAGTTGAGCTTTAATCACAAATTATAGCTTTTTTCAGTTCTGCAGGGTTGACACCTGTACTCAGGGAGTCATTAATAGAGTCAGAGACAAATGGAAAAATATCTGAATTAAATCTCTAAGTACATATGCAGGACAGATATCAAAGGGGAATCTGAGGCTTGGCTATGCTTGACCAAACATTCACATGCTTCAGTTGAGATGGATGCAAACTTGAAGAGTATGTTGTTACTGTCAATAGTATGGCCTCCTACTATAACCCCTGAATTATCTTTAAATTACTTATGAGTTCGTCTCTAATCTAATTTTGCTCTAAAAATAAATTGGTCAGGTTGTCGACTCACATTTGTGAGACAGTTTAACCACTAATTATATTCCATTCTGCGAAGTTAGCATTTATTAAATGTATCTCCATTATAGTTTCTTCGCCAAATGGAGTCAAGCTTTCTGAGCTGTTATTTCATACACTTAGGTTCTAGTGTAAACCACTAGCAGTTTTGAAATTTACAGATATATGTATATCAAGAGCCAAGGCAAGGGAATTATTAAAGCTTATTACAGGAATCTTCTTTCTGACTTCCGGCATTCCTCAACAAAAGTGATTTTTGCAGCTTTGCAACTAACCCCTGAGATATAACTTGTTTCAATCTTTATGTTACCTTTTATTTTAGTCATGTTGGTTTGACTAAAGATGAACGTCCGGTCCACCAAGTTAATTCACTAATCTGTTGTTAACTCAAAGCAGTCAGAAGATCAAAAATGAGATTCAAAGAACGGCTGTCTTTATGAGAAGTGCATTTTATAATTTGTTCAAATCCCAACAAATTTAGGGAAGGTATCACATTGCTAGCATGGGTGTATTTTTTAGAATTAGCCTAGTCTATTAATTTCGCTTACAATAAATATGTCTTTCAGTTCAACTAACACTTGGGTGACTCATTCTTCCAGCGATTCAAATAAATGGTGACTCAGTGTTTAGTAAAGGAAACAACAATGAGAATTTTTTATCACTAATTTCCAACAACAGAAGCTCCAACCCCAATATTGGTTGCACATTAAAATGGCCTCAACTCCTCCACTGCATTTGCCCTTGCAGTCACAGTTAAGGGTGTTGTAAACTGGGGGTACTAACCCCTCCTTCATTCAGTTTCAATCTTCTGCAAGGCATGCTGCGGTAAAAAAACGTATTTGGAACATATCAGTGCTAATTAGCGCATGAATAGGGGCCCTTCTCTTTATGGCAGAACTAACATCACAGCCCATCTGTTAGACCTGACAGCCTTAGGGTGGTAACCCCTAACTTTTTGCCTGCCTCCCTCCACTTTTTGGATACTGATTTTGCTGGTTTTTAAACTCTGCATACTTTACTACGGCTAACCAGTGCTGAAGTGCATATGCTCTCTCCCTTTAAACATGATGACATTGGATCATACCCAATTGGATTATTTAATTTACTTATAAATCCCTAGTAAAGTGCATTATATATGCCCAGGGCCTGTAGATTAAATGCTACTAGTGGGCCTGCAGCACTGATTGTGCCACCCACGTATGTAGCCCCTTAACCATGTCTCAGACCTTCCATTGCAAGGCCTGTGTGTGCAGTTTCACTGCCAATTCGACTTGGCATTTAAAAGTACTTGCCAAACCTAAAACTCCCCTTTTTCTACATATAAGTCACCCCTAGGTTGGCCCTAGGTAACCCATAGGGCAGGGTACTTTGTAGGCAAAAGCCAGGACATGTACCTGTGTAGTTTACATGTCCTGGTAGTGTTTTTGCACTGCTGTGAGGCCTGCTCCTTCATAGGCTAACATTAGGGCTACCCTCATATACTGTTTGAGTGGTAGCTGCTGATCTGAAAGGAGTAGGAAGGTCATATTTAGTATGGCCCGAATGGTAATACAAAATCCTGCTGACTGGTGAATTTGGATTTAATATTACTATTTTTTAAATGCCACTTTTAGAAAGTGAGCATATCTCTGCACTTAAATCCTTCTCTGCCTTACAATCCATGTCTGGCTAGGTTCAGTTGACAGCTCCCTTGTGCTTTCACTCAGACAAACCCCAAACACAGGATGCTCAGCCTCACTTGCATACATCTGCATTTTGAATGGGTCTTCCTGGGCTGGGAGGTTGGAGGGCCTGACACTTGCATGTCAAAGGACACTAGCCTGCCGTCACACAAAGGACTGCAACGCCCCCTAGTGGGACTGTGACAGACAGGATTGAACTGAAAGGGGACCTTGTGCACTTCTAAGCCACTCTTTGAAGTCTCCCCCACTTCAAAGGCACATTTGGGTATTTAAACAGGGCTTCTGCACCTACCAACTCAGACACTTCCTGGAGAAGAGAACCTGAACCAGGACCTGCAACCTGCCAAGAAGAACTGCCTGGCTGCCCAAAGGACTCACCTGACTGCTTTCTGTGAAGGACTGCTGCCTTTCTGCTCTCTGTCTGTGCTGAAAAGTGCTCTCCAAGGGCTTGGATAGAGCTTGCCTCCTGTTCCCTGAAGTCTCAGGACCAAAAAGACTTCATTCTTGCAAGAAGAACTCCCTGTGCGGGAAAACTGACGCACACCCTGGCAGAAACGACACACAGCCTGCATCGCAGTGAAAATTAACTGCACGCTGAACCGGAATGATGCAGCCTGACTTCGCAATGAGAAGATCGACACAACGCCAGCGTAGCAACCGGAAATTCGACTCACGGGCCATCGGATCGACGCACAGCTGAGTGCAGCTGAGCCAGAACAACACAGCTCGAATCCCATAGAGGATTCGATGCAGCGCCGGCCGTGTGGCAGAAAGTTCCACACAATGCCACTGGATCGACGCAGCCCCTGTGACTTTGTCCTGCCAGTGCAGAATTTCAATGCATCGTCCCTGGGGCGTCCGAAAACCCCGCAACCCGAAGAGGATTCATGACCAAACAGCCGTCCCTGCGTGGAAATTAAGTGACCCATCGCCGTGTGTGGCCCGAGAAATCGACGCACACCTCCCTGTTTTCCACAAATCTCCTCCTCTGCGGTTCTTTGCGGAGATTTTGAATAAAAACCAGGTACTTTGTGCTTGCAAGAGACATGTATTGCTTTTAAGAGACTAAAGACACTTTATATAATTTTTACAGTGATATTCCAAAATATACTTATTGCATTTTATTTGTTTTCACCTGCATCTTATCAGATAAATATGATAAATTTTTGTGGTATTCTACTGTGTTATTCAATGATTTATTGCCCAAATACTTTACACATTGCCTTCTAAGTTAAGCCTGACTGCTCAGTGCCAAGCTACCAGAGGCTGGGCACAGGATAATTTGGATTGTGTGTGACATACCCTGACTAGAGTGAGGTTCCTTGCTTGCACAGGGGGTAACCTGACTGCCAACCAAAGACCCAATTTCTAACATTATCTTTACACTAACCTGTTCACAGACTTAGGTATTGCGAGTTGGTAACTGGAGTGATGATCGAGTCACTTCAACTGAGTAAGGCGAATCTGTTGAAAAAGATTTAACTCTTACTCCTTATTTTATGCCTCACCATCAAGGGAGTATTAGAAAAATATAATTCTTATAATTGATCACCTGAGCACTTTCACCTATTTACATTTTCTGAAACCACTAAACATGATAAGTAATCAAGGCTGGCCACTGAGCATGTTATGGTGCTGACAGGCATAGAATGGCTTGCCTTTCTCATACTCTGGGGTGCCAATTGTATGCATCAGCTGAGCATCCATACTCATCCACTTGATAGTGAAGCAGTTTGGTCGCTATCACTTGAATCAATAGGTGAATGTTAAAAAATAAAGAGATTACAACATTTAAATCAGTTAAACATTTATAAACATAACTTAAAAATATGAAAATAATTTCAGCACAAAATTCAAGGAATAGGGAGCCAGATTTACAGGACGATAGCGCAGCCTTGTGCCAGACTAGTGTCATTGTTTTACTCTAATGTGGCTCAAGGAGGCAATTTTCATTGCACCTAATTTACAAAGTGGCGCAATGCATGTATCACGCCACTTTGCGACCCCTTGTGCCACATTTTGCCTGCGTCAAGCATAATGTATACAAAGGGGGCATTCCGGCATTGGGAGACCAGCAAAAATGGCGCAGTGAAATCTACAAGATTTCACGGCACCATTTTTGGCATCACTTTTAATGACTGCTCAGAGCAGGCGTTAGAATGACACAGCCATATTAACCTATGGGCCTCCTTGCACTTTGCTCCACTAGCTTCAAAATTGGAGCAAAGCACCACAATAATGTGAAAAATTCTGATGCTATTGGCCTAATGACCGCCATGGTGTGCCATATTATAAATACAGAGCACACATGGTGTTGTTAGGTAGGGCAGGGGCGACACAAGCACACTGGCGCATCAGTACTGATGCACCAGTTTCTTGTAAATCTGGCCCAGGGTGTCAGAACTAGTCCAAAGAGTATATATTCAGCCATTTTAGCCTGCCACCCACCATTTTATGGTGGGTGCACACAGTGGCAAACCTTAGCATTAGGAAAATGTTTGCTAGCTTCAGGGGCATCATTAGTAAGGGTGGGCAAAGAAATCCGCTCTGCTGGTGGAGTTCGCAGAGTTTTCCCCACTGTCTGCTCCACTCGGAGTGTGAATTTCGAAAAGCTCAGCGAAGTGACTTGGAGCAGAGTTTTATTCTCTTGCTCACACTCACCAACATAAGGATGGCAAGTGTGAGAAATTGCTAAGTTGACAAGCGCAAGCCGGATTTCTGAATGCGAGCAGTTGCGGTAGGCCGCAACCGCTTGCGATGAGAAAGCTGCTGCTCACGTTGAAGAAGCTGTCGCTCGAGTAAAAAATCTACTCGAGTGGCAAAAAGAAGTTTGCACCATCTGGCGCTCCGCATGATGCAGTTCACGCTGATCTTACACTGCGGGGAAACTCCTGGTGTAAAAAATCAACGCGAACAGCATGACTTACCCAAACTCTGCGTAGCTCAGTGGAGTTTTTTCAGCACTTCGCAGAGTTCCGCGTAGCAGAACTCTGCAAACTCTGGCCAGGCCTTGTCATTAGTGGGACAATGAGTCCTAGCGACTTACCCGTTATAAGTGGCTGCCCGTTAATCTAATGTAGTATAATTATAATCAGCGTAGGGGATTCTATCCCCCTTACCTTGCAGTGCGGCATGTGCAGTGGTGCGATGCACAATGGTGGATGAAGAGTACAACTTGGGCTCTGAGTATTACAGGAAGCCGGGCACCTGGATTTGCTCATTGAGGTAGTGCGCTCGTCCAGCCGACCCGGCCAATGGTGTGGCGGCTGCTATCTTGGCATGCTCCCCACCATGCACTAGTGCATCTGGTTCGAGTGAGGCCCAGGTAGGTGGGCAGGGGCCACTCATGTGCATGTGGAGCAGCTCCCATAGTGAGAAGGGAGGGGCTGTGGGCAATGACTGGCATCCAGTAGGTGGAGCCACTCAGAGAGCTCTGCAGGCCTGGCTGACAGGCCGGGGAGGTAAAAAGAATTCAAGGGAGTGGGGCACAGAGAAACGTGTGGCCAGAATGTATATACAGCCTGGTTGTAAAGATGGAAAGCAGGTCTGTGCATTGAAGGATTCAGAGACATGGGTGCCAAAATGGGATGAGTTGACAAGGCAGGCTCAAGGGCTGGCAGTGAGGGTCATCCAGCTGGGAGAGGGCATGAAGGAAGTGTCACAGCTCACTGTGGTGAGGACTATCTTGAGGGAGGCTCATGGGATACCGCTACAGCAAGGAGATGAGGACCAGAAGCCCCTAGAGGAAGAGAATTTCAGTCTTGGCGCAGGGCAGAACATTGAGGCCAGCGGGGTTGGATCCACACTACCAGTGACCCTGGGAGAAAGGGCTCCAAAGGGTGTTCAAAAAAGTTGGCAGGCAGGACTCTCCCCAGAGGCTGGGGGAGCAACAGGCAGGGAACGGGCATAAAGAGAAACAGAACCGTTTGGGGAGAGGGGCCCATCATCAGTACTCTTCGCTGCCATGTTAGAATGAGGCAATGTGGATGGAAGGGAAGGAGTAACGGAGGCTGCTGCAGATAGGCCACTAAAGGTTTATTCAAATGTTTGTGGGGGGACAAGGGCACAGGAAGGGCTATTCATACAGCCAGGTTGGCAAGGAAGGCTATGGTTAGGAACAGATGATATAGGTTCTAGGGTGCTGTACTCCAGTCCTACATTTCCCTTTGCAGGTTTCGAGTCTACACCAGTTTGCAGGGAGAGCACAGTTTGGCTCATACATCCCAGGGTGAAGCAAAGGCACGGCCTAGAATGAGGAGGACAGTCTTAAAGAGGGTGCAATTAATGACTGTGAGTGGCTGGGTCCGTCAGAACAGTGGTGGTATGCGAATGTAGGCATGAGGGAGGCAGGTGCTTCCAACCCACTGTCTAGTACTGTTTTGCAGATTCCACCAAGAGCATCAGCATGGCCCATTGACACGACAGGATAACAGATGTGGCACCCACTGGCAAGGCAGTAGGCTTCAGAATGGGCACTAACCTTAATGCCAGGTAATAGTTCAAGGGACTCCATGGGCGCAGGTCCAGTGATGGTGTCAACGGGTGTGGATGCTGGTTGCGGGCAGGATCAGGAGGAGGTACGTTAACAAAAGAGAAAATATGTCAGGGACACAGGGGTAGGAACAGAGGATGAGGAAGACCGGTGTCTGCTGCGACACAGAGCACAGAACTTGAGGGCTCTGATGGAGGTAAGGGTACAGGAATGAACACTGAGGGGAAGATGAGGTTGCTAAGCAGGTCCAAATGTGTTGGGGGGAGTATAAAACTTGGGAGAAGAAGAAAGCAGGTGAAACTGAAGGTAAATAAAGCAAGGAACTAAAGATACAAAAGCTCCCTTATATGTGGGTTACTAGGCCACTGGGGGCTCATCTGATGTTGTCTACTAAAAATAAAATCTTGAAAGGGGAGTATGTAGAAATGTTTAAGCTCCTGCATAGGGAGCTGCAGGCAAGGAGGGTTCCAAAGAAAAGGAGTACGAGTTGGCAAAGGGCCCAAAGCTTCCCAATGAGCATTGAAAGTTGGACAGAGGTGTTTCTAATTTTCACCAATGTATATTGTGAGAAATACCCAGAGCAGAGCCTTGTTTAAGTATATGGACATTATACGTAAAGCTCAAATGTCTTTTGGAGGGAATGCTTGGGACAGTACAATGATCAACTTAGGGCACAAATGGCTCTTGACCCTGAGGCAAAGTGGGGAGACATTGATTGGGACCTATGGCAACATACAATGGGTCTGGCAACATTTGTGAAGACAATATTTACAGCGAGCGGTTTGCCTATAGTCTTATCGGCCCTTTCAGGCCTGTCCCATCCCAGGAGGGGTAGGTAACACAGCTAAGAGCCAAGGAGTCTCCGAAGGGGCCTGTTGGGACTTCAACAAGGGGATGTGCAATGAGGCAATATTGTAAATTGAAACATTAATGGTCAAAGTGCTCAGGTAAGCACGTCCTCGTACTTTGCTACAGGAAGGCGGGCGGCACACAAGGCGCCAGACCTGGGATAACTCCACCTAGTGGCAAGAGAATGCAAGTTGAGCAGGGGCACCCCATGCAGGGAACTACAACAGAGGTAGGAGGACCAGAGACCTAATAGGAAAAGCTCATACGCTGATTAAGTTCGACAGGCGCACATTCTGGCAGCGCTCTTACCCTACCAGGTAAGATGCACAAACCCTTTAGTATGGTTTTTGATGGGGATTCAGATTGGGCTATGAGGGCCTAAGGGTGAGGCATTGGTCAGACAATTTGAGGTCAGTTAAGGCACACCCATAGGTGGTGCGGGAAAATCACAGAAGGAAGTACAGGAGGAGAGAATGGCAGGCCCTTTTAACACATGGCCAAAAGAGGACTTGACTGTATCTCCAATAGGAGTGGTGCCCAAAACACAAAAAAGGCAGTTCAGGATGATCCGCCACCTCTTATGCTCGAAGGTCAGTCAATAAATGATTTATTTGGCAAGGAACTGGTGACTGTGTCATATTCCTCCACCGAGGTGGCAATGACTATGGTGGAACAAGCTAGGGCAGAAGCTTATATGGCAAAATGTGACATGACATAAAATCAGATTTCAGATTATTACCAGCACATCCAGAGGATTTTCAGTTGCTGCGTATTCAATCTGACGGGAACTGGTCTGTGGAAAAAGCTCGGCCAATGGGATGCCCTATTTCTTGTGCTCTGTCTGAGCGGTTCAGCACTTTTCTACAATGGTTCTTGACACAGGGCACTGGGCTTGAGATGGTTATGCACTAGCTACATGATTTCTTCCTTATAGTGGGCTCCAGTTCTGCAAACTGCCAGTGGTTGCTGGTAAGTTTTTAGGAGCTCATGGAGGACAGTGGGGTTCCATCGGCACTGGAGAAGATGGTGGGCTGTTGGCTACCATTTCCTTTTTGAGAACTGAGCTGGATTCAGAAACAATCGTGGCTCTCCTTCCGCTGGAGAAAAAAGTGGGGATGCAAGTGCTGTTGGACACAATGCTGGCAAAGCCGAAGATCACCATTTGAGAGGTATTAGTGCTTTTGGGTCATCTGAATTTTGCATGTTGTGAAGGCGGGTAGGGCCTTTTGTAGGAGACTTGGTTTGGCACTGTTGGGACTTTCTCTGCCACATCATCATGTACACTTATCTGCAGGAGTGAAGAACGATTTGAAAATGTGGCGTTTCTTTCTGGACTCGTTCAATGGCATTCCAATCATGTCATAGAAGGAGCTTGAATGAGATGTTCAGAATTACTCATACGTGCTAGGTGGTGTGAGTTTTGGATTATAGTGGCAGGGACAGTAGTGTGCTGCAGAATGGCCAGACAACTGGAAAAAAGGGGGACCTCGTATTGCATTTCTTGAGTTGTTCCCCTTGGCGGTGGCAGTCACCTTGTGGGGCAAGATATTGGAGCACAGGAAGGTACTTTTTAGAGTAGATAACATGGCTGTGGTGCAAGTGGTTATCAGGCAAAAGATGCTTTTTCTCAAGCTGCTGCAGGTTTTTGTATTTGAATGTTTGAGGCAGGATATTTTGTTTATAGCCAGGCATGTACCAGGTGGGGACAATAATTTTGCAGATGCTTTGTCTTGTTCACAGTGGGAAAGGTTCCGTGGACAGGCCACAGAAGCGGAAAGGGACAGGATTTGTATGCTTTCGGTGTTATGGGATGTAGGAGACAGAGGATATGCTAGCTGGTGGTAGGGTCCCTGGCTGCATCCACCCAAAAAGGAATATGACCATGCTTGGGAGGAATTTCGGAGTACAGGAGCGTGTCGACGATCTGGGGAGTGGCAGGGAGTAGAAGATATGGTGCAGTTCATTTTAAGGTTGACAGAGAAAGGTTTATATAGAGTCGCGATTTCAGGGAAACTGGTGGGCATTGCCTTTATTGGGAAGCTGTTCTAGAGTTACGCACCATCAGCAGGGGAATTGTGTCAGAGCATGTTAGTAGGATGGGCTAGAGAGCAAGGTAGGCCAGAACAAAAGAGGAGGCCTCTTACCTGGCAGGTTTTTGCAGAGTAATCAGTAGTTTGCCAGAGGTTTGCTCATCGCACAGAGAAACTGTTCTTTTTTCCACACGGCTGACATGTTTTTGGGGCTTTTTGGGTGTCGGAGTTGTTGGGGTAGCAAAGGTGTATTATGGGAGGACATTATCTATTAGCCACAGGGGGGTAGCAAACCACCTTCGTCAGTCAGAAACTGATCAGAGGTCTAAGGGAACTATAGTAATATTGCCAGCACATCAAAGGGAGGCTTGGTGCCCAGTGGTGACATGGGGCTCAAAAATGAGAACACATGTGTGTGGTCATGAAGAGGTGGTTTTCATCCATGTGCAGGGGGTACCTGTCACTGCTTATCAACTCTTAGAAGTATTGAGAAAGGCTCTTAGGGGGGTGGGTTTGGTGGCCAAAGACTTTGGAACTTACTCTTTTTGTATAGGGGCTACGACAGAAGCAGGCAAGAGAGGTTGGTCAAGGGAGCAAATAATGGGATTGGGTAGATGGTTGTCAAATTGTTTTGATATGTCAGGTCTATTGAAGGGAAAAGGTTTGAATCATAGTTCCCACAATGTCGCTCAGACCACTTTCTCTTTCTCGGTTTGGTTCCATTTGGCTGCTGGCTTTCTAGGTTCTGTTCCGTTGGCTGCTGGCTTGGTGGTTTGAATTGTTGGCCATCCCTTCATGAAATGGGAGGATCGGGAAGCAGGGAAGAGTGCATGGGGAAAGAACCTTGGTTTTGACAGCAACACCCTGACTGTAGAGTGGTATGGTATAGGAGCCATGAGGTGGAAGAGATTTTACCGAAGCTCAACAAGCTAATGCACAAAAGTATTTGCCCAGACATTTTGCTTATACATTTACATGAAAATGACATGGTGGTGGAAAAAGGTTTGGCGCTACTGAGGGCAATGAAGCACGACTTGACGGAAATCAAAGCCCAGTGATCAGGGTGTTTTTGTAGCCTGGAGTGAGTTTATTCCCAGGAGGATTTGGAGAGGAGCTAGCAAGCCAGCAGCGATAGACAAGGTTTTATTTTTGGAAGGCGGTATGCCAAAGATGTTTTTTGTGATGCGCACCTGTTCCGAAAAAAGCGGCCTTTTTCACACATACAAAGGATTCAGTGGTCTGTGATGCTCCCCATTTCACCAAATTGGGTTTTGGGGGACAGCAGACCAGAGGAGGGCTTTCTCCCGGGAGCAATGGGGAAACGAGGTGCATTCTCGAAGACTGTGCTTCTTGGGCCACATCCATTAAAGGATGTAGTCCAAATGGTATATTCAGCCATTTCAGGGCAGCTACCCACAATTGTAATGGTAGGTGAACACGATGGCAGCCCTTAGAATTAGGAAAATGTTTCCACCCCCTGCACTGGTTTTACTATGGTTTTTGGGGAAAGAAAGTCCGGTTGATGGTTACAGTTCAATCAATCAATCAATCACTGCATTTGTAAAGCGCGCTACATACCCGCGAGGGTCTCAAGGTGCTGGGGAGTGGGGTGCTACTGGTCGAAGAGCCAGGTCTTGAGGAGTCTTCTGAAGGCCAGCAGGTCCTGGGTCTGTCGTAGGATGGTAGGGAGAGTGTTCCAGGCCTTGGTGGCGAGGTAGGAGAAGGATCGGCCGCCCGCGGTGGTTTTTCGGATGCGGGGGACTGTGGCGAGGGCGAGGTTGGCTGAGCGGAGGCTTCGGGTGGGGGTGTGGAAGCTGAGTCGGTTGTTGAGGTAGGTGGGTCCGGTGTTGTGCAGTGCTTTGTGTGCGTGGATCAGGAGTTTGAAGGTGATACTTTTGTTGATGGGGAGCCAGTGCAGGCCTCTCAGGTGGAGTGTGATGTGGCTGCGGTGGGGGACATCGAAGATGAGTCGGGCCGAGGCGTTCTGGAGCTTGTTAGTAGTTCCTGAGTAGAGGGCATTCCCGTAGTCGAGTCTGTTGGTGATGAGGGCCTGGGTAACGGTTTTTCTCATGTCGAGGGGGATCCATTTGAAGATCCTGCGGAGCATACAGAGGGTGTTGAAGCAGGACGCGGAGACGGCGTTGACTTGCCTGGTCATGGAGAGAGTGGAGTCGAGGATGACCCCCAGGTTGCGTGGTCCGTGGGTTCCGGGGCTGTGCCTGGTGACGTGGGCCACCAAGAGTCGTCCCAGGCTGATGGGGTGGGTCCGAGAAAGAGGACCTCCGTCTTGACTGAGTTCAGCTTCAGTCTGCTGTCCTTCATCCAGTCGGCTACGGCCTCCATTCCTCGGTGGAGGTTAGCTTTGGCGGTGTGGGGATCTTCGGTGAGGGATATGATCAGCTGGGTGTCATCGGCATAGGAGATGATGTTGAGGTTGTGTTGTCGTGCGACGTGGGCGAGGGGGGCCATGTAGATATTGAACAGTGTCGGACTGAGGGAGGATCCCTGTGGGACGCCGCAGATGATCTTGGTGGTTTTGGAGCAGAAGGGTGGGAGGCGGACGCTCTGGGTTCTGCCGGAGAGGAAGGATGTGGTCCAGGCCAGGGCCTTCTCTTGAATGCCGGCATCATGGAGGCGTGCTGATAGGGTGCGGTGGCAGACCGTGTCAAAGGCTGCTGATAGGTCCAGGAGGATGAGGGCGGCTGTTTCTCCTTTGTCCATCAGGGTCCGGATGTCGTCAGTGGCGGCGATGAGGGCGGTCTCGGTGCTGTGGTTACTGCGAAAACCGGATTGGGAAGGGTCCAGGATGTTGTTGACTTCGAGGTAGCAGGTCAGCTGTTTGTTGACAATCTTCTCGGTCACTTTTGCCGGGAATGGGAGCAGGGAGATGGGCCAGAAGTTCTTGAGGTCCTTGGGGTCCGCCTTGGGCTTCTTCAGAAGGGCGTTGATCTTGGCATGCTTCCAGCTTTCTGGGAAGGTTGCTGTCTCGAAGGAACAGTTGATTGTTTTCCGGAGGTGGGGCGCGATGGCTGCGCTGGCTTTGTTGAAGACGTGGTGAGGGCAGGGGTCCGATGGGGATCTGGAGTGGAAGGAGTTCATGGTTTTGATGGTGTCTTCATCGCTGACGCTGGACCAGACTGTCAGGCAACTGGTGCGAGTGGTAGTCGCAGGGGTGGTGGACTCGGTGGTGGGTGCGGGGGGGTCGGGGTTGAAGCTGTCGTGGATGTCGGTGAGCTTGTGGTGGAAGACGGTGGACAGGGAGCCGCACAGGTCTTGAGATGGCGGGATGTCATTGGTGATGGAGCTGGGGTTGGAGAGTTCTTTCATGATGCTGAAGAGCTCTTTGGTGTTGTGTGCGTTGTTGTCTAGGCGGTCCTTGAAGGTGGTCTTCTTGGCGGTCCTGATGAGTTGGTGGTGTCTGCGGGTGGCGCTCTTGAGGGCTGTGTGGTTGTCTGGTGTTCGGTCGTGGAGCCATTTCTTCTCCAGCTTACGACAGGTGTGCTTAGAGATCTGGAGGTCCTCGGTGAACCAGGCGACTTTCTTGTTGGTGTGGTTGGTTGTAGAGGTCTTGAGAGGGGCGAGGGTGTTGGCGCAGTCGTTGATCCACTGTGTGAGGTTGGTCGCGGCGGTGTCTGGGTCGGTGGGTGGTCTCAGGGCCAGGGCGGTAGTCAGTTGGTCCTCAGTGACCTTGCCCCAGCAGCGGCATGGTAGCTGTTGGGTGCAGTGGTGTGTGGTGGGTTTTCTGAAGGTGAAGTGGACGCATCTGTGGTCGGTCCAGTGTGGTTTGGTGGTGTGGTTGAAGGAAACGTGGGGGCTTGCGGAGAAGATGGGGTTGAGCGTGTGTCCAGCGGCATGAGTGGGTGTCGTTACGAGCTGTTTGAGTCCGAGGTTGCCGAGGTTGTCGATCAGGGCGGTGGAGTTGGCGTCGTTGTTGTTCTCGAGTTGGAAGTTCAGGTCCCCGAGGAGGATGTAGTCCGTGGAAGCGAGGGCGTGGGTGCTGATGAGGTCGTTGATGGTGTCACTGAACTGTGGGCGGGGTCCGGGAGGTCTGTAGATGAGAGTTCCTCTGAGGGTGGTGTTGGGGTCGGTGTGGATCTGGAAGTGCATGTGCTCGGCGGTGGTGAGGGTGTCATCGGTGTTCGTTGAGATTTTGATGTAGTCTTTGTGGATGATGGCGATTCCTCCTCCCACTCCGTTGGTGCGGTCTCTGCGGGAGATCTTGTAGCCCTGTGGGATGGCTATGGTGATGTCTGGTGCTGAGGTGGCGTTCAGCCAGGTCTCCGTCAGGAAGGCGACTACGGGGGCGGTGGAGTCTAGGAGGTCCCAAAGTTTGATGGCGTGCTTGCGAGCGGAGCGGGTGTTGAGGAGGATGCAGCAGAGGTGGTTGGGTTCTCTGGCTGGTGGTGTGGAGGGTTGGATGCTGATGAATCTGCAATTCCGGCAGGTGAAAGGCTCCTGGGTGCGTTTCGGGGTGGCCCGGTAGCAGGGGTGGTCTCGTCTGGTGTTGAGTGCGTGGAGGGTTCTTGCGTCGTAGTGCAGTCTGGCGTTGTGGGGGGTGCGGGTTCCAGGGGTTCTGGTGCTGGGAGCGGTACGGCCAATGGGAATGAAGGGGGCGGGGCAGCAGGGGCTCAGCGGCGAGGGAAAAACCCGGGGAAGAAACGGCGGGAAAAGACGGTGGGAGAGGGACAACAGAGCACAGGGGTACAGAAAGCAAAACACAGGGGCACAGAATGAAAAAACGAAGTGGCACAGAAGCCAAGCGCAGGGGTACAGAAAAAAGGGAGCGAGTAGTCAGGCGTCAAAAGCGGCAACGGAGGTTCAACCCACAGGGGGCTGCGTGGCAGATGAGGGGATGGGGCATGCTAGTTGTGACAAGTGCGCAAAGGGGTAGAGAGCTGTGTTTGTTTGTCCCTTTGAGACAGGTGCCAGAGGTAGCGATTGGCCCACAGGTTTCAGGGAGTTATTTAATGTTATTTTGGTTAACATAGGCAAATAAGGCTGAAAGTGAGGGTGTGAACAATCCCACACCAGAAGTGCAGGAAGTTAAAGAATACGTCATAGGAATATTAAGTTTAGCTGAGGTTAACTGATTCACCTTTAAGCGGGAGGGGAAGTTTAAAGTGTTACAATAAAAAAAAGTGCATTAGGTCATGTTGTAAATTGATTGATGGGTACGTATACAGGAGCAGGATTTAGGGGTGGGGGTACGAAGTATAGATTAAAAAATGCATAGTGAGGTATTACTTTTGTAAGGCGGTATGCCATGGATATTTTTTGTGATGCGCTCCAGTTTTAACAAAGTGGCCTTTTTCACACATATAAAGGTCACAGTGGTCTGATGCACCCCATTTCACTCAAATTACTGCTTCCTACACACCTTTGAGGCGTAAGGACAAAAAGTAATGGGAGGCACAGAATGGATTTAAAAATTAAAAATCCCACTGGAGTAGAGCATAATCAGTCACTGAAATTAAAAAAAGAAGGAAGTTCAGCACAAATTACAAGGAATAGAACAGCGCTTCTCACAGTTCAATTTACTTAAAATGTCCTCCTCGCAGCCACCGTCGGGCATCTATTTTATATTGTTGCTGAACCGTGTTGTGTGATGGACAGCTGGACTGCTAATCAGTCAAGAGGAATAAACTGCTGTCAGAGGGGAAGCAAGATGGCACCTGAAGAAGACCATTTTGCTACTTCTTACTTCCGGAAGCATGAAGACAAGAAGCAGTGAGAGACTACAGAGGGATATAATAAAAATTAAGAGTCCCTACCGAGTCAAGTGCAATCAGTGATTGAAGAAAGGTTAAAACACAAAGGAATTAAAATCAGTTGAAGAGGTATGAACACAATTTAACAATACGTTTGGCACACAATACAAGGAACAGAGTATCAGTCCTAGCAGTACAACTTAATTCAAATATATATTTGCACATGGACATCCGTTTTATAACAAAGTAGCTGGCTGGACCCTTAACAGGTCAAGCAGAATGTACTACTGTCAGAGGTGGAATAATATGGTGCCCACAGAAGTTTCGTATTAATGCTTCATACTTTCTCCAGAGAGGAACACTAAGGCCCAGATTTATACTTTTTTGCGTCACATTTGCATAATTATTTTACGCAAAAGCGGTGCAAAATTACAAAATATAATTGTATTTTGTAAGTTTGGGCCACTTTTGCATCAAAAAGTGCTGAAAATAAGGTGCATAAAAAGTATAAATGTGGCCCTAAAAGCAGTGGAAGGTACCATTGAAATATAAAAACTTAAAAATCAATGCAGAGCTAAGTTTAATTAGAGACTAAGGCCCTCATTACAACCCTGCCGGTCGGTGTTAAAGCAGCGGTAATACCGCCAACAGGCTGGTGGAAAAAAAATGGATTCACGACCATGGCAGAAACCGCCAACATAGACATCCACTTTAACACTGCAACTGTCACGGCGGTAGAAACAAACACCGCAGCGGTCACCGCCAACAGACAGGCGGAACACAAGTTGTATTACAAGTACTGTATTACAACACGCCTATCCGCCACCACTTCCGGGGCGGTACTAACGCTATCAAAAGCACGGCGGAAACAGGACTTGGAATGGAAACCACTCACCTCTCAACACCCAACGAGGAACTAGGTTGCGATGGAGCCCGAACTACAGGTCCTGCCCATGCTGGTCTACCTCCTCTTGTATCAGGAGCAGGAAAGAAACCGGCGACGACCACAGTGAGTACTGCACCTAGCATACAGGGGAGGGGGGATGGAAAAGAGAGCGACACACACATGCAACACGTAACACCCCCACCCCTCACCCTCACCCACAACACCATACACACAAATACATGCAGCAACATTACATATACACCCCGTCACCCCCTTGAAGAACGCAAGGACAAAAGGAAATTATTGTAACAAGTGTAATCAATAAAAATCAGATAGGCCAAATTCAAAAATGAGTATATACAAATACGTACACAAACTGCACAAGTCTGGATATAAATTAAATCATTGTCTGTGGATCGGTGTCCCAAAATGCATGGGCGAAGCCCACTCAAGATACCTGGTTAAAACGGAGAGAACACTGCAGGGGCATCAGATGGAAAATAAACAGGCACCTCAGCGGGAAGGGGAGGGGGGCACCTCAGCTGGATGAATGGACGACGCCACTGCTCCACGAGGGGGCTCCATGTCCACTGCTGTATCCTGGGGAGTGCAAAGCCACAGTCTCACAAGTCTTTCCAGTGGGTGGTTTGACCACTGCTGTACCCTGGGGAGTGCAAAGCCACAGTCTCACAAGTCTCTCCAGTGGGTGGTTTGCCCACTGCTGTATCCTGGGGAGTGTAAAGCCACAGTCTCTCAAGTGGAAAACAGTCTCCACTGGTTCTGGAGGGGGCTTGGTGCCCAGAGTGCTTCATCCTGCCAAGGACTGAGGTAGTGGATGCCTTTCTCCACTGGTTCTGGAAGGGGCTTTGTGCCCAGGGTGCTTCATCCTGCCAAGGACTGAGTTAGTGGATGTGATTCTCCACTGGTTCTGGAAGGGGATTTGTGCCCAGAGTGCTTCATCCAGCCAAGGACTGAGTTAGTGGATGTGATTCTCCACTGGTTCTGGAGTGGGCTTTGTTCCCAGAGTGCTTCATCCTACCAAGGACTGAAGTAGTGGATGTGATTCTCCACTGGTTCTGGAGGGGGCTTGGTGCCCAGAGTGCTTCACATGCAGTGTGGCAGGTCCCATTCCCTCACCTGGGTGTGTCTGCCACGAGATTGCCTGGGAACAGGTAGCATGATACGCCATGGAGGCAGAGACACACTCCACCCTGCAGCGACTTCGCCTTCCACCTGCACGTACAAACGGTGCTGGGAGTCATGCATCATGTACGCTGGGCAGAGTCCAGGACATCTCCTGCATCCTCGGATGCCTGCCCACTGGGGATGATTGCCATGTAAGCTGTGGTGGCACTGTCTGAGCACGTCGCGGGGCTGGTGGCGGTGGTTGCGGCAGTGTCTGTGGCAGAGGTGCTGGCGGTGGTGCATGTGTATGCACCTATTGAGGGACACAGCAGGACGTCTCCTGCAGCCTCGGATGGCTCCCAACTGGGGATGATGCTGGAGACTGTTGCTGAGGCAGCAGACGTGCAGGTGGTGGTGCTGGTGGCGGTGCTGGTGGAGGTGCAGGTGGCGGTGCAGGTGGCGGTGTCCACTGCCGTACAGGTTGATGTTTTGGTTGACAGAAGGGATGACTCTGGTCCTTCATCCGGAGCCACTGTGCCCTGTTCTGACCTGCTCTTCGGCTTGTGTCCCTTCCAAACCTTTGATGTTGCTGCTGGTGCCTTGCCACTGTCCCCTTTTGGCTTGGGGGAGCCCTTACTTGCTGGTAGGTGCTGCTTCTCCCTCCAGCATGTGGGCACCTTCCTCACCTTGGCAGGTGGCGGAATGGCCTGCTCCTTGGCCTCGCTAGGTGGCACACTGGCAGCCATGATGGGTGGCGCCCGCGATGAGACCGGAATTGATGGGACCACTGTGCTTGAGGATTTGGTGGCTGAGGTGCTGTGCTGTGCTGGGACCTGGACAGCCTGGTCCTAGTGGAAGGATGAGGGGAGGTGTGGGGAAGAGGTCAATGTTAGCCAGGAAGAGTTTCTTAGACACACTGGGATGGGTAGATGGAGGGGGTTTGGGAGTGGAAGAAGAGGTAGTGGTTGTAGGAGGTGTACGTTTGCTGAATTTGGGTGAAGGTGCATGGGCCGGAGGCTGTTGTGAGATAGATGGCTGTTAAGTGGGTGTGTGCCTATGTTTGTGTAGTTTGGGAGGAGGGCTCACAGACACACTGGGAGAGGACACAGGGGATGTGTGAATGGTAGTGGGGGTGGTGAGTGCACGTGAGCGGTGTGTGGTGATGGGAGTGCTGGTGATGGAGGTAGTGGCTGAGGATGTAGTGCATGCAGGTGTGAGTGGAGGCGAGACAGGGAGAGAGGAGGAGGACGTGGAGGAGGGGGACACAGTGGAGGCAGTGGATGTTGGTGTGTCTGCATGGGGATGGTGCTTGTGTGAGTGCCGGTGGGATGTGTGGTGCTTATGTTTGCCATGTCCACTCTTGTGTGTTGATGAGTCTGCATGCTGGCCTGATGGTGTGCTTGGGATAGGCTGAGGTACAGGGGATTGGGTCTGGGTGGAGGAAGTTGGAGGGGGGAGGCTGGACAAAGGGACAATGGCTGCAATCAGTGCTGAGGCCAGAGCCTGAAATGCTCTCTGTTGGGCCGCCTGGCCAGAATGAATGCCCTCCAGGTATGCATTTGTTTGCTGCAAATGCCTCTCAACACCCTGCATGGCATTAAAAATGGTAGATTGCCAAACAGTGAGGGATCTCAGGAGGTCAATAGCCTCCTCACTGAGGGCAGTAGGAATGACTGGGGCAGGGCCTGAGGTGCCTGGAGCGAGGGAGATGCCCACCCTCCTGGGTTGAGCGGGCATGGGTAACACGCTGAGGGGCTGCTGGGAGGGCGGTGCTGGTAGGGGGTGGCGGCTGTACCTGTTGATGCAGTGGGCACTGAGGTGCCCGCCACCGCAAGGGAGCTTCCATCAGAGGAGGAGTTGCTATCGCTGGTGTATGCTCCTGTCCCCGTCGTGGAGCTCCCCTCGCCCTCCGACCCACTGGTGCCTTCGGACTCCGTTACTTCACCCTCCAGGGCCATGTGGGATGCAGCTCCCTCCTGCTCCGGTGCCAGTTCTCCTCCGCCAGATGATGCTAATGCACGCAAGAACAGGGTGACAAAACAAAAAGGGGGGGAAGACAGAAGAGACACATGGTCAATGCATGCAACACCACTACTGTTGGAGGACACAACACACAAGGAGCAGCCCTATGCACTAAGCCATGCACTAACAGTGCAGGGGAATAGCACATGCCCAAGGGGGACTCTGTCTAGACCCATGTCATGCACAGCTGGAACCCATGGGAGCGTGACTAGGTGTAGAAGGCAAATACCACCTTTGGGGTTGGAGCGGGCATGAGGCAGCAAAACAATGGATCAACCTGTGCGCGTCTGCCCTGGCCTAGGGGAACCCACAGCCCACCATCCCCACCCAGACACCTTGTCAAGCGCGCAGAGTCAGTTGAATGAGAGTGTACTCACCCCCTTGTGGCTGCTGTGATGCTCTGAAGCGCCCATCTGACTCCGGATATGCCACCGCCAGGATCCGGTACATCAGGGGGGTCATGGTGCTACGGGCACCCCTTCCACATTGGTAGGCCATCCCCAGCTGGGCCTCCGCCGTCTTCTTGCTCCAGCGGCGCAGGTCCTCCCATCCTTTCCGGCAGTGGGTGCTCCATCTATGATAGACCCCCAGGGTCCGCACTCCCTTGGCGATGGCACGCCAAATACCCTTCTTCTGGTGGGCGCTGACCTAGAGGAAAAGTGAAGTTAGAATGGAAGTTACTCTCCCGTACAGTTCTTCTCACACATTGCCCACAAACCTCCCACCCTGGCCCAGACATACATGCACACACACTATCCTCACATGCTGGCCTGTTCCCCCCTTTCCATCCATGACACTCCATACAATCATGTGCCATCCACCATGCTCACAGTGTACTCACCTGTTTGTCTGGAGGACCGTACAATTGCGTGTACTGGGGGAGGACATCATCCACTAGTTTCTCCAGCTCCTCCGAAGGGAAGGCAGGGGCCCCTTCCTCATTGTCGCTTCCAGACACAGGTCACAGCAGCACTTGCAGTGTAGGTCCTCTCCTGTTGAAGGTCAGGTATCAAGTGAGGGAACTGATAGAGAATGGCGGTCACGTCCACGGCGGTGCGTACCGTCATCGCCGGCGTACATCATCATTGGCTCATGGAACCCATAGGGCCCAATGTTAACCAATGCTGAATTGTACCACGGTCTTCAACCGCCTTCAGCGACGGTGTACAACGCCAGCGCAGTTACCTCATTTCCCCTTGTCCCACCTTATAGGTCAGGCAGCCGCCATTTCAGGGGGACACATGGCAGGCCAAATAACTGCATCACACCTATTTAGGCCAGGAATACGGACAGACAAAGGCACATAGATAAAATTTTACGTTTTTGCTAAACAGCCTTGTGATACCTATGTGTTGTATGACCCTCTGCTCACCGTTCTCCTCCATAGGGCACGTCCTCTGGGGCAGGTGATGAGATGGTGGCATCCTCACGTGTACAGACCCCTGCTGGACCTGTCGACAATGAAAGACAGACACATAATTATCACTTACAGACATGATTGTGCAACAATCCAGGAACTGTGTGCCCAGTTGGAACCTGACCTGATGTCAGCTATCCGCCATCCCACAGGAATACCCCCTCTAGTGCAGGTCCTGTCCGTACCCTATTTTCTGGCCAGTGGGCCTTTTCAAACAACAGTAGCCATGGCATCAGGGATGTCCCAGCCAATGTTGTCTAACGTGTTGTCCAGAGTGTTGTCTGCCCTGCTGAAACACATGGGCAGCTACATAATTTTACCACAAGTGGAGGATTTTCCAACAGTGAAAGGTGACTTCTATGCCCTGGGACAAAACCCCAACATCATTGGTGCCATTGATGGTACACATGTGGTATTTGTCCCCCGTAGGAATGAAGAGGTGTACAGAAACCGGAAGAGCTACGATTCTATGAATGTGCAGATAGTGTGTTTGGCAGACCAGTACATCTCCCATGTGAATGCCAATCATCCTGGCTCAGTGCATGATGCTTACATTTTGAGGAATAGCAGCATCCCTTATGTGATGGGGCAACTCCAGAGGCACCGTGTGTGGCTAATAGGTGAGCCCAAGTTCCCCACACAGTTTCATTTGCTGTCTGGGAATGGGAGATTCCCTAATGTTTGGAGTATGTCTAACAGTTGTCTCTCGATATTTGCAGGTGACTCTGGTTACCCCAACCTGTCATGGCTACTGACCCCAGTGAGGAATCCCAGGAAAAGGGAGGAGGAACGCTACAATGAGGCACATGGGTGAACTAGGAGGATAATAGAGCGCACCTTCGGCCTCCATCTGACAGGTGGCTCCCTATACTACTCACCGAAGAAGGTGTGCCAGATCATCGTGGCCTGGTGTATGTTTCACAACCTGGCTTTGCGACGGCAGGTGCCTTTTCTGCAGGAGGATGGGCCTGATGGTGGTCTTGTGGCAGCTGTGGAGCATGTGGACAGTGAAGAAGAGGAGCCAGAAGAAGAAGATGTAGACAACCGAAACAACATCATCATGCAATACTTCCAGTGAGACACAGGTAAGAAGATAGAATTGCTTCCCACATCTCATACTATTGTAAGACCTAGCATAAGTCTGCCTTCTTACCTCTGTGTATGGACCCTGACTTGTCACTTTGGCTTTCCAATTCACAGACCTGGGTCTCAATTTGTGCCCTCTGCTATGTTTACTCCTGGCCTACAGCTGTGTAACATTGGTATGTGAACAAGTACATTGACATTGCTATATTCCAGAGATTTAGCAATTACACATTTGTGAAAGCATAGACTGACTCCAGATTTTTTGGTGATTCAAGGGTGTTTATTTCTGTGCAAATAAGTGGAGGGTGGTGTGAAATGGGTGGGGGTGATGGTGGAGGAATGTCCATGACAGAATCCAGTCTCTTGGTCTCACAGGTGCATTGTCCATTGGGGCATAGGAAGTGGAGCTATGGCAGTTTAAGGTGGACAGGGTGACAAAGTGGGACAGAAGGGTGACATTCTGGAAGGTCATTTTTTCTGGCGGGGGTCTTGGCAATGTTCTCTGTCTTGTTCCTGGATCTCAGGGACCATTTGCGGGGTGGTTCTCCTTCTGCAGGGGGTGGGGTGCTGGTGGCCTGTTGGTCCTATGGCAGTGCCTCCTGTCTACTAGCGCCGGCAGAGGTGGAGGGCTGTTCATCATCCAGGCTAGTGTCAGGGGCCCGTTGGTGTGCCACTGTGTCCCTCATGGTGTTGACAAGGTCTGCCAACTCCCCTGCAATGGTGACCAGGGTGGTGTTAATGGACTTCAAGTCCTCCCTGATCCCCAGGTAGTGTTCCTCCTGCAGCCGCTGGGCCTCCTGAAACTTTGCCAGTACCGTGCCCATGGTCTCCTGGGAATGGTGGTAAGCTCCCATGATGTTGGAGAGTGCCTCGTGGAGTATCGGTTCCCTGGGCCTGTCCTCCCCCTGTTGCACAGCAGTCCTCCCAGCTTCCCTATTATCCTGTGCCTCTGTCCCCTGAAACGTGTGCCCACTGCCACTGACCCCAGGTCCCTGATTTTCTTGAGTTGGTGGGTTTGCCTGGGTTCCCTGTAGTGGTGGACACACTGCTGATTGACGTGTCCTGAGGACAGAGGGATGGGCCCGCTGGGTGGGTGCTGTGGCAGTGTTTCCTGAGGGGGGGAGGTTCAGTGGTGGTTTGGGACTGTGTCAGGGGAACCGACTGTCCCGAGGTCACTGATGGGCCGGGCTGGTCATCTGGATCCAGGCGTGCAGAGCTGCTGTCATCACTGTGGGCCTCTTCTGTGGGGGGACTGGATATGTCTGGCACCTCCTATCTGGTGACTTTGGGTATGGGTCCTGTTGGGGTGTGAATGCATAGTTTTAGTATCTATGTGTGCCATCTTGTGCATTGGGTGAGTTACCCTCTACCCCTGTGCTTGCATCATTGTGTTTGCCCTTTTGTGATAGTTGGTTTGGGGTCTGTGTGGGTATCTGTACTGGACATGCTTTGGTGACGGTGGTCCATGCATAGGTGTTGCATGCTTCAAAGTGCTAACAATGAGCACAGAATGGTCTAAAACATTTTAAGAATGTGATACCTTTCATGAATATACTTTTGTTTCTATAAAACAATGGACAATGGTGAAGTTGAGGGGATATATGTGATTCTGTAGCAGTAAGGTTTATCACATAAGTATGGACATACGAGATTTGTCACATGACTTGTTACATATTGCGAGGTTTCACGAAAAGTGTTGTTTTCTATCTGAATGGATACAAATCATATTACCAGAGAAGGTGCCCTATAATTTGCATTTTTATGCATAATTTAGAAAATCTCGAAACATAATGTGTTCCTCTATGGTGTATAATCCTAGTACCTCCTTACAATAGTAACCATAAGAAAAGTAGTTTTGGGTGTTTATTATGATGAGGAAATTCATGTTTCCTAGGGAACTTTGAAATATTTTCTATATGTCATTGTTCCCTGCAGTGAGAAATTCGGTTGTTGGTTGCTCGGGGGTTGGGGTGTTTCTGTCCAAGTACCAACCACAATCCCTGTCAAGGAGAAAGCATTTTTTGTTTTGCCAATAACTTTGGCACCATCTGACAAATTCTCACAACATTTTCAAAACTAGTTTGTCACTCACTTCAGCTGCTGCCTTGAAAGTTTTGGGATGCTATTTCAAGCAGGGGCTGCGAAAAAGGGGCGTCCCAAAACAATTTCACCGTGCAATTTCAATAGGGATATTTAGACATGACTACAGCCGGAACCGCTAAACAGAATTACGCCAAATTTGGCAGAAAGCTAAATCTTGGTTCAGAAAGAGCCCTTTCGCAATCTGGTGTAAATCCATTCAGTAATGTCAGAGATTTTAAAGCTAAAGTAATATAGATATCTAGGGACTAGGTGCCAGTTGTAGAAAGGGTTTTGCGCCTCACAAACAGCGAAAAACGCCGTTTGCGAGGCACAAAGGCCTCTCCGGTATGCAGAAATGCATTTTGCGAGTCGGATCCGACTCGCAAAATGCATTTCCGACTCACAAATAGGAAGGGGTGTTCCCTTCCTATTTGCGACTCGCAATGCAATTCAATTCCATTTATGACCGCGAAAGCGGTCGCAAATGGAATCGCAGTTACCATCCACTTGAAGTGGATGGTAACCCAGTCGCAAACAGGAAGGGGTCCCCATGGGACCCCTTCCCCTTTGTGACTGGAAATAAAAATTATTTTTTCAGAGCAGGCAGTGGTCCAATGGACCACTACCTGCCCTGAAAAAATCCTAAACTAAAGGTTTCGTTTTTTTTTTCAAAGTGCAGCTCGTTTTCCTTTAAGGAAAACGGGCTGCACTTAGAAAAAAAAAAAACTGCTTTATTAAAAAGCAGTCACGGACATGGTGGTCTGCTGTCTCCATCAGGCCACCATCCCCGTGAGTGCCCATACTCGCAATGGGGTCGCAAACTGCGACCCACCTCATTAATATTAATGAGGTGGGTCTTTGCGACCCCATTGCGAGTTGCAGAAGGTGTCTGAGACACCTTTCTGCATACCAAATTATGACTTGCAATTTGCGAGTCACAGGGACTCCCAAATTGCAAGTCGCAATTTGGATTTTTGCTACATCTGGCCCTAGGACACTCCACAGATCTGACAGATCTCATGACGAAATCTGATTGGGTGGCAACACTTCAACCGGAAAGTGTTGGCAGCCATTTTGGGACGCGGACATAGCCCTGTTCCAAAAAAAAAGGTAAAACAAAAAAGAAGAGGGCAGGATAGGAATACCCTAATCCCATAAGACCTGGTTGTGGGGACCCGCCAGAAGCCCTGCCCGGACAAAAAAGTATTTACAGTTTTTGTGGCAAAAATCAATAAGGAGACGTGAATCCCCACAAAATTTTTTAAAAAGCAAGCGCACTCTCCCACACTTGTTTCTATTTCAGCCCCCTGGTGGGCCATGTCCTGGGGACATATTTTAAGACAAATTATTGGGAGGGGGCAAATGCCCTCCCTCTCTCCATGACAGCCACCTCTCCCAGGCCAGGCTAATACACAATTATAAGATGTGGGAGCTGCTTGGCCCCCCACCATAGACCTTTTTTAAGGCCCTGGGAACCAGTGCCTCCTCAGGGCTTTGCCACAAAAAAGAGGAGGGCCTCACAGACCCCCCTCCATACTGATAAATTTCCCCAGAGGCCAGCACCTCCCAGGGTAATTTCAATTCTTCAAAGAGAGAGGGGGCTCCCTCCTGGGCCATATTCAACCCCAGGGACCACCGCTTGGAAGGGGCACGGGCAATTTTTAACTGGGAGGGTGGGCTGCTCGGTCCCCCTCACATGCCGTTTTCAGCCCTGGGACCACCAACTCCCCAAGGATGGTCCTATATAAAAAATAGGAGGCGGACCACATAGCCCCCCTTCTGCAGCCATTAATAGACCTGGGAATGCCATCTCCAGGGCCAGCTCTCAATGTCCCAAGGTGCCCACCCTCAGGACATAGTAGCTTACTGTCACTGGGTAGGAGCTATGACAGCTACCACCAAGTGACAGCAAACTGTAAGTCTGCTCCCAGCAGACAGGAGCAGGAAAACTGCTCCCGCACACTGGGAGCGGACTTTTCATCTGCTTAACAGGGGTCAGGAAAACAGACAAAACAATTGCTTGCACACGGGGAGCAGCATTTCATGCTGCTCCCTGCGTGTAGGTCGAATGAGACCATGGGAGAATTGAGACTCCCCTGCGGTCTTTGCAAGGTGCTCCTGAACAGTGCCTTTGTCAAAATTACATCAGACATGCTCACTGGAGGCATTACCTTGTGGTGATTTACACAGAGGTAGTGTAGAATGTGCACTACATATATATATATATATATATATATATATATATATATATATATATATAAAATGAGGTAGTACTGTTGCAAAGTGGTTTATTAGTAAGGGCAGGTGTTGGAAAATGGGTTATTGGTAAGGGCAGGTAGGTACCTACACTTAGCAATAGGCCACTAACCTCCACTTAGGTCCAGTTAGGTCTCAGTAAATTAAACCCAGCTCAACCCTTGGTAGCTTGGCAACAAGCGTCAAGGCTTAACTTAAGAGACAGAGTGTAAAGCATTCAAATATCACAAAACAGTAATTAAATAAAACACAGGAAACAGTTTAAAAATACAAAACCAATTTATAAGAATAGATTATATTTTTATCTTTAAAATGACACAAAAACGAATAAAATTGGATAAGGGGAACCGGAGATATGAATTTTTAAAGAATTATTGTTTTCTAGTGCCTAGAAACAAAAAGCGCCAATCTGGTCATCTGGTAGCACCTCGACCGGGGCAAAGTCAAAGTTTAAGGCCGACTGCGATGGAGCCCGGCTCGGCTACAGGCCGCGGGAGGCCTTGGTCGAAAGTTTACCTTCGCACTTAGTCGTTTTTCTGAAGATTTTCTTCAGCGGTACGAACCTGCCAGTCCAATCCGACCTCCTGGAACTCTTCTCCAGATACGTGTTACGGGAGCCCTCGTGGAGACTTTTACCTACGGACTTAGTGGTTTTTTCGAGGTGAAAATCCTTCAACCAGGGCAAACCTGGATCCTGATCCGACGTCCTTTGAGACCTCCTCGGATACACTGGCTGGGAAGTCCCGGTCAACTTTCTACATTTGGACTTAGTCTTTTTTTGGAGATTTTCTTCACCGGGACGAACCTGCAAGTCAGGCCGGGTCGCGGTTTAGGCAAGCCGGCTAGAGTTGCCGCGGCGGGTCGGTCCCTCTATGGAGCTTTTTTTCAAAAGTTCTCCAAACTTCTCCAAACTTCTGG
This sequence comes from Pleurodeles waltl, assembly GCF_031143425.1. NCBI lineage: Eukaryota > Metazoa > Chordata > Amphibia > Caudata > Salamandridae > Pleurodeles > Pleurodeles waltl. Next base: position 1,128,983,464 of record NC_090444.1, on the reverse strand, counting down.
ATCTTCTTCCAGATGTTCCTTTAAGGTTCTTTTGGGGTCCACAGCTCACCCCAAGGTTCCAGAAGCTCTGAGATGATCCTTGGGGGTGTGGACTACAACTCCCAGAATGCACCTGGCACAAACTCCTTTTTGGCCACTGGACAGTGATCAGCTGGTTGGTTTCTTCAGGGGTTGGTGCAGGGGACTCTGGTTAGCAATTGTTCACCTGTAGCACACAGGGAGTCCCTCCTTGAACCAGTTGAAGCCAGGCAAAGTCCTTCTTGTGGTGAAGCCCAAGTGTGCAGCTGGTGCAGTCCTTCAGAGTGCAGGTTCGAGGTGCAGGCCACGGGTCCATCAGGGCAGTACTTCTTCTCCTTTGGTTCTTCCTTGTTGGGATCTGATGGGGATCTGGTAGGGAACTGAGGTGTGGGTGCAGGTCTGCCAGTTTTATCCTTGCTCCTGGGTGAAAAACAGGGGGGTTCTGGTTCTCAAATCAGGGGCAGGTCCTTCCCCCTGTGATGACCACTTCCTGGGAAGTGTGGCAAAAATCAATCCCAGTAGGCAACATTCCTCATAAATCCATCATGGCTGAAAGTGATTTTTGGAGGTTACATCTGGCTGAGCCCACCCACTGGTGTGGCTAAAAATCATAAACACACCCCTCTCCTTCCCTCTCCTAGTCTAATCAAGGGGGCACATAGTTGTCTGGGGTTGCAGGATGTGGGGGTGTTGCTGGGTTGCTCCAAATGTCCTTCTCTGCCTCTGAAGACCAGTTTGGCAGCCCTCCCCCTTCCTGCCTCACCATCTGCTGAGGGGAGATCCCCTCCCACAGGCACATCTCTTTGAGTGAAGTCAGGCCACTTCACATCTCATCAAGGCAGCCTGGCCAGACTGCCAGAGGCTGGTCAATCAGAGCACAGCAGCAAAAAGAATGCAGGGCTGTAATTGACAACTTTTCAGGGAAAGTTTAAAACTCTTTACCTGAACAAGTTATATTAAATCCAACAACTGGAAGTTGTGGGATTTATTATAACAATTAATTTGATACCAATCTCTTTGTATCTGTCACTTAAGGGGACATTTAAAATTAAAGTAATGTCTCCCCATTCTAGCCTATGAAGGCCATTCACTACAATGAGGGAAAACGAAGTTGGCTGTTTTTACCTCACCAGTGCTTATAAAACTATTTTTATAAGGTCGCTGCTTATAGTTACATGGCACCCAGCCCTAGGGGCACATGGGGCACACCTTAGGGGTGACTTATATGTAAAAATAAGGTAGTTTAAGACTTTGGAACTACTTTTAATTCCAAAGTCGAAGTTGCATATAACTTTAATTTAAAAGCAGCCAGCAAGGCAGGCCTGCCTTTAAAATTACACTGGGCACCTCAGCAGTGCAGCTATGCTATGGGGGCACTACCTATGCTGGGGTCCCTAAACCTACATGCCCTACCATATACCAGGGACTTCTAGGTAGGTTGACTTAGCCAATTATAATTAGCCTAATTTGCATATTGATTTTACACAGAGCACAGGCCCTGGGACTGGTTAGCAGTACCCAGGGCACCATCAGAGTCAGGAAAACACCAGCAAAAAGTGGGAAATGGGGGCAAAAAGTTAGGGGTCCTCTGCCATCAGCCCTGTTCTCTCACAGCAGGTAAGTACCTACACTTAGCAATAGGCCACAAACCCCCCCTAGGTTCAGTCAGGTGTCAATAAATTTATCGCAGCCCAACCCTTTATAGCTTGACAATGAGCAGTTCATCTTAACTTAGGAGACAGGTGTGTAAAGCATTCAAAAATCACAAAACAGTAAGTAAATAAAACACAAAACACAATAAAATCCAACACCAAATTATAAAAATAAATTATAATTTTATCATTAAAATGGCACTAAAGCAAAAAAATTCCAATGTTACGAGATACAAATTTTTAAAGATTGAAGGTGTTTCTAACGCTTAGAAACAACTGACGCTGAGTGTTAAAAAAGGTCACACTGGACAGGGGCAAAGTCCAGCGTTCAGGCGATCTATGTGGTAACATTGTTATACTTACTTTCAGAAGTGTTTCTTGATTCAGAAAAGTGTTCCACAGCACCAGCCAAGGGTTAAGAGGCTCTGGTTTGCCTCTTGGGGTCTGTGACTACAACTCCCATAATGCACTTCTTCAACTTATGGAGCAGTTTACAACAGTTGCTCCAAATGTCTCCAAACTTCAGGATCTTCTTCCAGAGGTCCTATTTGGGTCCTTGAAATGTTCACAACTTGATCCAAGGTTCCAAAAGCTCTGAGTTGCTCCTTGGGTCAGAATCCTCAAATGACCACTGGTCTGATGGGCTCTTTTTGCAGGACTTGGTGCATGGGACTCTGGGCAGCCCCTTTGTACCTATAGCTCACAGGAAGTCCTTTCTTGAAGCAGTTGAAGACAGGCAAAGTCCTTTAAGTAGTGAAGCCCAATTGTGCAGCTGGTACTGTGCTTCAGAGAGCAGTGTCCAGGATCTGAGGTGAAGGGTGCAGGTCTGCCAAATGTATCCTTGCCCCTGGGGTGAAAATGAGGGGGGACAACTATCCAATCACAGGCAGGTCAGTGCCCCCTCGACGACCACTTCTTGGGAAGTGTGGCAAAAATCAATCCCAGAAAGCAACATTCCTTAAAAATCGAAAATGGAAGAAACTGAATTTTGGAGGTTAGGTCTGACTGAGCCCACCCACTGGTGCGGCTACAAATCATTATCATACCCCTCACCTGCCCTCTCTTAATCTAATCAAGAGGACACCTGGTTTTCTGTGTTTGATGGAAATGGGGGAGGTCCTGAGCTACTCCAAATGTCCTTCCCTCCTTTGAAGACCAGTTTGGCTGCTTTCCCCCATCAAGTTTCACCATCTGCTGAGGCAGATCTCCTTTCCCAGGCACTTCCTTTGTGTTCAGCCCAGGCCACTTCACATCTCATCAAGGCAGCCTGGCCAGGTTTCCAGAGGCTGGTCAATCAGAGAAGGGCACTACAGACTTGAAACTGAAGAGTTCTAAAACTATTTTCCTGAACTAGTTAAATTAAACCCAACAATGGCAAGTTGTTGCATTTATTCAAGCAATCAATTTGAGACCAAACTTGCCATATCTAGCTCATTTGGAGCCTTTTTTAATTAAAATAAAGCCTACCCATTTTAGCCTATGGAGCCTATTCACTGCATTGAGATAAAAAAGAATTTGGCTATTGTTCCTCACCAGGGCTTATAAAACATATTTTATAAGGTCCATGCGTATAGTTACACTGCACCCAACCCTGGGGACACCTAGGGCACACCTTAGGGGTGACTTATATGTAACAATAGGGTAGTTTAAGACTTTGGAAGTACTTTTAATTCCAAAGTCGAATGTGCATGTAACTTTAATTTAAAAGCAGCCAGCATGGCAGGCCTGCCTTTCAAATGACCCTGAGCACCTCAGCAGTGAACCTATGGGTGCACTACCTATGCTGGGGTCCCTAAACCTATATTCCTTACTATATACCAGAGACCTATTGACATAGCCAAGTATAATTAGCCTAATTAGCCTAATTCACATCCTCATTTTACACAGATCACCGGCCCTGGGACTGGTTAGCAGTACCCAGGGCATCATCTGAGTCAGGAAAACATTAGCAAAAAGTGAAAAATGGAGGCAAAACGTTAGGGGGTTCTGCAATCAGCCCAGTTTTCTCACAAGTGCTTACTAATAAGCTGGTAGAAAGTACTCCAGTTGGGTACACATTTTGTGCAAAACTGTGGACTCTTGTTGGCCAGGCCCTGCGACTGTATGTGGCATCCGGTTGGATGCCTATGGTTGATTGGATGCCTAGTGGTGCCTGGGATTAGATGCCTAGGGGGGTTAGGCGCCAGCCAGGCCCTATGGCCAATCCACACCATGCACCGCCAAAGGCCATGCCCAGCGAGGGTTGGATTAACGTAAGGTAATGAAATACTACTTAACAATAAAACAAAATGGAAATTCACTGAAAAAAACCAAAGGTTACAGGAACGATATAGTTAGGAAATAGAATATTTAAAAAAAATAGAAATGTACTTAACAACCAAAGGTTAGAGGAGCGTTATAGTTAGGTTCAGATTTTGCATGCACACAACCATAGAAAGCCAATAGTTATAATTATCTCAAGAAACTATAACTCTACTCTGACCTCGTGGATGCATGGGACTTAGACAGGGAACAGGCTGGCTGAACAAAAGTGTTTTGCCAGGATGTTAAATTGGATGCGGTTGTTCAGGTACACTGGACCTTGATTGTGTAGTGCTTGTTGGTGTGTGTGAGACCTGGCCTCCTTGGTGTGATTCTTGCCTACATTCTGCTTCAACTTCCTGTTTAACTGACTTTATTTTTGCTGGATTTAGGACTCTGCTTACTTTACCACTGCTAACCAGTGCAGAGGTGCTTGTGCTCTCTCCTTAAAATGGTAAAATTGGTTTATACTCAATTGGCATACTAATGTACTTGTAGGTCCCTAGTAAAGTGTAATGACCAATGCCCAGGGCCTGTAAATTAAATGTTTCTAGTGGCCCTAAAGCACTAATTATGCCACCCACCTAAGCAGCCCTTTAAACAGATCTCAGGTCTGCCTTTGCAACCTTTGTGTGCAGTTTTAAACTGGTCTTTCGACCAGGCAAAACAAACCTTTTGTCGCCTCAAACCTTCCTTCTTAATACATATGGCACCCTTAAGGTGGGTCCTGGACAGGCCAGAGGGCAGGGTGTATTGTATTTAGAAAGTTGGACTTGTACTTTTTAGTTTTACAAGTCCTCTTCCATAAGAAAAAATTATAGCTACTTTACTTCAACTTATAATTGATAATTTTTGAATGGATGCAGGTAACCAGTTCATGTTTTGTGCCTTTGGAATTGTAATCAAAAATCTTCTTTCATGGTGAAGTCGAATTTTTAAATTATAATTTTGAAATGCCACTTTTAGAAAGTTGACATTTTACTGTCTTAGCCATTTAGGCGCAGATTTATGGAAAGTGGTGCTGCACAGAGTGCGCCACCACTTTCTCTGCGCCCTTTAGCACCCCCCTACCACCACTATGTGTGCGCCGTATTTAAAATACTGCGCACTATGGCGCAGTGTAGGGGGCAATAGCATCATTTTTCATGACTCTATTAATGTACTCTGCAGGAGTAGCACCAACATATTGGAGCTACTCCTACAAGGTACATAGGGCCCCACTCTAAATAATGGAAGCCCCCTGTTAACGCCTGCTCTTGAGCAGGTGTTAAAAGTGCCGTAGAAAATGGCACAAGGAAATCTCATAGATTTCCTTATGCCATTTTACCGGCTCCCCTAATGGGGGAATGCCCCCGTTTGCATACATTATGCCTGACTCAGGCATAATGTAGCGCAAAGGGTTACATAGTGGCGCAATGCGTGCATTGCGCCACTCTGTAAATAAGGCGCAGGGATTTCGGCCACGTTGAGTCACACTAACGTAAAAATAATGACGTTAATGTGGCGCAAGATGTCGCTAGTGCATTATAAATATACCCCTTAGTGCCCGCAGCCTGTCTCCGGGTCCCATGACAAGATGTAGCTGCAAATTTGACTTTTATATATTCCTTCTAGACAACTCACAAAAGTGTCTGGATGGGCCATCTCTGGCAGGATGGGAGGGTGGAGCTGAGCACATCCCTACTTACACTTGAATAGGCTGTCTGTGTCCTGCCTCAATACAAAGGGCTGCATATCCCCTGTAGTTATCCTGGAGCCAAGACAGGGAGTGCAGGATACCTATGAACTTCTAAAAGCTTCTCCCACTCCAATCATAGGCCCAGGTATAAGTATTATTGGACCCCAGACACCAACTCTTCGGTACAATTCAGGACTTATGGATACCCTGCCAGGAAGAAGGACTGCTGTGCTGCTAAAAGGACTGCCACTCTGCAGTACTGCTGCCCTGCTCCACTGACCTGCTGCCTGCTGCCCTCTTGCCTGGTTGAGAAGGACTGTACCACATTCTATCCTGAGGCATTGAGATGTTGCAACTGCTCCAACCTCATTATCCAAGCCCATAGCCACCAAGTGCTCGAAATACCCATGTGCCAAGCTTAGGGATTCTGAGAGGAGCTGTTATCTCGGAGTTTCAAAGTTATGGCTATGACCTCTTGGAAGTCATTAGTGTTCAAACAGAGGGTCACTACCATTAAGTAAGCTCTCAATCACAGCATATGTACAGAGAGGGATCATAGACTATATCTACGCAGCCGACTGCTTATGTGTTAATCCCTGTTGGAATCAAAACATAGGCAGCACGAGCCACAGTCATAACTCTGGTGAAGGGATAAATGCGGGACTCAGAACTATTATTATCCTGTGCCATGATGTCAGTCCAGTACAAGGGTCTGAAGGCAATATTCCCACACTGTTTCCCTTGCAGCAAGTGCAGCATATTTTCTCTCCTCAGAGAAAATAGGAAACAGATACAAGGCCCACTTATACAAAGGGGGTCTTGTGGTCAACCAACCAGTTCATCTGGTTACCTCCTGTCTCCTGTGGCCACACCAATAACACCAGTGCTATCTATGAACTTTCATTCCTTTACTGGAACGTGGCGAGCACAAGTGGGAAAATTGAGAACGGGCCTGGTCCTAACTGAGGACACTGTTGTGTTTTGCTGTAATATGTACTCAGGAGACATGGCCTGTGCTGCCTGCACATATCAATGGGTTTTAAATATTTCAGCTGGCAGCCGTTCCCTTGCCTCTGGTCATCCAGCGTGGGCTTGGAAACATTCATTTCCGCCATGGTCAATGCCAAATCCTTCCTTTACAATGCCAAAACGCCGTTCTATTAGATACTCAACATTGAATATGCGGACTGCACCTGGCTGGGTATCGTGAACTTTTATAATAACATCCTCAAAGCACACAGAGGAAACATTCTGATTAAATTGGATTTTGACCTGGACTCCCTAAACCAAAAGGAAGCATAGAGTTGGGCTTGTTGTAGGGGAGCGATTTTAGAGTCCATCTTAGCCCCATTATGCACCGGTATGCTTGTGGCCCCATGGATGTATATGGAAACACTATGATTCACTTCTCTCCTGATATGCTTCATAACAACTTAAATCATCTGATGATGAAGTTCAATATGGGCATTGTAAATGAGCACAGTAACATGAATGGTACCTTACTTAATTCATTTGTGGGTAAGGGTGAGGGTCCAAGCATAGATTTTATATTTATACCCGACAACTTAGTTAATTTTGTGGGGAATCATCAAATACATAATCTTGTAATGAGTGACCATCTCCCCCAAAGTATAACCGTAGACATTCCTACTTGGCACGTGGCACATTGCCAAGTCAGATGACTTATTGACAGCTCTGTCTAAAAAAGGAAAGGCACTCGTATCAAATGTCAGTTTGTAAATGCTGAGACATTTTTGTCCCTGCTTATTAAAGACAATTCACCCCATTTTATGTATGTGTATATGCAGAGGCTGACTCAGCCAGTGTGAAAACTGCATTCATATCATTACCTGAGGCCATCAAGTCAGTACTAGGTAGGACATTCAATGAGAATTTAGTGAAGCAGAAGGGGTGGTTTGATGTAATATGCCCCAGGACCCAAAAAGCATCTATGGCCTCTCTCCATAAAGACCCTTGGTCAGCTCCTGAGGTTGCCCAATGCAGGTAGTGCTATAAGACGGCTACTGTGGATAGAAAAATGCATTAACATCTAAGGCATGGGAAGATCTAAAAGAAGGCAACTTAAGGAATGACCAGAAAGCCTCCTGAGGTGTTATAAAGCAACTTTTCCCTAAAGACCTTGAACAGTCATCAATTGAAATAGCCATATCAGGGCCTGTCTGTGTCACCTTTTTTGGGGCAGTTAAAATTTCTAGGGGATGGGAGGGAGGGGAAAGGGAGCCACCTCTTCCAGTAAAGGAAGGCTTTTTCCCCAAGTAAGGCCCTACCTTGTATGAAGAGAAGAAGAACAGGTGAGTGGGGGAGGTCAGCTCTGCATGAAGGCACGTCACGCTAAGAAAGAATGAGGTTTCATGCCCAATTTGGGGCCTCGTACTCTGCCTAGCAGGCTGGGGACGAGCGCGTCTTCATGCTGTGTGCCGCGGCCCAAGCCGAATGTTTTGCTCGTGCCGCACGCGGCGGCGCAACAGTAGGTCCCTACCCCGAAGGCCCAGATTTGTACGGAAACAAGCGGTGAAAATGACGAATCAGAAGAGGGACGTGAACAGAAGACGCATCTTCCCAAGAGCATTCACTGAGAGGGTAACCCTTCCAATGAATCAGATACTGAAGACGTTTGTGAAAGATATGAGAGTCACAAATTTCCTGTACCTCATATTCTGGTACATCATTCACTAACAAAGGAGGAGGACAAGGAAACTGTTGAGAGTAAGGATCAGGTACATAGGGTTTGAGCTGGGAAACATGAAAGAACAGATGAATCTTCCAGGTACGAGGCAAGTGAAGACGGACAGTGACAGGATTAATCAGCTGAAGAATACGGAAAGGACTGTAGTAACAAGGTGTGAACTTATTCTGAGAAAGTCGCAAAGGCAAAAATTTTGAAGAAAGCCAGACTTTATCCTGGAGATGATATACTGGAGCATCCCTACGCTTCTTATCTGCTATTCTCTTCATGTATTTCTTAGTGTTCCGCAAGTTAGATCGAATCAATCTTTGGATCTGTAAAAGTCGTCTGGAAAATGATATGACAGCAGGAAGAGAAGAGGTAGACTGAGGAGTAGTAGGAAAAGAGGTAGGATGATAGCCATAGGAACAGAAAAAGGGGGTGACCTTGGAGGCACTATGGACAGTGTTATTGTAAGAGAACTCAGCAATAGGAAGGTAAGTGTTCCAGTTGCTCTGGGTAGAATTACAAAAGCAGCGAAGCTGCTGCTCTAATCCTTGGTTGAGACGTTCGGTCTGTCCTCTGGTTTGGGGATGGAAACCAGATGATAGTGCTATATTGATATTTAGTATCCTACAGAAATGTTTCCAAAACGGGGAGATGTACTGAGGTCCCATGTCTGATACAATGCTGTGTGGGAGTCCATGGAGAAGGAAGATATGATGCATAAATATCTGACTTAGTTCTTGAGAGGTAGGTAATTTTTTCAGGGCAGTGAAGTGAGCCATCTTTGTAAAGGAATCTATTGTGACCATGATAACCCAGTTTCCTGCTGATGGAGGTAGTGAACACATGAAATCAGTAGAAATGGTGTGCCAGGGAGCCGGTGGAACAGGTAATGGTTGTAGTAATCCCGCAGGTCTGGTACGGGGTATTTTTACTAGGGCACATATGGGACAAGCCTGAACGTATCTTTCGACATCCAATTTCCAGGTAGGCCACCAGAAGGACTGCAAGAGTAATTCCTGCGTGGCCTTGATGCCTCTGTGACCAGCAACCGGAGAATCATGGCACATTTGTAGCACCTTTGCTCTTACTCCGTTAGTAGGGAGGAACAAAACAGGTTCTTATAATAATAACACCCCTTCTGTTTATGCATTAGGGGGTTAGATTCTTTAACTCTTGATCAGACAGGTTGGAATATTCCAGTTGTACCTCATCCAGGAAAGATTGAGCTATACTGATGATTTTACTGGGCTCAAGTAGATATTGTGATGGGGTAGGAGTACAATCTGGATAACGGCGAGACAGAGCATCGGCCAGTATGTTTTGGGATCCAGGAATATAGGTGACATAAAAGTCATACTGACTGAAGTAAAAGGCCCAATAAGCCTGACGACTGCTCTGGCATAGAAAATTACGTAAACATTGTAGGTTTACGATGGTCTGTTCTCACCTCGAAGGGCTCTTTGGAACCCATAAGGAACTGTCTCCACTCAAGGCAGGCTGTTTTCAGGGCTAATAACTCCCTTTCTAGTACTGAGTAATGTTGTTCTGATGCAGAGAGTGCATGGGGCAAATAGAAAACAGGATGTTCAAGACCGTCATCTTCTTGTTGTTGGAGGAAGGCAGCTCCAATGGCTCTTTCAGAAGCATCAGTAACAACAATAAATTGTTTGTTGGTATCTGGGTGTCTCAATATCGGTGCTTGAGTGAAGCCCTTTTTTAAACTCTGAAAAGCTGTTTCAGCCGCCCTTGTCCAGACAAAGCCATTAGTTAATTTCTCCTTCTTTAAAGTTTGAGTTATGTGGCTGGTTTGTTCTGCAAAGTCAAAAATAAACTGTCGATAAAAATTAGCCAGTCCTAGAACACATTGCCTTTCCTTAATAGAGGAAGGGGAAGGCCATTCTAGGATGCCTTGTACCTTTTCCGGGTCCATAGCTATGCCAGTGGGACTAAGGTAATATCCCAAATATTTGACTTCAGTCTTGTCAAACTCAAATTTTTCTAGTTTACAGGACAGTTGATGTACGCTGAGTCTTTGGAGGACCTGTTTCACGTGAGTAGAATGAAGTTCAGGACGTCTAGAGTAAATAAGGATATAGTCTAAGTAGATGACGACCGTATGGTTCAAGAGATCAGAAAACACAGAGTCCATAAATCTTTGGAAAATTGAGGGGGCATTAGTGAGACCAAAAGGCATAACTCTGTACTCATAATGACCAAATGGGGTTCGGAAGGCAGTCTTCCACTCGTCTCCTTCTTTGATATGCAAAAGGTGGTAGGCTCCACGAAGATCTAGTTTGGTAAATCGTTGAGCCCCTCTGACTGCCTCTAGAATATCCTTGATGAGGGGCAAAGGATAACAGTCTTTTATAGTTACCTTATTTAGACCTCGAAAATCCAGACAGGGACAAAGATCCTTCGTCTTCTTGGGTACAAAAAAAGAGAGGAGCCCCTGTCAGAGAGGTTGATGGTACAATAAGACCGCTTTGCAAGTTTTCTTGCAGATACTCTTTGAGAACTTTCCTTTCGGGTTCTGTGAGTGAATACATTCTCCCAAAGGGAACAATCGGCCCAGGTTCCAAGGGAATAGCACAATCATAATCTCGATATGGGGGTAACACAGGCCTGGATGGTTTTTGGAATACATCTTGAAATTCTAGATAGTGATCGGGGACTCCTTGGACTGTAATGATGGAATATCCGGTAGTAATTTCAGTAGGCATCAACCTCTTGGGTGACCAGTATGTGTCTGAAGCAAAGCAGTTTTCATGACAAAACTGTGAGGACAAGGAAATAGTCTGGGTTTCCCAATTTACATAAGGGTTATGTCTTATGAACCACAGAATTCCTAAAATGATAGTATGATTGGGAGATGATATTAGGTCAAATGAGATGTGTTCTTGGTGGTTCCCAAATTGTAAACTTAGTGTCAGGGTGGTAGTATCTACTGGACCAGAGGATATTAAGGATCCATCCACTGTGTTAACTTGTTCCCGGACTTCTTTGGGTCGTGTTGGTATTTGTTGTGTTGTGGCCCAAGTCTTATCCATATATATGCCACTAGCACCACAATCAAGTAAAGCCATTGTTCTTTCTTCACGACCGTCAGGTAAGTGTAACGTCACAGGTAGCATTAACAAAGTTGTGGCATTGTCCTTGAATGAACTGATGGAAGATATAGCAGATGATCCCATCCCCTCCCTTCTTCCAGAGGACGGGAAGTGGCATTTCCCGATGGCCTTAGAGGACGAACGGGGCAGGTACGAAGCATGTGACCAGCTGCACCACAATACAGGCACAATCCTCTCTTACGTCTTTCTTCCCGTTCGCTGACAGAAAGTGGGCCTCGAGTAGTAGCCACCTGCTAGGTTCACCTTCTGTGTCTCTGACGGGAGGACGAGGTTCCTCAGGACGATGCAAAAAGACACGTGAAGTTACTTGGCTGGGATGATCCTCTACTTTTTCTCTTCTCCATACATCGTTCTTGTAGACGGTATTCGATGGAAAGAGCTAGATCCATCAGACCACGAAGATCTTAAACTTGTGTGGGGTGTACTAACTCATCTTTGATCGCCTCTTTAAGTCCTCTACGGAACAAAGTCACCAGAGTTTGTTCCACCCAGGTTGTCTCGGCCGCAAGCTGTCGAAAGCGGGTTATATGTTGGAGGACATCTTGAGAGCCTTGTTGGATGTCACATAATGCTTCTTCAGCAGAGGCCTCCAATCCTGGACGACTAAACATCTGTTTGAACCGATTCACGAAGGCTGGATAGTCAGATAATACTGGGTCATTGGATGATACCATTGGGGTTGCCCAGGCCAAGGCAGGACCAGATAGTGCACTGATAAGATAACCCACCTTTGTCTTGTCGTGGGAGAATTGGGTGGGTCGGAAGGCTAAATACACAGTCAATGCATTGAGGAACTCTCGCAGTTTAGTTGGTTCACCGGAGAAATGAGGAGTGGAGTTGGAGACGGCCGGAACATCTACACTGCGGAAAGCCAAAGCCTGTCGTAAAGCAGCATTCTCATTGCCTAATTGTTGCAGTTCCTGAGCCTGTTGCTGAATGGTTCCCAGAAGAGATTGATCAGGATCTGCAGCAGCCGCCACTGTATCATCTATGGTGTTAGACGACTTTGGGAGTATTGGGTGCTGCAATCTGTCACGACTTACATGCTGTTTTAACCTGGAGTCCGCAGAGCGAGTGGCGAGGATCTTGTTCCTGAATGTTCGTCCTTGGCCCGGGTAGGGGCGACTCTTTCTGGTAGCCACGGTGCTGCAGGCAATGGAAACGCCAAGAGCAGGCCGTGTCCTTCAGAAGTAGTGCCAGAGGAAAAAAAACGTGAAAGGGGAAAGAACCTCCAAGAGCAAAATTAATAGGTAAATACAAGAGCAAAGTACAGGAAAAAACACTGGAACAGACGTGAGCCAGTATCGAATACGAGAAAGCAGGAGCGAAGACATCATCCAAACAGAAAGTGTTGCAGCACAAGGAGAGGAAGAATCACAGCCCTTAAATACCAAAAAACAGGAAGCGACCAACAGGAAGTACAAGGACACCATCTTAGATAGGGAAAAACACATAGAACATAATGGACTAGGAGCCATAGAGAGTAGGGAACGAAGGCATGCTGGGAAGAGAGGGGTAATATGGGAAAAGGAAAAAACATAAAGGAAGGCACAATGAAGAGACAGAAAAAGAAGAAGAGAAGAAGAACAGGTGAGTGGGGGTGGTCAGACCTGCATGAAGGCGCGTCGCGCTAAGAAAGAACGAGGCCTCATGCCCAATTTGGGGCCTCGTACTCTGCACAGCAGGGTGCTTGAGTGAAGCCCTTTTTTAAACTCTGAAAAGCTGTTTCAGCCGCCCTTGTCCAGACAAAGCCATTAGTTAAATTCTCCTTCTTTAAAGTTTGAGTTATGTGGCTGGTTTGTTCTGCAAAGTCAAAAATAAACTGTCGATAAAAATTAGCCAGTCCTAGAAAACATTGCCTTTCCTTAATAGAGGAAGGGGAAGGCCATTCTAGGATGCCTTGTACCTTTTCCGGGTCCATAGCTATGCCAGTGGGACTAAGGTGATATCCCAAATATTTGACTTCAGTCTTGTCAAACTCACATTTTTCTGGTTTACAGGACAGTTGATGTACGCTGAGTCTTTGGAGGACCTGTTTCACGTGAGTAGAATGAAGTTCAGGACGTCTAGAGTAAATAAGGATATAGTCTAAGTAGATGACGACCGTATGGTTCAAGAGATCAGAAAACACAGAGTCCATAAATCTTTGGAAAATTGAGGGGGCATTAGTGAGACCAAAAGGCATAACTCTGTACTCATAATGACCAAATGGGGTTCGGAAGGCAGTCTTCCACTTGTCTCCTTCTTTGATATGCAAAAGGTGGTAGGCTCCACGAAGATCTAGTTTGGTAAATCGTTGAGCCCCTCTGACTGCCTCTAGAATATCCTTGATGAGGGGCAAAGGATAACAGTCTTTTATAGCTACCTTATTTAGACCTCGAAAATCCAGACAGGGACGAAGATCCTTCGTCTTCTTGGGTACAAAAAAAGAGAGGAGCCCCTGTCAGAGAGGTTGATGGTACAATAAGACCGCTTTGCAAGTTTTCTTGCAGATACTCTTTGAGAACTTCCTTTCGGGTTCTGTGAGTGAATACATTCTCCCAAAGGGAACAATCAGCCCAGGTTCCAAGGGAATAGCACAATCATAATCTCGATATGGGGGTAACACAGGCCTGGATGGTTTTTGGAATACATCTTGAAATTCTAGATAGTGATCGGGGACTCCTTGGACTGTAATGATGGAATATCCGGTAGTAATTTCAGTAGGCATCAACCTCTTGGGTGACCAGTATGTGTCAGAAGCAAAGCAGTTTTCATGACAAAACTGTGAGGACAAGGAAATAGTCTGGGTTTCCCAATTTACATAAGGGTTATGTCTTGTGAACCACAGAATTCCTAAAATGATAGTATGATTGGGAGATGATATTAGGTCAAATGAGATGTGTTCTTGGTGGTTCCCAAATTGTAAACTTAGTGTCAGGGTGGTAGTATCTACTGGACCAGAGGATATTAAGGATCCATCCACTGTGTTAACTTGTTCCCGGACTTCTTTGGGTCGTGTTGGTATTTGTTGTGTTGTGGCCCAAGTCTTATCCATATATATGCCACTAGCACCACAATCAAGTAAAGCCATTGTTCTTTCTTCACGACCGTCAGGTAACTGTAACGTCACAGGTAGCATTAACAAAGTTGTGGCATTGTCCTTGAATGAACTGATGGAAGATATAGCAGATGATCCCATCCCCTCCCTTCTTCCAGAGGACGGGAAGTGGCATTTCCCGATGGCCTTAGAGGACGAACGGGGCAGGTACGAAGCATGTGACCAGCTGCACCACAGTACAGGCACAATCCTCTCTTACGTCTTTCTTCCCGTTCGCTGACAGAAAGTGGGCCTCGAGTAGTAGCCACCTGCTAGGTTCACCTTCTGTGTCTCTGACGGGAGGACAAGGTTCCTCAGGACGATGCAAAAAGACACGTGAAGTTACTTGGCTGGGATGATCCTCTACTTTTTCTCTTCTCCATACATCGTTCTTGTAGACGGTATTCGATGGAAAGAGCTAGATCCATCAGACCACGAAGATCTTAAACTTGTGTGGGGTGTACTAACTCATCTTTGATCGCCTCTTTAAGTCCTCTACGGAATAAACTCACCAGAGTTTGTCCCACCCAGGTTGTCTCGGCCGCAAGCTGTCGAAAGCGGGTTATATGTTGGAGGACATCTTGAGAGCCTTGTTGGATGTCACATAATGCTTCTTCAGCAGAGGCCTCCAATCCTGGACGACTAAACATCTGTTTGAACCGATTCACGAAGGCTGGATAGTCAGATAATACTGGGTCATTGGATGATACCATTGGGGTTGCCCAGGCCAAGGCAGGACCAGATAGTGCACTGATAAGATAACCCACCTTTGTCTTGTCGTGGGAGAATTGGGTGAGTCGGAAGGCTAAATACACAGTCAATGCATTGAGGAACTCTCGCAGTTTAGTTGGTTCACCGGAGAAATGAGGAGTGGAGTTGGAGACGGCCGGAACATCTACACTGCGGAAAGCCAAAGCCTGTCGTAAAGCAGCATTCTCATTGCCTAATTGTTGCAGTTCCTGAGCCTGTTGCTGAATGGTTCCCAGAAGAGATTGATCAGGATCTGCAGCAGCCGCCACTGTATCATCTATGGTGTTAGACGACTTTGGGAGTATTGGGTGCTGCAATCTGTCACGACTTACATGCTGTTTTAACCTGGAGTCCGCAGAGCGAGTGGCGAGGATCTTGTTCCTGAATGTTCGTCCTTGGCCCGGGTAGGGGCGACTCTTTCTGGTAGCCACGGTGCTGCAGGCAATGGAAACGCCAAGAGCAGGCCGTGTCCTTCAGAAGTAGTGCCAGAGGAAAAAAACCATGAAAGGGGAAAGAACCTCCAAGAGCAAAATTAATAGGTAAATACAAGAGCAAAGTACAGGAAAAAACACTGGAACAGACGTGAGCCAGTATCGAATACGAGAAAGCAGGAGCGAAGACATCATCCAAACAGAAAGTGTTGCAGCACAAGGAGAGGAAGAATCACAGCCCTTAAATACCAAAAAATAGGAAGCGACCAACAGGAAGTACAAGGACACCATCTTAGATAGGGAAAAACACATAGAACATAATGGACTAGGAGCCATAGAGAGTAGGGAACGAAGGCATGCTGGGAAGAGAGGGGTAATATGGGAAAAGGAAAAAACATAAAGGAAGGCACAATGAAGAGACAGAAAAAGAAGAAGAGAAGAAGAACAGGTGAGTGGGGGTGGTCAGACCTGCATGAAGGCGCGTCGCGCTAAGAAAGAACGAGGCCTCATGCCCAATTTGGGGCCTCGTACTCTGCACAGCAGGCTGGGGACGCGGCGCGTCTTCATGCTGCGTGCTGCGGCCCGAGACGAAGGTTTGGCTCGTGCCGCGCGCAGCTGCACGACAGTAGGCTCCCCCCGAAGGCCCAGGTTTGTGCGGAAACAAGGGGTGAAAATGACGAATCAGAAGAGGGGCGTGAACAGAAGACGCATCTTCCCAAGAGCATTCACTGAGAGGGTAACCCTTCCAATGAATCAGATACTGAAGACGTTTGTGAAAGATATGAGAGTCACAAATTTCCTGTACCTCATATTCTGGTACATCATTCACTAACAAAGGAGGAGGACAAGGAAACTGTCAAGAGTAAGGATCAGGTACATAGGGTTTGAGCTGGGAAACATGAAAGACCGGATGAATCCTCCAGTTACGAAGCAAGTGAAGACGGACAGTGACATGATTAATCAGCTGAAGAATACAGAAAGGACCGTAGTAACGAGGTGTGAACTTATTCTGAGAAAGTCGCAAAGGCAAAAATTTTGAAGAAAGCCAGACTTTATCCTGGAGATGAGATACTGGAGCATCCCTACGCTTCTTATCTGCTATTCTCTTCATGTATCTCTTAGTGTTCAGCAAGTTAGATCGAATCAATCTATGGATCTGTAAAAGTCGTCTGGAAAATGATGTGACAGCAGGAAGAGAAGAGGTAGACTGAAGAGTAGTAGGAAAAGAGGTAGGATGATAGCCATAGGAACAGGTACTGCTCTAATCCTTGGTTGAGACGTTCGGTCTGTCCATTGGTTTGAGGATGGAAACCAGATGATAGTGCTATATTGATATTTAGTATCCTACAGAAATGTTTCCAAAACCGGGAGATATACGGAGGTCCCCTGTCTGATACAATGCTGTGTGGGAGTCCATGGAGATGGAAGATATGATGGATAAATATCTGACTTAGTTCTTGAGAGGTAGGTAATCTTTTCAGGGCAGTGAAGTGAGCCATCTTTGTAGAGGAATGAATAACTGAATGAATAACACATAAGTTTATTAGTTAATTAAAACCATAAAACTTTTCTTTCCGCATAAAAGTCTAACAGAACAATATTAGTGCAATAAGGCATTTACAGATCTTAATGAAGAAAAAAAAAATATATATATATATATATATATATGTATATATATATATTTATATAAAATTTCATTCCACGTAAAAAAAAAAAGTTTTTCTTTTTTTTTTTTAACTTCTTTAAAAAGAACTTACCAATGCTATATGACATTAATATTGATAGGGCAACAAAAAAAACTTAGTGTAGATAAGGCAAATATAGCTTTAAAAGGTCCTGTGTTTAAATGAAATTATATATGAAAATGTTTCCACATTGAAATGTAGAAGAGAATAGAAGTAGACCAATGAGACTTTTTTTAAAAAATTAGACAAATTGGGAAGAGATCTTCTGTTGATTATGTTTGCCCCTACTTAAGTCTAATTGTTGGTACCAGACTTTATTACCAACCTGCTCAGCAACCCGAATCAACTACTTCGAAGCCTTCCTTTCTTTTATATATTCCAAGTGGGCTATAGGGATTTTGCTATCGTTTCTACCCTCCCTATGGCTTGGTTATTTCGAGAGGCTGTGATTTTGAGAGAGAACATTTCCAAAAATTGAACCAGCCTAATGTTCAATATTGTGTTTCGGGGGTTAAAAGCTGCAATTAATGCTTGACTGCAGGATCTCCTTTTTAAAGTGTTTAGTTCTTCTTTCAGCAAGAGTCTCCTTTCAGCCGCCAACGCTGGACACATGTTTTCTTCTGCTAGATGACAGAGACGGCACTCCTGGGGGCCTACTTGCCGCTCCTTCTTCCATTTTGGCAAGAGGTCTAGTGTTGGGACTTCACCCAGCCTAAGTCTGAGAAAGGAATGCTTTATTTTCCGTGACTAGGAGCCACCATAAGTAGTGATTCTTTAAATGTTTTGTAGGAGTTAAGGATCAACCAACTATGCTCCCTTTTGGTCAGTAAATCCCTATCTTCTAGCCAGCTCTGTAGTTTGCTTGCTTTATTCACGGCTTTATTGAATGCAGTGATGGATAGAGATCGATCCCATACCTCGTCTAAGTTCAAAAGACTCTTACTTTTGTCTAGATGCCTTATGTAGTTGCCGCTCCCTCTTTCTAAGATAATTTCCTGCCAGACTAGATAGGCTAAGGACCCTTTTAATGCATGACTCAGTTTGTAGCAGCATTTAGGCCCGTATTTATACTCCGTTCGCGCCGAATTAGCGTCGTTTTTTTCGGCGCAAATTCGGCGCAAAACTAACGCCATATTTATACTTTGGCGTTAGACGCGTCTAGCGCCAAAGTATGGGCAAATAGCGTCATTTTTTTGCGTGAACGCCTTCCTTGCGTTAATGAGATGCAAGGAAGGCGTTCCCGTCTAAAAAAATGACGGCGACGCAAATGCGTCGTATTTATACTCCCGGGCAAAAGTCACGCCCGGGAGGTGGCGGGTCAAAAAACCCCGCATTTGCGCCACTATTTAACGCCTGGGTCAGGGTAGGCGTTAAGGGGCCTGTGGGCTCAAAATGAGCCCACAGGTGCCCTCCCCTGCCCCCAGGGACCCCCCCTGCCACCCCTGCCCACCCCAGGAGGACACCCAAGGATGGAGGGACCCACCCCAGGGACATTCAGGTAAGTTCAGGTAAGTATAATTTTTTATATATTTTTTTTTTTTTTGGGTGGCATAGGGGGGCCTTATTTGTGCCCCCCTACATGCCACTATGCCCAATGACCATGCCCAGGGGACATAAGTCCCCTGGGCATGGCCATTGGGCAAGGGGGCAGGACTCCTGTCTTTACTAAGACAGGAGTCATTTAAATGGCGTCTGGGCGTCGAAAATAATGGCGCAAATCGGGTTGAGGCGATTTTTTTGCCTCAACCTGACTTGCCCCATTTTAAGACGCCCTAACGCCATTTTCCCCCTACGCCGGCGCTGCCTGGTCTACGCGGTTTTTTTCCACGCACACCAGGCAGCGCCGGTCTGCTAGCGCCGGCTAACGCCATTCCATAAATACGGCGCCCGCATGGCGCTTCAGAATGGCGTTAGACGGCGCAAAATTTTTTGACGCTAAACTGCGTTAGCGCAGTTTAGCGTCAAAAAGTATAAATATGGGCCTTAATGTATGCCGCGGGTCGGGCTAATGACTGTTTGACCAGCATGAATTCCAGTCTGACCTGGGCTGGCGAGGCCCGCCCGGGGAGCTGAAAAACACGCTTATAGGCCTTTATCAGAAGCTTATCCAGTAGACTACTTCCATCCCCCTCATTATTTCGGTCCCATAGGTGATAGTTGGAAGTAGTTTCGCTCTCATTACGGCTGTTAATGAGTTCAGAGCCTGACCGCAAGTTGAATTGGCTAGCTTACAAAAGGCGTAAGTGAGGGCCTGCGGCTTACTTTTTATTGCTTCTTTTTGTGGCGAGTAATTACCTCTGGCGTCCACCACAAATCCTAGGTATCTATATGATGTTACTTCCTCTAGGGTTTTCCCATTCATATGCCATTTACTTCGGCTGGTTGGCCTGCGGTTTAAGATAATCATTTTAGACTTTTTATGATTGATCTCTAAATCATTAGATCCTGAGTATTCTTCTAATGCCTTTAACAATTTCTGCATGCCTATTCTGGAATTGCTGATTAATATTAGGTCGTCTGCATATAGCAGATTGGAAATTTGTTGACCGCCCAGTGAGGGAGAGTGGGAGGAATGACCATTTAACTTAGTGGGGAGATCTGCCATGTACAGGTTGAACAGTGTTGGGGACAATACACAGCCTTGCTTCACACCCACTGTTGTTTTGACTGCACTGGATAGGTGAGAGCCTTCCCCCAATTTCACCTTCAGAGTGTATCATTTTGATGGCATTTAAAATAGAATGTGTCAGCCCCCATAGTAGTAATTTAGCCCACAATTTACCGCTGGAGACACAGTCAAAAGCAGCTTTGAAGTACACAAAACATAAATAGGTTGGAGTCAGTTTTGCTTTTGCTCTATTTATGATCAGACCTAGCCCCATAAGGTTTGTTAATGTTCCTTGGTGCTTAGTGAAGCCGGTTTGGTTAAGGGGTAAAATGTCATTATCTGTGATCCAGGCTTCCAGGTGAGTTAGCACACAGCAGGAAAAGTACTTGAGGTCAACGTCTAAAAGGCTGATTAGTCTGTAGTGACTTGGGGAGAGCGCGCTCCCACCCTTATCTATGGGGTGGATTATTGAGCCTTTCCAAGATGCCGGGACGTTGCCTGTTGTGAGCACCTCGTTGAACATTGCAGCCTGGAAATTGGCCCACCTTTCCGTTTCTTGTTTGAATAATGCTTGGGGTAAGCCATTAGGGCTGGGGTCGCAGTCCGTTCGTGACTTTCCCATGATTTTTAACAGTTCTGGTGCCGTGAATTTCAAAGGATCAGGGATATTGGATTCCCAGCCAATCTTATGCCCCTGCATTTGAGGACCTTCTTCGATGGGCAGTTCTTTTAGATGGGACTTTAAATGGGATACCCATACTTCCTCTTCTATATTTGCATTATTGCCTGCTTTTGCTCCATTGTCTATTGTGTTGATGATTTTCCAAAATCTTTTGGAGTCGGAGGTTTTGATCGCAAAATGTAGTTTGACCCACAGGGCCTCCTGTTGGCCTTTTTTAAAGGTCAATAGATCCCTTTTGTACTATTTCCTTTGCTCTCTCAACGCGGTCAATATTGATCCATTATCTGGACTTTTACGCAGTGACCTTAACAGTTTACCTACCGCTGCTTTCCTTTTACGCACTGACAGCGGTAAGAGTGAACTTTGGAGGTGTTTCAATGGTGCTCCCTTTCTCGTGTTTTTTTAAGGAATCTTTTTTTACGAGGTCGGTGGCAAAAGACTCCCATACTGTTGTCAGCTTTGACCCACTTGTGGGCATTGACTCTAGCTTTTGTAGGGCCTCATCTGCCTGGCTTTCAATGGTTTCAGAGGACCATTTGAGTCGCTTTAGGTTTTCGGTGCCGAATGTCCTGGTTAGGACTACCGCTTTCTCCGGATTTTGTGGTGATGCACAGATCCCGAATACCTGTGGCTTATGATCACTTTCCGTGCGGTCCATGATGGTAAAGGTGTTTACTACCTTATACAGAGCAGGGGACACCAGGGTGTAAACTAGATAGGAGACTGATTTCCCGGAGAATCTTGTCCATGCTGGTGGAATATCAGGACACTTCCGTCCGTTTAGCACGAAGAGGCCTACTGATTCACAGGTGCATACAAAACTCTCCCCTATTTTATCTTTCCTGCATTAGTTTGGGATGGTTTGGCTGGGCATTCTTGCCACTGTTTGAATGTGGTCCACACTGGGGTTGTGGAACAAGCCAAGATTGAAATCGCCCGACATTAGCCAGAATGCTGATTTTACTGTGCTTTTTATCCTTAACAGTTGCGTTAGCAATTTGTTTGTTTAATTTTTTTTATTTTTTGGATTGATGTATATGTTAACCAGAATCAATGGTTCCTGTGTAGCTTTCCCCCAACTGTCCAGCCGGAGTAATTGAAAGGGTTGGTCTTCCTCCTTATGCTCAGAGATTTTTATCAAAAGGCTCGTACTAATGTAGGTGGCTAGGCCTCCCTTCGGCCTTCCGGGCCTATTGGTTTTTGTTGCTGGGCTAAGATATTCCAAGAATCCGATTATCGGTATTGATTCCATTGCCCAGGATTCCTGAAGGAGTAAAATGTCGAAGGTACTGAAAAAATTAATTACTGCAGGATCCTCCAGTTTTGCCTGTAGGCCACCGACGTTCCAAGAGCAAATGGATAATATGCCGTATGCGGGTTGATCCTTACCTATTCAATTTTTGCCCATCAGTCTTGGTGGTAAATTTGTCGCTGCCTATTCCCTTTCCGCATATATTTGTTGACCCAAAACCACTCTTTCCTTCCCTTCTTCTCTCCATATTTGGACTGTCAGCAGGTGCTTAGGTGGGCATTTCTCACTGGACTTTTCTTCAATGGGCCTGCTGGCTTGATGTACTCCTTTCAAAACTGACCATGTACCTTTGGGATTTCCCAGGGATTGCGAGGCTAGCAGCGGAGTTGGATAGCGCTGTTCTTTGTAGATGGTCACCTCAATGCCCCAGGCTTTCAATAGGTCCTTTCTTTTCATGATCTGCTTTGGGATATCTGGTGAAGAGAAGATGGTGAGTGTTGGGTCCGTGTGATGGTTGCCTCTTGCTTGGATGAATTTTATTGCTGCAACATCCTCTGAGGCTACAGACTGAAGATCCGGTAGGGCTTTTATGATTCTTAGAATAGAAGAGCGATTGAGAATCTCTGTGGGGGACCTGGAGGTGTATTCTGGGATCCACATTAACTGGCGAGTGAACTCCTGGGCATTTGTATCTGATATAAGAGGCTGGTGTTGCTCTATATGCAGGTTTTGTTCCCTATAACCGTCTTCCCACTGACCAGTAACGGGCTTGTGTCCCTTGCTGCCCACAGTGGCCCATGTTAGTTGGGGGTGCAGCACAGGCGCTTTAGGTTTTATACCCTGGTGGCTCCTTGTGGGGCTTGGTCTTAAGTTCGTTGTTGAGCCAATCGCTTCCGGTGGCCTCTGAGGGGACATTGTTGACTGGGTGTTGTCTTCTGAGCCGGGGATTGTTATCACATCTTCTATTGTATTGGAGCTTGTACTTGTGGGGGCAGTAATGTCTTTATTATACCCTCCATTTGACGTTGCATGGTCCTTTGGTGATTCCTTTAGGCTGGTATCAGTGCTTTTTATGGCAGTTAGATGATGTAATTGTGAGGACTTCCTTCCCTTCCTTGCCCGCTTCCGTTCTCTTTTTTAAATGATCCGGGTTGTGGGAGGCTCAGGGTTCCCGGTCTTATTGATGAACTGTAGCTGAGGATGATTCTCCATAGGTTCCATACTAGCACTTGCTAGTTGACGACTGTCAGCTGATTTTCTCTCCTTGCTTGTGGTTGATGAAACAGGTGCTAGAGAGGAATCGGGCTGTTGCTCCTCTTGTTTCAGCTCCCTCGGAGTAGATTTTAGCTTGGTGGCAAGTGGTTTAGTGCAAGTATCTTCAGCCTTCCGGGTGGAGCAGATTTCTTGGAGTATTCCCTCTAGGATTTGCAGTAGTTGGGATATCTTTTCTACTACCTCCTTACAGGAACAAATTGTAAAATCATTAGAGTGATTGACTTGCGCCCTTGTTATAAGTGTGTTTAATTTTTCCAATTTATTGTCAATCCCAGAGACAAATACTGCCAGGGTATTTAGCAGGTCGACTTGAATGTACATTTTATTTGAGTGAAATTGAAGCGCCAAGACCGTTGCTTGCATTGGTTCACTTCACTTGGTTCCGGATTTAATGGCACGGATGTTGGTCCCCATTTACCAAGAGGTAGCTATGTCTGGGGAGTACCCATCTATCTGGAAAGAAACGATAGTAGTACCAGTCAAGAATAAACCAGAGGGGGATAATCAGGACATGAGTAATTTGCGGCCAATAGCACGTCTCCTGTTTTTGGCAAAGATTCTAGAAAAAAATTTGAACTCTGAATTGATCGAGTTTTTAACAAAAGCGGATGCTCTTGATATCTCCCAATACGGGTTCAGAAAAGGGCTTTGTACTGAAACTGCCCTAATCTCATCCTCTGATACTAGTCGAAGGATGGTTGATGAAGGCAAGGGGGCCGTTTTGGTTCTTTTAGATTTATCCGCTGCCTTCGACACTATCTCTCCCACACTATTAATGTCCCGTTTGCATCATGTGGGTTTGAGGGACAAGGCGCTTAAACTTTTGAAGTCTTTTCTTACAAATAGATGGACCACAGTTAGCTGTGGTGATTTCATATCTAGACCTTATCTTCTGCCATGTGGGATTCCGCAGGAATCTTCCCTCAGCCCCACATTGTTTAATGTGTATGTAGCGCCTTTGGCTAGTCTAATTCGTACTTTTGGTTTCATTCCATCTTCCTATGCTGATGACTCCCAGTTTATTATTCCTATTAATCAGCCATGGGAGGAGGTTGCAGATCGGTTTAGTAATTGTATGGTGGAAGTGAGTAAATGGATGAAGACCAATTGGCTAAAAATGAATGCCATCAAAACTGAAGTTTTATGTTTTGGACCTGGAAATAATTCATGGAACTCACGGTGGTGGCCCTCTGAATGTGGTAACTGCTCTGTGCCCACTACTGTTACTAGAAACCTAGGCATTTTGTTCGACGAACATCTGTCTTTTAAAAAACAGATTAATCATGTGGTAAACATCAGTTTATGGTCAATTAAAATGCTCAGAAAAATCTTCCCCTATCTGTTACATGAATGGAGAGTATCTGCTATCCTGGCATTGGTAATGTCCAAGATAGACTACTGTAATGCACTGTTCCTTAATCTGGATAAGGGGCTGATAAAAAGACTCCAATTAGTTCAGAATTACGCTGTCAGAGCGGCTCTTAATCTCCCATGATGTATATCAGTTAGAGAGAGTCTCAGGAAATTACATTGGTTACCAGTGGCGCAGCGTATCCAGTTTAAGTCGCTCTGTCTTACTTTTACGACAGTTCATGGAATAGGACCACGGTACCTGACTTCCAGACTCCTCCTGCATGTACCTAAAAGAAGCTTGAGGTCTTCCCAAGCTCACTTGATTCAGATCCCACGCACACATAAAGCCAAATGGGAAGACAAAGCTTTTACAGTAGCTGCAGCCAGAGGATGGAACTCTCTCCCACAGAATATTAGGCAAGAATCAGGTTATATGAAATTTAGGAAAATGGTGAAAACTTGGCTCTTTCCTCGTTAATTTTTGGGTACATCAAGATCAGGGTCTTTGATTTAGTTTGTTTCAGTTTCTTCTACTGGATGTTTTTTCTATCTTCATTATTTCTGTTATTTTTTTATCCTCTGTCTATTTTTTACTACGTGCTTTCTTCCCAGCGCTTCGATGCTCTTTGAGTAGGAACGCGCTTTATAAATCTCGAATTACATTACATTACATTACATTACATTACATTGAATTTTAAGATTGCGGCCCACATTTCTTCTGACCTGACTGCCACTTGGGCTGGTGTCTTTGAGTTGGGCTCTTGGTTACCACTTAATAATAATTCGTACGATGGAAATGAGTGGAGTTTCGGGCTTTGGCAGAATGGGTCACCTTCCTGAGATTCTTGTTCTAAATGTTCTGCGATTGCTACCAGTTCTGAGTCCAGGATGGGTAGCTTGGCTGGACTAGAAGTCCATTGGTACTTAGAGTCATCTAGTGATTTATTGCATATGATTGAGTTTCGCCTAAGATTGTAGTGGGGTCCTGGTGTGGGAGTGGGTGGTATCGCTTCTTTCTGGTCAGTACTTGATGCGGCTAGTTTCATGGGGTGATTTTTTCTAATCACTACTGTTGGCGAATGGGGGGGGGGTGAATTCATTCTGAGTTTGTTTTCATTGCTTCCTTGCTGTTGCCGGTCTTGGCTGGATAAGGTTATTTCCCCAAAACTTGTTTGGGTTTGAGCCAGGGAGTCAATCCTTTTTCTGGCGGCGTAGGCTCCAGCGGTAGTGAAGTAATCGGTTATCTTGTGAAGCTTGGGGGGACTGTGGGCTCTGGAGCCCCCTCCGGCAGGGTCACTGATTTCCAAAAGCCAGGCTCTTCCCAGATCATTTCTTCCATACTGGCATTATGGTCACCTCCCCTGCATGTGCCAATTGTTAGATTATGCCTCCTGGGTGGGAGGGTGAGGGGGAGATCCTGTTCGCTGCTTGTTCTCCTTTTTGGGGTTGCTTCGTCCAGAGTCGGGTCTCCTTTCCTTTTTATTTTTCCTTGTTTTGCAGGACGATTGATAGTACTGACTCGTGTTTTGCCTGATCTCATGGTCGGTGGATTTTTGCTGCCTTAGAGCGGGGTGATTTGGGTGGGCTGTCGAAGCAGGGGAGATAGGCCTTATTGTGCCTTCTTGTGCCTTTTACTGTTTTTATTTTTCCAAGAAGAAACGTTAACGTCTTAGGGTGCAGGAAGTGGATACCC
Organism: Pleurodeles waltl; assembly: GCF_031143425.1. Lineage (NCBI taxonomy): Eukaryota > Metazoa > Chordata > Amphibia > Caudata > Salamandridae > Pleurodeles > Pleurodeles waltl. The sequence continues at coordinate 1,128,957,184 of NC_090444.1, read as the reverse complement.
CTGGGGTACTTGGAGCTTTTGAGGGCCTGCGCAGGGCCCGGAATTACCAGTCCTTGTTGGTCCTTGTTGGTCCTTTCCTGTTCCTGCCTGTGGAAGGCCTGGGCAGGATGCATGGGTGAAGGGTGGAGCAGGGGCGGGGGAGGGGGGTGCTCAATGGGCTGGCAGACCTGAAGATGTTGCACAGAAGTTGTGACCCTCTGAGCTGTGGGCCCCCGCAAGTGCTCACCTGGGGGGTCTGGCTCTTCCTCCGTCTCCTGGCTGCAGGTGCTCCCGGGCCCTGGGAGGAGTTGGGGTGGCTCTGCTGCCGGCCGGGGTCCTGGGCACATGCAGGACAGTCAGGAAGAGGGGAGCTGCCGGGCTCTGGAGTGGGTCGGGAGGGGTGTGGGAGGCCGGGCTCCTGCAGGCTCCGGTGCACAGCCCTCGGCTCGCAGCAACCAGTGAGGTCTGGGTACGCGCCGCTCCTGCCTCCAGATTTAGCCGTTAACTGTCCACAGCGATGGCCCCTGTGCTGCCGCTGCCCCTGTGACCGGGAGTCACAGTGACACCTTTGTGGATCATTGGCGTTCATGGAAATTTGCCAGTAAAGGAATCTATTGTGACCATGATAACCCGGTTTCCTGCTGATGGAGGTAATGAACACATGAAATCAGTAGAAATGGTGTGCCAGGGAGCCGGTGGAACAGGTAATGGTTGTAGTAATCCCGCAGGTCTGGTACGGGGTATTTTTACTTGGGCACATATGGGACAAGCCTGAACGTATCTTTCGACATCCAATTTCCAGGTAGGCCACCAGAAGGACCACAAGAGTAATTCCTGCGTGGCCTTGATGCCTCTATGACCAGCAACCGGAAAATCATGGCACATTTGTAGCGCCTTTGCTCTTACTCCGTTAGTAGGGAGGAACAACAGAATCTTATAATAATAATACCCCTTCTGTTTACGTATTAGGGGGTTTAGGTTCTTTAACTCTTGATCAGACAGGTTGGAATATTCCAGTTGTACCTCATCCAGGAAAGATTGAGCTACACCGATGATTTTACTGGGCTCAAGTAGATATTGTGATGGGGTAGGAATACAATCTGGATAACGGCAAGACAGAGCATCGGCCAGTATGTTTTGGGATCCAGGAATATAGGTGACATAAAAGTCATACTGACTGAAGAAAAAGGCCCAACGAGCCTGACAACTGTTCTGGCATAGAAAATTACGTAAACATTGTAGGTTATTATGGTCTGTTCTCACCTCGAAGGGCTCTTTGGAACCCATAAGGAACTGTCTCCACTCAAGGCAGGCTGTTTTCAGGGCTAATAACTCCCTTTCTAATACTGAGTAATGTTGTTCTGATGCAGAGAGTACATGGGGCAAATAGAAAACAGGATGTTCAAGACCGTCATCTTATTGTTGTTGGAGGAAGGCAGCTCCAATGGCTCTTTCAGAAGCATCAGTAACAACAATAAATTGTTTGTTGGTCTCTGGGTGTCTCAGTATCGGTGCTTGAGTGAAGGCCTTTTTTAGACTCTGAAAAGCTGTTTCAGCCGCCCTTGTCCAGACAAAGCCATTAGTTAAATTCTCCTTCTTTAAAGTTTAAGTTATGTGGCTGGTTTGTTCTGCAAAGTCAAAAATAAACTGTCGATAAAAATTAGCCAGTCCTAGAAAACATTGCGTTTCCTTAATAGAGGAAGGGGAAGGCCATTCTAGGATGGCTTGTACCTTTTCCGGGTCCATAGCTCTGCCAGTGGGACTAAGGTGATATCCCAAATATTTGACTTCGTTCTTGTCAAACTCACATTTTTCTGGTTTACAGGAAAGTTGATGTACCCTGAGTCTTTGTAGGACCTGTTTAACGTGAGTAGAATGAAGTTCAGGATGTCTAGAGTAAATAAGGATATCGTCTAAGTAGATGACGACCGTATGGTTCAAGAGATTATAAAACACAGAGTCCATAAATCTTTGGAAAATTGAGGGGGCATTAGTGAGACCAAAAGGCATAACTCTGTACTCATAATGACCAAATTGGGTTCGGAAGGCAGTCTTCCACTCGTCTCCTTCTTTGATACGCAAAAGGTGGTAGGCTCCACGAAGATCTAGTTTGGTAAATCGTTGAGCCCCTCTGACTGCCTATAGAATACCCTTGATGAGGGGCAAAGGATAACAGACTTTTATAGTTACCTTATTTAGACCTCGACAATCCAGACAGGGACCAAGATCCTTCGTCTTCTTGGGTACAAAAAAAGAGAGGAGCCCCTGCTGGAGAGGATGATGGTACAATAAGACCGCTTTGCAAGTTTTCTTGCTTATACTCTTTGAGAACTTCCCTTTCGGGTTCCGTGAGTGAATACAGTCTCCCAAAGGGAACAATCGCCCCAAGTTCCAAGGGAATAGCACAGTTGTAATCTCGATGTGGGGGTAACACAGGTCTGGATGGTTTTTGGAATACATCTTGAAATTCTAGATAGTGATCGGGGACTCCTTGGACTGTATTGATTGAACATCCGGTAGTCATTTCAGTAGGCATCAACCTCTTGGGTGACCAGTATGTGTCTGAAGCAAAGCAGTTTTCATGACAAAACTGTGAGGACAAGGAAATAGTCCGGGTTTTCCAATTTACATAAGTTATGTCTTATGAACCACGGAATTCCTAAAATGATAGTATGATTGGGAGATGATATTAGGTCAAATGAGATGTGTTCTTGGTGGTTCCCAAATTGTAAACTTAGTGTCAGGGTGGTAGTATCGACTGGACCAGAGGATATTAAGGATCCATCCACTGTGTGAACTTGTTCCGGGACTTCTTTGGGTCGTGTTGGTATTTGTTGTGTTGTGGCCCAAGTCTTATCCATATATATGCCACTAGCACCACAATCAAGTAAAGCCATTGTTCTTTCTTCACGACCGTCAGGTAACTGTAACGTCACAGGTAGCATTAACAAAGTTGTGGCATTGTCCTTGAATGAACTGATGGAAGGTATAGCAGATGATCCCGTCCCCTCCCTTCTTACAGAGGACGGGAAGTGGTGTTTCCTGATGGCCTTAGAGGATGAACGGGGCAGGTACGAAGCATGTGAGCGGCAGCACCACAATACAGGCACAATCCTCTCTTACGTCTTTCTTCCCGCCCGCTGACGAAAAGTGGGCCTCGAGTAGTATCCACCTGCTAGCTTCACCTTCTGTGTCTCTGATGGGAGGATGAGGTTCCTCAGGACGATGCAAAAAGACATGTGTAGTACTTGGCTGGGATGATCCTCTACTTTTTCTCTTCTCCATATGTCGTTCTCGGAGACGGTATTCGATGGAAAGAGCTAGATCCATCAGACCACGAAGATCTTCAACTCGTGTGGAGTGTACTAACTCATCTTTGATCTCCTCTTTAAGTCCTCTACGGAATAAAGTCACCAGAGTTCGTTCCACCCAGGTTGTCTCGGCCGCAAGCTGTCGAAAGCGGGTAATATATTGGAGGACATCTTGAGAGCCTTGTTGGATGTCACATAATGCTTCTTCAGCAGAGGCCTCCAATCCTGGATGACTAAACACCTGTTTGAGCCGATTCGCAAAGGCTGGATAGTCAATAATACTGGGTCATTGGATCATACCATCGGGGTTGCCCAGGCCAAGGCAGGACCGGATAGCGCACTGATAAGATAACCCACCTTTGTCTTGTCGTGGGAGAATTGGGTGGGTCGGAAGGCGAAATACACAGTTAATGCATTGAGGAACTCTTGCAGTTTAGTTGGTCCACCGGAGAAACGAGGAGTGGAGGTGGAGACGGCCGGAACATCTGCACTGCGGAAAGCCAAAGCCTGTTGTAAAGCAGCATTCTCATTGTGTAATTGTTGCAGTTCCTGAGCCTGTTGCTGAATGGTTGCCAGAAGAGATTGATCAGGATCTGCAGCAGCCGCCAATGTATCATCAATGGTGTTAGACGACGTCGGGAGTATTGGCTGCTGCAATCTGTCACAACTTACACGCTGCTTTAACCTGGAGTCCGCAGAACGAGTGGCGAGGATCTTGTTCCTAAATGTTTGGCTTTGGCCCAGGTAGGGGCGACTCTTTCTGGTAGCCACGGTGCTGCAGGCAATGGAAACGCCAAGAGCAGGCCGTGTCCTTCAGAAGTAGTGCCAGAGTAAAAAAAAAACCCTGAAAGGGGAAAAAACCTCCAAAAAGGAAAGGTTCCTGAAACAGGAGCAAAATGAATAGGTAAATACAAGAGCAAAGTACAGGAAAAACACTGGAACAGACGTGAGCCAGAATCGAATATGAGAAAGCAGGAGCAAAGACACCATCCAAACAGAAAGGGTTGCAGCGCAAGAAGAGAAAGAATCACAGCCCTTAAATACCAAAAAACAGGAAGCGACCAACAGGAAGTACAAGGACACCATCTTAGATAGGGAAAAACACATAGAACATAATGGACTAAGAGCCATAGAGAGTAGGGAACGAAGGCATGCTGGGAAGAGAGGGTTAATATAGGAAAAGGAAAAAACATAAAGGAAGGCACAATGAAGAGACAGAAAAAGAAGAAGAGAAGAACAGATGAGTGGGTGAGGTCAGACCTGCATGAAGGCACGTCGCGCTAAGAAAGAACGAGGCCTTATGCCCAATCTGGGGCCTCGTACTCTGCACAGCAGGCTGGGGACGCGTCGCGTCTTCATGCCATGTGCAGAGCGCGGCAGCGCGATACAGATTTGACAGTGTTTCATTCCAGCATTGCTGTATGCGGATGACATGGGTCTTATGGACCGCCCTCCTGTGGAACTTCTGCATCTATTGGATGCGTTCTGCAACTTTATGGAGGGGTTGGATTTGAAGATCAATATAAGCAAGACCCTTTTATCTCTTGTGGACAAGAAAGCACTGTGAAACCCAGCTGCCAGCTGCGTGCCAACCCACTAAAACATACATGCAATTTCTGATATCTAGGGGTAACCTTTAATTGCAGAATCTCATGGCTTCCTCCGCTGGAAGTGACTGGCGAGTACCATTAACACCCGTTTTTCCTTTGCAACCAAACTGGGCAAAAGATCAAATGCACATATGTTGACAATCTATCAGGCAAAATGCACCAGTGTGGCATCCTATGGGGCAGAGGTATGGGGCATGCAGCCAGCTCCATTTTTACAGGTAACTGAAAATAAATTCCTTTGCCATCTATTGTCCTCCTACCCGGGTGTTAAGGTTGTCCTAACTTGAGGATATTATAAGAACATGTCAAATTATGCTTTGGAACAGGGTTTGAACTAACAAGGCCTCATCACTGAATAGAATGATAATAGAGGACTGTCTGTCATTGGTCTAAGGATTGGAGATGTCCTGGTTGAAGAGTTAGGGGCACTGTGGTGGTCTTGCGTAGGTGGAACTTTCTTGAAAATCCATTTCTATCCCTTAGTTTGGTTAGGAAGGAGGCACTTAGGGATAAGTGCTATAAACTATGAGAGGATAAAAGATGGGGCAAAGCTATCAAACTATTGTACGTTATTTCATATATGCAGGTTGAACCAGCTAGGAGTACCCAGTCATTCTTGTTGTTAGATGCACAACACTACCAGCACTTTATCCTACTAAAGTTTCAGTTTAACCTATTTCATTGGTTAGCCACTGTTCCTCACTGTAATAACAGGACATGTGACCTCCCACCTTGCCCCTGCGATCAGGAGTCAGAACAGAGCACTTGACATATAACATTCTTTTGCACTCCCAAGTCAGATCCTGGTCTATTAAACCTCTTCTGATTAAATATTCCTTGTGTCTTTGCACACAAGGATTACACTTTCTGCAATCCTTGGCCTCAGAGCAAATTATATTGATTGTGTACACCTTCATGAGGCTTGTGATCAAGGTTAGAAAACCTCTTGAGTAGGATTTTGCATTCTATGATTATTTCTGTCTGTGTATTTTGTGATTTGTGGGGTTAATGGGCTATTCAATTTGTTGAAGGGGGGCTAATGTTTACCTTGATAGTTTTTAATTTTGCTGTGGGTCCCATTTGGTATTTGTCCTGCTTTCTTCCATTCCTTAAGGTAAAGAATATATTGTGTTGTTTCAGGTTGTTTTATTAGTAACCTGTTTTTGACTGTGTATGTACTACACGTTTATGGTCTATATTTATTATGACTGAATAAAGTTTTTTTTTTACATTTCATTTGATTTTACATTTTATTTGATTTTAGACTTCACTCCCAAGGGTTTCAATAATCAGTTAGCCTCAATGCAACAGCCTGTTTCTCCTGATTTTCTGAAAATGTATATCTCAAAAGTGAAGTAATGATTTTTGAAGGTATCACAGTTAGGAAGCCTTGTATTTATGGCAGTTTTTTGGGTTCAGACAAGCTGGAGGTGGTAAAATCAAACCTTTATCCGGGGAAAAGTATGTTGAGCAGTGTGAACGAAAATGATCACATTAACCATTGTTCATCTAAGGCCTTATTGTATGCCAGTGGGCTAAGAGCATTTTATAAGGAAGTAGGTCTGTCACTACTTACATAAGCTATCGTATATAAGGTAGAAGTTCCCCTGTCGCTATTGTATGCCATAGAATCATGCAACCTATCTACGTGGGATTTTTTTAGAGAAGGTAAATACCTAATTTAGCATAAATTGTGTAATGTTTATTTGCCCATTTCTGTACCGACTTAGATTAGAATTTGGCTTAATAAACTGTTATGTGCAAGGCTTGGCTTGGCTTGGGCCACTAGCTCATGAAGGTCAAGGATTATTCACTGAGGGTTTTTTTTTGAGTTTAGAAATTTTTGATTCAGCCTCAGGAAAATATTTATTCTGTAGGGAATTTAATTATGCGTTAACTCAATTTGACCTAAAGCAGGATTTACTGGACTCTCTAACATTCAATTTGCAATTGATTAAAGCATTCATCTAGTATTATAATTCAACGATTCAATATGAGACATTGTGAATTAAACAGAAATTGTGAGGTGATAACCACCTCCTAGCAGTAAGAGGAAGCTCAGCAGTATTTGCCTTCGAATTTAGAACATGGAATCCGTTGCTTGTGGACATTATTATGTATGAATTTGCTCCCTCGAAATGTGTTAACAGCAACCTGGTCTAATTCCAAAGATACGGTTAAACTGTGTAATGTATGCAACATGGGAATTCAGGATCTTGATCATGTATTTTTTGTTTGTCCTCCGTTGCACTTTTCATGCTGTCACATTTTAAGGGTGAAGTTTTAAAATTGCAATATTAAGACAATAGCGGCGGGGCAGCAATTTCCTTTCTCTCCTATGAATGAAGTAATTTGTCAAAACGTTTTTAATTTTTTTGAATGTTTTTTTTATTTTTTATTTATTTATATTAATGTGACTTATTGTCGGAAAATGGGTTATTGATAAGGGCAGGTAAGTACCTACACTTCGCAATAGGCCACTAACCTCCAGTTAAGGCCAGTTAGGTCTCAGTAAATTAAACCCAGCTCAACCCTTGGTAACTTGGCAACGAGCGACAAGGCTTAACATAGGAGACAGAGTGTAAAGCATTCAAATATCACAAAACAGTAAGGAAATAAAACACTGGAAACAGTATAAAAATCCAAAACAAATTTACAAAAATCGAATATATTTTTATCTTTAAAATGACACAAAAACAAATAAAATTGGATAAGGGGAACTAGAGACATGAATTTTTAAAGAATTATTATTTTCTAGCGCCTAGAAACAAAAAGCGTCAATCTGGTCATCTGGTCGCACCTCGACTGGGGCAAAGTCCAATCCGACCTCCTGGAACTCTTCTCCGGAAACGCGTCGCGGGAGCCCTCGGTGGAGATTTTTACCTTCGGACTTAGTCGTTTTTTCGAGGTGAAAATCCTTCGACCAGGGCAAACCTGGATCTTGATCCGACGTCATTAGAGCCCTCCTCTGATACGCTGACTGGGAGGTCCCGGTCAACTTCCTACGTTCGGACTTAGACTCTTTTTTGGAGATTTTCTTCACCGGGATGAACCTTCAAGTCAGGCCGGGTTGCAGTTGAGGCAAGCTGGCTAGAGTTGCCGCGGCACGTCGGTCCCTCTATGGAGCTTTTTTTTCAAAAGTTCTCCAAACTTCTGGATCTTCTTCCAGATGTTCCTTTAAGCTTCTTTTGGGGTCCACAGCTCACCCCAAGGTTCCAGAAGCTCTGAGATGATCCTTAGTGGTGTGGACTACAACTCCCAGAATGCACCTGGTGCAAACTCCTTTTTGGCCACTGGACAGTGGTCCGCTGGTTGGTTTCTTCAGGAGTTGGTGCAGGAGACTCTGGTTAGCAATTTTTCACCTGTAGCAAACAGGGAGTCCCTCCTTGAACCAGTTGAAGCCAGGCAAAGTCCTTCTTGTAGTGAAGCCCAAGTGTGCAGCTGGTGCAGTCCTTCAGAGTGCAGGGTCAAGGTGCAGGCCCTGGGTCCAGCAGGGCAGTCCTTCTTTTTCTGTAGTTCTTCCCGGTAGGGATCTGGTAGGGAACTGAGGTGTGGGTGCAGGTCTGCCAGTTTTATCCCTGCTCCTGGATGAAAAACAGGGGGGTCCTGGTTCTCCAATCAGGGGCAGGGTCCTCCCCCTGTGATTACCACTTCCTGGGAAGTGCTGCAAAAATCAGTCCCAGGAAGCAACATTCCTCAAAAATCCATCATGGCTGAAAGTGATTTTTGGAGGTTACATCTGGCTGAGCCCACCCACTGGTGTGGCTAAAAATCCTAAACACACCCCTCTCCTGTCCTCTCCTAATCATCTCTTTGTGTGAAGCCAGGCTACTTCACAGCTCATCACTGCAGCCTGGCCAGGCTGCAAGAGGCTGGCCAATCAGAGCACAGCAGCAAAAACACTGCAGGGCTGAAGTTGGCAACTTTTCAGGTAAACTTTAAAACTCTTTACCTGAACAAGTCATATTAAATCCAACAACTGGAAGTTGTGGGATTTATTATAACAATTAATTTGATACCAAACTATTTGTATCTGTTACTTAAGGGGTCTTTAAAAATTAAAATAAAGTCTCCCCATTCTAGCCTATGGAGGCCATTCACTACAATGAGGGAAAAACAAATGTGGCTGTTTTTACTTCACCGGGGCTTATAAAACTATTTTTATAAGGTCCCTGCTTATAGTGACATGGCTCCCAGCCCTAGGGGCACATAGGGCACACCTTAGGGTGACATATGTAAAAATAAGGTTGCTTAAGACTTTGGAGCTACTTTTAATTCCAAAGTCGAATTTGCATATAACTTTAATTTAAAAGCAGCAAGCAAGGCAGGCCTGCCTTTAAAATGACACTTGGCACCTCAGCAGTGCACCTATGGGTGCATGTGCCTATGCTGGGGCCCCTAAACCTCCATGCCCTACCATATACTAGGGGCTTATAGGTAGGTTGACTTAGCCAATTATAATTAGTCTAATCTGCATACTGATTTTACACAGAGCACAGGCCCTGGGACTGATTAGCAGTACCCAGGGCACCATCAGAGTCAGGAAAACACTAGCAAAAAGTGGAAAATGGGGGCAAAATGTTAGGGGGCCTCTGCAATCAGCCCTGTTCTGTCACACTTATGTTAATTGCTACATTGTCTTGTTTTTTGTCGACCTCAGGAGAGTTCCATATCTTGAATAAAAATGTAATTGAATTGGGTAAGTGGATTCGGAAGGGTAAAATAAACATGAAATTGTAGATATGTGATATATGAGCACACTTTATGCATGTTATTCATGGCCTTAATAGATGTTAACATAGTTGTGATTTCTTCACTGGAATGATGAGTATATGATTCAGTAAAATGCAGATGTGCTGACCATAATGGAAGCCTCTGCTAACATGAATTTCTTTGCTTCATTTGTTCTGTAGAGTAGCTTAATTTGTGTGCTAATCGGTCACATGTTTTCTGCTGCTCATTTTATAATAGCAAGAGAATGATGTTTCCTGTCTCTGCTGCATGGTAGCTCGAACTTTGCTGGTAGATTGGCCTGGTGCAACTTCTGTGTCGGTGAAACAGGAAGATACAACTCTGTAGCCTCTTCATGTTTCCTAATAATCTTTTATTAAAAAAAACAAAAACATTTTATTGGCAATATTACAGTATACAGCAACATAACAAGTGACATCATTACAAATATAACTTCGGTATCACAAGGGAAGAGTCGTGTTGGGAGAGTATTAACAGCTGCTTAGCATTGCTTGGGATCTACCCAGCCCACAGACCTGAGGGCATATTTATAGTCTCCTAGCACCACCTTGCGCCACATTAACGTCATTATTGTTTATGTTAATGAGGCCCAACAAGGCTGAACCACCTCCTAGCAGTAAGAGGAAGCTCAGCAGTATTTGCCTTCAAATTTAGAACATGGAATCCGTTGCTTGTGGACATTATTATGTATGAATTTGCTCCCTCGAAATGTGTTAACAGCAACCTGGTCTAATTCCAAAGATACGGTTAAACTGTGTAATGTGCGCAACATGGGAATTCAGGATCTTGATCATGTATTTTTTGTTTGTCCTCCGTTGCACTTTTCTTGCTGTCACATTTTAAGGGTCAAGTTTTAAAATTGCAATATTAAGACAATAGCGGCGGGGCAGCAATTTCCTTTCTCTCCTATGAATGAAGTAATTTGTCAAAAAGTTTTTAATTTTTTTTTATGTTTTTTTTATTTTTTATTTATTTATATTAATGTGACTTATTGTCGGAAAATGGGTTATTGATAAGGGCAGGTAAGTACCTACACTTCGCAATAGGCCACTAACCTCCAGTTAAGGCCAGTTAGGTCTCAGTAAATTAAACCCAGCTCAACCCTTGGTAACTTGGCAACGAGCGACAAGGCTTAACATAGGAGACAGAGTGTAAAGCATTCAAATATCACAAAACAGTAATGAAATAAAACACAGGAAACAGTATAAAAATCCAAAACCAATTTACAAAAATCGAATATATTTTTATCTTTAAAATGACACAAAAACGAATAAAATTGGATAAGGGGAACTAGAGACATGAATTTTTAAAGAATTATTATTTTCTAGCGCCTAGAAACAAAAAGCGTCAATCTGGTCATCTGGTCGCACCTCGACTGGGGCAAAGTCCAATCCGATCTCCTGGAACTCTTCTCCGGAAACGCGTCGCGGGAGCCCTCGGTGGAGATTTTTACCTTCGGACTTAGTCGTTTTTTCGAGGTGAAAATCCTTCGACCAGGGCAAACCTGGATCTTGATCCGACGTCATTAGAGCCCTCCTCTGATACGCTGGCTGGGAGGTCCCGGTCAACTTCCTACGTTCGGACTTAGACTCTTTTTTGGAGATTTTCTTCACCGGGATGAACCTGCAAGTCAGGCCGGGTTGCAGTTGAGGCAAGCTGGCTAGAGTTGCCGCGGCACGTCGGTCCCTCTATGGAGCTTTTTTTTCAAAAGTTCTCCAAACTTCTGGATCTTCTTCCAGATGTTCCTTTAAGCTTCTTTTGGGGTCCACAGCTCACCCCAAGGTTCTAGAAGCTCTGAGATGATCCTTAGTGGTGTGGACTGCAACTCCCAGAATGCACCTGGTGCAAACTCCTTTTTGGCCACTGGACAGTGGTCCGCTGGTTGGTTTCTTCAGGAGTTGGTGCAGGAGACTCTGGTTAGCAATTTTTCACCTGTAGCAAACAGGGAGTCCCTCCTTGAACCAGTTGAAGCCAGGCAAAGTCCTTCTTGTAGTGAAGCCCAAGTGTGCAGCTGGTGCAGTCCTTCAGAGTGCAGGGTCAAGGTGCAGGCCCTGGGTCCAGCAGGGCAGTCCTTCTTTTTCTGTAGTTCTTCCCGGTAGGGATCTGGTAGGGAACTGAGGTGTGGGTGCAGGTCTGCCAGTTTTACACCTGCTCCTGGATGAAAAACAGGGGGGTCCTGGTTCTCCAATCAGGGGCAGGGTCCTTCCCCCTGTGATTACCACTTCCTGGGAAGTGCTGCAAAAATCAGTCCCAGGAAGCAACATTCCTCAAAAATCCATCATGGCTGAAAGTGATTTTTGGTGGTTACATCTGGCTGAGCCCACCCACTGGTGTGGCTAAAAATCCTAAACACACCCCTCTCCTGTCCTCTCCTAATCATCTCTTTGTGTGAAGCCAGGCCACTTCACAGCTCATCACGGCAGCCTGGCCAGGCTGCCAGAGGCTGGCCAATCAGAGCACAGCAGCAAAAACACTGCAGGGCTGAAGTTGGCAACTTTTCAGGTAAACTTTAAAACTCTTTACCTGAACAAGTCATATTAAATCCCACAACTGGAAGTTGTGGGATTTATTATAACAATTAATTTGATACCAAACTCTTTGTATCTGTTACTTAAGGGGTCCTTAAAAATTAAAATAAAGTCTCCCCATTCTAGCCTATGGAGGCCATTCACTACAATGAGGGAAAAACAAATTTGGCTGTTTTTACTTCACCGGGGCTTATAAAACTATTTTTATAAGGTCCCTGCTTATAGTGACATGGCTCCCAGCCCTAGGGGCACATAGGGCACACCTTAGGGTGACATATGTAAAAATAAGGTAGCTTAAGACTTTGGAACTACTTTTAATTCCAAAGTCGAATTTGCATATAACTTTAATTTAAAAGCAGCAAGCAAGGCAGGCCTGCCTTTAAAATGACACTTGGCACCTCAGCAGTGCACCTATGGGTGCACTGCCTATGCTGGGGTCCCTAAACCTCCATGCCCTGCCATATACTAGGGGCTTATAGGTAGGTTGACTTAGCCAATTATAATTAGCCTAATCTGCATACTGATTTTACACAGAGCACAGGCCCTGGGACTGATTAGCAGTACCCAGGGCACCATCAGAGTCAGGAAAACACTAGCAAAAAGTGGAAAATGGGGGCAAAATGTTAGGGGGCCTCTGCAATCAGCCCTGTTCTGTCACACTTATGTTAATTGCTACATTGTCTTGTTTTTTGTTGACCTCAGGAGAGTTCCATATCTTGAATAAAAATGTAATTGAATTGGGTAAGTGGATTCGGAAGGGTAAAATAAACATGAAATTGTAGATATGTGATATATGAGCACACTTTATGCATGTTATTCATGGCCTTAATAGATGTTAACATAGTTGTGATTTCTTCACTGGAATGATGAGTATATGATTCAGTAAAATGCAGATGTGCTGACCATAATGGAAGCCTCTGCTAACATGAATTTCTTTGCTTCATTTGTTCTGTAGAGTAGCTTAATTTGTGTGTGCTAATCGGTCACATGTTTTCTGCTGCTCATTTTATAATAGCAAGAGAATGATGTTTCCTGTCTCTGCTGCATGGTAGCTCGAACTTTGCTGGTAGATTGGCCTGGTGCAACGTCTGTGTCGGTGAAACAGGAAGATACAACTCTGTAGCCTCTTCATGTTTCCTAATAATCTTTTATTAAAAAAAACTAAAACATTTTATTGGCAATACTGTATTACAGTTTACAGCAACATAACAAGTGACATCATTACAAATATAACTTTGGTATCACAAGGGAAGAGTCGTGTTGGGAGAGTATTAACAGCTGCTTAGCATTGCTTGGGATCTACCCAGCCTACAGACCTGAGGGCATATTTATAGTCCCCTAGCACCACCTTGAGCCACATTAACGTCATTATTGTATATGTTAATGAGGCCCAACAAGGCTGAAATCCCTGCGCCTTATTCACAGGGTGGTGCAATGCATGCATTGCGCCACTCTGTAACCCTTTGCAATACATTAGGCCTGAGCCAGGCATAATGTATGCAAAGGGTGCCTTCCCCAGTTAGGGGAGCATGAAACATGGTGTAAGGAAATCTATGAGATTTCCTTGTGCCATTTTTTACGGCACTTTTAATGCCTGCTCAAGAGCAGGCATTAAAAGATGCTTCAATTCTTTAGAACAGGCCCCTAGGTACTCTGTAGGAGTAGCGCCAATATTTTGGCACTACTCCTTCAGAGTACATCAATAGCGTCATGAAAAATGACACTATTGCTCCCTACCCTGCGCCATGGTGCGCCGTTTGTTAAGTATGGTGCGCACATTGTGGCAGTAGGGGGTGCTAAGGAGCGCAGGGAAAGTGGTGCTGCACTCGCTGTAGTGCCACTTTCCATAAATCTGGCCCCTAGTTTCCTAATAAATTAACAGAAGATTTGTATTCAATCTAAAAATGTAAGATCAAGGAGAAGAAGGCCCCTCTTGCTCCATATATGTTAATACAAGAAAAGGGTGTAAACGACTCTAGATTTTGGGACAGGGCAAGCAGACTGACTGCTTTTCGGGGGGAGACGCTGACAATCATGGCTCCAATTTGAGTCTTACTGGCATACAGGTATGTGGGGGCTTCACAAGAGTTGCCAAATCTTATGACACATTTTTAAGTAAAACTTGAAGTTGTCACCCAGCTAAACATAATGAGATTAAGGGTCTGACTACTAGTTTGGCCATCCGTGGACTGCGATGGCAGCGGTCCGACTGCCTTCAGTTTGGCGTTCGGACCAATGTATTACGATACATGCGGTTCGATTGACGAAAGACCACATTGGTCCCGCCAGCACCGTCAGACAGCGCAGACCGCCATGAGACAGGCTGATGAGGCATTCGGAGCCACTGTTTCCGCCAGACAGATTATGAAGCTACCTTCCGCCAACCTGACTGTGGTGTTCCAACCACCAGCTGGGGGAAACGGAGGATTAAAGAGGAAGAACTCACCTGTATGCAGATTCACACACCCTGTGCTGCCACGGTCCGGATCCTTCACATTCTGCTGCTGCTTCTGCTAATACATGGAGCCCAAAATCAACACCTCTATGGATGCAACCGACAGTAAGAAAAAACACATACCCGTGTCCCCAAACACCACAACAAATCAACGTGTCACCATCCCCCTGGTATGTGGGCTATACTGCATGAACCTAGGATGATTTTGTATGTCCCGGGTAGGAGTTGAACACAATGTAGAACCCAATCACAGCAACATGACCTCCCCTTTGGGCAGGTCACTAACATTGCACTGCCACAATCCACAAAACCACACATCTGCACAACCGAGTTTTTTCAGAGATAGTGAAGTGTACATTACAATGTGTCACACAACAGCAAAATCACATCAATATCACATCCTACTGTTTGAACTGAAACCCTCAGATTGCACACATGCCATGGATTGTCAACATATTGAAGACCCGTATGTATGGATGTGTAAATTTACCCAATCAAACCTTCCATGCGAAATCCCTGTAATGACACACACGTATACACATTGGAAGGGAATATTATCTAAAGCTTACAATGTAAACAATGCCGTTAGAGTAGGAATGGCAGCATCAGAGGGACTGTGAGAAAACTGGGCTAATTGCAGAGGCCTCTTTTTGCCCCCACTTTTCACGTTTTGCTGGTGTTTTCCTGGCTCTGATGGTGTCCTGGTTACTGCTAACCAGTCCCAGGGCCTGCGCTCTGTGTAAAATCAGTATGCAAATTAGGCTAATTATAATTGCCTAAGTCAACCTACCTATAAGTCCCTAGTACATGGTAGGGCATGTAGGTTTAGGGACCCGAGCATAGGTGGTGCACCCATAGATACACTGAGCCGTGAGTGGCCCAGTGCCATTTTAAAGGCAGGCCTGCCTTGCTGGCTGCTTTGAAATTAAAGTTATATACAAATTCGACTTTGGAAATAAAAGTACTTCCAGAGTCTTAAACTACCTTATTTTTAGTAATATAAGTCAGCCCTAAGGTGTGCCCTATGTGCCCCTTTGGCTGGGTGCCAAGTAACTATAAGCAGGGACCTTATAAAAATAGTTTTACAAGCCCTGGTGAGGTAAAATAGACAAATTAGTTTTTCCCTCATTGTAGTGAATGGCCTCCATAGGCTATAATGAGGAGGCTTTGGGCCTCATTATGACCCTGGCGGCTGGCGGTAAGCTGGCGGTAACACTGCCAACAGGCTTCCGTCTGGTGGTCATAACCTCCAGGGCAGCGGTGCAAGCACCGCTGCCCTGGGGATTATGATTCCCCGACCGCCAGCCTGGCCACGGTGGTAAACACCGCCATGGAAAGGCTGGCGGTAAGGGGGACTTGGGGTGCCCCTGTGGGCCCCTGCACTGCCCATGCACTTGGCATGGGCAGTGCAGGGGCCCCCAGGCATAGCACCATCGCGCATTTCACTGCCCGAATTACGAGCCGGCAGCAGTGTTGATGTGACTTTTCCGCTGGTCCAGTGGAAAAGTCGTAATAGGGAGCCCGAAATACCTCCAGCACTGACGGTATTCTGGCTCCCGCAGCCTCGACGGTCTTTTGAAAAGACCGCCGAGGTTGTAATGAGGGCCTTTATTTTAATTTAGACCCCTCAAGTGTCAGATACCTTACGTATTGTATCAAATTACTTGTTATAATAAATCCCACAACTTACAATTGTTGCATTTAATATAACTTGTTCAGGTAAAGAGTTTTAAACTTTACCTAAAAGGTTGCCAACGTCAGCCCTGTAGTGCTTTGCTGATTGGCCAGCCTCTGACAGCCGGGCAAGGCTGCCTTGATGAGATATGAAGAAGCCTACACTGAACAACACAAAGGAATGTGCCTGTGGGAGGAGATCTTCCCTCAGCAGATGGGGAAGCAGGAAGGGGGGGCTGCCAAACTGGTCTTCAAAGGCAGAGAAGGACATTTGGAGTATCCCAGCACCTCTTTCACATCCTGCAAACCAAGAGAATTAGATGCCCCCCTGATTAGATTAGGAGAGGGCAGGAGGAGGGTACGTTTAAGATTTTTAGCCACACCAGTGGGTGGGCTCAGCCAGATACAACCTCTAAAAATCACTTTCAGCCATGATGGATTTTTGAGGAATGTTGCTCCCTGGGAATGATTTTGGCCACACTTCTCAGGAAGTGGTCATCACAGGGGGAGGACCCTGTATGTGACTGGAGAACCAGGACCCCCCCTGTTTTTCACCCAGGAGCAAGGACAAAACTGGCAGACCTGCACCCAAATCTCAGATCCCTACCAGATTCCAACAAGGAAGAACTACAGAAGAAGAAGGACTGCTCTGCTGGACCCCTGACCTGCACCTGGACACTGCACTCTAGAGGACTGCACCAGCTGCACACTTGGGCTTCACCACAAGAAGGACTTTGCCTGGCTTCAACTGGTTCATGGAGAGACTCCCTGTTTGCTACAGGTGAAAAATTGCTACGCAGAGCACCAACACCTGAAGAAACTGACCAGCTGACCACTGTCCAGTGGCCATCTTGGAGTTTGCACCCGGTGCATTCTGGGAGTTGTCGTCTAACCCCCCTCCCCCCCCCACAGAGCATCTGGAACCTTGGGGTGAGCTGTGTGATCACCAAAAGAACCTGAAAAGAACATCTGGAAGAAGATCCAGAAGTTTGGAGAGCCTTTGAAAAAACCCTCCATGAAGGGACCACAGCAACTGTAGCCGGCTTGCCTCAACCGCCGCGACTCGGCCTGACTTGCAAGTTCATCCAGGTGAAGAAAATCTCTGAAAAATTGACTAAGTTGGAATGTAGAAAGTTGACCAGGACCTCCCAGGCAATGTATCCGAAGAGGTTTCCAGGGACGTCAAATCAAGATTCAGGTTTGCCCCGGTCGAAGGATTTTTACCTCGAAAAAACAACTAAGTCCGAAGGTAAAAATCTCCACCGACGGCTCCCGTGGTGCGTATCTGAGGAAGAGTTCCAGGAGATTGGATTGGACCTACCACTTGGTCCGGCTGAAGAAAATCTTCAAGAAAACGACTAAGTCCGAAGGTAAACTTTTGAGTGAGGCCTCCCGCGAGCTGTAGCCGAGCAGGGCTCTATGGCGGTCGGCCTCAAACTTTGAATTTGCCCCAGTTGAGGTGCGACCAGATGATCAGATTGGCGCTATTCGTTTCTAAGCACTAAAAATAATTAATTCTTTCAAAATTCATATCTCTGTTTCCCTTTATCTAATTTTAATTATTTTGGTGTCATTTTAAAGATAGAAATGTAATCTATTTTCATAAATTGGTGTTGGATTTTTATTGTGTTTTGTGTTAAACTTATTTACTGTTTTGCGATTTTTAATTGCTTTACACATTTGTCTCCTAAAGTAAGCCTTGGCGCTCGTTGCCAAGCTACCAAGGGTTGAGCTGGGTTTCATTTATTGAGACCTAACTGGACGTAAGTGGAGGTCAGTGGCCTATTGCTAAGGGTAGCCACTTACCTGCCCTTACCAATAACCCATTTTCCAACAGAGGCACAAGGACGGATGCAGTCCTGGGACACATATCACTTTGTACATGCCCATAAAACACCATTTGCACAGGAACTAGGCTTTCATGTATCACAGGGACAACCAATTGTAGAGACAAGTACCATGCCTATGTCCAATTGTGTGAGTGCACGTAAAGAAAGCAAATGCAACAGCAATAGCATGGGTCACACATGTAGATGAAGTAGCTGGAAGCTACACACATGAAAATGGTCACATGGCCAGTCAAATGTATAGGAAGGTAGCATAACTGTACACCCTCCATGTGCAGACAAACAAAACTCTAGCTTGCACAGATGATACAAATGTTCAGTCTACATAAGGTGGACAAATGTTAAGACAACACATGTTGAAATTAGCCAAGCCAAGATTAATTACTTACCATATCAAACAAAACACAATGCAATTTCACCCATACATTCATCCAGTGAACATCTTCTCTCATCCTGGTTGACACCAACTCTGCCCCCAAAATCAGATCTTGACAACCACAGCAAATGAAACAGCAATCAAGGTGAATCATACACAAACGTAGGCATACTGTTAGAAATGGGGTCTTTGGTTGGCCGTCAGGTTACCCTCCGTCCAAGGACTCTCATTCTAGTCAGGGAAAAGGAAAAACACACCTGGCTAACCCCCACTCACCCCCTTGGTAGCTTGACATGAACAGGCAGGCTTAACTCAGAAGCAATGTGTAAAGTACTTGTACCAACACACACAGTAATACAGTGAAAATACTACAAACACTACAAAATGGACACCACACCAGTTTAGAAAACTAGGTTATATGTATCTAAGACCAAAATGACAAACATCCAACATACAGTCTAAATATGAATTATCAAAAGAAGAAGAGCCTTACCCCATAAAAAAAAACAATGGAAATGTTGATTTTACACAAAGTGGCTAGTTTGTGTCAAAAATAAAGCTGCACGGGTGAGTGTGCATCAGAAAAGTCAGCGATGCGTCGAATCCTTACTCGCAAGTGAGGCCATGCGTCGTTTTCTTCTCTGGTCAGGTTGGCAATGTGTTGTTTTTCTCCCTCGCTAGAGCGATGCATCGATTTCCGGACAGGGTACCTTGGTTCCGCTCAGGTTCACAATGACTTTGATGCCCAGAGACAATGCGTGAGAAATCCGGTCATGCGGTGTTAGAAAACCGCGCTGCGTGGGGTTTACATCATTATCAGCAGCCGCAAGCAGGTGTTGCTTTGTTTCTCCAGCAGCAATGCGTTGATCTCCCAGCAGCGATGCAGGTGGAGCGTTGATTTTTGCTGCGAAGCAGGTGGCGCAACGTTTTTCAGCCACGATGTAGGTGGTGAGTTGAATATTTTCTTGCACAGTGTTCTGTGCGTGGATTTCAGTCCTTGTTCTGCCAACTTCACCTCTCAAGGGCCCTGGAACTGGATAGGACACCACTTGACAGGGCAGGAGTCTCAGCAGAGAGTCCAGCTGCTGGCAGAGGAAGTCTTTGATGGGCTTGAGACTTTAAAACAGGAGGCAAGCTCAGTTCAAGCCCCTGGAGATTTTTCTCAAGCAGGAAGGCACAACAAAGTCCAGTCTTTGTCCTCTTTTACAGGCAGAAGCAGCAACTGCAGGATATCCCATGTGCTCCCAAAGGGAATCTGTACTTTAAAGGTATTTAAAGGCAGGCCTGTGTTAACCTATGAGAGAGATACGCCTTGCAACAGTGAGAACCAAATGTGGCAGTATTTCACTGTTAGGACATGTAAAACACATCAGTACATGTCCCACTTTAACCCCTTCTGTGCCGCGGACGTAGTGGTTACGTCCCGCGGCACAGTGCTGCTGTGCCGAGGACGTAACCACTACGTCCTCGGCACACAGCCCAGAGGGAGCGCTCTCGCTCCCTCTGTGTGCTTCCCCCCACCCCCCCAAAGTCAGGGATGGAAGGGGAAGCCCTTCCCCTTCCACCCCCGACCCCCCCACCCCCCCATAATGACGTCAGCGCGCGATCGCGCGCTGACTTCATTATGGGGATTTCGCCGCACAGGAAGCCATTTGCTTCCTGTGCGGCGACGAGGAAAGAGGTGAGTTCCTCTTCCCGGTGGGTGGGGGGTTTGGGCTAAAGAGGCACCGGGGGAAAGGAAAGGCTTTTCCTTTCCCCCGGTGTCTCTTTGAGCATTCCTGCTGCCCGATCGCATTGCGATCGGGCAGCAGGAATGCCCACTAGACACCAGGGATTTGTTTTTTTTGTTGTTTGCTCGTGTTTCTTGCTGGCGGGGAGCGGCCCCTTGGGCAAGGGTCGCTCCCCTTGTGGGGGCAATTAGTTACGGCCATTTCTGCCCCCCTTGGGGGCAGATTGGCCTACTTTTTAGGCGGATCTGCCCCCAAGGGGGGCAGAAACCACTGGATCACCAGGGAATTATATTTTCTGTGCAGGTATGTTGGGAGGGGGTGCCCCCTTGGGCAAGGGGCGCCCCCCCCAAGGGGGCAGAGAACTGTTGGCCATTTCTGCCCCCCTTGGGGGCAGATCCGCCTATTTTTTTTAAGTCCATCTGCCCCCAAGGGGGGCAGAAGCCACTTAGGCACCAGGGATTGTGTGTGTAGTGGATGGGGGGGCGCCCCCTTGGGCAAGGGTCGCTCCCCTTTGGGGGGCATGTCTTTTAGGGCCATTTCTGCCCCCCTTGAGGGCAGATCAGCCTATTATTTTTAGGTTGATCTGTCCCAAGGGGGGCAGAAACCACTAGAACGCCAGGGATGTTTTTTTATGTGTTTATTTTTGTGGGGGGGCGTCCCCTTGGGCACGGGGCGCCCCCCCAAGGGGGGCATTGACCTGTTGGCCATTTCTGCCCCCCCTGGGGGCAGATGGGCCTATTTTTCTAGACCCACCTGCCCCCAAGGGGGGCAGAAGCCACGTAGACACCAGGGATAGTGTGTGTGTGTGTGTGTGTTAGTGGATGGGGGGGGGCTTGGGCAAGGGTCGCCCCCCACTTTGGGGGCACATGTACCCAGGCTATTTCTGCACCCCTTGGAGACAGATCAGCCTATTATTTTTAGGCTGATCTGCCCCCAAGGGGGGCAGAAACCACTAGAACGCCAGGGATTTTTTTTTATGTGTTTATTTTTGTGGGGGGGTGTCCCCTTGGGCACGGGGCGCCCCCCCAAGGGGGGCATTGACCTGTTGGCCATTTCTGCCCCCCCTGGGGGCAGATGGGCCTATTTTTCTAGACCCACCTGCCCCCAAGGGGGGCAGAAGCCACGTAGACACCAGGGATAGTGTGTGTGTGTGTGTGTGTTAGTGGATGGGGGGGGGGCTTGGGCAAGGGTCGCCCCCCACTTTGGGGGCACATGTACCCAGGCCATTTCTGCACCCCTTGGAGACAGATCAGCCTATTATTTTTAGGCTGATCTGCCCCCAAGGGGGGCAGAAACCACTAGAACGCCAGGGTTTTTTTTTTATGTGTTTATTTTTGTGGGGGGGCGTCCCCTTGGGCACGGGGCACCCCCCAAGGGGGGCATTGACCTGTTGGCCATTTCTGCCCCCCCTGGGGGCAGATGGGCCTATTTTTCTAGACCCACCTGCCCCCAAGGGGGGCAGAAGCCACGTAGACACCAGGGATAGTGTGTGTGTGTGTGTGTGTGTGTTAGTGGATGGGGGGGGGCTTGGGCAAGGGTCGCCCCCCACTTTGGGGGCACATGTACCCAGGCCATTTCTGCACCCCTTGGAGACAGATCAGCCTATTATTTTTAGGCTGATCTGCCCCCAAGGGGGGCAGAAACCACTAGAACACCAGGGATTTTTTTTTATGTGTTTATTTTTGTGGGGGGGCGTCCCCTCGGGCACGGGGCGCCCCCCCAAGGGGGGCATTGACCTGTTGGCCATTTCTGCCCCCCCTGGGGGCAGATGGGCCTATTTTTCTAGACCCACCTGCCCCCAAGGGGGGCAGAAGCCACGTAGACACCAGGGATAGTGTGTGTGTGTGTGTGTGTTAGTGGATGGGGGGGGGCTTGGGCAAGGGTCGCCCCCCACTTTGGGGGCACATGTACCCAGGCCATTTCTGCACCCCTTGAAGACAGATCAGCCTATTATTTTTAGGCTGATCTGCCCCCAAGGGGGGCAGAAACCACTAGAACGCCAGGATTTTTTTTTTATGTGTTTATTTTTGTGGGGGGGCGTCCCCTCGGGCACGGGGCGCCCCCCCAAGGGGGGCATTGACCTGTTGGCCATTTCTGCCCCCCCTGGGGGCAGATGGGCCTATTTTTCTAGACCCACCTGCCCCCAAGGGGGGCAGAAGCCACGTAGACACCAGGGATAGTGTGTGTGTGTGTGTGTGTTAGTGGATGGGGGGGGGCTTGGGCAAGGGTCGCCCCCCACTTTGGGGGCACATGTACCCAGGCCATTTCTGCACCCCTTGGAGACAGATCAGCCTATTATTTTTAGGCTGATCTGCCCCCAAGGGGGGCAGAAACCACTAGAACGCCAGGGATTTTTTTTTATGTGTTTATTTTTGTGGGGGGGTGTCCCCTTGGGCACGGGGCGCCCCCCCAAGGGGGGCATTGACCTGTTGGCCATTTCTGCCCCCCCTGGGGGCAGATGGGCCTATTTTTCTAGACCCACCTGCCCCCAAGGGGGGCAGAAGCCACGTAGACACCAGGGATAGTGTGTGTGTGTGTGTGTGTGTTAGTGGATGGGGGGGGGCTTGGGCAAGGGTCGCCCCCCACTTTGGGGGCACATGTACCCAGGCCATTTCTGCACCCCTTGGAGACAGATCAGCCTATTATTTTTAGGCTGATCTGCCCCCAAGGGGGGCAGAAACCACTAGAACGCCAGGGATTTTTTTTTATTTGTTTATTTTTGTGGGGGGGCGTCCCCTTGGTCACGGGGCGCCCCCCCAAGGGGGGCATTGACCTGTTGGCCATTTCTACACCCCCTGGGGGCAGATGGGCCTATTTTCTTAGGCCCACCTGCCCCCAAGGGGGCAGTAGCCACTTAGGCACCAGGGATAGTGTTGTGTGTGTTTTTTTTGTTTTTTTTTGTTTGAGGGCTGTCCCCTTTGGCAAGGGTCGCTCTCCATGGGGACACAGTACTAAAGGTATTTTCTGGCTTCCTTGGGGCAGACAGGCCTATTTTTTTAGTAGGCCCATCTGCCCCTATGACAGAATCCACTTAGGCACCAATTTCTAAAATGTTTGATGGTGGGGTGTTTGTCAACTGAAGAAGTCTTTGCATTTGTGATAAAAAAAAAATTCCTCCTTTTTGTTCTAGTTCAAAGCTTTTGCTTTATTTGCTGTGGCTCCTTGCGGTTTTGGCGGTGGTTGACCTGCAGTTTGCACAGTTGCATGTTTTAGGTAAGTAAAAACAATTTGCTCCAAAGGAGTATTGTTGCCATGCATGAATGACATGTTTGTAGGGGGTGTACTAAATGCAGGATTGTGTGTGAAATTGTCCTTAGGTTTGTGCACAATGATATTTGTTGTGTCTTATTTCTAATTTGCCTTTCTTTCTTTCTTTTTAGTGGGATATCATTGGTGATTGCTGTGTAGTTGCTGGTGAATCAAGCTTTTTCAGGCAAGTGAGCGGTATAGTTTTTGAGTTTGTAACTCTTACTAACAAAGCTACACTTTGTTACTTGTCTTACACAGTGCTGGTTGTTGGTGGTGAATTTGTCCAGTTAATTTTAGCAGGAGAGATCATGGCTAGCCGCAGGATGACCGCTCAGCAGGTGGTTGGTATGCTTTTTGAGTCACAGTCTGATCATGACTATGAGACGGACTCTGCATCTGAGGCAGAGGAGGAAGTCAGAGATTCTGGCAGTGATGTTTCTGTTGGAGGGGAATCTTCTGATGATGAAGCCACACTCAGTGCAGATGAAGGTTCTGTTTTAGAGGAGGACATTGATGTGCCAATAGTGCAGCAACCTGGGGCTGAAAGGTTTCCCGTTAGAAGACCTGATGTCTGGGTTGCCCCAAACATGGAGCAGCCAGAGTTGCCTGCCTTTACTGGTCTCCCGGGGTGTAACGCCAATACAGAGAACTTTATGCCTATCAATTTCTTTGAGTTATTCATGGATGATGTGTTTTTGGAAGAGATTGTTGAGCAGACTAATTTGTATGCGGAGCAGCATTTGAGGGACAACGCTGCTAGACTTAGGCCACACTCTAGAGCTGCCCAGTGGATTCCCACAAATTTGGAGGAGCTAAAAAAGTTTTTGGGTTTGACTTTTTTGATGGGGTTGATAAGGAAGCCGTCACTGGCTTCTTATTGGTCTACTAGTCCCTTGATGGCAACAGCTATATTTCCAGCTACCATGAGTCGTAATCGGTATTTGCTTCTTCTTAGGATGCTGCATTTTGTTGACAATGCATTAGCCTTGCCACGAGATCACCCAGATTCTGACCGTCTTTTTAAGATTAGGCCTGTCCTTGATCATTTTGTAGATCGGTTTTCGGAGGTCTATGTTCCAGGCAAAGAGATAAGTGTGGACGAGTCTTTGGTCCTCTTCAAGGGTCGTTTGGTTTTTAGGCAGTACATTCCTAGCAAAAGGGCACGATATGGAATTAAATTGTATATGCTGTCTGAAAGTAGGACAGGATATGTGTATAGTTTCCGTGTGTACACTGGTAGGGATTCCAATATTGACCCCCCTGGTTGTCCTCCCACTTTTGGAGTTACTGAGAAAATAGTGTGGGATCTTGGTAGACGACTGTTCAACAAAGGTCACCATTTGTATGTAGATAACTTCTACACTGGTGTGCAGTTGTTCAAGGAATTGTTTAGAGTGGACACAGTTGCTTGTGGCACAATCCGTTCTAACCGGAAAGGCTATCCAAGGGAGCTTGTCTGTAAAAAACTTGAGAGGGGACAGTGCTGTGCCTTGCGGAACGAGGAGCTGCTAGCTTTGAAATTTTCAGACAAGAGGGATGTCTACATGCTAAGTACCATCCATGATGAGAGTACTTCCCCTGTGACTGTTTGGGGCCAGGTTGCTGAAGTGCGCAAACCTGTGTGCATTTTAGATTATAATAAGCACATGGGAGGTGTAGATAGAGTTGACCAGAGGTTGGAACCTTATACTGCTATTCGTAAGTCTTATGTTTGGTATAAGAAGTTAGCACTTCACCTCTTCCACTTAGCAACCTTCAATGCTTTTATTGTGTTTAGGGATAGGTCTCCAGACTCAAAGATGACATTTGTGAAATTTCAGGAGTCAGTGATAGAGAGCCTTATTGTGGTGGAACAGGCCAGAGTTCCTAGAGAAGCAGTGGTGGAGGATGTGGCTAGATTGAAAGATCGCCACTTTGCTGAGCACATTCCTCCCACACCCAAAAAAGACTTTCCAGCTAAGAAATGTAGAGTGTGTTTTCGAAGAGGTATCCGGAGGGAGACTCGAATGTACTGCCCAGAGTGTCCTTCAAAGCCTGGGCTGTGTGTCGGTGCTTGTTTTAAGAATTACCACACCCAGAAGAATTTCTGGGAACAACCATGAGTGTAAACTCATGTCTGTTTTGTATTTTCATGTGTTTAGTTTCATGGTTAGCATTTCTGTCATGTTGTTAGTTAGAGCTTTTGTGTTTGTTGTTTTGTAATTCTTTCTACTTAGTTAGGGGTTCCTCTGTTAAAAAAAAAAAAAATATGATGCCATTGTGTGTGGAGTGGGGCTTGGCTGAGACTGTACATATTGACTTGATGTTGGCTACTGCAACACACTGCAAGCCAAACACCAGTCCACACACTCCCATCAGCTGGTGTGATTGTTGTATCAGGCATGTGGGCGTATGTAAGTGATGGGCCCTTGAGTGGCGCTGTCTGTCGATGTGAGTGTTGTAATGTGCTGGGCCCGTGGCTGGCGGTGTGAATGGCCTTGTGTGTGTCATGTATGAAAGTTGTGTGAATGGACTGTAAAGCGGTTGGTGCCTTGTCGCGGCTTTACAGCTCACGAGCTGTGAGTCATTGGTTCAGTTTTTTGCCTTTCAGTTACTAACAGTGCTTTTCATTTTTGTGAAAGCTCTTGTTAGTAAAATTTGATCCACTGAACCATCACTCACCCTCGTGCCAAATCCAACCAGTATGTGTGGTAAAAATGACCAAACCTGCTCCGCTGTAATCAGGCGTCGCAGCACACCTATGACACGCTCGGTGCCTCAGGTGGGACCCCGATGATGAAGCATGCCACCAACTTGGTTGGTGGGTGAGGGGTCTTTTTCACATAACCTAAGTGTGTTTCTTTTCAAAATTTTAGTGTTTGGCACATCACGGACGTATGTGGGCACATCAAAACGATATATTACAAAACTACCAGTGTTTGGGGGGGGAGAGGGCACCTATGTTTTTGGTCCTGTGTGCGGCCTTCATCTAGGGAAACCTACCAAACCCAGACATTTTTTAAAACTAGACACCCCAAGGAGTCTAGGGAGGAGTGGCTTGCGTGGATCCCCCAACATTTTCTTACCCAGACTCCTCTGTAAACCTCAAAATGTGCTTAAAAAAAGCATATTTTCCTGACTTTTCTTCGTACGATCACCACTCCAGCACAAAATTCCTACTCCCCAGTGTTCCCCTCAGTCTCCCAAATAAAATGACACCTCACGTATGTGGGTCCCCAAAGCAGAGTCAGTCTAAAGATGTATAAAAGAATATGTCCTTATAAACTCGCAGTACTATCCCCTGTATCTCTACAAGTTTTGGGCCTTATTCTGTTGGAGGCACCTGGCCCACCCACACAACTGAGGTATCATTTTTATCGGGAGACTTGGGGGAACGCTGGGTGGAAGGAAATTTGTGGCTCCACTCAGATTCCAGAACTTTCTGTCACCGAAATGTGTGAAAAATGCGTTTTTTTAGCCAATATTTGAGGTTTGGAAAGGATTCTGGGTAACAGAACCTGGTCAGAGCCCCTCAAGTCACCCCATCTTGGATTCCCCTAGGTCTCTAGTTTTCAGAAATGCACAGGTTTGGTAGGTTTCCCTAGGTGCTGGCTGAGCTACAGGCCAAAAACTACAGGTAGGCTCTGTTTTCAATGAAAAAATGTGATGTGTCCACGCTGCGCTTTGGGGCGTTTCCTGTCGCGGGCGCTAGGCCTACCCACACAAGTGAGGTATCATTTTTATCGGGAGACGTGGGGAAACGCTGGGTGGAAGGAAATTTGTGGCCCCTCTCAGATTCCAGAACTTTCTGCCACAGAAATGTGAGGAACATGTGTTTTTTTAGCCAAATTTTGAGATTTGCAAAGGATTCTGGGTAACAGAACCTGGTCCGAGCCCCGCCAGTCACCCCTCCTTGGATTCCCCTAGGTCTCTAGTTTTCAGAAATGCACAGGTTTGGTAGGTTTCCCTAGGTGGCGGCTGAGCTACAGGCCAAAATCTACAGGTAGGCACTTTGCTAAAAACAGGTCTGTTTTCTGTGATGTGTCCACGTTGCGCTTTGGGGCGTTTCCTGTCGCGGGCGCTAGGCCTACCCACACAAGTGAGGTATCATTTTTATCGGGAGACGTGGGGGAACGCTGGGTGGAAGGAAATTTGTGGCTCCTCTCAGATTCCAGAACTTTCTGCCACAGAAATGTGAGGAACATGTGTTTTTTTAGCCAATTTTTGAGCTTTGCAAAGGATTCTGGGTAACAGAACCTGGTCCGAGCCCCGCCAGTCACCCCTCCTTGGATTCCCCTAGGTCTCTAGTTTTCAGAAATGTACAGGTTTGGTAGGTTTCCCTAGGTGCCGGCTGAGCTAGAGGCCAAAATCTACAGGTAGTCACTTCGCAAAAAACACCTCTGTTTTCTTCCAAAATTTTGGTGGTGTCCACGTTGCGCTTTGGGGCGTTTCCTGTCGCGGGCGCTAGGCCTACCCACGCAAGTGAGGTATCATTTTTATCGGGAGACTTGGGGGAACGCTGGGTGGAAGGAAATTTGTGGCTCCTCCCAGATTCCAGAACTTTCTGCCACAGAAATGTGAGGAACATGTGTTTTTTTAGCCAATTTTTGAGGTTTGCAAAGGATTCTGGGTAACAGAACCTGGTCTGAGCCCCGCCAGTCACCCCTCCTTGGATTCCCCTAGGTCTCTAGTTTTCAGAAATGCACAGGTTTGGTAGGTTTCCCTAGGTGGCGGCTGAGCTAGAGGCCAAAATCTACAGGTAGGCACTTTGCTAAAAACAGGTCTGTTTTCTGTGATGTGTCCACGTTGCGCTTTGGGGCGTTTCCTGTCGCGGGCGCTAGGCCTACCCACACAAGTGAGGTATCATTTTTATCGGGAGACGTGGGGGAACGCTGGGTGGAAGGAAATTTGTGGCTCCTCTCAGATTCCAGAACTTTCTGCCACAGAAATGTGAGGAACATGTGTTTTTTTAGCCAATTTTTGAGCTTTGCAAAGGATTCTGGGTAACAGAACCTGGTCCGAGCCCCGCCAGTCACCCCTCCTTGGATTCCCCTAGGTCTCTAGTTTTCAGAAATGCACAGGTTTGGTAGGTTTCCCTAGGTGGCGGCTGAGCTACAGGCCAAAATCTACAGGTAGGCACTTCGCTAAAAACAGGTCTGTTTTCTTCCAAAATTTTGGTGGTGTCCACGTTGCGCTTTGGGGCGTTTCCTGTCGCGGGCGCTAGGCCTACCCACGCAAGTGAGGTATCATTTTTATCGCGAGACTTGGGGGAATGCTGGGTGGAAGGAAATTTGTGGCTCCTCCCAGATTCCAGAACTTTCTGCCACAGAAATGTGAGGAACATGTGTTTTTTTAGCCAATTTTTGAGCTTTGCAAAGGATTCTGGGTAACAGAACCTGGTCCGAGCTCCGCCAGTCACCCCTCCTTGGATTCCCCTAGGTCTCTAGTTTTCAGAAATGCACAGGTTTGGTAGGTTTCCCTAGGTGGCGGCTGAGCTACAGGCCAAAATCTACAGGTAGGCACTTTGCTAAAAACAGGTCTGTTTTCTGTGATGTGTCCACGTTGCGCTTTGGGGCGTTTCCTGTCGCGGGCGCTAGGCCTACCCACACAAGTGAGGTATCATTTTTATCGGGAGACGTGGGGGAACGCTGGGTGGAAGGAAATTTGTGGCTCCTCTCAGATTCCAGAACTTTCTGCCACAGAAATATGAGGAACATGTGTTTTTTTAGCCAATTTTTGAGCTTTGCAAAGGATTCTGGGTAACAGAACCTGGTCCGAGCCCCGCCAGTCACCCCTCCTTGGATTCCCCTAGGTCTCTAGTTTTCAGAAATGCACAGGTTTGGTAGGTTTCCCTAGGTGGCGGCTGAGCTACAGGCCAAAATCTACAGGTAGGCACTTCGCTAAAAACAGGTCTGTTTTCTTCCAAAATTTTGGTGGTGTCCACGTTGCGCTTTGGGGCGTTTCCTGTCGCGGGCGCTAGGCCTACCCACGCAAGTGAGGTATCATTTTTATCGGGAGACTTGGGGAAACGCTGGGTGGAAGGAAATTTGTGGCTCCTCCCAGATTCCAGAACTTTCTGCCACAGAAATGTGAGGAACATGTGTTTTTTTAGCCAATTTTTGAGCTTTGCAAAGGATTCTGGGTAACAGAACCTGGTCCGAGCCCCGCCAGTCACCCCTCCTTGGATTCCCCTAGGTCTCTAGTTTTCAGAAATGCACAGGTTTGGTAGGTTTCCCTAGGTGGCGGCTGAGCTACAGGCCAAAATCTACAGGTAGGCACTTTGCTAAAAACAGGTCTGTTTTCTGTGATGTGTCCACGTTGCGCTTTGGGGCGTTTCCTGTCGCGGGCGCTAGGCCTACCCACACAAGTGAGGTATCATTTTTATCGGGAGACGTGGGGGAACGCTGGGTGGAAGGAAATTTGTGGCTCCTCTCAGATTCCAGAACTTTCTGCCACAGAAATGTGAGGAACATGTGTTTTTTTAGCCAATTTTTGAGCTTTGCAAAGGATTCTGGGTAACAGAACCTGGTCCGAGCCCCGCCAGTCACCCCTCCTTGGATTCCCCTAGGTCTCTAGTTTTCAGAAATGCACAGGTTTGGTAGGTTTCCCTAGGTGGCGGCTGAGCTACAGGCCAAAATCTACAGGTAGGCACTTCGCTAAAAACAGGTCTGTTTTCTTCCAAAATTTTGGTGGTGTCCACGTTGCGCTTTGGGGCGTTTCCTGTCGCGGGCGCTAGGCCTACCCACGCAAGTGAGGTATCATTTTTATCAGGAGACTTGGGGGAACGCTGGGTGGAAGGAAATTTGTGGCTCCTCCCAGATTCCAGAACTTTCTGCCACAGAAATGTGAGGAACATGTGTTTTTTTAGCCAATTTTTGAGCTTTGCAAAGGATTCTGGGTAACAGAACCTGGTCCGAGCCCCGCCAGTCACCCCTCCTTGGATTCCCCTAGGTCTCTAGTTTTCAGAAATGCACAGGTTTGGT
Source organism: Pleurodeles waltl (assembly GCF_031143425.1). Taxonomy (NCBI): domain Eukaryota; kingdom Metazoa; phylum Chordata; class Amphibia; order Caudata; family Salamandridae; genus Pleurodeles; species Pleurodeles waltl. The sequence continues at coordinate 1,128,926,711 of NC_090444.1, read as the reverse complement.
AGGTTTCCCTAGGTGGCGGCTGAGCTAGAGGCCAAAATCTACAGGTAGGCACTTTGCTAAAAACAGGTCTGTTTTCTGTGATGTGTCCACATTGCGCTTTGGGGTGTTTCCTGTCGCGGGCGCTAGGCCTACCCACACAAGTGAGGTATCATTTTTATCGGGAGACGTGGGGGAACGCTGGGTGGAAGGAAATTTGTGGCTCCTCTCAGATTCCAGAACTTTCTGCCACAGAAATGTGAGGAACATGTGTTTTTTTAGCCAAATTTTGAGGTTTGCAAAGGATTCTGGGTAACAGAACCTGGTCCGAGCCACACAAATCACCCCATCTTGGATTCCCCTAGGTCTCTAGTTTTCAGAAATGCACAGGTTTGGTAGGTTTCCCTAGGTGGCGGCTGAGCTAGAGGCCAGAATCTACAGGTAGGCACTTTGCTAAAAACAGGTCTGTTTTCTGTGATGTGTCCACGTTGCGCTTTGGTGCGTTTCCTGTCGCGGGCGCTAGGCCTACCCACACAAGTGAGGTATCATTTTTATGGGGAGACTTGGGGGAACATAGAATAGCAAAACAAGTGTTATTGCCCCTTGTCTTTCTCTACATTTTTCCCTTCCAAATGTAAGACAGTGTGTAAAAAAGACGTCTATTTGAGAAATGCCCTGTAATTCACATGCTAGTATGGGCAGCCCGGAATTCAGAGATGTGCAAATAACCACTGCTTCTCAACACCTTATCTTGTGCCCATTTTGGAAATACAAAGGTTTTCTTGATAGCTATTTTTTACTCTTTATATTTCAGCAAATGAATTGCTGTATACCCGGCATAGAATGAAAACCCACTGCAGGGTGCAGGTCATTTATTGGCTCTGGGTACCTAGAGTTCTTGATGAACCTACAAGCCCTATATATCCCCACAACCAGAAGAGTCCAGCAGACGTAACGGTATATTGCTTTCGAAAATCTGACATTGCAGGAAAAAGTTACAGAGTAAAACTTAGAGAAAAATTGATGTTTTTTTCACCTCAATTTCAATATTTTTCTTTTTCAGTTGCTATTTTCTGTAGGAAACCCTTGTAGGATCTACACAAATTACCCCTTGCTGAATTCAGAATTTTGTCTACTTTTCAGAAATGTTGCGGTTTATGGGATCCAGCGTTGGTTTCATGCCCATTTCTGTCACTGACTGGAAGGAGGCTGAAAGCACAAAAAATCGTAAAAATGGGGTATGTCCCAGTAAAATGCCAAAATTGGGTTGAAAAATTGGGTTTTCTGATTCAAGTCTGCCTGTTCCTGAAAGCTGGGAAGCTGGTGATTTTATCACCGCAAACCCTTTGTTGATGCCCTTTTCAGGGAAAAAACCACAAGCCTTCTTCTGCAGCCCATTTTTCCAATTTTTTTTAAAAAAAATGAAATTTTCACTGTTTTTTGGCTAATTTCTTGGCCTCCTTCTGGGGAACCCACTAAGTCTGGGTACCTCTAGAATCCCTAGGATGTTGGAAAAAAAGGACGCAAATTTGGCATGGGTAGCTTATGTGAACAAAAAGTTATGAGGGCCTAAGCGCGAACTGCTCCAAATAGCCAAAAAAAGGCTCGGCACAGGAGGGGGAAAAGGCCTGGCAGCGAAGGGGTTAAACATATAGTGCACCGTGCCCATGGGGCTACCTAGGGCCTACCTTTGGGGTGCCTTACATGTATATAAAGGGAAGGTTTGTGTCTGGCAAGTGGGTACACTTGTCAGGTCGAATTGGCAGTTTAAAACTGCTCATAGAGATTCTACAGTGGCAGATCTGAGCCATGTTTACCGTGCTACTCATGTGGGTGGCACAACCAGTACTGCAGGCCCACTAGTAGCATTTGGTTTACAGGCCCAAGGTACCTCTAGTGCACTTTACTAGGGGCTTACTAGTGAATCAGATATGCCAATCATGGACATACATTTTAAACAGGAGCACTTGCACTTTAGCCCTCATAAACAGTGATAAAGTGCCCAGAGTATCAAAAACAGTAAAACAGAGTCCATCACACATTCAAAACATGGGAAGCAGAGGCAAAAAGACAGGGGAGACCACACCAAGGATGCCAGGTCTAACACATACATCACACATTACTCAAGAACAGCAAAAAGATTGAAAAGTAATGGCAGATAAAATGTGTACCCAAAAACACCTATGGTTTATTCAATCTAGAGTAATGAGAAGTAAAGGCCATTGGCCAGTCCATTAAAAAGTCTCTACACAGTGCTGTGCACCAGCTTGACTCTGATCACTGACAAAGAACCTCCACAGGTAGGGGCAGTAAGTGGGCATGCAGGCACCTCAGGGATCTTCCTTGGGTGGGGTGGGGATGGATTTGGGATGGGTGGGTCTGGCTTTGGGAGTGGTGGGTTTCACTTAGGGAGGGGTGGACTTAAATTTAGTAGGGGTCTGCTTAACATTTGAAGTGGTGGGCTTCTTCTTCAGGGTGGGCGGGGTATGGCTGATTTCAGGTGGGGCAGGTGGGACAGGGGAGGACTTGGATGTGGAAGGGATGGGTTTGGATGTGAGTAGGGTCCCTTTGGTTTTGGGAGGGGTGGAAATCACAGGAGTAAGGGCAAGGTCTAAAAACAAACTTTCCTTGGGAAAACCGGTTGGGACTTCTGAAAGGATTAGGGGTTGGGAGGTTGAGGAACTGGTTGTGTTAGCAGTGGGTGTTGATGCTGCTGGTGTGTGCATGTCTGAGGCATGTTTGGGTTTGGGTGGGGTCTGTAGCATGTGTGAGTGTGGGCATTTGCATTTCTTGGAGGTTTCTGTGAGATGCAGGTGCTGGGTAATGTGGGAGTGGTATTGGGGTGATGTCTGGGATATGGTGTGTGTCATGGCTGTCGGTGTTGGCGTGGGGTCTGTGGTGTTTGGTTCTGTGGGTGTTGGGGTATTGTCTAGGAGTATGATGGGTGTGGTGGCTGTGTCCATGGGTGTTGGGGTGGTGTCTAGGAGTATTGTGGGTATGGAGGCTGTGTCTGTGGTGTTGGGGTGGTATCTGGGGTTATGGTGTTTGTGATGCGTGAGTCTGTGGATGTTGGGGTGGTACCTGTGGGTATCGTGGGTGTAGTGTGTGGGTCGGTGGGGGTGGTGTCTGTGGGAATGGTGGGTGTTGTGGTATTTGAGAGTGACTGTTGAGTGCTTGCATGCCTGTGTGTCTTGTGGTGCTTGTGTTTATGTGTGCTGCTTGTGTGTGTTGAGGTGGGCCTGTGCAGATGTTTCTGTGTGCTTGGGACAGACAGGGGAATAAGGAAATAGGATAGGAAAGAGGTAGGTGGTTGGGGAAGGATTGGAGGGGTGAAAGGATGCCATCAGTGAGGAGGCCAGACCCTGATAAGATCTCTGTATGCCAGATATGGCACTATGAATGCCTTCCAGGTATGCAACCATCGGCTAGGTGGCTGCCCTGCACCTGGATGGCATTCAGAATGACAGTCTGACCCACAGACATACTCTTCAGGAGGTCAATAGTCTTCTCACTCACAGCAGGGGTAATGGGAGCAGGAGGTGAGGTTCCAGGGGTGAAGGAGATGCCTAACCTCTTGGGTGAGCGGGCATGGCCAACAGCGTGGGGAGCAACAGGGAGGCTGTAGATGGAACTGGGGGTAGTGAACAAGGATGGAATAGGAGCAGGTCCTGATGGGTCAGCCACCGCTAGGGAGTGGCCACTGGAGGAAGAATCTGAAGATGATGATGTTGATCCTGTGCCCTCCATGGCACTCCCCTCACCCTCTGGGCCACTAGTCCCTCCTTGTCAAATATCTTATGATTGGAGGTACCATAGCCAGATGCTTAGCCACTTGGTTCGCCCGACTGCTCCTCTTGCCTGTGCTGATGCTGTAATTTCAAAGACAAATAGGGTCACCATATGTGCCTGATCACACTGGAACAACAGCTGTGATTAGCAAACATTATCATAATGTAGAGTAGCCCCCAGCCACAAGCTCCAGCAAACTGGCTCCAACATTTGCAACACCATATGAATGTATGCTACATGAACATTTACCCACAGGACATTCATAATCACAGAAAACTCCAATTGCATGGGTGGCGTTGTGCAATCACAGTACCCATGGAGCAAGTAGACCTTACCACCTTGAATGGTTTGGCACATGTATCATCCCTCAGAAACCTGTTGTCACAAAACAGTGTGGCAATGTCAAGTTCAGTCTCACAGATCCCACACAAGGTCATACATCCAGCATCTTCATATACGCAATATCACATCATTATGAAATGATGGCCAAACAATCTAACCATGTCGCTCAAAGAAGTACAGTAGCAGGAAGAAGGTGACATGAAAACACGTCTCGTTGGAAAAAATCACCAATGGTCACTTCACTATATGTACATTGTCTAAATAGACTCATGGAGGTTGTACTAATGCTGCTCAGATAGATTACAAATCTTGTACACTGGAGACAAATTGGGCAAGATATCTGTGAGATTTGTCTACAAATATTCACACCACAGTAATTCAGCTATTCACAGGGAAATCACCTCTGTTGATTGGTATTCCTGTGAATACCCTACTCAGATAGCATTAGTAAAAGCTAAAAGTCCTCTGAATGTTGTAGAGGCCCACTGATATTCAAGTACCTGTAGAAGGCCCTTAATAGGTTTCTCAAAGGAAGGCACATCGATGTTCCTTTTTGTCTTGTAAGCACAAATTCCCTTGGATGAATGGTTGTACAAAACCACATATGATTCCCACATTACTGCAGGTCACTCCCTGATGCATGTCACCAGTTAGGCAATAAACCTTCACCATTTAACATGTGCTAAGCACTTTGCTAACGATTCTACATAAATGGCCTGGAAGTGCTCATTGAGAGTAAAAACTGTAGTCCTACCTGTCATGTCTTTCATTGCTTCTGCAGTTCTGCATGCCAAATTACATGGAATGATGGGTGAGGTATGTGTGAGCCACCAGTCAATGGCGATGCACTCTTGTCTGTGGCACCACATGAACTGTAGCCCCATCACATATTCCCAATTCAAAACACAGGTTGGCATGAACAGATATATGAGGGAATCAGACATCATCCCATGAAGACAGGTAGACTATGCACGAAACAGCAGTGAAATAACATGTAGGCACAAGAAAGTATGGCAACATTGATATCACCAAAATCATGTCACTGGACAACCACTACTTACCAAGGGAAAGTATTGATCTGAGACTGCACTCAAAGGGCAATGTATGCTCTGTCACATGTATGATGGCAACCTTCACATGACAGACAGTAGTGAGGCACTAGCACTTGTCACACACTGAAGACAAATGGCCTGTGAGGGACACATGCCAATAGACTCACTTGAGCAGACACATGGATGAGTACAGTGCTCTATTACTCCATGTTGTTTGGCTGACGTACTGAAGGCAAGTGGACTGTTGGGTACAAATGACACCCACAACAACAACATGACCTGATTGATCACTATACTCAGCCATACTTTGGCCCTAGAGATTTAATTGATTGTGGACTGTACTTTGTTGTGTTCTAGGACACTGGGCCAATAGGCAAGGCACATCATCATGCAACAACAATCTTCTGGTTCCAGAGTCTCAGGTTCTCCCACCTCTTCCGACAGTGGGCGCTCCGCTGGCTATGGACCCGCAGGGTCCGCACCTTCCAGGTGATGACTCTTCAAATCCCTTTCTTCTGATGGGCATTGACCTGTATGGATGCGAGAGACAAATCAAAAGATTACAAATCAATTTTTTGGCCAAATGGTTGTGTAACACACATTTCAGAAATACCAAGCACAAAAATGTTTTAACTGTCAACACACCACAAGTGTAAAGCACACATGCTGATATGTACAGGACCATGACTACACACTTTTGGAGTTATCTGCTCAAGGCCTACTGACATCAGGTAGCCCAGGCTCAAGCAACATGCACTGTGATGTGAGCCACAATTAAACACAACACACCATTTTGGCCTTCTGAAGGGTAAATTCCTTGGACCTGACTGGACAGGCACATGTTCATGCAGCCACATTGACCTGATGCATACAGTCCCTACAAGCAGCTACCATAGTCCAGACTTTACACTCACACTTATGTGACAATGAAAGGGCTTCCATGGGTGGCACAGAAAGTCTCTCCTATGTGTATGCTTGGGCTACCTAATGGTAACACATACCACTTCAGGTTGAGTTTGTGTGGTATGTACTTGTACAGGGATGTGGAATTCCTGTCACATGGGACATATTGTTTGGGGCCTTTGAATAAACAGGCCTAGCCCCCTACAGTACAAATCCTTAGACTGCCACATTACAGAGAAGAAAACTGTCTGCATTTGAAGTAATGTGTGTCTATATGTTAAAGCTGGTCGAACCTACATTTACGGTTCAATAATGAAAAGCCTTCATTATTAGTGAGTGCTGTAAATAAACGTTTTAAGGTCACAGTGCACTACTGACAGTGGATCCAGTTTTTTAAAAAGAAGTGTGTACACATTTGAAAAGTTTATCAATATGAGGCTAAGAATAATGCTCCCAGAATGCTCTCTGATTAGATGCAAATGTTTGCAGAAACTTGTGATTCTTTGCTTTCAAAATAAAATGTTCAGAAAAAAATTGCAAGTAGGAAAAAAACATTTCGCTACCATGACTTTTAGGTTCTATTTCTTTGAAGCGTCATTTAATAAAATGTGTTAATGCATGCTAGTGTTTCCAAAAATATTCCTAAAGGAAAGTCAGTGTAACCATTTTCAGCAAGGTTATGGGAAGCATGAGAATAAACGAGCACTGGCAAAGTCAACCGATCCAACATTTTTTGTGACTCTTTGGTTTTGTCAGTGCATGTATTGTTTTGACATGTCTATGTAACACTTTATTGTTATGGGAGCTTCCAGGCCCTCACCATTGTAGCAAACACTGGAAAAAAGGAAACAGCGTTTTTGGTCCCAAAAAGCACACATTGCCATGAGTGGCAACACAAAGGACCTGCGGCCTCTTCCCCCCCCCCAGCACAGCACCTGCCTTGAGTGATTTGGAGGGGGGCCTGCATATTTTTTTGCAGGGGGGCCCCCTCCAGTTTTTCAAGGCCACTGATTGCCACAGTAGTTCCTGGCACTGAACAAAACTACTATAAGTGCCAATATGCTCCTTGTGGAAGAGCAGAATGTGCTCATTCACAGTAAAGCCAGGCGATAGATAGAGAGACAAATAAAAATGTAATATAAACAAAATGTTCTTGTTAACGCCAGACCTAAATAGGTACAAAAGTCTTAAAGAAAGTCACAAAAGTGCACCCATGGTATATGTCTCTGAATTAGTGCCTTTCATAAATTCACAAGAACTTACAGCGGTAGACCAGGAAATCGTATTCCTAGAAAAATATGTGTGAACTGTATTTTAGCACGAGCAAATATGCATGTGTAGATTTGTTCATTTGAAAATCTATTGAGCGTTTACAGGTTCACTTTACCTCTAACCACTTTTTCCCAACCCTGGAAGAACTTCTACTTCAGCCATTGTCTGGAGTAAATTTCCAATCTTTTTCATTATGGCAAAAGATTAGAGAAGAGAAACATGCAAGTTTGTAGATTTGCAGACTCAAAGGCATTCTTGCTCTGGAACTATTGCTTACTGCTTCTTCTAGCCCCAGTATGTAGATCTGCAGAAAGGTGGCAAAAAAAAGGAAATTGCTAAAGTAGGGACTGAAATTGCAAGTATTCAGTCCCTAGTATAGTAGTAGCCTTGGCATAATCAGAGAGGTTATTATCTGAGCTCTTACATAATGAGATTGCTGCCATAATTAGTCGCTGCACTACATGGCACCAAAGGGACAAGTAGATTTTTTTATAGGATAATTTAAGAAGCAACCTGTCCCATAGACAAGTAGATATTTTATTAAATTCCACACCCCTGCTTGTAGCATACAACACACTTTTTGCCATATGTGGCAAACCTAAAGATATTGCATCCAACATGCTAATGTATGTTTGGTCTGATTGGTTCAATGTAAGCAAGCTAATGAGTCACATGTCATGCCCTCCCCAGAATCAACCAATTAACTGCACTATTAGTTTGGCACTTGTGAAACATGCCTGTACTGGACAAATATAACTTATGTAAAGGTGACAACTGAGCTGTGGGAGTAAGGGACCAGTCATAAGTCAATTACATACATTGACAGTTATGTAAAATACACAAATGTACTAGGTCAGAGAGTTTCCTTAGTGCCCATCCCTAATATGTTCAATGGCCAAAAGCCTTTCAGGCCATGTTTTGCCACTGGAGACTCATTTCTGGCCACATGCCATGATCTGTAGGTTTACAACGAGTGGGCCTGGTGCCACAGTAGCATAGCCACAGTAACTCTACCCCAGCCTGGCCTATGTCCCATACTGGGAGATACATTTGACAGGCCCTGGTCTCTGCAGACAGAGCATACAGAACCTACAAGACACTCAAATGACCATCACTTCCATGCATGACAGTACATCATGTGCCCATCCTCTATGTGGGTTGTGGCTTGTGTGGCACTCTGTAGGGCACAGTGATTTTATATGCTTCTCATACAGCAGTTTGCCAAGACCAGATGTCAGCTGAGTGCTGAATGAATGGAATGTGCCATAAGAGCACATGCAAAGTCAACAATGTAGGAGGCTGGCATGGTTTGTAGTGGGTACCAAAGGTACTTACACCTTATACGAGGTCCAGTTGTCTCTTATAAGTGAAATGTAGTTACTGTCTAGAAGCCAGGCTGCCTAGAGGTAGCTGTAGGCAGAGAAGCCAAGGCTGAACTACGAGACATGCAAAGCTCTTGCAATACCACTGTAATCACACAATACTCACACACATGAAAGACAATACTCAGCGTTACAAAAATAAAGGTACTTTATTTTAGTGACACAATACCAAAAATACTTTGGAGACTATTAGGAGGTAAGTAAATTACACAATATATACAGTAGTACCCAAAAAACAGATAAGTACACAGTAGGAAAACAGAACAAATAGTGAAAATCACAATAGGTTGTAATGGGCCTATGGGGAACACAAGCCATATACCACAATAGTGGAATGTGAAAGTCGGTTTCCCACATAGGTAAGTGTAGTGTGCAGAGGGGCGCTGGGAGTGTAAAAAAACACCAAAGGTAAGTAATGTACCCCACCCCAGAGCCCAGGAAAGCAGGAGTAAAACACAGCAAGTTTCCTAAAACACACTAGAAGATGTGATAGAAGATAATGCAAGAACCAGAAGAGACTGCAAGACACCAACAATGGATTCCTGGACCTGAAGATCTGTGGAAGAAGAGGACCAAGTCAAAGAAGTACTGAAGAGTCCAGGGAGAACAGGAGCCCCTGCTAACCCGGATGGAGGTGCAAAAGAAGAACCACTGGTGAGAAGACAAAGTCAGTATTGCACCAAAGAATACAGATGCAGGTTCCTGGTTGGTGCAGAAGAGGTCCCACACCGGATGTATGAATGCAGTCTGGTTTGCATCACTGGATTCCGCCAACAAGCCTTGGCACACGCAAAACTCGTGGTTAGCTGAAAATGGCACTGCCCAGGACCAGGAGGGACCTGGTGGTCTCTACCCAGGTGGGGGAGAGAGGGGGCTCTCAGCAACTCAGAGAGCCCTCTGAAGACCAGGCAGCGTGCACAAGAGTCCCATAGCGTGGGGACAAAGAAGGTGCAAATGGAGGCCCACACAGCGCGACACAAAGGATTCCCATGTCCCTTTAATCATTTTCATAAATAAAGTGTCCGCCTGTGAGTCAACCACATTGCCCCCAAAAAACATGGCTGCAGTACATCCATAAATTGGTCAACAATCTGATCTCAATAGGCGGAGGCCCGTACTATAACTGCTTGTACCTAGTTCTTTGCATAAAGGTACCAGCCAGTGAAAGTGAGCCCGTGCATAGGCAGGACAGGCAAAGAAAACATGGGCTAAAGTTTACCTCAGGTGGTTACAAACAACACAAACCAGTGAATCAGAAGGTGCCATTTGTAGGTAAAGGCTTTGAGCAGTAAGGTGCCTACTCTAAACTGGAAATATAATTTCCTATCCAGTGGTATCATAGTATGGTCCTAAAACTGTTCATACACCCTAAGGGATTTAAAGACTATAAAATTATTTATCAAGGGGCATATACACACATTACTCACAGGATCCTCAAATGACTCAAACAGTGTGAATACAGAACTCATGCTGGAATGCACATATATGTAATTTGACGTTTACAACCATCATATCCACAAAGATATGTCATTGTATGACTGTAAATTCTCCTTGCCTAGATATATGAATGCAATACAAGGAGGATTTAGCCCTTATCACACATTGCACAACACAATGTTAAAGTGAAATACATAGAGTAGGTTTCTCCACCACCTGCACCATATATATCCCATGCATGGCACACAAAAGGTGACCACAGGCACCAAAAATGTCTAACTGGCACACATTGTAACCTACGAGGAAGGAAAGGATGGTGTTGGACTGAGTCAAATATGAGGATCTTACCTCCTCTGGTGAGCCGCAGAGTTGACCATTCAGAGGAAGGACCTCCTAAATCAGGTTCTCCAGCTTCTCAGGAAAGAAGACAGGGCCCCTTCACATGCTTTGTCTGGCACGATTGCTCGCAGAGATGGCATACAGCAGTTGAAGTGGTGGAAATGTTGATGGCAGCAGTGTCAGGAATCAAGTGAGTGAATTTGCAAAATGCTGCGTAGATGTACTCCACATATGCTGTCATCACAGCCGACGGCTACAGCTATTGGCCTGCAACCATCACAGGCAGCAACGTTAGCCAATGACTTTGCCAGTCACAGTTGGAACCGCCCACAACCCGGTCAACCTCCGCCAGTGACCATACGCAATTCCTAATGTCCAGTGAAATAGGTCAGGCATCCACCATTCAGGGCAACGTTGGGCCCTGATAAATGTGTCACAACACCATTATGTGTCCCATCATCACAAACATTTTAAAGCAGCCTTGTTGTGTAGGTTCTACCACAAAATCCCCAGTTTAGTGTGTTGTTGGGCACAGATGGCATATTGCAGCAGTACACTGTTCACCACCGCTGACAGTATGTATGCTCATCAGAACAGACTGTTTACTTTCGAGGGGCATTTGAGGAGCAGATAGTTGGGTGCTGCCCAAATCCATGTTGTGGAGACGTGTTGACATGGAGGTCACATCTGACTCTTGTGTAGTTGACAGCTGTGATGTGTATTGGGTGTAATGTATTTCCAGTCAGAAATGCTTCCTCACATGATTTTGTTGCTATACATCATGTATGTTGATGTGGACACAGTGACTAATGCTCCGACTCATGTATTTTCAAAAATAGGTACCCTAGGAGAGGGAGGAGGTGACCACTTCCAGTTTACCATCCGTTGCCAGACCTTCAAACCATGGAAGAACGTCACTTCATCAAACAGTGCCATCTGAATAGGCAAACAATTGTGGATTTCTATCATCAGTTGGAGCCAGATCTGATCCCTGAAAACACAATTTCAGCATGCACACCACTCATTGTTCAACTCATGGCGGTATTACACTTCCTGGTCACATGGTCCTTCCAATTTATAGTAGTCATAACTGGTGGTATGTTCCAACTTACGTTCAGTGGTGTGTTAAGAGATGTCCTATCAGCAATGATGAAACACATTGACAGAAATATCATGTTGGCCAAGTATTTAGCCAATGTAAAGGTTTACTGCTATGGTTTTGCTAAACTCCCACAGGTGGTGGGAGCCACTGATAGCACACATCTTGCCTTGGTGCCACCACAGGCCAGTAAATAAGTCTATCATAACAGGAAGCACTTCCATTCTATCAACGTGCAAGTTGTCTGCTTGTCAGGTCTCTACCTCTCAAAAGTCTGTGCACAGTTCCCAGGTTCAGTCCATGATTACTTTGTAATGCAGAACAGCACCATACCCCAGCTGCTGTCACAACTGCAACCAGAGAGGGCCTGGCTGATTGGTAAGTCACATCTGTCTAGATTTTGTGTGTACAATGACAGGTGCTACAGTCATGAAGTGAGTGACTCTTTATTGCACTATTATCTTATTCCTTAAAGGAGACTCAGCCTCTCCAAACCGTCCTTGGTTACTGACACCGCTGAGGAATCCAACTACGCCAGGGGAAGTCTGCTTCAATGAGGCCCATGGAAGAACACTGCAGGCAGTGGAGTGAGCTTTTGGGCTCCTGAAGGCCAGGTTTAGCTGTCTGGACAGGACCGTGGAAGCCCTCCTCTACTCACCTGGGAAAGTGTGTCAGATCACTGTGGCATGCTGCATGCTCCATAACATCACCCTGCAGAGGAATATCCCTTACAGGCCAGAGGAGTGGGAGCTTGTGGTGCCACTGGGTAAGAATCCTGAAATGCCAAACGAAGATGATAGTTGTGAAGAGGAAGGAACTGAATTGTGACAAGATCTCATCTACAGCTTCTGCACATGAGTTTAAGTATGTCATGACTTTGTACAATGAACCGTAGTTGTGATGATGTGTGGAGCCAATTTGTGGAAATGATTAGGTGTAGGAGGCTGGCCTGGCTTATAGTGGGTACCTGATGGTACATACACCTTGTGCCAGGTCAAGTTATCCCTTATTAGTAGGTTTGTAGTGTTCTAGCAGCTTAGGCTGATGGAGGTAGCTATAGCAGAGCAGCTTAGGCTGAACTAGGAGACATGCAAAGCTCCTACTATACCACTTATATCATATGGCACTATATCATAAGGATCATAATACTCAGAGTTACTGAAAATAAAGGTACTTTATTTTAGTGACAATGTGCCAAAAATATCTCAGAGGATATACTCCCTTAGGAGGTAAGTAAAATGGACAAAATATACACACACCAAAATCAGGTAAGTAAACAGTTAGAAAAGTAGTGCAAACACTGTAGAATATGATAGGATGCAATAGGCTTAGGGGCAACACAAACCATATACTAAGAAAGTTGAATGCGAACCACTTAGGGACCCCAGGCCTAGTGCAGTGTGTAGAGGGTCACTGGGAGTGTAAGAAAACACTAAGGGTGTCCAAGATACCCCACCCCAACACCCTGAAAAGTAGGAGTAAAGTTACCCTACTTCCCCAGAAACACATTAAAGTCGTAATAGGAGATTCTGCAAAGACCACAACAGACTGCAAAGCACTGAAGATAGATTCCTGGACCTGAAGACCTGCAAAGGAAGGGGACCAAGTCCAAGAGTCACAAAAGTGTCCAGGGAGGGCAGGAGCCCACTAAACCCCAGATGAAGGTGCAAAATGGCTGCCTCTGGGTGGAAGAAGCTGAATATTCTGCAACAACGGAAGATGCCAGGAACTTCATCTTTGCACAGAAGATGTCCCACGGCGTGCTGGAGGATGCAGAGTTGTTTCTACGCAGGAAGACCACAAACACACCTTGCTAGCTGCTAAGGTTGCGGTTGAAGAAAATGGGTGCTTTCTGGGCCCAGGAAGGGCCAGGAGGTTGCCCCTTGGAGGAAGAGACAGAGGGGGTGCTCAGCAATAGAGAGAGCCCACGCAGAAGCAGGCAGCACCCGCAGAAGCACTTGAACACAGGTTCAAGAAAAGTGAGCACAGTGGTCGTCTCAACACTACAAAGGAGGTTCCCACGAAGCCGGTGGTCAACTCAGCAAGTTGAGCAATGCAGATCGGAGTGCTGGGGACCTGGGCTATGCTGTACACAAAGGATTTCTTGCAAAAGTGCACAGAAGCCCTAGCAGCTGCAGTTCACGCAGTACACAGGATTACTGTCTGGCGTGGGGAGGCAAGGACTTACCTCCGCCAAATTTGGACAGATGGACCACTGGACTGTCGGGGTCACTTGGATCTAGCTCCTGTGTTCCAGGGACAATGCTTATCAAGATGAGAGGGGACCCAGAAGACCGGTAAAGCAGAAGTTTGGTGCCTGCGTTAGCAGGGGCAAGATTCCGTTGACCTACTGGAGATTTCTTCTTGGCTTCCGGTGCAGGGTGAAGACAGACAGCCCCCAGAGCATGCACTACCAGGAAACAGTTGAGAAAGTCGGCAAGATTAGGCGCTACAATGTCGCAGTTGTCTTCTTGCTACTTTGTTGCAGTTTTGCAGGTGTCCTGGAGCAGTCAGTGGTCGATCTTTAGCAGAAGTCAAAGAGGGAGATGCAGAGGAACTCTGGTGAGCTCTTGCATTCGTTACCTGACGAGAAATCCACAGGAGAGACCCTAAATAGCCCTCAGAAGAGGATTGGTCACCTAGTCAGGTAAGCACCTATCATAAGGGGTCTCTGATGTCACCTGCAGGCACTGGCCACTCAGAGGCCTCCATTGTGCCCTCACACCTCTCCATTCAAGATGGCAGAGGTCTGGGACACACTGGAGGAGCTCTGGGCACCACCCCTGGGGTGGTGATGGACAGGGGAGTGGTCACTCCCCTTTCCTTTGCCCAGTTTCAAGCCAGAGCACCATCTGTGCTCTTCAAAGCATTTCCAGAGGCCAGGAGAGTCTACTCCTCTCAGGCCCTTAACACCTATTTCCAAAGGGAGAGGGTGTAATACCCTCTCTCTGAGGAAATCCTTTGCTCTGCCTTCCTGGGACTGGGCTGCCGAGGCCCCAGGAGGGCAGAAGCCTGTCTGTGGGTTGGCAGCAGCGGTAGCTGCAGTGGAAACCCCAGAGAGCTGGTTAGCAGTACCCGGGGTCAATGCTGGTGCCCCGGGGATGCATGGGATTGGCACCCTAATACCAGATTTGGCATAGGGGGACAATTCCATGATCTTAGACATGTTACATGGCCATATTCGAAGTTACCATTGTGAAGCTACATATAGGTATTGACCTATATGTAGTGCACACGTGTAATGGTGTCCCCGCACTCACAAAGTCCGGGGAAATTGCCCTGAACTATGTGGGGGCACCTTGGCTAGTGCCAGGGTGCCCTCACACTTGGTAACTTTGCACCTAACCTTCACTAGGTGATGGTTAGACATAGAGGTGACTTATAAGTTACTTAAGTGCAGTGTAAATTGTCTGTGAAATAATGTGGACGTTATTTCATTCAGGCTGCAGTGGCAGTCCTGTGTAAGAATTGTCTGAGCTCCCTATGGGTGGCAAAAGAAATGCTGCAGTCCATAGGGATCTCCTGGAACCCCAATGCCCTGGGCACCTAGGTACCATATACTAGGGAATTATAAGGGTGTTCCAGTGTGCCCATCAGAATTGGTAAAAATGGAGACTAGCCTGCAGTGACAATTTTAAAGACAGAGAGAGCATAAGCACTGAGGTGCTGATTAGCAGAGCCTCAGTGACACAGTTAGGCACCACACATGGAACACATTCAGGCCACAACTATGAGCACTGGGTTCCTAGCTAGCAGGGTCCCAGTGAGACATATAAAACACACTGACAAATAGGGTTTTCACTATGAGCACCGGGATCCTGGCTAGCAGGATCCCAGTGAGACAGTAAAAACACACTGACATATACTCACAAACAGGCTAAAAGTGGGGGTAACAATGCTAGAAAGAGGCTACCTTCTCACATAAGGGAGCTGATGCTCAGGCAAAATCAGCCAAAGGTTGTTTGATGAGGTTGCTTTGTTTGTGTCAGATTTATTGTCATGAATTTGTTCTCTGGATGCCTGCCATGTGACCTGTGTCATATGTATGGTTTCATACCTATACTCCTTGTTTTGTTCTTTGTTCAGGTACCTTTACCATGACATCTTCTTGTGGGCATTTCAGACTTGTGACATTGACATGTGTGTGATGGTTTTCGGACATACAAACTGGAAATGGATTGTTCTTGGAAATGTAGGTCACAGACTTTGGGTGAACAAGACCTGTGCCAAGACAGCTTGCACAGTGATAGAATGGAAGTTTGGAAGACTCCATTGGACTTGTTTCTTGTTGTTTGATGGCCCTGACACATCATGTGTGTCGTTGTGTGGTCAGGAAATATGTAGTCCTGGGCCAAATTCACATTAGTTTCGCTTCACATTGGCTAAACACTCTTTTTGTATGAATTGTATGTAGCTGTTGATGTGTTTCATCATTGTAGGCCAAAGTGCATGTGGCACATCACTGACATTTGTTTGTGTCATACCACTAGATGCCGAAGCACTGGATTGTAATGGCCCTGTGATCAGAATCTGTTGTACTTCCATCTGGCTGAGTCTTGCATTATATGATGTTGGATTACTTTTGTGTGGTAGGTGATATGGCTCCAGCTGATGTCATCAACCACTTTAATGTCTGCCTACTATACAGGACAATGTCTGATAAATTCCCCCCTTCTATATTCTGAAGGTCTGTACCTGTAAATTTGATAATTTACCTAGTATGATTCAATCATGTATGATTTGCTATGTTTCAGACATATAGACAGCCTAAGCGCTGAACAATGTAATAAATATCTTCTTTGCTAAGACACTCGTATGTAGATATATGTGTGGAATGGTTGTAATCCTGAGCTGGACAACTGTGTACATGCAACATATCCCTGCTAGTACAAGTACCTTGGATCTTCATTGCATGGTTCACATGGTCTAACATATCTACATGGCTAAATGTGAAATTTAAGACAGCAGACAGGCAATAGGCCACAAACCCCCAATAGTCAAGGTGTCAGTAAATTAATGCTTGGTCAACCCTTGGCCCACGAGCAGTTAGGCTTAACTTAGGAGACAGGTCTGCAAAAGCATTTAATTTAAAAAAACAGTAAATAAGTGAAACACAACACACAATAAAATCCTACACCAATTTAAAGAATAGTAAACATTTGTATCTTTAAAATGACACAAAAAATGACAGAAATCCAATGCAGGGAACTAAAGACATACATTTTTAAATATTAAAGGTAAATCTAGAACTTAGAAGCAAATAGGGCTCAAAGAGTTAAAAAAAGGTTGCACTGGACAGGGACAAAGTCCAGAGTTCAGGCCACCCATGACTTAACACTGTTACACTTACTTTCAGAAGTGTTTCTTGATTCTGGAAAGTTGTCCATAGCACCAGCCAAGGTTTCAGAGGCTCTGGTTTGCTTCTTGGGATCTGAGACTACAACTTCCGCAATGCACCTTTTTGGGTTATGGCGCTTTTTACAACAGTCGCTCCAAACTTCTGGATCTTCTTCCAGATGTCCTTGTCGGGTGCTTGAAGTGTCCACAAACTTGATCCAAGGTTACAGAAGCTCTGAGTTGCTTCTTGGGAGTTGGGACTACAATCACAGAAGGCACCTGGTAAGAATCCTCAAATGGCACCTGGATTCTGGTCAAATTGGCTTGTCTTGCAGAACTTGATGCAGGGGACTCTGGTCAGCTCCTTTGTACTTGTAGGTTACAGGGAGCCCCCTCCTGGATTTGCAGAAGGAAAGCAAAGCCCTTTTCTTGGTGAAGCCCAGTGTGCAGCTGGTGCAGTCCTTGTGAGTGCAGACCTTTTTGTTACAGAACAGGGGTTCAGCAGGGCAGTCCTTCTTCTCCAGTATCGTCTTCCAGCAGGGATATGAATTGTGGGGAACGTCTGTCAGAGCCAATTATAATTAGGGCTAATTTGCATATACCATTTTAAACAGAGCACTGGCCCTGGGACTGGTGAGCAGTGTTCAGGGAACAGTCAGAGTCAGAAAACACCAGTATCAGCTAAAAATGGGTGCAAAAAGTGAGGTGCCTTCTGCAATCAGCCCGGTTTTCCCACAGTGATGGGTGAATTATTTTCATTGCTACTAAATACAAAAATATTTGTGACAGAAACAAACAAAAATGTAAAGTGAAGGGATCAATCATGGTGAATTAAATCACTGGAGTAGATGCCAGACAATTGAAAGTCCAAAGTCCAGAGTACTCCTCCCTTGGGAAATGGAATGTGGTTCAGCATCAGTCCACAGAGTGTATGTGTGACACACAAAGGAGGACACTAAGGAAGAGGTTTATTGCTGGCAGTGGCGGGTGTCTTGCCATCTGCACCTCCTGGATTCTTGCATGGATGCCCCTGCTTGAGAGGTGGGGATCAGCTTCTCCAGAGGAAGGGGTGTTGTGGGTGGTTGAGTTTCTGGTACAGCCTCCCTTCCTGTGGCTGGAGCCAATGTACTTGGACATGATGTTGTTGACCCAAAGGAAGGGGAAGATTGGGTTAGAAAAGCCCTGCTCAGGGTTATATGAATGTCCCTCAGCACCCCTGTTAGGGAGGACGTGTTGGAATTGTGGCCCTCCATTTGTTCACATATGTCCCTACGCATGTCCATCTGCAGCTGGTTCATTTCCTTGAGTTCAGTCAGTACCTGGCCCATCATGCCTAGGGACTCCTGATAGACCCCACAAGACTTGGCTGATGGGATACTGGTCGTGAGTGACCCCAGTGGCCTCAATATGCTGGCACACAGCATCTCTCCCATGGACCCTACCCCCAGGAGCCTGTGCCCTTGGCACAGGGTGCCCTCTCCCACTGGGCCCTGGAATCTAAGTCAGGATTGTTGGGTTGGACCTCAGGATCCAGGACTGGGGGGCAAAAGATGGTGGAAACTGTGCGAGGTACACAGGTTGTGGGGCACACTGTTGCCTGTGATGTTGATTCAACAGGGATGGGAGGTGTAGTTGTGGGCACAATGAGTCTCACTGTTGCTATCTAACCAGGTTGACCAGATGTGCCAGGACCTTCCTACACGTCCACAAGTCTAGGAGTGTTGTGATCACTGAAGGCTTCATCCGAGAGTGGAGTAGTAGTCTGGTTGGTGGAAGAAGTCTGCCCAGGGGCTATGATAGCTCAACCTGTCGAGTAAGAGAATACATTGTTACTGGTTGAAGTGTGATGTCTACTTCCAAAGGTTTTGTGTCACAGTAAGTACAGGCATTGGACATTCTTAAGTTGTAGGGTAGCCCAATGTGCCATGTTACCATTGTATTGGAGTAGTTGACATGACATGTGAAGCTTGCCTAAACTATTGGACACAAGCAGCTCAGTAGTTGTGCTGATCATTTGCAGTGTGGATGAGGGAATGACAATGACATCTTACCAACAGTGAATCCATCACAGTGGAGAGGCAACATGTGCATTTGACCATTTGGAGGCCTAGCTGAGTGTGATACAGGCACACACACAACTTTGTTGTATCTGCAGTCATCATGTGTACAATAGTGTGTCAATGTGTTTGCTGCTTCTACCAAGCTGCTGATGTAGCTTAAGGGCTTAGGAATACTTGGTTTACTAACTTGGTAAAGTGTAATTCATGTCCTCATTAGTTTCATTTTTGGGATGCCATGTCCAGATGGAGTTAGTTATACAGACTCATCTCTGAGTTGAGCATGAGCTGTACATTGCTCACTCTCAGGTGAGTAAACTTCATTTGGAAGTTCACTAACAGATGGATTTGGGCAAGTGAACACTGGACTGGTTTTTGGTGTTACAGAAACAGGGCCTATTGGGCTTTCCAAGCTTTTCAATCCTTCCATTCACCAACACTTAACAAATGGCATACTACCAGGTGAGTAAACTTCATTAGAAAGTACACTAACAGATGTATTTGCGCAACTGAACACTGGGCTGGTGGTTGGAGTTGCAGAACAGGAACTATTGGGATTTGCAATCAGGTCAATCCCTTTACTTGCCAACACTTGACAAATGGCACACTACCAGGTGAGTAAACGTCATGTGTGGGTACACACACAGGTGTCTATGGGTAAGTGAACCCTGGGTTGGTGTTTGGAGTTATGGAAACAGGGCCTCCTAGAAGTTGTAGTTAGGTCACTCCTTCTACTTTCCAACACTCCACAAATGCTATACTCCAAGTTGAGTAAACTTAATTTGAGAGTTCACTAACAGATGTATTTGGGCAAGTGAACACTGGACTGGTGTTTGGAATTACAGAAACAGGGCCTATTCGGCTTTGAATTCAGGTCAGACCCTTAACTACCAGGTGAGTAAACTTCTTTTGTGGGTACACACACAGGTGCTTTTAGGCAAGTGAACAATGGGCTGGTTTTTGGAGCTGGAGAAACAGGGCCTCCTGGGTGTTGTAACCAGGTCATACCCTCTACTTCCCAACACATGACAAATGATGTACTCCCAGAAGAAAAAAAATAATTTCAGAGTTCACTTACAGATGTATGTTGGCAAGTGAACACTGGGCTGATGGTTGGAGTTACAGAAACAGGGTCTATTGGGCTTTGTAGTCAGGTCAATCCTTCTACTTACCAGCACTTGACAAATGGCACACTACCAGGTGAGTAAACTTCATTTGTGAGTACACACACAGCTGTCTTTGGACAAGTGAACACTGGGCTAGTGTTTTTAAAGAAAGAGAAACAGAGCCTCCTAGGACTTGTTCAAATGATTTATATGAGAATAGTACATAGTTTATCAAATATTATTATAATGCTGTCATTTATGTATGTATGCATATAACATTTTCTACCATTTGTAACAAAAGGTTTCAATTCTATTAAGAACACAGAGGTGAGGATTATGCTGTAACTTTCCATTCTTTATTGAACTCCAGCAGACTTCAACATGAAAAAAACATCAAACTACCTTTCCCATTAAACCATGGGAAAGAACTATAAATTTTGAACCAATCACAGTCTCCTTAGTCCATTATAACGCTCCATTCCCCGACTCTCCCTCTTTCATTCCTGCGACCTGAGGTAGTCTGTGTAAGTTTCCTATTCTCCTTTATGGATGTTCTAACCAGAAAAAAAAATACGTATTGAGATTTAAATACTAACACATGGAAAAAACAGGTAACAACATGAAACACATCATATTAATTACATTGTTAACATAAACTCTGTCAATAAAAGGCAAGCCTCTCTGACAGTTCCCAAGTTAGTTAGAACAGATGAAAACCCTTGGGGGCATATTTAAACTCTGTTTGCGCCGGAATTGCGTCGTTTTTTTTGACGCAATTCCGACGGAAAACTAACTCCATATTTATACTTTGGCGTTAGACGCGTCTAGCGCCAAAGTCCATGGAGTTTGCGTCATTTTTTTGCGTGGACACCTACTTTGCGTTAATGATATGCAAGGTAGGCGTTCCCGTCTAAAAAATTTACTCCGAGGCATGTGCGCCGTATTATCACTCCCGGGCAAAATTCACGCCCAGGAGTGGCCGGGTCAAAAAAAATGACGTACGGCCGCTTTTGCGCCGTTTTTTAGCGCCTGGAAAAGGCAGGCGTTAAGGGACCTGTGGGCTCGGAAGGAGCCCAGAGGTGTGCCTCCCATGCCCCCAGGGACACCCCCTGTCACCCTTGCCCACCCCAGGAGGACACCCAAGGCTGGAGGGACCCATTCCAGGGACATTAAGGTAAGTTCCGGTAAGTATATATATATTTTTTTTTTGTGGCATAGGGGGGCCTGATTTATGCCCCCCTACATGCCACTATGCCCAATGACCATGCCCAGGGGACAGAAGTCCCCTGGGCATGGCCATTGGGCAAGGGGGCATGACTCCTGTCTTTGCTAAGACAAGAGTCATTTCTATGGGGGTTGGGAGTCGAAAAAAATGGCGCAAATCGGGTTGAGGCGAAAAATTTGCCTCCGCCTGACTTGCCCCATTTTTTGGCGCCCAAGCTCCATATCCCCCTACGCCGGCGCTGCCTGGTGTACGTCGTTTTTTTCCACGCACACCAGGCAGCGCCGCTGGCTAACGCCGGCTAACGTCATTGATTAAATACGGCGCCCGCATGGCGCTTCAGAATGGCGTTAGCCGGCGCTAACTTTTTTGACGCAAAACTTGCATCAAAAAGTATAAATATGGCCCTTGGTACTTTACGTTGAACCTTATGTATGAACTGAAACCATGTGAAACTGAGCACAGTTGCAAAAGGGTGGGCAGTATCCCCAGAAACCATGGGTGGGAATAATCCTTGTCTCTGTGTCCTTTGTATAATTTAAACTTTCTGTTACTAATGCTAGGAGATTATACATTCTACGTCAGGATTTGAGGGGTTCAAAGAGTACCACCACCAAAGTAGCCATACTCATAACTGGTTTTAAGTAAAAACATCTAAACATAGAGCCAAAAGACCAATCAGCAGCATTCGGGATGTGTCCCAAACCAGCACCCACACTGAATGCTTTGAAGCCATGGCACCCCTCACTGAGTGCATGCCAAATTTTGACACTTCAATGCCAGCCTCTTGCATGAGCCATCGGATCCACCTTGCAGTGGTGGGAGAAGAGACCGCTTTGAAAGCTGAAGGGGTATCAACAACTGCCTTTCCTCAGTAGGCCTACATTCTTCTATCATGCTTCCATTGGCTTTTAAGCATTTTATCACACATAACTTTGGTGACTTATCAAAAGCTGGATAAGAAATTACCCATGAGTTGGATTTCGTCTGACAGGAAATATCAAATATCACACCCACAGGGGTGAACACCGTTCCCATCAGATCAAGTGTCCATACATCTGACACCCTGCGACAGGATATAAGACATAAGAGCATCACTAGGTTGCCAGAAATCTGCTTACGAGAGAGAAGGTCATTTCGGGGCCAGGATTTAAAGAGATATAAGACCATATTCACATCCCATTCACATCACATCTTGGTTCTGGTGGTTAAGAGAGATGGGTGCCTCTAATCAACTTACAGACCATCAGATGCTTTCCGACTTTGTATCCCAGAATCGGAGCATGGCCTGCTGAGATAGCCAACTTGAAGGCATTTATGTTCTATAGGCCATCTCTTGCAAAGCCAGGGATACAAAGAAATTCAGGATTTGGACAATGTCAGACCCCAAGTGATCACAACCTTTTTGTACACACTAACAAACTCATCTCAATCATGTTGACATATATCATTTACAGGTACTGTCTGCCCATGCCACGGCCAACATCATTTCAGCCTCGCCTCAAAGTCCCCGGATTCTCCATCTTTCCCTGTAATCCACCACGCCATTAGAGGAAGGAGGCCTTGCAGAACTAACGGGTGAGGTTTCCATACAGGATCTCTCAAGAAATCTGGAGCATGGGATAGACGGATTGGAAAATCCCCCCAAAAATTCCAGAACTGGAAGCCAAACTTGCAACCTCCAAAGTGTCATGACGAGCACTACCCACGCCTGCTAACGCCTCACCTGAGTGGACAACTTCATGATCATAGCAAAGGGAGAGAATGCATATCCCTTTTCCCCTGACCAATACTGTAAAAAAGTATCCGTCACCAACGCCAGTGGATCTGCTTTCCAACTGCAGAAACAATCCACCTGATGATCGAGGCGTGAAGCAAAGAGTTCCTCCGTAAATGGACCCCACCGATTGCTGACCTTTTTGAAGACTTGGGGATCCAATTGCTACAAATTCACGTCCAACAAATCCCTTGAACGTTGGTCCGCTATCTCGTAGGAGACCCCAGGAAGGTATTCTGCCATGAGCAATATGTTGTGGGATAGGCAAAAGAAAAAAAACTCCTTGCCTAAGTCTGACAGAAGCTTCAGCCTGGGACCCCCCAGATGGTATCTGACCTCTGAAGTATTGTCCACCTTGAGGAGGACTCAACAGTTCACTTTCTCCTTAGTCCAGCAACAGATTGCAAAGGAACCTGCCATTAATTGATGTGGAGTTGTTGTTCTGATTCACATCATTTCCCTCCTGTGAAGGACTCCCTACAACGGGCCCCCCATCTGGACTTGCTTGTGACGGATTCTATTATGATATCCAGATTGGAGTAGAAAACGGCCTGTCCTTCCAGTGAGCCACTCTGCATCTTATCTTGAACCTCTTCCATCAGAGGAACCTGTTCTCAGTACTGCAGATCCCTGTGGAGATGAAAGGTCTTGAGTCTTTGGAGAGCTCTGTAATGCAGGAAACCGAGGAGACCTACCACCTGAGCCAGCTGGCAAAGAGAAGTGGATAGACATGAACGAGACAAGGTGAGTTTCAACTCCCTGCGAATCTTTGCCATTTTCCTTGAGGGGAGACTCAGGGTTCTGTCTGTGGAATTAATGGCAAACCTCAAGAACATCCTCTGGTGGGACAGGGTCAATCAGGACTTTTGTTCACTTGTGACAAATCCCAAGGTTTCTAGCAAGTAGATTATCAAATGGAAACCCTGAGCCTCACGCCTTGCCTGGACCTTCACCCCCTTCTGGTTTGGCACAGGCAGTGGCTTCATGGTGACATGGGTGCGAGGGTCTTTTTGTCCCAAATTTCCTGGCATCCTGGTATGGGACTGGGAAATAATTAGAGAATCACCCCTATCTTTCTACCAGGAGCTGGTATGCAGAATCCAATGACACAAACAGCTTACTCTTGAACGCAAGAGGGAGAAAAAAATGATCTGGTGTCCTGGAAATGCTTTTTTTTAATAAACTCCACACATCGAACTCACCTGCTGGGGTGGAATTACGTCCCCAAGCAAGCCCACTGGAATCACCTCATCAGCCCAGAGGAGGCGGGCTCACACTTTTCGCTTAAAAGCGCTTACCACCACCATGGCGCAGGAAGTGCTTCTCTTGCTGAACTCCACACATCAGACTGACCTGTTGGGGTGGGACTACGTCCCCCAGCAGACCTTGTGGCATCACCTCTTCAGCCCACAAGAGGTCGGTTCACGCTGGGTGCTTAAAAGTGCTTTTTACTACCACCGAACGGGACGTGCCCGGGTGTGTGCCTGGACGAAGACTGGGCCACGAGGGGGCCTGCTGTGTCTGCCCGCAGCCGGACAAGGCTGGGCTGGGCCCTGTCCCTTGGCCCAGACATCTGGACCCACTTAAGCTGAGGCAGATGTATGTATTTGTTAAGCTTATTTTTGAAAGACATAGGTCTGGGAGGCCCTTATTAACACTGGGGGAAGAGCTCCGGTACATTTGGTAAGATTGTTTGAGTATCTTTGTTTTCTTTTTGGAGATTCCATTGACGTCCCTCTTGTTGACATCTTGAACAAGCGGAAACTGACTCAAGAGACTGTGGCCAAAACTATGAAACTTGTCAAACAAACTAGTAGTGTAATAACCAACTATCTTACAGGTTCAATGGGCCTGATAGAGGACGAGATTGTTAATGCTGAGTCTAGACTAGTGCCTACCCAAAATGCTTTAAGTAATGCAATTGTTGAGGTTGTTGATGAGCCTTAGTGACTGCCATTGGCCAGCCTTTTATAGCAGATGAAACTCCCACAACAAGCACTAGTCAAACTAGACCTTCTGGGCCATGGGTATCAACTGTTCCTCTTTAACTAAAATAACTTTTGATTAGTAATGACTTAGGCGGTCATTCCAACCGCGGCGGTTACCGCCGAATGACCGCACCGCGGTCAAAAGACCGCGACGGCCATTCTGGCTTTCCCGCTGGCCCGGCGGGTGACCGCCAAAAGGCCACCCGCCGGCCCAGCGGGAAAGGCCCAGCAACGATGAAGCCGGCTCCGAATGGAGCCGGCGGAGTTGCTGGTGTGCGACGGGTGCAGTGGCACCCGTCGCGATTTTCAGTGTCTGCTTTGCAGACACTGAAAATCATTATGGGGCCCTGTGAGGGGGCCCCTGCACTGCCCATGCCAGTGGCATGGGCAGAGCAGGGGCCCCCAGGGGCCCCACAACACCCGTTCCCGCCATCCTGTTCCTGGCGGTATTTACCGCCAGGACCAGGATGGCGGGAAGGGGGTCGGAATCCCCATGGCGGTGCTGCAAGCAGCGCCGCCATGGCGGATTCCTTGGGCCAGGGGTAAACCGGCGGGAAACCGCCGGTTGCCCTTTTCTGACCGCGGCTTTACCGCCACGGTCAGAATGGCCCAGAAAGCACCGCCAGCCTGTTGGCGGTGCTTCCGCGGTCCATGACCGCCAGGGTCGGAATGACCCCCTTAATCTCTCCTCCAGCAAAAAAAAGTAGACAACCTGTTAAACATACCATGACCAGACAAAAGAAAACCACAAAAACAAGTAAAGGTTCTGGGTGTAGCAAGATTAGTGTTACATCTTAAAGCCTGATCTCTGGCTTTGCGCCACTGATGCCTAAAGGATTGTAAACTTTATTGAAGCGGATCCATAGAAAACTTGATAATAATGAAAAGAAACTTTTGGTAGAAAGTAAATAAATCAAGGATTGAGTGCCCATCTTCGAACAGACAGTGAAAGAGGTTTTGGATCTTCACAAGAAGCTTAACTCTGAGCATGTTTCATCCGAGGAATTGGAGGAGCATAAAGCACCAGTTGCATCAACTCTCACCAAGATGGGTCCAATTAGGGGAACTGCTGTTACACATGTTTTAGATGGTCCTGGTCCAGACAATTTAGAGGTGGCTTCCTCTAATGCTCCCGTACCTGTTTGCCACCAACTATAAGCGGAGTTATGGGGCCTGTGTGCTGGGAGGGCAATGTTCAAATAAAGCTCTCAGCCTCTGCCGAAGATTTACTACATTTATCTCTTGATGCAACACGTTATGTAATTATTCTGAAGGACATCCCAAATTTAGATACTGGTGCATCTGAGCCTTGGAAGGTTTCTACACAGTAAAATGGTTCTTTCGATCTCAGATCAGATATGCGATCCTGATGTCATAGGCCCAGACTATAATGGCAAGACCGGTAGCATGGGTGGGCTACTCAAGAAAACAAAGCCATGGAGACTGCATAGTAGTACATTTTCACCGAACATCTACTCAATACCCTCTATAATAAAGAGTATGGAAGGATTTGTCCCCTTTAACAGTTGCAATGATCTAGGCTGACAACCAGGGCCCCAAACTCAAGTAGATGTCATTGTAATTCACTGGGAAAACATGAGGTAAGGAAACATGCTTGGTATTGACTTCCCACATAACCCCCTCCCCAGTGTATGAAAACAATAATTAAGTCATGGAATGTAGCAGGCGTTAGTAACAAACTGGGAAATAAGGAATGGCAGGAATGTAATAAATCAACGCACCTGGTTTGTCTGCAGGAAGCCTGGCACAAGGCAAAGTTTCATATTGAGGGATACTCTTCAATCATTACACCAGTGGCATAGCAAAAGGAAGACTCATAGTTTTTATATCAACCCTAGCCCCCTTAACCCTGATAAAAAGTTATACTAGTTCACCCTACTATCAGATTTGCTACCTACAATCTATAGAAAAGCTGGGTTTTGTTTTGGTAAATTATTATATTAACACATTTGACTCTACACAATGTATGCTTGTTGTGGACTTAAGGAAATAGCTCGGACTGTTCACTGGTAATAGTGAAGAGGCCTATTGCTGTATTTGAATTGGAGATTTTAACACTACTAAATGTCATTTAGCAAAAGACAAGGTCTGTGGGCTAACAGATGATGTCCGTACTGGTCAACCTCACTTTCCACATTATTCTTATGGGGATTTGTTAAATGAAATGATGTTTCAACATGATTTAGAACTGATGGCGCAGAACCATGAGTATGGAAGTGTAGAGGTACTGAGCTTTGTTGGCAGTGGCCATTCGTCAATAATTGATCACATCCTAATCTCCAAAAATGGATTTGAATTGTTTGAATGGTTTAAGCTAGTGTCAAGCCCTTTCAGTGACTATCAGCCATTGCTTATCGATTTAAATCTACCAACTCACTCTAAGGTTGCAATACAGATGGCTACCAACATTGAAGCAAAGGGCAATAATGAGATAAGCTTAAGGTGGACAGGTATTAACAAAGCAGTTTTTTTGAGAAAATACTGTTAAGAAAAATCTAGAAGAATTCTTAATATGTACTGATTAGGATATCGGCCCACTTAGATTACTTACTGCTTTTTGTAACCTCACTACATCGATAGCCGCCAGGTTAAAAGTAGGAAGGAAAAATAAACCAAAAAAGATAGGTTGCTTTGACAAACATTGTACATTAGCCAACCAAAAACTTAAATTAGCTCTGCAGGCCTCACCAAGGAACAGGAATAAAATTAAATCCCTGCATTTAAATGATAAGCGGGCGCTTGAATGAAAGCGTGAGAGTGCCTGTGATGACCTAATAAAGGCAGCTGAACTGAGAGACACCTCTCTTTTCTGGAAAATAATAAATCAGCCATTTGTTAGGGATTCTTCGACCCTTGTGGTAGAGTCACATGTTCTCCCTGCAGATTGGTAAAAGCACTATGGCGGAATTTTAATCCAGATAAGTAAGGTGTGGATTTTCCGTCTGATGAGATAAGTTAATAGATCCTCCGTATTTAACACCATTTACTATTGAAGACGTTAATAGGGCCTTGGAACGAAGTGCAAATAGAAGGGCACCCAGCCCAGATGGGGAACCCCTAGATGCATATAAGTCATATCCTGCTTTATAGGGTACCATTTTAACACAGGTGTGTCTAGCAATAGGGAAAGGGTATGTACCAGCTAGGTGGGCAGAAGTTATTACAGTTGTGATCTTTAAAAAGGGGAAAAGGTGGAGGCACTATGTTATAGATCGATCTCTCTTCTTGATTAATCTTGCAAACTATTCGGTAGAATTCTACTCGAAAGAGTGGACACATGGGCTGAGGAAAACCACGTGCTTACTGACTCACAATTTGGCTTTAGGAAACACGTTGGTACTCTAGAACAATGTATAAACCTAAACTTGCTTATTAATAAGTACACATTATCAAAAAAGGGTCCTATCCATCTTCGCTTCATTGATTTATCTAGTGTGTTTGATTCAGTTAACCATGGCAATTTGTGGAAGACCTTAGAAGAAATGGATGCCCCTATTACCGTTTTTTTTGTCTCAGTTGTATAATCGCTTGACCACACAGCTCCTTTATGGCCCAAATGGAGAATGTCCCTCTGGATTTAGAATCATGCGACGTATACGCTAAGGGCGCATCCTCTCTTCTTTTTTGTTCTCTCTTTACATGTATGGGATAGACACATTTTTACAACTTCAAACCACCGATTGCCCTAAAGGTGGTGTGTGTCCAACCCAAATCCTCCTTTATGTTGACAGCGCAGTTTTATTTCATGAACAGCTAATGGACTACAACACCTGATAGAGAGCTTTGTCACATTTATGGAGGGTAAAGAAATGAAAGTTAATTTAACTTAAACATTTGTTATGGCATGTGGTAGCGGTAAAATTAAGAAGAGAGCCTGTTTTGTTAAAGATAAGGTGATTGCTGAGTTTTAGCTATCTCGTTTTACATTTCTCTAACACTAGATCATGGGGTCCCCACCTGAAAGTTGGTCTATTAAAATGTATGCATGCCTCTGAAGCAATTTGTAGATTTGCAGCAAAAACAGGGAGCAAGCCATTTAGAGAGATACTACAATTTTATAAATCCAAATGTATACGTAGTGTTATTTATTGGGCTTCATTAGTGGGGCATGGAAAATAGTAATCCACTACAGACCTTAGAAAATACTTTTTATGTAGAACATTGGCTGTCCCTTGTGACACCTATGTGTATACAGTCCATACTGAATTAGTGGTTTCTTATTTAGAGGACACTAATGCCACTATGCACTTTAAACTTGGCATAGTATTTGGAGTAAGTCTCGAACTGTGTGGTGATGTCTTGATATGTCACATTATGGCATATCAAGCATTCTAATGATAATGTGGAATGTTGTAAAATGCTCTCCATGAAAGTTCTGATATCTGACAATTGTCCTGATGCTACTGAGGGTTGTGATCTACCTGAGTAAAGATCTTCATCTTAGACTGTTTCCTGACTTGTTATTGGGGGTTCAATCACCACAAACTGACCTCTGCAAAAAGATCATCAAAGATTGTCTGGTCCTAGATTGTTGGGACAATATCTCCTGGTTGGCAAAAGTAAAAAATCTCTTCAATGATTTAGATACAAATGTTAGCTTAGATGATCCAGCTAGTATGTTGTATTATATTAAAAAGGAACTGAAATCATTATTGATTGGCTGTAGTGAGATAAATAAAGAAAACAGAGAATATAATAGAACAACTGTTCAAAGATATTTCACTGGTCTGGTGCTAAAGGGAACACAAAGCTATTTGACGCTTATATCTTATACGCAGGATAGACTCCAACTAGGCACCCTGCACTTTCTAGTGGCATTTCCGAGAATGGGCACATGGTGGAACAAACTCCAGAATTGACACTGTGATGGGTTATTGTTATAATCTACTTTGTATTATTCTGTACATTTTATTAGGATATACTGAGAAATGTGTTTTAAAACCATTATTTATTGCACATAAATTATTTTATTACAAAGAGACATTTTACTATCTCTGTCAGTTGGATACGGTGGACTTGTGCTTTACAGTTCCTTCATTCATTTCGGCTGCAATAAAACACAGTAAAGCACATGGGGGCAGACTAATGAACTTTTCTAGTACCCCTTAGCGCCCCCTAACGCTTACATGTGTGCGCCGTATTTAATATAAGGCGCACCATGGCGGTAGTTAGGCAACTAACGTCATAATTGTTTACGCTAGTGCAGCATAAGCCTGCAAAGCCCATTGAGGCCCCCTGTAAACAATGGTATGCCTCCTTTTAATGCCTGCTCTGAGCCGGCGTTAAAAGTGCTGAAAAAAATGACGCAAAGAAATCTCTTAGATTTCTTTGCACCATTTTTTTGCACCCCGAATGGGAGAACGCCCCCTTTGCATACATTATGTCTGGCGCGGGCAGAATGTAGCCCAAAGAGTTACAAAGTGGTGCAATGCATGCACTGCACCACTTTGTGTATCTGGTGCAGCGATTTGGGCCTCATTGGGTCACATTAGCGTTACAAAAAGACAAAAGGGGCTTTTAAATCTGCCCTATAGTCACTTACAAAACTTATTGTATGAGACAGATTTAAATATGTGAGGAATCAAGATATATGATGAATTATTAATGTTTGTAGTGTACAATAATGCTGTTTTAATTCATATGAATAATCTTGTGCTATTTTGATGTATATCTTTTATGGATTTTATCTGACTAAAGATTTTATGACTGAATGAATGCTTCGGTTGGGGCTAAGTCATCCAGCTTGGGGTCCATCTTCATCAAAAGAGAATGTCTCTTCTCTATGGAGACGGTGCAGTTCACATTTCCTAGAAAAACTATGGCTTGCTGCACCAAATGGAGAAGAATTCCGGTGAAACTGGGGAACCTTGGCCTACTCTGCTATATCTAGGGACCTATTTACACAGAAGAAGGCAGCACTAGAATTGGCAGTGCCACGCTGCATCACTTCAGAATCGCAGGGATGCACCATATTTACAAAAATGTGGCGCACCCCTTTGCTTTACCTAGCGCTGGAGCTAAATTTAGCTGCCTAGTACCAACACAGGCACCCTTGCACCATAGTTAAAGGGTGCCTGCGTTATAGGGATGATTGTGTATGTGCAGGAAGGTCTCCCTTCTCGCACATAGACAATCATTAATGGCTTTTTGCTCTTTGCAAAATGCAGCACACATAGAAAAAGCAAAAACAAGGAGAAATAAAAGTATTTCTCCTTGTTGCGCCATGCTAATGCCACAAAAAGCGACGCTCAAGTGGCAGTAGGGACTTGTAAATATGCCCCCTAGTATCTTTGTTGGAGGAGCCAACACATCCAGAAACTTGTCCTGGCAGGATCTCCAGAACCTATCAATACGCTTCTTAGGGATGCAGATGTATTTGGCCGGGAAGGTACCCACCCTGGGATCGATATCTGGTGTTAGAGCCCTCTTATCTGCTAGAGAAGGGCGTGGGCACTTAGCTCGTAGGCGAGCATGCACTTCCTTGTCAAGGGGTTTGCAAATGCTGTCAGCTACTTACTTGGAGACTTTAGGGGCAAGAGACTACTCCACCGATCTAGGGTGTATAAAATCATTCAGATCTAGCATATCTGATGTCCCTTCTGGGTCATCATGTGAGGGGACAGGTGTAGAATTCAGGGAAGGGCACCAAAGCCTGGAGGGACACACCTTGTCACAGGGGAGTCATTGTCATCCTCATCAGTATATGGGAAGGTAAGGACTGCGCCATCTAGCGTGGGAGCCAGTAACACAAGAGGACTGTCGACAAGACCGGAGCAGGGATGTGGAATTTCTATAGCCCGACACCCAAGACATATTGTTTGTTGTCAAGGACAGCAAGGTTTCATGCCCATTTTGTCCTTGGGACACGTAGGCCAAACCCCATGCAGCACAAACCCTTTTGCTGCCAATTTACATTATGGAGCAGGGAAGGGAGTTGTCTGCAGTCAATGTAATATGTGTGTCCATATGTTAATGCTGTTTGAACTTGTATTGATGATTCATTAGCACAAAGCCTCTATTAATAGGCTGAACAATGTAAATAAATGTTGTAAGCTCGGACTACACTACTGACAGAGGTTCCAGTGAAAAAATGTGCACACATGTTTGAAAGGTTTCAAAATATGAGGCTATGTATAATGCACCCAGAATGCTCTCTGCTTAGATGCAAATACTTGCAGAATGAAAGCAAGCTTGATGATTCTTTGCTTTCAAAATAAAATGTTCACTAAAACATGCAACTAGGAAAAAAATGATTTACAAAATGACTGTGAAATTTTAGGTACCATTTCTTTGCAGCATCATTTAGTAAAATGTGTTGATGCATGGCAATAATTCCCAAAATATTTATAAAGAAAAATTTGTGTAACTAGTTTAAACAAGATTATGAAAAACATGAAAATAAACAAGCACTAGCAAAGCCAAGAGGTTCGACATTGGTGGTCAGTCTTATGGCCAGAGCCACTGGTATTATGAAATTGTGCTGCTCGCTGTGATTTACCCATAATTATAGATTTGCCGCCTTTGCCACATAATCCATCATCTGCCGCATAATCTCCAGATTTCAACACAAAAATGTGTTTCTAGCTCAGATGGTTCAAAAGTTACTAAAAATGCAACGCAATGTGTTGCCGCTCAGTGGAAGGCCCTTTGCAAAGCTGGATTGGTCACTTTTCTATTGCTTATTGCTATATTAGGGTGCTAACTGGTACTAATGAGGTGCAACCAATGCCCATCCATTATTACTAAGTTTAAAAATGACGAAATAATGAAGTAATACTATTACAAAATGTGCTGCATTATGCAGCATAATTTGACATTTCTTGCCACGTAATGTACTCGACCCTGTTGCATAATATGACTTTTTCCTGCCACATAATTCCAGTGGCCATGCTTATGGCTTTGTCAATGTATGTCTTGTTTTGACATGGCTTTTGTAAAATGTTATATTGGTCTTAGAGTTGCCAGCTCTCGCTACTGTATCAAACATTGGCATAAAGCAAAAGCAGACATTGTGACAGTAGTTCCTGGCACTGAACATAACTACTTTTTGTGCCGACATGCTTCTTATGAAAGAGCAGATTGTGATCAATAACAGTGAAGCCAGCTGATAGATGGGTAGCAAGAGAGATAGAATTTTAACAAAAACAAAATATCTTGTATACTGGCAGACCTAACTAGGGGCCCAAATATTAAAGAAATTCACAGAAGTGCACTCATGGTATTAGTGCAGATTTCCGTATTTCATTTATTTACAAGAATTTACAGAAGTACACCAGAAAATCATACTCCTAGAAAATATTTATGAACTGTGAAAATCTGTTGAGCGCTTATAAATTCACTTTCCCTCTAACCACTTTTTTCCAACCTGGAAGAAGTTTTACTGCTGCCCTTGTCAGGAGCAAATGTCTAACCTTTCTCAGTATGGGAAAAGATTAGAGAAGAGCTGGTGAAACCCCTTAAAACATGCAAGTTACTAGGTTTGCATTGAATCAAAAGGGCATTCCAACCCTTGAACGTTGCTTACTGCTACCTCCAGCACCAGTATGTAGATCTGCAGAAAGGTGGCAAACTAAGGAAATTGATAGTATTCAAGCCCTAGTATAGCATAATTAGAGAGATTAATATCAGTGCTCTTATATGAGATTGCTGCCATAATTTGTTGCCACACTACATGGCACTGAAGTTGTTTTTTTTACGTGATAAGTAGATTTATGAAGCAGCCTGTCCCATGGACAAGTAGATAT
Source organism: Pleurodeles waltl (assembly GCF_031143425.1). NCBI lineage: Eukaryota > Metazoa > Chordata > Amphibia > Caudata > Salamandridae > Pleurodeles > Pleurodeles waltl. Next base: position 1,128,892,868 of record NC_090444.1, on the reverse strand, counting down.
TTTATTAAATTCCAAACCCCTGCCACAGTGAGGTGTCCTGATGAGAAAGTCCTTCCTGAGGCGTCCAAGAGCACTTACGTTCATTCTTGAAATCTGCCCTGCATTTGGATGGAAGATGGGTATCTTGGATAGGTAAATTAGAGGTACCCCTGAGTTGGGGTATGTCCACTGAGAGCTCTAGAGGAACTGGGCAAGTATAAGCGATCTGGAGTAAGCGCCATTCTAGGGGTGCAATCGCAGAGGCCACGGCCTGCTGGATGGAGGCATCCAGTGCCTCAAAAAACTCCTCATCAAGAGGTAATGCTGAAACTTTCTCAGTAAATTCCTCTGCCATCATGGCCACAATCTGAGAATTGCGTATAAATTGAAGCACAGAATTGTGCTGTTACTGTGGCACAGGACAGGGCCAGTTGAGTTTTGGGTGTGCTAGATAGCACGCAATGGGCTCTTGTCCTCCGGCCATATACACCCTAATTGTTTGAAAGGGTTAAGTATGTGTGCACCTGGGCAGGACCCCAAAGCGGTAATCAAATTAAAAGCGTGGTTGCCCTATGTCATAAACACTGACAGTGAGGGAATACAGACCCATAAGTAGACAGGTGTCAAACCGCTCCAAATATGAGTAGTACAGACCCTCAGGGGGGCTTTTTTGCTTCCAGGCATCCCGGGAAAGGAAAGGAGGCAAGGGGGTCTCCGTGTCTGATGGCTGCTGAAGAACAAATGGTGCTTCTGTGGCAGAGCAGCGAGAGACGCATAGTGCGTCTCGAGTGTGCACACACCCTCTAGAGGGCCGCCTCAGTAACCACACTCTTGCGACCCCAGGAATCAAGAAATATGACAAACCAGTCATGAAAGGAATGCTGAGATCCATTCTTTCAGTGGTACACAGCAAGAAGTAGTAAACACATGCAATTCACCATAAAAGAATTAACATTCAAACAGTGAAAGTGAGAATAGAGAAACAACACTTATCTGCCTCCTGGAGCAGGAAAGAAAGAGGGGGAGTCAGGAGGAATGGAGTGTTATAATGGTTGAAGGAGACTGTGATTGGTTCACAATTTGTAGTTCTTTCCCGTGGTTTGATGGGAAAGGTAGTTTGGTGATTTTTTTCATGTTGAAGTCTGCTGGAGTTAAATAAAGGATGGAAAGTTACAGCATAATCCTCGACTCTGGTACTGACATAGCATTCTGGTATTTGAAGAAGGACTCTGCTATACAACAGGTTGAGATAAGAGATTCTTGACAGGTTTGCTATTCCACAAGACAAAACTCGAGGTGAGAGACATCTTTCTAAGAAGGTCATAGTTTTCTTTTGGCCACAGGAATTCTACCAGATGTTACCCCAGAGATTTCATGGTAACACAGAAGATTGGCGGTTGCCAGTGTTAACACAAATGACTTAATTAGAAAATATTAATGAATGTTTATGTATTTTTAATAATGAAATTAGTAGAAAATGATTAACGTAGAAAAATAATGCACATGTTTGAAATTGTGACCTCAGAGAATGGCCACCAGTATTTACGAATTTTACTAAATGAGTGATTAACATATATGAAATATTGAAAATTTATTATATTAATGTAGTAATATGTCATATTGAGAGTTATAACCTATGTTTTGCAGTAATTGTAGGCCTTAACTTAGCAGCAAGTATCTTGGCCTAGTCTTGCCAAGCCTCATGAGGAAGCTGTATTTCTTAACGTTCAATAGGAAAAGTGCTGACAAGATAAACTAACCATGAACTGTTCATAGTTTAATAAAATTTGCTTAGCTGAAGCTTCTATGTGAACTGACAGACAGGAGAGGATAGAACTAGAATTGTATCAATTGGTGTGTAAAGCGCACTGGATGTACTTTCCCAGGACTCAAACAATGAAGACACTGACAGGAAGAAGATGCAACATTTTCAATACCTGACGAGCAGGATGATGAGGACATCATGTAGTAGACTAATCAACGACATGTGAACTGTGAAATATTAGAATTGATAGATTTGATTTACAGACTTTATTGGTAAGGGGAAAATCGTACGATTAATTGACCAATTAGAAATTGGGGGATAGTCTGGGTGACTTTGATATAACAACGTGAAAGAGGGAAGAGAGTTCAAATGTAGAGAAGAACCTTCCTCAGATGTTAGGTGTTAGGGGAGCAAGAATGCGAGATCGAAGGGGTGATTTGATATTCTGTCATTGGGCTCATACTCTCTGACTGAGAGCCTGATGTGATGCTGATCAACTGATGACCTGCGGATGAAGACTGACTCTGTTGGTGACCCATATCGAGGATAGGTAGATATGACAATGTGACTGAATTATACTTTTTGTGCCTTTCTTTCTAGGTACCAACTGCGCTGTCTAAATAGTATCCTTAGTTAGATGTTCTCTAAATTCTTGTTTCTAAATTGTTTTGCATGAAGTCCCACATGCTGATTCTAATCTGGGTTAGATGAGGGTTTCCTTACACAACGTCTTAACAGACTATAGAGACAAATGGTTGACGGACTGTTTTGCTGAACTCCATGACACGAAATAACGTATTGCCTTTGATTCTTTTGTTGACTATACAAATGCTTTACAATGTACTCTGATGGAAATTTCAATTAGGTTATGTTTCTGGCGTCTTCTAATAAATTAGTGATCTTGTTTGAATTGAATTGCGGTTGAATACATTTCATGACTTAGTATTGTAACTAATAGGGAAATAAAATTACTATAACGTATATTGAGGTGTGGTTATTCATGACTGAAAGGTCATGGTGTGATGCTTATTGATTATTGATTAATGATTTGCCTAATGGTTATTGAATTTTGTGCATCAATTACTGAGATTTTGGTCATACCATAGCTAGGATACTCCATGCGAATCAAAAGGTTCATCGACCTATATGCGTCACCTTGTAAGTTTAGTTATTGAGGACCGACGCGCTAACAGTTTTTGGCAGCAGCTTGATGGTTAGTTTCCTTGGAGAACTAGTTGTGTGGTGACCGATGGTAATGGTGGTAGTTTAAGATTGGTCAGTTATTCATCATTATTGAGATTTGGATTTTGTTTTTCGAAATGTCAATTATAGCCAGAATGATGTCCCCTTAAGCCCAAAAATGACTTTCCCAGATCCTGGATCCTGCTAGTAGAGTTGGGTATGTTCTTGGCATTGTAGTGATAGTGTGAAAAAAGATAGGTTGGGCTTGCACAGTTTATGCAAATCGCAGGTGGGTTGTGATGTATGTGAGGGAAATTAAGGAGTCTGCGTACTCCAAATGAAGTTTTAGTAGGAGTGTGCGTACTCCGAAGTATGAGAGTAGGGAAGTTGTTGAACTTCAAATGTGTGTGGCGCTTTATGCTCAAAGATTGTCCACGTGGTTGTTGATGTACGGGCCCTGCGTGGTCTAAGACTCCGGAGTATATTGACAAGTGTAGGAAACACTTGGTTATATGTTGTAATCTGTTTGGATTAATAGGTTAATCGGGCGTGGTCAACAAGTCGGTGTGTGTGTTAAAGTGGGTGAGAGAAATTTTCGACTGAGATTTGGCTAGTCCTATATGCACCAGGACAGACGCATTGATCAGTTGAGAGTAAGATTTGCAGGTCGAATTTTGCTTGCGAATCTGGGAGACCGAGAAAGAGGAATAGCTGCATGAGCGAAAGGGCCATCAGTGAAAATCTGTAAGGTCTCTGAAGCAATCGTGTTATCTTCCTGTAGTAAACCATCAGATTTTTTTGGGGTTTTGGATATTGGTTAGTGCTCGCAATATTTAGCATTACTTGTGAGGTTCAGAGTTTTAGGAGGATGAGCCGCAAGACTTTGTCAGCCACAGTACGTGTGAGTGTGACACCATAGAGCCGCGCTGGGAATGGTTGGTTAGAGAGAAGGGTCGCACACGGATTGGCAGCTGTCTGTGAGAGGCAATTGGTTGAGAACGTGGGTGAAGGGAATCCTGGGAGTAAAAGTAATTTCCTGATTTCAAATACACACAAATTAGAGAAGATGACGTTTTTCAAAGCGTTTAAGAGCACCCTGAAGGGAGATACATACATTAAAGCGACATTTGGGGAGCCTACCCCACCAGAAAATTCTCCAGCTTACATTGTGATGGAGGAGCGAGGTGTTGCGCCATGTCTTTGGTTAAAGGAGTGGTGCACATTGACAGAGAAACAGGGATTTTTTGTGTTTCCTGAGCATGGAACATTTAATTTGAGAATTTTGGAACAGTTGCGAATGGCGCTGTATGACACAAGGCCCCTTCTGAGGCTTACACAGTTTGAGGCATTCGCAGTTTGGGAACTGATAGTGAGACAGCAGCAGGAAATAAAGTTTCAAAAGAGAATAAGAAAGGTAGAGAAGTCTCTAGCAGAATCGAGATGGGATTGGGAACAGAATAAGTGGAGAACAGTGACACTGCAGGATGTTAAGTTGTTTCCCGCTATCACAGAGGAAGATGAGACGGAAGGAAAAAAAGAGACTAGCAAAAGTGATAAGAGTTCGTTTGGGAGTAAAGAAGCGAAAAAGGCTTCCATTGTAGAAGAAGACTCAGATGACGAGGATCTTATTAATCAGATACTGAGGGACTGACCTCCACCATATGCGATGCATGAGGGGGGTCTCAGTACTAGTTCTGCTCCAACTGCCCCGGCACAGGCAATGGGGACAGTGAGTTCAGTACAGGGTGATAATGGACAGGTGCAAGGTGTGGTGCAGAGTACTCCTAACATGTTGACTGCTTCGGTAGTTCAGGCACAGTTACATCCGCCACTGATACAGAGGATTTATCCTAAAGTGCCAATTCTTGAGACAACTTCAAATTTAGTGGTACCTACGGAGCAAGTGGTTCCGAGACCATTGTTGGTCCAGACTGAGCCAACTCCAATATTGATGCCCCAGGCACAGCCGCAAGGTATGCTGAGGTTTACACCACTGACAGGGACACAGTCAGATTTGACTCCGGTAATGAATCAGACTATGGGAGTAACTCTTCCACAAAATACAGGTGCTATAGCAGCCCCAGATGCAATATCTCTGCCGATTACTGTTGGTCCAGTAGTACCATTGTTTGCGCAGAAGAAATCATTCACAGGAGAACAGAGTGAGATGTCGCACATCCTCGTAAGGAGGGGGGTGAGAGAGCATGTGCAGGTAGCCTCTTCCACGGGTCATACCTTTGATGGATAGAGGTCACAAATGGATCTCAGTCCACTTGTCGCACTTCCCGATGCTGTAAATGGCCCGAGTGTAAATCAGAACTTAACCTTTTGACACTGCAACCTCCAGGTGCAGTGGTACAACAGGTGCCATCACCAAATGCGAGTAACATTACGTTACAGGGATTGACAGCACAGCAGTTGAATGAGTGGTTAGATAGTTTGAACACTCCATAGAATGTGCCCAAAAGTGAGGAGCAATTTGATCGTTTTAGGTTGAGTACAGAAATAACTGAACTAGTTGAAGGATCGATGGGGGTGAACAGGTTGGAATCCTATACGGAAGAAGAGTTGAGATACTTATGTCCAACAATCACAAGAGAGGTGGGCAAGATACATTAGAGATTGGCAGACTTAGCAGAAAAACACAAAATAGAAATTGCGAAAACAAAGCATTTGAAAAGAAGCTACAGGTTAGATTTTAAGGCAAAGGATTTTGAACACATGAGATCAGCCGGAATGAAAGCACATTTAAAGAATTATTGCAGAATGGCCAAATTTGCGGAGCATTAAAAAAGTGGGAAGGCAGATGGGAAAAGAAGAAGGATAAACAGAAACGAGATTCACAAGAAGGGTCCGAAAGTGTTCAAAAAGTTAAGGATCCGGTAAAAAGTTTATCATTGAGAGAGATTCCAGTAGGGCAGTTTGTTCACGTTCCTTGGCACAGTAGTGATTAGCCAAAATGGAGATAGAAGCCGGTCGAATGGTATCAGCGGACAGATAGGTTTGTGAAGCTTTCCAAATGTCTGTGGGAAGACCTGAATACTCTGTTGGAGATAGTGGTTCCAGCTGATTTGTGGGTTGAGTGTAAGAGAGCGGTAGATAGGCCGACAAGTGAACCAAAAAGGGATAGAACTACAGATGCACCATCACCTGAAGTAATGAAGCATTATTATAAAGTAATTGAATTCCTGAAGACTAGAAATTTTGCCTAAAAATATAGACTGGCAGAGAATTGACAGGACAGTGCTGGAGGTAAAGGAGCCGATACATACGTATTATGAGAGATTGTTGAAGGTGTTCAAGGAGTACAGTGGCAAGGAAGCGATTGAGCCGAAAGACATGTTGCATATTGTGTTCGTGGAAGGACTGAGACCTGAAATAGGTAAGATGATTAAGAGTCATTTGATTTGTTGGCAAGCAAAGCCGATTGATGAGGTGTTGCAGTATGCAAAATACTGTAGTGACGAGATTGAGTTGAAACAGAAAAAGTTGAAGGAGAAGGTGATGCAGATTAAGGCAGCTGAAACAGGAGTGCAGGGAACTTTTGTGCAGCAGATATCACAGCAACAGGGAACTGACATGTTCCAGCCTCAGATGAGAGGTAGGGGTCGTGGAGTCAATATGAATCGTGGACCAGATTTGAGTATTGTAGTGGTTCAAAATGATGTGCAAGGGATGAAGAAGATGTTATTGTGTCACATTTGCGGAGCCGTGAGACATTGGAGGCGGGAGTGTCGGGAGATGGTGCAGGAAGGTGTCATTCAGCAAAATGGTGATGTCAATACATTTCAAAATGTAAGAGTGTCAAAAATGAGAGGTCCTAATCCAAATTTTCAGAATAACGTGAATCAGATGCAAAATTTTCAACCCATGCAGCATGTGCAAATGCCTCGTCCACAAAGGACACAGTTGCACACAGTGCAGCAGCAGGTTCCGTTGGTACCTAGAAAGCAAATGCAAATACACCAAGCCCCGATGGAGCAGCAACAGATGGTGCTTACTCAACAGGTCACGGGTCAGAGACAATTCAGAAATAGTAACACAGTGCACCAATTCCCATTACACAGTGAGAATGAAATAAATGTTGAATGGATGAGTGATAGTTCAGATGAGGAGCCATGTATGCTTGCAGCCTCCTTAGAAGTAGATCACAGAGGACCCTTTGTGAGCGAGAAGGTGATGGGTCACAAGGTCTCATTTTTAGTGGACACAGGAGCTACGCGCTCTACAGTGAGGAGTGCAGAAGTTACGAATTTACTTATTTCAGGAACAACAGTTCAGGTTATGGGAGCAGCAAATAAGCATTTGACGAGTCCGATCACAGATCCAGTACAAGTAGAGATTGACTTCCAGGGACTGCATAAGTTTGTAGTCTGTGATTCAAGTCCAGTATCCTTACTGGGAAGGGACTTATTGTGCAAAACCAAATGTTCGATTACTTGTTCAACTGCTGGAATGGAGATTCATACAAATAGTGATGACGAGGAAGACTCAGTTCCAGAAACTGAGTGTGAAACTACCAATGATAAGTACCCATTGATTGAGTTTTTCCCGATGTTTACAGTGACAGAGCTTCATTCTGTTTTGCAGGGAACAGTACAGGAAAACGTGTGGGATCTGACAGGTAAATAAATGGGTTTGATCAAGGGAGTGGAGCCAATTAAGGTTACTTTGAAGCCAAATGCAGTGTTTCCGCAGCTTCCACATTACAATAAGGCACAAGGGGCCAGATGTATCAAAATATTTTGCACTCGCAAACGGCAAAATCGTCCGTTTGCGAGTGCAGAATCGTGGTCTGCAATGCATCAAAAGCATTCGCAGACCACAAAATGAAAATCGCAAAAATTGCGATTTTCTGCGTTGCGACCTGGATTTTGCGAATCGCAATTTACGATTTGCAAACCCCAGGTCGCAAGGCAATTCTGCAAAAAATCGCAAATTGTGATTTTTCGCAGAATGGTATTTTGCACATGCAAAATACCATTGTCTGCAACCAGGTGGTAACCTGGTGCAAAATTTAAAAATGCAGTAAAACTGCATTTTTAAATTTAATATGTAAAGCACACATGCCCTTTTGGCATGTGTGTACTTTACATGGTAAAAAAAAAAGAATTGGGGTGCAGGAGAGGGGGCCTTAGGCCCCCAGCACCCTGGCCTTTTGCATTTCCCAAATTGCGATTTCTGGTTCAGAAATCGCAATTAAGGAAATGCAAAAAATTTGCAGCTATGGGCCAGAAGGCCCATAGCTGCGAATGGGGCCAGTATCGCAATTTGCGATTCGGTAATTGCATTTGCGATTTTTAAGAAATCGCAATTACCGAATCGCAAATGTGATACATGGCCCTTTACGAGTCAGTAATTGCGATTTCTTAAAAATCGCAATTACCGAATCGCAATGGGCCAGAATCATACTTCTGGCCCAAGATGTCTTGATGAAAGTGGCACAGATAATTGAGGACTTTGTGAAGCAGGGAGTCTTGAAGGAAGTACTGAGCAGCCGATGTAATTCACTGATCATGGGTTTAAAAAAGCCATATGGGAAGGTGCGAATAGTGCAGGATTTGAGAAAGCTAATTGACACGGTGGTCAAGTGTTGTCCTGTGGTGCCAAATCCAGCAGTGATAATGTTCCAGATACCATGTGATGCAGAATGTTTCACAGTGGTTGACTTGTCACAAGCATTCTTTTCTGTGCCTCTTCATGAGGATGGTCAGTTTCTCTTTAGTTTCAAATTCCTATACAGAGTCTACAGCTGGTGCAGACTTCCTCAAGGGTACACAGAGTCACCGTCCTTGTTTAGTCAGATCTTGAAAACAAACTTTGAGTCATTTGAATTGCGGTTTAATTTGACTTTGATAACACTACATTGATGACTTACTGATTGCATCCAAAGCAAGGGACGAGTGTAAGTACAACTCGATTGCCCTATTTTATCACTTGGGAAAGTTTGGTCATAAAGTATCAATGTTGAAGTTGCAGTACTGTCAGAAGGTAGTGAAATATTTGGGTCACCAAATTGAGAAAGGGTCTAGGAGAATTTCCAGAGAAAGAATCACAATGATATTGCAGAGAAGTCCACCGAATTCATAGAGAGATGTCAGGATGTTTCTGGGAATGGTGGGTTATTGTCGTCAATGGATTCCAAATTTTGCTGAGATTTCAAAGCCATTGCAGAATCTGACACACAAGGATGTCACTGATCCCATAACATTAGACCAGGAACAGATGAAAGCATTCACTGAGTTGAGAGAGAGTTTGTGCAGACCTCCAGCATTCGGTATGCCTTATTACACGAAACCTTTCACATTGTTTTATCATGAACGTGATGCATGTTCTTTGCCTGCCTTGACACAGGTCCATGGAGGTGCTTGTCGCCCAGTAGCATATTTTTCAGCGACCCTGAACCCAGTTGCAGCAGCCTTACCAGATTAATTGTGTGCAGTTGCTGCAGTTGTCTTTCACAATGTGAGGGAGTAGTGATGGGATATCCCCTGATGGTAATGGTACATCACTCAGTTGAGATTTTACTGACAAGGATGAAAACTCAATATTTGACTGGTGCCAGACTGACAAGGTATGAGACAAGCATTTTAGGTGCTCCAAATGTAACACTGAAAAGATATACAGTGCTGAACCCGGCAACTTTACTTCCAAGGGATACTGTGGAAATTGAAAAAGAGGAAGACATTGAGCATGATTGTCTTGAGGTAACTGAGTTGTGCACAAAACCGAGACCAGATATTAGAGATACCTGATTGGAAGAGAATGACCAAATTGTCTTCATTGGTGGTTCATGTCTCAGAGATGGAACTGGGACATTGAGAGCGGGATATGATGTGTGTGCACAGTTACAGGTTCTTTAGAAGCTTCTAGGCTTCGAGGAGTATATTCTGCACAAGTAGCAGAATTGGTTGCTCTTACTAGGGCATGCCATGTGTCTGCTAGACTGAGAGTCACTATCTATACAGATAGTCAATATGGATTTTGAATTGTTCGTGATTTTGGTCAATTGTGGTCACAGAGAGGTTTCCTGACCTCAACTGGCTCACCAGTGAGAAATGGTAAGAGAATAAAAGAGTTGCTGAATGTAATACAATTGCCTGAAGAAATTGCCGTGGTAAAATGCAGTGCACATCTAAAATCACAGGACTACGTGTCACTGGGAAATAGATATGCGGATCAAGTCGCAAGGTTTTGTGCATTGAATGGTATATCGTTCAAAGACAAGTGGGAATTGATGTCTGAAGAAGACACTACTGGGCATATTTATACTCAGTTTGCGCCGAATTTGCGTCGTTTTTTTCGACGCAAATTCGACGCAAAACTAACTCCATATTTATACTTTGGCGTTAGACGCGTCTAGCGCCAAAGTTCATGGAGTTAGTGTCATTTTTTTGCGTGAACACCTTCCTTGCGTTAATGATATGCAAGGTAGGCGTTCCCGTCTTAAAAAATGACTCCGATGCATATGCGTCGTATTTATACTCCCGGGCAAAAGTGACGCCCGGGAGTGGGCGGGTCTAAAAAACCCGCATTAGCGCCGGATTTTAACACCTGGGTCAGGGCAGGCGTTAAGGGACCTGTGGGCTCTGAAGGAGCCCAGAGGTGCCCTCCCATGCCCCCAGGGACCCCCCCTGTCACCCTTGCCCACCCCAGGAGGACACCCAAGGCTGGAGGGACCCATCCCAGGGACATTAAGGTAAGTTCAGGTAAGTATTTTTTTTTTTTTTTTTTGTGGCATAGGGGGGCCTGATTTGTGCCCCCCTACATGCCACTATGCCCAATGACCAGGCCCAGGGGACAGAAGTCCCCTGGGCCTGGCCATTGGGCAAGGGGGCATGACTCCTGTCTTTGCTAAGACAGGAGTCATTTCAATGGGGGTTGGGAGTGGAAAAAAAATGGCGCAAATCGGGTTGAGGCGCAAAAATTGCCTCAACCTGACTTGCCCCATTTTCTTGACGCCCAAGCTCCATCTTCCCCTACGCCGGCGCTGCCTGGTGTACGTCGTTTTTTTTAACGCACACCAGACGGCGCCAGCGGCTAACGGCGGCTAACGTCATTCAATAAATACGACGCCCGCATGGCGCTTCAGAATGGCGTTAGCCGGCGCTAATTTTTGTGACGCAAAATTGCGTTAGCGCAGTTTTGCGTCACAAAGTATAAATATGGGCCTACATGTACAAGTTTTGCGTTAAAGGTGATCAACACAATGGAAGAATTGAAAACTTTGCAAAGTAATGATGACAGAGAGAAAGAATGCTCATGGCTTAAAATTAAGGCCCTCATTACAATCCTGGTGGTCGGTGTTAAAGCGGCGGTAACACAGCCAACAGGCCTGTGGTAAAAAAAATGGAATCACGACCATGGCGGAAACTGGCAACATAGACAGCCACTTTAACACTCCGACCGCCAGGGCGGTAGCAACAAACACCGCTGCGGTCACCACCAACAGACAGGTGGAAGACAATGTACCGCCCACCCTATCATGAGAGGCCAATCCGCCAGCTTTTCCGGGGCGGTACCAACTACATCAGAAGCATGGCGGAAAAAGTACATCGAAGGGGAACCACTCACCTTCCGACACTCCACGACGAACCAGGACGCCATGGAGCCCGAATTGCAGATCCTCCCCATGTTGGTGTATCTTCTCATACACCAGGAAGTAGAACGAAGGCGGCGGCGACGACAGTGAGTACTGCACCTAGCACACAGGGGAGGGGGAGTGGGGGAAGGAAAAGAGAGTGACACACACACGTGGCACGCAAAACCCCCACCCCCCACCCTCACCCACAACACCATACACACTAACACATCCAACAACATCGCTGATACACCTGTCACCCCTTGGAAGAACGCAGGATAAAAGAAAATGAGTTTAACCAGTGTTATATTGGAACATTCAGATATAGTAATAGATTTTTAAATATTCAGTATATACAAATATTTACAATATGTACACAAGGCAGTACACTGTCCCTTGTAAATGTCCATGGACCAGTGGTCCTAAAAAGCATGGGCAAAGCCCACACACGACACCTGCCTCAAAACGGAGAGAACACTGCAGGGACATCAGGTCGAAAAAACACAGGCGCCTCAGGGGGAAGGGGAGGGTGGGCACCTCAGCCAGAAGATGGTAAGAGGCCACTGCTCCTCAAGGGGGCTACATGCCCACAGCGATGTCCTGGGGAGTTCAAAGTCACAGTCTCTCAAGTGGGTGGTTTGCCCACTGCTTGGCCCTGGGGAGTTCAAAGCCACAGTCTCTCAAGTGGGTGGTTTGCCCACTGCTTGGTCCTGGGGAGTGCAAAGCCACAGTCTCTCAAGTGGGTGGTTTGCCCACTGCTTGGTCCTGGGGAGTTCAAAGCCACAGTCTCTCTAGTGGGTGGTTTGCCCACTGCTTGGTCCTGGGGAGTTCAAAGCCACAGTCTCTCTAGTGGATGCCTTTCTCCACTGCTTCAGGAGGGCGCATTGTGCCCAGTCTGCGTCATCCTGCCAAGGATTGGGGGAGTGGATGCATATCTCCACTGGTTCGGGAGGGGGCATTGTGCCCAGTGTGCTTCATCATGCCAAGGATTGGGGAAGTCGATGCATATCTCCACTGGTTCTGGAGGGGGCATTGTGCCCAGTGATGCTGCACCAGAGGTGTGGCAGTTCCCATTCTCTCACCTGGGTGTCTGAGCCACGAGATGTGCATGGAACAGGAAGCATGATACTCCATGGAGGCAGAGCCACTCTCCATCCTGCGGCGACTTAAGCTGCAAACTGCTGGTAGTGCCAGTGCTGGTGGTGGTGCCTCATGTGGTGCGTCCTGGGTCCAGGACGTCACCTGCAGCCTCGGATGGCTGCCCACTGGTGATGCTGCTGATGTCCGATGTAGTGGCACCGGCTAGGTATGTGGAGGTGCAGATGGTGGTGCAGGTGGCGCTGGCAGTGGCGGTGGCTGCGGCGGTGGCTGCGACGGTGGCTGCGACGGAGATGGTGCCGGTGCTACCCATGGTGCAGGTATTTGTAGTGGTGGAGGGAGACACCAAACCGTTTCTTGCAGCCTCGGATGGCTGATCCTTAGGGAGGATGCTGCTGACTGATGTTGCAGCAGCGGCGGTGCAGGTGGTGGTGCAGGCGGCGGTGCAGGTGGCAGTGCATGTGGCGATGCATGTGGTGGTACAGGTGGCGGTTGTTGAGGCGGTGGTGACCGTGGTACAGGTCGCTGGCATCTCTGGGGAAATGGTAGCCACCAGCCCCTCACCATGAGGCTTGGTGCCCTGAGGTGACTTGGCCTTTGTCTTCTGTCCCTTCCCCACCTTGCTAGTCGCAGCTGGGACCTTGCCACTCTCCTCTTTGTGTTTGGATGAGGCCTTGCTGGGTCGGTGGTGCGACTTTCCCCTGCTGCCTGCTGGCCCCTTTTTGGCCTTGGCAGGTGGTGGAATCGGGTGGTCCTTCCCATCTGTAGGTGGCACACTGGCAGCTCTGATGGGTGCCCCCTTCGAGCCTCCCCGACTTGCAGGGACCACAGCGGACACTGATTTGGTGGCTGAGGTGCTGGGCTGGGATCTAGACATCCTGGCCCAAGGGGAAGGACGGGGGAGTGGTGTAGGGAAGAGGTTAATGTTAGCTACGAAAGGTTTTTAGACACACTGGGACGGGAAGATGGAGGGGGTGTGGGAGTGGAGAAAGAGGTAGTGGTTGTAGGAGGTGTACGTCTGCTGAGTTTGGGTGAAGGTGCATGGGCTGGAGGCAGTTGTGCACTGGATGGCTGTTGAGTGGGTGTGTGCCTGCGTTTGTGTACTTTGGGAGGAGGGCTCACAAACACACTTGGAGAGGACACAGGGGACATGTGAATGGTTGTGGGGTAGTGATTGCTCGTGAGCGGTGTGTTGTGATGGGCGTGCTGGTGATGGAGGCAGTGGCTGATGATGTAGTGCATGCCGGTGTGAGTGGAGACAATACTGGGAGGGAGGTGGGGGAAGTGGAGTAGGGGGACACAGTGGAGGAAGTGGATATTGGTATGTGTGCATGGGTATGGTGCTTGTGTGAGTGCCTGTGTGATGATGTGTGGTGCTTATGTTTTCCTGAGCCACTTTTGTATGTTGATGTGTGTGCATGCTGGTCTGAAGGTGTGCTTGGGATAGGCTGAGGTAGAGGGTATTGGGTCTGGGAATTGGAAGTTGGAGGGGGGAGGCTGGACACAGGAACTATGGCTGCCATCAGTGCTGAGGCCAGAGCCTGAAATGCTGTCTGTTGGGCTGCCACGCCAGAATGAATGCCCTCCAGGTATGCATTTGTTTGTTCAAATGCCTCTCAACACCCAGGATGGCGTTCAGAATGGTTGACTGCCCAACAGTGAGGGATCTCAGGAGGTCAATAGACTCCTCACTGAGGGCAGCAGGGCTGACTGTGGCAGGGCCTGAGGTGCCTGCGGCGAAGGAGATGCCCACCCTCCTGGGTGAGCGGGCACAGGAAACACGCTGAGGGGCTGCTGGGAGGGTGGTGCTGGTAGGGGGGTTGGCGTCTGTACCTGTTGTTGGGGTGGGCACAAAGGTGTCCGCCACTGCCAGGGAGCTTCCATCAGAGGAGGAGTTGCTGTCACTGGTATCCCCTCCTGTCCCCGTCGTGGAGCCCCCCTCTCCCTCCGTCCCACTGGTGCCTTCATCCTCCATGGATTCACCCTCATGGGTCATGTGGGATGCAGCTCCTTCCATCGCCGGTGCCTCAGCTCCTCCGCCAGATGATGCTAATGCACACAAGGACAGGGTGACAAAACAAGAAGGGGGAAGACAGAGGGCACACATGGTCAATGCCAGCAGCACCACTACCGTTGGCGGACACAACACACACTGAGCTGCCCTATGCACTAGGCCTTGCCCAACCACTCCCTATGGTAGTCACCAGCCCATGGGGTACAATGCTTAACACCAGCACCTGCACACCTGACACCCATAGGACCCTGCACACTAGTAGTTGGCCAATTGTACCATTGGGGTAGGCGTGCTTCTGAGCCTGCAAACAAGGGACCTACCCTGGCATGATCGCCCTGGCCTAGGGCACCCACAGCCCAAATTCCCCACCCAGCTAGTTTCTCAAGCGCGCAAAGTCAGCTTTCTGAAACAGTACTCACCACCTTGTGGCTGCTGTGATGCCCTCAAGCGCCCATCCAACTCCGGATAGGCCACCGCCAGGATGCGGAACATCAGGGGGGTCATGGTGCGACGGGCACCCCTTCCACATTGGGAGGCCAGCCCCAGCTGGGCCTCTGCCGTCTTCTTGCTCCAGCGGCGCGGGTCCTCCCATCTCTTGCAGTTGTGGGTGCTCCACCTGTGATAGACCCCCAGGGTCCGCACCTCCTTTGCGATGGCACGCCAAATACCCTTCTTCTGGTGGGTGCTGACCTAGAGGGTAAATCGAGTGGAAAAATTTGATTCATCACCCGTCCGGACCGTCACACTCATTGGACACCAGTTCCCACCCATGCCCTGATGCACATACACTGACCACGTCACATGCAGCACTCAAGCTACCCCCAACATGTGGCTTCCATCCACACCATCCATTGCCCACGCATCATGCTCACAGTGTACTCACTTGTTTGTCCGGAGGACCATAGAGTAGCATGTACTAGGGGAGGAACCCATCCAGCATTTTGTTCAACTCCTCTGCAGTGAAGGCAGGGGCCCTTTCCCCAGGCACTGTAGCCATTGTCGCTTCCAGACTAAGGTCACAGCAGCACTTGCAGTGTAGGTCCTCTCCTGTTGATGGTCAGGTGTCAAGTGAGTAAATGGGTAGAAAATGGCGGTGACGTCCGTGGTGGGGTGTACCGTCACCGCCGGCGTCCATCGCCATTGGCTCCTAGGACCCTTAGGGCCCAATAAAAACCAATGCGGAGTTGCGCAGCGGTCTTCGACTACCTACCACGACACTGCACAGCACCAGGGCAGTTACTTCATTTCCCCTTGTCCCTCCTTAGAAGTCAGGCAGCCGCCATTTCAGGTGAGCACATGGCATGGCACCTAACTGCGTCACAGCACATATTGGGACATATAGGGGGTCATTACAACCCTGGCGGACGGTGTTAAAGCTGCGGTAATACCGCAAACAGGCCGGCGGACAAAAAAAGGGAATCATGACCATGGCGGAAACCGCCAACATAGACAGCCACTTTAACACTCCGACCGCCACGGCGGTACAGACAAGCAGCGCAGCGGTCACCGCCAACAGACAGGCGGAAGACAATGTACCGCCCACAGTATCACAACCCGCCAATCCGCCACCTTTTCCGGGGCGGATTCACCGTGGATAAAAACACGGCGGAAACAGATTTTGCAATGGGAAAACGCTCACCTAAACACACTCCACAAGGAAGGAGGACACCATGGAGCCGGAATTACAAATCCTACCTGCCCTTGTCTTCCTGCTCATTTATGAACACCAGCAATGGCGGCGGCAAAGACAACGGTGAGTACTGCACCTACGACACAGGGGAGGCAAAAGTCAGGGGGACACACACGAAACACCCCCCCCCCCACCTTCGCACAGTATAACACACACAGCTATGCATGTCAAAACATCACAGTAACAACCCACAACCCCCCCGGAAGAATGCAAAGACCAAAGGAAATCAGTCGATAAATTGTAATGTATCAAAATACAGTTACCAAATATATACATATATATATATATACACATTCAAAAGTATATACATTACGAGAAGTAGTGCAGGTATGCATATATCAATGTCCGTGCACCACTGGTCCAAAAATGCATGGGCGAGGCCCACAAGAGATACCTGTCCACAAACGGAGAGAACACTGCTGGGGCATCAGATAGAAATACAACAGGCACCTCAGGGGGAAGGGAAGGGGGGGGCACCTCAGCCAGATTACAGCACCACGCCAGATCCACGACGGGGCTCCATGCCCATTGATGCATCCTGGGGAGTGCAAAGTCACAGTCTCTCAAGTCTCTACAGTGGGTGGGTTGCCCACTGAACAATCCTGGGGAGTGCAAAGCCACAGTCTCTCAAGTCTCTACAGTGGGTGGTTTGCCCACTGTACCATCCTGGGGAGTGCAAAGCCACAGTCTCTCAAGTCTCTACAGTGGGTGGTTTGCCCACTGAACAATCCTGGGGAGTGCAAAGCCACAGTCTCTCAAGTGGATAACAGTCTCCACTGGTTCTGGAGGGGGAATGGTGCCCACACTGTATTTAGCTCCCCGTGACCGTTCCTGTACCGTCACAGTCCCAGCTGTACATGGGATAACGATGCTTGATGTGGTGGTGTTCCCATGTTCAACGGTGCATTGCCATGGCGGTCCCTGATCTGTTCAGCGGTTCTCTGCCATGTTCAGCAGTGCTGTGCCCTGTTCAGCGGTCTTCACCATGGCGGTGACTCCCTTGTTCAGCGGTGCTTTGCCATGGCGGTCCCTGATCTGTTCAGCGGTTCTCTGCCCTGTTCAGCGGTGCTGTGCCCTGTTCAGCGGTCTTCACCATGGCGGTGATTCCCTTGTTCAGCGGGGCTTTGCCATGGCGGGCTCTGATCTGTTCAGCGGTTCTCTGCCGTGTTCAGCGGTGATGTGCCCTGTTCAACGGTCTTCACCATGGCGGTGATTCCCTTGTTCAGCAGTGCTTTGCCATGGCAGGCTCTGACCTGTGCATTGGTGTGTGGCATGACGGTCTCTCATTTTCCAGCGGGGCTGTGGCAGCCGGGGCCCTCCTGGGCACTGACTCCGGTGGTGGTCTCCTGACCAGTGACGATACTTGTGCCCTCCTGGGCAGTGACTCTGGCGGTGGTCTCCTGGCCAGTGACGATACTCGTGCCCTCCTGGGCACTGACTCTGGCGGTGGTCTCCTGACCAGTGACAATACTTGTGCCCTCCTGGGCAGTGACTCTGGCGGTGGTCTCCTGACCAGTGACGATACTCGTGCCCTCCTGGGCAATGACTCTGGTGGTGGTCTCCTGACCAGTGACGATACTTGTGCCGAGGGCAATGACTCTGGCGGTGGTCTCCTGACCAGTGACGATACTTGTGTCCTCCTGGGCAGTGACTCTGGCGGTGGTCTCCTGACCAGTAACGATACTTGTGCCCTCCTGGGCAGTGACTCTGGCGGTGGTCTCCTGACCAGTGACGATACTTGTGCCCTCCTGGGCAATGACTCTGGCGGTGGTCTCCTGACCAGTGACAATACGGTGGTCTCCTGACCAGTGACAATATTTGTGCCCTCCTGGGCAGTGACTCTGGCGGTGGTCTCCTGACCAGTGACGATACTTGTGCCCTCCTGGGCAATGACTTTGGCGGTGGTCTCCTGACCAGTGACGACGGTGCTGGCGGTGGCGCCCCGGCCGCCGGGGAGGATGGCGCCCTTCTCCACCGTGCTGCTCTCACCAGACTGTGCAGACTTCCTCTGGCCCTTCACCACCTTTGGAGGAGTCACAGCTGACTTTGCAATCCCCCTGGGATCCTTGTGATCAGTTTTGCCACCCGGAGTCTTCACCCTGTCCCGTCGGCCACTTTCCAACTTGAGATGCTTTACAGGGGGTGGACTGGCAGTGCCTTGGCTCCGTGTCACACTGCCTGCCCTGGTGGCCGGTGCACTCTACACACCTGTAACACGCACCACTGGTACTGGAGTCTTTTTGGCTGAGGTGCTACTACGAGACTTATGAATTGGAGGGGTGGGGATGGGGGCAAAGAGGTCAACGTTGCTGAGGTAGAGTTTATGACGAACACTGGGATGGGTCGCTGGAGGGGGTCTGGGAGTGGAGGAAGATGAGGTGGTTGTAAGAGGTGTCACTTTAGGTGTTTTGGGTGCAGGTGCAGGTACTGGAGGCTGTCGTGAGGTGGATGGATGTTGGGTGTGCGGGTGCCCGCGTTTGTGTACTTTGGGAGGGGGTGTCACAGACACACTGGGAAAGGACACAGGGGACGTGTAAATGGGAGTGGGGGTGGTGAGTGCAGGTGAGTGGGGTGTGGTGCTGGGTGTTCTGGTGCGAGTCCTAGGGCCTGAAGATGTAGTGCATGCAGGTGAGAGTGTAGACGACACTGGGAGGGAGGAGGGAGACGATGAGGAGGGGGACACAGTGGAGGCAGTGGATGTTGCTGTGTCTGTATGTGTCTGATGCTTGTGTGAGTGCCTGTGGGATGTGTGGTGCCTATGTTTGCCTGAGCTACTTTTGTGTGTTGAGGTGTGTGCATGCTTGTCTGTTGGTGTGCTTGGGATGGGCTGGGGTACAGGGGACTGGGACTGGGTGTAGGAAGTTGGAGGGGGGAGGCTAGACACAGGGACAATGGCTGCCATCAATGCTGAGGCCAAAGATTGCAGGGTTCGATGAAGGGCAGCCTGGCCAGAATGAATGCCCTCCAGGAATGCATTACAGTGTTGCAACTCCCTTTCTACACCCTGGATGGCATTCACAATGGTAGACTGCCCAACAGTGAGTGACCTGAGGAGGTCAATGGCCTCCTCACTGAGGGCAGCAGGGGTGACAGGGGCAGGGCCTGAGGTGCCTGGGGCGAAGGTGATGCCCGCCCTCCTGGGTGAGCGGGCACAGGGCGAACGCTGAGGTGCTGCTGGGAGGGCGGTGCTGGTAGGGGAGGTGGCGGCTGTACCTGTAGAAGTGTGGGGCACAGATGGTGCTGCCACCACAAGGGAACTCCCATCGGCGGACGAGTTCGTGTCGCTGGTTGGTGATCCGGTGCCCGACGTGAAGCTCCCCTCGCCCTCCGTCCCACTAGTGCATTCTGAGTCTGTGGTGTGGCCCTCCATGGCCAGGTGGGATGCAGCTCCGTCGTGCTCCGTTGACACTGTACCTCCGCCTGATGATGTTGATGCACAAAAGAACAGGGAGAGCAGAAAAAGGGGGGGGGGGGACAACAGAAGAAAGACAGGTTGAGTGCATGGCATACCGCTACCGTTGGCGGACAATACAGACACAGCAGCCCCCTGCACTACGCCGTGCTCCTGGCCTCTACAGATGCAATTCCTTGGATATGGCCTACATGGCTATGGTGGACATCTGCACACATGGATGCCACAGGGGCATGTATACCTGTACTTGGCACTCTACTGCGGTAGTGTGGAGTGCCACATGGCCTGCATTACGGAGGGGCCTAGCCTATGGAAGTCGCCCTGGCCTAGGGAAACCCACAGCCCTCCTCCCCCACCCAGACCCCTCAACTGCACGCAAAGTCCCCAGAATGATTGTGTACTCACCACATTGTGTCTGCTGTGATGCCCTCAAGCGTCCATCCAACTCAGGGTAGGCCACCTCCAGGATCCGGAATTTCAGGGGGGTCATGGGGTGACGGGCACCCCTCCCACGTTGGTAGGCCATCCCCAGCTGAGCCTCCGCCGTCTTCTTGCTCCAGCGGCGAATGTCCTCCCATCTTTTCCGGCAGTGGGTGCCCCGTCTCTGGTGGACCCCCAGGGTCCGGACGTCCTTGGCGATGGCACGCCAAATGTCCTTCTTCTGGTGGGCGCTGACCTACATGACATGCACAGGGGAAGAAGAGAAGTCATTATCAAGAGCACCGTCGAAGTGAGTGGCCCCCATCCCTGCCCTTGCCATGTGGCACATGCATTCATAGTCCTCCATGTTCACTGCACTCTGCCCCCTTCCCTCTTACAACCAGCCCTGTCCACCCAGGCATAGCCCATACAACGTGCTCCCTGTGTACTTACCTGTTGGTCTGGAGGACCGTAGAGTAGCGTGTACTGGGGGAGGACCCCGTCCACGAGCTTCTCCAACTCCTGAGCAGTGAAGGCAGGGGACCTTTCCCCAGACGCAGCAGCCATTGTCTCTTCCAGACCGAGGTCACAGCAGCACTTGCAGTGTAGGTCCTCTCCTGTCGAAGATCAGGTATCAAGTGATTGAACAGAGAGAAAATGGCGGTCACGTCCACGGCGGTGACGTCCGCGGCGGTGCGTATCATCACCACCGGCGCACTTCATCATTGGCTCCTGGGACCCATAGGGTCCAATGTTAACCAATGCAGCATTGCGCCGCGGTCTACGACCGCCTACCGCGACGGTGTACAATGCCAGCGCAGTTACCTCACATCCCACTGTCCCAGTTTAGAGGTCAGGCAGCCGCCATTTCAGGGGTCCACATGGCTTAATTTGCAACTGCGTCACACATACCTGGGCCTACACTCGACACACATACAGGAAGAAGTTTTGTCTTTGGTGTCGTGTTCTGTGTATCTGTGGATACATACCTGGGATTTTGTTGACTCTGTGGTCGCTGTTGTCCTTCCTAGGCACCGTCAGCTTGGACATTTGAGAAGATGGCGGAATACTCTGGTGTACCGACCGCTGGTGGACCTGTTGACAATGGAGGAGCGACATTTACTCATCACCTACAGGGTTGACCGTGCCACTATCCAGGAACTATGTACGCAGTTGGAGCCAGACCTGATGTCACCAATCCGCCATCCCACAGGAATCCCCCCTCAAGTGCAGGTGCTGTCAGTGCTCCATTTCCTTGCAAGTGGATCGTTTCAGACAACAGTGGCCATGGCATCAGGGATGTCCCAGCCTATGTTTTCCAACGTGTTGTCCAGAGTGTTGTCTGCCCTGCTGAAACACGTAAGGAGCTACATCGTTTTCCCTCAGGTGGAGGATTTGCCAACAGTGAAAGGTGACTTCTATGCCCTTGGACATATCCCCAACATCATAGGTGCTATTGATGGCACCCATGTAGCTCTGGTCCCCCCCCACAGGAGTGAACAGGTGTACAGGAACAGGAAGAGTTATCATTCCATGAATGTACAGATGGTATGTTTGGCAGACCAGTACATCTCGCAGGTAAATGCTATGTTCCCTGGATCAGTGCATGACGCCTACATCCTGTGCAATAGCAGCATCCCTTATATGATGGGTCAACTCCAGAGGCACCGGGTGTGGCTATTGGGGAACTCTGGTTACCCCAACTTGTCCTGGCTATTGACCCCAGTGAGGAATCCCAGGACCAGGGCAGAGGAACGCTACAATGAGGCCCATGGGCGGACTAGGAGGGTGATCGAACGCACCTTCGGCCTCCTGAAGGCCAGGTTCAGGTGCCTGCACATGACAGGTGGTTCCCTATTCTACTCATCAAAGAAGGTGTGCCAGATCATCATCGCCTGCTCGATGCTTCACAATCTTGCATTGCGACGGCAGGTGCCTTTTCTGCAGGAGGATGGTCCAGATGGCGGTGTTGTGGCAGCTGTGGAGCCTGTGGACAGTGATGAGGAGGACGCTGAGGAAGAAGACATAGACAACAGGGAGTCAGTCATACAGCAATATTTCCAGTGACACACAGGTGAGAACAGTTTTCTTTTTAACATTACATTCACTTTCACACTTCTACCTCTATCCTGTCTGTCAGTTCATAGCAGTATTTGGTCACTGAGTTCTACCTTTCCATTACGGTTTCACAGGTGTGGTTAGCAACGTGTGTCATCTGCTTGCATCCTTCAAGGACTTGTGATGTGTGACATAGGTATGTTGGCTATAAAATTCGAAAGCATGTTGACACTGTCATTGATTATACATATTTACCAAATCACAGACTGACTCCAGATTGTTTTGTGGTTCAAGGGTGTTTACTTCAGTGCTCAAAAATGGAGGGGGTAGTGATATGGTGATGGGGGACGGTGGAGGAATGTCCATGGCAGAGTCCAGTCCATTAGTCACACAGGTGCACTACCCATATGGGCATAGGAAGTGGAGATGGGGCTGTTCCAATCGGGACAGGGTAACAAAGTGAGACAGTGGGTGGACAATCAGGGTGGTCTCATTTCCTGGCGGGGGTCTTGCCATCTTGCTCTGTCCTGTTCCTGGATCTCAGGGACTGCTTGTGGGGTTGTTGTCCGTCTGCAGGGGGTGGGGTGCTGGTGTGGTGGTCCTGTGGCGGGGCGTCCTGTCCACTAGCGGAGGTGGTGGGCAGTTCATCGTCCATGCTAGTGTCAGGGGCCCCTTGGAGTGCCACGGTGTCCCTCATGGTCTTCTGTATGTCCTTCAGCACCCCTACGATGGTGCCCAGGGCGGAGCTGATGGTTCTGAGCTCCTCCCTGAACCCCAAATACAGTTCGTCCTGCAGGCGCTGGGTCTCCTGAAACTTGGCCAGTACCTTGGCCATCGTCTCCTGGGAGTGGTGGTATGCTCCCATGATGGAGGAGAGAGCCTCGTGGAGAGTGGGTTCCCTTGGCCTGTCCGCCCCCTGTCGCACGGCAGCCCTCCCAGTTCCCCTGTGTTCCTGTGCATCCGTCCCCTGGACCGTGTGCCCACTACCACTGCCCCCAGGTCCCTGTTGTTGTTGGGGTGGTGGGTTATCCTGGGTTCCCTGTAGTGGTGGACACACCGCTGATTGACGTGTCCTGGGTACGGAGGTATGGGCCCGCTGGGTGGGAGCTGTGCTGGTGTTACCAGAGGGTGGAAGGTCAGTGTTGGGCTGTGCCTGTGCAAGGGGAACTGACTGTCCCGAGGCCCACGATGGTCCGGGCTGGTCATCAGGGTCCAGTAGGGCAGAGCTGCTGTCGTCACTGTGGGCCTCTTCTGTGGGTGGAGTGGAGATGTCTGGACCCTCCGGTGTGGTGACGTTCCGTAGTGGTCCTGCAGGGATATCAGAGCATGATTAGTGCATGTGTGTGAGTAATGGTGTGCAATGGGTGGGTGTTTGTGTACCCCAGTGCAAGCATTCCTGTGTGTGGCTTTGTGTGATGATGGTTAGGGGGTTGTTATGGGTATGTGCAGTGAGCATGCTTTGGTGAGGGCTGACCATGCTTTGTTTTTGCATGCAGGGCTTGGTGTTGGGATGGGTGGTTTGTGTTATGAGTACATTAGTGAGGAGTTGTAGTGATAGGGGAGGGGGTGAGGGTGGGGGTGTGTGATAGCATGCAGGTAGGGTGGGGGATGTAATAGTTGAGATTTAACTTACCAGTGTCCATTCCTCCACCGACTCCTCCGAGGCCCTCTGGATGCATGATGGTCAAGACTTGCTCCTCCCATGTTGTTAGTTGTGGGGGAGGAGGTGGGGGTCCGCCGCCAGTCCGCTGTACCACGATGTTGTGCCTGGATACCACTGAACGCACCTTCCCCCGAAGGTCGTTCCACCTTTTCCTGATGTCCTCCCGATTTCTTGGATGCTGTCCCACAGCGTTGACCCTGTCCACGATTCTTTGCATAGCTCCATCTTCCTGGCTATGGATGTGTGCTGCACCTGTGAGCCAAATAGCTGTGGCTCTACCCGTAGGATTTCCTCCACCATGACCCTGAGCTCCTCCTCAGAAAACCTGGGGTGTCTTTGGCGTGACATGAGGTGGTATGGGTGATGTGTGGGGTGGTGTAAGTGTTGATGTGTGTGTTGATGTGTAGTGGTGTGTGGTATATTGTGCGTGTAATGTTGTATGGATGATGGTGTTGTGTGCCTCTGTGTGGTGGGGTTCTCAGTTGCTGTGCTCTCTGTCTATCTGGCCTTCGTCTCTAATTTTTTGTCGTAGGGGTTTGTGGGTGATGTGGGTGTGTGTTTATATTGTGTTTGGTGTGTGGGAGTGGTGTTTGTATGTGTATCAGGTGTGTGTATTTGTAATTGTCCAATGTGGCGGTGTTTTGTAGATGTATGTGTATTTTGAGCGCGGCGGTGTGTACCGCCAATGGAATACCGCGGTTGAAAGACCACCGCGTGGATTCGTGTGTCGTGATAGCATGGGCGTGTTTCTGTTGGCGTGACGGTGGAGGTTTTGTTTTCGCCAGTTTATCACTAACCTTTGGTGTGGCGGTCTTGTGTGGGTGTCTGTATTTCGGCGGATTCCGAGATGTGGGTCATAATAGCTGTGGCGGAATTCCGCGGCGGTGTATTGGCGGTCTTCTGCACGGCGGTAAGCACCTTTTACCGCCAATGTTGTAATGAGGGCCATAATCTCTACTAGAAGGGGTGTATTTTAATGGGAGAAATGGCGCACCAAGGGGAACTCACTTATGTTATATTAATCCTACTTCTATATTTGCAACGGTGCACTACAGTGGGGAATACACCCTAAAACCCCAAATGTTGGCTGTAAAAACAACCAATTATCCTTATGAAAATGCTGAGGCACCCGTTGAACAAGTGTACAATTGCCTTAAAGATACAGGTTTTCACCCTTCTAACAAGTTCCTATGTATATAATACAATTTTTTCAACAAATATTTTACATTGAACGGCCCAATGAAAAGCAGTAGATCATAGGAATAATAATTCATACATTTCCTAGTTCTTTAATTATTCAAACACATAATTCATTGTTCATTCCCTCAAAAATCAAAAGAAAAAAATTGTAAGTCCAATCTCTTTCAAGTTCACCGAACAGTCTTAATAGTAATCCATTTTGTCTGCAAAGTCCATTACGTTTGATCTTGAGCCGGCTGAGAGGTCGTTATAAGGAATTTGGATGTTCTGTTTGAATTTAAGGCTGTAAAAAGATTTGGAGGAATACTCAAGATCAAACGTAATGGACTTTGGAGACAACATGGATTACTATTAAGACTGTTCGGTGAACTTGAAAGAGATTGGACTTACAATTTTTTTCTTTAGATTTTTGAGGGAATGAGCAATGAATTATGTGTTTGAAAATTAAAGAACTAGGAAATTTATGAATTATTATTCCTATGATCTACTGCTTTTCCTTGAACCGTTCATTTTAAAATATTTGTTGAAAAAATTGTATTATATACATAGGAACTTGTTAGAAGGGTGAAAACCTGTATCTTTAAGACAATTGTACACTTGTTCAACGGGTGCCTCAGCATTTTCATAAGCATATTGGCACATATAATGACTCACAAATCGACACACGGATTCTGTAACATTAATTCTGACACGGTTGTGCTATCTATGTGGTAAATGACCTTCTGCTCACCATTCTCCTACATAGACTCCAACCACTGAGGCAGCATTTGGGATGGCGGCATCCTCCGGTGTACAGACCCCTGGTGGACCTGTCGACAATGGAGGACAGACACATTATAATCACATACAGACTTGATCGTGCCACAATCCAAGAACTGTGTGCCCAATTGGAGCCAGACCTGATGTCAGCTATCCTCCAGCCCACAGGTATCCCCCCTCTTGTGCAGGTCCTGTCAGTGCTCCATTTCCCGGTAAGTGGCTCCTTCCAGAGTACAGTGGCCATGGCATCAGGGATGTCTCAGCCAATGTTCTCAAATGTGTTGAGCAGGGTGTTGTCTCCCCTGCTGACACATATGTGCAGCTACATAGTGTTCCCCCAGGTGGAGGATTTGGCCACAGTGAAAGCTGACTTTTATGCCCTGGGACATATCCCCAACATCATTGGTGCCATTGATGGTACCCATGTAGCATTTTTTATCCCCCCCCGAGAAATGAACAAGTGTACAGAAATAGAAAAAGCTACCATTCAATGAATGTGCAAATGGTGTGTTTGGTGGACCCGTACTTCTCCCATGTGAGTGTCAATTATCCTGGCTCTGTGCATGACGTCTATATCTTACACAATAGCAGTATCCCTTATGTGATGGGCCAACTCCAGAGGCACTGGGTGTGGCTAATAGATGAGCCCAAGGTCCCCACACAGTATGAGTAGGTGTCTGGGAATGGGGTTGTCCCTAAGGGTTAGTGTGTGTCTCACAATTGCCCCTTGATATTTGCAGGTGACTCTGGTTACCCCAACCTGTCATGGCTACTGACCCCAGTGAGGAATCCCAGGACAAGGACAGAAGAAGGCTACAATGAGGCACATGGGCGAACTAGGCAGATTATTGAGAGGACATTCAACCTCCTGAAAGCCAGATTCCAGTGCCTCCATCTGACAGGTGGCTCTCTATACTACTCACCAATGAAGGTGTGCCAGATCATCGTGGCATACTGTATGTTGCACAGCCTGGCATTGAGACGCCAGGTGCCTTTTCTGCAGTAGGATGAGCCTGGTGATGGTCTTGTGGCAGCGGTGGAGCCTGTTGACAGTGAGGAAGAGGAGGCAGAGGAAGAAGATGTTGACAACAGGACAAACATCATCCTGCAGTACTTCCAGTGACACATATATGTAACTCCTCTTCACATATCAGTTTACTTTAGGACATTGTACATGGCAGCCTCTTAACCTCTGTCTATGGACTCTGACTGTTCCATTTGGATTTCCTTTTTTCAGATCTATATACCCCATTCTGCCTTTTGTTATGTGTACTGCTGCCCAACAACTGTCATACATTGGTATGAGTAAATGAACCTTGCAATGCTTTGATAATGTTGTAGTAATACATTTGTGAATCATCAGACTGACTCCAGATTGGTATTTGATTAAAGGGTGTTTATTTAGGTGCTAATGAGTATAGGGATATGTGCAAGGGGCTGGGGTGATGTTGGAGGAAGGTCTATGGTAGAGTCAAGTCTCTTGGTATCACTGGCGCAATGTCCAAGGGGGCATAGGAAGTGGGGCAATGTCAGTTCAAGGTGGACAGGGAAACAGAGTGGGAAAGAAGGGTGACAATCAGGAGGGTCCTATTTCCTGGCGGGGACTTGGCAATGTTCTCTGTCTTCTGCCTGGATCGTAGTGACCGTTTGTAGGGTGGTTCTCCTGCTGCAGGGGGTGGGGTGCTGGTGGTCTGTTGGTCCTGTGGCGGTGCCTCCTGTCCACTAGCGCCGGCGGAGGTGGAACGCTGTTCCTCGGTTTGGCTAGTGTCAGGGGCCCTTTGTTGAGCCACTGCCTCCCTCATGGTCTTGCCCACATTAGCCAGCACCCCTGCTATGGTGAACAGGATGGTGTAGATTTTGGTGAGGTCATCCCTGATCCCCATGTACTGTCCCTCCTGCAGCTGCTGGGTCTCCTGAAACTTGGCCAGTACCATGCCCGTGGTCTCATGGAAATGGTGGTATGCTCCCAT
Organism: Pleurodeles waltl; assembly: GCF_031143425.1. Taxonomy (NCBI): domain Eukaryota; kingdom Metazoa; phylum Chordata; class Amphibia; order Caudata; family Salamandridae; genus Pleurodeles; species Pleurodeles waltl. Next base: position 1,128,865,077 of record NC_090444.1, on the reverse strand, counting down.
GATGCTTGAGAGTGCCTCATAGAGAGTCGGTTCCCTGGGCCTGTCCTCCCCCTGTTGTACAGCAGTCCTCTCAGCTTCCCTGTTTTCCTGTGCCTCTGTCCCCTGAACCGTGTGCCCACTGCCACTGACCCCAGGTCCCTGATCGTCCTGGGTTAGTGGGGTTGCCTGAGGTCCCTGTAGTGGTGGACACACTGCTGATTGACGTGTCCTGGGGACAGTGGAATGGGCCTGCTGGCTGGGTGCTGTGGTGGTGTTTCCTGAGTGGGGAGGCTCTGTGGTGGGTTGGGACTGTGGCAGGGACACCAACTGTCCAGAGGTCCCAGATGGGCCAGGCTGGTCATTCTGATCCAGGCGTGCAGAGCTGCTGTCACCACTGTTGGCCTCTTCTGTGGGGGGACTGGATGTAGCTGGCACCTCCTATCTGGTGACGTTGGGTAGGGGTCCTGTTGGGATGCAAATGCATTGTTATTGTATCTGTGTGTGCCATCTTGTGCAATGGGAGTGTTTCCCTTATAGAATTGTGCTTTCCCTGTCGCCTTGGCCTTGTGTGATAGTTGATTGTGTGGGCTGGGGAGTCTCTATAGTGTGCATGCTGTGATGATGGGTGCCCATGCAGGTCTGTGATGGGGGTCCATGCATTGGTATTACATACAGGGCTTGGTATTGGGATGTGTGGATTGTGCTAGTGGGGTATATGTGAGGTGGTAGAGTGATGGGGGTGAGGGTAGGGGTAGGAGTTAGTGACGGCATGCAGGTAGGGTGGGGGGATACAGTAGTAAAGATTTGCCTTACCAGAGTCCAGTCCTACTGCTCTGCCTGCGAGGCCCTGTAGGAGGATGGGCTGGCTTATAGTGGGTAGCTGATGGTACTTACACCTTGTGCCAGGTCCAGTTATCCCTTATTAGTAGATTAGTAGTGTTCTAGCAGCTTAGGCCGATAGAGGTAGCTATAGCAGAACAGATAAGGCTGAACTAGGAGACATGCAAAGCTCCTACTATACCACTCATATCATACAGCATTATATCATAAGAATCACAATACTCAGAGTTACTCAAAATAAATGTACTTTATTTTAGTGACAGTGTGCCAAAAATATCTTAGAGGATATACTCCCTTAGGAGGTAAGTAAAATACACAAAATATACACACAAACCAAAATCAGGTAAGTAAACAGTTAGAAAAGTAGTGCAAAACACTATAGAATACACTAGGATGCAATAGGCCTAGGGGCAACACAAATCATATACTAAGAAAGTGGAATGCGAACCACTTAGGGACCCCAGGCCTAGTGTAATGTGTAGAGGGTCGCTGGGAGTGTTAGAAAACACTAAGGCCCATATTTATATTTTTTGACGCACAACTGCGTCAACGCAGTTGTGCGTTAAAAATTTTACCGCCGGCTAACGCCATTCCAAAGCACCATGCGGGCGCCTTATTTATTGAATGACGTTAGCCGGCGCTGCGGTCTGGTGTGCGTAAAAAAAAATGACTCACACAGGCAGCGCCGGCGTAGGGGAAAATGGAGGTTGGGCGTCAAAAAAGGGGGCAAGTCAGGTCTGAGGCAAAATTCAGGCCTCAACCCGATTTGCGCCCTTTTTTTTTAAGCCCAACCCCCATTGAAATGACTCATGCCCCCTTGCCCAATGGCCATGCCCAGGGGACTTATATCCCCTGGGCATGGTCATTGAGCATAGTGGCATGTAGGGGGGCCCAAATCAGGGCCCCCTATGCCACAAAAAAAATACGAAAAAAAATACGGAAAAAAATACGAAAAAAAATACTTACCCCAACTTACCTTTACTTCCCTGGGATGGGTCCCTGCATCCTTGGGTGTCCTCCTGGGGTGGGCAAGGGTGGCAGGGGGTGTCCCTGGGGGCATGGGAGGGCACCTCTGGGCTCCTTCCGAGCCCACAGGTCCCTTAACGCCTGCCCTGACCCAGGCGTTAAAAAACGGCACCCAACAGGCTGGGTGCCGTTTTTTAAGGCCTGCCCCCTCCTGTGCGTCAAAATGACATCACAGTATAAATATGGGGCACAGGCCTTAAAGTCCTTTTTTGGAAGGGAACGCCTACCTTGCATATAATTAACGCAAGGCTGGTTCCCCCTTCCAAAAAATGACGCACATGGTGGAACTTTGACGCCCGCGGGGTCGGACGTCAAAGTATAAATATGGAGCAGGGTTTGCGCCGATTGTGCGTCAAAAATTTTGACGCACATTCGGTGCAAACAGAGTATAAATATGCCCCTAAGAGTGTCCAAGATACCACACCCCAAGACCCTGAAAAGTAGGAGTCAAGTTGACCTACTTCCCCAGAAACACACTAAAGTCATGATAATCGATTCTGCAAAGACCACAACAGACTGCAAAGCACTGAAGATGGATTCCTGGACCTGAGGACCTGGAAAGGAAGGGGACCAAGTCCAAGAGTCATGAAAATGTCCACGGGCGCAGGAGCCCACTAAACCCCGGATGAAGGTGCAAAATGGCTGCCTCTGGGTTGAAGAAGCTGAAGATTCTGCAACAACGGAAGATGCCAGGAACTTCTCCTTTGCACAGAAGATGTCCCAAGGCCTGCAGGAGCATGCAGAGTTGTTTGCACGAAGAAAGACCACAAACAATCCTTGCTAGCTGCAAAGGTAGTGGTTGAAGAAAATGGGTGCTGCCCGGCCCCAGGAAGGACCAGGAGGTCGCCCCTTGGAGGAGGAGACAGAGGGAGCGCTCAGCAACACAGCGAGCCAATGCAGAAGCAGGCAGCACCCACAGAAGTACTTGAACATGGGTTCAAGAAAACTGAGCATGGCGGTCATCTCAACACTACAAAAGAGGGTCCTACGAAGCCGGTGGTCAACTCAGCGAGTTGAGCAATACAGGAAAGAGTGCTGGGGACCTGGGCTGTGCTATGCAGAAAGGATTCCTTGCAAAAGTGCACAGAAGCCCTAGCAGCTGCAGTTCACGCAGTACATAGGATTACTGTCTGGCGTGGGGATGCAAGGACTTACCTCCACCAAATTTGGACAGATGGACCACTGGACTGTCGGGGTCACTTGGATCCAGCTCCTGTGTTCCAGGGACCACGCTCGTCACGATGGGAGGGGACCCAGAGGACCGGTGAAGCAGAAGTTTGGTGCCTGTGTTAGCAGGGGGAAGATTCCATTGACCCACAGGAGATTTCTTCTTGGCTTCCAGTGCAGTGTGAAGGCAAACAGCCCCAGAGCATGCACCATCAGGAAACAGTCAAGAAAGCCGGCAGGATTAGGCGCTACAATGTCACTGGTAGTATTCTTGCTACTTTGTTGCAGTTTTGCAGGCATCCTGGAGCAGTCAGTGGTCGATCCTTGGCAGAATTCGAAGAAGAAGATGCAGAGGAACTCTGGTGAGCTCTTGCATTCGTTATCTGAAGAGAAGCCCACAGGAGCGACCCTAAATAGCCCTCAGAGGAGGATTGGCCACCTAGTCAGGTAAGCACCTATCAGGAGGGGTCTCTGAGGTCACCTGCTGGCACTGGCCACTCAGAGGCATTGTGCCCTCACACCTCTGCATTCAAGATGGCAGAGTTCTGGGACACACTGGAGGTGCTCTGGGCACCACCCCTAGGGTGGTGATGGACAGGGGAGTGTTCACTCCTCTTTCCTTTGTTCGGTTTCACAACAGATCAGAGACTGGGGGATCCCTGAAACGGTGTAGACTGGTTTATGCAAGGAGGGTACCATCTGTTCCCTTCAAAGCATTTCCAGAGGCTGGGGGAGGCTACTCCTCCCCAGCCCTTAACACCTATTTCAAAAGGGAGAGGGTGTAACACCCTCTCTCAGAGGAAATCATTTGTTCTGCCTTCCTGGGACTCCAGGAGGGCAGAAGCCTGTCTGTGGGTTGGCAGCAGCGGTAGCTGCAGTGAAAACCCCAGAGAGCTGGTTTGGCAGTACCCGGGGTCCATGCTGGAGCCCCGGGGATGCATGGGATTGGCACCCCAATACCAGATTTGGCATGAGGGGACAATTCCATGATCTTAGACACGTTACATGGCCATATTCGGAGTTAATCAATCAATCAATCAATCATTAAATTTATAAAGCACGCTATGTACCCGTTAGGGTTTCAAGGCGCTGAGGGGGGGGGGGGGCAGCTGCTATCGGTCGAAGAGCCATGTCTTGAGGAGTCTCCTGAAGGTGAGGAGGTCCTGGGTCTGGCGCAGGGAGGTCGGGAGTGAGTTCCAGGTCTTGGCGGCGAGGTAGGAGAAGGATCTGCTGCCGGAGGTCTTGCGTTGAATTTGGGGAACGATGGCGAGGGAGAGGTTGGCAGAGAGGAGCTGGCGGGAGGGTACGTAGAAGTTGAGTCTGTTGTTCAGGTAGGCGGGTCCGGCGTCGTGTAGTGCTTTGTGTGCGTGGGTGAGAAGTTTAAAGGTGATCCTCTTGTCCACGGGGAGCCAGTGGAGGTCCTTCAGGTGGTGGGAGATGTGGCATCGGCGGGGTATGTCGAGAATCAGGCGGGCGGATGCGTTCTGGATGCGTTGGAGTCGTTGGATGTCTTTTGCTGGGATGCCTGTGTAGAGTGCGTTGCCGTAGCCAAGTCTGCTACTGACGAGGGCCTGAGTCACTGTTTTTCGGGTTTCCGTCGGGATCCACTTGTAGATTCTACGGAGCATGCGGAGGGTGTTGAAGCAGGAGGAGGAGACTGCGTTGACCTGTTTGGACATGGTGAGAACGGAGTCGAGGATGAAGCCGAGGTTGCATGCGTGGTTGGCTGGAGTAGGTGGGGGTCCCAGCGCGGTGGGCCACCAGGAGTCGTCCCAGGCAGAAGGGGAGCGTCAGAGGATGAGAATTTCCGTCTTATCGGAGTTTAATTTCAGGCTGCTGTTTCTCATCCATTCGGCGATGAATTTCAATCCCTCGTGGAGGTTGGCTTTGGCGGGGTGTGGATCTTTAGTAAGGGAGAGGATGAGCTGGGTGTCGTCAGCGTAGGAGAGGATGCAGAGGTTGTGCTGACGGGCCAGTTGTGCGAGGGGTGCCATGTAGACGTTGAACAGCGTTGGGCTTAGCGAGGAGCCTTGGGGGATGCCGCAGATGAGGTTGGTGGCTTCGGAGCGGAAGGGTGAGAGTCGGACTCTCTGGGTTCTGCCGGAGAGAAAAGAGGAGATCCAGTTGAGGGCTTTGTCTTTTATTCCGGCTTCGTGGAGACGAGTTAGTAGGGTGCGGTGGCAGACCGTGTCGAAGGCTGCGGAGAGGTCCAGGAGGATGAGGGCTGAAGTTTCGCCATTGTCCATTTGTTGTCTGATGTCGTCTGTGGCGGCGAGGAGTGCAGTCTCGGTGCTGTGATTGCGTCTGAATCCGGATTGGGAGAGGTCTAGGATGGAGTTGTCTTCGAGGTAGTGGGTGAGCTGGGCGTTGACGATCTTCTCGATGACCTTCGCTGGGAAGGGGAGGAGGGAGATGAGGCGGAAGTTTTTGAGGTTGTTGAGGTCAGCCTTGGGTTTCTTGAGGAGGGCTTGGATATCGGCGTGCTTCCAGCTGTCCGGAAAGGTTGCGGTGTCGAAGGATAGGTTGATGATCTTGCGAAGTTGGGCGGCGATGGTGGAGTCGGCTTTGTTGTAGACGTGGTGTGGGCAGGGGTCTGAGGGGGATCCTGAGTGGATGGAGTTCATGGTCTTTCGGGTTTCGTTGTCATCTACGTGGGTCCAGGTGGTGAGGCGGTCGGCGTGGGAGGAGTTGTCGGGGGTGGGGTCTGGCGGAGGTGTGGTGTTGAGGCTGTCGTGGATGGCAGCGATTTTCTGGTAGAAAAATGTGGAGAGTGCGTCGCAGAGTTTCTGGGATGGTGGGACGTCGTTGACGTTGGGTTGGAGAGCTCTTTCACGATGCAGAAGAGCTCCTTGCTGTCGTGATCGTTGTTGTTTAAGCGTTCTGTGAAGTGGGAGCTTTTGGTGAGTCGGATAAGTTGGTGGTGCTTGCGGGTGGCTTCCTTGTGGGTTGCTAGGCTGTCGGGTGTGCGCTCGAGGAGCCATTTTTTCTTGAGTTTCTGGCAAGTGCGTTTGGAGGTGATCAGTTGTCTGTGAACCAGGCTGCTTTTTCCTTTTCTTGGTTGACGGTGGGCCTCTTGAGTGGTGCGAGGGTGTTGGCGCAGTTGAGGATCCACTGTTGGAGGTTGATGGCAGCAGAGTCCGGGTCGGTGGGGTCGGTCGGCGGGTTCTTGGCAAGGGTGCTGGTTAGTTGGTCTTCGGTGACTTTGCCCCAGCGGCGGTGCGGCGGTAATGGGGTGCGGTGGTGTTCGGTGTTTTTCTTGAATGTGAAGTGGACCCAGTGGTGGTCGGTCCAGTGGAGTTCGGTGGTGTGGCTGAAGGAGATGTGGTTGCTTGCAGTGAAGAGTGGGTCTAGGGTGTGACCGGTGATGTGGGTGGGTGTGCTGACCAGTTGTCTGAGTCTGAGGTTGGAGAGGTTGGTGGTCAGTGATGCGGTGTTGGCGTTGTTGTTGTTCTCCAGGTGGAAATTGAGGTCTCCAAGGAGGATGTAGTCCGTTGAGGCGAGGGCGTGGGTGCTTGCGAGGTCGGAAATGGTGTCACTGAAGGGGGCTCTTGGTCCTGGAGGTCGGTATATGAGAGTTCTTCTGAGGGTAGTGTTGGGGTCCGTGTGGATCTGGAAGTGAAGGTCTTCAGCTGTCTTGAGGGTGTCGTCCGTGTGGGTGTGGATCTTGAGGGTGGATTTGTGGACGATGGCTATTCCTCCACCGATTCCGTTGGTGCGATCTCTTCTGGTGATCTTGTATCCGTCAGGGATGGCGATGGCGATATCTGGGGCCGAGGAGTCGTTCCACCAGGTTTCGGTCAGGAAGGCTACGTCTGGGGCGGTGGTGTCAAGCAGGTCCCAGAGCTCGATGGCGTGCTTTCGTGCGGATCATGTGTTGAGGAGGATGCAGTGGAGGTGGTTGGTGTTGGTTGTTGCAGGCTTCGTTGTTCTGTTGCAGGTGAAGTTGCAGGTGCGACAGGAGAAGGGTCCTTTGGTGTGCTTCGGAGTGGCCTGGAAGCAGGCTGCGGCGGAGCCAGGGTTAAGGGCGAGGAGTTCGCTGGTCGAGTAGCGAAGGCTGGTGGTGCGGGGGGAGTGCGGACCAGGGGGGGTGGCGCTGGGCGCTGTCCAGGCGCAGACGGGCTTGCCCCTGGCGCGCCTCCGGCGCGCCAGCCATTAAGAAGGGAGGGGGGAGGGGGGAGGGGGGAGGGGGAGGGAGGAGCAGGCGGGAGGCGGGAGGGAGCAGCGAATGGGGGCGCGAGGGGGCGGGGCCGCGGGGAGGCGGCGGCAGGGAGAAAACGGCAAGGGGGAGCGCACAAGGGGCGAAAACCAGGAAAAACAAGGCACAACAACAAAAGTAAGGCACAAGTCAAAAACAGTCACAAGATACGATAAATGGCACAAAATACAATCGGAATACAGCAATCAGAAGGGGCACAAATGGGGGCAAGAGCGCAAGGAGGCAAGGGGCTGAAAAGTGGAAAAACACTTACAGATACGGCGAAAAGCGGCAGAGAGCACACGGGTCTAGCGAAGCTTACCAGAGCCCACTAGACACCAGGGATGAGGCGCAGGAGGATGCCTGCGGGTGGAGGAGGGCCTCGAACACGCTAGCAGCAGCGTGGGCGTGGATCAGGGGCACAAGACAGCAAGGTGGTGCTGCGGACGTGGGGGGCGAGCTCTAGACCTAAAACAGGTCCGAGGTCACTCACTCGCGACGCGCAGCGCCAGCCATTAAAAAGGGAGGAGCAGCTGGGAGGTGGGAGGCGGGAGGGAGCGGCGAATGGGGGCGCGAGGGGGGCGGGACCACGGGGAGGCAGCGGCAGGGAGAAAACGGCAAGGGGTAGCGCACAAGGGGCGAAAACCAGGAAAAACAAGGCACAATAACAAAAGTAAGGCACAAGTCAAAAACAGTCACAAAATACGATAAATGGCACAAAATACAATCGGAATACAGCAATCAGAAGGGGCACAAATGGGGGCAAGAGCGCAAGGAGGCAAGGCGCTGAAAAGTGGAAAAAAACTTACAGATACGGCGAAAAGCGGCAGAGAGCACACGGGTCTAGCGAAGATTACCAGAGCCCACTAGACACCAGGGATGAGGCGCAGGAGGATGCCTGCGGGTGGAGGAGGGCCTCGAACACGCTAGCAGCAGCGTGGGCGGGGGTCAGGGGCACGAGACAGCAAGGTGGTGCTGCGGACATGGGGGGCGAGTTCTAGACCAAAAACAGGTCAGAGGTCGCTCACTCGCGACGCGCAGTTACCATTGTGAAGCTATATAAAGGTATTGATCTATATGTAGTGCACGCGTGTAATGGGGTCCCTGCACTCACAAAGTCTGGGGAAATTGCCCTGAACTATGTGGGGGCACCTTGGCTAGTGCCAGGGTGCCCTCACACTTAGTAACTTTGCACCTAACCTTCACCAAGTGAGGGTTAGACATATAGGTGACTTATAAGTTACTTACATGCAGTGTAAAATGGCTGTGAAATAACGTGGACGTTATTTCACTCAGGCTGCGTGGCAGTCCTGTGTAAGAATTGTCTGAGCTCCCTATGGGTGGCAAAAGAAATGCTGCAGCCCATAGGGATCTCCTGGAACCCCAATACCCTGGGTACCTAGGTACCATATACTAGGGTATTATAAGGGTGTTCCAGTGTGCCATTTAGAATTGGTAAAAATGGTCACTAACCTGCAGTGACAACTTTAAAGGCAAAGAGAGCATAAGCACTGAGGTTCTGATAAGCAGAGCCTCAGTGACACAGTTAGGCACCACACAAGGAACACATTCAGGCCACAACTATGAGCACTGGGGTCATGACTAGCAGGAACCCAGTGAGACAGGCAAAAACAAACTGACACAGAAGTTTAAAAATAGGGGGTAACATGCCAGGCAAGATGGTACTTTCCTAAACAACCGCCACCCCAAACAAGGGACAATAAGGCTAACCTTGCCCAGATGAGTCTTCATTGTCTAAGTAGAAATATCTGGAGAGTCCATCTGCATTGGAGTGGCTACTTCCAGGTCTATGTTCCACTGTATAGTCCATTCCCTGTAGGGAGATGGACCACCTCAACAATTTAGGGTTTTCACATTTCATTTGTTTAAGCCATAATAGAGGTTTGTGGTCTGTCTGAACAATAAAGTGAGCACCAAACAGGTATGGTCTCAACTCTTTCAGTGCCCGGACCACAGCAAAGGCCTCCCTATCTATGGCAGACCAACGCTTTTCTCTAGGGGTCAACCTCCTGCTGATAAAAGGAACAGTTTGATCCCGGCGATCAGTGTTAAGCTGTGATAGAACTGCCCCTACCCCAAATTCAGAAGCATCAGTCTGGACTATGAGTTTCGTGGAGTAACAAGGGCTTTCTAGGAGAGGTGCAGAGTACATGGCCTGTTTTAGCTCATTAAAAGCCTTTTGACAGCTAGCTGTCCACAAAACCTTTTTAAGTATCTTCTTACCATTGAGGTCATTAAGAAGGGCTGCAATAAAGCCATACTTCTTGATGAACCTCTTATAGTATCCTGTGAGGCCCAAGAAGGCTCTCACCTGGGTTTGAGTTGTAGGGGGAGCCCATTCCATGGTGGTCTGGATCTTCCCCTGCAGTGGTGCAATCTGTTCCACACCTACCAGGTGGCCCAGACAAACCACTTTCCCCTGCCCTATCTGGCACTTTGAAGCCTTGATAGTGAGGCCTGCCTTTTGCAGGGCCTCCAAAACTTTCCATAGGTGGACCAGGTGCTCATCCCAGGTGGAGCTAAAGACAGCTGTATCATCTAGATATGCTGCACTAAGAGCTTCCAGACCTTGCAGAACTGTGTTCACCAAACTCTGAAAAGTGGCAGGTGCATTCTTCAAACCAAAGGGCATAACAGTGAACTGATAGCGCCTTCCAATGGTGGAAAATACAGTTTTAGGTTTAGCATCTTCCGATAATTTAATCTGCCAATACCCTGCAGTTAAATCAAAAGTGCTTAGATACTTGGCAGAAGCCAGTGTATCTATTAGCTCATCTGCCCTGGGTATAGGGTGAGCATCAGTTTTGGTTACTTGATTGAGACCTCTGTAGTCAACACAAAACTTCATTTCTCTTTTACCATCTTTACTGTGAGGTTTTGGGACAAGCACCACTGGGCTAGCCCATGGGCTTTCTGGAGGCTCAATCGCTCCTAAATCCAGCATTTTCTGTACCTCTTGTTTTATGCAATCTCTGACATGGTCAGGCTGACTATAAATCTTACGTTTGAGAGGTAAACTGTGTCCAGTGTTGATTGTGTGCTCACAGCAGGTAGTTGTACCTGGTATAAGTGAGAAGCGGTCAGAGAACTGGCCTAGGAGATTTATACAGTTGTCCTTCTGCTCAGCAGTAAGGCAATCTACAAGCACCACTCCCTCCACTAAGCCATCAGCTTCAGTGGTGGAGAAGAGGTCGGGAGAGGGTCACTCTCTTCTTCCTGCCCCTCATCAGTTGCCATGAGCAGGGTTAAGTCAGCCCTGTCATAGTAAGGTTTCAGGCGATTGACATGGAGCACCCTAAGGGGACTCCTGGCAGTGCCCAGGTCTACCAAATAGGTAACCTCACCTTTCTTTTCAACAATGAGATGGGGTCCACTCCATTTGTCCTGGAGTGCACTTGGGGCCACAGGCTCCAATACCCATACCTTTTGTCCTGGGTGGTACTGGGTCAGGACAGCCTTCTGGTCATGCCATTGCTTTTGGAGCTCTTGGCTGGCCTGAAGGTTTTTTCTGGCCTTTTTCATGTACTTAGCCATTCAGGATCTTAGGCCAAGTACATAGTTCACAATGTCTTGCTTTGGAGCTTTTAAAGGTTTCTCCAAACCCTCCTTCACAAGTGCAAGGGGACCTCTTACAGGGTGCTCAAAGAGGAGTTCAAAGGGGCTAAAGCCCACTCCTTTTGGTGTACCTCCCTGTAAGCAAAAAGGTGGCATAGCAACAGGACATCCCATCTCCTTCTGCCTTTTTCAGGGAATCCCATAATCCTACCTTTGAGACTGTTATTAAACCTTTCAACCAGACCATTTGTCTGTGGATGATAAGGAGTAGTGAACTTATCAGTTACACCACACACCTTCCACATAGCTTTGAGTTATGCAGACATGAAGTTACTACCTCTGTCTGACACCACGTCCTTAGGGAAGCCCACTCTGGAAATGATTGCCAGGAGGGCTTTGGCCACTGCAGGAGCTCTAGTGGTCCTTAAGGGAATTGCTTCAGGATACCTAGTGGCATGGTCCACTACCACAAGGTTAAATCGATTGCCTGGAGCGATTGGAGGGTCAAGGGGGCCAACTATGTCAACCCCTACCATTTCAAAGGTCACCCCAACCACAGGAAGTGGAATCAAGGGAGCCTTAGGTGTGCCACCAGTCTTGCCACTGCCTTGGCAGGTCACAAAGTAGCGTCAAAGCTCCTTAGTGTCCTCTGACATGTGAGGCAGGTGAAACAATGGAACAAGCCTGTCCCTAGTTTTACTCTGGCCCAAATGCCCAGCCAAAGGAATGTCATGTGCCACGGTCAGAAGAAACTCCTTATACTGCAAAGGCATTACCAATCTCCTGGCAGCTCCAGGTTTAGGGTCCCTTGACTCAGTATAAAGGAGGTTATCTTCCCAATAGACCTTATGGCTATCAGTAAAGATCCCCATTCTGTTCTTTGACAGTTTGCTGTCTTAAGCCCTCTAGTGTGGGACAGGTCTGCTGTGCCACACATAGCTCTTCCCTAGCAGGCCCCCCTGCACCCAAAAGCTCAGCAGTGTCTGCTGCCAGCTCATCTGGTGTAGGTTCTGCACAGGGAGAGGATTCCTCTTCCTCATAGGGGAATCTTCTGGAGAGGGAGGGATAGTAGGCAAGGATTTACCCTTTCTACCCTAGCTTTTGGGAGCACTTGGTCCATTGTTCCAGGATCTAAGCTTCCCTGTCCTCTTTGCTTGAGGCCTGAGCCCTTGTGAGAGCAAAGATATGCCCTGGAATGCCCAGCTTTGCTGCTTGAGCCTCCAACTCCACTTCAGCCCAAGCTGATGTCTCCAAATCATTGCATAGTAAGCAGTCTACAGGTAAATCAGTGGCTACCACATCTTTCTTTGGACCAGTACCCCCCCCCCCAAGTTGAGATTCACAACAGCCATGGAGTGGCTAAGAGTGTTGTTATGAGCATCAGTCACTTGTTACTGCTGACCAAGTAGGTGTTGATCAGGGTGAACCAGTTTTTCAATCACCATAGTGACACTGGCTCCTGTATCCCTGTAGGCCTCAACCTCAACACCATTAATTAGGGGAAGTTGCTTGTATTTACCCATATTAAGGGGACATGCAACCAAGGTGGCAAAGTCAATACCACCATCAGGGACTAAAACAGTGTCTGTGGTCTCCCTAACTAGACCAACCCCAACTACACTACCAATGGTGAGCCCAGCTACACCCTTTGGCTATTTGTAGTAGACTTCCCACCACCACTGCTATTACTAGGCGGACTAGAGGATGCAGTTGGGATTGTGGTAGTAGGAGCCTTGGTGTTTTTCTTTGGGCAGGTGGAATCACTTGCCCAACGGCCTTTACTTTTACATAAATAACACCATGGCTTCTTTTGATTGTTGGAAGAGAATTTGGGTCCCACTATCCCCAGAGAATTTCTGTGGGCCTGATGAAGACTCAGAATGTTTTTTATCTTTGTCCCCACCCTTGACAGAAGACTTACCATCCTTCTCACCAACTGTGTGAACTTTTCTGTTCACTCTTTTCAGACACACAATTATTCAAAATATGCCCTCTCAGGATTAGATTATACAGGCTTTCATAGTCAGTCACCTTACTGCCATGTAATCATCCCTCCAAGGCCTTCACTGAACAGTCTGCAAAGTCTGTCCAATCTTGAGAGGACTCGTTTCTGGTGTCTCTGAACTTTATCCTGTATTGTTCAGTGGTTAAGCCAAATCCATCTAAGAGTGCATCCTTCAAAACATTGTAGTTGTTGGCATCACTTTCTCTGACAGTAAGGAGCCTATCCCTACCCTTACCAGTGAAAGATCGCCACAACATAGCAGCCCACTGCCTTTGAGGGACCAACTGTACCATACAGGCCCTTTCAAGTGCACCAAACCACTTGTTAATGTCATCCCCCTCCTTGTAAGGGAGGACTGTCTTATGCAGGTTCCTAGAATCTTGTTCTCTTACAGGATTAATATCAAGAACACTGCTGCTGCCACCATGGGGAACTAACCCCAACCTCTGCCTTTCCCTCTCTACATCTAGAGATTCCCTGTCTAAGGCCAACTGCTGCTGTCTCAGCTTCAGTCTGGCCTCTTCCAACCTCAGCTTTCTGAGTTCCCTATCTAGGGTGTCATTCTCAGGGTAGGAGGCTTGGGAATTCTGAGACACAGAGGAAATATGGGAATTGTCAGAAGTGGACCTGTCTCTAACTGGCTGGATTCTAGTTACCTGGCCTTTTGGAGTGAAAGGTGCCCTTCTAGTGTGTGACCCCCTATCAGTACCAGTGTCACTAGGTGGACTGTTAGCTGGCAGGTCTTTGGATGAGTCCTCAGGGCTCACCTCTGATTCTTGCTGGGTACCTCCATCCTCTACCTCCTGATCCTGGGATGGGCCAGACTGGTTCTGGTCACTTTCTAGGAGAAGGCTAAGGAGAAGATCTTTGGTAGGGTTCTTACCAATGCTTAAACCTCTTTCTATGCAGAGACCCCTCAAACGTTTAAAGTTTACACTACCATAGAGTGCCTGGACAACTGTGGGAGTAAGTTCTACTGCAGACTTAGGGGGTCATTACAACCCTGGCGGATGGTGTTAAAGGTGGGATAATACCGCAAACAGGGCGGCGGATAAAAAAAGGGAATTATGACCCAGGAGGAAACCGCCAACAAAGATAGCCACTTTAACACACCGCCCGCCACGGTGGTACAGACAAGCAGCGCGGCGGTCACCGCCAACAGACAGGCGGAAGACAATGTACCGCCCATAGTATCACAACCCGCCAATTCGCCACCTTTTCCGGGGCGGATTCACTGTGGATAAAAACACGGCGGAAACAGCTTTTGCAATGGGAAAACGCTCACCTGAACACATCCCACGAGGAACGAGGACTCCAAGGACCCGGAACTCCAAATACTCCCTGCCCTTGTCTTTCTGCTCCTCTACGACCATCATCTACATAGGCACCGAAGACAACGGTGAGTACTGCACCTATGACATGGGGGAGGTAAAAGTTAGGGGGACACCCACCAAACACCCCCAACCTCGCATAATACAACATACACACCATGCATCCACAAAAATCCCAGTAACAACCCACAATCCCCCCGGAAGAATGAAAAGACAAAGCGAAATCCGTTCAAACATTGTAATGTTGCAATATACATGTCTTACAAAAATATACAGATATATACGAAATTCAGTCAGAAATATATACATTACGAGAAGTAGTGCAGATATGTACATGACAATGTCCGTGCACCAACAGTCCAAAAATGCATGGGCGAGGCCCACAAAAGATACCTGACCACAATCAGAGAGAACACTGCCGGGGCATCAGATAGAAATACTACAGGCACCTCAGGGGGAAGGAAGGGGGGCACCTCAGCTGGATTACTGCAAAGCCAGATCCACGACGGGGCTCCATGCCCATTGATGTATCCTGGGGAGTGCAAAGCCACAGTCTCTCAAGTCTCTACAGTGGGTGGGGTGCCCACCGTGCCATCCTGGGGAGTGCAAAGCCACAGTCTCTCAAGTCTCTACAGTGGGTGGGGTGCCCACCGTGCCATCCTGGGGAGTGCAAAGCCACAATCTCTCAAGTCTCTACAGTGGGTGGGGTGCCCACCGTGCCATCCTGGGGAGTGCAAAGCCACAGTCTCTCAAGTCTCTACAGTGGGTGGGGTGCCCACCGTGCCATCCTGGGGAGTGCAAAGCCACAGTCTCTCAAGTCGATAACATTCTCCACTGGTTCTGGGGGGGACTGGTGCCCAGAGTGCTTCATCCTGTGCAGGACTGAGGTAGTGGATGCATCTCTCCACTGGTTCTGGAGGAAGACTGGTGCCCAGACTGGATGAGTCTCCCTGTGAAAGTTCCTGTCCTGGCTCTGTCCCAGCTGCACATGGGATAAGGATGCCTGATGTGGCGGTCTATTCATTGCTACCCGGTGCTTGCCCTGTTCAGCGGTGCTTTGCCATGGCGGTCTTTGCCCTGTTCAGCGGTGCTTTGCCATGGCGGTCTTTGCCCTGTTCAGCGGTCTTCAACATAGAGGTATTTGTCCTGTTCAGCGGTGCTTTGCCATGGCGGTCTTTGCCCTGTTCAGCGGTGCTTTGCCATGGCGGTCTTTGCCCTGTTCACCGGTGCTTTGCCATGGCGGTCTCTGGACTGTTCATCGGTGCTTTGGCATGGCGGTCTCTGGACTGTTCAGCGGTGCTTTGCCATGGCGGTCTTTGCCCTGTTCAGCGGTGCTTTGCCATGGTGGTCTCTGGACTGTTCAGCGGTGCTTTGCCATGGCGGTCTCTGGACTGTTCAGCGGTGCTTTGCCATGGCGGTCTCTGGACTGTTCAGCGGTGCTTTGCCATGGCGGTCTTTGCCCTGTTCAGCGGTCTTCAACATGGCGGTCTTTGGACTGTTCAGCGGTGCTTTGCCATGGCGGTTTTTGCCCTGTTCAGCAGTGCTTTGCCATGGCGGTTGTGGTACGGACATTGGTGTGTGGCATGACGCTCCGTACACTGGGCATTGGTGTGTGGCATGACGTTCCCTACACTGGGCATTGGTGTGTGGCATGACTTTCCATCATAGCCCACTTGGGCTGTGGCAGCCGGGGCCCTCCTGGGCAGTGACTCTGGCGGTGGTCTCCTGACCAGTGACGATACTTGGGCCCTCCTGGGCTATGACTCTGGCGGTGGTCTCCTGACCAGTGACGATACTTGGGCCCTCCTGGGCTGTGACTCTGGCGGTGGTCTCCTGACCAGTGACGATACTTGGGCCCTCCTGGGCTGTGACTCCGGCGGTGGTCTCCTGACCAGTGATGATACTTGGGCCCTCCTGGGCTGTGACTCCGGCGGTGGTCTCCTGATACTTGGGCCCTCCTGGGCTGTGACTCCGGCGGTGGTCTCCTGACCAGTGACGATACTTGGGCCCTCCTGGGCTGTGACTCTGGCAGTGGTCTCCTGACCAGTGACGATACTTGTGCCCTCCTGGGCAATGACTCCGGCGGTGGTCTCCTGACCATTGACGATACTTGGGCCCTCCTGGGCAATGACTCCGGCGGTGGTGGGGGTCTCCTGACCAGTGACGACGGTGCTGGCAGTTGTGTCTCGACTGCCGGGAATGATGGCGCCCTTCTCCGCCGTGACACACACAACAGGCTGGGAAGACTTCCTCTGGCCCTTCCCCACCTTTGGTGGAGTCACAGCTGACTCTCCAATCCCCTTGGAACCCATGTGAGTAGTTTTCCCACCAGGAGTATTCACACGGTCCCGTCGTCCACTCTCCAATTTTAGAGCCTTTACAGGGGGTGGGCTGCCAGTGCCTTGGCTCCGGGTCACACTGCCTGCCCTGGTGGCCGATGCACTCCACAAACCTTGAACAGGCACCACTGGTATTGGAGGCTTTTTGGCTGAGGCGCTACGACGGGACTGATGAATTGGAGGGGGGGTGGGAGCAAAAAGGTCAACTTTACAGAGGGACAGTTTCTGACGTACACTGGGATGGGTAGTTGGAGGGGGACTGGGAGTGGAGGAAGAGGAGGTGGTTGTCGGAGGTGTCACTTTAGGTGTTTTGGGTGCAGGTACTGAAGGCTGTCGTGAGGTGGATGGATGTTGGGTGTGTGGGTGCCCGCGTTTGTGTACTTTGGGAGGGGGCGGACAGACACACTGGGAGAGGACACAGGGGACGTGTAAATGGCAGTGGAGGTGGTGAGTGCAGGTGAGCGGCTTGTGGTGCTGGGTCTCCTTGTGCGATTCATGGTGCCTGTAGATGTGGTGCATGCAGGTGTGTGTGTATACGAGACTGGGAGGGAGGAGGGAGAAGAGGAGGAGGGGGACACAGTGGAGGCAGTGGATGTTGCTGTATCTGTACGTGGGTGAGGCTTGCGTGAGTGCCTGTGGGTTGTGTGGTGCCTATGTTTGCTTGAGCTACTTGTGTGTGCTGACTTGTGTGCATGCTGGTCTGTAGGTGTGTTTGGGATGGGCTGGGGTACAGGAGATTGGGTCTGGGTGGAGGAGGTTGGAGGGGGGAGGCTGGACACAGGGACAATGGCTGCCATCAGTGCTGAGACCAGATATTGCAGGGTTCGCTGAAGGACAGCCTGACCAGAATGAATGCCCTCCAGGAATGCATTTCCGTGTTGCAACTCTCGTTCTACACCCTGGATGGCATTCACAATGGTAGACTGCCCAACAGTGAGTGACCTGAGGAGGTCAATGGCCTCCTCACTGAGGGCAGCAGGGGTGACTGGGGCAGGGCCTGAGGTGCCTGGGGCGAAGGTGATGCCCACCCTCCTGGGTGAGCGGGCACGGGGTGAACGCTGAGGGGCTGCTGGGAGGTCGGTGCTGGTAGGGGAGGTGGCGGCTGTACCTGTAGAAGTGGGGTGCACAGATGGTGCCGCCACCACAAGGGAGCCCCCATCGGCGAACAAGTCCGTGTCGCTGCTTGGTGATCCGGTGGCCGACGTGAAGCTCCCCTCGCCCTCCGTCCCACTGGTGCATTCAGAGTCCGTGGTGTGGCCCTCCATGGCCATGTGGGATGCAGCTCCCTCGTGCTCCGGTGCCACTGTACCTCCGCCTGATGATGCTGATGTACAAAAGGACAGGGAGAGCAGAAAAAGGGGGGGGGGACAGAATAAAGAGAGTTTTAGTGCATGGCATACCGCTACCGTTGGCGGACAAGACAGACACAGCAGCCCCCTGCATTACGCCGTGCTCCTGCCCTCTGCACATGCAATCTCTGGGATATGGCCTACATGGCAATAGTGGACATCTGCACACATGGATGCCACAGGGGCAACTGTACCTGTACTTGGCACTCTGCTGAGGTGGGGTAGAGTGCCACATGGCCTGCATTACGGAGGGGCCTTGCCTACTGAACTCGCCCTGGCCTAGAGACATCCACAGCCCACCTCCCCCACCCAGACACCTCCACTGCGCGCAAAGTCAGCAGAATGAGAGTGTACTCACCCCCTTGTGTTTGCTGTGATGCCCTCAAGCGCCCATCCAACTCAGGGTAGGCCACCGCCAGGATCCGGAACATCATGGGGGTCATGGTGCGACGGGCACCCCTCCCGCTTTGGGAGGCCATCCCCAGCTGAGCCTCTGACGTCTTCTTGCTGCAGCGGCGAATGTCCTCCCATCTTTTCCGGCAGTGGGTGCCCCGTCTCTGGTGGGCCCCCAGGGTCCAGACCTCCTTGACGATGGCACGCCAAATGTCCCTCTTCTCGTGGGCGCTGACCTACATGACATCCACAAGGAAAGAGGATCAGTCATTACCAACTGCACCGTGGATGTGAGTGGCCCCCTCCCTACTCTGGCCATGTGGCCCATTCGTTCCTGTGCATTAATATTCTATGAACTCTGCCCCCTTCCCTCTTCCAACCAGCCCTCTTCACCCAGGCCTAGCCCATACAACGTGCTCCCTGCGTACTAACCTGTTGGTCTGGAGGACTGTAGAGTAGCGTGTACTGGGGGAGGACTCCGTCTACCAGTTTCCCCAACTCCTGTGCAGTGAAGGTAGGGGCCCTTTCCCCAGACGCAGCAGCCATCGTCGCTTCCAGACCGAGGTCAC
Source organism: Pleurodeles waltl (assembly GCF_031143425.1). Taxonomy (NCBI): domain Eukaryota; kingdom Metazoa; phylum Chordata; class Amphibia; order Caudata; family Salamandridae; genus Pleurodeles; species Pleurodeles waltl. The sequence continues at coordinate 1,128,846,308 of NC_090444.1, read as the reverse complement.
AGCTGCACTTGCAGTGTAGGTCCTCTCCTGTCGAAGGTCAGGTATCTAGTGATTGAACAGATAGAAAATGGCGGTGACGTCCGCGGTGGTGACGTCTGCGGCGGTGCGCATCATCACCGCTGGCGCACCTGTTCATTGGCTCCTGGGACCCATAGGGTCCAATTGTAGGAGGCTGGACTGGCTTGTAGTGAGTACCAAGGGGTACTTGCACCTTGCACCAGGCCCAGTTATCCCTTATTAGTGTATAGGGTGTCTAGCAGCTTAGGCTGATAGATAATGGTAGCTTAGCAAAGCAGCTCAGGCTGAACTAGGAGACGTGTGAAGCTACTACAGTACCACTTAGTGTCATATGCACAATATCATAAGAAAACACAATACACAGTTATACTAAAAATAAAGGTACTTTATTTTTATGACAATATGCCAAAGTATCTTAGAGTGTACCCTCAGTGAGAGGATAGGAAATATACACAAGATATATATACACAATAGCAAAAATATGCAGTATAGTCTTAGAAAACAGTGCAAACAATGTATAGTTACAATAGGATGCAATGGGGAAACATAGGGATAGGGGCAACACAAACCATATACTCCAGAAGTGGAATGCGAACCACGAATGGACCCCAAACCTATGTGACCTGGTAGAGGGTCGCTGGGACTATTAGAAAATAGTGAGAGTTAGCAAAATAACCCACCCCAAGACCCTGAAAAGTGAGTGCAAAGTGCACCAAAGTTCCCCTAAGGACAAAATAGTCGTGTTAGAGGGAGAATGCAAGGAAAACACAAATCAGCAATGCAACAACGATGGATTCCTGTCTGAAGGTACCTGTGGAACAAGGGGACCAAGTCCAAAAGTCACAAGCAGCTCGGAGATGGGCAGATGCCCAAGAAATGCCAGCGGTTGGTGCCAAGAAGCTCTTACTAGGCTGAAGAACTGTGAATACTGCAGGAACGACAAGGGCTAGAGACTTCCCCTTTGGAGGATGGATCCCCCACGCCTTGGAGAGTCGTGCAGAAGTGTTTTCCCGCCAGATGGACGCCAACAAGCCTTGCTACACGCAAATCGTGCGTTTGGCGTTTTTGGACGCTGCTGGGGCCCAGGAGGGACCAGAAGGTCGCAAATTGGACCTGCAGAGAGAGGGGACGTCGAGCAAGACAAAGAGCCCTCACTGAAGCAGGTAGCACCCGGAGAAGTGCCAGAAACAGGCACTACGAGGATGCGTGAAACGGTGCTCGCCGAAGTTGCACAAAGGAGTCCCACGTCGCCGGAGACCAACTTAGAAAGTCGTGCAATGCAGGTTAGAGTGCCGTGGACCCAGGCTTGGCTGTGCACGAAGGATTTCCGCCGGAAGTGCACAGGGGCCGGAGTAGCTTGCAAAGTCGCGGTTCCCAGCAATGCAGCCCAGCGAGGTGAGGCAAGGACTTACCTCCACCAAACTTGGGCTGAAGAGTCACTGGACTGTGGGGGTCACTTGGACGGTGTCGCTGGATTCGAGGGACCTCGCTCGTCGTGCTGAGAGGAGACCCAAGGGACCGGAGATGCAGCTTTTTGGTGCCTGCGGTTGCAGGGGGAAGATTCCGTCGACCCACGGGAGATTTCTTCGGAGCTTCTGGTGCAGAGAGGAGGCAGACTACCCCCACAGCATGCACAAGCAGGAAAACAGTCGAGAAGGCGGCAGGATCAGCGTTACAGAGTTGCAGTAGTCGTCTTTGCTACTATGTTGCAGGTTTGCAGGCTTCCAGCGCGGTCAGCGGTCGATTCCTTATCAGAAGGTGAAGAGGGAGATGCAGAGGAACTCGGCTGAGCTCATGCATTCGTTATCTAAAGTTTCCCCAGAGACAGAGACCCTAAATAGCCAGAAAAGAGGGTTTGGCTACCTAGGAGAGAGGAAAGGCTACTAACACCTGAAGGAGCCTATCACAAGGAGTCTCTGACGTCACCTGGTGGCACTGGCCACTCAGAGCAGTCCAGTGTGCCAGCAGCACCTCTGTTTCCAAGATGGCAGAGGTCTGGAGCACACTGGAGGAGCTCTGGACACCTCCCAGGGGAGGTGCAGGTCAGGGGAGTGGTCACTCCCCTTTCCTTTGTCCAGTTTCGCGCCAGAGCAGGGGCTAAGGGGTCCCTGAACCGGTGTAGACTGGCTTATGCAGAATTGGGCACCTCTGTGCCCAACAAAGCATTTCCAGAGGCTGGGGGAGGCTACTCCTCCCCTGCCTTCACACCATTTTCCAAAGGGAGAGGGTGTCACACCCTCTCTCAGAGGAAGTTCTTTGTTCTGCCATCCTGGGCCAGGCCTGGCTGGACCCCAGGAGGGCAGCTGCCTGTCTGAGGGGTTGGCAGCAGCAGCAGCTGCAGAGAAACCCCAGGAAGGGCAGTCTGGCAGTACCAGGGTCTGTGCTACAGACCACTGGGATCATGGAATTGTCCCAACAATGCCAGGATGGCATAGAGGGGGCAATTCCATGATCATAGACATGTTACATGGCCATATTCGGAGTTACCATGGTGAAGCTACATATAGGTAGTGACCTATATGTAGTGCACGCGTGTAATGGTGTCCCCGCACTCACAAAGTTCAGTGAATTGGCTCTGAACAATGTGGGGGCACCTTGGCTAGTGCCAGGGTGCCCTCACACTAAGTAACTTTGCACCTAACCTTTACTAGGTAAAGGTTAGACATATAGGTGACTTATAAGTTACTTAAGTGCAGTGTAAAATGGCTGTGAAATAACGTGGACGTTATTTCACTCAGGCTGCAGTGGCAGGCCTGTGTAAGAATTGTCAGAGCTCCCTATGGGTGGCAAAAGAAATGCTGCAGCCCATAGGGATCTCCTGGAACCCCAATACCCTGGGTACCTCAGTACCATATACTAGGGGATTATAAGGGTGTTCCAGTAAGCCAATGTAAATTGGTAAAAATGGTCACTAGCCTGTCAGTGACAATTTGGAAAGAAATGAGAGAGCATAACCACTGAGGTTCTGATTAGCAGAGCCTCAGTGAGACAGTTAGTCACTACACAGGTAACACATACAGGCACACTTATGAGCACTGGGGCCCTGGGTTACCAGGGTCCCAGTGACACATACAACTAAAACAACATATATACAGTGAAAAATGGGGGTAACATGCCAGGCAAGATGGTACTTTCCTACACCAATGTTGACCAATGCAGCATTGCGCCGCGGTCTACGACCGCCCACTGCGACGGTGTGCAACGCCAGCGCAGTTACCCCACAATCCCATTGTCCCAGTTTAGAGGTCAGGCAGCCGCCATTTCAGGGGCCCACATGGCTTCATTTACCTCTGCGTCACACATAGCTAGGCCTACACTCAACACACATACAGGAAGGGTTTTGTGAGTGGTGTAGTCTTGTGTGTAACTGTGGGTACATACCTGGAGGAATAATGACTGATTCGTCGCTGTTGTCCTTCGTAGGCACCGTCAGCTGGGACATGTGAGAAGATGGCGGAATCCTCCGGTGTACCGACCGCTGGTGGACCTGTTGACAATGGAAGAGCGACATATCATCGTCACCTACCGGTTTGACCGTGCCAAAATCCAGGAACTATGTACCCAGCTGGAGCCAGACCTGATGTCACCAATCCGCCATCCGACTGGAATCCCCCCTGACGTGCAGGTGCTGTCATTGCTCCATTTCCTTGCAAGTGGGTCTTTTCAGACAACAGTGGCCATGGCATCAGGGATGTCCCAGCCTATGTTTTCCAACGTGCTGTCCAGAGTGTTGTCTGCCCTGCTGAAACACGTAAGGAGATACATCATTTTCCCTGAGGTGGCAGACTTGCCTACAGTGAAAGGTGACTTCTAGGCCCTTGGGCATATCCCCAACGTCATAGGTGCCATTGATGGGACCCATGTAGCTCTGGTCCCCCCCCACAGGAGTGAACAGGTGTACAGGAACAGGAAGAGTTATCATTCTATGAATGTACAGATGGTCTGTTTGACAGACCAGTACATCTCCCAGGTAAATGCTATGTTCCCTGGCTCAGTGCATGACGCCTACATCCAGCGGAATAGCAGAATCCCTGATATGATGGGTCAACTCCAGAGGCACCGTGTATGGCTATTGGGGGACTCTGGTTACCCCAACCTTTCCTGGCTTTTGACCCCAGTGAGGAATCCCAGGACCAGGGCAGAGGAACGTACAATGAGGCCCATGGGCGGACTAGGAGGGTGATCGAATGCACCTTCGGCCTCCTGAAGACCAGGTTCAGGTGCCTCCATATGACAGGTGGATCCCTATTCTACTCACCAAAGAAGGTGTGCCAGATCATCATAGCCTGCTCCATGCTTCATAATTTGGCTTTGCGACGCCAGGTGCCTTTTTTGCAGGAGGATGATCCAGATGACGGTGTTGTAGCAGCTGTTGAGCCTGTGGAGCCTGTGGACAGTGATGAGGAGGAAGCTGAGGAAGAAGACAACGACAACAGGGAGTCAGTCATACAGCAATATTTCCAGTGACACACAGGTGAGAAAATGTTCATGTTTAACATTACATTAACTTTCACACGTCGACCTCTATCCTGTCTGTCGATTTCAAACACTATTTGGTAACTGAGTTGTACCTTTCCATTATGGTTTCACAGGTGTGGTTACCAACGTGTCATCTGCTTGCATCCTTCAAGGACTTGTGATGTGTGACATAGGTATGTTAGCCTTACAATAGGAAACGCATTATGACACTGTCATCGATAATACATATTTACTTAATCACAGACTGACTCAAGATTGTTTTGTGTTTCAAGGGTGTTTATTGAAGTGCTCAGAAATGGGAGGGGGTTGTAAAATGAGGATGGGTGATGGCAGAGGAATGTCCATGGCTGAGTCCAGTCTATTAGTCTCACAGGTGCACTGCCCATCTGGGCATAGGAAGTGGAACAGGGGCAGTTTAAGTATGGACAGGGTAACAAGGTGGGACAGTGGGAGGACAAACAGGGTGGTCTCATTTCCTGGCGGGGGTCTTGCCATCGTGCTCTGTCCTGTTCCTGGATCTCAGGGACCGCTTGCGTGGTGGTTGTCCGTCTGCAGGGGGTGGGGTGCTGGTGTGGTGGTCATGTGGCGGAGCGTCCTGTCCACTAGCGCCGGTGGAGGTGGTGGGCAATTCATCGTCCTGGCTAGTGTCAGGGGCCCCTTGGAGTGCCACGGTGTCCCTCAAGGTCTACTGTATGTCCTTCAGCACCCCTACGATGGTGCCCAAGGTGGAGCTGATGGTCCTGAGCTCCTCCCTGAACCCCAAATACTGTTCCTCTTGCAGGCGCAGGGTCTCCTGCAACTTGTCCAGGACCGTCGCCATCGTCTCCTGGGAGTGGTGGTATGCTCCCATGATGGAGGATAGGGCCTCGTGGAGAGTGGGTTCCCTTGGCCTGTCCGCCCCCTGTCGCACAGCAGCCCTCCCAGTTCCCCTGTGTTCCTGTGCCTCTGACCCCTGGACCGTGTGCCCACTACCACTGCCCCCAGGTCCCTGTTGTTGTTGGGGTGGTAGGTTATCCTGGGTTCCCTGTAGTGGTGGACACACCACTGATTGACCTGTCCTGGGTAGGGAGGTTTGGGACCGCTGGGTGGGTGCTGTGCTGGTGTTACCAGAGGATGGAAGATCGGTGTTGGGCTGTGCCTGTGCAAGGGGAACCGACTGTCCCGAGTCCCACGATGGTCCGGGCTGGTCATCAGGATCCAGTAGGGCAGAGCTGCTATCGTCACTGTGGGCCTCTTCTGGGGGTGGAGTGGTGTTGTCTGGACCCTCTGGTGTGGTGACGGTCCTTCGGGTTCCTGCAGGGGTATAAGAGCATGATTATTGCATGTGTGTGTGTAATGGTGTGCAATGGGTGGGTGAGCGTGTACCCCAGTGCAAGCATTCCTGTGTGGGAGCTTGTGTGATGGTGGTTTAGGGGGTTGTATGGGTATGTGCAGTTGGCATGCTTTAGTGCTGGGTGTCCATGCTTAGTTGTGTCATGCAGGGCTTGGTGTTGGGATGTGTGGTTTGTGTTATTACTACATTAGTGAGGAGTTGGAGTGATAGGGGAGGGTGTGAGAGTGGGGGTGTGTGATAGCATGCAGGTAGGGTGGGGGATATGATAGTTAAGATTTGACTTATCAGTGTCCCATCCTCCACCGACTCCTGCGAGGCCCTCTGGATGCATGATGGTCAAGACTTGCTCCTCCCATGTTGTTAGTTGTGGGGGAGGAGGTGGGGGTCTGCCGCCAGTCCGCTGAACCGCAATGTTGTGCCTGGAGACCGTTGAACGCACCTTCCCCCGTAGGTCGTTCCACCTCTTCCTGATGTCCTCCCTATTTCTTGGGTGCTGTCCCACGGCGTTGACCCTGTCCACGATTCTTCGCCATAGCTCCATCTTCCTGGCTGTTGATGTGTGCTGTACCTGTGAGCCAAATAGCTGTGGCTCTACCCAGATGATTTCCTCCACCATGACCCTGAGCTCCTCCTCGGAGAAGCAGGGGTGTCTTTGGCGTGACATGGGGTGGTATGTGTGATGTGTGGGGCGGTGTGAGTGTTGATGTGTGTGGTGATGTGTACTGGTGTGTGGTGTTTTGTGCATGGATGTGGGTTGGGTGATGGTGTTGTGTGCCTCTGTATGGTGGTGTTGTATTGGCTGTGCAGTCTCTCTAGCCTTCTCTCTGTAATTGTGGTCGTAGGGGTTTGTGTGTGATGTGGGTGTGTGTTTTATATTGTGTTGGGTGTGTGGGAGTGGTGTTTGTATGTGTATCAGGTGTGTGTATTTGGAATTGTCCAATGTGGCGGTGTTTTGGAGATGTGTGTGTATTTTGAGCGCAGCGGTGTGTACCGCCAATGGAATACCGCAGTTGAAAGACCGCCGCGTGGATTCGTGGGTCGTAATAGCATGGGCGTGTTTCTGTTGGCGTGACGGTGGAGGATTTGTTATCGCCAGTTTATCACTGACCTTTGGTGTGGCAGGCTTGTGTGGGTGTCTGAATTTCTGCGGATTCTGAGCTGTGGGTCATAATAGCTGTGGCGGTATTCCGCGGCCGCGGCGGTGTATTGCCGGTCTTCTTCACGGCGGTAAGCGCCTTTTACCGCCAATGTTGTAATGTCCCCCATAGTTGTTAGAAAGGGTTTAGGACAGAGAGAAAAAAGTTTAGAAACTTTAAAAAAAAAGGGTAAACCTTTTCAAACTTTTCAAAACTTTTGAAAACTTTTTAGAAACTTTGTAGAAAGAAAGTTATACTGTTTAGGTTACCTGTGTATATTTTTAAGTATTTGGAATTTGTTTTTATTAAAAGTTCCAATGACAGTGGTAAAGCAGTTACAAGTACTTATCCCACCGCTGCACCACCAATGTAGGAGGCTTGCCTAGATTATAGTGGGTACCTGATGGCACTTACACCTTGTGCCAGGTCCAGTTATCTCTTACTAGTAGATTAGTAGTGTTCTAGCAGCTTAGGCTGATAAAGGTAGCTATAGCAGAGCAGCTTAGGCTGAACTAGGAGACATGCAAAGCTCCTACTATACCACTTATATCTTATAGCACTATGGCGGTCATTACAACATTGGCGGTAAAAGCCGCTTACCGCCATGCAGAAGACCGCCAACACACCTCTGCGGCAGCGGAATTCCGCCACAGCTATTATGACCCACATCTCGGAATCCAACAAAATTCAGACACCCACACAAGTCCGCCACATGAAAGGCCAGTGATAAACAGGCGAAAAAAACCTCCACTGTCACGCCAACAGAAATACGCCCACACTATCACGACACACGAATCCACGCGGCGGTCTTTCAACCGCGGTATTCCATTGGCGGTACACACCACCGCGCTCAAAATACACACATTGCTGACATCAGGTCTGCTCCAACTGTGTACACATTTCCTGGATTGTGGCACGGTCAAACCTGTAGGTGATTATCAAATTTCTTTCCTCCATTGTCGACAGGTCCTCTACCGGTCGGTACTCCAGAGGATTCCGCCATCTCCTCACATGTCCCAGCGGACAGTGCGTATTAAGGACAACAGCGAGCACAGAGTCAAACAACTCAGAGTTATGTACCCACAGTCTACACAGAACACTATTCAATCACAAAATGTGGCCTGTATGTGTGTTGAGAGTAGGCCAAGGTATGTGTGACGCAGTTGGTAATTAGGCTATGTGGGCCCCTGAAATGGCGGCTGCCTGACCTCTAAACTGGGACAATGGGATGTGAGGTAACTGCGCTGGCGTTGTACACCGTCCTGTGGCCCCCCACCCCACTTCTGTAGAGTGCCAACTACCACTATTCATGCACCTGTGTCATCTATGTGTGCATATGTCGTCCAAAGCCTTGTAGGCCATTTCCCAGGAATTGCACTGTAGAGCCCAACAGCGCAACATAGTGCAGGGGGCTTCTGTGTCTGTCTTGTCCGCCAGCGGTAGCGGTAAGCCATGCACTCAACATGTCTTTCTTCTGTTCCCCCACCCCATTTTTTGCGGTCTCCCTGTTCTTGTGTGCATTAGCATCATCAGGCGGAGGAGCAGTGGCACCAGAGCACGAGGGAGCTGCATCCCACATGGCCATGGAGGGCCACACTACGGACTCTGAATACACCAGTGGGACGGAGGGCGAGGGGAGCACCACGGCGGTAACAGGAGCTGAAACCAGCAACACGGACTCATCCTCCGATGGGAGCTCCCTTGTGGTGGCGGCAACATCTGTGCCCCCCACTTCTACAGGTACAGCCGCCACCCCCCCTACCAGCGCCGCCTTCCCAGCAGCCCCTCAGCCTTCACCCAGTGCCTGCTCACCCAGGAGGGTGGGCATCACTTTTGCCCCAGGCACCTCACCCCCTGCCCCTCTCACCTCTGCTGCCCTCAGTGAGGAGGCCATTGACCTCCTCAGGTCACTCACTGTTGGGCAGTCTACCATTTTGAATGCCATCCAGGGTGTAGAAAGGGAGTTGCAACAAACCAATGCATTCCTGGAGGGCATTCATTCTGGTCAGGCGGCCCTTCACCGAACCTTTCAAACTCTGGCCTCAGCACTGATGGCAGCCATTGTCCCTGTGTCTAGCCTCCCCCCTCCAACTTCTTCCACCCAGACCCAATCCCCTGTACCTCTGCCTATCCCAAGCACACCATCAGACCAGCCTGCACACACCTCACCACACAAGGGAAGCTCAGGCAAACATAAGCACCACACATCCCACAGGCACTCACGCAAGCATCACACACACACATACAGACACACCAACATCCACTGACTCCACTGTGTCCCCCTCCTCCTCGTCTCCCTCCTCCCTCCCAGTCTCGTCCACACTCACACCTGCATGCACTACCTCTACAGCCACTACGTCCCTCACCAGCACACCCACCAGCACACCCCGGTCACGTGCAGTCACCACCCCACTACCATTCACACGTCCCCTGTGTCCTCTCCCAGTGTGTCTGTGACGCTCCCTCCCAAGATACACAAACGCAGGAACACACCCACCCAACATACATCCACCTCACAACAGCCTCCAGCGCATGCACCTGCACCCAAAACCACAAAACTTACACCTCCTACAAATCACCACCTCTTCCTCCACTCCCAAACCCCCTCCAGCTACCCGTCCCAGTGTCTCCAAACAACTTTTCCTGTCCACCCTTAACCTATTTCCCACCACCCCCCGTCCAACTCATAGGTCCCGAACTAGCACCTCAGCCACAAAATCTACGGGGTGAGTGATGCACTCTGGGAACCAGTCCCCCCTCCAGAACCAGTGGAGTATCACATCCACTACCTCTGTCCTTGGCAGGATGAAGCACTCTGGGCACAAAGCCCCCTCCAGAACCAGTGGAGACATGCATCCACTCCGTCTGTCCTTGGCAGGATGAAGCACTCTGGGCACCAGTCCCCCTCCAGAACCAGTGGAGTATCACATCTCCTACCTCAGTCCTTGGCAGGATGAAGCACTCTGGGCACAAAGCCCCCTCCAGAACCAGTGGAGACATGCATCCACTCCGTCTGTCCTTGGCAGGATGAAGCACTCTGGGCACCAGTCCCCCTCCAGAACCAGTGGAGTATCACATCCACTACCTCTGTCCTTGGCAGGATGAAGCACTCTGGGCACAAAGCCCACTCCAGAACCAGTGGAGACATGCATCCACTCCGTCTGTCCTTGGCAGGATGAAGCACTCTGGGCACAAACCCCCTCCAGAACCAGTGGAGTATCACATCCACTACCTCTGTCCTTGGCATGATGAAGCACTCTGGGCACAAAGCCCCCTCCAGAACCAGTGGAGACATGCATCCACTACCTCTGTCCTTGGCAGGATGAAGCAATCTGGGCACAAAGCCCCCTCCAGAACCAGTGGAGTATCACATCCACTACCTCTGTCCTTGGCAGGATGAAGCACTCTGGACACAAAGCCCCCTCCAGAACCAGTGGAGACATGCATCCACTACCTCTGTCCTTGGCAGGATGAAGCACTCTGGGCACCAGTCCCCCCTCCCCCCGCAGAACCAGTGGAGACTGTTATCCACTTTAGAGACTGTGGCTTTGCACTCCCCAGGATAATGCAGTGGGCAAACCACCCACTGGAGAGACTTGAGAGACTGTGGCTTTGCACTCCCCAGGATGCAGCAGTGGGCAAACCACCCACTGTAGAGACTTGAGAGATTGTGGCTTTGCACTCCCCAGGATAATGCAGTGGGCAAACCACCCACTGGAGAGACTTGAGAGACTGTGGCTTTGCACTCCCCAGGATGCAGCAGTGTGCAAACCACCCACTGTAGAGACTTGAGAGACTGTGGCTTTGCACTCCCCAGGATAATGCAGTAGGCAAACCACCCACTGTAGAGACTTGAGAGACTGTGGCTTTGCACTCCCCAGGATAATGCAGTGGGCAAATCACCCACTGGAAAGACTTGAGAGACTGTGGCTTTACACTCCCCAGGATAATGCAGTGGGCAAACCACCCACTGGAGAGACTTGAGAGACTCTGGCTTTGCACTCCCCAGGTTAATGCAGTGGGCAAACCACCCACTGGAGAGACTTGAGAGACTGTGGCTTTGCACTCCCCAGGATATGGCAGTGGGCAAACCACCCACTGGAAAGACTTGAGAGACTGTGGCTTTGCACTCCCCAGGATATGGCAGTGGGCAAACCACCCACTGTAGAGACTTGAGAGACTGTGGCTTTGCACTCCCCAGGATACATCAATGGGCATGGAGCCCCCTCGTGGATCTGGCATCGTGCACTCATCCGGCTGAGGTGCCCCCCCTTCCCTTCCCTTCCCCCTGAGGTGCCTGTTGTATTTCTATCTGATGCCCCTGCAGTGTTCTCTCTGTTTTGATCTGGTATCGTGTGTGGGCCTCGCCCATGCATTTTGGGCCCAGTGGTCCACGGACTATGAATGGTGCAATACCTGGACTACTAATCTTGGTTCATATTTTGTTAATAGTGTATATATGTATATATTTGCTTACTGAATTTTGATATATTACAATGGTTACACTCATTTCCTTTTGTCTTTGCATTCTTCCGGGGGGATTAGGGGGTGTAACTGTAATGTTTAGATATGCATTGGTGTGTGTGTTGTAGTGGGTGAGGGTGGGGGTGTGGGTGTTGCGTGGGTGTGTCCCTGTTTTTTGCCTCCCCCTCCCCTGTGTCGTAGGTGCAGTACTCACCGTGGTCTTCGCCGCCGGCGTTGGTGCTCCTGGTACAGGAGCAGGAAGACTATCGCAGGGAGAATCAAATCAAGTCAAATCATTAACATTTATAAAGCGCGCTACTCACTCGTGCGGGTCTCAAGACGCTAGGGGGAAGGGGTTACTGCTGCTCGAAGAGCCAGGTCTTGATGAGTCTCCGGAATATGGAGTGGTCCTGGGTGGTCCTGAGGATGGTGGGGAGGGTGTTCCAAGTCTTGGCCGCCAGGTAGGAGAAGGACCTCCCACCCGCTGTGGAGCGGCGGATGCGGGGGACGACGGCGAGAGGGAGGCTGGTGGAGCGGAGAAGACGGGTGGGGGCGTAGAAGCTGAGGCGGTGGTTGTGGTATTCTGGTCCCTTGTTGTGGAGGGCTTTGTGTGCGTGGGTAAGAAGTCGGAAGGTGATCCTTTTGCTGACGGGAAGCCAGTGCAGGTGTCTCAGGTGGGCGGAGATGTGGCTGTTGCGGGGTATGTCGGGCGGAGGCGTTTTGAATTCGTTGCAGACGTTTCTGGAGTTTTGCGGTGGTCCCAGCATAAAGGGTGTTGCCGTAGTCCAGGTGGCTAGTGACGAGGGCATGGGTCACGGTCTTTCTGGTGTCGGCGGGGATCCAGCGGAAGATCTTACGGAGCATGCGGAGGGTGAGGAAGCAGGAGGAGGACACGGCGTTGACTTGTTTGGTCATGGTGAGGAGAGGGTCCAAGATGAAGCCGAGGTTGCGAGCGTGGTCTGAGGGGGTCGGTGCGGTGCCAAGGGCCGTGGGCCACCAGGAGTCGTCCCAGGCGGTCGGGGTGTTGCCGAGGATGAGGACTTCCGTTTTGTCTGAGTTCAGTTTCAGACGGCTGAGCCTCATCCAATCTGCGACGTCCTTCATACCATCTTGCAGGTTGGTCTTTGCGCTGGTGGGGTCCTTGGTGAGGGAGAGTATAAGTTGAGTGTCATCGTCGTAAGAGGTGATGATGATGCTGTGCTTGTGTACGATGTCGGCGAGGGGGCTCATGTAGACATTGAAGAGTGTCGGGCTGAGCGAGGAGCCATGAGGGACGCCGCAGATGATCTCGGTGGGGTCTGAGCGAAAAGGTGGGAGGTAGACTCTTTGAGAGCGGTTGGAGAGAAAGGAGGCGATCCAGTCCATGGCCTTGGATCCCGGTGGAGCGGAGGCGGGTTATTAGGGTGCGGTGACAGACGGTGTCGAAGGCAGCCGAGAGGTCGAGGAGGATGAGGACAACTGTTTCACCGTTGTCCATCAGGGTTCTGATGTCGTCTGTGACTAAGATGAGGGCGGTTTCGGTGCTGTGGTTGGCTCGGAATCTGGATTGTGAGGGGTCGAGAAGGTTGTTGTCTTCAAGGAAGTTGGTAAGCTGCTTGTTGACCGTCTTCTCTATGACTTTGGCAGGGAAGGGGAGGAGCGAGATGGGGCGGAAGTTCTTCAGGCCGCTTGGGTCAGCCGTAGGTTTCTTCAGTAGGGCGTTGACTTCAGCGTCTTTCCAGCTTTCGGGGAAGGTAGCAGACGAAAACGAGGAGTTGATGATGGTCTGGAGGTGCGGGGCGATGATGTCGTCGGCTTTATTGAAGATGAAGTGTGGGCAGGGGTCCGAGGGGGCACCGGAGTGGATTGAGTTCATGGTGGTTTTGGTTTCTTCTGTGTTGATATGGGTCCAGGCGCTGAGGGTGATGGCTGGGGGTGTGGGTTCAGTGTTGGTCGGCTGGGTCTGGTGTCCGAAGCTGTCGTGTAGGTCGGTAATCTTACAATGGAAGAAGGCGGCGAGGGAGTTGCACAGGTCTTGTGAGGGTGTGATGGCGCGGGCGTTGGCGTTGGGGTTGGAAAACTCTTTTACGATGCTGAAGAGTTCACTGCTGTTGTGGCTGTTTTTGTCCAGTCTGTCTGTGAAGAAATTCCTTTTGGCTGCTGAGGCGATCCAGTCCAGGGCCTGGCCTTGGATCCCGGTGGAGCGGAGGCGGGTTATTAGGGTGCGGTGACAGACGGTGTCGAAGGCAGCCGAGAGGTCGAGGAGGATGAGGGCGACTGTTTCACAGTTGTCCATCAGGGTTCTGATGTCGTCTGTGACTGAGATGAGGGCGGTTTCGGTGCTGTGGTTGGCTCGGAATCCGGATTATGAGGGGTCGAGAAGGTTGTTGTCTTCAAGGAAGTTGGTAAGCTGCTTGTTGACGGTCTTCTCTATGACTTTGGCAGGGAAGGGGAGGAGCGAGATGGGGCGGAAGTTCTTCAGGTCGCTTGGGTCAGCCGTAGGTTTCTTCAGTAGGGCGTTGGCTTCAGCGTGGTTCCAGCTTTCAGGGAAGGTAGCAGACGAAAACGAGGAGTTGATGATGGTCTGGAGGTGCGGGGCGATGATGTCGTCGGCTTTATTGAAGATGAAGTGTGGGCAGGGGTCCGAGGGGGCACCGGAGTGGATTGAGTTCATGGTGGTTTTGGTTTCTTCTGTGTTGATGTGGGTCCAGGCGCTGAGGGTGATGGCTGGGGGTGTGGGTTCAGTGTTGGTCGGCTGGGTCTAGTGTCCGAAGATGTCGTGTAGGTCGGTAATCTTACGATGGAAGAAGGCGGCGAGGGAGTTGCACAGGTATTGTGAGGGCGTGATGGCGCTGGCGTTGGCGTTGGAGAACTCTTTTACGATGCTGAAGAGTTCTCTGCTGTTGTGGCTGTTTTTGTCCAGTCTGTCTGTAAAGAAATTCCTTTTGGCTGCTGAGGCGATCCAGTCCAGGGCCTGGCCTTGGATCCCAGTGGAGCGGAGGCGGGTTATTAGGGTGCGGTGACAGACGGTGTCGAAGGCAGCCGAGAGGTCGAGGAGGATGAGGGCGACTGTTTCACCGTTGTCCATCAGGGTTCTGATGTCGTCTGTGACTGAGATTAGGGTGGTTTCGGTGCTGTGGTTGGCTCGGAATCCGGATTGTGAGGGGTCGAGAAGGTTGTTGTCTTCAAGGAAGTTGGTAAGCTGCTTGTTGACGGTCTTCTCTATGACTTTGGCAGGGAAGGGGAGGAGCGAGATGGGGCGGAAGTTCTTCAGGTCGCTTGGGTCAGCCGTAGGTTTCTTCAGTAGGGCGTTGACTTCAGCGTCTTTCCAGCTTTCGGGGAAGGTAGCAGACTAAAACGAGGAGTTGATGATGGTCTGGAGGTGCGGGGTGATGATGTCGTCGGCTTTATTGAAGATGAAGTGTGGGCAGGGGTCCGAGGGGGCACCGGAGTGGATTGAGTTCATGGTGGTTTTAGTTTCTTCTGTGCTGATGTGGGTCCAGGCGCTGAGGGTGATGGCTGGGGGTGTGGGTTCAGTGTTGGTCGGCTGGGTCTGGTGTCCGAAGCTGTCGTGTAGGTCGGTAATCTTACGATGGAAGAAGGCAGCGAGGGAGTTGCACAGGTCTTGTGAGGGCGTGATGGCGCTGGCGTTGGGGTTGGAGAACTCTTTTACGATGCTGAAGAGTTCTCTGCTGTTGTGGCTGTTTTTGTCCAGTCTGTCTGTGAAGAAATTCCTTTTCTGGCTCCATGGTGTCCTCCTTCCTCGTGGAGTGTGTAGAGGTGAGCGTTTTTCATTCGAAATTCCTGTTTCCGCCGTGTTTTTATCCACGGTGAATCCGCCCCGGAAAAGGTGGCGGATTGGCCTGTCATAATAGTGTAGGTGGTACATTGTCCTACGCCTGTCTGTTGGCGGTGACCGCAGCGCTGTTTGTTTGTACCGACGTAGCGGTCGGAGTGTTAAAGTGGCTGTCTTTGTTTGCGGTTTCCGCCACGGTCGTAATTCAATTTTTTTTACCGCCAGCCTGTTGGCGGTCTTACCGCCGCTTTAACACCATCCGCCAGGGTTCTAATGACCCCCTATATCATAAGAATCACAATACTCAGAGTTACTAAAAATAAAGTTACTTTATTTTAGTGTCAATGTGCCAAAAATATCTCAGAGGATATACTCCCTTAAGGAGGTAAGTAAAATACACAAAATATACACACAAACCAAAATCAGGTAAGTAAACAGTTAGAAAAGTAGTGCAAAACACTGTAAAATACAATAGGATGCAATAGGCCTAGGGGCAACACAAACCATATACTAAGAAAGTAGAATGTGAACCACTTAGGGACCCCTGGCCTAGTGTAGAGTATAGAGGGTCGCTGGGAGTGTTAGAAAACACTAAGGGTGTCCAAGATACCCCACCCCAAGATCCTGAAAAGTAGGAGTAAAGTTACCCTACTTCCCCACAAACACACTAAAATTGTGATAAGAGAGTCTGCAAAGACCACAACTGACTGCAAAGCAGTGAAGACGGATTCCTGGACCTGAGGACCTGTAAAGGAAGGGGACCAAGTCCAAGAGTCACAAAAGTGTCTAGAGGGGGCAGGAGCCCACTAAACCCCGGATGAAGGTGCAAAATGGCTGCCTCCGGGTGGAAGAAGCTGAAGATTCTGTAACAACAGAAGATGCCAGGAACTTCTTCTTTGCACAGAAGATGTCCCATGGCGTGCTGGAGGATGCAGAGCTATTTCCACGCAGAAAGACCACAAACAAGCCTTACTAGCTTCAAAGGTTGCGGTTGAAGAAAATGGGTGCTGCCCTAGCAGCTGCAGTTCATGCAGTACACAGGATTACTGTCTGGTGTGGGGAGGCAAGGACTTATCTCCACTAAATTTGGACAGATGGACCACTGGACTGTCAGGGTCACTTGGATCCAGCTCCTGTGTTCCAGGGACCATGCTCATCATGATGAGAGGGGGCACAGAGGACCGATGAAGCAGAGGTTTGGTGCCTGTGTTAGCAGGGGGAAGATTCCGTCGACCCACTGGAGATTTCTTCTTGGGTTCCAGTGCAGGGTGAAGGCAGACAGCCCCCAGAGCATGCACCATCAGTAAACAGTTGAGAAAGCTGGCAGGATTAGGCGCTACAATGTCACTGGTAGTGTTCTTTCTACTTTGTTGCAGTTTTGTAGGCGTCCTGGAGCAGTCAGCGGTCAATCCTTGTCAGAAGTCAAAGAGGGAGATGCAGAGGAACTCAGGTGAGCTCTTGCATTTGTTATATGAAGAGAAGCCCACAGGAGAGACCCTAAATAGCCCTCAGAGGCCACCTAGTCAGGTATGTACCTATCCGGAGGGGTCTCTGACGTCACCTGCTGGCACTGGCCACTCAGAGGCCTCCATTGTCCCCTCACACCTCTGCATTCAAGATGGCAGAGGTCTGGGACACACTGGAGGAGCTCTGGGCACCACCCCTGGGTGGTGATGGACAGGGGAGTGGTCACTCCCCTTTCCTTTGTCCAGTTTCACACCAGAGCAGGGGCTGGGGGATCTCTGAACCGGTGTAGACTGGTTTATGCAAGGAGGGCACCATCTGTGCCCTTCAAAGCATTTCCAGAGGCCAGGAGAGGCTACTCCTCTCAGCCCCTTAACACCTATTTCCAAAGGGAGAGGGTGAAATACCCTCTCTCAGAGGAAATCCTTTGTTCTGCCTTCCTGGTACTGGGCTGCCCAGACCCCAGGAGGGCAGAAGCCTGACTGTGGGTTGGCAGCAGCAGTAGCTGCAGTGAAAACCCCAGAGAGCTGGTTTGGCAGTACCCGGGGTCCATGCTGGAGCCCCGGGGATGCATTGGATTGGCACCCCAATACCAGATTTGGCGTGGGGGGACAATTCCATGATCTTAGACATGTTACATGGCCATATTCAGAGTCACCTTTGTGAAGCTACATTTAGGTATTGACCTATATGTAGTGCACACGTGTAATGGTGTCCCTGCACTCACAAGGTCCGGGGAAATTGCCCTGAACTATGTGTGGGCACCTTGGCTAGTGCCAGGGTGCCCTCACACTTAGTAACTTTGCACCTAACCATCACCAAGTGAGGGTTAGACATATAGGTGACTTATAAGTTACTTACGTGCAGTGTAAAATGGCTGTGAAATATTGTGGACGTTATTTCACTCCGGCTGCAGTGGCAGTCCTGTATAAGAATTGTCTGAGCTCCCTATGGGTGGCAAAAGAAATGCTGCAACCCATAGGGATCTCCTGGAACCCCAATACCATGGGTACGTAGGTACCATATACTAGGGAATTATAAGGGTGTTCCAGTTTGCCAATTAGAATTGATAAAAATGGTCACTAGCCTGCAGTGACAACTTTAAAGGCAGAGACAGCATAAGCACTGAGGTTCTGATTAGCAGAGCCTCAGTGACACAGTTAGGCACCACATTGGGAACACATTCAGGCCACAATTATGAGCACTGGGGTCCTGGCTAGCAGGATCCCAGTGAGACAGGCAAAAACAAACTGACAAACAAGTAAAAAATGGGGGTAACATGCCAGGCAAGATGGTACTTTCCTACAGGCCCTCAGGATGCATGATCGCCAAGACTTGCTCCTCCCATGTTGTTAGTTGTGGGGGAGGGGGTCCACCGCCAGTCCTCTGTACAGCAATCTGGTGTCTTGATACCACGGAATGCACCTTCCCCCGTAAGTCGTTCCACCTCTTCCTGATGTCATCCCTGGTTCTTTGTTGCTGTCCCATGGCGTTGACACTGTTGACGATTCTCCGCCATAGCTCCATCTTCCTTGCAATGGAGGTCTGCTGCACCTGTGATCCGAATAGCTGTAGCTCTACCCAGATGATTTCCTCCACTATGACCCTTAGCTCCTCCTCAGAAAACCTGGGGTGCCTTTGAGGTGCCATGATGTGGTGTGAGTGATATGTGTGAGGTGATGTGTGGGGTCAGGAATGGATCACCCCAGGGCAAACAGTTGCCCTCATGTAAGGACTAACATTGACCGCTGTGTGATCTATTCCTCACACGGGCACTAGGCCTACCCACACAAGTGAGGTACCATTTTTATCAGGAGACTTGTGGGAATGCTGGGTGGATGGAAATATGTGGCTCCTCTCAAATTCCAGAACTTTCTATCACCGAAATGAGAGGGAAAAGTGTTTTTTTGTCCAACTTTTGAGGCTTGCAAAGGATTATGGATAACAGAACCTGGTGAGAGCGCCACAAGTTACCCAATCCTGGGTTCCCCTAGGTGTGCAGTTTTCAGAAATGTCCAGGTTTGCTAGGTTTTCCCAGGTGTCAGATGAGCAAAAGGCCAAAATCCATAGCTATGCAATTTGCAAAAAACAGGTCAGTTTTCATTAGAAAAATGTGCTGTGTCCATTTTGAGTTTTGGGGCATTTCCTGTCACAGGCACTAGGGCTACTCACACAAGTGAAGCACCATTTTTATCAGGAGACTTGGGGGAATGTGTGGGTGGAAGAAAATTTATAGCTTCTCTCAGATTGCAGAACGTTCTATCACTGAAATGTGATGAAAAAATGTTTTTGGGCCATATTTTGAGGTTTGCAAAGGATTCTGGGTGACAGAACCTGGTGAGAGCGCCACAAGACACCCCATCCTGGGTTCCCCTAGGTGTCTAGTTTAAAAAAATGCACAGGTTTGGTAGGTTTCCTAGGTATTGGCTGAGCTAGATACCAAAATCCACTGCTAGGCACTTTCCAAAAAACACCTCAGTTATCAATGTAAAAATTCAATGTGTCCGTGTGATGTTTTGCAGCGTTTCCTGTCATGGGCACTAGGCCTACCAAAAGGAGTGTGGTACCATTTTTATTGGGAGACTTGGGGGAATGCTGGGTGGAAGGACGTTTGTGGCTCCTCTCAGATTCCAGAACTTTGCAGCACCGAAATGTAAGGGAAAAGTGTTTTGTTTGCAAAATGTTGAGGTTTGCAAAGGATTCTGGGTAACAGAACCTGGTGAGAGCCCCACAAGTCACCCCATCCTGAATTTGCCTAGGTGTCTAGTTTTCAAAAGTGCACAGGTTTGGTAGGTTTCTCTAGGTGCCGGTAGAGCTAGAGGCCACAATTCACAGCTAGACACTTTCCAAAAAACACATCTGATTTCAATGAAAAAAATGTGATTGTTGCGTTTCCTGTCATGGGCACTATGCCTACCCACAAAGTGAGGTACCATTTTTATCAGAAGACTTGAGGGAACACAGAATAGAAGAACAAGTGTTATTGCCCCTTGTCGTTCTCTACATTCTTTCCTTCCAACTGTAAGATTGTGTAAAAAAGAAGTCAATTTGAGAAATGCCCTGTAATTCACATGCTACTATGGGGACCCCGGAATTCAGAGATGTGCAAATAACCACTGCTTTTCAACACCTTATCTTGTGCCCATTTTGGAAATACAAAGGTTTCCTTGATACCTATTATTCATTCTTTATATTTCACCAAATGAATTGCTGTATACCAGTTTACTATGCAAAGCCGTTCTAAGGTGCAGCTCATTTATTGGCGCTGGGTACCTAGGGTTCTTGATGAATCTACAAGCACTATATATCCCTGCCACCAGAAGAATTCAGCAGACGTAACAGTATATTGCTTGCAAAATCTACCATTGCTGGAAAAAGTCATAGAAGAAAACGTTGACAGAAATGGCTCTTTCTTTACCTCAATTTCAATATTTTTTTTATTCCAGCTGTTATTTTCTGCAGGAAAACCTTGAAGGATCTACACAAATGACTCCTTGCTGAATTCAGAATTTGTCTACTTTCTAGAAATGTTTAGCTGTCCAGGATCTAGCATTGGTTTCACACCCAATTCTATCACTAACTGGAAGGAAGCTGAAAGCACACAAAAAATAAAAATGGGGTATGTACCAGTAAAATGCCAAAATTGTGTTGAAAAATGTGGTTTTCTGATTTAAGTCTGCCTGTTCCTGAAAGCTGGGAAGATGGTGCTTTTAGCAACGCAAACCCATTGTTGATGCAATTTTCAGGGAAAAAAACACATGCTTTCTTCTGCTGCCCTTTTTCCATATTTTTCTGGAAAAACTTACTTTTAGCTGCATTTGGGCTAATTTCTTGGTCTCCTCCAGGGAAACCCACAAACTCTGGGTACCTTTAAAATCTTTGGGATGTTGGAAAAAAAGGACACACATTTGGCGTGGATAGCTTATGTGGAGAAAAAGTTATGAAGGCCTAAGCGCAAACCCCAAATAGCTTAAAAAAAAGGGCTCAGCACAGGGGGGGTGAAGGCCCAGCAGCTAGGGGGTATTAACCAGAATTCCTTACCCTACCCCTAAAGCCCTCACTTGGAATTTAGGAAAAAATCAAAACTGTTCTCTTACTTTCGTAATCTCCTTGGTAAGTGCCTTTTTTCATCCAGCAAGAAGAGACCCTATGTCAAACATTAAGCTTTATTACAACATAATATGACATAATAGGAAACCTAGGTAATACAATTGCACTGTCTTTGATAGGTAGGATTGTAAGTTACAGATGCTTACAATAGGTACCAAAACATTGTGCTTTAACAGAGCATCAATAACTGGGTGGATTCCTACTTGTGTCTTGGAACTCTACATGAACTATAGTACAAAGAGAAGCTTTTTCAATGGATTTATCCTGATTTTTACATGATCAGCACTTAGAATGCAATAAACAGTATTGTGCTGGAACCACAGAGGACAGAACCTCGGCTAAAACATCTGCAATAGTTTGAGATGGAACATATCAGTTTCAAACATCAAAGATAAATAGAATTTTATTTCGGTTGGATAGTTCAAATTAACACAATCACTGATACAATTCAATTTACACAGTAACTCCCTCCCCAGCAAGCTCACCGGGAAGGAAAAGTCTGTGACTGAACCAAAAGATATAGGCAAAAGTTTGGTTCTTGAGTGTGGACCATGTGAGTTTGAAATGCCAACCGGAATAGTCATATTGCGAGACAGAGGCATTGTAAGAAATTCAGAGATTTTTTAGTACAGATCAATTAGCATCATTATCCATAAAGTGTGAGGTGGGCTTTCTGTTCATAACACACTCCATATCTGTCATTTTCTGATCTACTGAGATCAAAGAATGCAAGGTGGAGGCGACTGCCATTGGCTGTCCTAAAACATTGGACAATATCGTTTCATTGCGTTAACAGGAAATAACATGAGGAGTTACCAGCTGGAGAAAATTTTGTGATCCTGCCTGACCCACCTGCACTCTTCCACATCCCTGTCTGCCTTCCTCACTAATCTCAAACTGACTCCCTTATTCTTCCATTTCTCTCACTGTTTGCTGGAATGATTGCATTAGCAAATACATCCGTTTAGATTCACTGGATCCTGGCACTCTTCAAATACTACAGTACAATTTGCTAAATAAATCGATTTAGACAGATTTTTTTTGGGCATCCACTTCATATATTTTTCAATTGTGTTTGTACCTTTTGTAACAATCCTTTAAGACAAGTTCTCCAACCACTTCTTGAGCTGTTTCAGCAGCATTTACAAATACCAGAGGGACAATAAAATACTCCCTTCGGACAATCAAGGAAATCAGCAGAGCTTCATCTTTGTTCTGTTTAAAATTGACAATCTGGACCCTTTCTGCAGGGTCATCCCCAAACCTTTTGCCTTCATCTCTAATTCTTTTCTGAATTGTTTTATATTGGCATTAATATGCTGTGTACTTTACCACTGCTAATCAATGCTAAAGTGCTTGTGCTCGCTCTCCCTGGAACATGGTAAAATTGTCCTACACCGGATTGGCATATTTAATTTACTTGTACGTTCCCAGTATAAAGTACTTCATGTACCTGGGTCCTGTGAATCAGCTTTAAGACCGATGTTATTCAATATTTACATCCGTCCTCTTGCAGACTTGGTGGAAAGCTGCGGCCTCACCCTGTTCTCCTACGCAGATGATACTCAAGTTATCTCCTCTCTGTCATCAATTCAGAGCCAAAACCCTGAGGCCCTGAACTTATGCTTGGGTTTTGTTTCCACCTGGATGAACCTCAACTCGCTAAAAATTAATGGTGATTAGCCTGAGGTAATGGTCCTTGGCAAGAACCCTCTGCTTTGGGGCCCACTGCACTGGCCTAAGACCCTGGGTACTCTCCCTGAACCGGTCTCCTAGGTAAAGAACTTGAGTTTCTGGCTGGACAATGATCTGTCGAGGAAACCTCATGTTAACAAGGTAGCTTCAATTTGCTTTGAGGTCCTAAAATGGCTGAAAACATAATTTGGACACTCTTTTTCAGGATGGTTATTTGAGCCTTAATCATATCAAGATTAGATTATGGAAATATCCTCTACTTAAGGGCAGACAAAGTCTCCACTAGATGCCTACAACTAGTACAGAACTCTGCCGCCAGGCTTGTTCATCGACTCCCAAAACATGCTTCTGTATCGTGCCTCCTTCATGAGCTTCATTGGCTCACAGTGAAAAAAGGATACAGTTTAAGGCATTATATTACATGCAAAAGGCTAGCTCACGCACTGGTCAACTGTACCTACAAGAACTGGGGGTTTCCTACCAGCACATTCACGGTCAGTGTTCAAGCAACCTGTCCCTGTGCACCGTTCTTAGAGTCAAACTGGCCCGCATGGGAGGCCACTTCCTCTTATACTTGGGGCCCAAGTTGTGGAACACCTTACCTAGGCATTTGAAAAGACCTTCGCTGGCCCGTTTCTGCAAGCATTTGAAGACCTTGATGGTCTAATCTTGTCTTATTTTGCTAGCCTCTACCGTCCTGTCAAAGCACCAGAAAACCCTGTCTGGGTTGCTACGCGCTATACGACACTCTATATCAATAATAATTATTAATGTTATTATTATTATTATTATTATTAATAATAATAATAATAATAAATGCTACTACTGGGTCTGCAAATCCAACAAGGTGATAGATGGAATGCTTGAATTAATCTGAGCCACTGGCAATCGTTCAGGGCTGTGTCCCAATCCATTATTTTTCCCCCACCATGCCACCTCAGTTTGGACCCAGCCATATGCAAATCAGTCTTGACCCTGCTCCTCATGGAAACAGTGCCACCGAAACTGCCAGGCTAAATCCTCCCAAAGCCAGAACAGAAGCAACCTAGGACCATTTCCGCCCTAATTAGGGCTCTACAGCCAGGTATAGTTTGGTTCCCATGGCACAGTGAGCCCAGGGCCCACGTGCGGGCATACCCAGCACACACAGGGCGACAAATGCAAAAACAACATGGTGATGGATGAAATGCTTGAATTAATCTCATCCACTGGCTATCACTCGGGAACACATCCGAATCCACTGTCTTTGGCCCACCATGCTACCTCAGTTTGGACTCCATATGCAAATCCGTCTTGACCATGCTCCTCATTAGAAAAGTGCAGCCTGAACTGCCTGGCCAGCTCCTCCCTGAACCGTAACACAAGCAACCTAGGACTAGTGGGTCTGCAGCACTCACTGTGCCAGCTACTAAATTATCACTTTAAAACATGTCTCATGCCTGCCATTTTCACCAAAAAGTGCCAAAAGAAACATCAAGAGACCGTGACCTACCTGCCAGCTGAACCACCAGTGTGCATCGCTAGTCAGCCTACCTAGCCAGTCCAGGAGAAGGTAACATCAGCTAATCCTATTCTGTGGGGCCTCCCAGTGATGGTATCTGGCCCCATGGAGCCCTCTTCAGCTACAGCTTGCAACTTTGGCCCACTGGAGGCTTTCAGCGTCCCAAAAGTTCTCTAAGTCCGAGGGTAAAAATCTTCACTGGCTTGACGGCAACAGGATCTCCATCGACAACAACAACCTCCTCTGCCTGAGAATTAGGAATATTATTGGTAAATGGAAATTTGCTTAAAATATTTGGCTGTCTGGTACTGAGATCATTTATTGAACAAGTTCCATGTACGCTGCAAGCAGCAACACAAAAGCAAATACATTTCCATACAATCAAAGCCATAAATGATGAAAGAAGGTGATAAGGTGATGCCTTTGAGGGTACCTCATCTAAGTATTATAAGCTTCTAATTCCATTTTGAACTTTCTGCAACCGGGTAAAATCTTATGAAGCACCTGTTGGTAAAGTTATTAAATAGAATCTATAGGAAAACAGATCGTTTTGCATGATCACCCCATTTTCTGAAAACAATGCTGCAGGTGCACTGGGATTCTGTCAACCAGGCCCCAATTGATGTGTTCTTGTCCCTAAAACATATTGAAAATGGCTATACTTCTAATTGGCAAATGGATCTTTCCTATGAGTTTTTAGTATATGGTACAAAGTATACTTAGGGCCTGTAACTTAAATGTTACTAGTGGACTGTTGCACCCATTATGCCACAAACTACAGTGACAGTGCTAATGTGACTACAGGTCTACCATCTCAGCCTAGCTTTGCAGTTCTAAAATTGTAAATTCGACCTGTCAAAATAACCCCTTTTGACCAGGTTTAAAACTTCCTTTCAAAAGTTGGGACTTAGAAACTTTTACGCTCCAAAGACCTCCAAAGGACTGGGACACACCTGCCAAGTCAGTCCAACAAAGGTGCACTGCCCCTAGTCCAGAGATTCCTGTTGCTGCCAAATGGAGCTTTTTTCACAACAGCAAATCCATTTCAATGGGATGCCACAGAGAGAGTATCTGAGTGCCAAAGAAGTGACTAGTGGCAATATTTATATAGTGGTGAAGAGGGTACTCTGTTGCAATGGTGACAGAGTTCCCTGTATGTCAATATAGTGGTCCACCCACAGCATTTTCAGGCGGTGGACCTTAGGGTTAATTACATCAGAGACTACACTGTATTTTCCATGATCAATCCCCTCCAGAGAAATGGCTACATGTCTGCCCGCCCAATTTAGATGGGAGGACATGCACTCATTTTTGTGCAGTTTCTTACCACCACGGGAAATCTGTTGGTAAGGAACAGTAAAAACATTATAATGCTCCCCCCTTCATGGGAGAAGCCTACCGTGGCAAGGAGAGCCATCCTTTTTTTTTGTTGAAAAAGAAAATCCCATTTCGGGACTTTCTTTTTGGAAAGATGAAAAGACTACTGTTTGCCACAGGGCTGCATCTGTTCAGCGCAGCTCCGTAGAAAACAGTGAAATGCATTGACAGCCACGGCTGTGATGGAAGTTACTGTAAATGCTTTTTATAAATTACCACCAGGTAGGGGGTCATTTATAAATGTGGCCGCCAGTGTAGTCTCGCCCAGGCAGACGTAAACCCCTCCACCAGTCAATGGGAGAATACTCTGCTGCCAGAAAATAAATTGAGCCCTAAGTCTGAACACAGAAATCTTCACCGAAAAAGGCACCAAAAGTATTCAGCTGGCAAAGGATCTTCCTTTGGTGCCAAGTTTGAATTTCTCCAACTCTGAGCATTCCCACCAAAAGCCAATGGCTTCACAGGGTCCTCACCTCATGGAGCCCTATTAGGTCATAGCCTGCTGCCTTGCCCCACTGACAATTTTTGACTTCCATTCCAGAGATTAAGTCAGAAGGTAAAACTTCTGACAGGGTCAAACCTGGGGCCAGATTTACCAACAGTTCACAGCACGCCTCAACAAGTCAAGTTGCTGTGCTACTTTGCATGAATGGGAGGAACTCTCTCCCTGTGCTGGCACACTTGTGGCTGCCTAGTATCAACACAGGCACCCTTGTGTCATGGTGCAAGTGTGCCTGTGGTGTAGACAGTATAATTTTTTGTGTAGGAAGGTGTAGCTCCTGGCACAGAAAACTATCCCCAGATGCCTATTTCTCTTTGTATGTGTGCTGCCAAATATAGCACATATACAAAGAGAAACTAACAAGGAGAAGAAAAATATATTTTCCTCATTACTGCAGCCTTGGGTAGGTGCACAATTTTGGCTCAAACTAGGGTTTACACACTTTACTTAATCTGGGTTTATGTTGAAATACATGGGTGGATGCAAAGGAACACCCATACTCCAACCATGTTATGCCTCCTCCAACAAGGGTAACACAAGATAGCTCTATGTGCTGCCTTGTGTTACTTTTTAATTTCTTTTACAAAGTACACAAAGCCAGGCAAATAGGGCTTTAATTAGCTTTGTAAATGCCAAAACAGATTTGAAGTCGGGCTGCACCAAAAAAGTTACGCATCCCTGATGTACAATATTAGTAAATGTGTCCCCTGTTTTCTGTATCTGACCTGCAATCAATGGTGGTTGGCCTTAAACTGCACCTATGCCCCAGTTATGCACAACTAGATGACCAAAGCCATTGCATAACATTTTTGGAGTTAGTTTGATGATTAAAGATGCATAGTTCCCATTTCCCTTACTGGATATTTATTGTTGTAGTGTTGTTTTGTTCATTAAAATATTCTCTATTTTTATAAATGTGAGTGGGAGTTTTATTGTGTTTTGTAAACGTTTCAACTGTTTTGGTACTCCTAAATGCTTTACATACTTTCTTAGGTTAAGCCTGCTCTCTACCATAGCTACCGGAGGTAGAACCTAGGATTAAATTACTGAAACCTTTACTGGATCTAACAAAAATAGTAACCTTAGTACTTGAGGTGGACTGCCATCCACCCCAAATAATAACCCACGTTCTCATAGAGTCAATGAAATCATGGGAACAACAAATATTACAACTATTTATTATACCTTTTGGATCTTCTCTTTAGGTATTTAAGCTTCCTGTAATATTGTATTTCTGCACTGTTTAAAGTACATGCGTTACGTACAGGTCAATGAAACCTGATTTAAAAAAAATGAAAGTGGACAAGAGACTGTAACATCACACATGAAGGGAAATGGCTCTTGGTGCATGATCATCCCCAACAGTTTGGCTGAT
This sequence comes from Pleurodeles waltl, assembly GCF_031143425.1. Classification (NCBI taxonomy): domain Eukaryota; kingdom Metazoa; phylum Chordata; class Amphibia; order Caudata; family Salamandridae; genus Pleurodeles; species Pleurodeles waltl. The sequence continues at coordinate 1,128,819,079 of NC_090444.1, read as the reverse complement.
GCTGCTGCCACAGCTATCAGGTACTGAGCTCAGGTTCAGATTACTGAATCTTTTCCTGCACCTCACAATAATAGAGGACTATAACTTGTGGTGAACTACCATCCATCCCAACTAATTATCCACTCTCTCACATTGGTGTTCAGCAGTGCTACCAAGAACTTGTGTTTAGAATTACCACTTGGCTGTTAAGTTAAAAATTAAAAATCCCTAAATTGAATTAAAAGCATACATTGATTTTTAATTGACATCAGCTCTTTGGTTGGGGCATCTTTGATTTTTGCAACTTACTTTTGATTCCAATTTCTGCATGTTTTAAAAGTCTTAGCAGTCTGGTTACCTTGAGAACTCTTACAGTGGTGGAGATCAAGGCCCAGTGCAAAGTAAGACATTTGATACCAGGCCACAATGTAAAGAAGGCAGATTTTGTGAAGGCCCTGAGGGCCTGGGGTGAAGCATGCCATGCGCAGGTCCCCTCTGAGAATGAGGCAACTCCAGAGGATGAAAGAGAAGCCAACAACCAGTCCCAATATGAGTTTGTTGGCTCACCATGCAGGGGTGAAAATGGGCAGGGTAGGTCAAGAGCACCTATTGGGAGAATTACAGTGGTAGTTGGAATCAACACTGGGAGGGAAAAGTTTCTGACTCTAGAAGAGGGGATAGCAACAGGAAGGCCTGGTGCAGAAGCTTGGTCTCACACTTATGGAGCATCGGAAGACATTCCATGACACACACAAAGACACGTGACAATCCTCGTTAACTTTGTAGATACCTCACATAAAAACACTAGAGGGCTAGCTAAAAGGCAATCCCGTCACTGCTTAGGATGGGCTCTGCAATCAATCATGAAGAAGCACATTTTCAGTAAGCATAATTCGGGGTTACAGTACCATCTGATGGATTACAGTGTCTGACCTCAGGCACCTTTCTAAGGCAGCTGTTGTATGGGTGAGCCTACGTTGTCTAAAATGTCCTGGGGAGGGGCTGGCTAAGTGATCCCACGAAAGGGGGTTCAGCTCCTTTCAGGAGAAAGAAGGGAATAAAAAGGATAAAAAAGGAGGCAATATGACAAGGGCATCAAATGAGGAGTCCTGTGCCTTTTCCAAACTCAAGTGGTAATGATATAAGGGGAAGAAACATTTTTTCCTACAGTGTCGTTAATTGATTTAGAACAGCACTGTTAGTAGAATATTATGTTTTGTCTGAGGTGAGATTGTCTGGTCATAGATGCACTGTCTGGGGAATGTATGTCGGAACAACGCATGCTGGAACAACGCATGCCTGAACAACGAGGTCGGAACAACAACCGCGTTGTTACCACTAATGGCTTTACCACGAATGCCTTAACAACGATTTTTCGTTGTAAAGGCATTCCTGGTGAAGGCATTAGTGCTAGGCATGCATGGTTCCAGAATGCGTCCCCCCGGTCCCCCACCCCAAAAATTACTGCGACCTCCCATCCCCTCCCCTAAAACCACACCAACCCCCCACCCTTGCCCCTAAAACTACCTCAACCCCCACCTCATCCCTAAAATTACTGCGACCCCCACTCTGCCCCTAAAACCTAAAACCACCCCACCCCTAAAACAACCCGAACCCCTACCCCATCCCTAAAACCTAAACTACCCCACCCCTAAAACTACCCCTAGCCCCCCACCCCGCCCCTAAAACCTCAAACCCCCACCCTGCCCCTAAAATTACCCGACCCCCCAACCCAACCCACCCCTAAAACCTAAAACCACCACAACCCCTACCCCTAAAACAACCCCAACCCCCACCCATCCCTAAAACCTAAACTACCCCAACCCCCAACCCCTAAAATTACCACAACCCCTCACCCCGCCCCTAAAACCACCCCAACCCCCACACCTAAAACCTAAACCATCCCAATCCCCCACACCACCCCTAAAAACCTAAACCACCCAACCCCGCCCCCAAATACTTAAAATACCCGACCCCCCCACCCTGCCCATAAAACTAAAAATGTCCCGACCCCCGCCCCTAAACCTAAACCACCCTGACCCCACCTCTAAAACTAAAAATACCCCAACCCCCCCACCCTCGCCCCTAAAACTAAAAATATCCCTCCCAAAACCTAAACCGCCCAACCCCCACCCCTAAAACTAAAAATACCTCGTCCCTCTACCCTGCCTCTAAAACTAAAAATACCCCACCCCAAACCTAAACCGCCTGACCCCCCGGCCCTAAAACTACAAATACCTCAACCCCCCACCCCGCCCCTAAAACTAAAAACACCCCCCCAAACCTAAACTGCCCGACGCCCCCTCCCCTAAAACAAAAAATACCTCAACCCCCTCTTCCCCCGCCCCTGAACCTAAACCGCCCCTAAAACAAAAAATAACCCGACCCCCCAACCCCCACCCCGCCCCTAAAACTAAAAATACCCTGACCCCCCAGCCCCTTAACAGCCCCACTTACCTGACAGATCGCGTCGTCCTCCTCAGCCGACTCCCTTCTTCTGTGCCTTAACCACGCATGTGCGTGATCCAGCACATGCGTGGTTAAGGCACCAAACAACAAAGTCGTGGTTAACAAAAGCGTTGTTCCACTTTCGTTGTCCACAACTTCGTTGTTATGGAGTTGTGGTTGAGGCCGTTTCCCCTGTCAGGGTCCTATGATAAGACTTGTTTGAAGTCCAAGCAATTAAACTTCTTAAATCTTCAAAGAGTTTCTTCACTTTCCTGACTTTATTCCTTTGAGTGGCAGCTGCTGCCTATGCTACTGTGAACTGCTGGGACCCCGAGAGTCTGCTCCACTGGAGGGACGTTGGTTTTGTGAGCAGCAGGTAATGCACACTCACATTTATGTTAAGAAGAATTTAAAGGCCAGGGTTTGATTTAATTTGTAAGGAAAGTGTGTCCACCACGCACTGAAATGTTCTGCTGAAAGGTATGTGTTTAATGTGTAAAGATATAACTAACAAAATATTGCAAAGCAGTAAAAGGAAGACCTTAAAATATTTTGTCATGCGGTATGCTCCATCAATGTCTGACCCCAGAGTCTAAAGCGTGATATCCTGCTATATGCGCACCCGTAGTAATGTGTACTCCAGGGTGACAAACATAATTCAGTAAAACAAAAAAGCAATAAAATCAGTACAGGCCTTAGTGGACAGCATATTTTTCGCCGCAACGACAACAGACGGCTAGGTGAAACGTGCAGAAAATAAAAAACATATGTTTGCAGATGGGGGGAAGCATGCGTCCATGTTGAAAGAGGACTAACGTTTTAAAGATCACCCAGGTTGCTCTGGAACATTTAATTCTTTACGTGAAATGAAAGAAGGGCTACAATGAAAAACTAGGAGAAGAAACATTGACGTGGAAAGGAGGCTATTTTTTAAAGCATCCGAAATCTTTCAAAGACAAGATGAAAAGTAAATTTTTTTATTTCTTCATTTTAGCATGTTTAAACATCGATTTGAGAATGCATACCTTTGGCTGTGCCATTATGCGTTGTAGGGTGAGATACTGTTGCGTAGGCTCTCATTATTCTAATGAGTCTACTGGATTTTAAGTAGCAAGATCGTCCACGGTGTGGGAGACTGAGTCTGACCCACTGTGGGTGACACCTGTCGCTCCAAATCTGGCTTTTGCTCTGGCTAACTAGCAGTGCCTCGTCTCTCCCAAAAGGTAGAGATGATTGGGCAGCCGAGCGCATGACATATCATACTTCTCAGGTCGCATCCGGTTCTCTCATTCACAATTTAGTCTCATATATAAATGACAAAAAAAAGCTATATGAGTTTTAAAGACTGGTTTAAAAAAACGACTGCATTTTAGATAGCAAAGCGTGAGCTGCAATAACCAGGATGACACAACATGACAATATTAAAATGGTGGCGATGAGAGTGAAGCATAAGAATAACGTTATCATATTGCCACTAGAATCGATGGACTATTTCCTATCTGAGTCATAATCTGAGCACAGCATGTTAAGCTCTAACTCTGCCTTTCAGGTTCCCCCGGGAGGACATCAACTCTCATACCTGAGCAAAGGCCTGTAGTCTGTGTTAGCATCGGCAGCAAAGCATTCAGCAATCAGCATACAGTCGTGGTTCCCTGGCTGGAATCTCCCTCTTAATGTGTAATGGGACTAGGAAGTGTTTTTAGAACAACACAACTGATGTTCTAAGAAAATGTCCCTACATAAGGATATGTATTTTCTCTGAATGTTGGAGACTAAACTTCTACCACGTTCACCGGCAATGTTCCAAACTGTAGCCTTAACTGAAGCACAAAGTGATCAAGAATGTCTTGTTTGAGAACACAGTGCTGGGCTAAGCAAAACAGTTAGAAAATAAAACGAGACCGTAAAACTGGTTATTGTAAAAACAACAATGCGAAGCCGAAAAAAATATATCTAGGTCAAAGTGCACCGCGGCCTAGTGTGTTAAACTAACGTGTATGGAGCTATAACTAAAATGGCTACACAACAAGACGATACTAATCAACAATGCATATATTGTGTGTTTTGAATTTACTAATACAAAGTGGAGCATCCATTGTAATATTGAAGATGCATTCACAGAAGAATTTTAATAATTCATATTTATGTGTGTTCGTATGTTGATTTTAACATGCTTTATTGTAATACGTGTGCATATATATTCATGTCGTTTGAAAAAGATATTATTGTGAACTCACATGTAATTATGTTTATTTATAATTTGTTGAAAAACTGTTTTGAAAGGCATATATAATCATCTGTTTTGAATGTGTTTTGAAGTATCATACTAACTTAGCTTGAATAAAGGCCTGAAATATTGATATGTGTGTATAACCTTCAACATGGCGCATGCTTGCATTGCAACATTCTATATTTGCTGATGCACCAGTCTCAGTTTACAGTAAATGAAAGGCATATTGTGTATTAGCGGTAGGAGGATACAGGAGGATGTTTTGGCAAGGACAAAGGGAGGGCAAACAAACTGATAAGGAAGACTTCTATTTGTGTACCGTGCTTCTAGAGGCTCTCAAGTTCATCATGATGTTAGGTTTGTGAGATGAGAACTTGAAGGAAGTTACCAATTGCAGTTGTGCATGGAAGATGGAAAACTACTGGTGTTGATTACATGGATTCTCTAAGGTTCTTCAAGGTTTAATTGGTATTCACTTAGTTAGACGGGAGCAGACCCCTTTTAACCTTTGGTGAGAGCAGATTCCCCTGAGACTTTGAGGTACAGATCTCTCTAATCTTTATTCAATTGACTGGGTTCATGCTATGCAACAACTCTGAAGCAGGACTTCTACTAACGTTTCTGTTATGCGGACATTTCCATATTATTTTCATAATTTCCTATATTTCCTGAGAGATAATTTGTAATAAACCTTTAAACTTTACTCTCCATCTATGAGATATAATGTATGACCAATTAGGTTACACTGTTAATTGATTTGAAGTATTGATTTTAACTCCCTTTAACTCTCAAGACTCCTAAAAAGATCAGTTGAAAGAAGAGAAACCAGAAAATGGGCCTCAGCATCACGCATAGTAGCTGAGTGATGATGGATAGGTTCCCAAAGTAACGGGAATTAGACCCTTTATTCTACATGTAGGAAAATACCATCTTGCCTGGCATGTAACCCCCATTTTCTACTTATACATATGTTTGTTTTTGCCTGTGTCACTGGGATCCTACTAGCCAGGACTCCAGTGCTCATATAGTGTGCCCTGTATGTGTTCCCTGTGTGGTGCCTAACTGTATCACTGAGGCTCTGCTAACCAGAACATCAGTGTTTATGCTCCCTCTGCTTCTAAAATTGTCACTGCAGGCTAGTGACAAATTTTACCTATTCTGATTGGCACACTGGAACACCCTTATAATTCCCTAGTATTTGGTACCTAGGTACCCAGGGTATTGGGGTTCCAGGAGATCCCTATGGTCTGCAGCATTTCTTTTGTCACCCATTGGGAGGCTCAGACAATTCTTACAGAGGACTGCCACTGCAGCCTGAGTGAAATAACGTCCACGTTATTTCACAGCCATTTTACTCCGCACTCAAGTAACTTATAAGTCACCTATATGTCTAACCCTCACTTAGTGAAGGTTAGGTGCAAAGTTACTTAGTGTGAGGGCACCCTGGCACTAGCCAAGGTGCCCCCACATTGTTCAGGGCACATTCCCCGGACTTTGTGAGTGCGTGGACACCATTACATGCGTGAACTACATATAGGTCAATACCTATGTGTAACTTCACAATGGTAACTCCGAACATGGCCATGTAACATATCTAGGATCATGGAATTGTCACCCCAATACCATCCTGATATTGGGGTGACAATTCCATGCATCCCCGGGGCTCCAGCATGGACCCCGGGTGCTGCCAAACTAGCTCTCTGGGGTTTTCTCTGCAGCTACCGCTGCTGCCAACCCTCAGACAGGTTTCTGCCCTCCTGGGGTCTGGGCAGCCCAGTCCCACAAGGGCAGAACAAAGGATTTCCTCTGAGAGAGGGTGTTACACCCTCTCCCTTTGGAAATAGGTGTTAAGGGCTGGGGAGGAGTAGCCTCCCCCAGCCTCTGGAAATACTTTGAAGGGCACAGATGGTGCCCTCCTTCCATAAGCCAGTCTACACCAGTTCAGGGAGCCCCCAGCCCCTGCTCTGGCGTGAAACTGGACAAAGGAAACGGGAGTGACCACTCCCCTGTCCATTACCACCCCAGGGGTGGTGCCCAGAGCTCGTCCAGTGTGTCCCAGACATCTGCCATCTTGAATGCAGAGGTGTGAGGGTACAATGGAGACCTCTGAGTGGCCAGTGCCAGCAGGTGACGTCAGAGACCCCTCCTGATAGGCTCTTACCTGGTTAGGTAGCTAATCCTCCTCTGAAGGCTATTTAGGGTCTCTCCTCTGGGTTCCTCTTCAGATAAGGAATGCAAGAGCTCACCAGAGTTCCTCTGCACTTCTCTCTTTGACTTCTGCCAAGGATCGACCGCTGACTGCTCCAGGATGCCTGCAAAACCGCAACAAAGTAACAAGAAGACTACCAGCAACATTGTAGCGCCTCATCCTGCCAGCTTTCTCAACTGTTTCCTGGTGGTGCATGCTCTGAGGGCTGTCTGCCTTCACCCTGCACTGGAAGCCAAGAAGAAATCTCCCGTGGGTCAATGGAATCTTCCCCCTGCTAACGCAGGCACCAAACTTCTGCATCACCGGTTCTCTGGGTCCCCTCTCATCTTGACAAGCGTGGTCCCTGGAACACAGGAGCTGGATCCAAGTGTCCCCGGCCATCCAGTGACCCTTCTGTCCAAAGTTGGTGGAGGTAAGTCCTTGCCTCCCCACGCCAGACAGTAATCCTGTATACTGCGTGAACTGCAGCTGCTAGGGATTCTGTGCACTTTTGCAAGACTTCCTTCATGCACTGTACAGCCCAGGTCCCTAGCACTCCGTCCTGCAGTGCCCAACTCGCTGAGTTGGACTCTGACTTTGTGGGATCCTCTTTTGTTGTGCTGAGACAACCACCATGCTCAGATCTTCGTAATGTCTGTTCAGGTGCTTCTGCGGGTGCTACCTGCTTCTGCATGGGCTCTCTCTGTTACTGAGCGCCCCCTCTGTCTCCTCCTCCAAGGGGCGACCTCCTGGTCCTTTTTGGGCCCTGGCAGCACCCAAAACCTTTGACAGTGACTCTTGCAGTTATCAAAGCTTGTTTGCGGTCTTTCTGCGTGGAAACAACTCAGCATCCTCCAGAACTCCGTGGGACATCTTCTGACCAAAGTAGAAGTTCCTGACACCTTCTGTTGTTGCAGAATCTTTGGCTTCTTCCACCCAGAGGCAGCCCTTTTGCACCTTCATCCAGGGTTTAGTGGGTTCCTGACCCCCGGACACTTGCAAGACTCTTGGACTTGGTTCCCTTCCTTTGCAGGTCCTCAAGTCCAGGAATCCGTCTTCAGTGCTTTGCAGTCAGTTGTTTTCTTTGCAGAATCCCCTATCTCAACTTTACTGTCTTTCTGGGGTAGTAGGGCAACTTTACTCCTACTTTACAGGGTCTAGGGGAGGAGTATCTTGGACACCTTTAGTGTTTTCTTACACTCCCAGTGACCCTCTACACACTACACTAGGCCTGGGGTCCATTCGTGGTTCGCATTCCACTTTTGGAGTATATGGTTTGTGTTGCCTCTAGGCCCATTGTCTCCTATTGTATTCTATTGTGTTCTACAGTGTTTGCACTACTTTTCTAAGTGTTTTACTTACCTGATTTTGGTTTGTGTGTATATTTTGTGAATTTTATTTACCTCCTAAGGGAGTGTATCCTCTGAGATACTTTTGGCATATTGTCAGTGGTTTAGTAGGAGCTTTGCATGTCTCCTAGTTCAACCTAAGCTGCTCTGCTATAGCTATCTCTATCAGCCTAAGCTGCTAGAACACTACTAATCTAGTAATAAGGGATAACCGGACCTGGCACAAGGTGTAAGTACCACAAGGTACCCACTGTAAGCCAGGCCAGCCTCCTACACTACATAAATGAGTCCCCAGATCCCAGTGCCCATGCTCAGAATTTGGAGGATCAGTGGAGTTCCAGAGATTTGGGAGAGAGTCATATCAGCAACAGAGGAGTGAGTATCAAAAGGGTTGTGAGTTACAGTGGTTCATGCTTAGCTTGCGGTGTCTTGCAGAGTTTGGATGGTGTTTTGCAGAAATGGTTTGAATGTCATGTGAGTATGGTGTTTAGTAAAAGAAGTTGAAGTTGTTTTTGGGCTTGATGTGACCTAAGATCCTGGGATAGTATTAAAAAGTGTAGAAGACACCATATTGTAATTGTCTGCTAAATTTGGTTGTGCTTGTCATGAGACATTGTCAACGGCACAAGAGATAGGGATATATCTTTGTGTGAATGTGAGTTGTGGTTGGTATAGTGGATCCTCTTGCGCAGGGAGAACCTATACTTATCGGAAAGACACCGCTCATGTCAGCGTTTCGTTCGAAGTGCTTGATTCTTTTGAATCTTATGTGATTGGATACTTTCCATTCTTTAGTGGCGCAGACAAAGGTTATTGTATTGTATTTTGTTATATGTGTTTGATGCTGAGAAGAGTGTGTGCATACAGAGTGTAAAGGAGGGTGAACTGCTGCAAGGAGAGAGATTGACATCACAAAGTCCCACACTGGTACTGGTCGGTTGGTATAGTGCTGCAATGGTATTCGTTGTTGATGTTGCAGGGGGCACACTGTGACTGATTGTTGCTGCTGAACAAGAAATTGTGGACAAGTGGCAATTTCCTGGTCCGGAACAAAATCCTGTTTGTGATTAGTGACATCTGGTTGAAAAATGCATTGTTTTAAAGTCATGCGAGGTTTGTTCAGTGGAAATGTGCTTATACCTAGTAGAGAGGGAGAAGAAGCACCTCCCCAAGATACTCCAGTTCATTATATAGCAATACATGTAGGGCTCCACACATGTATTTGGCTTAGTCAATGGCATAAGATCACAGAAAAAGAAGGTGCATTGAAGTTTCCACGCCATGGCACATTTAATTTGAGAATCGTTGAAAACCACAGAAGAGTGGTGTACGAGATGAAACCACCTCCTACACCTGCACAGTATGAAATGCTTAATTCTTGGGATTGTGCTGCTCATGCTAGGGAGAAAAAGAATTATGAGGTAAGAGCTTGGAGAGCAGTGTGCACCTATGCAGATGCTAGATAGGATGCTGAAAAGAAGTGGAGAACTGACTTGAAAGAGTTCAATTGTATCCACCATTAACATGTGAACATTTCAAGGATGAGAAGGAAAAGAAAAGAGACAAGAACCAAAAGGAAGGAAAGTGAAAGGAACCAAATGATAGGATTCAGATAAGTGATAGTGACTCTGGAGATAGCCTCTTAGATGTACTATTGTCAGAACATTCACTCCCATACAATGAGACTCAAGTGAAGGATGGAAATGACACAAGTAGTGGTGGAAAAAATGGACTAGGTACTGCTCCGATAAAGGTGACTCCAGGTCGAGTGGGGGTTTATCCAGCAAGTGTACATTATGTACCAATGGGAAAAGGTTCAGGCATTTATGTTTCTGCTATCCCTACTATCCCAAATACTGCTCTTACTTTCCCAGTTACTATTGGTCCTCTGGTCCCATTGTATAAGCCTGATTTCCCAGGAAAGACAACTTATAATTTGGCTATCCTCAGTGCAGTGGGTGGTTCAGGCAGTGCCACAGAAAGACTTTATGCAAGAAGATTTGTTTCTCTAGTTCCGACACATACAAGTTCTCCATGTGTGCCATACGTGACAAGTGCTGATTTGACTTTGAATCTCTCAGGGTTCTTTAGGTACATATAAAAAAATACCACCTTCTAGAACACCCATATGGGAACCGCCTTAAATTATAAGTTCCCTGTAGTGACAATGGAGAATTAGTGCTCAGGAACTAGATGAGTGGGCAAATTCTTTTAATGCTGATACTCCTTCAGGAGAAAGCGGTAGTACAGAGTTGAGTTAGGGAACACTTCAGTCACCGGACAGAGAGAACCTGATGGATGTGGCAAAAATTAATTTGGAACTGGATGAGATGATTGGCGACTAACCTTGCAATGACTTGTTTAGATACTTGTGTAAGGATGTTACCAGATGTGCACGCTAAGTTCATAACAAATCATCCAATCTGACTCTAAGATATGAGATAGATTTGAATAATACCAAAGCTTTTTAGAAAAGCTCTTGTGTATGGTTTCATGAAGAAGACATGGCCTGTACAAGAAGTTCCCGGATAAAAATACAAAATAAAGAGTTTATTCAAAACATACAGACATGGAACAAGATAGATAAATGGGAAGCTAGATGGGAAGAAAGAAAGAACCAAAGAAGCAAACAGGAGAACCACTTCCTCCAATAGCCGGAGAGATGGTTGCATCAAAATTCCCATTGAGGGACATGCATGGTGGCGGTTATGTTAATGTGCCTTGGAGCAGAAGTGATCTTGTATCATTCACCAGTGACTTTCCAAATCTGTGGGAAAAGATGGTGGAGTGGTACAAGCAAGTTGAGAGATTTGTGAAGATTTCACAGGTGTTGTGCGTCGATTTGAATAATCTGTTTGACAATGTGGTTCTGAGCTTGTGAGCATAATGTAAAATATATGTTGAATGGTTTAAGTCAGAACCCCCAAACAGCATTACATACAATTACAGCATTACATAGGAAAGGAAAACATGTAGAATAAACAACCACTCCATGGAGGAACCCTCCTTCAAGAAAATCATGAAAAAATAGGTGAATGAATACTTAGAACTCAATAGGTCTTCTGGTCTAAATACACAAATAGTCTGGGACGCCTTGAAATGCATTATCTTTGGGCACATGATTAAACTTATGTCAAAGAAAAGCAAACTAAACAACAAAACCTTAGAGCAACTAGAACTAAAGATAAAAGCATTGAAGAAAGATCTCAAACGCACCAAAGACAAACTCAATTAAACAATCTAATTAAACTCAAGTATGTATACAACAAGATTCTGAGTAACAAAGCCCACCTAATAGTCCAAAGATACAAATGCATCAATATCTGTGGACACAATAAAGCTGACGAAATATGTGCATCTTATTTAAAACAGACCAACCAGAAGACAAGAAAAAACCTCTATAACCAACAAACATGGCGTCACATCGACAAACGAGAAGGACATCCTAAATACCTTTGAAAAATATTACCATACCCTCTACTCCAAAAGAAATAACACATCCTATCACATATGCTTAAACTACCTCAGTAAAATTAATGTAACTAAGATAGGTGAATCAACAAAAGAATCACTAGAACAACCAATTTATCACAAAGAAATCATAACTGCGATCAAAACAATGAAAGCCAGGAAGGCTCCGGGCCCAGACGGCTTCTCAGCATCATGGAAGACTCATTGGCCCACTTCTCCTCCACTGGCTCAACCCACTAAGGCTCAGCTGTGGAGGCAACCATAATTGTTATACCCCAAAAAAGGGAAAGACCCATGCAATTCTAAGAACTACCAACACATATTCCTCATAAACACAGATTGCAAAATATATGCAAAGATCCTAGCCCTCAGAATAGAAACTGTTCTCAAAAACATAACGCATCCCTCTCAATCAGGGTTTAACAAAGGAAGATTCAGCGTGGATAATATCAGGCTTTTTACCCAAGTGATTGAAATAGGTAAACTCCTGCACCAACCAACCTGCATGATGTACTTAGCATTACATGCAGAGAAGGTCTTTGATGAGGTATCATGGACTTTCCACCAAGCCTCACTCACCTCCTCCAACTTTGGCCCTGCTCTCTCAAAAATGATCCCTGCTCTATACAAAGAAGCGAAAGCTAGAATAAACATAAATGGAAAGTTGTCCAATCTCTTTTACCTCCAACAAGGAACCGGACAAGGATGCCCTCTCTCACCCCTACTATTTCTACTAATTCTAGAACCCCTACTTATATTGATGAGATAAAATCCATTCATCCCCAATATCCCTTTCTCATCAGGCCCACAAGAACTAGCCCCCTACACAGATGACATTCTCCTCTGACCACCCAGACAGACTCAGCCTTGCCGCACACTTCACTTCATTTCTCACCGTCAAATAAATTAAAACACACCACTCTATAAACATTCTATCCAAAACACGCATTCTGAGAAATCGACAACAGACTACCCAACAAAATTAAACACTCATGTCTAGTCTCGCTGTGGCAAAATGAAAACTTAAAACTAGAAGGAAGAATGATGTATATAGAGGAATGGCAGAAAAAGATATTCTCCTGGTGAGAGATATCTGCACCCCTCCAGAACCCATACCATTCTCTAAAATTAAAGACAAATTTGACCTAAGCAACTTATACTTTTACCATTTCATTAAAATAAAATCACTTATAGCCAAACACAAACCTCTAACCCCCCTTGACCTACCCAACATATTAGAAACAATTACCAAATGCGATCATCTAGCTTCCAAACTGTACTCCCTCCTATTTCCCACAAAAGCCTCAATGAATAAAGTAACACAATACAAGTGGGAAACTCTACTATCAGACTCCAACAAAACTCCAAAAGTCTCACTGGACTGGCCATCTACCTGGAGTTACCTCACTTCCAACATAATAACCCCATCACTAGCGCAAAGCAGATACTGGATTGCCAATATGGCCCACTGGATTTGGGTCAAGCTTTATAAACTAGGCCTCTGATCCTCTGACACATGCTAGAGCTGTGAGAAGGAAACGGGAGATTTAAAAGACATGCAAATCGACTGCACCTCTACCAAAAAGTTCTGACAAGACATCAGTAATACAATGTCTCAAATACTACATACAAAATGTACCCCTACTTTAGCCTAAATTACACCGGACATCCTCCTTATTGACATTAAACAGGCATTAAACAAAGAGGACCATTTCCTATCTGACATTCTAGTCACAACTGGCCTTAAAGATATCCTAAATGAATGGAAAGACTCATCCAAACTATCCCCCCACACATGGTGGGAATGGGTCCAATTCACCAGAAGTACCTGTAACTCACTAAACTTATACTTGAAGACAACACCAATGAAGAATGAAACTCTGGTGCAAACAAGACACCTTCATGCCTCTCTCATCAGTGTAGCCATGATCATCCAATCACTCGATCATTCATGCATTCACTCACTCATTTTCCCTCCCTCCCCCTCCTCTCCCCACTCTCCCACCACCTTCTCTTCCTTCCCACCCCTGTTCCCTTTGTACTCCCTACCTTTCACCCCCTATCACCTTCTTTTTCTCTCCTCTCATCTCTGCTCTTTTACTCTGTCTCATTCATTTACAACTGTGGTACCTTAACAATTCACCACAACAACAAGAACCCCTCCGTCACAATACACACATTGATTAACCTCACCTCACCCTTGCAAACAAATACAACTTATCTTTACCCTCTACTTTTTTAAATGTGGACCAATTCCTCACACTATGGGGGTCATTCCAACCCTGGCGGTCCTCGACCGCCAGGGTGGATGACCACGGAAGCACCGCCAACAGGCTGGCGGTGCTTCATTTGGGATTCCGACAGCCGCGGTCGCCAAGCCGGGTCCGGACCCCGGGATTCGGACCCCCTTCCCGCCATCTTGTTTCTGGCGGTTTTTACCGCCAGGAACAGGATGGCGGGAACGGGTGTCGTGGGGCCCCTGGGGGCCTCTGCACTGCCATGCCACTGGCATGGGCAGTGCAGGGGCCCCCTAACAGGGCCCCAGCATGATTTTCACTGTCTGCATAGCAGACAGTGGAAATCGCGACGGGTGCAACTGCACCCATCGCACCCCTGCAACACCGCCGGCTCCATTCGGAGCCGGCCTCTGTGTTGCAGGGCCTTTCCCGCTGGGCCAGCGGGCGCTCCTTTGGCGGGCGCCCGCCGGCCCAGCGGGAAAGCCAGAATGGCCTCCGCGGTCTTTTGACCGCGGAGCGGCCAAATGGCGGTGACCGCTTGGCGGGTGGAATGACCGCCTATATCCTAAACTACTGTTCCCACTTGATTTGATGATACCATACAATGCACTGTTTCTTTTCATTTATGCTATTTAATTTTCCTATTATATAAAATCCCAGTAAAACACTCTTGAAATAAAAATTCAATCTTAGACGCCATATTGAGAAGGGAGAAAGGGAAGTTTCACAAGACAGCGATTCAGCAGTTGTGAAAATGAATCCGCCAACTACCCAGAGAGGTCAGGATGTTTTTGAGACTGGTGGGCTACTGTCGCCAGTGGATGCCTAACTTTTCCCCAGTGGCCAAGCCTTTGCAGAGGCTGACACACAAGGATGTGTCTGGTCCAGAACCCTGGGATAACGATTTCTTGATTGCCTTACTAGAGCTGAGATAAAGTCTCTGTCATGCCCCAGAACTGGGAATGCCTAACTACAATAGGTGATTTGCACTTTTCTGCAGGGAGAAGGACGGCTGGGCTTTTTCAGTGCTTACACAATTACACAGAAACGCCAGAAGGCCTGTGGCCTATTTTTCTTCTACTCGTGATCCCGTTGCTTTTGTGCTGCCAGGTTGGCCTAAAGCAGTGCCCACTGTCAGTGTCAGCATCAAGAGGTGTGAAAACATAGTCATGGATCACCCCTTAACTGTTTATGTTCCCCAGTCAGTGGAGTTATTGTTGTCAAGGACTAGAACACAGCATTTGACAAATAGCAGCTTTACGAAGTATGAATAGGTTATTCTTGCGGCAGAGAATGGCACTGTCAAGTGCTGTGCTTTTCTAAATCCTGCCACCCAGTTACTTGAACCTAAACATAAAAATGATGATTGTGAAGTGGATCATGACTATCTCAAAGTCACTGAACTATGGACCAAGCCGAGACTGGATATACGAGATGAGCCACTATCTGCATCTGATTTTGAACTATATGTTGATGGCTCATGCTTATGAGACAATAAAGTCTGAGAGATGCTTATGTAGTCTGCACAATTTCAGGAGTTGTTGAAGCTTCCTGGCTTCAAAGAATATTTTTCACACAAGTGGCTAAATTGATCCCTCTTATTAGGGCATGCTATGTTTCCGACCAGCTGAAGGTGATCATTTTTACCAATAGTCAGTACAGCTTAGGTGTCGTTCATGACTTCGGACAGTTATGACCCCATAGAGGGCTCATGACATTTTCCGGATCCCCAATGTGGAATGGGGAGCAAGAAAGAAACCTTCTTGAAGTGTTAAAGTTGCCTAAACAGGTTGCAGTGATAAAGTGCCCTGCACATTATAGTGGAAATGATCATGTAACATTGGGTAACAATTATGCTGTTGAGATCGCAAAGTATGGTGCTCATAACGTCTGTACCTTTAATGGAAAGTATACAAATGAGGGAACGGATGAGACCAACTACAACCTTTTGTTAACAACTGCAGACACATGAGAAGAGGTGAAGAGGCTTCAGGAAGAGGCTTCAGGAGGAGGTGTCAGAGGAAGAACAGCAGAGGTGGGTCAAAACAAGTTCTGTCAAGATAGATGATGACATTTGGGTTTTAGTAGATGGAAGACAGGTGTTGCCAGTTTGTTGTCTCCAATGACTAGACATTTCCATGGTCCAGCTCATGTTGGCAGAAATGCCATGGTGAGGTTGTTTAGGCAAACATGGTTTGACCTCAAGTTCAGGTTGATGGCTGGAGCACTGTGTCACAGATGTGTTGCGTGCCAGCAGAACAATGTTGGGAAGAGAACTGCACTTAGGCCCTCATTATGAGTTTGGTGGAAATTGCCACCGACTGCCATGCTGCGCCTGTCAAACGACTTCTGGTAGCAGCCTATACCGCTGTATTATGAGTACAAAAACACAACCTGCCAAAAAAACTGCCAATTTCTTGAAACCACCAGGGCCAATGGCGGAAGAAAGCCAGACGTCAGCAATCTGCCACCGCCAAACCAACAACAGACCGCCTACCAAATTATGACCCACAAATCAGCACCACGGTCATTCAACGGTGGTCCTCCATTGGCGGTACAGACCGCCATGGTCAATAATGGCACCCACCAACAACAACTGCTCACATAGGACATTACGAAACCTTTACACCTGAGACACATACACACTATCGACACACCTACACACACCACCATAAAACACACACACATCCCACCATCCTTCACAACGCCAATTTGATGCCAGTCAACTACCGGATACTCACTATGCCCACAGACCATAAACCCATCACACACAAGTGCACACCACACACGTATCACACATGTCTCACACACAAATCAACACGCTCTACACAAAAACTAAACACCCACAATCCAAAACTACACATACACACACACACTGCACAAACTCCAGTAACTCCCCTTCACCACACCACTCACATAACACACCATGGCACCCCCTAAGCACCCCCGCTTGACTGACAGGGAGCTGCGGACCATGGTGGATGAAATACTCAGGGTTGAGCCACAGCTGTTTGGAGCACAGGTACAGCAGACATCCATCGCCCGGAAAATAGATCTATGGCAGAGGATTGTCAATAAGGTCAAAGCAGTGGGAAACTATCCACGCACAAGGGATGACATAAGGAAGAGGTGGACCGACCTGCGAGGGAAGGTACATTCCATGGCATCACGACATCAACTTGCAGTACAGAATACTGGCGGTGGTCCCTCCTCCTCCTCCAGAATACAGCAACTAGTGGGAGAAGGTTTCGGGTATCCTGCACCCAGAGGGCCTCACTGGACTCACTGGAGGACTGGACTCTGGTAAGTCATATATACTCCCCTACCATTTGCTATATCTGTAATGCATGTCTCACCATACCCCGGTCACTACCACTAAACACCCTATCCTATACACATCCACCATACACCCAATCCCATATCCCCTGCATGCCCACACCTCCCAACCAACCCCCAAACCATCTCTGTATGCACAATGTCCATCCCCAGCATGTAATGTAGGCTACACTACATTACCCACAATGCACCACCAATCCGTCAACTAATAATGCATGACACCTATCCCTAAGGGCCCCTGCTTGCAGATTATTGGGGATGTAAGCACACCAAACAGGTGGCAAGTGCTGGAAGGGATATGGCATTGACAGGATAGTGTGCAGAAGACAGGAGATTTACATGCCAATGGCAACAACGATCACAGAAACACATATGCCACGTCTATGATACAAAGGGACAGTACTGTCCATGTCATATCCCCTCTAGCACAACTACAACATTATCATCCACTAGCCACAATGCCCATACATTGCAGGAGTCACAAAACAATATTTTTACTACCACACATGTACCAGTGCCCATGCCACCAGGCCGAAGGTGACAAGAAGTGCCACTCCACCAGCAGAAGAATGCCCCAGTGATGACAATCCAGCTGGATGTCTGGACCCACATGACTACCCTAGTCCATCCCACAGCCCTGGACAGTCACCCTACAGAAGCCCCACCCAGGACACAACTGACCCCCACCACTCAGCCACCACCATCAGCTGTGGCCCAACACCCCCACACCAGTGTCTCCATGCCACTGACTGTCTGTCCACCTGTACAGGGACCGGATTCACAACCCACTGCCAGGCACGATGAAGGTCCCAGTGCAAGTGGGATTGGGCGACCTGTGCTGGGGACACAGGCACAGGGGACTAGGGCCACTGGGAGGGTATCAGTGGCCCAGGGGGGTGGTTCAAGGAGGGACTCAGATGCCCATGAGGCCATCTCAGGGGTCCTGGGGGCATACCACCACTCCAAGGACAGGATGGGCCAGATCCTGGCCACATTGCAGGAGAACCAGAGGCTGCAGGTGGCACACCAGCAGGAGGCCGTGGAGAAATGGAAACAACTTAATGCCAGCACGGCCTCCATTGCCGGGGTGCTGCTGAGAATGCCCAACATCATGCCTGAGTCCTCCACCCACCAGCAGGCCCTTCCACTAGCCAGGATACAGACCAACCCTCAACATCAACAGCAGCTAGTTCAATGGTGGCCCTGCAAGAGGACTCAAAGGCCATCTGCACCCATTCCCCTGTAGCCCAGGACCCCCCTCGCAAACGTGGCTGGAGAGCCAGACATCCCAGTGACACTGTAGCTACACCAGGCCCACCGCCAGAAAGCGACTCAGCCCTGAACTGTCTCCCTTGTGTGACACTGAGCCACCTTGTTGACTATCCACTTCCATATTGACATTTTCTGATAGCTCATGATAATGTGGCACTCTTCCATGGTAGCCAGGTCAACAAGGGGTCTGTACAGTGGTGTAGTCCTCCATCTCCACATGGGTCGATGGCTATGGAGGAGCAAAACACAATGATGAATAGGGGCCAACTGTCTGAATACAGGTATCACATACATTCATACACAACTCTGCACACCTAATACTGTTGAATGTTGAGGGCAGCCATTGTCCATATATATGAAATGTGTGGAGACTAGTGTGCCAGGGACATGTACACCTGTAGGCATACGTGCTACCATTATATTGGTCATTGCGTGTGTCATTCCAGAATTTGGACACTCATAGGTTTTACTATTCCGCCATTAACACTGTCCCTGTACTGTATATCCACAAGTTAACCTCTTAAAATGGCAGCCGCCTGTCCTACATGTGGAGGACTGTTGGAAGTGACATAATTCCGCTGCCGTTAGTTGTCATGGCGGTAGATGGTCAGAACCATCTTGCAACATTGGTGTCTATTGGGAACAGGGGCCAATCATAATCACCGGCGGCGGTGACGGTGCACACCGCTGTGGTCCTCACTGCCATTTTGTGTAGCCCTTGCCACTTGACTCCTGCACCTCGAGATGGCCACTAATCCACTGCACTGTGCTGCTGTGTCCTTCCTCTGGTTGAAGTAATGGCACATGCTACAGGGGAACAGGCCTTGGCCTTCACCTCGGATGAGTTGGAGAAGCTTGTGGACGGGGTCCCACCCCTATATGCCAAGTTGTGGTGAGTGGCATTACAGCGTCCTAGGAGTGTGTGAAAATGCAGCGGATGCATGTGAGTGTGACTGTTGGATGTCCCAATGGATAGGTGTAGTGTGACAGGCCATATGTGTGTAGAGGCATGATTAGGAGTCATTGTCAGAGGTACAGATACAAGTCGTGTTGTATCCCAAGTGTTAATGCGGCAGCTAAACCTACTGTAATTTTCCTCTATGTGTGTCTCATGCAGGTTGGCGCCCATCAGAAAGAGGGGATGTGGCGAGCCATTGCTAAGGAAGTGCGGACCCTGGGGGTCTACAGCTGGTGGAGCACCCACTGCAGGAAGCAGTGGGAGGACCTGAGATGCAGGGCCCGGAAGACCGCAGAGGCCCAGCTAGGGATGACCACCCGACGAGGAAGGGGTGCACATCGGACCCTGACCCTCCCTAATGGCCGCATTCTGGCAGTGGCCAATCCTGAGTTGGATGGGCACTTGAAGTCAGCACAGCAGCCACTAGCGGGTGAGTACCAACACTGTTCTGATTGCTCTTTGTACAGTGTAGCTTGGTGCAATAGGGTGGGTAGCAGGTAGCTTCAGGGTCGTAGACAGGTGTGGGCATGCAGCTGGCCCCCTCAGTCACTGGGATTGTGCAATAATCTGGGTACGGGTGGGAATGTGGCCATGTAACGGGTTCTATGGGTAGGCCTGTAGATCTGATGTACCACCTCTTCGATTTGTCACATTGTAGTAGAACTGTATCACTCCCAGATTGCCATAGTCTGCTTGGATGGGGCTGCAGGGAATGGATGGTGACGTGGTTGTCCAGTATAGCGTCAGTATGTCAGTGTTGTGTGGGAGCTGAATTTCCTATCATAGGTACTTATCTTCATGGAGTTGGTAATGGTGAGGGATAGATTTTGGGATGTGAATGCCTGCATTTGTGCCTGCATTACATTTGTGCAGTTATTGACAGACTGCATCCCTTTCTTTTTCCACCCCACCCTCTGTGTCGTCTTGTCTCCTTGTGTGCATGAGCATCATCAGGAGAAGGAGAAGGGGCACCTGCGAGTGGGGATGCTGCAGCCCATGAAACACAGGGAGGCAGAGACCATCAATTCTGAGAGGACCAGTGGGTTGGAGGGCAAGGGGGGCACCACGGGGAGGCGACTACCACTGCTGGTAGTTACTCTGATACCTCCTCCGATAGCAGCTCCCTGGTGATGGCGGATCCTTCTGGGATCATCCAATCTTTGTCATCTTCAAGCCACCCCCGTATCAGCACCGCCCTCCCAGTAGCTCCCCCCGAGTTGCCCGTACCCGTTCACCCAGGAGGGGGGGCGTCTTCTTCGCCGCAGGCACCTCTGCCCCTTCCCCAGTCAGCCCTGCTGCCCTCACTGAGGAGGCTATTGACCTCCTGAAATCCATCTCTGTAGGGCAGACTACCATTGTGAATGCCATCCAGGGGCTGGCATCCCAGGTGCAGCAATGCAATGCCTACCTGGAAGGCATTCACGGTGCCATGTTTGGCCTGCAGAGATCATTTCAGGCTCTGGCCTCCTCTTTGACAGCAGCTAGTGTCCCTGGTCTTTCCATCCCCACTCCCACCACCTCTTCCCCTTCCAGCACCCCTCTCCCCTCACCCATCCCAAGCACACATGCAGACAGGCATGCACTCAAAACAACACACAAGAAACACAATAAGAAACACATGTACCACACGTCCCACAACAAGCATGCACACACTACACATACAACTGCAAACACGACAGCATCTACTTCTCCACTGTGTCCCCACCCCCTCCTCCCTGTCTGTCACCTCACCCTGCACACCCAAATGCACTGCACCCTCAGTCACTGCTCCTGCCCCCATTAGCACAGTCACCACAATAGCAGTCATCCACACATGCAACCCTGACACCACACCCACACTAACCACAGCAACCTTCACAGACACTTGAAGCACATGCACCACACCAACAGACACCACCACAATATCCATCTACACTGGCTGCCTGCCTTCTCCCCCTCTTCCTACCCCCGCCTCCCAAGAGAGACACACGCTCACACTCATCCACTCAACATGCATCCACCAGACATAATCAGACTCAACATGCACCTGCATCCACTCACAGCAAACATACACCACCTACAACCAGTCCCAAACCTGTCTCCAAAGTCCCTCCAACTGCACCTAAAAAGGTTTTACTTTCTCATGTAGACCTATTTGAACCCACTGGCCCATCCCGGCTTGTCCCTAAACGTTCCAGTGGCTTCCCCAAATCCAGTCCTTCCCCTTCAAGCTCCAACCCAGTCCTCCCTTCCCGGTACCCTCCCTTCCCCATTGAGAAAAAAAATCTGTGAGAGGCCTGATCCCTCTCCCACCCCTCGGTCCAAGACCACTCCCACTCCTTCCAAGGGCAAGCCCATACACCCACCCCCTCCAATTCCTAAGCCCAAGTCCCCCCTTCCAAACCTGAGTCCCCACCCCCTCCAACCCCTCCCCTGCCCCCTGAGGTGCCTGCCTGCCCCATTGATGCCCCTGCCCTGTGGAGGCCATAATCGTGGAAGGAGCCAAGTATGTGCCTTGTTGGCACAAGAATACATTTGCTATGGACTGGCCCATGGCCTTGTTTGCACATAGTTTATTATTAGTTCTCACTATCATTTGGTATATCTGGTCAACAGGCATGTTGGTGCAATGATATTCCACTGTCCTGCATTTTAATATGGGGGGGTCGTATACACAGGTATGTGCATCCATTGATTAGTGATAGTAAGCGTGGTAGTCAGTGTGGGGGATGCGTGTGGGTGTGTAATTTTCCCCTTCCCTCCCTTGTATGCTAGGTGCCTGTATTCACCGTTGTTGTCTTCATCGGCGGTCATGGTCCTAGAGATAAATCACAAGGATTAGCACTGGAAAGATTTTGAGTTCACGCTCCATGTCATCGTCGATGTCATCTGTGTTCCCACTGGGAGTGCTTCCTTTTATACGTCACCTTTCTGCCAGGTTTTGTGTGGCGGTGGTTCCGACCCAGAAAGCGTGGTGGTGTGGTGTATCGTAATACAGTGGGAAGGATGGGCCTTTCCAGCGGCCTGAAGATGGTCACCGCCGTCACCAGCTGTCATACCGCACTGGCAGTACAGGCGCTGAAGTGGCTGTATTGCTCACAGTACACCGCTGCACTCATAATATGCCGGTCCGCACTGCCACCCTGTCGGCGGTCCGCACCGCCAACCTCCAGCGGGGCAGTCTAACACCTCCAGGCTTACAATGACCACCTAAGTCACATAGGAAGATCCGGAGGACCCTTTAACAGGATGCAGTTGGACGTTATTGAGATGACTGTGTGTAATAGGCTGAGATATGTCCTGTTGATTGTGTGCATCCTCTTGCCTTGGTTTGAAGCTTACCTGACCAGAAGAAATTACAGTTTCACTGTAGCAAAACTGTTGTTGAGAGGCCCAGGTTTTAGGTTTCTGACTTCTCTAGAATCAGATTGTGGGACTGATTATAATGATGAGGTTCTGAGATTGTTGTGTGCAGCATTGCAAGTGGAACACAGACTTCATTGCATTGGATGTTGTAGAACAGGTGAATGGGATGCAGAAATTCAGACTGGCAAAAGTGCATGCTTCAGCATCATTGAAAGGGCCTGATGCTTTGTCTCTAGTGTTGATGAGTCTTCGCAGTGTACCTGATCGGAAGACAGGACTGCCTCTCCATGAGATCTTCATAGGCAGAGCCATGAGATTGCCAGTTATTCCTGTGAATGCACTTGTTAACATTACGGATGATATGGTCCTTGACTACTGGAAAAGGCTAGCTGACGTGGTGTGTTCTGTGTCTCATCAGGTCAGAGCAACTACAGCCCCTCCACATCAGCACCAGTGCCATGACTTCAGTCCCGGCATCTGGGTCTTGGTAAAGAAACACATATGGAAGATGTGTTTGGAGCCTCGTTGGCGTGGGCCATATCAAATCATCTTGGTAACCACAACAGCAGTTAAATGTGGAGGCCTCCCTAACTGGATTCATGCTTCCCATACTTGCATAGTTGAGTGTCTCCCTGATGTGACCGCACCTGTTCCAGAAGTGGCAAGAAGACAACAGGAGCAGGTTAGTCAAGCTGACAGAGGTGATAGAGCCTAAAACAGCACATGTGCTGTCTGAGGGGGGTCTACAGAGACCCACAGTTGAAGCTATGCCAGGAGAGACCCTCCCTGTGGTGGTGAATGAGTTGACATCAGATTCAGACTGTGACGAAGCACCTAGTGCTGTGAGAAAAGGAGTGGAAGCTGTAAACTGTTGCCCAGAAGACAAGAAAGAGAAAAACTGAATCAGCCTAAAGGGCATGTACCTCAGACGATCCCTGATGATACTGGAAATTTTAATCTCAATGAAAGTGAGAATGAAGGGTTGTCACTGAGGAGATCAAGGAGAAATGAGTGCCTTGTCAGAGTTACTCTTCACCTGAATGGGCATACTTTGCTGCAGATGACGGAGAGAGAACATTTTGGGAGTTTTGGGATAACACTGCAGATTCAACTGAATCTCCTTGAAGTGAACATTGTGCATTAATTTTATTTTGAGATCCCTGTATTGCTGGATAGATTGAGACATTAGAGACTAGATTATTAGTGAATTTGAACTGTGCATATTTTAGAGAGTTTGCAATTATTTTGTTAGGGAATTGAGGAGAGTACTGAGGCCCGAGGCATAGGTGAGGAGTGCAAGGTTGTCCTTTAGACAAACACGGAGTAGGGCTAAGGAAGGCTCACGAAGATCTTGTAAATAAATATGTTGTTGTTCATTATTTGGATTTTGTTTTGCCACTTTACACAGGTGAAATTGATTGTGAATACTCTGTTGTGTTCCACCTTAAAGATCTGATTTTAGAGAAATCATGGAAGCTAACCAAACGTATAGATGTGGGTACATATTACGTGCATTATTGCACATTTTATTGAGAGGAGTATTTTTGTTTCTCCCAAACACTGAATCCTTGAAATAGTGGCCTAAATAGATTGTATGATAAGGCTTTACATATAGATGATTCTAGAGGACATTATTCTGCAAATTGATATTTCAGATTGCGTTATGTATAAATTGATACTATTATTGCAAGGGATTGCTATTTTCATATGCAATTACCTGCTTCCATTACAGAAGGCATCACTTACCACCACATTGGAGTTTCCTGTAGTTTTTTTTTGTTGAGTATATTCTATACATAGGGTAGTTTTCAATATTATTTTTCGAATTGTGATCTACTTCTTTCAGAAATTCCTATGTTTAAACACCTGAATACAAATCCTTATTTTAAAGGTGCAGAAATAGCAGGAAAATACTTTGTATCTCTCAAGCCATCAGACAGTGCAAATGCACATAAATATAATTTGACCTGTTCATTGACTGATGTGGAGAAGAAGTCTTTGAAGGTAATAGAAGACAGGAGAGACCTTGAGTCCAACTGTGTACTATATACAGATCTTAAGAAACATCATGGGTGGAATAGAGAGGGGATTGAACACAGAGTGAACAGAAACATACCAGCATTAGCTCTTGATTGGCAACATAAGGGAAAGCTGTACATTCATATTGATCAGAGTTATTTGAATCTGTTGTTTATAGGGAATAATGAATGTGAACATGTTTTTGATGTCAGAGGAGAGAATGAATTATTTTTAGATGGTAAGGATCCTGTCATTTCTGGAGTATACTACATTTGTGGACAGTATGGTTATTATATTTGTGCAAAGGGTGGGAGGGTACATCTTATTTTGAAATATTCTTCCCGAAGATTTATTATGTGGAACATTTCAATGATCCTGTGTGGAATGTGAAACCTTGAACTAGAAGAGGTGTTAGTGCTGGAGAGATTGTAGGAGATATTTTTGGTGTGTTGTTCCTGCCTGCACGAGTAATTATGAATGACTGAAGATTAGAAAACTGTCCATTATTGTGGATAAATTGGCAACTAGCACAGCGAATTCCTTTTTGCTTGTGAATACAGAGATGGTAGCAATACAATCTATGGTTTTTCAGAACAGGCTTGTATTAGACATTCTACTCACAAAAGAGGGTGGAGTCTGCTGGATGCTAAGGGGTCAGTAATGCTATACTTACATCTCATGCAAAAATAAGGATTTCGAGAAGTATGTTCAGAACATTTCTGGGTTGACTAAGGAATTGAAGGAGTTAGAAGCAACAGGTGTCTGGGAGGCTATTGCACATGGATTTGCTGCTGTAGGCAGGTGGTTTGGAAACCTAGGAAGTGGAGGTGTAGGTTTTGTTTTGAAGCCGTTTTTGGCTATTGCCGTATGTGCAATAGTTCTGATTGTGGAGTTCAAAATCTATTGAAAGATGAAGATTGAGCAGGCAAAGACGAGAAAGAAGGTGGATGCTGAGCTGGAGAAGAGTCAGTATAAATAATATTATGATGACATGAAGCGTCTGGAAGAATCAAGATGGAAAAGGATAAAAACGACAAAGTTTTATTCAGTCTCATTAGAGGGATCTTGCATGCTTATGATGCCTTAATTCATCATCATAACTTTGGCTGTGCCGTTATGCATTGCAGAAGTGACACAAAATTGTAGTCAACAATTGTTAGAAATTGGGTCTTTGGTTGGAAGTCAATTTACACCTTGTCCATGCACGGACCCTCACTCTAGTCAGGGTAAGAGAGATACAGAGCTCAGATAACTCTGGGTCATCCCCTTGGTAGCTTGGCACAAGCAGCCAGGCTTATCTTAGAGGCAATGTGTAAAGTATTTGTGCACACACACAGTAGCACAGTGAAAACACCACAAAAGTACTCAACACCAGTTTACAAAAATAGCCAATATTTATCTGAGTAGAACAAAGCCAAAACGACAAAAATCCAACACACACAAATGAAGATATCACATGTCAAGACAGTACCTTGGATTTGTCAAAACAAAGGTGATGCAGGCCACAAAGTAGGTGATGCATCAGGAAAACAATCGATGCGTGGATTCTTTTCCCATCCAGTTTGCGATGCGTCCATTTTTTCCTGCCTAGCTGCCGATGCGTTCATTCTTTTCCTGCTGGGCTAACGATGCATGGATTCCTGGTTTGCAGAGTAATGTCAATAAAGAAAATGGCACCCAGGGATGATGCGTGGAAAATCCATACACACGGCAATGATAGATTCACCCTGAAGCAGGTAATGTGCTGATTTTGCAGCCGTGAGACAAGTGCTCCGTCGATTTCTCAGCCACTGTCCAGACACTGCATCTGTTTTTCTTCTGCAACGGCCTCAGTGCATGGATTTTCACTCAGGTCACAAGCTTCCACTTTAAGTGACTGGATTTTAGCAAGTCTGGGCTCTCAGAAGAAGAGCCTGGGCGCTGGCAAATTAAGGTGGTCATTACAATCCTGGCGGACGGTGTTAAAGCAGCGGAAATACCGCAAACAGGACGGCGGACAAAAAAAGGGAATTATGACCCTGGCGGAAACCGCCAACAAAGACAGCCACTTTAACACTTCGCCCGCCACGGCGGTACAGACAAGCAGCGCGGCGGTAACCGCCAACAGACAGGCGGAAGACAATGTACCACCCACACTATTACAACCCGCCAATCCGCCACCTTTTCCGGGGCGGATTCACCGTGGATAAAAACACAGCGGAAACAGCTTTTGCTATGGGAAAACGCTCACCTGAACATATCCCACGAGGAATCCATGGAGCCAGAACTACAAATACTCCCTGCCCTTGTGTTTCTGCTCTTCTACGACCAACAGCTACGTAGGCGCTGCAGACAACGGTCAGTACTGCACTTACGACATGGGGGAGGGGGGAGGCAAAAGTTAGGGGGACACCCACCAAACACCCCCACCCTCGCATATTACAACATACACACCAATGCATTCACAAAAATCACAGTAACAACCCACAATCCCCCCGGAAGAATGAATACACAAAGCGACAATCAGTCAAACAATGTAATGTGCCAATACACATGTCATACAAAAATATACAGATATCTATTTGAAAATCAGTCATAATTATATACAATACGAGAAGTAGTGCAGATATGTACATAACAATGTCCGTGCACCATCAGTCCAAAAATATATGGGCGAGGCCCACAAACGATACCTGATCACAATCGGAAAGAACACTGCCGGGGCATCTGATAGAAATACTACAGGCACCTCAGGGGGAAGGGAAGGGGGGGCACCTCAGCCGGATGACTGCAAAGCCAGATCCACGACGGGGCTCCATGCCCATTGATGTATCCTGGGGAGTGCAAAGCCACAGTCTCTCAAGTCTCACAAGTGGGTGGCTTGCCCACTGTGCCATCCTGGGGAGTGCAAAGCCACAGTCTCTCAAGTTGATGCAGGTCCCTACTGGTACTGGGGGGGGACTGGTGCCCAGACTGGATGAGTCTCCCCGTGAAAGGTAGTGTCCTGTCACTGTCCCAGCTGCACATGGGATAAGGATGCCTGATGTGGCGGGCCATTCATTCCTACCCGGTGCATTGCCCTGTTCAGCGGTGCTTTGCCATGGCAGACTTTGCCCTGTTCAGTGGTGCTTTGACATGGCGGTCTTCGCCCTGTTCAGCGGTGCTTTGACATGGCGGTCTTTGCTCTGTTCAGCGGTGCTTTGCCATGGCGGTCTTTGCCCTGTTCAGCGGTGCTTTACCATGGCGGTCTTTGCCCTGTTTAGCGGTGCTTTGCCATGGCGGTCTTAGCCCTGTTCAGCGGTGCTTTGCATGGCGGTCTCTGGACTGTTCAGCGGTGCTTTGCCATGGCGGTCTTTGCCCTGTTCAGCGGTGCTTTGCCATGGCGGTCTCTGGACTGTTCAGCGGTGCTTTGCCATGGCGGTCTCTGGACTGTTCAGCGGTGCTTTGCCATGGCGGTTCTGATAAGGACATTGGTGTGTGGCATGACGTCTTCTACACTGGACATTGGTGTGTTGCATGACATCTTCTACACTGGACATTGGTGTGTGGCATGACGTTTCATCATTGCCCAGCGGGGCTGTGGCAGCCGGGGCCCTCCAGGACACTGACTCCGGCGGGGGCGGTGGTCTCCTGACCAGTGACGATACTCGGGCCCTCCTGGGCTGTGACTCCGGCGGTGGTCTCCTGACCAGTGACGATAGTGGGGCCCTCCTGGGCACTGACTCTGGCGGTGGCGGTGGTCTCCTGACCAGTGACGATACTCGGGCCCTCCTGGGCAGTGGTTCTGGCGGTGGTCTCCTGACCAGTGACGATAGTGGGGCCCTCCTGGGCAGTGGTTCTGGCGGTGGTCTCCTGACCAGTGACGATAGTGGGGCCCTCCTGGGCACTGACTCCGGCGGTGGCGGTGGTCTCCTGACCAGTGACGATACTCGGGCCCTCCTGGGCAGTGACTCTGGCGGTGGTCTACTGACCAGTGACGATAGTGGGGCCCTCCTGGGCACTGACTCCGGCGGTGGCGGTGGTCTCCTGACCAGTGACGATACTCGGGCCCTCCTGGGCAGTGACTCTGGCGGTGGTCTCCTGACCAGTGATGATAGTGGGGCCCTCCTGGGCTGTGACTCTGGCGGTGGTCTCCTGACCAGTGACGATACTCGGGCCCTCCTGGGCAGTGACTCTGGCGGTGGTCTCCTGACCAGTGACGATAGTGGGGCCTTCCTGGGCTGTGACTCTGGCGGTGGTCTCCTGACCAGTGACGATAGTGGGGCCCTCCTGGGCACTGACTCTGACGGTGGTCTCCTGACCAGTGACAATAGTGGGGCCCTCCTGAGCTGTGACTCTGGCGGTGGTCTGTGGACCAGTAATGACGGTGCTGGCAGTTGTGTCTCGACCGCCGGAAATGATGGCGCACTTCTCTGCCGTGACACTCACAACAGGCTGGGCAGACTTCCTCTGGCCCTTCCCCACCTTTGGTGGAGTCACAGCTGACTCTCCAATCCCCTTGGAACCCATGTCAGTTGTTTTCCCACCTGGAGTCTTGACACGGTCCTGTCGTCCACTCTCCAATTTTAGAGCCTTTACAGGGGGTGGGCTGCCAGTGCCTTGGCTCCGGGTCCTACTGCCTACCCTGGTGGCCGGTGCACTCCAAAAACCTTGAGCAGGCACCACTGGTATTGGAGGCTTTTTGGCTGAGGCGCTACGACGGGACTGATGAATTGGAGGGGGGGGGCAAAAAGGTCAACTTTACAGAGGGACAGTGTGAGAAAGTAGCCTCTTTCTAGCCTTGTTACCCCCACTTTTGGCCTGTTTGTGAGTATATGTCAGGGTGTTTTCACTGTCTCACTGGGATCCTGCTAGTCAGGGCCCAGTGCTCATAGTGAAAACCCTATGTTTTCAGTATGTTTGTTATGTGTCACTGGGACCCTGCTAGCCAGGGCCCCAGTGCTCATAAGTTTGTGGCCTATATATATGTGTTCCCTGTGTGATGCCTAACTGTCTCACTGAGGCTCTGCTAACCAGAACCTCAGTGGTTATGCTCTCTCTTTACAAATTGTCACTAACAGGCTAGTGACCAATTTCACCAATTCACATTGGCATACTGGAACAACCTCATAATTCCCTAGTATATGGTACTGAGATACCCAGGGTATTGGGGTTCCAGGAGATCCCTATGGGCTGCAGCATTTCTTTTGCCGCCCATAGGGAGCTCTGACAATTCTTACACAGTCCTGCCACTGCAGCCTGAGTGAAATAACGTCCACGTTATTTCATAGCCATTTACCACTGCACTTAAGTAACTTACAAGTCACCTATATGTCTAACCTTTACCTGGTAAAGGTTGGGTGCTAAGTTACTTAGTGTGTGGGCACCCTGGCACTAGCCAAGGTGCCCCCACATTGTTCAGGGCAAATTCCCCGGACTTTGTGAGTTTGGGGACGCCATTACACGCGTGCACTATACATATGTCAATACATCTGTATAGCGTCACAATGGTAACTCAGAACATGGCCATGTAACATGTCTAAGATCATGGAATTGTCACCCCAATGCCATTCTGGCATTGGGGAGACAATTCCATGATCCCCCGGGTCTCTAGCACAGAACCCGGGTACTGCCAAACTGCCTTTCCTGGGGTTTCACTGCAGCTGCTGCTGCTGCCAACCCCTCAGACAGGTTTTTGCCCTCCTGGGGTCCAGCCAGGCTTGGCCCAGGAAGGCAGAACAAAGGACTTCCTCAGAGAGAGGGTGTTACACCCTCTCCCTTTGGAAAAAGTTGTCAGGGCTGGGGAGGAGTAGCCTCCCCCAGCCTCTGGAAATGCTTTGATGGGCACAGATGGTGCCCATCTCTGCATAAGCCAGTCTACACCGGTTCAGGGATCCCCCAGCCCTGCTCTGGCGCGAAACTGGACAAAGGAAAGGGGAGTGACCACTCCCCTGACCTGCACCTCCCCTGGGAGGTGCCCAGAGCTCCTCCAGTATGCTCCAGACCTCTGCCATCTTGGAAACAGAGGTGCTGCTGGCACACTGGACTGCTCTGAGTGGCCAGGGCCAGCAGGTGACGTCAGAGACTCCTTCTGATAGGCTGTTACCTGTGTTACTAGCCTATCCTCCTTCCTAAGTAGCCAAACCTCCTTTTCTGGCTATTTAGGGTCTCTGCTTTGGGGAATTCTTTAGATAACGAATGCAAGAGCTCATCAGAGTTCCTCTGCATCTCTCTCTTCACCTTCTGCCAAGGAATCGACCGCTGACTGCTCTGGACGCCTGCAAAACCGCAACAAAGTAGCAAAGACGACTACTGCAACCTTGTATCGCTGATCCGGGTGCCTTCTCGACTGTTTTCCTGGTGGTGCATGCTGTGGGGGTAGTCTGCCTCCTCTCTGCACTAGAAGCTCCGAAGAAATCTCCTGTGGGTCGACGGAATCGTCCCCCTGCAACCGCAGGCACCAAAAGACTGCATCACCGGTCCTCTGGGTCCCCTCTCAGCATGATGAGCGTGGTCTCTGGAACTCAGCAACTCTGTCCAAGTGACTCCCACAGTCCGGTGACTCTTCAGTCCAAGTTTGGTGGAGGTAAGTCCTTGCCTCCCCACGCTAGACTGCATTGCTGGGTACCGTGTGATTTGCAGCTGCTCCGGCTCCTGTGCACTCTTCTAGGATTTCCTTTGTGCACAGCCAAGCCTGGGTCCCCGGCACTCTAACCTGCAGTGCACGACCTCCTGAGTTGTCCTCCGGCATCGTGGAACCTTCTTTTGTGACTTCGGGTGAGCTCCGGTTCACTCTTCTTCATAGTGCCTGTTCTGGCACTTCTGCAGGTGCTGCTTGCTTCTGAGTGGGCTCTTTGTCTTGCTGGACAGCTCCTCTGTCGCCTCACGCAATTGGCGACATCCTGGTCCCTCCTGGGCCACAGCAGCATCCAAAAACCCTAACCGCGACCCTTGCAGCTATCAAGGCTTGTTGGCGGTCTTTCTGCACAGAAACACCTCTGCAAGCTTCTTCATGACGTGGGACATCCATCCTCCAAAGGGGAAGTTCCTAGTCCTCTTCGTTCTTGCAGAATACACAGCTTCTACCATCCGGTGGCAGCTTCTTTGCACCCACAGCTGGCATTTCCTGGGCATCTGCCCACTCCGACTTGAACGTGACTCTTGGACTTGGTCCCCTTGTTCCACAGGTACTCTCGTCTGGAAATCCATCATTGTTACATTGCTGGTGTTGGTCTTCCTTGCAGAATTCCCCTATCACGACTTCTGTGCTCTCTGGGGAACTTAGGTGCATTTTGCACCCACTTTTCAGGGTCTTGGGTTGGGCTATTTTTCTAACCCTCACTGTTTTCTTACAGTCCCAGCGACCCTCTACAAGCTCACATAGGTTTGGGGTCCATTCGTTGTTCGCATTCCACTTTTGGAGTATATGGTTTGTGTTGCCCCTATACCTATGTGCTCCCATTGCAATCTATTGTGACTATACATTGCTTGCACTGTTTTCTATGGCTATTACTGCATAATTTTGTTATTGTGTACATATATCTTGTGTATATTTGCTATCCTCATACTGAGGGTACTCACTGAGATACTTTGGCATATTGTCATAAAAATAAAGTACCCTTATTTTTAGTATATCTGTGTATTGTGTTTTCTTATGATATTGTGCATATGACACCAGTGGTATAGTAGGAGCTTCACACGTCTCCTAGTTCAGCCTAAGCTGCTCTGTTAAGCTACCCTTTTCTATCAGCCTAAGCTGCTAGACACCTCTTCTACACTAATAAGGGATAACTGGACCTGGTGCAGAGTGTAAGTACCCCTTGGTACCACTACAAACCAGGCCAGCCTCCTACAGACAGTTTCTGACGAACACTGGGATGGGTAGCTGGAGGGGGTCTGGGAGTGGAGGAAGAGGAGGTGGTTGTCGGAGGTGTCACTTTAGGTGTTTTGGGTGCAGGTGCAGGTGCAGGTACTGGAGGCTGTCGTGAGGTTGGTGGATGTTGGGTGAGTGATTGCCGGCGTTTGTGTACTTTGGGAAGGGGCGTCACAGACACACTGGGAGAGGACACAAGGGACGTGTAAATGGCAGTGGAGGTGGTGAGTGCAGGTGAGTGGTTTGTGGTGCTGGGTGTCCTGGTGCGATTCATGGTGCCTGTAGATGTGGTGCATGCAGGTGTGTGTGTAGACGGGACTGGGAGGGAGGAGGGAGAAGAGGAGGAGGGGGACACAGTGGAGGCAGTGGATGTTGTTGTGTCTGTCTGTGGCTGAGGCTTGCGTGAGTGCTTGTGGTGTGTGTGGTGCCTATGTTTGCTTGAGCTACTTGTGTGTGTTGACTTGTGTGCATGCTGGTTTGTAGGTGTGCTTGGGATGGGCTGGGGTACAGGAGATTGGGTCTGGGTGGAGGAAGGTGGAGGGGGGAGGCTAGACACAGGGACAATTGCTGCCATCAGTGCTGGGTTTGCTGAAGGACAGCCTGACCAGAATGAATGCCCTCCAGGAATGCATTACCGTGTTGCAACTCTCGTTCTACACCCTGGATGGCATTCACAATGGTAGACTGCCCAACAGTGAGTGACCTGAGAAGGTCAATGGCCTCCTCACTGAGGGCAGCAGGGGTGACTGGGGCAGGACCTGAGGTGCCTGGGGCGAAGTTGATGCCCACCCTCCTGGGTAAGCGGGCATAGGGAGAACGCTGAGGGGCTGCTGGGAGGGTGGTGCTGGTAGGGGAGGTGGCGACTGTACCTGTAGAGGTGGGGGGCACAGATGGTGCTGCCACCACAAGGGAGCCCACATCGTCGAACGAGTCCGTGTCGCTGCTTGGTGATCCGATGGCCGACGTGATGCTCCCCTCACCCTCCGTCCCACTGGTGCATTCAGAGTCCGTGGTGTGGCCCTCCATGGCCATGTGGGATGCAGCTCCCTCGTGCTCCGGTGCCACTATACCTCCGCCTGTTAATGCTGATGTACAAAAGGACAGGGAGAGCAGACAAAGGGGGGGAGACAGAAGAAAGAGGGTTTTAGTGCATGGCATACCGCTACCGTTGGCAGACAAGACAAACGCAGATGCCCCCTGCATTACGCCGTGCTCCTGCCCTCTGCACATGCAATTTCTGGGATATGGCCTATATGGCAATGGTGGACTTCGGCACACATGGATGCCACAGGGGCAACTATACCTCGACTTGGCACTCTGCTGAGGTGGGGTAGAGTGCCACATGGCCTACATTACGGAGGGGCCTTGCCTACCGAACTCGCCCTGGCCTAGGGACACCCACAGCCCACCTCCCCCACCCAGACACCTCCACTGCACACAAAGTCCGCAGAATGAGGTAGAACCCACCCCCTTGTGTCTGCTGTGATGCCCTCAAGCGCCCATCCAACTCCGGGTAGGCCACCAACAGGATCCGGAACATCAGGGGGGTCATGGTGCGACGGGCACCCCTCCCACGTTGGGAGGCCATCCCCAGCTGAGCCTCCGCCATCTTCTTGCTGCAGCGGCGAATGTCCTCCCATCTCTTACGGCAGTGGGTGCCCCGTCTCTGGTGGGCCCCCAGGGTCCGGACCTCCTTGGCGATGGCACGCCAAATGTCCCTCTTCTGGTGGGCGCTGACCTACATGACATGCACAAGGAAAGAGGAACAGTCATTACCAACTGCACCGTCGTTGTGAGTGGCCCCCTCCCTACTCTGGCCATATGGGCCATACAATCCCATGCATTAATGTTCTATGGACTCTGCCCCCTTCCCTCTTCCAACCAGCCCTCTCCACCCAGGCCTAGCCCATACAATGTGCTCCCTGTGTACTAACCTGTTGGTCTGGAGGACCGTAGAGTAGCGTGTACTGGGGGAGGACCCCGTCTACCAGTTTCTCCAACTCCTGTGCAGTGAAGGCAGGGGCCCTTTACCCAGACGCAGCAGCCATTGTCGCTTCCAGACCGAGGTCACAGCAGCACTTTGTAGGAGGCTGGACTGGCTTGTAGTGAGTACCAAGGGGTACTTGCACCTTGCACCAGGCCCAGTTATCCCTTATTAGTGTATAGGGTGTCTAGCAGCTTAGGCTGATAGATAATGGTAGCTTAGCAGAGCAGCTTAGGCTGAACTAGGAGACGTGTGAAGCTAGTACAGTACCACTTAGTGTCATATGCACAATATCATAAGAAAACACAATACACAGTTATACTAAAAATAAAGGTACTTTATTTTTATGACAATATGCCAAAGTATCTTAGAGTGTACCCTCAGTGAGAGGATAGGAAATATACACAAGATATATATACACAATAGCAAAAATATGCAGTATAGTCTTAGAAAACAGTGCAAACAATGTATAGTTACAATAGGATGCAATGGGGAAACATAGGGATAGGGGCAACACAAACCATATACTCCAAAAGTGGAATGCGAACCACGAATGGACCCCAAACCTATGTGACCTTGTAGAGGGTCGCTGGGACTATTAGAAAATAGTGAGAGTTAGAAAAATAACCCTCCCCAAGACCCTGAAAAGTGAGTGCAAAGTGCACTAAAGTTCCCCTAAGGACAAAGTAGTCGTGTTAGAGGAATAATGCAGGAAAGACACAAACCAGCAATGCGACAACTGTGGATTTCCAATCTAGGGTACCTGTGGAACAAGGGGACCAAGTCCAAAAGTCACAAGCAAGTCGGAGATGGGCAGATGCCCAGGAAATGCCAGCTGCGGGTGCAAAGAAGCTTCTACTGGACAGAAGAAGCTGAGGTTTCTGCAGGAACGAAAAGGGCTAGAGACTTCCCCTTTGGTGGACGGATGTCTCTCGCCGTGGAAAGTCGTGCAGAAGTGTTTTCCCGCCAAAAGAATGCCAACAAGCCTTGCTAGCTGCAAATCGTGGGTTTGGCGTTTTTGGACGCTGCTGGGGCCCAGGAGAGACCAGGAGGTCGCAAATTGAACCTGAAGAGGGAGGGGACGTCGAGCAAGACAAAGAGCCCTCACTGAAGCAGGTAGCACCCAGAGAAGTGCCAGAAACAGGCACTACGAGGATGCGTGAAACAGTGCTCGCCGAAGTTGCACAAAGGAGTCCCACGTCGCCGGAGACCAACTTAGAAAGTCGTGCAATGCAGGTTAGAGTGCCGTGGACCCAGGCTTGGCTGTGCACAAAGGATTTCCGCCGGACGTGCACAGGGGCCGGAGTAGCTGCAAAGTCGCGGTTCCCAGCAATGCAGCCCAGCGAGGTGAGGCAAGGACTTACCTCCACCAAACTTGGGCTGAAGAGTCACTGGACTATGGGGGTCACTTGGACAGAGTCGCTGGATTCGAGGGACCTCGCTCGTTTTGCTGAGAGGAGACCCAAGGGACTGGTAATGTAGCTTTTTGGTGCCTGCGGTTGCAGGGGGAAGATTCCGTCGACCCACGGGAGATTTCTTCGGAGCTTCTGGGGCAGAGAGGAGGCAGGCTACCCCCACAGCATACACAAGCAGGAAAACAGTCGAGAAGGCGGCAGGATCAGCGTTACAGAGTTGCAGTAGTCGTCTTTGCTACTATGTTGCAGGTTTGCAGGCTTCCAGCGCGGTCAGCAGTCGATTCCTTATCAGAAGGTGAAGAGAGAGATGCAGAGGAACTCGGATGAGCTCTTGCATTCGTTATCTAAAGTTTCCCCAGAGACAGAGACCCTAAATAGCCAGAAAAGAGGGTTTGGCTACTTAGGAGAGAGGATAGGCTACTAACACCTGAAGGAGCCTATCAGCAGGAGTCTCTGACGTCACCTGGTGGCACTGGCCACTCAGAGCAGTCCAGTGTGCCAGCAGCACCTCTGTTTCCAAGATGGCAGAGGTCTGGAGCACACTGGAGGAGCTCTGGACACCTCCCAGGGGAGGTGCAGGTCAGGGGAGTGGTCACTCCCCTTTCCTTTGTCCAGTTTCGCGCCAGAGCAGGGGCTAAGGGGTCCCTGAACCGGTGTAGACCGGCTTATGCAGAATTGGGCACATCTGTGCCCAAGAAAGCATTTCCAGAGGCTGGGGGAGGCTACTCCTCCCCTGCCTTCACACCATTTTCCAAAGGGAGAGGGTGTCACACCCTCTCTCATAGGAAGTTCTTTGTTCTGCCATCCTGGGCCAGGCCTGGCTGGACCCCAGGAGGGCAGATGCCTGTCTGAGGGGTTGGCAGCAGCAGCAGCTGCAGTGAAACCCCAGGAAGGGCAGTTTGGCAGTACCAGGGTCTGTGCTACAGACCACTGGGATCATGGGATTGTGCCAACTATGCCAGGATGGCATAGAGGGGGCAATTCCATGATCATAGACATGTTACATGGCCATATTCGGAGTTACCATTGTGAAGCCACATATAGGTAGTGACCTATATGTAGTGCACGCGTGCACAAAGTTCAGGGAATTGGCTCTGAACAATGTGGGGGCACCTTGGCTAGTGCCAGGGTGCCCTCACACTAAGTAACTTTGCACCTAACCTTTACCAGGTAAAGGTTAGACATATAGGTGACTTATAAGTTACTTAAGTGCAGTGTAAAATGGCTGTGAAATAACGTGGACGTTATTTCACTCAGGCTGCAGTGGCAGGCCTGTGTAAGAATTGTCAGAGCTCCCTATGGGTGGCAAAAGAAATGCTGCAGCCCATAGGGATCTCCTGGAACCCCAATACCCTGGGTACCTCAGTACCATATACTAGGGAATTATAAGGGTGTTCCAGTAAGCCAATGTAAATTGGTAAAAATGGTCACTAGCCTGTCAGTGACAATTTGGAAAGAAATGAGAGAGCATAACCACTGAGGTTCTGGTTAGCAGAGCCTCAGTGAGACAGTTAGTCACTACACAGGTAACACATTCAGGCACACTTATGAGCACTGGGGCCCTGGGTTACCAGGGTCCCAGTGACACATACAACTAAAACAACATATATACAGTGAAAAATGGGGGTAACATGCCAGGCAAGATGGTACTTTCCTACACACTTGCAGTGTAGGTCCTCTCCTGTCGAAGGTCAGGTACTAGTGATTGAACAGATAGAAAATGGCGGTCACGTCCGCGGCGGTGACGTCTGCGGCGGTGCGCATCATCACCGCCAGCGCACCTGTTCATTGGCTCCTGGGACCCATAGGGTCCAATGCTAACCAATGCAGCATTGCGCCGCGGTCTACGACCGCCTTCCGCGACGGTGTGTGACGCCAGCGCTGTTACCCCACAATCCCATTGTCCCACTTTAAAGGTCAGGCAGCCGCCATTTCAGGGGCCCACATGGCTCCATTTACTTCTGCGTCACACATCGCTAGGCATACACTCAACACACATACAGGAAGAGTTTTGTGAGTGGTGTAGTCTTGGGTGTGACTGTGGGTACATACCTGGATGAATTATGACTGGTTCTTCGCTGTTGTCCTTCGTAGGCACCGTCTGCTGGGACATATGAGAAGATGGCGGAATCCTCCGGTGTACCGACCGCTGGTGGACCTGTTGACAATGGAAGAGAGACATGTCATCGTAACCTACCGGTTTGAACGTGCCACAATCCAGGAACTATGTACCCAGTTGGAGCCAGACCTGATGTCACCAGTCCGCCATCCGACTGGAATCCCCCCTGACGTGCAGGTGCTGTCAGTGCTCCATTTCCTTGCAAGTGGGTCTTTTCAGACAACTGTGGCCATGGCATCAGGGATGTCCCAGCCTATGTTTTCCAACGTGTTGTCCAGAGTGTTGTCTGCCCTGCTGAAACACATAAGGAGATACATCATTTTCCCTGAGGTGGAGGATTTGCCTACAGTGAAAGGTGACTTCTATGCCCTTGGACATATCCCCAACGTCATAGGTGCTATTGATGGTACCCATGTAGCTCTGGTACCCCCCCAAAGGAGTGAACAGGTGTACAGGAACCGGAAGAGTTATCATTCAATGAATGTACAGATGGTCTGTTTGGCAGACCAGTACATCTCCCAGGTAAATGCTATGTTCCCTGGCTCAGTGCATGATGCCTACATCCTGCGGAATAGCAGCATCCCTGATATGATGGGTCAACTCCAGAGGCAATTGGGGGACTCTGGTTACCCCAACCTGTCCTGGCTATTGACCCCAGTGAGGAACCCCAGGACCAGGGAAGAGGAACGGTACACTGAGGCCCATGGGGGGACTAGGAGGGTGATCGAATGCACCTTCAACCTCCTGAAGGCCAGGTTCAGGTGCCTCCATATGACAGGTGGATCCCTATTCTACTCACCGAAGAAGGTGTGCGACATCATCATCGCCTGCTCCATGCTCCATAATTTTGCTTTGCGACACCAGGTGCCTTTTCTGCAGGAGGATGATCCAGATTACGGTATTGTAGCAGCTGTGGAGCCTGTGGAGCCTGTGGACAGTGATGAGGATGCAACTGATGAAGAAGATAACGACAACAGGGAGTCAGTCATACAGCAATATTTCCAATGAGACACAGGTAAGAACATGTTCATTTTTAGCATTACATTAACTTACACACGTCTACCTCTATCCTGTTTTTCGATTTGAGTCAACATTTGGTAACTGAGTTGTACCCTTCCATTACGGTTTCACAGGTGTGGTTACCTACGTTTCAACTGCTTGCATCCTTCAAGGGCTTGTGATGTGTGACATAGGTATGTTAGCTTTAGAATGGTACACCCATTATGACACTGTCATTGATAATACATTTTTACTGAATCACAGACTGACTCCAGATTGTTTTGTGTTTCAAGGGTGTTTATTAAAGTGCTCAGAAATGGGAGGGGGTTGGAAAATGGTGATAGGTGATGGTGGAGGAATGTCCATGGCAGAGTCCAGTCTATTAGTCTCACAGGTGCACTGCCCATCTGGGCATAGGAAGTGGAGCTGGGGCAGTTAAAGTATGGACAGGGTAACAAAGTGGGACAGTGGGGGACAATCAGGGTGGTCTCATTTCCTGGCGGGGGTCTTGCCATCTTGCTCTGTCCTGTTCCTGGATCTCAGGGGCCGCTTGCATTGGTGGTTGTCCGTCTGCAGGGGGTGGGGTGCTGGTGTGGTGGTCCTGTGGCGGGGCGTCCTGTCCACTAGCGCCGGCGGAGGTGATGGGCATTTCATCGTCCTGGCCAGTGTCAGGGGCCCCTTGGAGTGCCACGGTGTCCCTCAAGGTCGTCTGTATGTCCTTCAGCACCCCTACGATGGTGCCCAGGGCGTAGCTGATGGTCCTGAGCTCCTCCCTGAACCCCAAATACAGTTTGTCCTGCAGGCGCAGGGTCTCCTGCAACTTGTCCAGAACCGTCGCCATCGTCTCCTGGGAGTGGTGGTATGCCCCCATGATGGAGGATAGGGCCTCGTGGAGAGTGGGTTCCCTTGGCCTGTCCGCCCCCTGTCGCACAGCAGCCCTCCCAGTTCCCCTGTGTTCCTGTGCCTCCGTCCCCTGGACCGTGTGCCCACTACCACTGCCCCCAGGTCCCTGTTGTTGTTGGGGTGGTGGGTTACCCTGGGTGCCCTGTAGTGGTGGACACAACGCTGATTGACCTGTCCTGGGTAGGGAGGTTTGGGCCCGCTGGGTGGGTGCTGTGCTGCTGTTACCAGAGGGTGGAAGGTCGGTGTTGGGCTGTGCCTGTGCAAGGGGAACCGACTGTCCTGAGGCCCACGATGGTCCGGGCTGGTCATCAGGGTCCAGTAGGGCAGATTTGCTCTCGTCACTGTGGGCCTCTTCTGGTGGTGGAGTGGTGTTGTCTGGACCCTCCGGTGTGGTGACGGTCCTTCGGGTTCCTGCAGGGGCATAAGAGCATGATTATTGCATGTGTGTGTAATGGTGTGCAATGGGTGGGTGTTTGTGTACCCCAGTGCAAGCATTCCGGTGCGTGGGTTTTTGTGATGATGGTTGGGGGGGTGTACTGGGTATGTGCAGTGGGCATGCTTTAGTGAGGGGTGTCTATGCTTAGTTGTGTCATGCATGGCTTGGTGTTGGGATAGGTGGTTGGTGTCATGGGTACATTAGTGAGGAGTTGTAGTGATAGGGGAGGGGGTGAGGGAGGGGGTGTGTGATAGCATGCAGGTAGGGTGAGGGATATGATAGTTACGAATTGACTTACCAGTGTCCCATCCTCCACCGACTCCTGCGAGGCCCTCAGGATGCAAGATGGTCAAGACTTGCTCCTTCCATGTTGTTAGTTGTGGGGGAGGAGGTGGGGGAGGAGGTGTGGGTCCGCCGCCAGTCCGCTGTGCCACGATGTTGTGCCTGGAGACCGTTGAACGCACCTTCCCCCGTGGGTCGTTCCACCTCTTCCTGATGTCCTCCCTATTTCTTGGGTGCTGTCCCACAGCGTTGACCCTGTCCACTATTCTGCGCTATTCATCTTCCTGGCTATTGATGTGTGCTGTACCTGTGAGCCAAATAGCTGTGGCTCTACCCGGACGATTTCCTCCACCATGACCCTGAGCTCCTCCTCGGAGAAGCGGGGGTGTCTTTGGCGTGAAATGGGGTGGTGTGTGTGATGTGTGGGGCGGTGTATGTGGTGATGGTTGTGGTGAGTGTAGTGGTGTGTGGTGTTTTGTGCATGGATGTTGTGTGTGTGATGGTGTTGTGTGCCTCTGTGTAGTGGGTTTGTCTATTCTGTGCTCTCTCTCTGTCGCCTTCGTGTCTAATTTTTTGTCTTAGGGGTTTGT
The DNA here is from genome assembly GCF_031143425.1 of Pleurodeles waltl. Lineage (NCBI taxonomy): Eukaryota > Metazoa > Chordata > Amphibia > Caudata > Salamandridae > Pleurodeles > Pleurodeles waltl. The sequence goes on along the minus strand of NC_090444.1, from coordinate 1,128,777,688 downwards.
GGGTGATGTGGGTGTGTGTTTTATATTGTATTGGGTGTGTGGGAGTGTTGTTTGTATGTGTATCAGGTGTGTGTATTTGTAATTGTCCAATGTGGCGGTGTTTTTTAGATGTGTGTGTATTTTGAGTGCGGCGGTGTGTACCGCCAATGGAATACCGCGGTTGAAAGACCGCCGCGTGGATTCGTGGGTCGTAATAGCATGGGCGTGTTTCTGTTGGCGTGGAGGTGGAGGTTTTGTTTCTCCAGTTTATCACTGACCTTTGGTGTGGCGGTGTTGTGTGGGTGTCTGAATTTCGGCGGATTCCAAGATATGTGTCATAATAGCTGTGGCGGAATGCCGCTGCGGTGTATTGGCGGTCTTCTGCACGGCGGTAAGCACCTTTTACCGCCAATGTTGTAATGACCCCCTAAGTCTTTGATGTCCCTGAGACTTCACAACAGGAGGCAAGCTCAATTCAAACCCTTGGAGAACCCTGGAAAGCAGGATGTAGAAAACAAAGTCCAGTCCTTTCACTCCGAGGACAGAAGTAGCAAGCAGCAGGCCAGCACAGCAAAGCAACAGGGAAAGTGGCAGTTTCTCCTACAGCACCCAGCTCATCTTCCTGGCAAAATGGTGTCACTCCAGAAGTGTTCTAAAAATGTGGGGTCAGCAGTCCAATACTTATACTAATTTCTTCCTTTGAAGTAGGCAAACTTCAAAGGAAAGTCTTTGTAGTGCGCAAGACCCTGCCTGTTCCTGTCCTGGCCCCAGATACTCTCTAGGGGGTTGGAGACTGCTTTGTGTAAAGACAGGCACAGCCCTATTCAGGTGCAAGTGTCAGCTCTTCCCTCCACTCTAGCCCAGGAAGACTCATCAGAATATGCAAGACACACCTCAGCTCCCTTTGTGTGAATGTCTAGAGTGAATTCACAAACAGCCCAAATGTCAGTCTGACCCAGACATGTATTCCACAGTCAGGCAAAGGCACAGAATGGTTAAACAAGAAAATGCCCACTTTCTAAAAGCTTCATTTTCAAACTTACAATCTAAAAACCAACTTCACCAAACAATGTATTTTTAAATTGTGAGATCAGAGACTCCAAACTCCAGATCTCTATCTTTTCCCAATTGGAAACTGCACTTAAAATATATTTCAAGGCAGTCCCCATGTTACCCTATAGGAGTCATAGGCTTTGCACTAGTGAAACTGAATTTAGAAGTATTTCACTATCAGGACACATAAAACATACCAGTACATGTACTACCTTTTAAATACACTACACCCTACGCATGGGCCAGCCTTGAGCTTACCATAGGGGTGACTTACATGTAGTAAAAGGGAAGGTTTGGGCCTGACCAGTGGGTACACTTTTCAGGTCGAACTGGCAGTACAAAACTGCACACACAGACACTGCAGTGGGAGGTCGAGACATGTTTACAGGACTACTCATGTGGGTGGCACAGTCAATGCTGCAGGCCCACTAGTAGCATTAGATTTACAGGCCCTGGGTACACACAGTGCACTTTAATAGGGACTTACTAGTAAATCAAATGTGCCATTCATGGAGAAACCCATCACTAATATAATTTAGACAGAGAGAACTTGCACTTTAGCACTGGTCAGCAGTAGTAAGTGCCCATAGTCCGAAAGCCAACAAAAGCAGGTCAGAAAAAAAGAGGAGAAAGACGGCAAAAAGTTTAGGGATAACCTAGCATAAAGGGCCATTTCCAATAACAATGCATATATTTTGTGCTTAAATACTACTAATATAAAGTGGAACATCCACTGTTTTATTGAAGGTACATTCACAGAAGATCAATAATTCATATGTATGTGTGTTCAAATGGTGCTTTTAGCGTGCTGGAGTGTATACATGTTCACATTTACATTCATGTATTTTGAATAACATATTATGGTGAACTTACATTTAATTATTTTTATTCATAATTTATTGAAAAAAAGTTTTGAAGATGCATATATAATCATTTGTTTAGAATGCACATTTAAGTATCATAGAAAGTTAGCTTGACTAAAACCCTAAAATGTTAATTTTTATGTCTAACCTTCAACGTGGAGTTTGCTCGCATTGTAACATTCTATATTTGCAGGTTCACTCGTCTGAGTCCACAGCAAATGAAAGACATATTGGGTATTTGAGATAGTAGGATATAGGAGGATGCTTTGGCAAGGAAAAAGGGAGCGCTAACAAACTGAGAAGAAAGGCTCCTTGAGGCTCTCAATGTCGTCTTGATGTCCGACTTGTGGGATGAGAACTTCAAGGGAGTTGCCAATTCCAATTGTGCACAGAAGATAGAAAACTACTGGTGTTGATGACATGAGTCCTGCACGTTTTAATTGATATTCATTTAGCTACATGAAAACAGACCCCTTTTATCCTTTGGCGAGAGTAATTCCCCTGAGACTTAGAGAGGTACAGACCTCTTCATTCTTTATTTGGTTGAGTGGCTTCATGCTACACATCATCTCTCTAACATGACTTCTACTGAGGTTTCTATTATGCTGGCTCTTTCCTATTATTTACATCATGTTCTATATGCCCTGAGAGATAATTAGGAATCCCCTATAGCTTAGCTAGAATACTTAGATTAAATCTGTTTTTCAATTGATTAGGCAAGAGGACCATGAGTTGTATACTGATCACAAAGTTCTATTTCTTACATTCTGTATTGCTGCAACTGAGATCCTTGTATAACTTATGCTTGTACGATTTAATCTGATTAGACGCATTACTTCATCTTTGGTGATTCTGTGGCATAGCATGTTTCTGAGACTCATTTACATAGATTTGGCCTTAAGTTTGTCATAAACCTTTAAACTTTAATCTCAGTCTCTGAGATTTCCTGTGTGACCAATTAGGTTATACTGTTAATGGATTTGAAGTGTTGATTTTAACTCCCCTTACCCCTTGAGACCCTAAAAAGCTCAGTTGAAAGAAGGGAAAGGAGAAAATGGGCCCGAGCGTGGTCAGGTTCTATGAATGCTCTTCTAAAATTCTTGCACAGCCAGGTGAACCATTGATGTTGTGGGAAGATTGGAAGGAAGCATGCAACACATATTTATAAGCTATTGGTGGAAGTGTTTTTGTTTCTAAAAGAAAACAGGGATCACCATCATTAACAAAGGGGTGATAGGTAAACCAGTTTCAGATGGGCAAAATGGTGATAAAAGCAAAACACAATGCTTCAGATGTGGCAGTGAATTAAAATTATTAATGAGTGTTTATGCATTTCGATTAACAAGAAAATGGTAGAAATAATTAAACATAGAAAACTTAATGTGCACGTTTGAAAATGTGCCCACGAAGAGTAGCTACCAGAATTCACGAATTATACTAAAGATGACTAAAAATATGTGAAATAATTAAAATGTGTAATAATAATGTAATAATGTCATATTGAGATGTATAACATGTGTTTTACATTATCTTGTAGAGCTAACTTAGCCGAAGTTGTGGCCTAGTTTTGCCAGGCCTCATGCAGCAGCAGAATAATCATGCATTTTATAGAAGCTAACGTGCTGAACTGACCCTCAACCACGTGTGTTAATAAAGTCTGCTTAGCTAGAATTTTCTGCAAATGTACCGACGGACAGGAAATGAGGGAATCAATTTTGCAACATAGACTGTGTAGAGCAGACATGATGTACTTTCCGAGGGCTCGAACAATAGAGACACTGACTGGAGAAGAAGATGCAACATTTTCAATACCTGATGAACCAGATGATAAGTACATCGTACCGTGAACCAATCGATAACCTGAGAATGGCGAAATATTAGAATTCGTAGATTTGTAAAATAAAAATTATTGGGTAGAGTCATATCGGATGACTAATTGACCAATTAGGAATTAGGGGATGGAGTGGGTAACTTTGAAAAAGTCCTAACAAAGGGGAGAAGCTTCAGAACTATTGGGAGATGTTGGAAGTTGGGGGTGGATGTTCGAGGAGATTCGAGATTGTGTCATTGGGCTCATGCTCTTGAGAGCCTGATGCGTTGCTGATCGATTGATGACCTGAAGATGAAGACTGACTTTGTTGCTGACCATTCAGTGGATAGGTAGCTATGACAATGTGACTGAATTAAATGTTGTGCTTTTTCTTTCTAGGTGCCAACTGCGCTGTTTAAAATAGTTTTTCTCTTAGCTAGATGTTTTCCAAATTCATGTTCTGGACTGTTTTCGCATGAAGTCCCACTTGCTAATGCTAATCTGGGTTAGGTGAGGTTCCCAAGGGGTGACGCGGTCAGTGACAAATGATTGACAGACTGATTTGCTGAACTCCGCTATTAATGTTGATATATTCATCTTTGTTGTCTTATGCTGAAGCATTAGAACATATGTTTTCTCAAATTCTGATTAGATTATGTTATTGGTGGTCACTAATGAATTAACATTGAGTTGATTAAATAACGTTTTACATTAACATCATGGATTAGTATTGTAACTAATAGAGAAATAAAATTGTTAAAACGTATATTGAATTGTGGGATTTCATGAATTGTTGATGTTTTGCTTAATGGTTATTGATTTGTATATTGATTATTGATGAACATTGGTTACTACATAGCTAGGATACTCCATGCGAATCCAAAGGTTCATCGGCCTATGCGCGTCCCCTTGTAAGTCTACTTACTAAGGACCAGGTACACTAGCAGTTTTTAGTAGCAGCTTGATGGTTAGTTTCCTTAGAGAACTGGTTATGTGGTGACTGATGGTTATGGTGGTAGTTTAAGTAAGGGTTAGTTGTTCATTATTATTGTGATTTGGATTTTATTTTTCGTAATGGCAATTGTAGCAAGCATGATGTCCCCTTAAGCCCATAAATGACTTTCCCAGATCCTGGATCCTGCTAGTAGAGTTGGGTATGTTCTCGGCGTCTTTGTGATAGTGTGAAAGTTGTAGGTTGCGCTTGCAAAGGCTTATGCAAACCGCAGGTGAATTGTGAAATATGTGAGGTAAGGAAGGGAGTCTGCGTACTCCAGTTGAGGTTTAGTAGGAGTGTGCGTACTCCGCAGTATGAAAGTAGGGAAGTCGTTGAACTTCATATGTGTGCGGCGCCTTGTGCTCAAAAATTGTCCACGTGGTTGTTGGTGATGTACGGACCCTGCGTGGTCTAAGACTCCAGAGTATGTTGACAAGTGTAGGAGACACTTGGTTGTATGTTGTAATCTGTCTGGTTTAGTAGGTTGATCAGGCATGGTCAACAGGTCGGTGTGTAAGTTAAGTGAGTAAGATAAATTTTCGACTGAGATTTGGCGAGTCCTATGTGCACCAGGGCTGACCCATTGATCAGTTGAGAGTGAAATTCAAGGGTAAAATTTTGCTTGTGAATGTGGGAGACTGAGAAAGAGGAATAGCTGCATGAGCGAAATGGCCATCAGAGAAAATCCATAAGGTCTCTGATGCGACTGTGTACCTTCCTGTAGTAATCCAGCAGGTTTGTTTTTGGTTAATGGTTTTTGGTTAGTGCTCGCAATAATTTTGCATTAGTTTGTGTGAGTTGAAGAACAGGAGGACAAGCCGGAAGCCTTTATCAGCCGCAGTGTGATTGTGACGTCAAAGTGAGCTGTGCTGGGATAGGTTAGTTGGTGAGAAGAGTCGCAAGCAGATTGGCATCTGTCCGCAAGAGGCAATTGGTTGAGAAAGCAGGTGAAGGGAATATTGGGAATAAGAGTAATTTCCTTAATAGATTTGAACACACAAGAGATTGAGAAGATTACGTTTTTCAAAGCGTTTAGGAGTGCCATGAAGGGCGATACATACATTAAGGTGACAGTGGGGGAGTCTACCCCACCGGAAAATTCTTCGGCATTTATTGTGCTGGAGGAGTGAGGTGTTGCGCCATGTCTTTGGTTAAAGCAGTGCTGCAACTTGACTGAGAAACATGGGGCTTTAGAGTTTCCAGAGCACAGAACATTTAATTTGAGAATTTTGGATCAGTTGCGAATGACACTATATGAGACGAAGCCACTTCTGAGACCAGCACAGTTTGAGGCATTAGCAGTTTGGGAGCTCCTAGTAAGACAGCAGCAAGAAATGAAATTCCAGAGGAGAATAAGGAAGGTAGAGAAGTCCTTAGCAGAGGCAAGATGGGATTGGGAACAGAAGAAGTGGAGAATGGCGACGTTTCAGGGTGTTAAGTTGTTTCCTACTATCACAGAGGAGATGAATCAGAAGGTAAAGAGGATACTAGCAAGAGTGATAAGAGTTTGTCAGGGGGTAAGAAAAAGAAAAAGACTTATGTGGAAGAAGAAGATTCAGATGTTGAGGATCTTATTACGCAGGTGTTGAGAGACCGACCTCCATCATATGCAATGCATGAAGGGGGTCCAAATACTAGTTCTGCTCCAACTGCCCCAGCTCAAGTGATGGGAACGGTGGGACCAGTGCAAAGACATAATGGACAGGTACAAGGGGTAGTGCAGAGTACTCCTAATGCAGTGTCTACTTCGGTGATCCAAGCGCAGATGCACCCAACACCGGTACAGAGAATGTATCCAGAGATACCAATTCTCAAGACAACTTCGAACTTAGTGGTTCTCACGGAGCAAGTGATTCCGAGACCGATGTTAGTTCAGACTGAGCCGACTCCAATGTTGTTGCCTCAGGCACAGCCACAGGGTTTGCCGAAGTTCACACCAATGACAGGGGCAGAGTCAGATGTGACACCAGTGATGAATCAGAGTATGAGAGTAGCCCTTCCACAAAATGCGGGTGTCAGAGTGGCACCAGATGCAATATCGTTGCCAATTACTGTTGGTCCAGCGGTACCATTGTTTGTGCAAAAGAAACCGATTGTAGGAGTACAGGGTGAAATGTCACAGAGCCTCGTGAAGAGGGGGGTGAGAGATCATGTGCAGGTAATATCATCTTTGGGACAGACCTTTGATGGATCTAGACCATTAATGACCTTAGTCCACTTGTTGCTCTACCAGATGCCGCCATAAATGGCCAGAGTGTAAGTCAGAGCTTGAAGCTTTTGATGCCTCAAACTCCAGGTGCTGTGATACAACAGGTGCCATTGCCGAATGCAAGTAATATTTTGTTGCAGGGATTGACAGCACAACAGTATAACGAGTGGTTAGACAGTCTGAATACCCCTCAAAATGCATCCAAGTGAGAAGAGCACGTTGAACGTGTGAGACTGACTACAGAAATAACTGAACTAGTCGAGGGATCGATGGGAGTGAATAGGTTAGAATCCTATACAGAAGAAGGGCTGAGATATTTGTGTCTGAGAATTACGAGAGAAGTGGGCAAAATACATCAGAAATTGGCAGATCTGGCAGATAATCATGACATAGAAATTGAGAAAACAAAACACTTGAAAAGGAGTTACAGATTAGTTTTTGAGGCAAAGGATTTCGAACACATGAGGTCAGCTGGGATGAAAGCGCATCTCAAAGAATCATTGCAGGGTGCTCAGATGTGGGGAGCAATAGAAAAGTGGGAAGGCAGATGGGCAAAGAAGAAGGATAAACAGAAACGAGATTCACAAGAAGGGTCTGAAAGTATTCAGAAAGAAAAAGATCCAGTAAAAATGTTACCAATAAGGGAAATTCCAGGAGGGCAATTTGTTCATGTTCCCTGGCACAGGAGCAACATTCTGTCATTCACAAATGATTATCCAAAGCTGAGAGAGAAACCGGTTGAGTGGTACCAGCAGACAGACAGATTTATGAAGCTTTCGAAAATGTCTGTGGGACGACTTGAATACTCTGTTAGAGATAGTGGTTCCAGCTGATTTGTGGGTTGAGTACAAGAGAGCAGTGGATTGGCTGACGAGTGAACCAGAAAGAGATAGAGTTACAGGTGCACCATCATCCGAAGTGATGAAACATTGTTGTAAGGTGATTGAGTTCCTGAAGACGAGTATTTAGCCTAAAAATATTGATTGGCAGAGAATTGACAGGACAGTGCAGGAAGTAAAGGAGTCAATACATACCTACTATGAGAGATTGCTGAAAGTGTTCAAGGAGTACAGTGGTAAAGAAACGATCGAGCTGAAAGACATGTTGCACTTTGTGTTCAGGTTTGTGGAAGGATTGAGACCTGAAGTAGGTCAGATGATTAAGAGTCACTTGATTTGTTGGCAAGCGAAGCCGATTGATGAGGTGTTGCAGTATGCAAAATACTGTAGTGACGAGAATGAGTTGAAGCAGAAAAAGTTGAAGGAGAAGGCGATGGTGATGCAACTTAAGGCAGCTCAAACAGGAGTGGAGGGAGTCTTAGTGCAACAGATACCACAGCAGCAGGGAACTCTCATGTTCCAACCTCAGATTAGTGGTAGGGGTTGTGGAGCCATTATGAATCGTGGTCCAGAATTGAGTATTGTGGTGGTTCAGAATGATGTGTAACAGATAAAAAAGAGTTTACTGTGTCATCTTGGCGGGAACTTGGGACACTGGAAGCGGGAGTATCCGTTGATGGTGCAGGGTGTTGTTGTTCAGCAAAGTGGTGATGTCAATACATTTCAAACTGTGAAAGTCCCTAGAATGAGAGGACTTAATCGAATTTTCAGAATAAAATGAATCAAGTGCAGAATTTTCAACCCAAGCATCAGGTGCAAATGCCTCGTGCACAATTGACACAGTTGCAATCAATGCAGCAGCAGGTTCCTATGTTCCATAGACAGTGTAAGGAAATGCCTCCTTGGCATGGTTACCCCCTGACTTTTTGCCTGTGCTGATGCCAAGTTATGATTTGAAAGTGTGCTGAGGCCTGGCCTGCTAACCAGGCCCCAGCACCAGTGTTCTTTCCCTAACCTGTACCTTTGTTTCCACAATTGGCACACCCTGGCATCCAGGTAAGTCCCTTGTAACTGGTACCCCTGGTACCAAGGGCCCTGATGCCAGGGAAGGTCTCTAAGGGCTGCAGCATGTCTTATGCCACCCTGGGGACCCCTCACTCAGCACAGACACACTGCTTGCTAGCTTGTGTGTGCTGGTGGGGAGAAAAGGACTAAGTCGACATAGCACTCCCCTCAGGGTGCCATGCCAACCTCACACTGCCTATGGCATAGATAAGTCACCCCTCTAGCAGGCCTTACAGCCCTAAGGCAGGGTGCACTATACCATAGGTGAGGGCATAAGTGCATGAGCACTATGCCCCTACAGTGTCTAAGCAAAACCTTAGACATTGTAAGTGCAGGGTAGCCATAAGAGTATATGTCTGGGAGTCTGTCATGCACGAACTCCACAGCACCATAATGGCTACACTGAAAACTGGGAAGTTTGGTATCAAACTTCTCAGCACAATAAATGCACACTGATGCCAGTGTACATTTTATTGTAAAATACACCCCAGAGGGCATCTTAGAGATGCCCCCTGAAACCATACCCGACTTCCAGTGTGGGCTGACTAGTTTTAGCAGCCTGCCACACACCAGACATGTTGCTGGCCACATGGGGAGAGTGCCTTTGTCACTCTGTGGCTAGTAACAAAGCCTGTACTGGGTGGAGGTGCTTCTCATCTCCCCCTGCAGGCACTTTAACACCTGGCGGGGAGCCTCAAAGGCTCACCCCCTTTGTTACAGCACCACAGGGCACTCCAGCTAGTGGAGTTGCCCGCCCCCTCCGGCCACTGCCCCACTTTTGGCGGCAAGGCCGGAGGAGATAATGAGAAAAACAAGGAAGAGTCACTGGCCAGTCAGGACAGCCCCTAAGGTGTCCTGAGCTGAGGTGACTCTGACTTTTAGAAATCCACCATCTTGCAGATGGCGGATTCCCCCAATAGGATTAGTTATGTGCCCCCCTCCCCTCAGGGAGGAGGCACAAAGAGGGTGTAGCCAACCTCAGGGCTAGTAGCCATTGGCTACTAACCCCCCAGACCTAAACACACCCCTAAATCGAGTATTTAGGGGCTCCCAGAACCTAGGTAACTAGATTCCTGCAACTTAAGACGAAGAAGGACTGCTGAGCTGAAAATCCTGCAGAGAAGACGGAGACACCAACTGCTTTGGCCCCAGCTCTACCGGCCTGTCTCCCTACTTCAAGAAAAACTGCAACAGCAACGCGTTCCACAGGGTCCAGTGACCTCTGAAGCCTCAGAGGACTACCCTGCATCTAAAAGGACCAAGAACTCCCAAGGACAGCGGCTCTGCTCCAAAGAAGAAACATCTTTGCAACAAAGAAACAACTTTGAAAGAACACACGTTTCCCGCCGGAAGCGTGAGACTTTGCACTCTGCACCCGACGCCCCCGGCTCGACTTGTGGAGAAACAACGCCACAGGGAGGACTCCCCAGCGATTGCGAGCCCGTGAGTAGCCAGAGTTGACCCCCCTGAGCCCCCACAGCGACGCCTGCAGAAGGAATCCAGAGGCTCCCCCTGACCGCGACTGCCTGCTTCTCAGAACCCAACGCTTGGTAAGGACACTGCACCCGTAGCCCCCAGGACCTGAAGGATCCGACCTCCAGTGCATGAGCGACCCCCAGGTGGCCCTTTCCCTTGCCCAGGTGGTGGCTACCCCGAGGAGCCCCCCCCTTGCCTGCCTGCATCGCTGAAGAGACCCCTGGGTCTCCCATTGAACTCCATTGCAAACCCGACGCCTGTTTACACTCTGCACCCGGCCGCCCCGTGCCGCTGAGGGTGTACTTTTTGTGCTGACTTGTGTCCCCCCTGGTGCCCTACAAAACCCCCCTGGTCTGCCCTCCGAGGACACGGGTACTTACCTGCTGGCAGACTGGAACCGGGGCACCCCCTTCTCTCCATTGAAGCCTATGCTTTTTGGGCACCACTTTGACCTCTGCACCTGACTGGACCTGAGCTGCTGGTGTGGTAACTTTGGGGTTGCTCTGAACCCCCAACGGTGGGCTACCTTGGACCCAACTTTGAACCCTGTAGGTGGTTTACTTACCTGCAAAACTAACAAACACTTACCTCCCCCAGGAACTGTTGAAAATTGCAGTGTCCAGTTTTGAAATAGCTTATTGCCATTTGTGTGAAAACTGTATATGCTATTTTGCTAATTCAAAGTTCCTAAAGTTCTTAAGTGAAATACCTTTCATTTAAAGTATTACTTGTAAATCTTGAACCTGTGGTTCTTAAAATAAACTAAGAAAATATATTTTTCTATACAAAAACCTATTGGCCTGGAATTGTCTTTGAGTGTGTGTTCCTCATTTATTGCCTGTGTGTGTACAACAAATGCTTAACACTACCCTCTGATAAGCCTACTGCTCGACCACACTACCACAAAATAGAGCATTAGAATTATCTCTTTTTGCCACTATCTTACCTCTAAGGGGAACCCTTGGACTTTGTGCATGCTATTTCTTACTTTGAAATAGTACATACAGAGCCAACTTCCTACAGACAGAAAATGCAAATACCTAAAGCCCTGATGGAACAGCAACAGATGATGTTTACTCAGCAGGTCACAGGTCAGAGACAAGACAGAAGTAGTGATACAGTGCACCAATTCCCATTACATAGTGAGAATGAAATAAACGATGAATGGATGAGTACTAGTTCAGATGAGGAGACGTGTGCTTGCAGACTCATTAGAAGTAGATCAGCGAGGACCCTTTGTGAAAAGAAAGGTGATGGATCACAGAGTTTCATTCCTAATGCATACAGGAGCTACAGTGAGAAGTGCCAAACTTACTTCTATCAGGCAAGACAGTTCAGGTTGTGGGGGTAGTGAACAGACAGTTGATCACAGATACAGTACAGGTTGAGATTGGCAACTTTCAGGGACTGCATGAGTTTGTAGTTTATGACTCGAGTCCAGTATCCCTACTGGGAAGGGACTAATTGTGCAAGACCAGATGTTCTATTAGTTGTTCAACTGCTGCAATAGAAGTTCAGATGAATAGTGATGATGAAGAAGAACAGACTCCTGAAAATGAGAATGAAATCGCTAATGGAGAGTACCTGTTGATTGAGTTCTTCCCGATGTTCACTGTAAAAGAATTGCATGCAGACTTGCAGGGAACGGTACAGGAAAATGTGTGGGACCTGACAGGTAAAGAAGTGGGTTTGATCAAGGAAGTGGAACCGATTAAGATTACTTTGAAGCCGAATGTAGTGTTTCCACAGCTTCCACAGTATAACATGGCACAAGATGTCCTGATGAAAGTGGCGCAGAAAAATTGAGATTTTCTGAAACAAGGGGTTTTGAAAGAAGTGTTGGGCAGTCCATGTAATTCATCGATATTGGGCTTAACCCCTTCGCTACCAGGCCTTTTCCCCCTCCTGTGCCAGGCCTTTTTTTGGCTATTTGGGGCAGTTCGCGCTTAGGCCCTCATAACTTTTTGTCCACATAAGCTAGCCAAGCCAAATTTATGTCCTTTTATTCCAACATCCTAGGGATTCTAGAGGTACCCAGACTTTGTGGGTTCCCCTGAAGGAGGCCAAGAAATTAGCCAAAATACAGTGAAAATTTCGTTTTTTTAAAAAAAAAATGGGAAAAGGTGGCTGCAGAAGAAGGCTTGTGGTTTTTTTCCCTGAAAATGGCATCAACAAAGGGTTTGCGGTGCTAAAATCACCAGCTTCCCAGCTTCCAGGAACAGGCAGACTTGAATCAGAAAACCCAATTTTTCAACACAAATTTGGCATTTTACTGGGCCATACCCCATTTTTACAATTTTTTGTGCTTTCAGCCTCCTTCCAGTCAGTGACAGAAATGGGCATGAAACCAATGCTGGATCCCAGACATCTAAACATTTCTGAAAAGTAGACAAAATTCTGAATTCAGCAAGGGGTCATGTGTGTAGATCCTACTAGGGTTTCCTACAGAAAATAACAACTGAAAAAGAAAAATATTGAAATTGAGGTGAAAAAAACAGCCATTTTTTTCTACGTTTTATTCTGTAACTGTTTCCTGCAATGTCAGATTTTCGAAAGCAATATACCGTTACGTCTGCTGGACTCCTATGGTTGCGGGGATATATAGGGCTTGTAGGTTCATCAAGAACCCAAGGTACCCAGAGCCAATAAATGAGCTGCACCCTGCAGTGCGTTTTCATTCTATACCGGTCATACAGCAATTAATTTGCTGAAATATAAAGAGTGAAAAATAGCTATCAAGAAAACCTTTGTATTTCCAAAATGGGCACAAGATAAGGTGTTGAGGAGCAGTGGTTATTTGCACATCTCTGAATTCCAGGGTGACCATACGAGCATGTGAATTACAGGGCATTTCTCAAATATATGTCTTTTTTACACACTCTCTTATATTTGGAAGGAAAAAATGTAGAGAAAGACAAGAGGCAATAACACTTGTTTTGCTAATCTATGTTCCCCCAAGTCTCCCGATAAAAATGATACCTCACTGTTGTGGGTAGGCCTAGCGCCCGCGACAGGAAACGCCCCAAAACGCAACGTGGACACATCACATTTTTTGAAAGAAAACAGAGGTGTTTTTTGCAAAGTGCCTACCTGTAGATTTTGGCCTCTAGCTCAGCCGGCACCTAGAGAAACCTACCAAACCTTTGCATTTTTGAAAACTAGAGACCTAGGGGAATCTAAGATGGGGTGACTTGTGGGGCTCTGACCAGGTTCTGTTACCCAGAATCCTTTGCAAACCTCAATATTTGGCTAAAAAAACACATTTTCCTCACATTTTGGTGACAGAAAGTTCTGGAATCAGAGAGGAGCCACAAATTTCCTTCCACCCAGCGTTCCACCAAGTCTCCCGATAAAAATTGTACCTCACTTGTGTGGGTAGGCCTAGTGCCCACGAAAGGAAATGGCCCAAAACACAACGTGGACACATCACATTTTTTCATAGAAAACAGTGCCTACCTGTGGATTTTGGCCTGTAGCTCAGCCGGCACCTAGGGAAACCTGGCAAACCAGCACATTTTTGAAAACTAGAAACCCAGGGGAATCCAAAATGGGGTGAATTGCGGGGCTCTGACCAGGTTCTGTTACCCAGAATCCTTTGAAAACATCAAAATTTGGACAAAAAAACACTTTTTCCTCTCATTTCGGTGACAGAAAGTTCTGAAATCTGAGAGGAGCCACAAATTTCCTTCCACTCAGCGTTCCCCTAAGTCTCTCGATGAAAATGGTACCTCACTTCTGTGGGTAGGCCTAGCGCCCACGAAAGGAAATGGCCCAAAACACAACGTGGACACAACATATTTTTTCACAGAAAACAGAGGTGTTTTTTGCAAAGTGCCTACCTGTGGATTTTGGCCTCTAGCTCTGCCAGCCCCGGGGGGGGGGGCAGAAATGGCCTAAAATAAATTTGACCCCCAAACCCCCCCTGCCCGGGAGCGACCCTTGCCTATGGGGTCGCTCCCCCTGCGTGACATTGGCGCCAAAAAACAAATCCCCGGTGCCTAGTGGTGTCTGCCCTCTTGGGGGCAGATTGACCTAAAAGCGGCCAATCTGCCCCCAAGGGGGGCAGAAATGGTCTAAATACAATTTGCACCCCATGGGATCGACCCTTGCCTAATGGGTCGGTGCCCATCTCTAAAAAAAAAAACAAACAAAAAAAAAACACAAAACATTTTTTGCCCTGGCGCCTAGAGGGGCAGAAATGGCCTAAAATAAATTTGCCCCCCCACCCTCCCTGGGGAGCGACCATTGCCTACGGGGTCGCTCCCCCTGCGTGACATTGGCGCCAAAAAACAAATCCCTGGTGCCTAGTGGTGTCTGCCCCCTTGGGGCAGATTGACCTAAAATTGGCCAATCTGCCCCCAAGGGGGGCAGAAATGGTCTAAATACAATTTGTCCCCCAGGGGATCGACCCTTGCCTAATGGGTCGGTCCCCATCTCTAAAAAAACAAACAAACAAAAATAACACTGGCGCTCCCCCTGCGTGACATTGGCACCAAAAATAAAATCCCCAGCGCCTAGTGGTTTCTGCCCCCCTTGGGGGCAGATTGGCATAGCAAAAAATGGCCGATCTATCCCCAAAGGGGGCAGAAATGGCCTAAAATAATTCCCCCCCCCCAGGGGAGCGACCCTTGCCTAAGGGGTCTCTCCCCTTGCGTGAAATTCACGAAAACAAAAAAAACTCCCTGGTGTCTAGTGGTTTCTGCCCCCCTTGGGGGGCAGATTGGCCTTATCAAAATAGGCCAATCTGCCCCCAAGGGGGGCAGAAATGGCCTAAATATAATTTGCCCCCTAGGGGAGCGACCCTTGCCAGGGGGGATGAGGGGGTCGGGGTGGAAGGTGAAGGGCTTCCCCTTCCATCCCCGCCTTGGGGGGGTGGGTGGGTCGCACATGGGGGGAGCGCTAGCGCTCCCCCCAGTTCCTGTGCCTTGGACGAGGTGACCTCGTCCAAGGCACACTGGAACTGTAGCCTTGGACGAGGTCACCTCATCCAAGGCACAGAACCGGTTAAAGAAGCCTTGTTGGAAAGTATGCATTGTGCAATATTTGTGAAAAGTGAATGACATGGTGGTCAAGTGTTGTCCTGTAGTGCCGAACCCGGTAGTAATATTGTTTCAGATTCCATGCGATGCAGAGTGGGTCACAGTGGTTGATTTGTCACAAGCTTTCTTTTCTGTGCCTCTTCATGAGGATAGTCAGTTTCTCTTTAGTTTCAAATTCCTAGACAGAGTCTACAGCTGATGCAGGCTTCCTCAAGGGTACACGGATTCACTGTCTCTGTTCAATCAGATTCTGAAAAAGAATCTGGAGTCGTTGGGACTACCAAACCAATTGACTCTACTGCAGTACATTGATGATTTGCTAATTGCGTCCAAAACGAGGGACGAGTGTAAGTATGACTCGATTGCCCTGTTGAATCATTTGGGAAAATTTTGACATAAAGTATCACCTTTGAAACTGCAGTACTGTCAGAAGTCAGTGAAATACCTGGGACACGAAATTGAGAAAGGGTCAAGGAGAATTTCCAGAGAAAGGATTACAATGATATTGCAGAGAAGTCCTCAGACTTCACAGAGAGATGTCAGGATGTTTCTGGGAAAGGTAGGCTATTGTCGTCAGTGGATTCCAAATTTTGCTGAGATTGCCAAACCATTACAGCAGCTGACACACAAGGATGTTACTGATCCCATAACCTTAGATGAAGAGCAGATGAAAGTATTCACTGAGAGAGAGTTTGTGTAGGGCTCCACCGTTGGTAATGCCTGGTTTACACAAAGCCATTCATATTGTTTTGTTATGAACGTGATGATCATTCTTTGTCTGTTTTGACACAGATCCATGAAGGTGCTTATTGCCCAGTAGCCTATTTTTCAGCTACCTTGGACCTAGTCGCAGCAGCCTTACCAGGTTGTTTGCGTGCAGTTGCCGCAATTGGTCAAAGCCTTTCTCAATGTGAGGGAGTAGTCATGGGATACCCTCTAACCGTAATGGTTCCTCACTCTGTTGAGATCTTACTGACAAGGACGAAAACACAGTATTTGACTGGTGCCAGACTGACAAGGTATGAGACAAGCTTTTTAGGTGCTCCAAATGTAACATTGAAAAGATGTACAATGCTGAACCCGGCAACATTACTTCCAAGTGATACTGCTGAAATTGAAAAAGAGGACGACATTGAGCATGATTGTCCTGAAGTAACTGAGCTGTGTACAAAACCAAGGCCAGATATCAGAGATACACGGTTGGAACAAAAAGGACCAAATTGTCTTTGTTGATGGCTCATATCTCAAAGATGGTACAGGAACGTTGAGGGCAGGATATGCTGTGTGCAAAATTACAGGTACATTAGAAGCTTCTTGGCTTTGAGGTGTGTATTCTCAACAGCTAGCAGAATTGGTAGCTCTTACTAGAGCGTGCCATGTATCTGCTAGACTGAGAGTCACTATCTACACGGATAGCCAGTATGGATTTGCAATTGTTCATGATTTTGGTCAGCTGTGGTCACAAAGAGGTTTCCTGACATCTACTGGCTCACCAGTAAGAAATGGCGACAGAATGAAAGAATTGCTGTATGCAATGCAGTTGCCTGAATAAATTGCTGTGGTGAAATGCAGTGCACATCAAAAGACACAGGACTATATCTCACTAGGAAATGGATATGCGGATCAAGTTGCAAGGTTTTGTGCATTGAACAGTATATCGTTCAAAGACAAATGGGAATTGATGTCAGAAGAATATAACACATGTATAAGTTTTACATTGAAAGTGATCGATACTTTGGAAGAATTGAAAACATTGCAGAGTAATGTTGACAAAGAAGAGAAACAACTTTGGTCCAAATTAAAATGTGTTCAAAGAACTGATGAAATCTGGGTTTCTGAGGAGGGTCAGATGGTCCTGCCAAATAGTTTATTGTCACAAATGGCCAGATATTATCATGGCCAGGCACACATTGGGAGGGATGCCATGGTTTGTTTGTTCAAGATTGACTGGTGTAATCCCAAGTTTAGGCAGGCAGCAGAGGCAGTATGTCATAGCTGTATATTTTGTCAGCAGCTAAATGTGTGAAAATGGACAGTGGTGAATTTGAGCCACATTGGAAGAGCAGGAGGTCCATTCAGCAGAATGCAATTGGATTTCATTGAGATGCCTGCATGTGGAGGTTTGAAGTACGTGTTGGTGATTGTGTGCATTTTTAGTCACTGGATTGAAGCATACCCCACAACAAGAAATGACAGTGTTACAGTAGCAAAGTTGTTACTTAGGGAGTTGATACCACATTTCGGTTTTCCGATCTCTTTAGAATCAGATAGGTGAACTCACTTCAACAACAAGGTGATTAAACTCTTATGTGCAGCACTAAACATCGAGCAAAAGTTGCATTGTAGCTATCGCCCTGAAGCATCAGGACTAGTGGAACAGATGAATGGTACCTTGAAATCAAGAATTGCAAAGATGTGTGGAGCTACGGATCTGAAATGGCCAGATGCATTGCCTTTGGTGTTGATGTCGATGAGAAATACACCTGACAGGAAGACAGGGCTGTCACCCCATGAGATCCAATGAGATTACCAGCAATTCCAGCCAATGCACTTGTAAATATTACAGATGATATGGTGTTGGATTACTGCAAGGTTTTGTCTGATGTGGTTCGTCTTTCTCTCAGCAGGTGCAGGCCACGACCCTGCCACCCAGACACAATTGAGAGCACAATCTGAGGTCCGGTGACTGGGTCATTGTCCGAAACGTGTTCTCAAGACGTGTTTAGAGACGCATTTGGAGAAGGCCTTACCAGGTGGTCCTAACTACTACAACAGCTGTGAAGTGTGCAGGACTCCCGAACTGGATACACGCGAGTCATCTGAAGAAAGTGGTATGTCCACAGGATCATGAAGAAGTGTTGTTGAGAGCACCAACAACAGCTAAACAGCTTGCTGTTGGAAAGTACCATCTTGCCTGGCATGTTACCCCCATTTTTCACATGTAGGTAAGTTTGCTTTTGCCTGTCTCACTGGGATCTTGCCAGCCAGGACCCCAGTGCTCAGAGTTTGTGGCCTGAATGTGTATATCTGTGTGGTGACTAACTGTGTCACTGAGACTCTGCTAACCAGAACCTCGGTGCTTACGCTCTCTCTGCCTTTAAAATCGTCACTATAGGCTAGTGCCCATTTTCACCAATTCTAATTGGCACACTGGAACACACTTATAATTCCCTAGTATATGATACCTAGGTACCCAGGATATTGGGGTTCCAGGAGATCCTTATGGGCTGCAGCATTTCATTTGCCACCCATAGGGAGCTCAGACAATTCTTACAGAGGACTGCCCCTGCAGCCTGAGTGAAATAACGTCACCTATATGGATAACCTTCACTTAGTGAAGGTTAGGTGCAAAGTTACTAAGTGTGAGGGCACCCTGGCACTAGCCAAGGTGCCCCCACATAGTTCAGGGCAATTTCCACAGACTTTGTGAGTGTGGGGACACCATTACACGCGTGCACTACATATAGGTCAATACCTATATGTAGCTTCACAATGGTAACTCCGAATATGGGCATGTAACATGTCTAAAATCATAGAATTGTCCCCCCATGCCCAATCTGGTATTGGGGTTGCCAATCCCATGCATCCCCGGGGCTCCACTATGGACCCCGGGTACTGCCAAACAAGCTCTCTGGGGTTTTCTCTGCAGCTACTGCTGCTGCCAACCCACAGACAGGGTTTTGCCCTCCTGGGGTCTGGGCAGCCCAGTCCCGGGAAGGCAGAACAAAGAATTTCCTCTGAGAGAGGGTGACACCCTCTACCTTTGGAAATAGGTGGAGAAGGGCTGGGGAGGAGTAGCCTCCCCCAGCCTCTGGAAATGCTTTGAAAGGCACAGATAGTGCCCTCCTTGCATAAGCCAGTCTACACTGGTTCAGGGAACCCCCAGTCCCTTCTCTGGCACGAAACTGGACAAAGGAAAGGGGAGTGACCACTCCCCTGTCCATTACCACCCCAGGGGTGGTGCCCAGAGCTCCTCCAGTGTGTCCCAGACCTTTGCCATCTTGAATCCAGAGGTGGGAGGGCACAATGGATGCCTCTGACTGGCCAGTGCCAGCAGGTGAAGTCAGAGACCCAGAGTCTCTCCTGTTTGTTTTTCCTCAGATAACGACTTGCAAGAATCCACCAGAGTTCCTCTACATCTCTCTCTTCAACTTCTGCCAAGGATCGACTGCTGACTGCTCCAGGACGCCTGCAAAACTGCAACAAAGTAGCAAGAAGACTACCAGCGACATTGTAGCGCCTAATCCTGCTGGCTTTCTCTACTGTTTCCTGGTGTTGCATGCTCTGAGGGCTGTCTGCCTTCACCCTGCACTGGAAGCCAAGAAGAAATCTCCAGTGGGTTGACGGAATCTTCCCCCTGCTCCAGCAGGCACCAAACTTCAGTGTCACCGGTACTCTGGGACCCCTCTCATCCTGACGAGCGTGGCCCCTGGAACACAGGTGGTAGGTCCAAGTGACTCAGACTATCCAGTGGTCCAACTGTCCAAATTTGGAGGAGGTAAGTCCTTGCCTACCCTCTCCAGACAGTAATCCTGTGCACCACATGAACTGCAGTTGGTAGGGCTTCTGAGCAATGGGGCAAGGAATCCTTCATGCACAGCCTAGCCCAGGTCCCCAGCACTCCGTGCTGCATTGCTCATCTTGCTGAGTTGACCTGCGGCTTTGTGGGACCCTCTTTTGTAGTGTTGAGATGACTGCTGTGCTCAGTCTTCCTGAACCCACGTTCAAGGACTTCTGTGGGTGCTGCCTTCTTGTGCATGGGCTCTCTGTGTTGCTGAGGACCCCCTCTGTCTCCTGTCCCAAGTGGCAACATCCTGGTCCTTCCTGGGCCCGGGCAGCACCCTTTTTCTTCAACTCCTATCTTTGCAGCTAGCAAGGTCTGTTTCAAAGGAAACAACGCAGCATCCTACTGCACTCCATGGGACATCTTCCGTGCAAAGGAGAAGTTAATAGCACCTTTCGTTGTTGCAGAATCTGCAGCTTCTTCCATCCAGAGGCAGCCATTTTGCACCTTCATCTGGGGTTTAGTGGGCTCCTGCCCCCCCGGACACTTACGTGACTCTTGGACTTGGTCAACTTCCTTTACAGGTCCTCAGGTCCAGGAATCCGTCTTCAGTGCTTTGCAATCTGTTGTGGTCTTTGCAGAATCCTCTATCACGAGTTTAGTGTGTTTCTGGGGAAGTAGTTTCACTTTACTCCTACTTTTCAGGGTCTTGCGGTGGGGTATCTTGGACACCCTTAGTGGTTTCTTACATTCCCAGTGACCCTCTACACACTACACTAGCCTAGGGGTCCATTTGTGGTTCCCATTCTACTTTCAGAGTATATGGTTTGTGTTGCCCCTAGGGCTATTGCATCCTATTGTATTCTACAGTGTTTGCATTACTTTCTGACTGTTTTACTTACCTGATTTTGGTTTATGTGTATGTTTTGTATATTTTACTTACCTCTTAAGGGAGTATATCCTCTGAGATATTTTTGGCACATTGTCACTGTTGGAAGGTAGCCTCTTTCTATCCTTGTTACCCCACTTTTGGCCTGTTTGTGAGTATCTTTCAGGGTGTTTTTACTGTCTCACTGGGATCTTGCTAGCCAGGGACTAGTGCTCAGAGTGAAAACCCTATGTTGTCAGTGTGTTTGATATGTGTCACTGGGATCTTGATAGTCAGGACCCCAGTGCTCATACGTTTGTGACCTATATGTGTTCCCTGTGTGGTGCCTAACTGTATCACTAAGGCTCTGCTAACCAGAACCTCAGTGTTTATGCTCTCTCTGCTTTTAAAATTGTCACTGCAGGCTAGTGATTAATTTTACCAATCCTGATTGGCACACTGGAACACCCTTATAATTCCCTAGTATATGGTACCTAGGTACCCAGGTTATTCGGGTTCCAGGAGATCCCCATGGGCTGCAGCATTTCTTTTGCCACCCATAGGGAGCTCAGACAATTCTTACAGAGGACTGCCACTGCAGCCTGAGTGAAATAACGTCCACGTTATTTCACAGCCATTTTACACTGCACTTAAGTAACTTCTAAGTCACCTATATGTCTAACCCTTACTTAGTGAAGGTTAGGTGCAAAGTTACTTAGTGTGAGGGCACCCTGGCACTAGCCAAGGTGCCCCCACATTGTTCAGGGCAATTTCCCCGGACTTTGTGAGTGCAGGGACACCATTACACGTGTGCACTACATATAGGTCAATATCTATATGTAGCGTCACAATGGTACTCCGATCATGGCCATGTAACATGTCTAGGATCATGGAATTGTCACCCCAATACCATTCTGGTATTGGGGGAACAATTCCATGCATCCCCGGGGCTCCAGCATAGAGCCCGGGTACTTCCAAACTAACTCTCCGAGGTTTTCTCTGCAGCTACCACTGCTGCCAACCCTAAGACAGGTTTCTGCCCCCCTGGGCAGCCCAGTCCCAGGAAGGCAGAACAAAGGATTTCCTCTGAGAGAGGGTGTTACACCCTCTCTCTTTGGAAATAGGTGTTAAGGGCCTGAGAGAAGTAGCCTCTCCTGGCTTTTGGAAATGCTTTGAAGGGCATAGATGATGCCCTCCTTGGATAATTCAGTCTACACCGGTTCAAGGATCCCCCCAGCCCTGCTCTGGTGCGAAACTGGATAAAGGAAAGGGAAGTGACCACTCCCCTGACCAGCACCTCCCAAGGGGAGGTGCCCAGAGCTCCTCCAGTGTATCCCAGACCTCTGCCATCTTGGATGCAGAGGTGTGAGGGCACAATGGACACCTCTGATTGGCCAGTGCCAGCAGGTGACGTCAGAGACCCCTCCTGGTAGATGCTTACCTTTCTCTGTAGCCAATCCTCCTCTGAGGGCTATTTAGGGTCTCTCCTGTGGGTTTCTCACCAGATAACGAATGCAAGAGCTCACCAGAGTTCCTCTGCACTTCTCTCTTTGACTTCTGCCAAGGATCGACGCTGACTGCTCCAGGACGCCTGCAAAACCACAACAAAGTAGTAAGAAGACTACCAGCAACATTCTAGAGCCTCATCCTGCCAGCTTTCTCAACTGTTTCCTGGTGGTGCAAGCTCTGAGGGCTGTCTGCCTTCACCCTGCACTGGAAGCCAAGAAGAAATCTCCTGTGGGTCGACTGAATCTTCCCCCCCTGCCAACACAGGCACCAAACTTCTGCATCATCGGTCTTCTGGGTCCCCTGTCATCTTGACGAGCGTGGTCCCTAGAACAAAGGAGCTGGATCCAAGTGTCCCCGACAGTCCAGTGGCCCTTCTGTCCAAATTTGATGGCGGTAACTCCTTGCCTCCCCACGCCAGACAGTAATCCTGTGTACTGCGTGAACTGCAGCTGCTAGGGCTTCTGTGCACTTTCGCAAGACTTCCTTCGTGCACAGCACAGCCCAGGTCCCGAGCACTCCGTCCTGCATTGCTGAACTCGCTGAGTTGGACTCCGACTTCGTGGGACCCTCTTTTGTTGTGCTGAGGCGACTGCCATGCTCAGATCTTCTGAACACCTGTTCAGGTGCTTCTGCAGGTGCTGTCTGCTTTTGTGTGGGCTCTCTGTGTTGCTGAGTGTCCCCTCTGTCTCCTCCTCCAAGGGGTGACCTCCTGGTCCTTCCTGGGCCTGAGCAGCACCCATTTTCTTCAACCGTGACTCTTGCAGCTAGCAAGGCCTGTTTGCGGTTTTTCTGCGTGGAAACAACTCTGCATCCTCCAGCACACCGTGGGACATCTTCTGACCAAAGGAGAAGTTCTTGGCACCTTCCGTTGTTGCAGACTCTCTGGCTTCTTCCACCCAGAGGCAGCCCTTTTGCACCTTTATCCGGGGTTTAGTGGGCTCCTGGCCCCCCCGGACACTTGCTTGACTCTTGGACTTGGTGCCCTTCCTTTACAGGTCCTCAGGTCCAGGAATCCATCTTCAGTGCTTTGCAGTCTGTTATGGTCTTTGCAGAATCCTCTATCACGAGTTTAGTGTGCTTCTGGGGAAGTAGTATCAATTTACTCCTACTTTTCAGAGTCTTGGGGTGGGGTATCTTGGACACCCTTAGTGTTGTCTTACACTCCCAGCGACCCTCTACACACTACACTAGCCTGGGGGTCCATTTGTGGTTCGCATTCCATTTTCAGAGTATATGGTTTGTGTTGCCCCTAGGCCTTTTGCATCCTATTGTATTCTACAGTGTTTGCATTACTTTCTGATTGTTTTACTTACCTGATTTTGGTTTGTGTGTATATTTTGTGTATTTTACTTACCTCCTAAGGGAGTATATCTTCTGAGATATTTTTGGCACATTGTCACTAAAATAAAGTACCTTTATTTTTAGCAACCCTGAGTATTGCGTTTCTTATGATATAGTACCTATATGATATAAGTGGTGTAGTAGCTGCCTCTATCAGCCTAAAATGCTAGAAAACTACTAATCTACTAATAAGGGATAACTGGACCTGGCACACGGTGTAAGTACCATCAGGTACCCACTATAAGCCAGGCCAGCCTCCTACAGTTGCTGCACCTGAACCACAAAAAGAACCAAGAGAGCCTGAACTTGAACAAGAGCTTGTGGAAGATGGTTCTAGTACCCCAGTAAGAGACGAAGGTGAAGAACTACAGGAGGGTGCGGAAGAATCAATCTCAACGGATACAGCAGGAGAGCCTAACTCAATAGGGGTTCTCCCTGAAGCAGATGGTGCTGAAAAGCAGACATAGCAAGTGCCAGACCAAGAGGGGGAAAGAGTTGAGACGGATCAAAGTCAGGGTGATCCGACTCCTCATGAGCCCGTTGCAGGTCCATCAAGAGAAAACACCATAGAGAAAGAGAAGAAGAAGAGTCCAGTCCTGAGAAGAATATTGACAGAAGGCTCAAGAAAAGGAGATAATTGGCCTGAGTTCACAAATAGGTAAGAGAAAGGAATTGTTCATAAATGAAACAATAGAGGAAGAAGTCGATACTACCAGAAAAGAAGAATTGAGTGAAGGAGAACTAAGTGGTGAGATAAAGTTAAAAAGAAAGAGAATAGAAAGTTGACGTTACACAGGTCCTGAATGGGCATATGCAACTACAAATGAATGGCAACATGAGTTTATGTCCTTTTGTTATGATAGAGAGGTTCAAAATCAGTACTATGATGTAACCTGAAGATGAACGAAAAGCTGAATTGTTGAACTAATCTGAGAAACCTTAAGAAACTGTTGAAAAATAAACTGGACGAGACATTGATAGCCTGATTTGACATTGAAAACCGGATATGACAAGCTGCTAATCGATTTTGACAAAGGAAAAGGGTTCCTCAGTGTAAGACTGGACTGTGAGAGAAGAATTTTTCTTTATTTTTGATTTTTACTGCACTTTAACTGCTTACTGATTCTTTACAGATCATGGCTGAGTTAAATAATCAAGGTAGAAATGCTAGGTGCTGAGTGTTGCATTGGCAATTATGTGTGGGACCTTGTTTAAAGTGGTGATTGTGGGAATATCTGTTCTTGATGTGAAAGGAGCCACTCATACATCTGCTCCTGAGACTACCACACTAACAGCTTTAGAGAGCTTTAAATTAGATGAGAAATATTTATGATTATACTAATGCTTGAGGAGAACTTTCTTCTAATGTTTTCTATTGCTTGTTGAGTGAATATATTGAGACGATTGATGCAAGATTGATGCAAGAGATTGTCTTGGGTTTACGCAAATTCCTTTGTCAGTAGAGGAAGGAGTTACGTACCACAGCCTTCTGCTAATCTATGGAATAAACTGTAGTTTGCTACTAACAAGGTTCTATAACAAGAGTATATACAGTATTTCTACTCTAATTATGATCTAGTGTTTTTGTTTGTTCCTATTATTAGGTATTTGAGTAGAGTAGCCAAAGAGCATGATATAGTATTGGTCAGAGGATTCTTTGAGCCTACATTAAAATTTGGAACTGGATACGCACACAGAAATAATCTCATGTGCTTGCTTACACCTTTAGAAAAAAACTTCATAGGGCATAGTGATGATAGAAGAAAAGCATTGAAAGAGAAATTAGAAAAAGGTTTAGAGAAAAAGACTTATAAGAATGATTATGCTTGAACTGCAATTAAAAAACAAGGAAAATTAGCATTAGATGCATTACACATAGGGAAGCTTTGTATAGATAGGCCAAAATCACGCACTGACACTTTATTTTTGGGAACAAGTGAATGTAGGCATGTGTTTTTGTTTCAGAGTAAGTGGACTTTTATGTTGAATATTCAGGACCCTGCGATTCCTGGGATCTATTATATTTGTCGACTTAATGCTTATTACCGTCTTCCAAGAGGATGGTACTGGACATGTTATTTGGGGATAGTTTTCCCAAAGATTTATCAGATAAATGACTTAAGGAAGTTTCCGAAATTGACTGAATTACATCTTAAGCGACAGAGGAGGGAAACCTCTTCTGCAATTGTGGGAGATATCTTTGGTGCAGTGATTCCTTCACTGGGAGTCATCCTAAATTCGATCAAGATACGAAAGTTGTCTACTATAGTGGATAACATGTTGACAAATTTGACAGGGGCAATGTTCCTGATAGATACTGAATTAGCTGCGGATAGAGCTATGCCGATTCAAAATCAGCATGCTTTAGATTTCCTTTTAGTGAAGGGCGGCGGAGTCTGTAAAATGATTAACTGTAGGCATTGTATTTCTTACAAACCAGAAAACAGTAAGGAGATAAGAGACTTAGGCCCTCATTACAACCCTGGCAGTAAATCCCGCTTACTGCCGTGCAGAAGACCGCCAACATACCGCTGCGGCCACGGAATCCCGCTATAGGTATTATGACCCACAGCTCGAAATCCGCCACAATACAGACACCCACACAAGTCCGCCACACCAAAGGTCAGTGATAAACTGGCGATAACAAAACCGACACCGCCAAGCCAACAAGAATACGCCCACACTATCATGACCCATGAATCAACACGGCGGTCTTTCAACCGCAATAAACCATTGGTGGTACACACCGCTGCACTCAAAATACACACACATTTACAAAACAAAACCACATTGGACAATTCAAAATACACACACCTGATACACATACACACACCACACCCACACACTCACACCACTATAAAACACACACCCACATTACCGACAAACCCTTACTACCAGAAATGAGAAAGCAGGCCAGAGAGAGACACTACCAAAAACAACACCAGCATCCATAGACACACAACACCATCACTTAAACAACATCCACTCACACATCACAACAGACACCACCTCACACATCACCCACACCACATCATGGCACCTCAACAACACCCCAGGTTCTCTGAGGAGGAGCTCAGGGTCATGGTGGAGGAAATCATCCGGGTAGAGCCACAGCTATTCGGATCACACGTGCAGCAGACATACATTGCAAGGAAGATGGAGCTATAGCGAAAAATTGTCGAAAGGGTAAACGCAGTGGGACAGCATCCAAGAACACAGGATGACATCAGGAAGAGGTGGAACGACATACGGGAGAAGGTGCGTTCCATGGTATCCAGACACCAAATTGCTGCACAAAGGACTGGCAGTGGACACCCACCTTCTCCCCCACAACTAACAGCATGGGAGGAACAGGTCTTGGCAATACTGCATCCTGAGGGCCTCGCAGGAGTAGCAGGAGAACTGGACTCTGGTAAGGCAAATCTTTACTACATTATCCCCCCACCCCACCTGCATGCCATCACATACTCCCACCCTTACCCTCACATCCGTCGCCCCAACAACCCACAGATACCCCACCAACACAACCCACACATCCCAAAACCAAGCCCCGCATGTAACACCAATGCATGGACACCCATCACCCAAGCATACCCAGTACAGAGACTCACTCATGCCCCAAAATCACCAATCAAACAAGGACCAAGCCAATAATGCAAGCACTGGAGTAGAGGGTCACTCACCCATTGCACACAATGGCACACACAGATACAATAGCTATGAATTTACACCCCAACAGAACCCCTACCCAAGGTCACTGGACAGGAGGTGCCAGACATATCCAGTCCCCCCACAGAAGAGGCCCACAATGATGACAGCAGCTCTGCACGCCTGGATCAAGATGACCAGCCCATCTGGGACCCCGGGACAGTCGGTTCCCCTGCCACTGTCACAAGCCACCACAGAGCCTCCCACCTCAGGAAACACCACCATAGCACCCACCCAGAGGACCCATCCCTCTGTCCCCAGGACACGTCAATCAGCAGTGTGTCCACCACTACAGGGAACCCAGGTAAGCCCACTAACACAGGACGATCAGGGACCTGGGGGCAGTGGCAGTGGGCACATGGTTCAGGGGACAAAGGAACAGGATAACAGGGAAACTGGGAGGACTGCTGTGCGACAGGGGGGACAGGCCCAGGGAACCAACACTCCACGAGGTACTCTCCATCATCATGGGTGCTTACCATAATTCCCAGGAGACCATGGCAACAGTACTGGCCAAATTTTTAGGAGACCCAGCGGCTGCAGGAGGAACACCATCTTGGGATCAGGGAGGACTTGAAGTCCATTAACACCACCCTGGCCACCATTGCAGGAACGCTGGCAGACCTGGCCAACACCAGGAGGGATACAATGGCACAACAAGGGGCCCCTGACACTAGCCTGGACGATGAACAGCCCACCACCTCCGACGGCGCTAGTGGACGGGAGGCACCGCCACAGGAACAACAGGACACCAGCACCCCACCCCCTGCAGATGGAGAACCACCCCGCAAACGGTCCCTGAGATCCAGGAACAAGACAGAGAACATTGCCAAGACCCCCACCAGGATATGAGACCCCCCTGAATGTCACACTTCTGTCCCACTATGTCACCCTGTCCATCCTTAAACTGCCATTGCTCCACTTCCTATGCCCCTTTGGACAATGCACCTGTGAAAAAAATAGACTGGTCTCTGCCATGGACATTCCTCCACCATCACCCCAGCCCATTTTACAACCCCCTTGCACAGGAATAAACACACTTCAATCACAAAACAATCTGGAGTCAGTCTGTGCTTTCACAAATGTGTAATTGCAATAACTATGGAATACAGCAATGTCAATTTGTTTGTTCACATACCAATGTAACACAGCTGTAGGCCTGGAGTAAACATAGCAGAGGGCACAAAGTGGGACCCAGATCTGGGAAATGGAAGGTCAAAGTGACAAGTCAGGGTCCATACACTGAGTGAAAATGTCAGACTTATGCTAGCTCAAATAACCGTATGAGATGTGGGAAGCAGTTACATCTTCTTACCTGTGTCTCACTGGAAGTATTGCATGACGATGTTGTTCCAGTTGTCGATATCCTCTTCTTCTGCCTCCTCTTCTTCACTGTCCACAGGCTCCACAACTGCCACAAGACCACCATCTGGCTCATCCTCCTGCAGAAAAGGCACCTGTTGTCGCAAAGCCAGGTTGTGCAGCATACAGCAGGCCACGATTATCTGACACACCTTCTTCGGTGAGTAGTATAGGGAGCCACCTGTCAGATGGAGGCACCGGAATCTGCCCTTCAGAAGGCCGAATGTGCATTCGATCACCCTCCTCGTTCGCCCATGTGCCTCATTGTAGCGTTCCTCTGCCCTTGTCCTGGGATTCCTCACTGGGGTCAGTAGCCATGAGAGATTGGGGTAACCAGAGTCACTTGCAAATGTCGATGGATATCTGTTAGACACACACTAACCCTTAGGGACAGCCCCAGACCCAGACACCTATGTCAACTGTATTGGGACCTTGCCCTCACCTATTATCCACACACGGTGCCTCTGGAGTTGCCTCATCACATAAGGGATGCTGCTATTCCTCAAAATGTAAGTGTCATGCACAGAGCCAGGATACTTAGCATTTACATGGGAGATGTGCTGGTCTGCCAAACACACCATCTGCACATTCATCAAATGGTAGCTCTTCTGGTTTCTGTACACCTGTTCATTCCTGCGGGGGGGGGGGGTACAAATGCCACATGTGTCCTATCAATGGCACCAATGATGTTGGGGATATGTCCCAGGCCATAGAAGTCACCTTTCACTGTGGGCAAATCCTCCACCTGAGGGAAAACAATGTAGCTGCGCATGTGTTTCAGCAGGGTAGACAACACTCTGAACAACACGTTAGAGAACATTGGCTGGGACATCCCTGATGCCATGGACACTGTTGTTTGAAAAGACCCACTGGCCAGGAAATGGAGTCCAGACAGGACCTGCACTAGATGGGGGATTCCTGTGGGATGGCGGATAGATGAAATCAGGTCTGGCTCCAACTGGGCACACAATTCCTGGATTGTTGCCCAATCAAGTCTGTATGTGACTAGCGTGTGTCTCTCTTCCATTGTCGACAGGTCCACCAGGGGTCTGTACACCAGAGGATGCTGCCATCTCATCACCTGCCCCAGCAGACGTTCCGTATGGAGGAGAACCGCGAGCAGAGATTCATCCAACACTGAGGTATCACAATTTGTTATTTGCAGAAACGTTATTAATCCGCAATGTGCCGGTATCTGTCTATATTCCCAGCCCAGATAGGTGTGACGCAGTTAACATTCATCCCATGTGGCCTCCTGAAATGGCAGCTGCCTGACCTGTTAGGTGGGACAAGGGGATATGAGGTAACTGCGCTGGCGTTGTACACCATTGCGGTGGGTGGTCGAAGACCGCAGCGCAATTCTGCATTGGTTAACATTGGGCCCTATGGGTCCCAGGAGCCAATGACGATGTACCCCGGCGGTGACGGTATGCACCGCCGCGGACGTGACCGCCATTTTCTGTCTGTTCACTCACTTGATACCTGTACTTCAATAGGAGAGGACCCACACTGCAAGTGCTGCTGTGACCTGTGTCTGGAAGTGACGATGGCTACAGTGTCTGGGGAAAGGGCCCCTGCCTTCACTTCGGAGGAGTTGGAGAAACTGGTGGATGGGGTCCCCCCAGTACACGCAACTGTATGGTCCTCCAGACAAACCGGTGGGTACACTGTGAGCATGCTGCATGGGCAATGCCTGTTTTGAGTGGTGTAGATGGAAGATACATGGGGGAGGCTGAGGCCTGCATGTGCGGATGGTGAGTGTATGTGCGTCAGGGCATGGGTGGGAACTTGTGGCAGAGTATGACAGTCCGGACGGGTAAGTAATTTCCTTTCCCCCTGTACCATTCCTCTAGGTCAGCGCCCACCAGAAGAAGGGTATTTAGCGTGCCATCGCCAACGATGTCCGGACCCTGGGGGTCTACCACAGACAGAGCACCCACTGCCAAAAAAGATGGGAGGACCTGCGCCGCTGGAGCAAGAAGACGGCGGAGGCCCAGCTGGGGATGGCCTCCCAACGTGGGAGGGGTGCCTGGCGCACCATGAACCCCCTAATGTTCCGGATCCTGGCGGTGGCCTATCCGGAGTTGGATGGGCGCTTGAGGGCATCACAGCAGCCACAAGAGGGCGAGTACACTCTCAGTCAACTGACTCTGCGCCAATTACGAGGTGTCTGGGTGGGGGAGGCGGGCAGTGGGTTCCCCTAGGCCAGGGCGAACTTGGTAGACAAGGTCCCTTGTGATGCAGGCTATGTGGCACCCCAACCCCACCAGTGGTAAGAGCCATCTACACCTAGTCAGGCTCCTGTGACATCCAGGTGTGCAGAAATTGGTCTTAGGCCTCATACTCCATGGTCAGCTGAAATTTGTAGGAACTGTCAGTGCATGGCATAGTGCAGAGGGCTGCTGCATGTGTGTTGTGTCCACCAAAGGTAGTGGTGTTGCATGCACTGAACATGTCTTTCTTCTGTCTCCCCCCCTTTTTGTGGTCTCCCTGTTCTTGTGTGCAATAGCATCATCAGGCGAAGGAGCATTGGCACCGGAGCAGGAGGGAGCTGCAACCCACTTGGCCCTGGAGGGTGAAGCAACGGAGTCTGAAGCCATCAGTGGGACGGAGGGCGAGGGGAGCTCCACGGCGGGGACAGACAGCAGTGACAGTGACTCCTCCTCTGATGGGAGCTCCCTTGCGGTGGCGGGCACCTCTGTGCCCACTGCATCAACAGGTACAGCCGCCACCCCACTACCAGCACCGCCCTCCCAGCAGCCCCTCAGCGTGTGTCCCGTGCCAGCCCACCTAGGAGGGTGGGCATCTCCTTCACCCCAGGCACCTCAGGCCCTGCCCCAGTCAGCCCTGCTGCCCTCAGTGAGGAGGCTATTGACCTCCTGAGATCCATCACTGTTGGGCAATCTACCATTGTGAATGCTATCCAGGGTGTAGAGAGGCATTTGCAACAAACAAATGCATACCTGGAGGGTATTCATTCTGTCAGGCAGCCCAAATGAGAGCATTTCAGGCTCTGGCCTCAGCACTGATGGCAGCCATTGTCCCTGTGTCCAGCCTCCCCCCTCCAACTTCCTCCACCCAAACCCAATCCCCTGTACCTCAGCCTATCCCAAGCACACCATCAGACCAGCATGCACACAAATCAACACACAAGAGTGGACATGGCAAACATAAGCACCACACATCCCACAGGCACTCACACAACCACCATCCCCATGCAGACACACCAACATCTACTGCCTCCACTGTGTCCCCCTCCTCCACGTCCTCCTCCTCCTTCCCTGTCTCATCTCCACTCACACCTGCATGCACTACATCCTCAGCCACTACCTCCATCACCAGCACGCCCATCTCCACACATCGCTCACGTGCACTCACCACCCCCACTACCATTCACACATCCCCAGTGTCCTCTCCCAGTGTGTCAGTGAGCCCTCCTCCCAAAGTACACAAACGCAGGCACACACCCACCCAACAGCCATCCACCTCACAACAGCCTCCGGCCCATGCACCTTCACCCAAATTCAGCAGACGTACAACTCCTACAACCACTACCTCTACCTCCACTCCCAAACCCCCTCCATCTTCCTGTCCCAGTGTGTCTAAAAAACTCTTCCTGGCTAACATTGACCTCTTCCCTACACTTCCCCCCGTCCTTCACCTAGGGCCAGGCTTTCCAGGTCCCAGCCCAGCACCTCAGCCACCACATCCCTAGGCACAGTGGTGCCAGCAACTGCGGGGTCATCGAGTGCACCACCCATCAGGGCTGCCAGTGTGCCATGTAGCAAGGGCAAGGACATTCCGCCACCTGACAAGGTGAAAAAGGTGCCCACAACCGGAGGGAGAAGCCGAAACTACCAGCCACCAAGGGCTCAGCAAAAACAAAAGGGGATAGTGGCAAGACAACTGCGGCACCATCAAAGCTGGGGAAGGGCCAAAAGCAGAAGAGCAGGTCAGGAGAGGGCATGGTGGCACCGACTGAGGGACCAGTGTCACACCTTCTGTCCACGACAACGCCAACCTGTACGGCGGCGAACACCGCTAGCTGGCCCGCCACCACAACCACCACCTGCACCGCCACCTGCACTGCCCCGGCACATCTGGAGCCTCAGCGACAGTCCCCAGCCTCTTCCGAGCCGCCCGAGGCTGCAGGAGATGTCCTGACTTGTCCCTCAGCAGGTGTTGCCTCATGCCCCGCCGCCAGCACCGCCACCACAGACACGGCCGCCAGCACCACCGCCACAGACTCCACCACCTGCACTGCCACCTGCACAGCCCCTGGCATGTCTACAGCCTCAGCGACAGTCCCCAGCCTCTTCCCCAATAGGCAGCCGTCCGAGGCTGCAGGAGACGTCCTGCTTTGTCCCTCTGCAGGTGCTGACCCATTCACTGCCTCCAGCACCGGCGCCACAGACACCGCCCCAAGCACCGCCGCCACAGACACCGCCGCAAGCACCGCCACCGGCCCCGTGGCTTTCTAGGACACTGGGACCACCGCTGACATGGCTACCATCCCCAGTGGTCACTCGTCTGAGGCTGGAGGAGAGTTCCTGGACCCTTAGCAGCTTCCATGAGGCATTACTTCCATCACTGTTTGCACCTGCAGGTGGAATGCGAGGCCGCAGCAGTGTGGGGCATGTTGCTGCCTCCATGGCGTATCATGCTACCTGAACCTCGCCAATCTCGTGGCACGCACACCCAGGTGAGGGAATTGTACCGGCCACACTGCACGTGGTGCACTCTGGGCACCATGCCCCCTACAGAACTAGTGGAGTATCACATCCAATACCTCAGTCCTTGGTAGGATGAAGCAATCTGGGCACCATGCTCCCTCCAGAACCAGTGGAGAAGGACATCCACTAACCCGGTCCTTGGCAGGATGAAGCACTCTGGGCACCATGCCCCCTCCAGAACCAGTGGAGAATGGCATCCACTAACCCAGTCCTTGGCAGGATGAAGCACTCTGGGCACCAGGCCCCCTCCAGAGCCAGTGGAGACTGTTATCCAATTGAGAGACTGTGGCTTTGCACTCCCCAGGATAGAGCAGTGGGCAAACCACCCACTGGCAAGACTTGAGAGACTGTGGCTTTGCACTCCCCAGGATAGAGCAGTGGGCAAACCACCCACTGGAGAGACTTGAGAGACTGTGGCTTTGCACTCCCCAGGATAAACAGTGGGCAAACCACCCACTGGAGAGACTTGAGAGACTGTGGCTCTGCACTTCCCAGGATACAGCAATGGGCATGGAGCCTCCTCGTGCAGCAGTGGCGTTGTGCGTTCATCAGGCTGAGGTGCCCCCTCCCCCCCCATGAGGTGCCTGTGTATTTTCAATCTGATGCCCCAGCAGTGTTCTCTCCGTTTCCAGTCAGGTATCATGTGTGGGCTTCGCCCATGCATTTTGGGCCCAGTGGTCCACGGACAATGATTGGTACACTATCCGGACTTGTGTAGTTGGTGTACATATATGTATATACTGAATTTTGACTTTTGACTATCTGATTTTCATGATTACAATCGTTACAATCATTTCCTTTTGTCTTTGCGTTCTTCCATGGGGTGGGAGTTGTAAATGTAATGTTGATGCATGTATTTGTGTGTCTGTTGTTGTGTGTGAGGGTGGGGGGTGTTGCGTGTGTGTGTCACTCTCTTTCCTCCCCTCCCCTGTGTTGTAGGTGCAGTACTCACCGTAGTCGCCGCCGTTCGTACTCCTGGTAGAAGAGGAGGTAAACCAACAAAGGTAACACCTGAAGTTCGGGCTCCATGGTGTCCTGGTTCCTTGTTGGGTGTTGAGAGGTGAGTGGTTTCCCTTCTGTGTACTGTTTCCACCGTGCTTTTGATAGCGTTTGTTCCGCCCCGGAAAAGGTGGCGGATAGGCATCTTGAAATACGGTGGGCGGTACTTGGTCTTCCGCCTGTCTGTTGGTGATTACCACTGCAGTGTTTGTTTCTACCACCGTGGCGGTCAGAGTGTTAAAGTGGCTGTCTATGTTGACGGTTTCCGCCACGGTCGTAATCCCTTTTTTTTCCCACTGGCCTGTTTGCGGTTTTACCGCCGCTTTAACACCGATCGCCAGGGTTGTAATGAGGGCCTTACTCACTAACCTAACTAACTCAAGTAAGGATTTGAAAGAGTTGAAGGAATCAGGTGTTTGGGAAAAGGTTGGAAAGGGATTTGCTTCAGAGGGAAATTGGCCTAGTAACATTTGGAATGGGGTATTTCTAAAAATCATACAAGGAATATTAACTGTGATTGCTTGCATATTAGGATTCTGGGTTTATGTAAATTGTGTCAGAAGATTAAATTGAGAAGGTCTAAAAATAATCAGAGGAGGGAAGAATGAAACAGGGAACGAATTTATAGAGAAGATATGAGAAATAGACAATATACTGAGGAGATTAAGCTGTGAAATGATGATGGTAAAAGTGGTGTGATTATATATTTAGTCATCAGAGGAGGGACTGTTGAAGCCAAAATGCTAATTAAAATTATTTTATAACCAATTTTTATTGTTTTTAGAACATTTTTACAACAACAACCTTTTAGTGAAGGTACAACCAGACAGTTCCATGTTATACATTTGTTCTGTGTATGCGCTTTCCTGTCCCCACGGGGGAGAGCATGTGTGCTATTCTGGTTTTGCTCGATGAGGAGGACAGCCCAGTCCAATCTATGACAGTGTCCCAAGCCACAGACCCCATATTTTCTCATATTTCCGGGTGCATCCTCTTGACTCATATATTTGTTTCTCTTGGATTGCACACCAGTCCACTCCTTTTCTCCATTTCTGCAGGGATGAGCCGGTGGACGAGATCCATGTTGCGGCTATTTCTCTTTTGGCCACAAGCAATGCCATCCCAATGAAAGCTCGGTTGGTCGGCGACCTCAACAACCCCTCCATAATCTCCAGTAGTACCATAGTAGCAGAGAGTTGGAGCTCCGTCCCTATTGTCTTATTTAAGACCCCCAGAACCTTACCCCAATAGGTCTGTAGGGGCGGGCATGACCAGACCATATTGAAAAAATCTGCTTGTTCCCTGTCACATGGGGGCAGCGGCTATTTGGCCATAGTCCAGCCCGTGAGAGCCTGTTAGGTGCTAAATATGCTTTATGTAGGTAATAAAATTGTACAGTGAATAGTTTTGCTGATATGGCAAGGGTCTTGGGGGCTTCCGCCATTAATTAAAATGATTAATGAGTGTTTTTGCATTTTGATTAACAAGAAAATGTTAGAAATAATTAAACATAGAAACTTAATGTGCACGTTTGAAAATGTGCCCATGAAGAGTGGCTGCCAGAATTCACAAATTATATTAAAGATGACAAAAAATATGTGAAATAATGAAAATGTGTATTAATAATGTAACAATATTTCATATTGAGATGTATAACATGTGTTTTACATTACCTTGTAGAGCTAACTTAGACAAAGTTGTGGCCTAGTTTTGCCAGACCTCATGCAGCAGCAGAATAATCATGCATTGTAGAGAAGCTAACGTGCTGAACTGATCCTGAACCACTTGTGTTATTAAAGTCTGCTTAGCTAGAATTTTCTGCAAATGTACCAACGGACAGGAGATGAGGGAATCAATTTTGGAACATAGACTGTGTAGAGCAGACAAGACGTACTTTCCTAGGACTCGAACAATAGAGACACTGACTGGAGAAGAAGATGCAACATTTTCAATACCTGATGAGACGGATGATGAGGACATCATACCGTGAACCAATCGACAACCTGAGAACGGCGAAATATAAAAATCCGTAGATTTGTGAAATAAAAATTACTGGGTAGAGTCATATCGGATGACTAATTGACCAGTTAGGAATTAGGGGATGGACTGAGTAACTTGGATATAACGTCGAGACAAAGGGGAGAAACTTCAGGACTATTGGGAGATGCTGGAGGTTAGACGTGGATGTTCGATGAGATTCGAGATTCTGTCATTGGGCTCATTCTCTTGAGAGCCTTTGTTGCTGATCTATTCCGTGGATAGGTAGCTATGAATTTACTTTTGTGCTTTTTCTTTCTAGTTACCAACTGCGCTGTTTAAAATAGTTTTTCTCTTAGCTAGATGTTTTCTAAATTCATGTTCTAAACTGTTTTTGCATGAAGTCCTAAACGCTAATGCTAATCTGGGTTAGGTTGGGTTCCTATGGGGTGGCGCTGACAGTGACAAATTATTGACAGACTGATTTGCTGGGCTCTGCTATTAATATTGATATATTCATCTTTATTGTCTTATAAGCTAAAAAATTAGAACGTATGTTTTCTCAAATTCTGATTAGATTATGTTATTGGTGGTCACTAATGAATTAACATTGAGTTGATTAAATAAAGTTTTACATTAACCTCATGGATTAGTATTGGAATTAAGAGGGAAATAAAATTGTTAAAATGTATATTGAGTTGTGATATTTCATGAATTGTTGACGTTTTGCTTGATGGTTATTGATTTGTATATTGATTATTGATGAACATTAGTTACTGCATAGCTGGGATACTCCATGCGAATCAAAAGGTTCATCGGCCTATACGCGTCCCCTTGTAAGTTTACTTACTAAGGACCAAGCGCGCTAACATCATCTGTATCATCTGCATTAAAGGTTAAGTGTTACCTCTATAAGAAAATAGGTTACTTTGAGGTTTGCTGAGGATTCTGAGTAAGAAAACACTGGGGATCCATGCAAGTTACACCTCCATGAACTCCCACGGTGTCTAGTTTTCAGAAATATCTGGGTTTGGTAGGATTCCCTAGATGGCTGCTGAGTCCAGGACCAAAAAGCAGGTTCCCCCTGCAAAAACAGGTAGTTTTATCATTTATAATTTTGATGTGTCCACGTAGTGTTTCTGGGCATTTCCTGTCGCAGCCACTAGGCCTACCCACACAAGTGAGGTACCATTTTTATCGGGAGACCTGGGGAAATGCTGGGTATAAGGAAGTTTGTGGCTCCCCTCAGATTCCAGAACTTTACAGCACTGAAATATGAGGAAAATGTATTCTTTGTCAAATTTTGAGGTTTGCTAAGGATTCTGGGTAACAGAACCTGGTGAGAGTGCCACAAGTTACCCTATCCTGGCTTCCCTTAGGTGCCTAGTTTTCAGAAATGTTTAGGTTTGCTAGGTTTTCCTAGGTGCTGGATGAGCTAGAGGCCAAAATCCACAGCTAGGCACTTTGCAAAAAACAGGTTAGTTTTCTTTGGGAAAATGTGATGTATCCATGTTGTGTTTTGGGGTATTTCCTGTCGCTGGCACTAGACTTGCCCACACAAGTGAGGTACCATTTTTACTGGGAGACTTGGGGGGATTCTAGGTGGAATGAAATTTGTGGCTCCTCTTAGATTCCAGAACTTTCTATCACCGAAATGTGAGTAACAGGTGTTTTTCTTGCCAAATGTTGAGGTTGGCAAAGGATTCTGGGTAACAGAACCTGGTGAGGGCACCACAAGTTACCCCATACTGGGTTCCCCCAGGTGTCTAGTTTTCAAAAGTGCTCAGCTTTTGTAGGTTTTCTTAGGTGCCGGCTAAGCTAGAGACCAAAATCCACAGCTAGGCACTTTCCAAAAAACACGCCAATTGTCAATGTGAAAATTTGATGTGTCCATGTTGCATTATGGGGCGTTTCCTGTCTTGGGCTCTAGGCCTACCAACACAAGTGAAGTGCCATTTTTATCGGGAGACTCAGGGAAATGCTGGGTGAAAGGAAATTTGTGGTTCCTCTCAGATTCCAGAACTTTCTATCACCAAAATGTGAGGAAGAAGCGTTTTTTTGCCAAATGTTGAGGTTTGCAAAGGATTCTGGGTAACGGAACCTGGTGAAAGCCTCACAAGTCACCCCATTCTGAATTTCCCTAGGTGTCTAGTTTTAAAAAATGTATAGGTTTGCTAGGTTTCCCTAGGTGCCGGGCTGAGCTAGAGGCCAAAATCCACAGCTAGGCACTTTGCAAAAAACAGCACTGTTTTTTTGGGGAAAATGTGATGGTCCACGTTGTGTTTTGGGGCATTTCCTGTCGCAGGCACTAGGCCTACCCACGCAAGTGAGGTACCATTTTTATCAGGACACTTGGGGAAATGCTGGGTGAAAGGAAATTTGCAGCTCCTCTCTGATTCCAGAACTTTCTGTCACCAAGAGGAGAGGAACAATAATTTGTTTGGGCCAAATTTTGAGGTTTTCAAAGGATTCTGGGTAACAGAACCTGGTCAGAGCCCCACAATTCACCCCATCTTGGATTTCCCTAGGTGTCTAGTTTTCAAAACTGTGCAGGTTTGCTAGGTTTCCTTAGGTGTCGGCTGAGCTAGAGGTAAAAATCCACAGCTAGGCACTTTTTTTAAAAACAGCTCTGTTTTCTTAGTGAAAATGTGATGTGTCCATGTTGTGTTTTGGGACATTTCCTGTCGTGGGCGCTAGGCCTACCCCCACAAGTGAGGTACCATTTACATCGGGAGACTTGGGGGAATGCTGGGTGTAAGGAAATTTGTGGCTCTTCTCAGATTCCAGAACTTTCTGTCATCAAAATGAGAGGAAAAAGTGTTTTTTTGGCCAAATTGTGAGGTTTACAAAGGATTCTGGGTAACAGAACCTGGTCAGAGCCCGACAAGTCACCCCATCTTGGATTCCCGTAGGTGTCTAGTTTTTAAAACTGCACAGGTTTGTTAGGTTTCCCTAGGTGCCGGCTGAGCCAGAGGCCAAAATCCACATCTATGCACTTTGCAAAAAACAGCTCTGTTTTCTTAGTGAAAATGTGATGTGTCCACGTTGTGTTCTGGGGCATATCCTGTTGCGGGCGCTAGGCCTACCCCCACAAGTGAGGTACCATTTTTATCGGGAGGCGTGGGGGAATGCTGGGTGTAAGAAAATTTGTGGCTCTTCTCAGATTCCAGAACTTTCTGTTACCGAAATGAGAGGAAAAAGTGTTTTTTGGGCCAAATTTTGAGGTTTGCAAAGGATTCTGGGTAACAGAACCTGGTCAGAGCCCCACAAGTCACCCCATCTAGGATTCCCCTAGGTATCTAGTTTTTAAAACTGTGCAGGTTTGTTAGGTTTCCCTAGGTGCCGGCTGAGATAGAGGCCAAAATCCACAGCTACACACTTTGCAAAAAAACAGCTCTGTGTGTCCACGTTGTGTTTTGGGGCATTTTCTGTTGCGGGCGCTAGGGCTACCCCCACAGGTGAGGTACCATTTTTATCGGGAAACTTGGGTGAACGCTGGGTGGAAGGAAATTTGGGGATCCTCTCAGATTCCAGAACTTTCTGTCACCGAAATGTGAGGGAAATTGTTTTATTTTTGCCAAATTCTGAGGTTTGCAAAGGATTCTGGGTAACAGAACCAGGCGAGAGCCCCACAAGTCATCCCATCTTGGATTTCCCTAGGTTTTACGTTTAAAAAAATGCAGAGGTTTGGTAGGCTTCCTTAGGGGCCAGCTGAGCTAAAGGCCAAAATCCACAGCTGGGCACTTTCCAAAAAACACGTCAGATTTCAATGTAAAAATGTGATTTGTCCATGTTGCGATTCCTGTCGCGGGCATTAGGCCTACCCACACAAGTGAGATACCATTTTTATCGGGAGACTTGGGGAAATACAGAATAGAAGAACAAGTGTTAATGATCCTTGTCTTTCTCTACATTTTCTCCTTCCAAATGTAAGACAGTGTGTAAAAAATGTTTCTGTTTGAGAAATGCCCTGTTATTCACATGCTAGTATGGGGACCCCAGAATTCAGAGATTTGCAAATAACCAGTGCTTCTCAACACCTTATCTTATGCCCATTTTGGAACTACAAACGTTTCCTTGATACCTATTTTACACTCTTTAAATTTCACCAAATGAATTGCTGTACAACCGGTATACAATGAAAACTCATTGCAAGGTGCAGTTCCATTTTTAGCCTGGAGGCCTAGGGTCCTTGATGAACCTACAAGCCCTATATATCCCTGCAACCAGAAGAGTGCAGCAGATGTAACGGTATACTGGAAAAAGTTATAGAAGAAAATGTGGACAGAAATGGCTCTTTCTTCCACCTCAATGTCAATACTGTTTTATTTTAGCTGTTACTTACTGTGGGAAAAACTTGAAGGATCTACACAAATGACCCCTTGCTGAATTCAGAATGTTGTCTAATTTTCAGAAATGTTTAGGTGTCCAGGATCCAGCATTGGTTTCACACCCATTTCTGTCACTAACTGGAAGGAGGCAGGGGGGCAGAGCTTGCCGAGCCGCTAGATGGCCACACTGTAGCAGAGCTCTGCCGGCTACCCAACGATCCTGACAAAATCCTGCGGGCCACACCCGATGTCTCAGGTTTCCTAAAGTGGCAACCACTATGTAAGCAACGGGAGTAAAGATTGAAACTGCTAAGCGACTACGTAGGGGTCCGGTGTGATTGCCGAGCCGAGTGGAGGTCCTGGGGGCGTGGGCCGGGACCAGACGACTGAGGCCTGGCGAGAACATGACAGTGCTGACGCCCGCTTGGGTGTGCGCCGTGGGAGAGACCTGGCGGCGACCTGGGGAGAATCCGGCTGCGCCTGGGGTCCAAGGAGTGGTGCGACCGGGAGCATCCCCAGACAGTGCGGCGAGGCGGCGGCGAAGCCAGCTGCCCGGGAAAGGGCGGAGAGGCCGTGAGAAGATTTTGAGGTGAGGCAACAACAAAGCTGATAGAAGCGCGGAGGCTACCCAGCGGGAACGTGGATGAGTGGGGACCAATAGTGACAATGCTTAGCTGGCCGGCGCTGCTTAGGGAGCGAACTCAGAATTAACGAAGGAGGGCCCCGGTGGGTGCAGAACTTGGCGCGCCGATTGTTGCCGGGCCCCAGGTCAGACACAGAGAATTCAGTGGCTGGCAGGAAGACACTGATTGATGCGAAACATGCCTTGTTTGGCCAAATCCGGTTCTGGGCCGCTGATCGAAGGTGCTGAACCTGTGGAGTGCCCCTCGGCAGCGACGAGGTCGCCGCATCTATAACATCGTATAACTCAGCAAGTGAAATCGCTGGAGGCGGTGGGTTCGCCGCGCGGAGGGTAAACTAATACTTGACACCATGGGGAAAAACGACAAAGCTCAGCCTAAGTTACACTTTGAGAGGCGCAAAACAATCAGCCAGACAGGGGAGGGCACAGAGACTGAGCTGGAGAAGGCCCCAGAGGTCCTTAATCATGAAGATCAAGATCTACGACACATTCTGGCAGTGATGCAACAAAGTTTAACCCAAATAGAGGGTAAAATCGACTCTCTATCGTACCGCATGGACAGAATGTCAGAGCGACTAGATAAACAGTCGGAGCGGTTGGACCAGGCAGAGAGGCGGGTATCGGCAGTGGAGGATGGACAGATTGCACTGGCCACCAGACAACTAAAGGTAAACACAGAGCTGAGTACTATAAGGCAGAAGAAGGACAATTTGGAGTCCCGCTCTCGAAGGAACAACCTACGCATTGTGGGAATAGCGGAATATACTTTGATCGCATACATGGAGAACTTCATGGAAAACCTGCTGATACAGCTGCTGGGTCGAGACACCTTCTCGGCGCTCTTCGTGGTGGAACGGGCACATAGATCCCTGTTGGCTCGCCTTCCGCCTGGGGCTCCGCCTCGTCCGGTGATAGCAAGACTGTTGAACTATAGAGACCGGGACGCAGCTCTGAGACGTGCACAAGAGTTGAAAACTTTGCAATACGATGGGATGACCCTCTCAGTGTGCCCAGACTTCACTTTACAAGTGCAGGAAGTGAGGAAGCAATTTCTGCCAGGGAAGAAACAACTAAGAGCACTGCAACTGGATTACAGAATGTTATACCCAGCCAAACTGAGAGTAGATGTGGACGGTAGCACAATATTTTTTACTGATAATAAAAAACTGGAACAATTTGTGAATCGTAAGCTAGCGGATAAAAGGAACGCTACAGCAGCTGAATCGGCGGACGATTAGTCAAAGATTAGGGTTTGATTGTAAAATTACTCCTGTTACGATTTGATTAGAACACTAACTCTGCGAAAGGTGTATGAATTATAGACGTAGACCTACGGAGTTATCAACCATAATAACAAGTCTTGAGGTCGCCTAGTGGTAAAGATTAGCCACACGCGTTTCACACACTAGATATGATATGCCCGAGGCATTGAAATGGTCCTTTGGAAATATATATCGGTAGCCGACATAACAGAACTGTTAGTTAAGGTGAAGCAACATCCGCCTTCATGTGTGTTCCACTCATAGTAATGTTGGGGATTGTATTGACTGGGGCAGGAAGCGGGGGATTCTGAAAGTAACAAATGGATGGGCAGGTTGGGGTTTGGCCTATTGTGGGAGGGAGGTGGGGGGGTGGGAAGAAGTTGTTGTAACAGTATGGTTGGAAAGTTTTATAAGACGAAGCAGACAAAATGCATATGAGTACTATGCACAATTGGATTTAGAAAATCAACTAAGGGAATTAGATGACTCCAGAACATACCACTACTGACTTATGGAAAGGTCATCATAGGCTTAGGTTAGTTACCTGGAATGTGAGGGGACTTAACGATGCACATAAAACTTGCGAGGTTGTTGCATACTTACTTCGACACAAAGTTGATATTGCAGTTCTGCAAGAGACACATTTGGCCCCAAATAGCCCTATGCTCACCCCTCGTAGAATGAAAGGGCAGGTTGCACAATTCACTCTAGGGGTGTCCTATTGTGGGCCTCCCGTACTTCTGCCATTGAATTTGGGAGCGTGGAGGTGGACCCTGGAGGACGATATGTGGCGGCAAAATATAAGGGGAGAGCTTTAACCTTTTTACTAATAGGAATATATGGACCGAATTACGACGACCCCCAGTTCTACAGAGACCTAGCGGCACGGGTGATGAAATAGGGAGACCTCCCACAACTTTGGTGTGGAGATTTTAACTGCACGCTGTCTCCCGCATTAGATAGATCGGGGGTAGAGCCAGAGGCCCTGCTACTGCTGCACGCGCAATACTAGACATAATGGTCATTATGGGACTGGTGGATGTCTGGAGAGATAGACACCCAGAAAAAGGAGGCTACACTCATTATTCAACAGCTCACGACTTGTACACACATATAGGTTCATGGTTGGCCTCCCGCAGTTTTTCACATAGAGTGACGCCCGAAACGCCTTGGCCTCGAACTTATTCAGATCATTCGCCTGTCCAAATAATGCTGACAGTAGGTCCTATTCCACACCCACCGTTCTCTTGGAGGTTCCCTCCATACTCACTGATAGACACTGCATTCAGAGAGGAATTAGCCAATGCAATTAGGGAATTTTTCCAACTAA
This sequence comes from Pleurodeles waltl, assembly GCF_031143425.1. NCBI lineage: Eukaryota > Metazoa > Chordata > Amphibia > Caudata > Salamandridae > Pleurodeles > Pleurodeles waltl. The sequence goes on along the minus strand of NC_090444.1, from coordinate 1,128,733,794 downwards.
AGAAAGGGTTGGTTGCCCGAATAAGCACAGTCTGGGAAACATTCAAGGTGTACATAAGAGGGATCACCATGTCTAAGCATGCAGGTGTACTCCGGTCGATACGAAGGCGACTACAACTACTCAAAGGGGAACTGTCCCAGCTAGTGCAAGAACATCGTGACACTGCGGATGTACGTACATTAGGACATATTCGAACCAAGGTACAAGAATTTCAAGAGACAGCCGTCTCTGAAGTTCGACATATGGGGAAGTATGCTGTGGCCCGAGTGTATGGGGAGGGGGACAGACCCGGCAGAGTCCTGGAGAATCTAATCCGCCCCAGACGAAGCACCAATCTAATTATCAAGGCTGTAGCTGTTGATGGTAGCATAGTCGGTGACCCTGAAAGTGTAGCCGCTAGATTTCGCGAATATTACCAAACTTTATACACCACAAGAGGCGGCCCTGATCCTAATGCTATAAGAGATTACCTCACTCACATTGTATTGCCGAAACTGTCGGATAACGATAGAGAGGCTCTGGGGGCACCATTTACACTGGGTGAAATAGCAAAGGCGTTGGGGTGTATGGCTGAAGGTAAAGCCCCAGGCCCTGATGGCTTTACTGAGTATTTCTACAAAGCATACCAAACTTTGATACTCCCACATCTAAAAGAGGTGTTTGAGGAGATGGTGGCGGATGGTGCATGCCTCCATCAATGCGGGAAGCTATGATAATCACATGACTTAAGCCAGGGAAACCACCTGAACAATGCTCCTCCTACAGGCCGCTATCGTTGTTGAATGTAGATGTCAAGATATATGCTAAAATTTTGCAGACCGACTGGCCAGGGTGCTGCCCCTATTGATTAAACCAGAGCAGGCAGGATTTCTCCCCGGCCGAAATCTAACTATGAACCTACGCACCTTATTTGGCACTATACAAAACATTAACCTCGATATACAAGCTGTAGCAGTCTTTTTGGACATGAAAAAGGCGTTTGACTCAGTGGAGTGGGACTTTTTATGGGCTGCGCTGTGGCGGATTGGAGTGGGAGACACGCTCCTACACCTGATAGACACATTGTACAGGGACCCCTGGGCCAGAGTTCAGGTTAATGGCACAGTGACGGAGGCATTGGACATCACTAGAGGCACCAGGCAAGGAGGCCCGCTTTCCCCCCTATTATATGCATTGGCTGCGGAACCTCTGGCTTGTGCCTTGAGGGAATATCATGGCCACTGCTGCCTTAATTTCAAACATTACACAGTTGTGATTTCAGCATACGCAGATGACACCTTATTGTATATCAAAGATCCAAAACGCAATGCTGCTCTGATGCTCCAAGAAATAGTGCGATATGGCGCACTGTCCGGACTTAAAGTTAATTGGGGTAAATCAATGATGTTTCCACTGACTCCGGCCAGAAAGCAGACAGAGGTGGGTTTTCCACTCAGATGGGAAACTGGGTCAGTTAGATATCTGGAAATTAAGGTACATACTGATCCCAACATTATAGTAATGGATAACTATGACACAGCGATGACGAAATTGGCAGCTGATGTGGAGAGATGGATTTGTCTCCCATTGTCTTTGCTTGTTCGGGTAGTGTTGATGAAAATGGTGGTATTGCCACTCTTTCTCTTCCTATTTCAGAATATTCCGATGCTACTGCCCAGAAAATATTTCGCCACATTAAGATCACTACTGATAAGACTAGCCTGGGCAGGCAAACAACCCTGAGTGCAGTGGCATGTACTAGCCTTACCGTACGAACTAGGTGGACTGGGAGCCCCAGATCTGGAGGCCTATAGTGTGGTGGCCCGGGCTGCGTGGCGCAGGCCTGGCTTCACGGACCAGATGACACCCCATTTCTTAAGATAGAGAGGGAGCTGGCCTCACCGGCCCCGTTGCAGGGCGAGCTATATCACACCCCGAGCAGGCAATATAAAACATTGGCCTCTCTGGACTCAGTGGCGAAAGCATGGCAGGAGATTGTGGATAAACAGGGATTAGTTTTGCTGTACTCCCCACATGTGCCGTTATTTTGCTGCACTTGGTTTCCACTTTGGTGCGACAGTAAGTTGATACACACCCTGAGCAAACTAGGTATTAACACGTTGGGGGATTTATTTGAAAACAACACAATGAAACTCTGGGAGCATGTGAGGAACGAGGCCGTTGAGCATACTCCCCTGCATCGGTTTTAGTATTACAGGACACGACATGCACTAGCACAACTTTTAGGTAATGACATGCAGGAACCCCCCGAGCTCATGTCGCTCTCTTTGGTCCTGCAGGAGAGTTGCTTGAGACGCTTGTGTCCCGTCTATACACATTGATGCAGGAATCAAGGGCTGACGAGCTCTCAAAAGCCCGATTGGAGTGGCAAAGAGATCTTGGCGTACAGATCACAGACGCACAATGGCGTTACTGCTGCGCTAAAACATGCTCTGTCTCTTTGAATGGTAGACATCGACTTAGCCACTTCAAATTCCTTAACAGAATATATTACACCCCACTCCACCTAGATAGATATGGTTTGCGCGATAATGTGAATTGCCCAAGATGTGGAATAGAACGGGCTGATTTCCTGCATATGGCCTGGGCGTGTGAAAAAATACAAATCTTCTGGAGAGCAGTTATTAACGAACTGGAAGCTATAGTCGGGGAACCAATAAATGCTGGACCATTCTTAGCACTCTTGGGATGGGATGGCCATTTGCCAAAAGCTGTTCGCAAGCTGGTGGCTATGGGATTGTTGCTTGCTGAGCGCAGGGTCGCCATGCGGTGGGACCGTGGTCCGATTCCTAAAGTGGACGAATGGCACAGAGATATGACGTATTGTAACATGCAAACAGATAATTATGGTGAGCTACTCCCCCGCAAATAAGCCAGCGAAATTCTGGGAAGTATACAAACAATACCTTATAGGAAAAGAAACGGGAGAAACAGAGGGTGAGAAATCTGATTGACATATAAAGCATGATCATTGTTAGATGTAAAAGTCAAGCTTACCAGTTATACATATATATGACTGAAGGTCTCTGTACTGATTGATTCTGGAAGGTGAAAACTATCCATTAGAATGACACAATATGGCATTTGAATTGTATGAGTCTGCAAATGCATGATCTTATTGTACTGCTTCACTTGTTTGTATAAAAGCATAAATAAAGTTATTAAAAAAAAATAACTGGAAGGAGGCAGAAAGCACAAAAACTAGTGAAAATGGAGTATGTCCCAGTAAAATGCCAAAATTGTGTTGAAAAATGTTTTTTTGATGCAAGTCTGACTGTTCCTGAAAGCTGGGAAGAATGTGATGTTAGCACTGAAAACCCTTGGTTGATGCCATTTTCAGGGAAAAAAACACAAGCTTTATCCGCAGCCCTTTTTTCCCATTTATTTAAAAAAGTACTTTTAGCTGTATTTTGGCTAAATTCTTGGTCTCCTCCAGGGGTACCCACAAACTCTGGGTCCCTGTAGAATTCTTAGGATGTTGGAAAAAAGGACGCAAATTTGGCGTGAGTAGCTTATCTGGAGAGAAAGATATGAAGGCCTAAGCGCGGATCACCCCAAATAGCCAAAAAAAAGGCTTGGCACAAGAGGGAAGAAAGGCCTGGCAGCGAAGGGGGTTACATTAGAAAGAACTAACATTACCTCAGTTGAATACAGTGCCGATACTAGGTTGCTTTAAATATTTTTCTGAGTTTAAGCATAGAGTAACAGACGGCAAGGTACTTGTAAAAAAACTAATTGTTACTTGGTTGGAAAGAACAAAATAATCTAGGTTTGTTAAATGGCAACCATCCCAGTGCTAATGTCTATGACTGATATATTCGATGTTGACAAATAGAGCGCAGAATTTTCTGAAGTATTTCAGAATAGATTTAGAAAATGGAAAGGATTATCTCACAAGATATTAAGCAGGGTTCTGTGTCAAAATTGCACAAAGTGAAAGGAGTTCGTTCCCCTATCACTAGAGGATTTACATAAAAAAGAACTATAAATGTTGTGTGAGGAACAAGTTATTAAACCCATAGAATGGTTGAACCTATAGTATTGGCCCGAACGGAGGGTGGCAAAGTATGTTTATATGTGATGAGAATGTAGAAATGTACAAATATAACGTTGATAACTCTAGAAATGATGCTTTGAAAGAATTAGGCTAACCAAGCATCTGTCGTCCATCGTTGACGTTACATTGTACTGCATCACATTATTAACCTTGCTGTTCTATTGTCTGCTAGATTGAAAGGTAGGCTCCACAGAGCAACTGAAAGACTGCGTTGAATGTTCTGAAGGAAATGTAATTTCCTCAAGGTTGATTTAGCAGCCTCAGACTGAATAACATAATATGTAACCACTATGTCCTCATTTAATAGATGATGTGAACGTAGAATCCCATGTAATGTAATAGTGAGAAAATCCTCAAGTCTATTCTGTCGCTAATGTTTCTTTTTACTTGAGTTCTATTGGTCAAAAGTGCATGTGCAGGTGCTGCAAATGTATGAACCTTTTGTCTAAAATACTATAAAGGAGCATGATTTTTATGAGAAAAGGGAGACAACCTTTCCCCATTCTTAGAAGGCAAATCTATGCCAATTTAATTTCAGAATTCTCCTGAGTTTCTGATTTATTGTAATCTTTGGACTTGGACCACTGGCAATTTCTATTTGACTAATCGTAATTGTCCCTTTGTATTTTGAATATTTTAGAAGTACACCTTTAACTTGAGACTTTTGTGCCTGTCGTTTTCAAGCCTGTTATGTGACTTGATAGCAAGGCACTACTGATTTCTATACACAAGAGTGACGGATCCATCCGTAGCACCAAAGTCCGTATCAGGACAACACCGCTCCAGCAAAGGGAAATTCAGTATGTCCAGGAGCAAAGAAGGGTGTTGGGTGGCACACTGATAAATCTAGTAGCAGAGCTGATGGTTATGATGGGATTTGGCAAGTACTGATTGAACCTGCAGAGGTAGTTTGGCATTAAAGATGGAGAACTGCATTACAGAAGGTCGTGCCCGAGATCTAAATTGACCCAATCAATGTCCCGATCCTGGTCAGTGTTAAGTGTGGAGAGGAGAAGGAGCTGATCCAGCCACCTAGAGATGACAAAGTGAGTATCATTAGGGAGAAAGGTGTGCAAGGCAAGTTTCTTGTCCATACTGAGGGGCATATTTATAGACCCCTAGCGCCACCTTGCGCCACATTGACGTAATTTATTTTGATGTTAATGTGGCCCAATGAGGCCAAAATCCCCACACCACATTTACAGAGTGGTGCAATGCATGCATTGTGCCACTCTGTAACCTTTTGCGCTACATTATGCCTGCGCCAGGCATAATGTATGCAAAGGGGGCGTTCCCCCCTTAGGGGAGCCAGAAAAATTACGTAAGGAAATCTATGAGATTTCCTTGAGCCATTTATTATGGCACTTTTAACGCCTGCTCAAGAGCATTCTTTAGAATGGGCCCCTATGTACTCTGCAGGAGTACCACCAATATTTCGGAGCTTCTCCTGTAGAGTACATCAGTAGTATCATAAAAAATGGCACTATTGTCCCCTACCCTGTGCCCTGGCGCTCCGTATTTTAAATGCGGTGCACACATGGTGGCAGTAGGGGGTTCCTAAGGGGCGCAGGGAAAGTGGTGCTGCACTCAGTGCAGTGCCACTTTCCATTATCTCTCCCTGAGATTTGTAGTTGAGAGAGAATAGTGGAATGCAGTGGTTGGACTTTAAATGTTATTTTGGTCTTTTTTTTTTACTTTTGACATTTATACTGTATAAAAGCTTTGCTTAAATGCTTGATGTATAAAATAGCAGTGAATTGGTAAGATTTATAAAGATTTGAGGTGTGTTTAAAGATATAGGCCCACATTATGACAATTATAAGCCACCTACTGCCGCGGTGATGGCCGGCAAAAGACCGTCACCGCGGCTACCATCCTTCCGCCAGATTATGACTACAGCCAGACTTCCGCCACAAGAAGGGTGGAAATCCGGCTGTGGCCATACTGGAGGATGGTGGTAAGGTGGTGCTGCTACCACCAGTGCCGCCACGCCAGTAGACCGCCGCCAGCTCTGTCATGACACATGATATGGCCTGGCGGTGTTCTGCTGGTGGGCGCTGCTGGCAGTAGCAGCGCCCTGTCCCGCTCCCTGCCGGAAGACCCCATGCATGCAGGTAAGTTGGGCTTCTGAAAGTGGAGGGGGCGGGGTGGTGTTGTGTGTATGTGTGTGGGGGGTTGTGTGCATGAATGTGTGAGTGTGTGCGTGAATGCGACTGTGTGTGTAGTGTTGTTGCGCTGGTGTATGCATGTGTGAGAATGCATGTACAAATGGAAATGTGAATGTGTGTCTGCATGTCAGTGTGAATGTGTGTACGGATGTGTGCGAGAATGAATGGATGCATGTGTGAATGAATGCATGTTTACCAGTGTGAGTGAGTGTGTGTATGCGTGGTGTGTATCTACGAGTGTGTGCGTGTATGGGGGGTGGGAGATTGCAGGGGGGAGCCTGGATGGAGGAGGGGCATCTGGGGAGTGTTTGGGGTAGTGGGTGAGCCTCCTATCAGTGACAGGGAAAGAATTCCCTGTCACTGGTAGGGCCTATCGCCATGGTTTTTCTTGGTGTTGCGAAAGCCACAAAAACCATGGCAGCAGGCAGGCTCAAAATGTCTCTGGCGGTACAATAGTGGCCACGGGCTGGAGATTGTTATCTCCAGCCCGATGGCTGCTACCATCATGGAGGTAGGAATGGTAAAATAGCGGGTTGACTGCAGCCAACCCGCCAATGTCATAATGTGGCGGTATGTACCACCAGCCTGTTGGCAGTACTACTGCCACATTATCACCTACTGCCAGGGTCATAGTGACCCCCATAATGTTGTCTGCTAAAGTAAATGTGTACTGTGAAATGCTATCAGTGGCACCTGAATAGAGGTGTGATACCTTTTTGAGCAAATGTACTAACTGAGGTCAGTGACTGTTCATTTGTTTGTGCACAGGAAGGGGTGCATTGATCAAAGCAACTCCTGCAGGTCGAGAGTCTGCCGTCGAATGAGAGCGATTCTTGTAAAAGGGCTCTTTGTGTCTAAAACTGTTGTGAAAATTCCTTTTATTAGAAGAAGCAGGCAGTGGTAGATTAGAGACGTTTCGAGTGAACCTTGCGAGGAAGTTGACCATACTCTGACTCAAACATGTCATAGAGTGCCATGCAGAGAAAGGCTGGCAGAACCACACAGAGATTGGTTGAACCTTGACTTGGTTGCACTGCTATTGGTGGACTCATGGTGAGCTCCCTGAGTAAAAGAAGCTTTTTTGTAGAGTGAGAAGTAGAATGAGTGTTGGCATTTGTTAGATCTGGCATCCTTGGAGTGGTTTCCTCTGACTTTTTTTTACCTCTGACCTCCTGTTTGCTGACTTCGTTTTTGAAGGCTTTTGGACTTTGGGCACTTTACCACTGCTGACCAGGGCTAAAATAATGGTGCTCTTTCCCCAAAACATGCTAGTATTGGCTAATCCGCAATTGGCATGTTTAATTTACTTATAAATTCCTAGTAAATGGCACTACATGCGACCAGATGCTGTAAAAATGCTGCTAATGGGCCTACAGCACTCATTGTGCCACCCACTTGAGTAGCCTTTTAAACATGATTCAGGCCTGCAATTGTAAAGCCTGTGTGTGCAGTTTTAAACTGCCATGTGGGCCTGGTAACTTAACCCTCTTGCCAGGCCCAAACCTTGCTTTTTAATAATGATTAGGTCATGCATAAGGTAGGCACTCAACAGCCCCAAGGGCAAGGTGCAGTGTATTTAAAAAGTTGGACATGCACTTTTAAGTTTTACATGTCCCGGCAATGAAAAACTATTCCATTGGTTTGCACTGCTGCAAGGCCTATCTCTCCCATGGGTTAACATTGGGATTGTCTTATTACTTTTTTCAAGCGTAATTTCCAATTGGGAAGGAATGGGAGCCCCAAGTTAGGTTCCCAAGTAATAAGAGCAGCAAAAATTGCCAGATGTCTTGATCAAATATCACTAACAAAGCAGCCAAATTTGTCTGATAATGTGAATCTAGGTTTCTGGTGACCCATATCACCAGGTATTTAAATTGCTTTTTTTTCCACTCTGAGCAGTAGGGCTAGCATCTGTTCCTGATCTCAATCTCCCACTGGGAATAGTAGAGATTTTTCTCAGTTAGTAGCGAATCTGGAAACCTCCCCAAAAGTGTGGAAGTAATCTCTTAGTCTTTGGAGTGTCACGATTGTGAGTGTTAGATATAACAGAATGCCATCCGCATATAGCAATATATGTTCCTCCCACCAGGACTTTCCTGGCCATCCCCAGATCTGTGCACCTCCTCCACTGATATATCCACCTCCAAGTCTGTCATTTGTTGTGGGTTGAGTTGGTTCATGGGACAGTCTTCTATAAAGTCTAGAACTTCCTGATCAGTGACACACAGTTGAGAGCCATAAAAGTCTTCAAGCTGCTTCGCTAACTCTTCCAATATTTCTTGGCTGCCCCCCACTGTCTCCCCAAAGGTCATCCTCAATTCCCTAATAAACATGCCTTCCTGTTCCTTACTACTAATCCAAGCCAGTAATTTACCAGCCTCATTGCCGGCTTCATATGTCGTTTTTGTTTTGCAAGTTATGTTGTCCGAACCTCATTGTTAGCCACTGATTAGTATTCAGCCCTTTCTTGATCCATCACTATTTTTCTCTTGGGTGTGGGTGACTCTGTGTAGTCCCTTTCTAAATGTGTACAGAGTCTTCCAATGTAGCCAGTGTAGGAAAGTAACCTCTTTCTTGTACAGTTACCCCGACTTTTGGCCTGTTTGTGAGTGTGTGTCAGTGTATTTTTACTGTGTCACTGGGATCCTGCTAGCCAGGACCCCAGTGCTCATAGATAAAAACCTATATGTCAGTGTGTTTTGCCTGTCTCACTCGGATCCTGCTAGCCAGGACCCCAGTGCTCATAGTTTGTGGCCTAATGTGTATGCCTGTGTAGTGCCTAACTGTGTCACTGAGGCTCTGCTAACCAGAACCTCAGTGCTTATGCTCTCTCTGCTTTTAAATTTGTCACTGTGAGCCAGTGGCTACATTTACCAATTTCAATTGGCATACTGGACCCCCCTTATAAGTCCCTAGTATATGGTACCTAGGTGCCCAGGGCATTGGGGTTCCAGGAGATCCATATGGGCTACAGCATTTCTTTTGCCACACATAGGGAGCTCAGACAAACCCTTACACAGGACTGCCATTGCAGCCTGCGTGAAATAGTGCACACACTATTTCACAGCCGTTTTCACTGCACTTAAGTAACTTATAAGTCACCTATATGTCTAACCTTCACTTGCTGAAGGTTAGGTGCAAAGTTACTAAGTGTGAGGGCACCCTTGCACTAGCAAAGGTGCCCCCAAATAGTTTAGGGCCATTTCCCCAGAAATTTGTGAGTGCGGGGACACATTTACACATGTGCACTACATATAGGTCAATACCTATATTAAGCTTCACAATGGTAACTCCAAATATGGCCATGTAACATGTCTACGATCATTGAATTGTCCTCCCATTCCAAATCTGGTATTGGGGAGACAATTCCATGTATCCTGGGGTCTCCACCATGGACCCCGGGTACTGCCAAATGAGCTATCTGAGACTCGTACTGCAGCTACAGCTGCTGCCACCTCACAGACAGGGTTCTGCCCTCCTGGGGTCTGGGCAGCCCAGTCCCAGGAAGGCAGAACAAAGCATTTCCTCTGGGAGCAGGGTGTTACACCCTCTCCCTTTGGAAATAGGTGTTACAGGCTGAGGAGGGTAGCCTCCCCCAGCCTCTTGAAATGCTTTGAAGGGCACAGATAGTGCCCTCCTTGCAAAAACCAACCTACACCAGCTCAGGGACCCCTTCTCCCCTGCTCTGGTGGGAAACTGGACAAAGGAAAGGGGAACAACCACTCCCCTGTCCATCACCACCCCATGGGTGGTGCCCAGAGCTCCTCTAGTGTGTCCCAGACTTTAGCCATTTTGCTTTGCAAGGTGTGGGGGCACTCTGAAGGGCTCTGAGTGGCCAGTTCCAGCAGGTGACGTCAGAGACCCCTCCTGATAGATCCATACCTGATAAGGTAGCCAATCCCCCTCTCAGGGCTATTTATGGTCTCTCCTGTGGGTTCTCTTCAGTTTCCTTCAGGAATCCTCTGCAACAACTTCAGACTCTTCTGACCTCGGATCAACCGCAGCCTGCTCCAAGAAACGCTGTAACTCCAACAAAGTGTCTACAAGAGACACTTTTCGTCAGCAACCTCAGCTCCAAGACAGCAACTGCAACAGTTTCCATGGTGTGCATGCTCTGGGGACTCCCTGTCTTCATCCTGCACCACAAGGACTGGAGAAATCTCCAGTGGAGTGACTGAGTCACTCCACTGCTCCAAGCAGGCACCTTCCAAGATGACGACCGGTACCCTGGGGCTCCTCTCACAATGATGAGCGTGCTCCTAAGGACACAGAGGGTGGACATCATCAACATAGACTGTCCTGAGGTCCTGCTGATGCAATTTGGAGGAGGTAAGACCTTCCCCAAGAATGATGGTAACCCTAAGTATTATGTCATCTTCGCATCCTGAGGCCTCTGTGCACTCTTTACAAAATTCCTTTGTGCACAGTCTGGCCCACGTCCCCAGTCCTGTGACGCTCAACTTGCTGAGTTGTTCTCCGGCGGCGTGGGACCTTCTTTTGTTGTGCTGCATCAACCGCGTTTTGCACCTCCTTTGAACCCAGATCCGATTGCTTCTGGGGGTGGTGGCTGGCATCCTGAGGGCTCTCTTAAGTGCTGAGAGCCCCCTCTTCCTCCTCACACAGAGTTGAGGCCTCCAGGTCCCTCCTGGGTCCATCCAGTGCCATTTTGATGAAAAACACACTTTTGCCATAGCCAAGGCTTGTTAGTGCCTTCCAACACAAAATTTAATCTGCAACAATCTTCACATCGTGGGACATCTTTTGAGTCATGCAGAAACCCGCTGGCATCTTCCTAGAGTCCATTTCTGCAGTCTTCAACTAACCAGGGAATCTCTTCTGGTTTGGCAGGGGCTCCTGTCCTTCCTGGAACTTCTTTCAACTTTTGGACTTGGTCCCCTTCCTCTGCAGGTCTTCAGGTCCAATAATCCAGCAGTTGTTCTTTGCAGACTTAGTTGGCTGCTGCAAAGTCCCAAAAACGGGTTTAGTGTGTCCTAAGGAAACTTGCAGTACTTTACTCCTGCTTTTCTGGCCTCTGGGGTGGGGTAATTTACTTACCTTAACCGTATTCCTACTCTCCCAGCGATTCTGCACACACTACACTTGTCTAGGGGGGAATTTGTGATTCACATTCCACTTTTTTAATATACGTTTTGTGTTGCCCCTAAACCTATTTTCTCCCATTGCATTCTATAGGATCTCCTACTGTTTGCATTGTTCTATGACTATTTACTTGTCTAATTTTGGTGTCTAGTGTGTATATTGTGTGCAATACTTACCTCCAGAAGGAGTATTGTCTCTAAGATATTTTTGGTACTGTGTCACCCAAATAAATACCTTTTTTTTGGGTAACACTGAGTATTGTCTTTACTTGTGTATAAGTACTTTGGGGCATATTTATACTCCGTTTGCGCCAAATTTGCGTCGTTTTTTTAGACGCAAATTCGGCGCAAAACTAACGCCATATTTATACTTTGGCGTTAGACGCGTCTAGCGCCAAAGTATGGGCAAATAGCGTCATTTTTTTGCGTGAACGCCTTCCTTGCGTTAATGAGATGCAAGGAAGGCGTTCCCGTCTAAAAAAATGACGGCGACGCAAATGCGTCGTATTTATACTCCCGGGCAAAAATCACGCCCGGGAGTGGTCGGGTCAAAAAACCCCGCATTTGCGCCACTTTTTAACGCCTGGGTCAGAGTAGGCGTTAAAGGGCCTGTGGGCTCAAAATGAGCCCACAGGTGCCCTCCCCTCCCCCCAGGGACCCCCCCTGCCACCCTTGCCCACCCCAGGAGGACACCTAAGGATGGAGGGACCCATCCCAGGGACATTCAGGTAAGTTCAGGTAAGTATAACATTTTTTTTTTTTTTTTTTTTGGGTGGCATAGGGGGGCCTTATTTGTGCCCCCCTACATGCCACTATGCCCAATGACCATGCCCAGGGGACATAAGTCCCCTGGGCATGGCCATTGGGCAAGGGGGCATGACTCCTGTCTTTACTAAGACAGGAGTCATGTAAATGGCGTCTGGGCGTCGTTAAAAATGGCGCAAATCGGGTTAAGACGATTTTTTAGCGTCAACCTGACTTGCGCCATTTTTAAGACGCCCTAACGCCATTTTTCCCTACGCCGGCGCTGCCTGGTGTACGTGTTTTTTTTCCACGCACACCAGGCAGCGCCGGTCTGCTTGCGCCGGCTAACGCCATTCAATAAATACGGCGCCCGCATGGCGCTTCAGAATGGCGTTAGCCGGCGCAAAAATTTTTGACGCTAAACTGCGTTAGCGCAGTTTAGCGTCAAAAAGTATAAATACGGGCCTTTGTAACTATAAGTGGTATTGCATGAGCTTTGCATGTCTCCTAGTTCAGCCTAAGCTGCTCTGCTATAGCTACCTCTATCAGCCTAAGCTGCTAGAACACTACTACTTCACTAATAAGGGATAACTGGACCTGGTATAAGGTGTAAGTACCCAAGCTACCCACTACAAACCAGGCCAGCCTCCTACAGCCAGCCCCTGATGCCACTCCCTGCGGCCTTCCACTCCCTCAGCTATAATAACCACTCTGATCGTAGCATTGTATGCTTCTCATAATATGGTGCGACTCTGCACGGAGTCTTTATCCTCAGAAAAAAAGAGCTTAGAGGCCCGGTCTAGACATTTGAACCCCGTCTTCTTTAGTAAGAGCCATGTCTCCATCCTTCTCCCAGCTCTGATTGTACTCGCATTCATGTCCAGGATCACTCCTAAAGGCGAGTGGCTGCTAATTCCCCAAGCTAAATATTCTGTCTCCCTGAATCTAGGTAGAATATCATTCATTGTTAAGAAATAGTCCAGTCTACAATGAACGTCATGTGTCCCGGAGTAGAAGGAATAATCCCTCTCAGATCCATGTAGAGCCCTCCATATATCACACATCCCCAGCCCCTGTGTAAAACTCTACAATTTCCCTCTTGCCGCTCCCCCCTCTGCTCTTAGACTGGTCCTACCCAGATGCATGTAAAGTACCAAATTAAAGTCTCCGGCCACAATTGTGTGAGCTTGAGGTTCTCTCGCCAATAAGTCAACCACCTTTTAAGCATCAACCACTGAAGGCCAGGAGGCGCGTAGACATTAATCAGTAGCAGGGATTCACATTTGTGTTCACCTAGTATCACCAGATAACACCCCAGCGAGCCAACCCAAGTGCGGTGTGTGTGGAACGGGACTGATTTGCAGATGAAAACATTCCCATAGACCTAGATGTATATTGAGCGTGTCATATCAACTCACCCCTCCACATGTTTTAATGTTGTGTATCTGCAAGGTACGTCTCCTGCAAATATATTATGTCTGATTGACATCTGCAAAGGTCTTTTTGAACCAACTCCCTTTTGACCTTGTTTCTCAATCCATGTCAATAACAACATCTGTCTAGTCTGTGCCATTTTGGGTGTGTGTCTCATTTCCCCGTCCTTCCCATACCTGGGGAGTGACTGCCCAAGTATTAACACTGCGGTGTGCTAAAATACAAACTGCTACCCTGTAAACATCCCTCACCCTCCTTTACCATGTTGTGCCTCTTGAACTAACTACCCCCCCCAAACACACTGTACATATAATCCTAAAAGCTTTTTACAAAAAAACCTGACCGTGATTCCATCCCTGGAGCACAGCTGACTTCCAACTGTCCACATGTCCACTCATTACTCCAGAGTTCTGTAAACAAGTGGCAAAGCTTCTCATCCAGCGGGGCTTCTTCCTGGAGGTTGAACTGCTAGTGTTGTTATTTATAGACCTTGAGGCTCCCCCAACCCAGTAGGTCAGACGCCCTGGGTGTCAACTTAGCAGTGTGTCATCCTCTGATCCATGTTCTGTTTCCGTGTCTCTGAACTGCTGCCTCCAAACTCTGTTCTGAGCTCCCTACCTCTGGGGCCAGGGATCGGCACTTGTTGTTCCCCAAGGAGTTTAAATTTTGTTTAATCTCCAGAACTGTGGTAGCTGTGCTTTATTTGTTCCTGGGTGGGGAAGCAATGTTTTTCTTTCTAGTGCCAACATTTATTTCTCACCTTTCTTCATCCATCCTCGACCCCCTTGTCCATCGGCTGTCAATCAATCAATCAATCAATGATATGTATAGAGTGCACTACTCACCCGTGAGGGTCCCAAGGCCCTGGGGGGATTGAGGTTGAGGGGGTAGGGTTCACTGTTCGAACAGCCATGTCTTGAGGTTTTTTCTGAAAAGCAGGAGGTTTGGGGTTTTGCGAAGGTTTGTGGGGAGGGAGTTCCAGGTCTTGGGGGCAAGGTAGGAGAAGGACCTGCCTCCAGTGGTGGTGCGTTCGATGTGGGGGATTGTGGCTAGTGCGAGGTCGGCAGATCGGAGGTGGCGTGTGGGAGTGTGGAAGTTCACTCTTTCGTTGAGGTAGGCTGGGCCGGTGTTGTGGAGAGATTTGTGTGCATGGAAGAGGATCTTGAAGGTGATCCTCTTGTCTATGGGGAGCCAGAGAAGGGATTTGAGGTGTGGTGTGATGTCTTTGTGGCGAGTGTGGTTTAGGATGAGGCGTGCAGGTGTGTTCTGGATTCTCTGGAGTTTGAGTTTGAGTGTGGTGCCGGTGTAGAGGGCGTTACCGTAGTCTAGCCTGCTGCTGATGAGTGCATGGGTGACGGTCTTCCTGGTCTCTGTGGGAATCCATTTGAAGGTTTTTATCAGCGTGCGGAGTGTGTGGAAACAGGAGGAGGTGACTGCTTTGATTTTCTGGGTCATGGAGAGGGAGGTGTCTAGGATGATGCCGAGGTTGCGTGCGTGGTTTGCGGGGGTGGGTGCGGGCCTAGGGTGGCGGGCCACCAGGAATCGTCCCATATGGTTTTGTTGGGGCCGAAAATTATTTCTGTTTTGTTGGAGTTGAGCTTGAGGTGATTTGTTGTCATCCAGGTGGCGGTGTCAAGAAGTACAACGTGGAAGTTGGTTTTGGCGGTGGTGGGGTTGCGGTTGAGGGAGATAATGAGTTGGATGTCGTCTGCGTAGGAGAGGATGGTGATTCCGTGCGGTAGGAGGATGTTGGCGAGAGGGGTCATGTAAATGTTGAAGAGAGTTGGGCTGAGGGAGGACCCTTGGGGGACTCTGCAGATGATTTTGGTAGCAGTGGAGTGGAAGGGTGGGAGGTGGACTTTTTGGGTTCTATCGGTGAGGAATGAGGTGAGCCAGTCTACGGCTTTGTGTCGAATTCCTGTGTTGTGGAGGCATGTGCAGAGTGTGTGGTGGCAGACAGTGTCAAAGGCCGCCGAGAGGTCTAGGAGGATGAGTGCGATGCTCTCGCCCTTGTCGACTCTGGTTCTGATGTCATCGGTACAAAGTCTGGACCAGGTTTCCTGTGTGATACTCATGAAATTAGTTTTCCCTTCATGCACAACTCATACCTTTGCTGGGTACAGTAGTGCATATTTCAGGTCCAGTTGGCGCAGTACTTTCTTTACCGGGACATATGCCCCTCTTTGCTTTTGGACCCGATTGGTATAGTCCGGGCATAAGTTGACTTCCAGTCCATTGATCAGCCATGGTCCGTCCATGTTTCCTTGCTACCTGAAAGATCACGTCTCTGCCCCTGGAGTACATTAGGCAAGCAATGATTAGGCATGGTTGCACACCTGGTTGTGTTGGGATCACTGGAATTCTATGCTCTTGCTCCACTGACAAAATCTGGAAGGTTTACCCTGCAAAACTGTCCCTGCCAAAGTTCCACATTGATTTGGACCCTTAGATTGAGTTGCAACTTAATGATGGTCCCTCAACCTTTTCCAGCACTCCTACCAGGAGAATGTTGTGATGACAGGACCTTCTCTCCACATCTTCAAGTCTAGTTGTCAACTGTTAGACAATGTCAGCCTTAGGGTGGTCTTCCCCCAAACGTTTTGCTTGCTTGCTTCCATTTTGTCTGGAATGTTGCTCTGTTGGCCTTAGTACTCTCTGCACTTTTCCACTGCTAACCAATGCAAAAGTGCATGTGCTTAATCCCCTAAACATGGTTTGATAGGCACATACCCGATTGGTATATTTAATTTACAGGTATGTCCCTTGTAGGGTGGTATACCATATACCCAGGACCTATAAATTAAATGCTACAAGTGGGCCTGCATCACTTATTGTGTCACCCACTTAAGTGGAACATTGAAACGTGTCCCAAGCCTGCCATTGTAGCTTGAAGGTAGTGTCCCACTGCCATGTTGACTTGGCATTTAAAATCACTTGCCAAGCCTTAAGCTTTCCTTTTATTACATATGTCACCGCTAGGTTAGGCCTAGGTACCTCATAGGGCAGGGTGTTATGTAATTAAAAGGTAGGACATGTACTTTTTAGTTTTACATGTCCTAGTAGTGAAAAACTCCCAAACTTGTTTTCTAACTACTATGAGGCCTACTCCTCCCATAGGGTAACATTGTGTATTCCTTATTAAAATTAATAAGTTGTCATTCCTAAACCAGAAGTGATAGATATGTCATATTTGGTGCCTATGAACTTGTAATGATAAATCCTCTTTAATGATAAATCCTCTTTAATTGGAAAGTCGGATTTATCACCACAAGTTTGAAAATGGCACTTTTAAAATGGAGGACCTGGTCTGGCAGTTCAGGCTGGACTGTTCCCATGAGGATCAGGGAAAGGCTGATTTGCATATGGCTTGGTCCAAACTGGGATGGCATGGTGAGCAAAAGAATGATGAATTAAACCCAGATTTGTGACTGGGGGTGAGTGTTTGAAAAGTTTCAGCACTCCATCCATCATCCTTTTGTGTTGCTAAAGTTCCCCTAAGTGGGAAGGGTATACCCAGACGTGGGTCCCTTGCTCACTGTGCCAATGGATTCAAGCTAGCCTGGCTGATGAAGGGTGATACCCTGAAACTGGTCCCAGGATGCTTGTTTCCGGTCCAGGTAGCACCTGGCCTGGCAGTTCTGGCTGGACTGTTCCCAAGGGGAACAGGGTCAACACTGATTTGCATATTGCTTGGTCCAAACTGCGGTGACATGGTGAGCAAAATAACTATGGATTAAACCCAGATCTGTGACTAGGGGGTGAGTGTTTGAAATGTTTCAGAACACCGTCCATCATCCTTTTGTGTACTTTTCAAAAGTTGGCATTTTCATGCCTTTAGCACCTGTAACCTGCCTTTAGGTCACATGACTGGATGTAACTGAGAGTGGGGACTTTGTGAATTCACCCCAGACAGTTACTCAATAGGGGGATTAGAAGAGCCTGAATTAACTGACTTGATGGGGGGCAGGGCTGAGCACAGCCCCACTTGCAACTGAATAGGCTGGGCTCTGCCGCCACACAATAGGCTTAATGACCCTTTATTGTCAGTGTAGCCAGCTAGGAGCCAGGGCTGGGGAGGCAGGAAATTCCTGGAAATTCAAAGAACCCTACTGGAAACCTCTACCAGCTTCTAGGAGTAAGGCACCAGAGTATAAAAAGAACGCTCACAGACATGCTCCTCAGTACACTACTGGACCTGTGGAAGGACTCTCAGCCTGCCTTCCGCTGTGACCTGCTGTACACTCTGCCAGACTGCTGCTGTACCTGGATGGACTGCTTTGCTGCCTGGATCATGCTTAGGACCTTCAGAAGCCAGCCCTGCTGCAGAGCCCTACATCACCACCTACACCCAGGTCTCCAGAAGTGACTCCAAGGGCTAGTTCAGCTGGTCTCCTGTTTTGAGCCACAGGGGCATAACAGGCTCCCACAAGCTTAAACCTGCACCAGGACCCATCATGAGTGAGTCTTACACCCCCAGAGGTCTCCCTCCACTTCTGGACGCTTGGTTGTGGTGCTAAAGGTGTCCCATGGCCATTTTCTAAAACTGAGGACTTGCTATTTTGAACCTTAACCATTAAAAATTCAGAACTGTAGTTCTACTAATTGGATTGTCATGGTTTTATGCCAAATAATTTATTAACATGTTCTCTATTTTTCTAAATTGGTTTGGGATTTTTATTGTTTGTGCTTTCACTATGTTACTGTTTGTGTACTGTGTAAATACTTAACACATTGCCTCTAAGTTTAGCCTGACTGCTTTTTGTGCCTAGCTACCCAGGGTTAAGCGTAGGATAATTTAGTTACTTTCAGTGGTTCACCCTGCAAGGGATTGTGGCTTTTGCTTGATCGTGGTTTACACCACAGCCAACTAACAACCCAATTTCTCACACCAACTGTTGCACTTCCCTCTCCATAGCCTAAACTTTCTGGATAAGGTCCTTCACTTGCGGCACAGTTGTCTCCAAGGTCTCTTTGACACGGTCAGACAGCTTTCTTTGATCCTCATGCAGGAGACTCACCTCTCCCACTACTGACACAATTTTTTGTCTTTAAGGATATTTAAGTGTCTTTTATAGCCTCTAGAATTGTAGCCATGTGTGCAGCCAGAGTTGCAGGTCCTCCTTCTTTGTCCTGAGTATTGTCCCAGGCTGTTGTCTCAGCAGGGCGCCCCTTAACCACACATGGCTTAACCATATTGGCTTTCAATAGTTTATCACAATTGACAAGCATGTCCTGGGACTCAGTTTCCCATAGTCCCCCAATCACCTGCAATGTACAAATTGTCTTATGCCCATTTGACAGTACCGTGGTAGTCTCCATGGGCAGTCTGTAGGCATGCAGAGGAGGGACAGGCTACCCCCCAGCTGCCAACCCCTCCACATTCACTCTCAATTGCCTCTCCGCTAGTTTGTGCTAGGCAAGGGTCTCTTCGCTACAATGTATGTGCGATGTTCAGGGGGGTTTGGCAGTGCCCAACCACAGGACACTACCAGTCTTGCACCCTCCTGCCCCAGTGCCACTGCTACCTCCCAGGCTGATGCTGCCGCCACTCATGTGCTTCCCGTAGTATTTAGCCCCCAAGGTATAGCTCTCCAGTTCACCATCATAGTCATAGTAAGCTCTCCTGATTAGTGAGGAGGGGGGTGCAAGGGGAGAGAAGAGGAGGCCCCAGGGTCCAGACTGCTCTCTGTTCCCTCAATGAGGTTAAGTACTTTAATCTTTGAGGCAGGGTGGGGGCCACCAAGTAGCTAAAGATGCTCAATATCGGCTCTATTTATGTCATGGTCCATGTTAGGAGAACACACTCTTTGCCGCGTTTGAGCCACCGCACCTCTTCATACAGCACTGCCTTCCACGCTACTCCCCCTGGGGCCGCAGTGATCATTCCTCACCCTGCACTGCTCTTCCTGGCTCCGCTCACTGTTTTTCCGTTTATTTTTCCACCATTGTGTGGTGTGTTCATTGTTTTACTGTTTTAAGTGTTGCACAAATACTTTACACATTGCCTTCTAAGTTAAGCCTGCCTGCTCTGCCAAGCTGCCAGAGGTGGAGCACAGGTTAATTTATAGTGTGTAACTGACTAGGATTGTGGTTGCTGCTGCGGGCAGGATGCATGCCTCCGCTAACCATAAAATGAATTTCTAACAGCATTTAAAGGTGAAAAAGGGCACAATTTATGTAAAGAACTCCCCAAGTAAAGAGGAGAAATTTCCATCTGAGCGATCACCCGGTAGGGAAATGGCCGCAAAAAGGGGTCTTCGCACGTGCATGTGGCTCAGTCAGTGGCATCAGTGCACAGAGCCAGATGGCAAGTTTTAATTTCCATTGCGCAGAACCTTTCAGGTAGCAAAACTCGAAAACTTGAGGAGGGGAATGTAGGATTTAAAGCCCCAACCCAGACTAACGCAGTTTGAGGCTTTCAGCTTTTGGGAACAGGAAGTGCATGTGAAGGATAGGAGAAGATTTGTACTTAAGGCTTGCAATAAGGCTTATTCATGGTTACACATACAAGATGATTAAAGGTCAGAAAAGGTGGTGAGAGGAAGTGATTAAGAAAGTAGGTGCATACCCTGCAATAGTCAGTGAAATGCTAGGAAAAGGGAAGCCCCAGGCAAAGAAAAAACCCCAAGGAAGAGACCACCCCAAAGGCGGTGAAAATGACTACTTTTTATAGGAACTTGTGAGGACAAGACCACCTCCCATATAACATGGCTTTAGGAACAACACCTCAGAACTGCCACTGAAAATGAACTAAACTCTAATGAGGCAAGTGGCTCCCGAGTTATAGCGAGACCAGGATTTCACAGACCATGACCATTCAGAGCATTCTGACCTTATCCTCACCAGCATGAGTCTTCCTTCTACCCCATAATCACAAGTACGGCCCAGATTCAACCTGTCCTGAGTGTTCCCCAAGCAACTGCAGACTTGCAGAGTACTGCAATCGCTAGAAGTCAGGGAGTGAGACCCAGCCATTCACCTGATGCAGGGAGAAATGCCCCAGCTGTAGCACCAGGGACAAGACCACTTGCGGAGGATAAATATCACTCAATTAAATACTGAACTAGAAGAAATTGTGAAGGGAAACATAGGCATAGACTTCTTGGGTTATTAAAATGAGCACACATTTGCCTATTTGAGCAAGGAAGCAGTGAGAGTGGCGCATAAGGCAAATGCAAAGATGGAGAAGTTGGCAAAGGAATGTGGCTTTGACGTGAACCCTAAAAAAAGGGATTGCAAAAGAGGTTCAGACTGAACCTTACTGATAAGGATATGAAGTCCCTGGCAATTAAAATGGTTTAAGGCACACGTAATGGAATCAATCAAGTGTATTATAAAATGGACTGAATTAGAGAAGTTTAGGGAGCAGTGGTTAACGAAAGGTTGAAGGTGAAACAGACGTTAGAATCCCCAGAAAGTGAAAACAGTGCAAAAAAAAACCTTGATGGAGGTGCAGGGAGTAACTAACATACACGTTCCAAAGTTGAGAGAGAACCCAGAAAAATGGTACACCCAGATTGGTCAGATTGTCACTATTTCCAAGGTTTTTTGGGAAGATTTGAGCATGCTCTTTGAAGGTGTGGTCCAAAAAATCTCTAAGCTGAATGCAAGAGAGCTGTAGATTGACCCACAAATGTATTGTCACCCGTTGTGGAAGCCAACTACGATGCAGTCGTATGCCCATGTAAAAAAAAGGTTCCTCAGAAAGAGATGGATTCGTGCACGATTTGTAGAATGACCAGGTGCCTGAGGAGTCAGTGCATGCATATTTTGAGAGGTTAATGCAGACATATAGGGACCATAATGGCATGAATGACTGGCTTAGAGAAAACATGGGAGGTTTCCTCACGTTCTTTGTGTACAGACTGTAACTAGAAATTAGCTGTCAGATAATACAGGGAGTACACTACTGACAATCGTAGCCCCTTCATGAGATATTCCATTATGCAAAATATTTCAGTGACACACTATAGGCAAAACAAAAGGGTCTGAAAGAGAGGTTTATGATTGCCCAGACCAAGTTAGCTCTGAGTGAAGGTGCAAGAGGTCTTGGCATGATGAATTCTGGGTTGGACATTGTTGGTAGTGAAGGAGTAGAGATGCTGGGTGTTGCCATGCCCTATGGAACCGTAGCAGTCCGCGACAGAGGAAGGGGAAATGGAAACGCCATAAATATTAGTGCTCTAAAGACTCCCCTTGTCACATTTACAACAAGGTCAGCGACTCGAAGAGGGAATGCAGATACAACTCAGACGAGTTCAGTTTGATGCTCAGGTATGAGATTCCCCCGATGTCAAAGCCCCCTGGAACGAATCAGAAAGGTCTTAAACTAGGACTACCACAAAGCCCGCAGAACGCAGAGTGGGGACACTTCATTTCAGCCCCAAACGAAAGGCCATCAGAATATTTTTGTAACACATACTTTTCAAATTGCCATTATGTTTGGAATCTCTGTGAGATTTGAACAGGCCCAATGACTGTGCCTGAGGCGGGAAGAGGATTGTGTGCTTGGCACAGTTCTGAAAATGGATAAGAGAGGTTCTTATGTGGAAAGGGAAGTCAATGGACATCCCGTATCCGTAAGAACACATTGTATTGCTTTTAATAAAAGAGCATCATTACCAAGCATACAACACTGAAGCATCCCCGGAGCAAATGTTTCCCTCCTGCTTCCCCTATATCGCCCCTCCTATACTGTTCTCCCTTGAACAGCCCACTGCTTACTGAACAGGAGGAGGTCCCAGTCATCATCCTGCAAATGTATGGCTCTCTGTTTCTCTCGTAGCAGTCTATGAGGCACCTGCATCTATGGTGATGCCTTAATAAACGGCCCACTTTTCCCAGATCTTAGTGCACTTATGGGGAATCCCATATCATTTTGATACATGACAGAGCCACTTGTTCGACTATTAGGATGGTCGGTCTCCTGAACTTACCCTCACTGTGAAAGAAATCCCAAGTTGTAATCATCACAAATCAATAATACACTAACCAGGTTTCCATCCCAATTCCAACGAAGATAGGCAGCATTCTATACCATCACTAGTTTGTGATTTGCGATTCAAGTCCCATAAATCTGTTGGGAAGAGACTTGCTTTGCAAACTCAACTTTGTGATCTGTTGTACACCTGATGGCATAGAAATACAGACTCAGGTAGTGGATGCTGGATTCAAATTGAAATCACGAGAGTCCACTCTGAAGTTGTATCCTGTCATCACAAATGTAGTCTTACATTCCAACCTGAAGAGATCAATCGAGGAGGCGGTGTAGGACTTTACAGGTAGAGAAATAGGGTTAATTTTGAATGCAAAACCTTTAAAAATCACTCTCAGATCCAATACAGTATTTCCTCAAACACAAACCTACAAAACTGATCCGAGAGGTCATAGCAGGCATTACCCTATTCATGGGAAACATTCTCAACCACGCGTTGTAAAGAACACAGATGTTTCCCACTGAAGCGTAACCATGCTTGCCTAAACAACACATGGCTGTTTCTGTGCCTTAACCATGCATGTGCTGAATTACGCATATGCGTTGTTAAGGCACAGGAAAAGCCATGTGGAGGATGCGGTGAGATAAGTGGGGCTGGGGCAGGGGTCGGGGTGCATTAAGGAATTAGGGGGGATGGGGGGCTGGGGCCGGGCTATTTCTTTTTTTTTAAGGGGTGGGGGAGTTGGGTATTTTTTTAAAGGCTTAGGGTGGGAGGTTGGGCTATTTTTTTAAGGGGCAGAAGTGTGGAGGTTTGGGTATATTTTGTATTAGGTGGGGCATGGTAGTTTATTTTTAAAGAAGTGGGAGAAGGTTTAAGGAAGGGAGGGAGGAAAGAGGAGGAAGGATCAGGAGTGGACGCAGGGAGGTAAGTGGGGTTGGGGCAGTGTTGGTGGATAGTTTTTAGCGCTGGGGGTGGATTTAGGACTTAAGGTGGGTGGAGGGGTCAGGGGTACTTTAGCTTTAGTTTTTAGGTGTAGGCGATCCGGGTATTTTTTTTTTATGGCTCAGGGTGGGTGGGGTGGTCGGTGTAATTTATATTTTAGGGGCTGGGGTGGGGGATCGGAAAAGTTTTATTTTTTTAGGGCTTAGGGTGGGTGGGGGTGTCGGGTAGTTTATTTTTATGGGGCAGGGATGGGAGGTTTGGATAGTTTTTTTAGGTGTAGGGCGGGTGGGGGTGTCAGGGTACTTTAGTTTATAGGGGTGAGGGTGGGGTGTTGGGATAGTTTTTTTTAGGGTGGGTGGGGGAGGTGGGGTAGTTTAGGTATTAGGGGTGAGGGTAATTTCAGGCCTCAGGGTGGGTGAGGGGGTAGTATGATAGAACCACGCATGGATCAATCATGCCGTTTCCATACATGCCTTTACTTGCCATGCTTTTACAATGAAAATTCCTTGTAAAGGCATGCATGAAAAAGGCATGCGTGGAAACAAGGCAGTCGTTGTTGCGACCACATTGTTAAGGCATGCGTGGTTCCAACACACGTGCTTCCATCATACAATCTCTAGTCATTGAAGACATAATAGAACATGGATCTTGAGAGAGGTCATCCAGTGTCCAACTAACTCTCTGATCATGGCACTGCAGAAAGCTAATAAGAAGTGGCGGATAGTGCAGGACCTCAACAAACAGAATTGTCGGCCCATGCTATCCAGCAATTCTGTTCCACATTTCCTCAGAAGCTGAGTGGTTCATGCTCATTGACTTGTGTCAAGCATTCACTTTGATCCAATTGCATGAAGAGAATCAGTTTCTCTTTGTGTTCAGATTCCAACAGAAAACCCTTATGTGGTGTTGTGCTCCTCAGGAGTATACAGAAAGTCCTTCATGCTCCAATACGTTTAAAAAATAAAAAACATGGAGACTTTACAGTTGCCATGTAACTTCACTTTAATTCAGTACATTGATGACCTCCTTGTGGCATCAATGACAAAAGATGCTTGCAGACAAGACACCTCCTCAACCACTTTGCTGAGTATGGGCACAAGGTTTTCCCAGAGAAATTGCAGTACTGCCAGAGAGAAGTATAATATCTGGAATATCAGATTGAGAAGTGGGCAAGCAACGTATACAATGATCCCATTGAAACTCTTATGAAAATGAGCTTTCGAAACACAGAGACAGAAGTGTAAATGGTCTTGAGAATGGTCAGATACTGTTGACAGTAGATTTCCAAGATATCCCTTTTGGCGAAATCATTACAGTGACTTACGTACACACATATCAGTGACCCGATACCAAAGGATGATGGAAGCGAGGAAGCATTTCAAGAGCTCAAAGATTTACTGTGTAACACACCTGCCCCTGAAATGCCAGACTACAACAAATAATTCATATTGTTCTGCCATGAACAAGATGGGTGCTCATTGGCTGTGTTGACACAGACTCATGGTGAGGTTAAGCGACCTGCCACCCTATTCCTAGTAGCTGAAGCATTACCCAGTTGTCTCAAAGTGGTAGCAGTGGTCAGCCTAAGTATCGAACACACTGAAGGCATTGCAATGGGTCACCCTCTGATTGTCATGGTAGCACATTCCATAGAGATTCTCATGACCCGTAAGCGCACACAGCATGTAACAGTAGCTGCCTAACCCACTCTGAGAGAATCATCCTGGCTGCAGGAAATGTGTCATTCCGGAGGTGCTGCATCCTTAAACTCACTACCTTCATGTCCACACTGGACAAAGATAGTGAATGTGACTTTGGCCATAGTTGAATGGATGTGACCGAATTGTGCACCAACCGTTCAGACATATTTGATGTGCCCTTGGCGGAATCCGATCATATATTGTTTGTTACCTGTGCTTGCCTAAGCGACAGATGTGGCATATTAAGAACAGCCTACACTGTATGTGTTCTGAGTGGGGTGATAGAGTCATCCTACTTATGTCATATAACCTTAGCACAAGTAGCAGAACTGATTGGCATTACTATAGCTTGTTTCACCTCTGATGTATTATGAGTCACAGTTTACACAGACAGCCAGTATGGGTTCGGAGTGGTGTAAGACTTTGGGCAGCTTTGGCCACTAAGAGGATGTTTGATGTCGTCCCATTAGGAACAGATTGTGTGATGCAAACCTACTGAATGCATTCCAATTGCCAAGGGACATAGCTGTCATGAAGTGTGTTCCACTCAAGAGTGGTGATGACTTTGTCACCAGAGATAATCGGTATCTAGATGATGTCCCCTCATACTGTGTCCTTGAGCCCAGCACATTTCACTTGGAGGAGCCATGCAGCACAGAGGGAGATACAGTTTCAAACATGTTGAACACAGTATGGACCTTTAATGAACTAAGAGCAGTGCAGCAGGAAGCACCTGAAACTGAAAAGGCGAAATGGGAAATAGCAGGTTGCACAAAAGATGCCAGTGACACTGGGTGTCAGGGGAAGGAAAACCAGTTTTGAGTGATTCCATGTTGCCCGCCATGGTGAAACACATGGCTGAATCATGTCAGTCGAGATGGAATGGTTCAGAACTTTAAAAGTTATTGGTACAATCCCCATTTCCGAATCATGGCTGAGAATGTGTGCCAGAGATGCATGACATGTCAAAGGCAGAATGTAGAGAAAAATTATGTTGTAACATTGAGTAACATTAGGAAGTCTAATGCTTCCTCTGAACATCTCCAAATTAGCTTTTAGGTGATTCCCAGATGTAAGCAATTGAGATACATCTTAGTTATATTATATTTATTTTCTTGTTGGGTGAAGGTCAATCCTACCAGGAGATGTGATAGTCTGACCGTCACCAAGCAGCTCCTGCAGAAATTAATTCCGCAATTTGGGATGACAGTTAATCTTGAATCAGATCAAGAAACTCACTTTAAGAATGAAGTGATGCAGCTACTTTGTACAGCCCTAGGGATTAACCAGATTCCATTGTGATCGCAGGTCAGAAGCTTCTGGTATTGTTGTGAAGGTGAATAGGGCAATTGAGGCAAAGTTGGCTAAAGCTGCCCTTGGACGTCTCTCAGTTGGCCAGATACACTGCCATTGGTACTCATGAGCATTTAAAGTACTCCATGCAGAACAACCAGCCTATCCCCACATGAAGTGTTGATGGAAAGAGCAATTAGAATTCCCTCTGCTCCAGCATTTGCACTTATGAATGTCACGGATTACATAGTTCTCGAGTATTGACATTGCAATACCAGCTGTGAAGACTGACCCTGCCACGACCTCAATCCTATTGACTAGGTTCACATTAGGAGACATGTTCACAAGTCATGCCTGGAAGAACATTGTCTGGGGCCGTATCAGATCATCTTAGTGACCAACACTGCCATAAAGTGTGAAGGTTTGCCTAATTGCATTTACACTTCACATATGAACAGAGCAAGGTGGGAATAGGAGGGCGTTGAGTCAAAATCCACCAATTTCTCAGATCCACCCCATTTTGAAGTTTCTGAAGTGTCTGAAGACGATGGAGGGGTGAAGCTGACAATCCTTGACCTCAAACGTCAGAGTCACAGTCTGATCATGAACCTTGTGAGAAACCTCAGTGGTAGCAATTAGCCAAAATCACAAGCTGAGACTCCAGATATGCTGAGAATCCAGAAACACCTGGAGAACTTAGACCGAACAGGGGGAAGGGAGATACTCAGGAGCTGAGAATTGAGCTGGAGAAGGAAAGCTCAAGACTCTGATTATGAGCTAATGTCACATGAGTCTGAGATATCCAGTACCACAGAAGAAAGAGTGCAGTGCAAAGAAAAATGGTAAAAAACTGAGAGTAGAAAGAAAAGAGTGCTGTCTAAAGTGACAAAATCAAAGACAAGTGCAGAAGAGCCTGAGGACCGAGGAGACCGAAGACAAAGCGATATCAGTGATGACGATTTAGAACAGATCATGAGCAAAAGACCAAGGAGCAGAAGAAACTCAGTTGGAAGTACATATGTCCTGATTTGGCTTACCTTGTGAAGAATGACACTGAAGCAGATGAGCGCTTGACTGACACTGACGAACCACCATGACATTTAAGATGTCTCAACATCCTGACTATAGACTGACAAAAGTCAAAATTGAAAAAGCAAGATTAGTGTAAAAGTCAGAGGACCTCATAGCCTTAGGCATTCAGTTGACCTAGCTGATTATCACAGTAAATTTCAAGATAGACTACAGACAGTAGGGTAGGAAGAGAGGAGTGATGTTGCAAGCAAAAAAGGAAAAACTATTTCTTTGATATAGAGCAAGATTAGCATGAAGCTCAAAAGCTGTAAAAGTGTCTTAGTAGTTTTGGTAGTTGCCATAGCAGTGTCTGTAGTTGGGTGAATGTTAGATTTCTATCTCCTGAATGGAAATGCTTCACCAAACTTGATTAATGGAACCAAGATAATTTCTGTAAAGAAAGAAACTCATGCAGATATAACCTCTCATGTTTCACAGCCTGGGACAATTCATTAATACAGTGTGTATTTCCAAATACTAGATGAATGTGTGAAGATAATGAAAATTTGTGACTTATGTATGTTCCTATCTTCCAGCATGAAGTGAAGAAGGCTAGTCTTACTTTCGTTTGCCTCTTTCATGCACTTTTTCCTGTAGTGTGTTCTTTAAATTATTTTCTTAATAGTGTTCACTTGAGCCTTCTTATTGTAACTATGCATGTCCTTTAGAAAATGTCACTGTCAAAAGGTTCAAATATGTGTATTAGGCAACCAGGTATGCCTATTGATTTTCAAAGGCTTATAAATGAATGGGCAGGCATAAGTTTATGATGGAATCTTTCACACAGCTGACTAATGCAAACCTTACTATCACTGACTCACATGAAATAATATGTAAACATAGTCAAACTAAAAGAGTTTTTATAGACAAGTTGAATAAGAGAATTAGAGAGGGAGAAGAAAGAGTGATTAAGAAGGTTGGACAAGGGAGAGGCAGGAGGAGAGTAAGAGAAAGAATTTACACCCAAAGTTGAAACTAGACATGACAAAGAAAGGCACTTTACGCATAGTGTGAAGATAAGAAGGGAACAAGAGTGTTTATGTAGTAGGATGGAGAGAGAGTGATCATAGTTATTTAGCAAAGGGTAGAGTGTTTGCAGAGCTTGAAATGAGCATTAGAGGCACATTTGTGTGGCAAACCAACATACTTTCAGTTGCCGCACAATTGAGTGGAAGTTGTTATGTAATGTTAATTTTTTCAAAAAGTAATCACATAAATGATGTGGCTAGGAAATTAGACTGGTACCTAAAAAGGAGTAAATGCAGTTTCAAACAGATCCTGACTGATATTTTCAGTGCAGTCATTCCCTCAGTGGGAGTTGCACTGAACAATGTAAAGATTAGAAAATTGTCGACCTTAGTAGATAAATTAGCAACAAATTCCACTTATGCTTTAACAATTATTATGAAAGAACTGTTTGCTATGAGAGCTATTATAATTCAAAACTGTCTCCCATCAGACATGCTTCTTGCAAAGGAAAATAGAGTTTGCAAGATAATACGTGCTGGAGAGTTTTGCGCTTATATACTCAAGTAATACCATGAACTAACTGAACTAGAAGAAACAGGTGCCTGGGAAGGAATAGTAACTGTATTTAGTACTGTTGGAAAGGAATTTGCCAACATAGGCGAATGGCTCAGAAGTGTAGGTGCAGAAATACTAACATTGCTTATGACTCCCCTGCTGGTTATAGTAATTAGTGCAGCATGTGTGCTTTTCTTTCTCAAATGCTGTAGAAAAATGTCATCAACAAGAGGGCTGCTGTGTGGTATAAAGAAGGTGACAGCAATGAGAAGAAAAAAGAGAAAGAGAGCAGAGCAGCAGAGCTTAAACTAGAGAAGTGACTTATACGATGAGATGAAGTAATTGGAAGGAGCCAATCGAAACAGTCCGAAGTTGATGACAACTGTTCCATAATAACATATATGTGAAGTGTGATGCTTCTGGGAATCATCAAAGGGGGAATTATCAAAGCAGATATTTAGAAATGTAATGTTGATAACTGTAGAAATTAGGATAACTTAACATATGTCGTCGATCTTTGATGTGACGTTATACTACCTCACCTGATTAACCTTGCTATTCTATTCTCTCCAAAAAAAAAGTTGTACGGCTATACAGAGTAATTGAAAGACTCTGTTGAAGGTTCTGAAATAAACATACTTTCCTCAGGGGTGAATTTAGCAGTCTCAGACTGAATATCCTACAAAGTAACCATTGTATCCTTGTTTGGTAGATGGTGTGAATGTAGAATTCCATGTAATGTAATGGTGAGAAAATCCTTGAATGTATTCTGTCACAAATGCTTCTTTTAATTTGAATTCTATTAGTCAAACGTGTGGGAATCCATGAAGGAATGCTGTGAACGTATGAACATGGGATAACATGGGGATTGCCTTGAAATATCTTTTAAGTGCAGTTTCTCATTGGGAGCAGATGGAGATCTGGAGTTTGGTGTCTCTGATCTCACAATTTAAAAATACATCTTTAGGTAAAGTTGGTTCTTAGATTGTAAGTTTGAAGATGCCCCTTTTAGAAAGTGGGCATTTTCTTTCTTAACCATTCTGTGCCTCTGCCTGGCTGCTGAACACATGTCTGGGTCAGACTTAAAGTTTGGCTGTTTGTGAATTCACTCTAGACAGTGACACAAAGGGAGCTGAGTTGTGTTCTTCACATTCTGATGAGTCTTCCTAGGCTTGAGTGGGAGGGAGGAGCTGACACCTGCACCTGAAAGGGCTGTGCCTGCCCTCACACAATACAGTCTCTAACCCCCTAGAGTGCGTCTGGGGCAGGGCAAGGAGGAGGCAGGATCTTATGCACTACTAAGACTTTCCTTTTGAACTTTGCCTACTTCAAAGGCAGAAATGAGTATAAGTATTGGACTTCTGACCCCGCAATTATAAACCCTTCTGGATGAAGAGGAACCTCTGCCAAGGAGAAGAGCTGTGTGTGCTTTTCTGGGTTGGCCTGCAGATGCTGCTTCTGCCTTAGAGAGGACAAAGACTGGACTTTGCTGTGTATGCTGCTTGTGAAGTTTCTCCAAGGGCTTGGACTGAGGTTGCCTCCTGTTAAGAAGACTCAGGGACATCAAAGACTTCACCTGCCAGCACCTGGGCTCTCTTGCTGAGACTCCTGCCTTGGCAAGTGGTTCCACATCCAGTCCCTGGGCCCCTGGAAGCAAAAGCTAGCAGAACCTGAGTGAAAATCCACCTACCGGAGCCGAGCGGCTGAAAAATCGACGCATCGCCGGTGAACTCTACACATTGCCAGCTCAGTGCAAATTCATTGCTGGAATGCATTCGGATTTTCCACACATCGTCCTTGGGCATCAAAATCTTCAAAATCACTGCACAGACCCGAGGCTGTTTGTCCGGAAACCAATGCATCCCTTCCTTGCAAGGAAAGAATCAACACATTGCTTACCTGTTGAAGAAAGAATCGATGCACAGCCTCGCTTGTGAGAAAGGAGTCGATGCTTTGCTTGTTTTTCTGATGCAGGTTCACCTGTATACAGACACCCACACAAGTCCGCCAGCCCAAAGTTCAGTTATAAACTGGCAGTACCAAAACCCACACCATTATGCCAACAGAAATACGCCCACAGTATCAGGACCCACAAATCACCACAGCGGACTTTCAACCGCAGTAAACCATTGGCAGTACGCACCGCCACGCTCAAAATACACACACCCTTACAAAACTACACAACATTGGACAATTTAAACTACACACACCTGACACACATACACACACCACACCCACAGACCCACACCACTATAAAACACACACCCACATTACCCACTACCCTTTCAACAAAAAAAAAGATTGCTAACAGAGAGAGAGAGACAAGCCAGGAGCACCCACTCAATCTGAGCCACAAAACACCATCACCCATACACCATCCACGCACCTCACAGCACACACCACAACACATCACCCCACACATCCTCACACATACCACATCCATGGCACCCCAAAGACACCCCAGGTTTTCAGAGGAGGAGCTAAGGGTTATGGTGGAGGAAATCATCCGGGTAGAGCCACAGCTATTCGGATCACAGGGGCAGCAGACATCCATTGCAAGGAAGATGGAGCTATGGCAGAGGATCGTGGACAGGGTCAACGTTGTGGGACAGCACCCCAGAACAAGGGATGACATCAGGAAGAGGTGGAACGACCTACGGGGGAAGGTGCGTTCCGTTGTTATAAGACATCAGGTAGCCGAACAGAGGACTGGCGGTGGACCCCCATCTCCTCCCCCACAACTAACAACATGGGAGGAGCAAGTCTTAGCGATCATGCATCCTGAGGGCCTCACAGGAGTAGCAGGAGGACTGGACCCTGGTAAGTCAAATCTTTACTACTATAGCCCCCACCCTACCTGCATGCCATCACAAACCCCTACTTCTACCCTCACACCCATCACTCCACCACCTCACATATACCCCACTATCACAACCCACCCATCCCAATACCAAGCCCTGCATGCAACACCAATGCATGGACACCTATCACAGACCTGCAAGGACACCCATCACTAACGCATGCCCATTAGAGAGAATCACCTAGCCCACAAAATCATCACGCACACAAGGCAAAGCTGACAGGGCTATCACAACCATACAGGGAAACACACCCATGCACAAGATGGCACACACAGATACAATAACACTGCATTTACATCCCCACAGGACCCCCACTCAATGTCACCGGAGAGGAGCTGCCACCAACATCCAGTCCCCCCACAGAAGTGGCCCACAGTGATGACAGCAGCTCTGCACGCCTGGATCACAATGACCAACCTGGCCCATCAGGGACCTCTGGACAGTCGGTTACCCTGTCACAGTCCCATACAACCACATAACTTCCCCCTCAGGAAACACCAGCACAGCACCTACCCAGAGGGCCCTTAGCACTGTCCCCAGGACATGTCAATCAGCAGTGTGCACACCACTACAGGGACCCCAGGCAACCCCACAAACCCAAGACAATCAGGGACCTGGGGTCAGTGGCAGTGGGCACACGGTTCAGGGGACAGAGGCACAGGACAACAGGGAAGCTGGGAGGAGAGCTGTGCGACAGGGAGAGGACAGGCCCAGGGAACCCACTCTCCACAAGGCACTTGTAGGGATCCTGGGAGCATACCAACATTCCCAGGAGACCTTGGGCCAGATACTGGCCAAGTTGCAGGAGACCCAGCTGCTGCAGGAGGGACAGTACCTGGGGATCAGGGAGGACCTCAAACACATCCACACCATTATGGTCACCATTGCAGAGGTGCTGGCTGACATGGCCAACACCATGAAGGAGGCAGTGGTACACCAAAGGGCCCCTGACACTAGCCACACCTAAGAATAGTCCTCCACCGCCACCAGCACCCCACCTCCTGCAGAAACAGAACCACCCTGCAAACAGTCCCTGTGATCCAGGCAGAAGCCAGAGAATATTGCCAAGTCCCCCGCCAGGAAATAAGACTCTCCTGATTGTCACCCTTGTGTCCTACTCTGTTACCCTGTCCACCTTGAACTGCCATTGCTCCCCTTCCTATGCCCCATTGGACAATGCACCTGTGAATCAAAGAGACTGGACTCTATCTCAACATTCCTCCACCATCAACCCAGCCCATTGCACACACCCCTCAACCTCTTAGCACTTGAATAAACACCCTTGGAACAAATGCAAGTCTGGAGTCTGTCAATTGATTGAAATATGTATTAGTACAACAATCTGTAAACATTGCAATTCATATGTACAGTTATATATACATTGGTATGACCTGTAGTGGGCAGAAGTAAACATACCAGGAGCCAGAGTGGGGCAAGGAGATCTGAAAATAGAGATGACAAAGGGTACAGTTAGTGGTCATAGACATAGGGAAATCATGCTGCCATGTTCAATGTCCAACAGAAAACTGTATTGTAAAGTGAAGTTACAGTGTCTTACCTATGTGTCACTGGAAGTACTGCTGTATGAGAGAACTTCTGTTGTCCAGATCTTCATCCTCTGCCTTCTCTTTCTCACTGTCCACAGGCTCCCCCCGCTGCCACAGGACCATCTCCAGGCTCATCCTCCTGCAGAAAAGGCACCTGGCGTCTCAAGGTCAGGTTGTGCAACATGCAACGATGATCTGGTACACCTTCTTGGGTGAGTAGTACAGGGATCCACCAGTCAGATGGAGGCACCTGAACCTGGCCTTCAGGAGGCTGAATGTTTTCTCAATTATCCTCCTTGTTCGCCCATGTGCCTCATTGTAACGCTCTTCTGCCTTTGTCCAGGCATTCCTCACTGGGATCAGTAGCCATGAGAGGTTTGGGTAACCAGAGTCGCCTGCAAATATCGAGGGATACCTGTTAGCCACGTACTCAGCCTTAGGGACAACCCCATACCCATACACCAACATTTACTGGGTGGGGACCTTGGCTTCACCTATTAGCCACACCCAGTGCCTCTGGAGTTCAGCCATCACATATGGGATGCTGCTATTCCTCAAGATAAAGGCGTCATGCACAGAGCCAGGATACTTGGCATTCACATGGAAGATGTACTGGTCCGCCAAACACACCATCTGCACATTCAGAGAGTGATAGCTTTTTCTATTCCTGAACACTTGTTCATTTCTCCCGGGAGGGGGAGCAAATGCTACATGGGTACCATCAATGGCTCCAATGATTTTGGGGATATGTCCCAGGGCATAAAAGTCAGCTTTCACTATGGCAAAATTCTCCACCTTGGGGAATACGATGTAGCTGCACATGTGTTTCAGCAGGGCAGACAACACTCTGGTCAACACGTTGGAGAACATTGGCTGAGACATCCCTGATGCCATGGCCACTGTTGTTTGGAAGAAACCACTGGCCAGGAAATGGAGCACTGACAGGACCTGTGGGGTGGCGGATAGCAGATATCAGGTCTGGCTCCAATTGGGCACACAGTCCTTGGATTGTGGCCCGATCAAGTCTGTAGGTAAGGATAATGTGTCTGTCCTCCATAGTCGCCAGGTCCACAAGGGGTCTGTACAGGGGGGGGATGTCTCCATCTCCTGTTTATCCACAGCGGTTGAACTCTTGGGTGGAAAACGATGAGCAAAGGGTCATATTCACACATATGTTGCAATAAAAATGCATTTCTTCTTTTACAGAAACAGTATGTGAATTCAAAAATCAGTTGATGTGCCGATGTCTGCTGTGACGCAGTTAGGTGCCATGGCCTGTGCCCCCCCGAAATGGCAGCTGCCTGACCTCTGAGGAGAGACAAGTGAAAATTAGGTAATTCCGCTGGCGTTGTGAGCTGTTGTGGTTGGCGGTCAATGACCGCTGCACAACTTCTCATTGGTTATCATTAAGTCCTAAGGGTTCCAGGAGCCAATGGCGATGCACGCCAGCGGTGACGGTACGCACCGCCGCGGACATGACCACCATTTTCTAACTGTTCAATCACTTGCTATCTGACCTTCAACAGGAGAGGACCTATACTGCAAATGCTGCTGTGACCTGTGTCTGGAAGCGACAGTGGATCGAGTGTCTGGGGAAAGGGGCCCCACCTTCACTTCGGAGGAGTTGGAGAGACTGGTGGATTGGGTCCTACCCCAGTATACTTCACTCTACAGTATGGTCCTCCAGACAAACAGGTGAGTACCCTGTGAGCCTGATGCGTGGGCCATGAATGTATGGAGTGCTGTGTGTGTATGCCTCATGAAGGGGGGGCTGAGGGGTCCTGGGTAGAGTGCTGCATGTCTGGGTGTCAATGTCTGTGTGTAAGGGAATGGTAGGGATTTTGTGGGACTTGAGTGTAACAGTCCGGACGGTATGACTAATCCTTTTTTTCTCTGCATATTTCCCTGCAGGTCAGTGCCCATCAGAAAAAGGGTATTTGGCGTGCCATCGCCAAGGAGGTGCGGACCCTGAGGGTCTTTGACAGACGGAGCACCTACTGCCACAAACGATGAGAGGACCTGTGCCGCTGGGCAAGGAAGACGGCAGAGGCCCAGCTTGGGCTGGCCTCCCAACAAGGAAGGGGTGCCCATCATACCCTGACCCCCCTGATGTTCCGCATCCTGGCAGTGGCCTATCCGGAGTTGGATGGGTGCTTGAAGGCATCACAGCAGCCACAAGGGGGTGAGTACAAATTCTGAATCATGACTTTGCGTGTGTTAAGGTTTTCCCTGGGTGGGGGATGTGGGCTGTGGGTTCCCCTAGGCCAGTGCGAACTGGCAGGGTAGGTCCCTTGTTGGGCAGTATCTGAAGCACCCCAACCCCAAAAGTGTTAGTGGGCATCTACTACTGGGCAGGGGCCTGTTGGTTTCAGGTGTGCAGCTCATGGTGTGAGGCATTGTACCCCATAGGCTGGTGACTAGCTGTGTAACTGGTAGTGCATGGCATAGTGCATAGGGCAGCTCCCTGTGTGGTGTGTATGCCAATGGTAGTGGTGTTGCTGGCATTGACCAAGTGTATCCTCTGTCTCTCCCCCACCTTTTTGTTTTGTCACCATGTCCTTGTGTGCATTAGTATCATCTGGCGGAGGAGCAGAAGCACAGGCCACGGAGGGAGCTGCATCCCACATGGGCCTGGAGGCCAAATCCACTGACTGTGAGGGCACCAGTGGGACGGAGGGCGAGGGGAGCACCACGACGGAGACAGAAGGGGACACTACAGATAGCGACTCCTCCTCCGATTGAAGCTCCCTGGTGGTGGCGGATACCTCTGTGCCCACCCCAACAACAGGTACAGCCCTCACGCCCCCACCAGCACCGCCCTCCCAGCAGCCCCTCAGCGTGTTTCCCGTGTTCGCTCACCAAGGAGGGTGGGCATCTCCTTCGCTCCAGGCACCTCGGGTCCTGCCCCAGTCAGCCCTGCTGCCTAGAGTGAGGAGGCTATTGACCTCCTGAGATCACTCACTGTTGGGCAGTCAACCATTCTCAATGCCATCCAGGGTGTCGAGAGGCATTTGCAACAAACAAATGCATACCTGGAGGGCATTCACTCTTGCGTGGCAGCCCAACAGAGAGCATTTCAGGCTCTGGCCTCCACACTGATGTCAGCCATTGTCCCTGTCTCCAGCCTCCCCCTCCAACTTCCTCTACCCAGTCCCAATCCCCTCAACCCCAACCTATCCCAAGCACACCTTCAGACCCGCATTCACCCATATCAACACACAGAAGTGGCTCAGGCAAACACAAGCACCACACATCATCCCACAGGCACTCACACAAGCACCATCCAGAAGCAGACACTCCAACATCCATTGCCTCCACTGTGTCCCCCTCCTCCTCCTCGTCTACCTCCCTCTCAGTTGCATCTCCACTCACACCTGCATGCACTACATCCTCATCCACTACCTCCATCACCAGCATGCCTATCACTACACGCCCCTCACTGGCAGTTACCACCCCCACATCCATGCACACATCCATGCACACATCCCCTGTGTCGTCTCCCATTGTGTCTGCACATGTCCCCACTGTCCTCTCCCATTGTGTCTGTGACCCCTCCTCCCAAAGTACACAAACACACACCCACCCAACAGCCATCCACCTCACAACAGCATCCAGCTCATGCACCTGCACCCAAACACAGCATACTGACACCCCCTACAACCACTCCCTCTTCCTCCACTCCCAAACCCTCACCCTCTTCCCGCCCCAGTGTCCCTAAGAAGCTTTTCCACGCCAGCACTGACCTATTCCCTACCCCTCCACTCCCCACGTCCTTCACCTAGGGCTATGGTGGCCAGAACCCAGCCCAGCACCTCAGCCACCACGTCCGCTGTGGTTTCTGGAGCTCAGAGAAGCTCTAAAGAGGCACCAGTCAGGCCAGCCAGTGTGCCACCAACACCTGCCAAGGCCAAAAAGGTTCTGCCACCAGGAAAGGGCAAAAAGGGGAGAGCATCCAGTAAGGAGAAGGAGGCACAACCAGCCAGCAAGGCCAAGGCAAAGACTCCAGCTGGCAGAAACAAGGAGGTACCACCATCAGCCAATGGCAGGAAGGGGCACAGAACACCAAGCAGGGCAGGGCACTTCAGCCGTCTGAGGGCTGGAGCCTCCCCCATCCACTGGCAGCACTGCCACCTGCACTGCTGCCAGCACCGTCACCTGCACCGCTGCCACCACCGCGAGCTGCCCTGCGGCCTGCACCGCCACCTGCACCGAGGACAGCAGTACCACCACCAGCAGCAGCAGCCCCAGTGGGCAGCTGTCCGGGGCTGCAGGGGAAGGGCTGGAGCCTCCCCCCCTCCACTGGCAGCACTGCCACCTGCACCACGGCCACTACCAGCTGCACCGCGGCCACCACCACCAGCCGCCCCGTGTCCAGCACCGCCACCTGCACCTCAGACAGCAGCAGCAGCAGCCCCAGTGGGCAGCCGTCCAAGGTTGCAGGGGAAGAGCTGGAGCCTCCCCCCACTACTGGCAGCACCGCCACCTGTACCGGCACTGCAACCACTGTACAGCCATCCCCATCGGTGGATGGACTGTAGTCATGCATCCATGATGTGTCATGCATCCTGCCCACAGAAAATTGTGTAGATCTGACACCCAGGTGAGTGACTGTGACCTTGCACACCCCATGTGCTGCATCACTGGGCACACAGCCCCCTCCAGAACCAGTGGAAGAAGGCATCCACTCACCCTATCCTTGGCAGGATGAAGCACACTGGGCACCAAGCCCCCTCCAGAACCAGTGGAAGAAGGCATCCACTCACCCTATCCTTGGCAGGATGCAGCACACTGGTCACCAAGCCCCCACCAGGACCAGTGGAAAACCGGCAACCACTAGAGAGACTGTGGCTTTGCACTCCCCAGGACCAAGCAGTGGGCAAACCACCCACTAGAGAGACTGTGGCCTTGCACTCCCCAGGACCAAGCAGTGGGCAAACCACCCACTAGAGAGACTGTGGCCTTGCACTCCCCAGAACCAAGCAGTGGCCATGGAGCCCCCTCGAGGAGCAGTGGTGTTGTACTATCTTCCGGCTGAGGTGCCCCCCCACTTCCCCGT
This sequence comes from Pleurodeles waltl, assembly GCF_031143425.1. Lineage (NCBI taxonomy): Eukaryota > Metazoa > Chordata > Amphibia > Caudata > Salamandridae > Pleurodeles > Pleurodeles waltl. The sequence continues at coordinate 1,128,695,362 of NC_090444.1, read as the reverse complement.
CCCCCTGAGGTGCCTGTGTGTTTTTGACCTGATGCCCCTGCAGTGTTCTCTCCATATTGAGGCAGGAGTCAAGTGTGGGCTTGGCCTATGTGTTTTATCCCAGTGGGCCATGTGGACATTGTCCCGCCTTTTGTACATATTGTATATTTTGTAATGACTGTTTTTGAATTATTAATGTATTTCTAACTATTTCGAATATAACACTCATTTGACTCAATTCCTTTTGTCCTTGTGTTATTCCAGAGGGTTACCGGGTGTATATGTAATGTTGTTCCATATGTTTGTGTGTATGGTGTTGGGGGTGAGGGTGGGGGTGGGGGGTGGGGTGTTGCATGTGTGTGTCACTCTCTTTTTCATCCCCCCTCCCCTATGTGCTAGTTGTAGAACTCACCGTGGTCGTCGTCGCCGGCGTTGGTGCTCCTGGTATATGAGGAGAAACACCAGCATTGGGAAGACCTGCAGCTCGAGTTCCATGGCTTCCTGGTTCTTCCTTGAGTGTCAAGAGTTGAGTGGTTTCCCTTCATGGTACTGTTTCTGCTGTGCTTTTGATGGCGTTGGTACCACCCCAGAAAAGCTGGTGGATGGGCGGGTTGTAATGGGGTGGATTGTACATTGTCTTCCCCCTGGCTGTTTGCGGTTACCGCTGCGGTGTTTGTTGCTACCGCCGTGGTGGTCAGGGTGTTAAAGTGGCTGTATCTGTCGGCCGTTTCCGCCGTGGTCATGATTCCATTTTTGTTACCGCCGGCCTGTTGGCGGTATTACTGCCGCTTTTACACCGACCGCCAGGCTTGTAATGAGGGCCTAAGAATCTGTATTTACTTTCAAAATTGATATCCTCTCTTGTGCATGCTGGATTTTTGTTGTTTTGGTTTGATTTATATAAGTATTGGCTATTTTTCTAAACTGCTGTGGAGACCTTTTGTGGTGTTTTCACTGTTACTGTATGTGTTTGTGTAAATACTTTACACTTTGCCTCTGAGATAAGCCTAACTGCTTGTGCCAAGCTACCAAGAGGGTGAGGAGGGGGTGTCTCTGTATAGCGGAATAGAGTCTACGAATTGTCATTTATTTTAATTTTGGTGGAGGGGCTGAGGCAGAGAAGGACTGTATGCAGTTTGTTTCTTGCAGCTACCTCTATGATATGTAAAGATAATCTAATATTGTTCCCAGCTTGCATCTTGGAAGCCTGATTGTTGTGTGAAAACCATTTTAGGCCATAGGGTGTGTAGCCTCTGACCAGGATGGAAGCAAATATTCTAACATCATAATTGAGGAGTTCGACAGGGCTGTAAGACCCACTTTCTGTGGGAGTTAAAAAGCTTTCTCAAGGGTTACGTCAATATGTTTATATATGCCTTATAGAAAGAGGCAGGAAATTCACCCTGGCTCTGGGCCTTGCAGCTAGGCATATTTTTGAGTGCTTCAGCAATCTTCTCTGAGGAGATTTCCTCCTCCATTTCCTAGATTCCATCTTGTAGGATCAGGAGCGTGAATCAGGAGCATGGGGCTGTGGTGGGCTATATTCTGAGAAATAATCATCTTGTTTATGTGAGGCTAATTGGTCGTGCTCCAATAATGCTGAATACTGAATGGTGAAATTCCCTCTGCTGTATTATGCTTGTTGACCTCACTGTCCTATGCTCGCTTAATGTGGTTCCACGTTTTTAATTGTTTCAATGTTTATGCTAGCAACATTTTTGCTTTATCACCCTTCTCATTATAGCGTTTTTGAATATAAAAATGTTTTCGAGCCACCTCACTCTTGTCTAACTGCTGCAACTTTCCTCACAGTCTATTCACTTCCCTCGACCCTCTCAGTGAGCCCCTTTCTTAATGCTCTTGTTCTGCTAATTTGAGATAGGGTCCTAAATATGCCTTTTTATCAATCAATAAAAGGGATGTAGTTCATTTGCAAATTCCCATAAATTCATCTCATCCCCACATAATGAGTGTGCTACTAAGTAGAAACACACAAATCTCTTTAACGTCTATATATTTTTTATTGTACAAAACTATATAAAAATCATGCAGGCCTATTCAAACCCACATTAGAAAGACAAATCCTTTTCATTCCACATTCAATAATATGGTTTATATGTCATATCCTTCATGTTTGAAACATCCTTACCACTTGGCAATTCTTGCCACTCAATAGTTCATCAGATTCATAAACAATTGTGATAGTTATGTTCAATCCGTTTGCTATTAGTGTAGGTCAAACACTCTGAGGTGGCTTCAGTCCAAATAGTCTACTGGAAGCCGCTAATCCCATTCTGTTTCCATCACAGCCAGATCTTATACACTTTGGGCCTGATTTATGAAAAGTTAGCGCTTCCCTTGCGTCATAAAATGACACAAAGTCAGTGCTAACTTTTAAAAAATCAGGCCCTTTGAGTCACAGCCAAATGTTATAGACTTGAGCCTACAGACTTTAGGCAACATGTGTTTCACGGCACCCTGCCAGTTCTATAGGGCTCTTGCATATATAACCATCAGGTCTCAACAATCGTCCTTTAAAAGTCATCCCTTCAGTAAGTCCATATAGATGATCAATCAAGTCTACCTCCTCAATTAACTCAGTATTTGAAGAATGCCACGCCATATTGAGCTGACATGCTCATTCAGGCCTATAGAGCTTACCATCTCATCCTATGTAATCTGTGTCAGTCTTCAAACAAGGTCTAAATTCCACCTTAGAATTAGGATCGCAACTCATGAAACAATCCAAGACTTCCACTTCTGACGCAATGGCGGCATCAACAAAATTGGGTCTGAAAGCTTGCTGTTGTTGTTAATGTCAAAGTAATGTTTGATTGTTTGTTTAATGTTCTCGCATACTGATAGGTCTTGGAAAGCTATATCATTGAGTACCAACTGTTGAGGGATAGGTGTTTGGAAGGGAATAAGTTGGCCCTCTATAACCATATTGGTGGTCATTATGACATTGGCGGTGTGCTGACCGCCACTGTTAAAGTGGCGGTAATACCGACAACAGCCTGGCGGTAATACCTGCCAAATTATGACCATGGCAGTGAGACCTCCCATAGAAAGCCAATGTACCACACAAACCGCCAGGGCATTAACACCACCGACCAGGGCGGGAGCCACCTACAGCCAGGCGGAAGTCAAGGTACCGCCCACCATATTATAACATAGCAAACTGCCAGGATTTCCGGGATGGTAGCAATACCATCAAAAGCCTGGCAGAAACACATCACAGAAAACGAAAGACTCACCATCAGGGACACAGAGGACTCCACGGCCGCCATGGAACTGTGTAGGAAAGTACCATCTTGCCTGGCATGTTACCCCCATTTTTTCTGTATGTATGTTTGTTTTTGCCTGTGTCACTGGGATCCTGCTAGCCAGGACCACAGTGCTCATAAAGTGTGCCCTGTATGTGTTCCCTGTGTGGTGCCTAAGTGTATCACTGAGGCTCTGCTAATCAGAACCTCAGTGTTTATGCTCTCTCTGCTTTTAAAATTGTTACTGCAGGCTAGTGACTAATTTTACCAATTCTTATTGGCACACTGGAACACCCTTATAATTCCCTAGTATATGGTACCTAGGTACCCCGGGTATTGGGATTCCAGGATATCCCTATGGGCTGCAGAATTTATTTTGCCACCCTTAGGGAGCTCCGACAATTGTTACAGAGGACTGCCACTGCAGCCTGAGTGAAATAACGTCCACGTTATTTCACAGCCATTTTACACTGCACTTAAGTAACTTAAAAATCACCTATATGTCTAACCCTCACTAAGTGAAGGTTAGGTGCAAAGTTACTTAGTGTGAGGGCACCCTGGCACTAGCCAAGGTGCCCCCACATTGTTCAGGGCAATTTCCCCAGACTTTGTGAGCGCTGGGACACCATTACACGCGTACACTGCATATAGGTCAATGCCTATATGTAGCGTCACAATGGTAACTCCGAACATGGCCATATAACATGTCTAGGATCATGGAATTCCATTCAATTCCATGCATCCCCGGGGCTCCAGCATAAAGCCCGGGTACTGCCAAACTAACTCTCTGGGGTTTTCTCTGCAGCTACCACTGCTGCCAACCCTCAGACAGGTTTCTGCCCCCCTGGGGCCTGGGCAGCTCAGTCCCAGGAAGGCAGAACAAAGGATTTCCTCTGAGAGAGGGTGTTACGCCCTCTCCTTTTGGAAATAGGTGTGAAGGGCCTGGGAGGAGTAGCCTCTCCTGGCCTCTGGAAATGCTTTGAAGGGGACAGATGGTGCCCTCCTTGCATAAGCCAGTCTACACTGGTTCAGGGATCCACCCAGCCCTGATCTGGCACGAAACTGGACAAAGGAAAGGGGAGTGACCACTCCCCTCACCAGCACCTCCCAAGGGGAGGTGCCCAGAGCTCCTCCAGTGTGTCCCAGACCTCTGCCATCTTGGATGCAGAGGTGTGAGGGCACAATGGAGACGTCTGAGTGGCCAGTGCCAGCAGGTGACGTCAGAGACCCCTCCTGATAGGTGCTTACATTTTTCTGTAGCCAATCCTCCTCTGAGGGCTATTTAGGGTCTCTCCTGTGGGTTTCTCGTCAGATAACGAATGCAAGAGCTCACCAGAGTTCCTCTGCACTTCTCCCTTCAACTTCTGCCGAGGATCGACCGCTGACTGCTCCACGACACCTGCAAAACCACAACAAAGTAGCAAAAAACTACCAGCAACATTGTAGCGCCTCATCCTGCCGGCTTTCTCGACTGTTTCCTGGTGATACATGCTCTGAGGGCTGTTTGCCTTCACCCTGCACTGGAAGCCAAGAAGAAATCTCCTGTGGGTCAACTGAATCTTCCCCCTGCCAATGCAGGCACCAAACTTCTGCATCACCGGTCCTCTGGGTCCCCTCTCATCTTGACGAGCGTGGTCCCTGGAACACAGGAGCTGGATCCAAGTGTCCCAGACAGTCCAGTGGCCCTTCTGTCCAAATTTGGTGGAGTTAAGTCCTTGCCTCCCCACGCCAGATGGTAATCCTGTGCACTGCGTGAACAGCAGCTGCTCTGACTTCTGTGCACTTTTGCAAGACTTCCTTTGTGCACATCCTAGCCCAGGTCCCCAGCACTCTGTCCTGCATTGCCCAACTCGCTGAGTTGGACTCCGACTTCGTGGGACCCTCTTTTGTTGTGCTGAGTCAACCATCGTGCTCAGATATTCTGAACACCTGTTCAGGTGCTTCTGCGGGTGCTGCCTGCTTCTGAGTGGGCTCTCCGTGTTGCTGAGTATCCCCTCTGTCTCTTCCTCCAAGGGGCAACTTCCTGATCCTTCCTGGGCCCTGGCAGCACCCAAAACCTTTAGCCGCGACTCTTGCAGCTAGCAAGGCTTGTTTGCGGTCTTTCTGCGTGGAAACAACTCTGCATCCTCCACCACGCCATGGGACATCTTCTGACCAATGGAGAAGTTCCTGGCACCTTCTGTTGTTGCAGATTATTTGGCTTCTTCCACCCTGAGACGGCCCTTTTGCACCTTCATCCGGGGTTTAGTGGGCTCCTGCCCCCCCCTGGACACTTGCGTGTCTCTTGGACTTGGTCCCCTTCCTTTGCAGGTCCTCAGGTCCAGGAATCCATCTTCAGTGCTTTGCAGTCAGTTGTTGTCTTTGCAGAATCTCCTTTCTCGACTTTACTGTCTTTCTGGGGTAGTAGGGTAACTTTACTCCTACTTTTCAGGGTCTTGGGGTGGGGTATCTTGGACACCCTTAGTGTATTCTTACACTCCCAGCGACCCTCTACACACTACACTAGTCCTGGGGTCCATTCGTGGTGCGCATTCCACTTTTGGAGTATGTGGTTTGTGTTGCCCCTAGGCCTATTGTCTCCTATTGCATTCTACAGTATTTGCACTACTTTGCTAACTGTTTACTTACCTGATTTTGGTCTGTGTGTATATTTTGTGTATTTTACTTACCTCCTAAGGGAGTATATCCTCTGAGATACTTTTGGCATATTATGACTAAAATAAAGTACCTTTATATTTTGTAACTCTGAGTATTGTGTTTCTTATGATATAGTGCTAAGTGATATAAGTGGTATAGTAGTAGCTTTGCATGTCTCCTAGTTCAGCCTAAGCTGCTCTGCTATAGCTACCCCTATCAGCCTAAACTGCTAAACTGCTAGAACACTACTAATCTACTAGTAAGGGATAACTGGACCTGGCACAAGGTGTAAGTACCACAAGGTACGCACTATAAGCCAGGCCAGCCTCCTACACACTGGAACTCCAAGTCTTTCTGATGCTCTACCGCGCCATGGCTGTCCTGGATCACCAATGCCGACAAAGGCGACGACAGTGAGTACAGCCGCCTAGCACACAAGGGAAGGAGGGAGGAAAAGGAGAGTGACGCACACACACACCACACACCACACACACATAACCAGCTGCAGAGTAAATCAACTGTAACAGGACCCACAAGGAAATTATGCAAGGACAAAAATCTGAAGTACGAACACTGTAATTTGCTGCCAACAGCCACCATAATGAATTATGGAATCAAAATGCAGACATTAATGTACAGATTGGACCAATGGCCAGTCCAAAGTACCGAAGGGCCACATGGCCACAGGGCATAGTCCAAGCCCCGATTTGACATCATCCGAACTCCACTGTTCAGTGGCATCATGTTGGAAATGGGAAGGCACCTCAGGGGGAAGGGGAGTTGGGGGGCACCTCTGCTAGAGTGGGTATCATGCCCAGTGGTTCTGGAGGGGGCTCCTTGCCCAATAGTCACTGGAGGGGAGTGTTCGGCCACAGTCTCCTGAGTAGGTATCATGACATGTGGTTCTGGAGGGGGCTCCATGCCCAATAGTCTATGGAGGGGAGTGTTAGGCCACAGTCTCTGGAGTGGGTATCATGCCCACTGGTTCTGGAGGGGGCTCCTTGCCCACTGGTACTGGAGGGGGCTCCTTGCCCAGTAGTCACTGAAGGGAAGTGTTTGGCCACAGTCTCTGGAGTGGGTGTCATGCCCTCCGGTTCTGGAGGGGGCTCCTTGCCCAATAGTCACTGGAGGCGAGTGTTAGCCCACAGTCTCTGGAGGGTGGGCTACATGCCCTCAGATGGTGGAAGGGGCTCCTTGCCCTCAGGTGGTGGATGGGGCTCCTTGCTTTCAGGTGGTGGAGGGGGATCATTGGGTTCTTTCTTGTGACAGGCCCCATTGGCCTTTGTCATGTGACTTGTGTAATTGCCTCCATGTCTAGGAGGTGCCTCTACTGACCCCCTCCTCTGTCCCTTAGGTTTTGCCACCGTAGACCTCCCTTTTTGGGGTAGAGGTGTGGTCTTACTGGGAGTGGCTGCCATCCCACTCAGCTGCGCCTTAGTGCCAGCAGCAGATTTCTTGGTGGGAGCAGTGGCAGACAGGTTGGCTGAGGTGCTGGGCTGGGTCGTTGGGACCCTGCACTTACGGGCAGGACAGGAGGGGAAGGATGAGGTGAAGATGGGCAAGGAAAAGCTTCTTAGGTACGTTGGAAAGGGATTTGGGAAGAGGGATGGAAGTTGCGGTAGGGGCAGTGGTTGTAGGTGGTGTACGTTTGCTCAACTTGTGTGCAGGTGCATGGACAGTGTCCGTGTGTGAGGTGGATGGCTGTTGGGTGTCTGAGTCTGAGCGTTTGTGTTTCTCAGGAAGAGGGCAGACAGGGTGGGAGATGACAAACAGAATGTGTGAATGGATGTTGTAGAGGTGTCTGCAAGTGAGGCTGGTGTGCTTCATGAGGTAGTGGTGGTGACTGTTGATGCAGTGCACGCAGGTGTGAGTTTGGATGTGACTGTGAGGCAGGTGGAGGTGGAGGGGGAGACAGTGGAGGCAGTGGATGTTGTTGGAGGATGGGGAGACAGTGGAGACAGTGGATGTTGTTGTGTGTGCAACTGTCTGTGGTTTGTGTGAATGCTTGTGGCTTGAAAGTTGCTGCCTGTGTTACTCTGTGCCACTCTTGTGTGATGTTTTGTGTGCATTATGGTCTGTATGTGTGCATGGGATGGGTTGGGGTTGAGGAGACTGAGATGTGGTAGTTGGAGGGGGGAACGCTAGGACCAGGGACACGGGCTGCAATCAGAGAGGAGGCCAGAGCCTGAAATTATCTCTGTAGGGCCACCAAGCCACAGTGAATGCCCTCCAGGTAAACATTGCATTGCTGCATCTGGGATGCCAGCCTCTGGATGGCATTCACTATGGTTGAATGCCATACAGAGATGGATTTTAGGAGTTCAATAGCCTCCTCACTGAGGGCAGCAGTGCTGACTGGGGCAGGGCCTGAGGTACCTGGGGCGAAGGAGATGCCCACCCTTCTGGGCAACTCGGTGGGGGGCTACTGGGAGGGCAGTACTGGTATGGGGTGGCAGCTGTACCTGTAGCTGGGGTGGTTCCAGAGGTGTCCACCACAACCAGGGAGTTCCCATCAGAGGAGGATTCAGAGTCAGTGTTGTCACCTCCTGTCCCCGCCATGGTACTCCCCTCGCCCTCCATCCCACTGGTCCCCTCGGAGTCGGTGGACTCTGCCTCCTGGGTCCCGTGTATTGCAACTTCCACACTCGCCGGTGCCCCTGCTCCTCCACCAAATTATGCTAATGCAGACATGGACAAGATTACAGAAGAAAATAAGGGGGGGAAAGAAAGGAAGCACTGGGTTAATTACAGCACCAACACCACAGATAGCATACACATCACCATCACACACAGGGACCAAGATTGAGCAGTATGCACTGCACTGGCATTCCATTGGCTAGGTACCACAGCAGAATGAGAGCCAACCACCGCCATCCTCACCCCTCTTGGGACCTACTAAGCCCTGTCTGACATGGAATGCCACCTAGCAAGCTATTCAGATTTTGCTATTCACCCATGTACCCTGAGCTGGACCATGCAGCAATGTATGAGCTGGCATTAAGGGGCACCCACTGACTTAAAGCCACCACCAGGAACCTTTGCCAAGTAACAAAGATGGTTGTTACACACACTGTACTCACCCCCTTGTGGCTGCTGTGATGCCCTCAAGCGCCCATCCAGCTCTGGGTAGGCCACCGCCAGTTTGCAGGCCGTCAGGGGGGTCACGTTCTGATGGGCACCCCTCCCTCATTGGGAGGCAATCTCCAGCTGGGCCTCCAGGGTCTTCCGGGCCCAGCTTCTCAGGTCCTCCCACTGTTTCCTGCAGTGGGTGCTCCACCTGCTATAGACCCCAAGGGTCCACACGTCCTTGACTGTGGCACGCCACAATCCCTTTTTCTGATGGGCGCTGACCTGCAGAGGAAACACAGACAGGAGGACCCCATTAACCGTACAATCCAGCCTGTCACACATATTGCCCCCAAATACCATTTCCCCTCATCAGGCAATCACATCACCCGGAGCCCTGCAGGTATACTACCACCAGCCATACCCCCCACCCAAATGACACATTGCCAGCACACACACACATCTCCATGTAGCCTTGTCGCATGCAACGTCCCGTGGTGTACTCACCTGTTGGTCTGGAGGCCCATACAGCTGTCCATACAGGTGTAGGACCTCATCCACCAGGTGCTTCAACTCACCTGAAGTGAAGGCAGTGGCCCTTTCCCCTGTCACACGGGCCATGGCAGGTTCTAGACACATGTCACAGCAGCACACGCAGTGGAGGTGTTGTCCTCTGGGCAGTCAGGAATCAAGTGCGATTATAGTAAGAAAGTGGCGGTCGCGTCCGCAGCAGTGCACACCGTCACCGGTGATCCTCATTGGACACTGTACTCCATAGAGCCCCATTTTAGCCAATGAGGAATAGCACAGCGGTGCAAGACCGTCTTCCACCATGATGCCCAACGCCAGCGGAGTTACATCACTTTCACCTGTCCCTACATACAGGCGGTCGCCATGTTATGATGCTGGTACACAATCTTAAATTGAAAACTGCGTCATTGTTGTCAATTGTACATACTTTGCTATTTACATAGTCCAGTTACATACATGCTCAATGTACACTGAAGTGGTGGTTCCATTGTTCAGTTTGTCACTCCTTTCTCACTCTTGTGTCCCTTAGGTACCTACCACTGTGGAGGAATAGGAGGAGGAGGTAAGCCTCCGTGTACAGACCACCTGTGGACTTGGCTACACTGGAGGTCAGGCACATAGTACTCACCTATAGACTGGACAGGGCCACAATCACAGAGCTGTGTGCACAACTGGAGCCTGATCTGATATGTGATATCCGTCAACCCACTGGGATTCCCCCTCTTGTGCAGGTCCTATCAGTGTTCCATTTCCTGGCAACTGGCTCTTTCCAAGTGACAGTGGGCTTGGATGCAGGAATGTCACAGCCAATGTTCTCAATAGCGCTAGCAAGGGTTTTGTCTGCCTTGCTCAAACACATGTGCAGCTACATCGCTTTCCCCTATTTGGAAGATTTGGCTACTGTGAAGGCTGGTTTCTATGCAATGGGACATATTCCAAATGTTATTGGGGCAATTGATGGAACAAATATAGCATTTGTACCCCCCCCCGGGCCAATGAGCAGGCGTTCAGGAATCAGAAGAGTGTCCACTCACTCAGTGTCCAAATGGTGTGCCTGGCTGACCAGTACATCTCCCACGTCACAGTCAAGTATCCTGGGTCAGTGCATGACGCTTTCGTCTTGAGGAATAGCAGCATCCCACATGTGATGGCACAACTACAGTGGCACAGGATGTGGCTTATTGGTGAGCCTGAGTCCCCACCCAATGCATGTCAGTGTATGCTTTCAGAAGTCATCCCCCATTCATTGTGCAAAACTAATGTTTGTCCCTCACTTCTTGCAGGTGACTCTGGCTACTCAAACCTGTCCTGGCTCTTGACCCCTGTAAGGAATCTGAGGACAGTGACTTAGAATAGGTATAATGATGCTCATGGGCAAACCAGGAGAGTTATTGAAAGGACCTTCGTTCTCCTGAAGGCCAGGATCAGATGCCTCCATCTGACAGGTGGATCCCTCTGCTACTCCCCTGAGAAGGTCTGTCAGATACTTGTTGTATGCTGCATGTTGCACAACCTGGCCATCAGACCACATGTGCCCTATCTGCAGGAGGAGGGTGAACATGCTCCTGTGGCATGAGTGGACCCTGAGGACAGTGAGGATGAGGAGGAAGAGGATGAGGATGTGGACAACAGGACATCAGTTATTTCCAATGACACACAGGTAAGGCAGTAGAACTGACTAGTCCTCTGGTAAATTATTTTTCAGCATGGCTGTAGCATGATGGCAGTCACTTCTTTTGCATCCCAACTGACTGTCACCTATGCCTTCCCATTTTGCAGATGTTGGTGTGGTTAAAACTGTGTACTAATGTGATGACTACAAACTGCTACAGGCCATTTTTTGGATGGAATGACAACATTCTGGACAATTTCACAAGATGATACAGTTCAAAACACTGCACATTTCTGTCAGATAAAGCACTATTACTCAAGTTGTGTTCAAAGGTGTTTACTGAAGTGAAAATTATGTAGGAATAGTGCAACGGAATGGGGTGATGGTAGAAGAAAGCCCAGGATATTGGTCCAGTCTGTTTGTAGCACAGGTCCAGTGTCCAAGGGGCCATGGGAAGGAGTTCAAAGTGGACATGGTGACACAGTGAAACACAAGGGGGACATTCAGGAGGATTTCATTTTCTGGTGGTGGGCTTGGTCTTGGCAAGTGTCTCTGGTGTCTGGGTTGCAGGGAACGTTTGCGGTGTGGTTCACCTTCTGCAGGGGGAGGGGTGCTGGTGGCCTGTGGGTCCTGTGGCAGGGCCTCCTGCCACTAGCTACAGTAGATGTGGAGGGCTGTTCAGTTGACTGGCTAGTGGACGAGGCCCGCTGGTGTGCTGTGTAGCCACATCACCCAGCACCCCTGCAATGGAGACCATGGTGGTGTTGAGGGCCTGCAATTCTTTTTTGATCTCCTGGTGGTGTTCCTACTGCAGGCGGTGGTTCTCCCGCATGATGACTATCACCTGACCCATCTTGTTCTAGGATTTTTGGGAAGCCTTCAGGACATTAGTGAGTGCCTCCTGGACAGTCGGTTCCCTTGGCCTATCCTCCCTCTGGTACACAGCTGTCCTCCATGTGTCCCTGGCCCCTATGTCTGTGTCCCCTGAACAGTGTGCCCACTGCCACTGACCCTAGGATCCTGATTGTCTTGCCTGTGATGTGTGGACTGGGGTCCCTGTACAGGTGGGCACACAGCTGATTGACGTGTCCTGGGTACAGAGGCCTGGGGACATTGGGTGGCTGCTGTGGTGTTGCGTATTGATGGGGGAGGCTCTGTGGTGGACTGGGTGTGGGCTGGGGTATCCGACTGACCAGTGGTCCCTGATGGGCCAGGGAGTTTATCCAGATCCAGAAGTCCAGAGTTGCTGTCATCACTGGGAGCATCTTCTGGTGGGGGACTGGGTAGCTGTGGCATCTCCTCGCCTCTGAGATTGGCTGGGGCACATGTGGGAATGTAAGTGGTGTATTATGCTACATGTCTGTGACATATTCTGCATCCCCAGCTCTAGCTCCCCCTATATTGTTGCTGTTGCACTGCCACCTTTGTTTGTGTATGGTGATATGCTGTTGGATTGTTAGTTCTCCATGCTGTGCATGTATTGGTGGTGGATGTACATACATGGCTGGGAGGGATGTGCATGCAGTGGGTATGGCATGCAGGGCTTTGCATTCAGGTTAGATAATTGTGGTGGTGCACTGTATGGGAAGGAGTGGAGTGATGGGTGTCAGGGTGAGGGGTGGTGGTGGCATGCATATATGGGGGTGATAGGTAGTAAATGTTGACTCACCAGTGTCCAGTCCTCTGGCAACTCCAGTGAATCCCTCAGGATGCAGGATTGCCAAGACTTGCTCCTCCTATGCTGTCAGCTGTGGGGGAGGAGGTGGGGTCCACTGCCAGACCTCTGGATAGCGTGCTGGTGCCTTGTTGCTATGGAACGTACCTTCCCCTGTAGGTTGTTCAACCTCTTCCTGATGTCGTCCCTTGTTTGTGGATGCTGTCCCACAGTGTTCCCCCATTCCACGATTCTCTGCCATAGCTCCATCTTCCTTGCAATGGAGATTTGCTGTACCTGTGCTCCAAACAGCTGTGGCTCTAACCTGACAATTTCCTCCACCATGACCGGCAACTCCTCATCAGTAAATCGGGGGTGCCTTTGTTGGGACATAGGTGTTGTGTGGTGTTTGGTGTGCAGAGTGTTGAGTAATGTGGTGGGTTGGGGGGTACGAGACAGATGAATGGGTGTTTGTGGTGTGTGTTTAGTTGTGTCTATGATTTGCGTGGCTATCTCTTGATTATTTTTCGTGTTAGGAAAGGGTTGTGGGTATTGTGGGTGGGTGTTTTATAGTGCTGTGGATGGGTGGGTGTGGTGTGTGTATCAGTGTCAGGTGTGTGTTTTTTGTATTGGCCAATGTTGTGTTGTGTTGTATTTGGATGGCCATTCTGGCATGCCAGTATACCACCAATGGTTTACCGCCGTTGAATGTCCGCTGTGGTGATTTGTGAGTCACAATGTGGAGGGCGTTGTTTTATTGGCCTAATAGTATGGTTGTTCATACTGACAGTTTAACACTAGCCTTTCACCTGGCGGATATGTGTTTGTGGCAGTACTCTGTCGGTTTAGTGTGTGTGTGTCATAATATGGTGAATGGATGGTCGCCTCCACGGCGGTATGTTGGCAGCCGTCACCGCAGCAGTAAGCAGGATTTACCGCCAATGTCATAATGGGGGCTATAGTGCCATGGTCTAACAGGGGGTGTACATCTATTGTGGAATCTAGGATATTAGGCTGGAGGTTCCTTGAGACAAAGGGTTGAACGTGGGCCTCTAAATCCTGATTTGAGATGTCTTTGTTGATGTTCAGTTCCTTACTGCACAGGGGAGGTGATGTGTTGATTCTTCTCTAGCAGGAGAGGTGATGGGTTGGCTCCTTACTGGCAGGAGAGGTGATGGGTTGATTCTTTCCTTGCAAGAAAGGAGATGCATTGATTTATGGACACGCAGCCTCGGTTCCTCACTGCAGTGTGTGATCAATGAGAAATTGACGTCCCGGGGATTATGTGTGTAAAATCCAGATGCGCTCTGTTGATGGAGCTGCGGGAAAACAGGCGCTGCAACAATTGTGCAGCCACAAGACAGGAACTGCATTGAATCTCCAGCTGTGGAATAGGCACTGCATCAATCTTTCTGCCAAGGCATGTCAGTGTGTGGCTTTTCGCCTTCAGGTCACTAGTTTACACTTCCAAGGGCCCAGGGACTGGAGTTGGCACCACTTGGCAAGTCAGGACTCTCAGCAGAAGAGCCAGATAGTGGCAGGTGAAGACTTTGATGTCTCTGAGACTTCTTAATAGGAGGCAAGCTCAGTTTAAACCCTTAGAGAACCTTGGGAAGCAGGATGTAGAAAGCAAAGTCCAGTCCTTTTACTCCCATGACAGAAGCAGCAAGCAGCAGTCCAGCACATCAAAGCAACAGGCAGAATTGCAATCCCTCCTATGGCATCCTGGCAGAATGTCCTCAGTCCAGAAGTGTTCTAACTTTGTGGGTTCATTTCTGCCTTTGAAGTAGGCAAACGTCAAAGAGAAGTCTTTGTAGTACACACAACCCTGCCTTTCCTGCCCTGGCCCCAGACACAGTTCAGGGGGTTGGAGACTGCTTTGTGTACGGACAGGCACAGCCCTATTCAAGTGCAAGTGTCTGCGCCTCCCACCACTCTAGCCCAGGAAGACCCATCAGGATATGCTAGGCAACCCTTCAGCTCCCTTTGTGTGATTGTCCAGAGTGAATTCACAAACAGCCCAACTGTCATTCTGACCCAGACGTGTATTCCACAGACAGGCAAAGGTAAGAATAGTTAAGCAAGAAAACGCCTACTTTCTAAAAGTGGCATTTTGAAACTTACAATTTGAAAACCAACTTCACCAAAAGATGTATTTTTAAATTGTGAGTTCAGAGACCACAAACTCCACATCTCTATCTGCTCCCAATGTAAATTACACTTAAAAGATATTTCAAGGCAATGCCTATGTTACTCTATGGGAGAGATACTCCTTGCAATAGTGAAAACTGAATTTAGCAGTATTTCACTATCAAGACACGTAAAACACACCAGTAAATGTGTTACCTGTTAAATACATTGCACCATGCCCGGGGGCTTCCTTGGGCCTATCTTAGGAGTGACTTACATGTAGTAAGAGGGAAGGTTTGGGCCTGGCAAGTGGGTGCACTTGCCAGGTGGAAATGACAGTTTAAAACTGCACTCACAGACACTGCAGTGGCAGATCTGAGACATGTTAACAGTGTTACTCAGGTGGTTGGCACAATCAGTGCTGCAGGCCCAGTAGTAGCATTGGATTTACAGGTGGGCACACATGGTGCGCTATTTTAGTAAACAAAATATGCCAAGCATGGATAAACCAATCACCAATACCATTTAGACAAACAGCACTTGCACTTTAGCAGTGGTGAAATGCCCAGAGTCCTAAAGCCAGCAAACACAAAATTTAGCACAGGGTAAAAAAACATGAGGTAAGATGCACAAAGACAGGGGAAATCGTGCCAAGAGCTGACAGGTCTGACAATAGGCATGAATCCTTAGCACTCAAGCAGAGAAAATTAGCAGAGGCTGGAAGGGTCTTCTCAGCTCAAAGTCAGCAAGCATCTCTCAGATCTGCCCTCTGAGATCTCTAGCAAGGCCTCCGTGCTCTACTCGAAGGAATGCACATTATTATAATTCAACAAAACATTAATTGCAACATTCTTCTCATTCCCATTACTACCAACCAATCAGTCTTTGGCAAACTCTGGGAGCAGGTAAACTCTTCAGTTTCTCACATCTTTACAATGGATTTTACAGAAACATATCCTTGTTGCTTTGAACAGATGTTATGATTCAGATAGTCCTTCCCACAAGTCACACTTCCTGTCATCTCCTCTCCTTCAATTGAGAACCTCACTATCAGTTGTCTAATACATAACAAATGCGTATTCACTAGCTAACAGAAGGCTTCTGAAAAATTACAGTGTCTGTAATGGGAAGCAAGAGAAAAATATCTCGTGCAAAACAACAGTTCAAGGGCCAGATGTACAAATATTAGCATTTGTAATTACCAAATAGCAAATTCTTGTGATTCACTATTTGGCAATTGCAAACACACATGTATTAAGTGTGTATAACTCTTTTTGTGATTCCCAGTGGGTTACAAATAGACCTACCTCATTAATATTATTGAGATAGGTCTTTATTGTGGCCCATTGGTAATGGCAAAAAACACAGGGACGGAAGACTGCTGGGATCAGCAGACCACCATGTCTGTGATTGCTTTCCAATAAAGCAATCTTTTTTATTTAAATGCAGCCCATTTTTCTTAAAGGAAAATGGGATGTGTTTCAAAAAGAAAAATGAAAAGTTTTCTTTAAATTTTTTAAGGGTAGGCAGTGGTCCGTGGGACCACTTCCTGTTCTTAAAAAATATTTTTACAAACATTCTCATTTGCAGATAGGGTACCACCAACTTGAAGTTGGTGCTAAAATGCAAATGTTTTGCGTTCACATTTTGGTCGCAAAACATTTATACATACCACTACGATTTGGTATTAGGAAGGGAGGTCCTAAACACACTCTTCCTAATACCATTACATTACACAATACAGCTTTTTAAAGTGCCTCGCTCCTCAAAGGTTTCCCAGAGCTGAAGAGAATTAGTAGTGCATGAAGGGGGTGACTAAATATAGGGTTAATTAGTAGGGAAGAGCCATGCTGTTGCAGGGATGGTGCAAATAAGTACGCAAGGCTGCGTCTGATGCTCTGATAGCGGTTATTGTATTGGTTACATATGATGATAATTAAGAAAATGGTGGCTTCTTGGGTAGTTCATGCAATATCTATACGTCTTGTCCTGGTGGTGGTTCACAGTCTTCTTCTCATTATCTCTCTCTTCTTTCAGGTCTCTCGGGAAGCACATGTGGAAACAAGAAGAAGAGCCTCGGTAAGTGCTTGAATTATCATTTGTTTTACTGTCTGGCTTTCCCTCTTCTGCTGCTGTCTCTTTCTTGTCTCTTTTCTTCTCTTTTCTTCTTTTCCTCTTTTCTATCTGCACTTCTAATGTGCTTTCCCTTTCTGACAGGAGGTTGCCTTTGCTTTTCTTTCCGTTTCTCTTTCTGCTCTTCTCTGGATGTCTCTAGGGCACTATGTAAGTACCTGTCTTTTTTTCTGTCTTTTCTTTTTCTCCCGATCAATACCGCTTTCTTGGTATCCTTTTCTTAGCCCTCTCTGATCATCCCCTCACCTCCCCGTCTCATTTGTGATTATAGAGCATCCCCCCTCACCTTTCCCCGTGTTGTTCATTGTTACTGTGCAGCCCCCTTTCCCTCCAGTCCCTCTTTAGTAATTCTCCTCCCGTCCTCCCTACCCTTGTCCCAGTCACTTTCACGCACCTGGTGATGCCACGCTTCTCCAGAAGCGTGGTGGGCTAATGGATACTGCTTCCGGGAGTCTGGTTCTTCTTCTGTCCCTGAGCGGGACAACCGCGATCCGGTTCTTCACACTCCTCTTGTCCCCGATTGTGACACATGGCTCCTCGGTCTCCTGGGTTTCTCCATCCTCCTGGTCGCGCTTTCGTCTCCACTCCTCCGTCTTCCTCCTCGATCACTGCGCTCCCTTGGAAACCCGACATCGGGTTTCTTAAGTGTCCGTCTTCCCGCCACGACCTCCTTGTCACGCCTGGATTGGCGTGTAGTCCGAGGACTTCCGGGTCCTCAGTGGCAGCGTCAGCACCAGTAGTGGACTCGTGCGGGCCGGCCCAGTCTGGCCCGTCACACATGCCTTAATAATTTTTTCTGAATTGAGGCAAATTATCTAGGCATCCTAATTCTCTGAGTAACAAATTCCAAAGTTTAGTAGCAAGGTATTGAAAAGACCTTTCGCCCGACCTGGACTTGTGAATTCTGGGTACGTTCAGGAGCAATCCTGTGGAGGTCCTTAGAATCCTCTGGCATGTAAGGAGTCAGAAGTGTCCTGATCGTGGGGGGACCTTTGGAATTGAGCCATCTGTGTGCCAGGCAAAGTGTTTTGAATATTATTCTCTCATCAATGGGAAGCCAATGTAACAAGGCCATGGCCTTGTTTACTGAGGCATATTTAGGGATCCTGTATGGCGTCCTCGCATTTTGGACAACCTGTAACCTTTTTTGTGACATATTTTGGGGAGCCTATATAAAGTTAGTTGCTGTAGTCCATCCGGGACAAAAACAGGGATTGGACCACAATCCTTCTAGATACACTCAAGATGAGATCTAAAATTTTATGTAGCATTTTGAGAGTACCAAAGCAGAGAGCTTTAAGCTTTTTTGCCTGTTCATCAATGGAAAGGAATTTATCTAACCACACTCCAAGTCTTTTTATGGGGAAGGAAGGGGTGGGAGGACTGCCCAAACATTCCAGCTATTCGATCGCAAGTTGGGGGGGCAGTCTGTTCCGTAAAATCATTAGCCTTGTTTTTCCCCATTCAGTTTTAGGCAACAGTTCGCCATCCATTTGGACATGTTTTCTAGGCAGCGGGACAGCCAGTGGTGTAGTGACCTTGATTCAGGTGGGAGGGATATGACCAGTTGTGTGTCATCAGCATATGAAACTATTAATAGTCCGAATTCCTGCACAATATCTGCCAAAGTGTGCATTTAAAAGTAAAAAAATATGGGACAGGTGGCAGAGCCCTGCAGAACCCCACACTTTAATGGCAGGACATCAGGAAAGCAGGAATTCTCACAGATTTGAAAGGATCTATCCTTCAAGAATGAGGTGAGCCACTTAAGAGTGGGGTTCTTAAATCTTGCGTCTCAGTCTATTTGTATCACATGGTCAACTGTATTGAGCGCTGCACTTAGATAGCAGCGGTTCCTTACTGGTATAATAACATTTTTAGCTACTCCGTTACTGCTAGGAGGGCAGTTTCTGTGCTGTGTTGTGTGCAGAATCCCATCCGAGTGATTTGCAGGAGCTGTTTTCTTTCAAGATATGCCTAAAGTGGTTGGGTGACATGTTTTTGCAACATCTTCCCAATGACAGAAAGCAGGGATATTGGTCTATAAGTCCCTGGACAATAGGGTCTAGGTGAGGTTTTCTTAGCAAGGGCTTGACTACTGCATGTTTCCATTTCAAGGCACAATTCCAGTAGAGAGAGGGAAAGATTCAAAAGTTCCAATAAATAAGAAAGAATGACTTGCATTCCTTGAGACAATATATGTGGAGGTGTGGAGTTCAACGGAGAGCCTGATTTAACCTTGCTTGACCCAATTAGCAATTTGCCAATAGGTGACTGAATCGCAAATATGGCTTGGTACATACCAAAAATCATTTTTCTGGCCACAAATGGCCCCATTCTGCAAATCAAGCAGTTTGCAACTAGAAAGGTCCTTTGTACATCTGGCTGTAAACGTTTAAAGTCAACATTTAAAATGGCTTCCGCATTTAAGCCAACGTAATTTATTACAATATGTTAACTCATGTTTTTGATAATAATGGTTAATTATGATTGCCTTCTACAAATTTTGCGTTTGCTGTGCATGTTATTGCAAAACTGAGGTTAGCACTGAGGTTAGCACTTTACAATGCAGTTAATTTGTAAAATGAGGAGTTTCCACAGCTCTATTTCCAGCCAGAGGGGAACAGCAAGGAAGTGGGGACAGAACAAGATAGTCAGAGTTAAGAATGTGGCATGCCATGAGTGTGTAAAAAAGTAAAATGTGGTCTCAGGTGGAGCCCCGGTTCATCATTGTAGGGTCCTGGGATCATTGTCTCTCAGGAGCATTAGGGAAGGTGGGTTTTCCCCTCTGTCAAGCTTAGTTCTGGTGATGGGCCTCCTGGAGGTTAAAGTGAGCTGTCCAGTGGTCGAGCACCTCTGTTAACAGACTTGAGGTTCAGAATGTAAATTAACAGCTCACTTGGGCCCCCTGGGAGTATCAGCATTTGTATCTGCTTGTCTCTGTCAGTGAAGGTGATTTGTACACCCTTGCTGGTGTACCAGAACCAGGGCTGAAGAATATCTTACAGGCACCAGCTTTCACACTATTCCTTCGATTTGGGAGGGGGAAAGCAAGGAACACAGCTAGATTCAGTCCCACAAGTTGGGGGGTGTCAGTGGTGTCCTCTTGGATGCCCAGGAACAGTACTTTACCGAGCCCTCTTCCATGCTCTGGCAGGGGGTGGGTTAGAGTAAGGTCCTTTGTCCCTACCCACCCAGTACTGTTCCTTGTAGAGTCACTCTTTGCATGTCGGGCCAGTCCAGGCTTCCAGCCCTGATTCTTCTTGTCTGGCTCAGAGTCATGCCCTGGTCTCCATCTGAGAGAGTGGGGAGCCTAATATACACCCATCTGTTTTTAGGCATTGTCATGGTTGTGCCCTCTGGTGGGGAGGGGAGTTCAGCGGCCTCACCCCAATCATCAAAGTTCAGTGTATGGGCCTTTACATTTCTCTGGGGTGGCTGCACGGCGCTGGAATCAACACCTCTTCCTGACCAGCCCCACTCAGCTTTGCTGTGGCTAGGCTTTAGGCTCTAAATTACCCCTGTTACATTCATGGTTAGGCCACCTCCTTCCAGTCGGCTGTGATGCCCATACCCCACCTGTAGGAGGGTGAGGTGCTCGGCTGTTGGCATTGGTGTGGCATCAGTGCCAGTCTTAATACTTGTTCACTACCTCCATCAATATCTGCCGTCTAGATGCTACTTGGGGCTTATTTGCAGGGCTGTAAGTGCTTTTTGGCTGTCTGAAAGAGAACCCACAGAGCTTAGTAGAGGCGCGTCCTTGTGGGTCACTGCCCTGGCCTTGCACTCTTTTACTGTGATTTTAAACATTGGCAAAAAATGTAATATCAGGATGTTAGTTTCCTCTTCCGAAATCTCAGATGAAGGTTCCAAAGAAGAAACTGTTAATTTAGAACAGAATATGATAAGATCTAGAAGGAAGAAAAGATTGAAAAATTGGTGAGTGTAGATGCATGACTATGTAGCATACTCCTAGGTATTTTATTGTTTTAATATTGTTTATGTATTGATATATATATATATATAGATCTTATCTCGTAGATAGGTATAGTTTGCTGGATGGTTTCCCATTTTTTTATTATTATGTAAAGGGGGAGATGTGTTACATCCTAATGTCTCTTTAACTGATTTAACCCCTTCGCTGCCAGGCCTTTTCCCCCTCCTGTGCCAGGCCTTTTTTAGCCTATTTGGGGCAGTTCGCTCTTAGGCTCTCATAACTTTTTGTCCACATAAGCTAACCAAGCCAAATTTGCGTCCTTTTTTTTCAACATCCTATGGATTCTAGAGGTACCCAGACTTTGTGGGTTCCCCTGAAGGAGGCCAAGAAATTGGCCAAAATACAGAGAAAATTTCGTTTTTTTCAAAACAATTGGAAAAAGTGGCTGCAGAAGAAGCCTTGTGGTTTTTCCCCTGAAAATGGCATCAACAAAGGGTTTGCGGTGCTAAACTCAGCAGCTTCCCAGCTTTCAGGAACAGGCAGACTTGAATCAGAAAACCCAATTTTTCAACACAATTTTGGCATTTTACTGGGACATACCCCATTTTTGCAATTTTTTGTGCTTTCAGCCTCCTTCCAGTCAGTGACAGAAATGGGCATGAGACCAATGATGGGTCCCAGAAACCTAAACATTTCTGAAAAGTAGACAAAATTCTGAATTCAGCAAGGGGTCATTTGTGTAGATCCTACAAGGGTTTCCTACAGAAAATAACAACTGAAAAAGAAAAATATTGAAATTGAGGTGAAAAAAACATAAATGTTTCTCTACGTTTTACTCTGTAACTTTTCCCTACAATGTCAGATTATCGAAAGCAATATACCGGTACGTCTGCTGGACTCCTTTGGTTGTGGGGATATATAGGGCTTGTAGGTTCATCAAGAACCCTAGGTACCCAGAGCTAATAAATGAGCTGCACCCTGCAGTGCGTTTTCATTCTATACCGGGTATACAGCAATTCATTTGCTGAAATATAAAGAGTAAAAAATTGCTATCAAGAAAACCTTTGTATTTCCAAAAAGGGCATAAGATAAGGTGTTGAGGAGCAGTGGTTATTTGCACATCTCTGAATTCCGGGGTGACCACACTAGCATGTGAATTACAGGGCATTTCTCAAATAGATGTCTTTTTTACACACTCTCCTATATTTGGAAGGAAAAAATGTAGAGAAAGACAAGGGGCAATAACACTTATTTTGCTAATCTATGTTCCCCCAAGTCTCCCGATAAAAATGATACCTCACTTGTGTGGGTAGGCCTAGTGCCCACGACAGGAATCTCCCCAAAGTGCAACGTGGACACATCCAAATTTTTGGAAGAAAACTGAAGTGTTTTTTGCGAAGTGCCTACCTGTAGATTTTGGCCTCTAGCTCAGCCGGCACCTAGGGAAACCTACCAAACCTGTGCATTTCTGAAAACTAGAGACTTAGGGGAATCCAGGATGGGGTGACTTGCGGGGCTCGGACCAGGTTCTGTTACCCAGAATCCTTTCCAAACCTCAAAATTTGGCTAAAAAAACACATGTTACTCACATTTCTGTGGCAGAAAGTTCTGGAATCTGAGAGGAGCCACAAATTTCCTCCCACCCAGCGTTCCCCCCAAGTCTCCCGATAACAATGATACCTCACTTGTGTGGGTAGGCCTAGCGCCCGCGACAGGAAACACCCCAAAGCGCAACGTGGACACATCCAAATTTTGGGAAGAAAACAGAGGTGTTTTTTTGCGAAGTGCCTACCTGTAGATTTTGGCCACTAGCTCAGCCGGCACCTAGGGAAACCTACTAAACCTGTGCATTTCTGAAAACTAGAGACCTAGGGGAATCCAAGATGGGGTGACTTGCGGGGCTCGGACCAGGTTCTGTTACCCAGAATCCTTTGCAAACCTCAAAATTTGGCTAAAAAAATACATGTTCCTCACATTTCTGTGGCAGAAAGTTCTGGAATCTGAGAGGAGCCACAAATTTCCTTACACCCAGCGTTCCCCCAAGTCTCCCGATAAAAATGATACCTCACTTGTGTGGGTAGGCCTAGCGCCCGCGACAGGAAACGCCCCAAAGCGCAACGTGGACACATCCACATTTTTGAAAGAAAACAGAGGTGTTTTTTGCGAAGTGCCTACCTGTAGATTTTAGCCTCTAGCTCAGCCGGCACCTAGGAAAACCTACCAAACCTGTGCCTTTCTGAAAACTAGAGACCTAGGGGAATCCAAGATGGGGTGACTTGCGGGGCTCGGAGCAGGTTCTGTTACCCAGAATCCTTTGCAAACCTCAAAATTTGGCTAAAAAAACACATGTTACTCACATTTCTGTGGCAGAAAGTTCTGGAATCTGAGAGGAGCCACAAATTTCCTTCCACCCAGCGTTCCCCCAAGTCTCCCGATAAAAATTATACCTCACTTGTGTGGGTAGGCCTAGCGCCCGCGACAGGAAACGCCCCAAAGCGCAACGTGGAGACATACACATTTTTGAAAGAAAACAGAGGTGTTTTTTGCGAAGTGCCTACCTGTAGATTTTGTCCTCTAGCTCAGCCGGCACCTAGGGAAACCTACCAAACCTGTGCATTTCTGAAAACTAGAGACCTAGGGGAATCTAAGGAGGGGTGACTTGCGGGGCTCGGACCAGGATCTGTTACCCAGAATCCTTTGCAAACCTCAAAATTTGGCTAAAAAAACACATGTTCCTCACATTTCTGTGGCAGAAAGTTCTGGAATCTGAGAAGAGCCACAAATTTCCTTCCACCCAGCGTTCCCCCAAGTCTCCCGATAAAAATGATACCTCACTTGTGTGGGTAGGCCTAGCGCCCGCGACAGGAAACGCCCCAAAGCGCAACGTGGACACATCCAAATTTTGGGAAGAAAACAGAGGTGTTTTTTGCGAAGTGCCTACCTGTAGATTTTAGCCTCTAGCTCAGCCGGCACCTAGGAAAACCTACCAAACCTGGGCCTTTCTGAAAACTAGAGACCTAGGGGAATCCAAGATGGGGTGACTTGCGGGGCTCGGAGCAGGTTCTGTTACCCAGAATCCTTGGCAAACCTCAAAATTTGGCTAAAAAAACACATGTTACTCACATTTCTGTGGCAGAAAGTTCTGGAATCTGAGAGGAGCCACAAATTTCCTTCCACCCAGCGTTCCCCCAAGTCTCCCGATAAAAATGATACCTGTCTTGTGTGGGTAGGCCTAGCGCCCGCGACAGGAAACGCCCCAAAGCGCAACGTGGAGACATACACATTTTTGAAAGAAAACAGAGGTGTTTTTTGCGAAGTGCCTACCTGTAGATTTTGGCCTCTAGCTCAGCCGGCACCTAGGGAAACCTACCAAACCTGTGCATTTCTGAAAACTAGAGACCTAGGGGAATCTAAGGAGGGGTGACTTGCAGGGCTCGGACCAGGTTCTGTTACCCAGAATCCTTTGCAAACCTCAAAATTCGGCTAAAAAAACACATGTTCCTCACATTTCTGTGGCAGAAAGTTCTGGAATCTGAGAGGAGCCACAAATTTCCTTCCACCCAGCGTCCCGACAAGTCTCCCGATAAAAATTATACCTCACTTGTGTGGGTAGGCCTAGCGCCCGCGACAGGAAACGCCCCAAAGCGCAACGTGGACACATCCAAATTTTTGGAAGAAAACAGAGGTGTTTTTTGCGAAGTGCCTACCTGTAGATTTTGGCCTCTAGCTCAGCCGGCACCTAGGGAAACCTACCAAACCTGTGCATTTCTGAAAACTAGAGACCTAGGGGAATCCAAGATGGGGTGACTTGCGGGGCTCGGAGCAGGTTCTGTTACCCAGAATCCTTTGCAAACCTCAAAATTTGGCTAAAAAAACACATGTTACTCACATTTCTGTGGCAGAAAGTTCTGGAATCTGAGAGGAGCCACAAATTTCCTTCCACCCAGCGTTCCCCCAAGTCTCTCGATAAAAATGGTACCTCACTTATGTGGGTAGGCCTAGCGCCCACGAAAGGAAATGGCCCAAAACACAACGTGGACACATCAATTTTTTTTATAAAAAGCAGTGCCTTCCTGTGGATTTTGGCCTGTAGCTCAGCCGGCACCTGGGGAAACCTAGCAAACCAGCGCATTGTTGAAAACTAGAAACCCAGGGGAATCCAAGATGGGGTGACTTGCGGGGCTCTGACCAGGTTATGTTATCCAGAATCCTTTGCAAACATCAAAATTTGTCCCAAAAAACACTTTTTCCTCTCATTTCGGTGACAGAAAGTTCTGTAATCTGAGAGGAGCCACAAATTTCCTTCCACCCAGCGTTCCCCTAAGTCTCTCGATAAAAATGGTACCTCACTTCTGTGGGTAGGCCTAGCGCCCACGAAAGGAAATGGCCACAAAACACAACGTGGACACAACATATTTTTTCACAGAAAACAGAGGTGTTTTTTGCAAGGTGCCTACCTGTGGAGTTTGGCCTGTGGCTCAGCCGGCCCAGGGGGGGGCAGAAATGGCCTGAAATAAATTCCCTCCCCCCCGGGAGCGACCCTTGCCTACGGGGTCGCTCCCCCTGCGTGACATTGGCGCCAAAAAACAAATCCCCGGTGCCTAGCGGTTTCTGCCCCCTTGGGGGCAGATTGACCGAAACTTGGCCAATCTGCCCCCAGGGGGGCAGAAATGGTCTAAATACAATTTGCCCCCTGGGGAGCGACCCAAGCCTGATGGGTCGCTCCCCATCTGTAAAAAAACAAACAAAAAAAAATGTGTTTGCCCTGGTGCCTAGAGGTTTCTGCCCCCCCGGGGGCAGAAATGGCCTAAAATAAATTTCTCCCCCCCAACCCCCACCCCCCCGGTCGCTCCCCATCTCTAAAAAAACAAACAAAAAAACAAAAAAAAAACAGAAAATAAAAAATTGCCCTGGCGCCTAGAGGTTTCTGCCCCCGGGGGGGCAGGAATGGCCTAAAATAAATCCCCCCCCCCCCCCAGGGAGCGACCCTTGCCTAAGGGGTCGCTCCCCTTGAGTGAAATTCATGCAAAGAAAAAACTCCCTGGTGTCTAGTGGTTTCTGCCCCCCTTGGGGGCAGATTGGCCTCATCAAAATAGGCCAATCTGCCCCCAAGGGGGGCAGAAATGGCCTAAATATAATTTTCCCCCAAGGGGAGCGACCCTTGCCTCAGGGGTCGCTCCCCACCTAAAAAAATAAAATGAAACATAAAAAATAAAAAAAATAAAAAAATGGTCCCTGGTGCCTAGAGGTTTCTGCCCCCAGGAGGGGCAGAAAAGGCCTTCCCGAAAAAATGCCCCCCATGGGAGCGACCCTTGCCCAAGGGGTCCCTCCCTTATGTGATTTTCAGTAAAAAATAAAAAAATCCCTGGTGTCTAGTGGGGTTTCAAAAGCCGGATTGCAAGCAATCCGGCTTTTGTAACCCTCGGAGAGACTTCAAAGGGAAGGAAATACTTTTCCTTCCCTTTGAAGCCCCTCCGGGCCTCCCCCAGTGATTGAAAGAGAAATGCAAGAGCTTCCAGCGCGATGGGGGAGGCCCCTGTGACAAATCAGCGCGCCCCCAAGTTCCCCTGTGCCATGGACAAGATGATCTCGTCCAAGGCACAGGGGAACTGTAGCCTTAGACGAGATCATCTCGTCCAAGGCACAGAACAGGTTAAAATGGCATTGTTAGTAGAATGGTATGTTTACCCTGAGGCAAGATCCCTCAGGAAAAGTCAGTTGCATTGTAGAGGTCTTATTAAAGTTCATGCAATTAAACTTGCTGTATCTTCAAAGTGTCCACATACCTGACTTTATCACTTCCGACACTGTAAAGGTTGGGGTGTGCCTGCACTGTCTCAAGCCAGTACATAAGAAAGGAGACTGAGGGGCATATTTATACTCTGTTTGCGCCGAATGTGCCACATGCGGCACAGACCATGCACCACATTTAAACATTGACACCCGAGCCCGCGGATGTCAAAATTCTTCCGTGTGAGTCATTTTTTGGATGCGGGAAACTGCCTTGCGTTAATGACATGCAAGGTAGGCGTTCCCACCCAAAAAATGACTTTAAGGCCTGTGCGCCTTATTTATACTGCCACGTCATTTTGATGCACAGGAGAGGGCAGGCCATAAAAAACGGCGCACAGCCTGATGTGCACCGTTTTTTAACACCTGGGTCAGGGCAGGCGTTAAGGGACCTGTGGGCTCAGTTCCATGGTCTCTCACCATGGAAGGAGTCCAGAGGTGCCCTTCCCTTCCCCCAGGGACACCCCCTGCCACCTTCGCCCACCCCTGGAGGACAACCATGGATGGAGGGACCCATCCCAGGTAAGTACAGGTAAGTTGAGGTAAGTATTTTTTTTTTTTTAAGTGGCATGGGGGGACTAATTTGGGCCCCCCTACATGCCACTATGCCCAATGACCATGCCCAGGGGCAGAAGTCCCCTGGGCATGGCCATTGGGCAACGGGCATGACTCCTGTCTTTGCTAAGACAGGAGTCATTTCAATGGGGGTTGTGCGTCAAAAAATGGCGCAAGTCCGGTTTGAGGCATGATTTTTGCCTCAAATCTGACTTGCACCATTTTTTGACGCACAGCCCCCATTTTCCACTACACCGGCGCTGCCTGGTTTAAGTCATTTTTTTTTACTCCAACTAGTCCGCAGCGCCTGCTAACGTCATTCCTTAAATAAGGCGCCCGCATGGCGCGTAGGAATGGCGTTAGCCAGCGGTAAACCAGCGCCGGCGCTGGTGTGCGTCAAAAAGTATTAATATGGGCCTGAGTGTGTTCCAAGGGATTCCTAGTGTGGGAATTGGGGTGGAAGTTGCCAAGGGAAATCCAGGGTTGGACTGCAGACAACTTAAGGCCTGTTTTATAGGTCAGCGGACAGGTTATGGTGTTGCAGCGGTGACAGATATCCCGTCAGCCGAAATCTAAATCCCATTGAAGATAATGGGATTTCGATTTCGGCGGACAGGATATCCGTCACCGTTGTGACGGAGTAACCCATCTGTTGACCTCTAAATCAGACCCTTAGTCTTCATGGATGGGTGGATGTTGAAGCCCTTGCTGTCTTATCTTGCAGCACGGTGAAGTTCAGGCAACGGCCAGTCAACAATGGGATGAAGGTAGAGGCTCTTAGGATACAAGACCCAGGTTTCCACAGAGCAGATTATCCCAGCTACCCATATATAGAATACTCAATGATGAGAGTGAGGTGAAGTTTCAGTCCATAGTAGTGGTTACCGTTTAGTGGGGAGGGGTTACTAGCCTGGAGAAGATAGCTGTGAACTTTTCCATTCCAGTGGAGGATCTGTTGGGAAGTGACAAGAAACCTCTCCTTGGGCTGAGATGGAAATGAAGACTTGTGCAGAAATGCTGAATCTACCTGAGTGGGTGAATGTGGCCATAAGGGCCAAGACATCCTGTCAGGGAAGTCAAGGGAGCTTGGAGTTTGGAATAATGGCCTAGGTTTCCACAACCAAGAGGAAGGGACAGAAGCATGTGAGTTCAGTCTCAAAACCTTCTATGGCCCAGAAGGAATCTGACACCCATGGGGAAGAGCTGGAGCCTAAAGATAAAGTAGAACCTACCCTGAAAAACCCGCCAGAATTCTCTGAGTAGCATTAGGAAGGAGGACTCTCCAGGAAGGAATTCTGTCAAGCACAGAGATCATGCCCAATCCTTGAAGGCCTTCAGGCTGAAGTCAAGGAGCAGAGGAATACCAATAGAACCTATAGTATCCACCGGCAGGGAAGTTTTCCTATACAGTGAAACTAGGGATTCAAATCCTGGGGCACCCAAGAGATTGAGGGCCCCCCAACAGTACAGAGCCTTCCTCTTAAACATAGCCGATGATATCCTGTTGGCTTAGCATTTGGGGCAGACCAAAACCTGGGGCAGGTTGTACAACCACTTTTATTGGCCCTGGATGTCTGAAAAGACAGTGGCAAGAAAGGAGGACAACCTAAAGCTCCCTTACTTGCACTGTGGTTGGGATGCCTTTTGAGTAGGTGGGGATTGACATTGTCCGCCATATGGACCCTAAAACTGCTTGAGGGAGAGGATCTTCTTGGGGGTGGTGGTCCATGCCACTAGATACCCTGAAGCCATACCTATAAGGACTGCAACTACACCTGTGTTTGCCAGGGCCCTGCTTTGTATCTTTATCAGAGTGGGGTACTCCAAATAGGTCATCTCAGATTGTGGGATGACTTATACGTTCACCACCCCATATCACCCCCAAAACAGTGGTCTTGTGGAAAAGACTCATCAAGACCTTAAAATGTATGATTATGAGGCTGTCTGAGGAACTCTGTAGGAAAAAATATGTCTTACACTCACGTCTTGTATTTGTATACAGGGAAGTACCACAAAAAGTGTGTTTCAGCTCTTTTGGACTTTTATATGGGCTTTTAAGTCATTTCAGAGAAGGGTAGGAGAAACCTCTTAAGGGACCCATAAGGAATTTTGGGGACTATGTGGTAGGCCTCTGTTCCCACATAGCTGAACACATGAAAACAGCTAACAAGAACTTTTAGGCCAGCAACGAGCTTATTGGGCACTGGTATGACCAGAAACACCACTTTGGTGGACTACCAGCCAGGTAAAAAGGTGTGGGTTGTGGAACCCATGGCAGGACAAATGAACTGGGCTTTACATGGTCTTGGAGAAGATAGATGAGGCTACCTATCTCATGGACCTTGAAACGCTTGCACAACCTCACTGGTTGATCCATGTGAACCATCTGAAACCCCACTTTGGCAGGCTAAGGGCCAACATCAAGAAGGAAGTTTCCAAAAGTTTGCCCCTAGGGCAACTGAGCTTTCTAGAAATACCTGGGACAACCTAATGGTGTTGGTACCCAAGGCTAAATGGAAAGGGGAACCCCAGAACTATGGTTCTTAATGGACTATAGAGGACTGAATACCATCACAAGAGACTGATGCACACCCCATTTTCAGGGTTGATGAGCTTATTGGCAGATTGGGGGATGCCAAGTATTTCAGCACATTTCTGCCAGTATTCGGACTTGACTTCCGGATACTGGAAGAAGGTCATGACTGAGTGAGCAAAATAGAAATCATCATTTTAAACTCCTGAGGGCCTCTTCCCAAAACCCAGACTCAGGTCAGAGTTTTCCTGGGTCTGACTGGTTACTACCAAAGGTTTGTCAATATATATGGCACCATAGTAGCCTCCTGACCAAGCTGACTTCAAAGAAGCAGCCAAAGAAGGCCATACATATATTGAAGAATGTCAGAAGGTCTTTGACACACCAAAAGAGGCACTGTGCGCAGCACCTGTACTCAAGGCACCTGAGTTCAGCAATTGGTTTGTGGTCCAAACAGATGCCTCAGGACATACGATTGGGCAGTGTTATCACAGTTAAATCATGGGGGTCAGGATCAACCAGTAGCCTTTATTAGCAGGTCATTGCTGTCCAGAGAGCAGTGTTGGAGTACCATATAGAGGGAAGCCTCTGCTGTGGTTTGGTCACTAACGAAGCTGAGACCTTCTTTGTTTGGGACTCACTTAAGGGTTCAAACTGACCACAGGCCTCTCTGATGGCATATGCAGATGAAAGGGGAAAACCCGGAACGGTTGACATGGGTCATCTCCGAAGAGAGTATGGACTTTACAGTGGAGCACAGACATAGAATTTACTATGCCAGTGCTGATGCCCTTTCCAGGTTCTTCTGCTTAGATGTTTGAGAACTCCCACAGGAATGGCTGAGTGGTTCCTCACCTTCCATCTGGAGTGGGGCTATGTACAGAAATGCCATTATTTTTTTGGGTCACCCCACTTTTTTGGACTGATGCTGCTGGCCACCTCTGTTTGGACTCAGCCATATGCAAAACATTTTTGAGCCTGCTGCAATAGAAACAGTCCAGCCCAAACTGTCAGATTAGGTCCTCCCTGAATTGGTACACAAGCAACACAATACTGGTTTCGCCAATATGTGGTTATAGCTTGGCCCAGTGGCACAGTGTGCAAGGGGCCCACATCAGACATATGCAAATCAGTCTTGAAATTGCTCCAATGGGAATAGTTGAGCCCTAACTGCCAGGCCATGTCCTCACTGAACCCGATGCCCTGTCACAGACAGATGTAGCTCATACGTAGGCCTTCCTTCTCTATTGTACGTGTATCCAGCCATGCACCAATCCCAGTGGGAAAGTTACTGACACCAGAATGGGTTTTGAGTGACTAAACAGAAGAGTTTGCTAATTTCCCCTGCAAAACCTCTAGGGTGCGCACATGAGCTTTGCACAAGGGAGGTAAGTTTCAGCCATGTGGGATATAGGTAGAGAGGGGCACTTTGAGATTGTTTGCAGTAGAGCAAATTTGAACTGCTCTATTGGTTAGGGAGGGACCAGGAGTTATCTCTAACCACAGGCTAGTGCCAGGCATCAATGTAGCACCCCTGGACTCAATGTTCAGAACACTACGGACCTGTGGAAGATAGACAAAAGACTGCACTTACTGTTGTGACCTTTGAAGAGAACCCATGAGTCTGAACCTGCTCCCGCCTGTACCGAAGACTAAAAAGTGGACTCCAAGGGTTAGTAAGCTGGCCTCCTGCTGAGCTACAGGGAATAACAGCTGCAAAATACCTCCTTTCTTGAAACAGTCCACCTGACCAGTTCCTGGACCCTGTTGTTGGCTTCTGTTGGAATGATTCCTGACCCCCAAGTGGCATTCTTATGGTCCTGGAACTGTTGGCTGGTGGAAGAGTGTACTCCTCCTGCCTAATCCTAAAACCTGGGACTTAGAAACGTTTTCAAGACTTTTTGCCTGGAGATCTGACAGATGACTGGAACAATATTGCCAAGTCAATTCAACAAAGGTATGTTACCGCTGGGCCAAAGATTCAGGTTGCTCCACATTGGAGATTTTCATAGCAGCAAATCCATTTCAGAAGGACATTGCAGAGAGGGTATCCAACCTCATGGAGCCCTGTTTGGTTACAAATTTCAACCCTGCCCTCCTTGAGGAATCTTAGCTATAAAAAAGTGATGACATACAAAAGTTAAAATCTTCACAGGAGAAGCCACCAAAAGTTTCCAGCCAGAGAGGGACCTTCCTTGGGTACAAATGATTGTATGATCATAATTGGATGATTGTAGTAATGAATATCGACACCGACAATTATGACATAAACAAATATCGAGGACAGAATATCAAGGTTCAAAATATTGAAAGGTAATTGCATATAGGGAAGCATAAATTTACAATTCTTGACTCCACCTCTACGTATATTGAAAATATATTAACAGCATAGGTGCACAGGTATGGACTTAGGAATAGAAAATCTAGACCCACTTAATTGTCAATATTTAATTTGCAATATTATTTGCTTTATATTATGTCCCATTGATATTGTGGTTTTACTATTCAGAGTGCACAACAGTGCTTTTATTTGTTAAAAGTCAACAGCTTCATCAGAAGATCATCCAACGGCTATCAGTTTTCAGCTTTGCGGAACCCAAGGTGGCCACAGCCTGCTACCTTCCACAGCTAAGGATTTTTGACTTTTATTCCAGAGATTAAATCAAAAAGAGTAATGTAGGAAAATGCCACTGTTGGCATGGTCATCCCCCCCACACTTTATGCCTAAGTGTTGATGCCAGATTTGATTGGAAGTGTGCTGGGACCCTGCTAACCAGGCCCTAGAACCAGTGTTCTTTCCCTAAAACTGTACTTTTGTTTCCACAATTGACACAGCCCTGGCAGACAGTTAAGTCCCCAGTAAAAGGTACCCCTGGTACCAAGGGCCCTGTGGCCATGGGAGGTCTCTAAGGGCTGTAGCATGTCTTATGCCACCCTCAGGGTCCCATCACTCAGTGCAGGCACACTGATTTGCAGCTTGTGTGTGCTGGTGGGGAGAAAAGACAAATTCGACATGGCACTCCCCTCATAGTGCCATGCCCACAAACCACTGCCTGTTGCATAGGTAAGTCACCCCTCTAGCAGGCCTTACAGCCCTAAGGCAGGGTGCACTATGCCACAGGTGAGGGCATAGCTGCATGAGCACTATGCCCCTACAGTGTCTAAGTCAATACTTAGACATCGTAAGTGCAGGGTAGCCATACTGAGTATATGGTCTAGGAGGTTGTCAGTACGAACTCCACAGCACAATAATAGCTACACTGAATACTGGGAAGTTTGGTATCAAACTTCTCAGCACAATAAACCCACACTGATACCAGTGTAGGATTTATTGAAAAAATGCACACAGAGGGCACCCTAGAGATGCACATAGAGGGCATCTTAGAGATGCCCCCTGTATGTTAGCCCAACTGCTAGTGCAAGGCTGACCGGTCTGTGCCAGCCTGCCACTTCCAGAAGAGTTTCTGACCACATGGGGTGAGTCCCTTTGTGCACTCTGTGGTCAGAAACAAAGCCTGTCCTCGGTGAAGGTGTTTCACACCACCCCCTGCAGGAACTGTAGCACCTGGCGGTGAGCCTCAAAGGCTCAAGCCTGATGTTACAATGCCCCAGGGCATTTCATCTAGTGGAGATGCCCCACTTTTGGTGGCAAGTCTGGAGGTATAATGGAAACACAAGGAGGAGTCACCCCATCAGCCAGGTCCACCCCGAAGGTAACCAGAGCTGAAGTGACCCCCTCCTTGAGAAATCCTCGATCTTGCTTTGGAGGTTTAGGACTCCCAGAGGGAGTGGGCACAAGGAGGGTGTTGTCACCGTCAGGGACAGTAGCCATTTTGGTTACTGCCCTCTAACCCTAACACAACCCTAAATTTAGTATTTAGGGGTGTCCCTGAACCCAGCTCTTCAGATACCTGATGACCTCACAGGAAGAAGAAGGACTGCTGAGCTGAAAACGCCACAGAGAAGAAAAGGAGACGACAACTGACTTGGCCCCAGCCCTACCGGCCTGTCTCCTGCTTCAAAGACCCTGCAACAGAAAAGCGATGCATTCTGCAGGACAAGAGACCCCTGAAAAGCCTCCAGGGGACTGCCTGCATCACTGAGGACCAAGAACTCCCGTGGGCAGCGGCTCTGCCCAACCAGAAGAAAAGACATCCATCTTTAAAGGGACTCCCACCTCACTACAGAAGCGTGAGTCCCCACTACTCTGCACCCGATGCCCCCGGCCCATGTCCAGAGGAACCAACTATCCAGAGAGGACCACCAGGCGACTCCGACAACATGTCTACCCTGGGCGGACCTCTCTGCACCCCCACGACGACGCCTGTAGAGGAAATGCCAAGGACCCCCTGACCGCGACTGCCAGGGATGAAACTATCCGACGTCTGGAGAAGCACTGCACCCCCAGCCCCCAGGACCATGAGAAACCGACCACCAGTGCAGCAATGACCAGCAGACGGCCCTCATCCTTGCCCAGTCTGTGGCTTGCCCGAGAGGCCCCCTGTACCCTGCCTGCAGCGCCTAAGTGACCCCCGGGTCCCCCCATAGAGTTCTGTGGAGAACCCGACACCCTGATTGCACACTGCACCTAGCTGTCCCCATGCCGCCGAGGGTGTGGCTTTTGTGCCTACTTGGGACCCCTCCAGTACTCCTCCAAACCCCACTGGTCTGCTCTCCGACAACACAGGTACTTACTTGCAAGCAGACTGGAACCGGAGTACCCCGTGCCTCCATAGGCGCCCACGTTATTTTGGCTCCTGTTTGACCTCTGCACCTGACCGGCCCTGTGTTGCTGGTGCTGGGTGCTTGGTGTTGCCCTGAACCCCCAACAGTTGGCTACCTATGCCCCGGAGACTGAACCCATATGTGTGGTACTTACCTCTTAAACTGTACTGTACTTACCTTCTCCAGGAACTGTTGAAAATTGCAGTGGCCACTTTTAAAATAGCTTTTTGCCATTTTAATGACAACTGTGTACATTATTGAATCTATTCAAAGTCTCCACTATTACTATGCAAAGTACCTTTCATTTAATGTACTTACCTGCTAAATAAATCTTGTGAAACTAAAAATAAATTAACAAAAGAATATTTTTCTATATAAAAACCTATTGGCCTGGAGTTCAGTCATTGAGTGTGTGTTTTCACTTATTGATTGTGTGTGTACAACAAATGCTTAACACTACCCTCTGATAAGCCTAACTGCTCGACCACACTACCACAAATAGAACATTAGTATTATCTATTATTGCCTCTGTCAAGCCTCTTGGGGAACCCCTGGAGTCAGTGCGCACTATATCTCATTTTGATATAGTATTTACAGAGCCAGCTTCCTACAGGTAAATCTTCAGACCAGTCAAATCTGGTATCTGAACCCGACCCGTACGCTATTGCCGTTGTCCTTAACTTTTGCCTGTGTACCGGTCAAGACCAACCAGATGACCACGATAGGCGTCTTCAGCACTATTTTTTATTTTTATTTTAAAAAATGTCTCTATAGTTCCCGTTATTGGGTTTTTATCGTTTTGGTGTTGTTCTGCTCAGTAAAATGTTCTCTATTTATACAAATTGGAGTGCTATTTTTACTGTGTTGGGTTTTCAACTTCTTTGGTAATTCTGAGTAATTTACACATTTTCTTAAGTTAAGCCTGTCTGCACTGTGCCCTCACTACCAGGGGTTGAACACAGGTTTAAATTACTGAAACGTTTAGTGTACCTTACAAGAGTAGTGCCATTTTACTTGTTGGGGACTACCATGCACCTTCCCTAATACTTCATATTCTCAAATTACATATTTGCCCAAACAAGCAGTGCCTATTACTTGTGGTGGACCACCATGCACCCCACCTAATAATCCACTTTCTTAAAATACACATTTGTCCAAGCAAGTGGGAGTCAACTGACAAACAATTTTCACATCTCAAACATTGATCTAATATACATTTGACTTTCAATGCATTTGAAACAACTAGGAGAACATTATTGGTAAACCTGTGAATGAAGTAAAGATTATATCACTATTGAATTGGTTTCCCTCATTATTATTCACCAATTTTGTGATCTCAAATTGGTTGATAAATCACAAAAAGCTGTATGCTACAATATATATGTGAATTTCGGCCCTGATTTGACATGTGGCAAATATTCCATCCAATGTTAGAGAATTGTAGGCTGATTCACAAAGGCTTGAAAAAATGTGTAAAAGTGTATTTCTGTTGCACTCTTTTATGTCGTTTTTCATGGCTTTGTGAATTGGGCGTAAAATATCTACATCAGGAATACTCAAGGAATGGTCATGTTCACTTAGTACACAAAGAAAGGACTGTGCTCTTGTTGCACTTTTACTAATAGGGAATCAGGGGCCATATGTACGCACACTTTTTCCCATAGACACAGAATGGGTAGAAACCTTTGCTACATCTGGCCCCAGATGTTGCAGACTGATTCTCAAGGATCCATTTAAGGATGTAAAGCAGTGCTCCTGCAGTAGTTCTTCCAATATTCATAAATATGTTTGTGAATCAGCCCCACTATTTGAAATGGATTCATGGCAATATGTTAATCCTCTTTCCATCACTTGCACAGTGTTTAAGATCCTGCTACGTAAGAATGAAGAAACAGTGTGGTGTATCCACACTTTCTAAATGCCAGCAACATAAGTTCATTTTTCAACTCACCAGTGGTTACCACTTGCTGGATCCTTTACACTCTTACTACAAATGGTTAGCAAATAATTGTTGCCCAACTCGGGTGTGTACAGAAATGTTTTGAGTCAGCTTTATTTTTCTAGGAGTCTTTGCCTAGGGGTGTTATGCCTTTGCAAATGGGAAGGGGAGCAAGGACACAACAGTCTCTCCTGCCTATGCCTGGTTCTTCTAATACTCTCTGGTGGAGTGCCTGCTAGTTGTGCAACACTACAGTACTAAAATAGGCAATCTGCACAATTTGGTTGGACTACAGTAAGAATCTGTTGGATGTCTGCTGTTTACTCCAAATTTGACTCCTGTACTGTCCCATAATACTATGTTCTCCCTGCTATGTGCCTCTAGGGTCCAGATGTATCAAGGTTTTGGGTCGCCCTTGTGCCACACAAGGGGGAGCCAGCGTGATGCAAAAGTGAGATTTATTAAGCCACGCAAGGCCACCCTGCATGGCCTTGCATGGTTCGATAAATCTAGAGTAACACAAGGCAGCACAATTTGCTGCCTTTCATTATTCTGTCCTAGGGAAGCATTCCATGGGTGGAGAGTGAGTGTTCCCATGTATCCACCCATGGATTTTGGCGCATTCCCACATTTACCATTAGTGTTAGCCCTAGGAATACATAAAAATGCTACGTCTCTCCAGGTGAGGTGTAAAGAGGAGAATATCTTTATTTCTTCTGGTGTTTTCCTCTTTCTATAAAAAGAGAAAAATGCCTCTCAGGATTGTTTTTGTCCAGGAAGGTGTCCCTTCCTTCGAAAGAACAATCCTCCCAGCGCAAGCCCCCTTGCACCATGAAGCAAGGGTGCCTGCATTGACGCAAGGCAATCAAAAGTGCACCAGCACTAGAAAATAACAGGAATGCGCTGAATAATGTTAAATAAGGCTCATTCCTGGCCTTCCCCTTTTTTCACGCAGCGCAGCAAGGTGGCTTGCTGTTTACCTGCCTGAAAAAGTGATAAGTGTGGGCCTAGATGTCTTAAGGGTAGCATGCTGCGGTGACATTCCTCCCTGTTTTCATTTCTAATTAGGGCACTCCACTATCACACCTCATTACTCTTTTCCGTGTCCCATGTGTCAGTCGTATTTGCTATAGCTGAGAAATACCATAACAGTGACACTTGAGATTATCACAGTCAGTCACATTTACTTGGAGGCCAAATTCCATTTTCTGCTCAATGTCACTTCGGACAGGGACCACAAATATGCAAATTATTTTTGGCCAATACCATAAAGGGATAGTCCATCTTAAACTGTCCGGTCGCACCCTTCTGTGAAAGACCACAAGCAATCCCAGGAATGTTTCAGCCTTTTCGGGCTTTATCAGTGAAGTG
Organism: Pleurodeles waltl; assembly: GCF_031143425.1. Lineage (NCBI taxonomy): Eukaryota > Metazoa > Chordata > Amphibia > Caudata > Salamandridae > Pleurodeles > Pleurodeles waltl. Next base: position 1,128,657,504 of record NC_090444.1, on the reverse strand, counting down.
CACCTTACATTATAGTACACAGTGAGCTAAGGGACCCATGTCGTGGCCCACCTGTCACACTCCTCTGAAAGGCACCTCACAGAGAAAAAGTATTTTTTATTTGTGTCACTCCCACCAGTCTCTACTATCTCTCTGTTTCTGTAACACTCTTCTTATTTTATGAAGTGCTGGCCTGATTCACAAAGAAAATCATAAACCTGCACCTTTAGAAAAACACCTACTTTTAGATCAAATTTCTGACTTTAATGGAATTCTCATATAATACTAGGAGTACTCCCGGGAAGTTGTTACTCTCAGTGGCTCATTTGTAGACGTGCACATTTGGAAATACAACAAATGTACATTTATGTGTACAGACATATGTAGCCTCAGTTTACTTTTGCTATATTTTTTTTACCTGACTGATACCTAAACCCCCTAACCCAACCAACTTTGGGAGTGTCCCCTTCTCTTTTCGTCTGTCAAGACTAATTTACTTCACCCCTTGACAGGAGTAAATAAACTACTATGTTCAATGTGGGAAATTAGAAGGAAAAGCTCTGTAAGTACCCATAAACCCTCAATGTGTTCATGGAATTTTGCACGTGGCCCTTGAGATGTACTCACTACTATATGATTACCCTGTACCGTTCTAATTTTATGTGTGAGTAAATCCATTAATAAGTGCATATTTACATTCTATGAATCACTAAGATGAATTTCCAACTGTATATTAAACATTGTTTGAGCACCTCAGTGGTTTCTCTTTGTCTCCTAAACTGGCTTTCCTTTAGGTTTTTTTCTGATGAAACCATTCTTCGTGCCTTGTTCCACCCATGGATATCATGTGTGCTGTACCTGCTATGCTTGGACATCGCTTATAAGGAGTAAAAGTGAAGTTTGAATCATTTTCATTACTTGCTCCCACTTTCGGCCCGCAAGGCACATTTGTTATGTTCTTGGATGCGGTAGCAGGTATGTCAGGCTCCCTCATGCATAATGTGTCCTGAGCTTTGGCTCCATCCATCAAATGGTGTCCTGTGTGATTCTGTGCAGGGCAGGAATAGCTGATATTTACCAAGCAGAATGAAGGAGTCCTTTTTTAATCCAATTTCCGTCATACAAGATTACAGTACTTCATCATATATATGATGGTTTGACAGTGATCAACAGCAGTGTATCGTTGGTCCAGTGCGGTATCTATGGCTCCTCATGCCTGTAGGTTTAAGGAAATGCACTAGAAAAAGTGCCTTGCAGATGTTTACTTGGAAACCTAAAGGGAACGCTAAACTTCCAAAGCCATTGTGAAATTGGTATAATCTGATTGCAGATTCAAATTCAAATTGAAAAAAACTAGCGAGACTCCTCATTCTTGTTCTTCCCATCCTAAAATGGATGCAATGGATGCAAAAATGAGCAACTTCAAGTGCCCTGTTTTGAGCGGTACCTTAATACTGATTTAGAAGGAAACAGGAGCCTTCCACCCAAATTTATTTCATGACACACATGGTATTTCTGCATCCAGTAATTCCACATTGGTTTCTGGGGACAAATCCTCCAGGTAAAATCTGGATGAATTATTTGCACGAGACACTTCCCAAACAGGCTCAAAACAGAAACAGCGCCAATCAAACCAGACACCCCACACAGTGCCACTCGTTATCTGTGTGGTAATCTCTTCAATGGACGTCGCATGGGTAGTAAGCTCCATACCAATGCTACAGTACAATGCAATACCTGAAAAAGTCCCAGTACGACAAAATAACGTGCAGTAACATTGCTTTCTGCATAGTATCCGAATTCCGCAGTACACTAGTGGGCAATCCCTGGTAATACTGCAACCCGGAATTACTGGTATCTGTATTAACTGGAGTATACTGTTACCACACTTGCAAATTAAACGGGCAACATAAAGGATGCTTTAGGTTTATACGTAGAAATACAGAGCTCGTGGTTATTGGGCGATGCATGTAGATTTATAAAAATATAGTTAAAAGATAGTTAAAAGAAAACAGATTGAAACAAAGAACAGGTGCTCATAGCCGTAACCAGTTGTTAAATTCCCTGACCCCGAGCTGCCTGCGAGGGCTTGTAACGATGGAGAGGGCCCCATAATAATCGGTACAGCCCATTGTAGAAGGGCTATTAGAAAATTCCAACCACATGGAATAGAATGCTTTAAATTAAAAAGGGAGAACAGAAAGTCGAACAATAGAATGTTGGAGCTAAAGGCTTATACCAGCCATTATTAGCCCTCAACCACTCTATTATCTTCATTGGAGTGTCAAGCATTCCAAAGTTCAAATTTATCCTCACTGCCCAGTTATATGCCCGAGTCGCAGGCTCACAACATTCAGTGTTCAAATATACAATAATGTAAAGCAGACAGCGATTAATATATGGTGCACTGGAGTAGAAATGACATAATATGAAAACTGTGTATGGAAGTAGAAGTGGAGTGATTATAAGGCTCTGTGTGGAAAAAAAAGCTTAAGGGACTGTGATGGTGGTGATGGAAATGGTATATGGAAAAAGTGGTTTTAAAGGGTGCATGGAAATAGTCAGAAAGTGTTTATATTATAGCCTAGGGAAACGGAAAACGAGTGACCACACTATCATCTAGTCAGTTGTGAACAAAAAGGTCTTTATGAACATAAATATCAAGTAATTATAACATTGTATGCGGAATTAGAGATACAGGGCTAAAGGTGTCTGTGCACCTACGGTTTGCTGCTCTAATTACTACATTTACAAGGTCAACCCCAATGTTCTTATTCATAGAATACTAATTTGTTTTAATATCTGGATTTCCTCATGCAGAAAATTCCAATGGAAAGCTTGAATTTCCCATCTGAGTAAATCTGTTCAAGGGGGCACATATATGAGCATTTGAATGTGGGGACAACTTTCACAAACTTTTTGCAGTTAAGTGGCTAGCCATTTACTCTCATCAAGGGCAGGAGAATCTCTTCCCAGTCTTTTAATTTTTTAATTTTTCCTAGTTGGCGAATACATTGGGTGGGTGATGGGGGATTGATAACTGTCAAGCTCTGTCATTTTCTTATTGCATATAATGTCGAGACCACAATATGTGCTTTGCTTAATCCTACTACTTGACAGACCTCCTCTCGCAGCATCCTCGCTAGTTATTGCCTGGGTATAGCAGTGTATTATATGTGCCTTTTACTCCTTTGTTGCTTGGAAAACTTCAATAAAGATTTGAAATAAAGGACTGGGGGTAACGCGTTTTCAGGAGTGTAGACGGCGAAGGCACACTTCAGTCAAATATTTTCACAAGTTGAAATGCGCTAATGTACGTTTCTGTTTTGAAAATATTTATGCATCTGAGCATACATAGTTACATATGACATACTCAGGTTCCAGTGAGTAGTCCTGAAATGTATTGTACATTTCCAAAAAGTTTGAAATATGCACAAGACGTAAACATAGGCCTACATTAGATCCATCCCTTTTTTGTGAATCAGTCCGAAGGTGATTGTTAGATGGTTCGTGAAAATTTTAAGAAAAAGTAATTGATTACAAGTTGGGAAATAAATATCTAGGGTAAAATTTTCAAAGATTTGGTGTTGGGTTTGAGCCACTTTTGGATGCAGATCCGCTGAAAAATGGTTTGGGGCATATTTATACTCTTTTTGCGCCAAATTTGTGTAATTTTTTCTACGAAAATTCGGCACAAACTGAACTCCATATTTATATTTTGACGTTAGACATCTCTCACATCAAAATATAGGAGTCTGTACCATTTTTTGGATTGGTGAACCTACCTTGAGTCAATGAGATGCAAGGTAGCCGTTCCCATCCAAAAAATGGTGCTATTCACATAGCTCCATATTTATCCCCGTGCTAAAATGATGCGCAGGTGGTAGGCGGGGCTAAATAATGGTGCAAAGGTTGCTTAGTTTAGGACCAGACCAGGAGTTAGGGAACCTGCGAAGCCATTTCCATGGTCAGACACCATGGAATGGGTCCACAGGTGCCCTCCCCAAGTCCGAGGAACACCCCCACCCCCACCAGAGGGACACTGGAGGGTGGGGGATCTCCAGGGTCAGGTAAGTCCAGATAAGTATTTTTAATAATTATTTGTTTTGCCATTGGGGGCCCTAACTTGGGGCCCCCTGCATACCATAGGGTGCAATGGCCATGCCTAGGGGATACTTGTCCCCTGTGCTAGCCATTGGGGTGGTGGGCATGTACCCTGTCTTTCCTAAGACAGGAGTCATGTTTTTGGTGGTTGTGAACCAGGAAATGGCGCGAGTTTGGTCAGAGGCATTTTTTTCCTCTAATCAGGCTGATGTCATTCTTTGAGGCACAACCTCCTACTTCCCTACCGCCACCCACCCAGCTTCCGTAGTTTTTCTGGACGCTAGCCGGACCTTTTTTATAAATATGATGCCAGCATGCATCTGAGAAAGACGCAAGCCGGCGGTAACATTTTTGCTGCAAAACTGCGTGAGAGCAGTTTTGCACCAAAACCTATAAATATGGGCGTTTGGGTCATTACAAAAGAACTCAAATGGTTATTTGCATTTCTTTGTGAAAAAACGCAGTACAGTGCACTGTGCTACCTTGCATTCCTTTGAAGCACGTAGGCTGGTGGATGTGTGGTGTGTGTGCATTCCTGTGCATCCACCTATGGATTTTGATGCCAGCCCCTACCTACAAAAATTTGAAGACATAGGTTTGTGCCTAAATGTTGCACCTGCCGCTGCTGGGATAACAACGAGAAATATCTTTACTTCTCATTGTTTCCTCTTTGCATGTGTGCTGCCTGCTGCAGTACAGATACTAAAAGGAATTAGAACATTAGAATGTTGGGGGCTCCATTGCAGACAATGGAGTGCTCCAGGCTTTTACTCACAGGTAAAAGCCCAGAGCGTCAACATTCCAGTGTTCTTTGTTCCCTGCATAAGCTGTGAACAAAGCCTCACGGAGCCCGAGGGGATTTTAATCCCCTCGGGTTTCATGAGGAATTTGTTTTATTTGATAGAACATTCTGCCCTCTAATGACAGAATGTTCTAATAGCCTTAGAACCCACCGTAGCGGGCTCTACCGGCCATTAAAGTCCCTTTACCTTGTTAAAAGCCCTGGCCTTCGACTTGGGTCTTTAACGCGGGAGTGGGCCTTTAATGGCCAGTAGAGCCCACTACGGCAGGTTCTGAGGCTACATTAGCCTCAAAAGATAGTTTTTGTGCAGGAATGTACCCCTTCCTGCAAAAATCCTATCCTGGCCTTAACACAGGCATCCTGTCACTACGGGGCAAGGGTGCCTGCTTTGGCGCTACGCAGCCACAAATGTGCCAGAAAATGGAGAGAGCAGAAGTGCGCCATTTCTTTGAAGATATGGGTCTCTTCTCTCTCTTCCATTCACGCAATAGAGTGTAGCAACTTCACCTGCTGTGCTGTTTTGCAGAAACTCTTAAAAAATATGCCCCTTAGAGATAATGAAATGAACCTGTTCTTCTCATGCCATGTACCCAGGCTCTGGCTAAGAGGCAACACCAACATATCCTTCCGGAAAGATTTAAAGACACATCTATTCAGAATTTACTTTCTATTTTAATCTGTTTAATCGCTCTCCTGATAATCTATTATTTAATACCAGCTTGCAATCCTTCCACAAAGACTAAAGACATACATAGCTGGAATGCAACTAAGGGCTATATTTAACAAAACTTAATGCAAAGCAACACTGCAGGCCTCCTTTCTGCGCTGCATGAAAGGGAAAGGCAGAAATACACCAAATTTATCATTGTATGCATATTCCTGTCTTTTCCCAGGACTGGCACACACTTTTGGATGCCTAGTGCCAATGCAGGCACACTTGCACTATTGTGCAAGTGTGCCTGCATTGTTGGCAGGATTGTGTTTGTGCAGGAAAGGACATCTTCCTGCACAAAAACAATCTTCAGAGAAATTTCCCTCTTTCTATGTGCACTGCCGAATGTACCCTGACAAGTAAAGAATTGCTGCCTTGGGTTCATTAAGGTTTTCCCGCATAATGTGAAATATACCAATTAAAACCCAAATTTGAACAATAATAAATTGTACTTTGCTTTGGATATGAAAATGGGTACTGCCTTCACTTGAAGGATGCATGAAATGGACTAAGCCAATAGGTGTGGAATGACAATTGAAATAAAGCTAGTGCTCACTTAATGTTGTGAATGGCAAGATAGGAAAGTGGTGTGTGTGTTTGTATGTGTGTTTGTGTGCGCACACATGAATGTGTGTGTTTGCATGCATGTTTGTTGGAGCTTGGGCACACTTGTGGGTGTTTGTGCATGTGTATGAGTTGTAGTGCATGCATTTGCCTTTGTGCATGTTTGGAAGCTCTGAGGAGTGAGTGGTTCAAAACCAGCTGTGACAGGAGATACAGTTGGGTGAGTGGGTGATCAATCACTGGGAGGGACTACTGAAACAGATAGGGACCAACTCCCTCAGCCTGACCACAGAAAATGTGCTTTGGGATAGACATTATAGGTAAATTCACCCGTGTGCCCTACTGTCACCTGCTAAGAGTGAGTGCCCTCAGGCTACACATGGCGGGTAGTATCCCTTCAAAGGATATAACATGGGGAGCATGGCAGAACATGCTGAGATAGCGGGAGTGTTTTAGTTGTGATTAGTGCTGCACACAAAAATCCTTTGCCATCCTTCTTTTCAATGGTCTAAAAGTAGCAAGAGCAGTGGTGTCTAACCCCGGTTACCTTGATCAGTGTCCTCTTAAGTTGCCACCCACTAAGCTCACTATATTTCTTGTGGAGCCTTGATGCCAAGGGCCTGCAGCGGACAAAGAATGATCTTTAGTGCCTGAAGGACATGGAGGGTAATGTGTTGTGACCAAGTCAGCAGTGTGGTCCACAGAGGAGTGAAGAACCTCTCCAGCTGTGAAGACATATCTGCACTTGTGAGGAAGAAGGCTGTTCTGGTATTCTGAGCCTCACATCCAGTCCTGGATGGTGATGGCACCTGCTTAACCCTCGCACCCAATTTGAGGAGGCCAGTGAGTTGTGCTGCCAGCTGTGTCTCCAAGGACTGTCTCCCATGGAGAGACCTCTGGCAGCTGAGGAGCAGTGAGCTGAAGTCTTCCCACCTCACCATCATGACTGGCTGACCATGAATTGGGGCTCACAGTGACCAGTGGATTGTGGTGCACTGATGCCTGTGCCATGCTGCAATGACCTGGCTATTTGTGGGCCTGTAATTTGGAGCCAGCTACTTGACTGCTTGTGCACTCCCCTGTGAATCAAGTGGAAATCAGCGATTGGAGGGCATATCATAGTGGTCTGGTCTCACTAAGCTTTGTGTGGTGGAGGGTCTGTAACCTTTAATGGCATGTGGCACAACTCCAGACTGTCAAGGCTGGGTCACCTGCTGTATTGGCTCCATGTGGAAAAACTGGTGTAGTTGGCTATACCTTATCACCTTCAATTTGTCAGTGGGACATCAAGCCTTGGGAAACACTGGATGATGAGACCCACTGCTATGCCAGGCCGACATAAGTCATCAGTTCTGATCCGAGACTTGAGGAGTGGCCCACCCCACAGGCAACATTAATGAAGGTAGCCTCTGCTTTGGATTCTATTAGGGGTGACCAGCCTTCAGGTTTGGGTTGGCGTAGGCATGGAGACCATTAGGATTTTATTGGACATGGGATACTCATCCTTTGAAGAAAATAAGGAATTCACTGGAAGAGGAGTAGGAGATCAGAGTTTGAGGGTTGGCAGTCACTTCCCCCCTCTCTTTCTATTGTCAAGGGGCCCAGTTGCACTTGAAGGTGTATGGAGGTTGGACATCCTGGGTGTATGTGAAGTGGCAAGGCCCAGCAGGCCTTGAAGAAGCCCAAAGGATTGGTGGGATCACATCCTGAACTGGCTTGAGAGCAGAGCAAGATAGAAATCCCACCTCAGAGACGACGATTTGTCCCTAAGAGCATGCTGAGGATGTTCTATGGCCAAAGATATTATCTGTAATCAAGGAAAATTTGACAAGTTTACTGATGCTCAGGGGACAGGTGATTCATCCTTGGGCATAATTTTCAAGGTCCATTTCACAAAAGTAATTATACATGTGTATATTTACTTATGTATAGATCTTCTACTTCTAGTTGTAATTCTCCACATTTTTGCTATTCATCATTTCAAGTAGAGATTTACTCGTAGGTGTGAACTAAGCCCGGGGAAACCTTGCATAATTTTCTTTGAGGAAATTACCTGAAATTCGCAAAAGGTTACACAAACCTACACATTATTTGTGAAGTCATTCTGGCATTTTGCACAATTCTGTAGTAAAAAATGCATCCTTCTATCTGTTTTATACAAAAAAGCACAACATTACACATGAAGCAAACAACAGCCCCTTGCATTTGGCTAGAATTTTTACCTGGATGAAATCTCAATGACTCAATATGGTGTAATCTTGAGTATATACATAATGCAAAATCTCAGAATTTATGCAAGATTATGCTGGTATAAACAGAATTCACCTGGTTTTAATGTAGACTCACATCCCTCCATCCCCGCTAACAAGGGGGAGAACATTTTGCAACAGAATGTGTGACTGTTAATCCTTTTGTGTAATCCACCTTTTTGGGCAAAATCTGGAATATACCAGGATATCCTGCATCCTCCCATTTGTCCTCATATAGGTTTTAAATGGCTTCCAAATTTTGCTAAAATGCACCATTTTAACTGAAATTATGACAGCAGTTTCTTTGTGACTTGAACCTTCGCAATGGTGGTCTATCAAATGCTTATTGTGGGGTGGGATTTCTTGTTTCCAGTGTTAGTCAAGAGTCAAAGTTCCAGCCAGGAGAAGGTGTGAAATTAGTGTTTGCTTCCGAGGGTGTGTTGGTGGTTTTCCTCCTCGGAGCAGTTGAAGAGAATTACCGCAGGGTTGTATGGAAGGCCACTCCTATGATCTGTCTTTCCCAATATTAATAAGCACATGATAGTACAGTCTGATTTTCCCTTTGCTTTTACAGTGAATATATATATATATATATATATATATGTGTTAGACCTGACAGCCTTAGGGTAGTCACCCCTAACTTTTTGCCTGCCTCCCTCCACTTTTTGGACACTGTTTTTGCTGGTTGATAGACTCTGCGCACTTTACCCCTGCTAACCAGGGCTAAAGTGCATATGCTCTCTCCCCTAAAACATGGTAACCTGGAATCATACCTAATTGGACTATTAATTTACTTATAAGTCCCTAGTAAGGTGCACTTTATGTGCATAGGGCTGGTAAATTAAATGCTACTAGTGGGCCAGCAGCACTGGTTGTGCCACCCACTTAAGTAGCCCCTTTTCCTTGTCTCAGGCCTGCCATTGCAAGGCCTGTGTGTGCAGTTTCACTGCCACATCGACTTGGCATTTAAAAGTTCTTGCCAAGCCTAGAACTCCCCTTTTTCTACATATAAGTCACCCTTAAGGTATGCCCTAGGTAACCCCTAAGGCAGGGTGCTGTGTAGATAAAAGGCAGGACATGTACCTGTGTAGTTATATGTCCTGGTAGTGTAAAACTCCTAAATTCGTTTTCACACTACTGTGAGGCCTGCTCCCTTCATAGGCTAACATTGGGGCTGCCCTCATACACTGTTGAAGTGGCAGCTGCTGATCTGAAAGGAGCAGGAAGGTCATATTTAGTATGGCCAGAATGGTAATACAAAATCCTACTGACTGGTGAAGTCGGATTTAATATTACTATTCTAGAAATGCCACTTTTAGAAAGTGAGCATTTCTTTGCACTTAAATCCTTCTGTGCCTTACAATCCACGTCTGGCTGGGCTTGGTTGACAGTCCCTTGTGCATTCACTCAGACACACCCCAAACACAGGGTACTCACCCTCACTTGCATACATCTGCATTTTGAATGGGTCTTCCTGGGCTGGGAGGGTGGAGGGCCTGCCCTCACACAAAGGACTGCCACACCCCCTACTGGGACCCTGGCAGGCAGGATTGAACTGAAAGGGGACCTGGTGCACTTCTTAGCCACTCTTTGAAGTCTCCCCCACTTCAAAGGCACATTTGGGCATAAAACAGGGCCTCTGCCCTACCTCATCAGACACTTGCTGGAGAAGAAACCTGAACCAGAAACTACATCCTGCCAAGAAGAACTGCCTGGCTGCTCAAAGGACTCACCTGCCTGCTTTCTACAAAGGACTGCTGCCTTGCTGTTGCCCTGCTGCATTGCTGAACTCTTGTCTGGCTGTGAAAGTGCTCTCCAAGGGCTTGGATAGAGCTTGCCTCCTGTTCCTTGAAGTCTCAGGACCAAAAAGACTTCTCTCTTTTACTTGGACGCTCCGTGCGGCGAAAATTTCGACGCACAGCTTGTTTCGCGGCGAGAAAAACGCCGCACTCCGACGCTGATCGACGCAACGCTCTTGGGATGATCGAAGATCCGACGCACGGCCTCGCAAGGACAACGCCGCCCGACCTCTAGAGGAGAAATCGACGCAACGCCTGCCGTGAGATCGTAATTTCAACGCGCAGCCCCGCAGATCGAAGTCTAGAGGAGAAATCGACGCGACGCCTGCCGTGAGATCGTAATTTAGATGCGCAGCCCCGCAGACCGACGCGCAGCCGGAGAACAAGCAGAACAATCCACGCACAGACCCGGGACATCTGGTAATCCCCGCGATCCACAGAAAGAGACTGTCCGCGCGCCGGAAAACGCCGCCCGACTTCCCCGCGTGGAAAATAACGACGCAAGTCCGTGTGTGCTGGGGAGAAATCAACGCATACACCCTTTTTCCACGCACCTCTTCTCTTGTGGCCCTCTGAGGAGATTTTTCCATTCCCAACCAGGTACTTGTGCTTGAAAGAGACTTTGTTTATATTCTAAAGACTTTAAGACACTTTATATCACTTTTACGTGATATTTCTACAATTTTCCATTGCAACTTTATTCTTCTTGACCTACAATTATCCTGATAAATATTATATATTTTTCTAAACACTGTGTGGTGTATTTTTGTGGTGCTATATGGTGGTATTGTATGATTTATTGCACAAATACTTTACACATTGCCTTCTAAGTTAAGCCTGACTGCTCGTGCCAAGCTACCAGAGGGTGGGCACAGGATAATCTTGGATTGTGTGTGATTTACCCTGACTAGAGTGAGGGCTTTTGCTTGGACAGGGGGTAATCTGACTGCCAACCAAAAACCCCATTTCTAACATTGGTGATCAGCGGTGAGGATAGGACTTGTATTTGTGCAGTGACATACAGTAGCTAAGTATTTCACTACCTACCCACAGTTGAAGGTCAACTTGGTTTTTATCTCTTTTTGAAAACCCGAATTTTTTCCTGACAATTTTCAAAAACTAAATCCTCACTCAACATGTCTCTGACTGGGTCTCAGACAGGGGACTTTGACCTAGTCCAGTTGGATGCATATACGGTCAAACAACTAAGAGGATTCTGCAGGGCATTGAGGGTACCCACCCAAGGGGCCTCCAGAAAGGAGGACTTTCAAGTGGCGCTGAGGGCCTGGGCAGAAGCCCATTTAGAGGATGATGAGGAAGAGGAGCCAGAACATGGCCCCTCAGAGAAATTTTCACTATCAGTGGATGGTGTTACCACTGCAATTGTGCCCCCTTCCAGACCAGGGAGCAGTGTCTCTATGCAAAGCCTGACCGCAGAGGAAAGGAGAGAGGAAAGGGAGTTCCAATTGCAAATGGCAAAACTGAAAATTGAGGCTCAACAGGAGGAGAGGAGGGCAGAGAGAGAAGCTAAACAAGCTGAGGCTGAAAGAGCAGCCAAACAAATTGAAGCTGAAAGAACAGCCAAACAGATTCAAGCAGAAGCTGAAAGGGCAGCCAAACAAGCGGAAGCTGAAAGAGCAGCCAAACAGGTGGAAGCTGAAAGAGCCTTGGCTGAAAAGAAACTATTGTTGGCTCATGAACTGAGTCTCAAGGAGCTGGAGATCAAGGCAAGACAGATCCAGCAATAATGGTGGCAGCATACAGACAGGACCTGCTGGAGAAAAGAAGGTTCGTATACCCAAAAATGTGGTGCCCAGTTTTGTGGTGGGAGATGACATAGATAAATGGTTAGCTGCTTATGAAGTTGCACTAAGGGCTCATGAGGTTCCTGAAGGGCAATGGGGGGTAGCTATGTGCGGTTATGTGCCGCCATTGGGGAGGGACACACTTCTCACATTGGATCAACCTGATCAAAACACATACCCACTTCAGAAAGCCACTTTACTTGCCAAGTTTGGGCTGACCCCTGAGGGATACCGTCAGAGGTTCAGGGACAGCACCAAACAAAGCACACAAACATGGGTAGATTTCTTTGATTTCTCCAGTAAGGCACTGAATGGATGGGTGCGGGGCAACAAAGTAGCAGATTATAAAGGTTTATATGACTTGATTCTGAGAGAGCATATGCTTAATACTACTTATACAGAGTTGCGCCAGGACCTAGTGGATAGTAAGCTGACTGATCCCAGGAAGCTTGCTGAGGAGGCGGACCTCTGGGTTAGCACCAGAGTGTCCAAGAAGGTACCTGGGGGGGACTCCCACAAAGGTGGTCAGGGTTCCCAACAGAAGAAAGAGGGGGGAGATAAACTTGCAGATAAGGAACTCTCCAAAGGCACCCAAAAGAATTCCCAGGGAGGGGGTGGCAACCCTTCCTTTTCCAAATTTGGGAAAAAGCCAGGGACATATGACAAGTCAGGGAAATCTAGCCCCAAATTCATGGAGTGTTACCAGTATGGTCACTACAAAGGCGATCCACAGTGCCCCAAGAAGGCACCGTCCACTACCGGACAGGCACCTGGGTTGACTAGTGTTGCGCTCGGGGGGAGATGGACCCAAGTAACTTTGGGGAGCAGGTAGAGATTTCCCTAGTGTCCCTGGGAGAAGGAAAAATGGTGCCCAAGGCCCACATGCCCAAAAATACTTCCAAGTACCGGCAGTGGGTCACCATTGATGGGCAGAAGGTGGAGGCTCTGCGTGACACAGGAGCCAGTATGACTACTATCAAGAGTCAGCTGGTGTCAACAGAGCAGATAGTCCCTAATACATTCCACCAGGTCATAGTCGCTGACAATCGCGAGAGTCACCTACCGGTGGCTCTGGTTTCCTTTGAGTAGGGGGGGGTCTCTAGTACTCTGAAAGTAGCTGTGAGTCCTGCCATGCCTGTAGATTGTCTGTTAGGCAATGATCTTGAGCACACTGCTTGGAAAGAAGTGGAGCTCAGGTCTCACCTGGAGATGTTAGGGTTACCTGAGTGGGTCTGCATGACCACACGGTCCATGGCTGACCGAGAGGGAAGTCAAGGGCATCTGGAGCCTGGAACAATGGCCCAGAGAGCTGCCAGGAGGAGGGATCATGGGCGCGGGAAACCGGCCCCAGAAGTTCCTTCAGTGGCTGACGAGGCTCCTGAGGAGGAGGCTCCCGAGCCAACTGGGGAAGACATTGCCACCCTAGGTGACTTACCTGAGCTTGCTGGCTGGCAAGTTGAGGGTGGACCCACCAGGGAGGAATTCTGCAAGGCGCAGAAAGAATGTCCCACTCTGGAAGGTTTGAGGAAACAAGCCTCAAACCAGGCAGCAGGTGACGCCTCTGTCAATCACCACCTATATTGGGAGAATGATCTCCTCTACAGTGAGCCTAAGGTTCCGGCCTTTGGGGCAGCACGTATGCTGGTGGTCCCCCAATGTTACCGAACCTTCCTACTGAGTCTGGCTCACGACATTCCCCTGGCAGGACATTTGGGGCAGGGCAAGACCTTTAACAGGCTTGTCACCCACTTTTATTGGCCCAAAATGAGGACACACTCAGATAAGTTCTGCAGATCTTGTCCTACCTGCCAGGCCAGTGGTAAAGCAGGAAAAAGGGTTAAAACCCCCCTGATTCCACTTCCTGTCGTTGGCACCCCCTTTGAAAGGGTGGGCATCGACATTGTTGGTCCCTTGGACCCCAAAACTGCCTTAGGCAACAGGTTCATCCTGGTTTTGGTGGACCATGCCACCCGTTACCCAGAGGCAATCCCTCTGAGGACCGTAACCGCACCGGTGGTGACCAGAACTCTGATGGGGATATTTACCCGTGTGGGGTTCCCCAAGGAGATAGTGTCTGACAGAGGCACTAACTTCATGTCTGCATACATGAAGTCTCTATGGGATGCGTGTGGTGTAACCTACAAGTTCACCACACCCTATCACCCCCAGTCTAATGGTCTTGTGGAGAGATTCAACAAGACCCTGAAAGGCATGATTGGTGGTCTCCCTGAGGCCATGAGGCGTAGGTGGGACGTCCTCTTACCATGCCTTCTCTTTGCCTACAGAGAGGTCCCCCAGAGGGCGGTAGGGTTCAGCCCCTTTGAGCTTCTCTACGGGTACCCTGTCAGGGGACCCTTAAGCATTGTCAAGGAGGGATTGGAGAAAGCTCCAAAGACACCCCCTCAGGATGTGGTCAGCTACATGTTGGCCCTCCGCACCCAGATGACCCGCTTCTGGAAAGAGGCCCAAAGTAACCTTGAGGCCAGTCAAGAGGTAATGAAACACTGGTATGACCAGAAGGCCACCCTGGTAGACTTTCAACCTGGAGACAAAGTGTGGGTAATGGAGCCAGTAGAGCCCAGAGCTCTCCAGGACCGCTGGTCTGGCCCATTTGAAATAAAGGAGCGGAAAGGGGAGGCCACTTACCTAGTGGACCTCCAAACCCCTAGGAATCCCCTAAGGGTGCTCCATGTGAACCGACTAAAAGCTCATTTTGAGAGGTCGGAGATCAACATGCTTCTGGTCACAGATGAAGCAACGGAAGAGGAGAGTGAACCTCTCCCCGACCTCCTCTCTGCCCAAGAAGGTGATGGGTCAGTAAGCGGGGTCATTCTGTCTGACTCCCTGACTCTAAACCAGAAAGGAGACTGCTATGAGCTGTTGGAGCAGTTCTCCCCCCTGTTCTCCCTTACTCCTGGACTGACCCACCTCTGTGTTCATGATATTGACACTGGTGACAGTCTCCCTGTGAAGAACAAAATTTACAGGTTGTCGGATAAGGTGAATACCAGCATCAAGGAGGAGGTCTCCAAGATGTTGACTCTAGGGGTTATCGAGAAATCCAGTAGTCCCTGGGCCAGCCCAGTGGTGTTGGTCCCTAAGGCTACTGCCCCAGGTGCGAAGCCAGAACTCCGGTTCTGTGTGGACTACAGGGGTCTCAACTCAGTCACACGGACTGATGCTCACCCCATCCCCCGAGCTGATGAGCTCGTGGACAGGCTAGGCGCTGCCAAGTTCCTGAGTACGTTTGATCTTACTTCAGGGTACTGGCAGATCGCCCTGACTGAGGGGGCTAAGGAAAGATCCGCATTTTCAACCCCTGATGGCCATTACCAGTTCCGGGTGATGCCATTTGGGTTGAAAAATGCCCCCGCTACCTTCCAACGGTTGGTTAACGGGGTCCTAGCTGGCAAGGATGCCTTCTGTGCAGCCTACCTGGATGACATAGCTGTCTACAGTGCCAGCTGGGAGGAACACCTGCTTCACCTCAAGGAGGTGCTTCAGGCCCTGCAACAGGCAGGCCTGACCATCAAGGCTAGTAAGTGCCAGATTGGGCAGGGTTCCGTGGTGTACTTGGGACACCTAGTGGGTGGTGGCAAGGTGCAGCCACTCCAGGCCAAGATTGAAACGATCAAGGCCTGGCAACCACCGCAAACGCAGACAGAGGTGAGAGCCTTTCTAGGCCTCACAGGATACTACCGCAGATTTGTCAAGGGCTATGGTACCATTGTAACACCCTTAACAGAACTCACTTCCAAGAAACAACCTAGGTTGGTGAATTGGACAGAGGCTTGTCAGAAAGCCTTTGACGCCCTGAAGGAAGCCATGTGCACGGCCCCCGTGCTCATGGCCCCTGACTACTCCCAGGAATTTATTGTGCAGACAGACGCTTCAGAGCATGGCATAGGGGCAGTCCTAGCACAGCTGAATGAGGAGGGCAGAGATCAACCGGTAGTCTTTATTAGCAGAAGGCTATTACCACGGGAACAGAGGTGGAGTGCTATTGAGAGAGAAGCTTTTGCTGTGGTCTGGGCACTGAAGAAGCTAAGACCCTACCTGTTTGGGACTCACTTCCGGGTTCAGACAGACCACAGGCCCCTCAGATGGCTCATGCAGATGAGGGGTGAGAATCCAAAACTCTTGAGGTGGTCCATTTCCCTACAGGGGATGGACTTTACGGTGGAAGATCGCCCAGGGGTTGACCACGCCAATGCTGATGGTCTCTCCAGGTACTTCCGCCTTAGCGATGAGAGCTCCCAGGATGTCGGGTAGCTCTCCCCACTTTCAGCTGGGGGGGACACATGTTAGACCTGACAGCCTTAGGGTAGTCACCCCTAACTTTTTGCCTGCCTCCCTCCACTTTTTGGACACTGTTTTTGCTGGTTTATAGACTCTGCGCACTTTACCCCTGCTAACCAGGGCTAAAGTGCATATGCTCTCTCCCCTAAAACATGGTAACCTGGAATCATACCTGATTGGACTATTAATTTACTTATAAGTCCCTAGTAAGGTGCACTTTATGTGCATAGGGCTGGTAAATTAAATGCTACTAGTGGGACAGCAGCACTGGTTGTGCCACCCACTTAAGTAGCCCCTTTTCCTTGTCTCAGGCCTGCCATTGCAAGGCATGTGTGTGCAGTTTCACTGCCACATCGACTTGGCATTTAAAAGTTCTTGCCAAGCCTAGAACTCCCCTTTTTCTACATATAAGTCACCCTTAAGGTATGCCCTAGGTAACCCCTAAGGCAGGGTGCTGTGTAGATAAAAGGCAGGACATGTACCTGTGTAGTTATATGTCCTGGTAGTGTAAAACTCCTAAATTCGTTTTCACACTACTGTGAGGCCTGCTCCCTTCATAGGCTAACATTGGGGCTGCCCTCATACACTGTTGAAGTGGCAGCTGCTGATCTGAAAGGAGCAGGAAGGTCATATTTAGTATGGCCAGAATGGTAATACAAAATCCTACTGACTGGTGAAGTCGGATTTAATATTACTATTCTAGAAATGCCACTTTTAGAAAGTGAGCATTTCTTTGCACTTAAATCCTTCTGTGCCTTACAATCCACGTCTGGCTGGGCTTGGTTGACAGTCCCTTGTGCATTCACTCAGACACACCCCAAACACAGGGTACTCACCCTCACTTGCATACATCTGCATTTTGAATGGGTCTTCCTGGGCTGGGAGGGTGGAGGGCCTGCCCTCACACAAAGGACTGCCACACCCCCTACTGGGACCCTGGCAGGCAGGATTGAACTGAAAGGGGACCTGGTGCACTTCTTAGCCACTCTTTGAAGTCTCCCCCACTTCAAAGGCACATTTGGGTATAAAACAGGGCCTCTGCCCTACCTCATCAGACACTTGCTGGAGAAGAAACCTGAACCAGAAACTACATCCTGCCAAGAAGAACTGCCTGGCTGCTCAAAGGACTCACCTGCCTGCTTTCTACAAAGGACTGCTGCCTTGCTGTTGCCCTGCTGCCTTGCTGAACTCTTGTCTGGCTGTGAAAGTGCTCTCCAAGGGCTTGGATAGAGCTTGCCCCCTGTTCCTTGAAGTCTCAGGACCAAAAAGACTTCTCTCTTTTACTTGGACGCTCCGTGCGCCGAAAATTTCTACGCACAGCTTGTTTCGCGGCGAGAAAAACGCCGCACTCCGACGCTGATCGACGCGACGCTCTTGGGACGATCGAAGATCCGACGCACGGCCTCGCAAGGACAACGCCGCCCGACCTCTAGAGGAGAAATCGACGCGACGCCTGCCGTGAGATCGTAATTTCAACGCGCAGCCCCGCAGATCGAAGTCTAGAGGAGAAATCGACGCGACGCCTGCAGTGAGATCGTAATTTAGACGCGCAGCCCCGCAGACCGACGCGCAGCCGGAGAACAAGCAGAACAATCCACGCACAGACCCGGGACATCTGGTAATCCCCGCGATCCACAGAAAGAGACTGTCCGCGCGCCGGAAAACGCCGCCCGACTTCCCCGCGTGGAAAATAACGACGCAAGTCCGTGTGTGCTGGGGAGAAATCAACGCATACACCCTTTTTCCACGCACCTCTTCTCTTGTGGCCCTCTGAGGAGATTTTTCCATTCCCAACCAGGTACTTGTGCTTGAAAGAGACTTTGTTTATATTCTAAAGACTTTAAGACACTTTATATCACTTTTACGTGATATTTCTACAATTTTCCATTGCAACTTTATTCTTCTTGACCTACAATTATCCTGATAAATATTATATATTTTTCTAAACACTGTGTGGTGTATTTTTGTGGTGCTATATGGTGGTATTGTATGATTTATTGCACAAATACTTTACACATTGCCTTCTAAGTTAAGCCTGACTGCTCGTGCCAAGCTACCAGAGGGTGGGCACAGGATAATCTTGGATTGTGTGTGACTTACCCTGACTAGAGTGAGGGCTTTTGCTTGGACAGGGGGTAATCTGACTGCCAACCAAAAACCCCATTTCTAACATTGGTGATCAGCGGTGAGGATAGGACTTGTATTTGTGCAGTGACATACAGTAGCTAAGTATTTCACTACCTACCCACAGTTGAAGGTCAACTTGGTTTTTATCTCTTTTTGAAAACCCGAATTTTTTCCTGACAATTTTCAAAAACTAAATCCTCACTCAACATGTCTCTGACTGGGTCTCAGACAGGGGACTTTGACCTAGTCCAGTTGGATGCATATACGGTCAAACAACTAAGAGGATTCTGCAGGGCATTGAGGGTACCCACCCAAGGGGCCTCCAGAAAGGAGGACTTTCAAGTGGCGCTGAGGGCCTGGGCAGAAGCCCATTTAGAGGATGATGAGGAAGAGGAGCCAGAACATGGCCCCTCAGAGAAATTTTCACTATCAGTGGATGGTGTTACCACTGCAATTGTGCCCCCTTCCAGACCAGGGAGCAGTGTCTCTATGCAAAGCCTGACCGCAGAGGAAAGGAGAGAGGAAAGGGAGTTCCAATTGCAAATGGCAAAACTGAAAATTGAGGCTCAACAGGAGGAGAGGAGGGCAGAGAGAGAAGCCAAACAAGCTGAGGCTGAAAGAGCAGCCAAACAAATTGAAGCTGAAAGAACAGCCAAACAGATTCAAGCAGAAGCTGAAAGGGCAGCCAAACAAGCGGAAGCTGAAAGAGCAGCCAAACAGGTGGAAGCTGAAAGAGCCTTGGCTGAAAAGAAACTATTGTTGGCTCATGAACTGAGTCTCAAGGAGCTGGAGATCAAGGCAAGACAGATCCAGCAATAATGGTGGCAGCATACAGACAGGACCTGCTGGAGAAAAGAAGGTTCGTATACCCAAAAATGTGGTGCCCAGTTTTGTGGTGGGAGATGACATAGATAAATGGTTAGCTGCTTATGAAGTTGCACTAAGGGCTCATGAGGTTCCTGAAGGGCAATGGGGGGTAGCTATGTGCGGTTATGTGCCGCCATTGGGGAGGGACACACTTCTCACATTGGATCAACCTGATCAAAACACATACCCACTTCAGAAAGCCACTTTACTTGCCAAGTTTGGGCTGACCCCTGAGGGATACCGTCAGAGGTTCAGGGACAGCACCAAACAAACCACACAAACATGGGTAGATTTCTTTGATTTCTCCAGTAAGGCACTGAATGGATGGGTGCGGGGCAACAAAGTAGCAGATTATAAAGGTTTATATGACTTGATTCTGAGAGAGCATATGCTTAATACTACTTATACAGAGTTGCGCCAGGACCTAGTGGATAGTAAGCTGACTGATCCCAGGAAGCTTGCTGAGGAGGCGGACCTCTGGGTTAGCACCAGAGTGTCCAAGAAGGTACCTGGGGGGGACTCCCACAAAGGTGGTCAGGGTTCCCAACAGAAGAAAGAGGGGGGAGATAAACTTGCAGATAAGGAACTCTCCAAAGGCACCCAAAAGAATTCCCAGGGAGAGGGTGGCAACCCTTCCTTTTCCAAATTTGGGAAAAAGCCAGGGACATATGACAAGTCAGGGAAATCTAGCCCCAAATTCATGGAGTGTTACCAGTATGGTCACTACAAAGGCGATCCACAGTGCCCCAAGAAGGCACCGTCCACTACAGGCACCTGGGTTGACTAGTGTTGCGCTCGGGGGGAGATGGACCCAAGTAACTTTGGGGAGCAGGTAGAGATTTCCCTAGTGTCCCTGGGAGAAGGAGAAATGGTGCCCAAGGCCCACATGCCCAAAAATACTTCCAAGTACCGGCAGTGGGTCACCATTGATGGGCAGAAGGTGGAGGCTCTGCGTGACACAGGAGCCAGTATGACTACTATCAAGAGTCAGCTGGTGTCAACAGAGCAGATAGTCCCTAATACATTCCACCAGGTCATAGTCGCTGACAATCGCGAGAGTCACCTACCGGTGGCTCTGGTTCCCTTTGAGTGGGGGGGGGTCTCTAGTACTCTGAAAGTAGCTGTGAGTCCTGCCATGCCTGTAGATTGTCTGTTAGGCAATGATCTTGAGCACACTGCTTGGAAAGAAGTGGAGCTCAGGTCTCACCTGGAGATGTTAGGGTTACCTGAGTGGGTCTGCATGACCACACGGTCCATGGCTGACCGAGAGGGAAGTCAAGGGCATCTGGAGCCTGGAACAATGGCCCAGAGAGCTGCCAGGAGGAGGGATCATGGGCGCGGGAAACCGGCCCCAGAAGTTCCCGCAGTGGCTGACGAGGCTCCTGAGGAGGAGGCTCCCGAGCCAACTGGGGAAGACATTGCCACCCTAGGTGACTTACCTGAGCTTGCTGGCTGGCAAGTTGAGGGTGGACCCACCAGGGAGGAATTCTGCAAGGCGCAGAAAGAATGTCCCACTCTGGAAGGTTTGAGGAAACAAGCCTCAAACCAGGCAGCAGGTGACGCCTCTGGCAATCACCACCTATATTGGGAGAATGATCTCCTCTACAGTGAGCCTAAGGTTCCGGCCTTTGGGGCAGCACGTATGCTGGTGGTCCCCCAATGTTACCGAACCTTCCTACGGAGTCTGGCTCACGACATTCCCCTGGCAGGACATTTGGGGCAGGGCAAGACCTTTAACAGGCTTGTCACCCACTTTTATTGGCCCAAAATGAGGACACACTCAGATAAGTTCTGCAGATCTTGTCCTACCTGCCAGGCCAGTGGTAAAGCAGGAAAAAGGGTTAAAACCCCCCTGATTCCACTTCCTGTCGTTGGCACCCCCTTTGAAAGGGTGGGCATTGACATTGTTGGTCCCTTGGACCCCAAAACTGCCTTAGGCAACAGGTTCATCCTGGTTTTGGTGGACCATGCCACCCGTTACCCAGAGGCAATCCCTCTGAGGACCGTAACCGCACCGGTGGTGACCAGAACTCTGATGGGGATATTTACCCGTGTGGGGTTCCCCAAGGAGATAGTGTCTGACAGAGGCACTAACTTCATGTCTGCATACATGAAGTCTCTATGGGATGCGTGTGGTGTAACCTACAAGTTCACCACACCCTATCACCCCCAGTCTAATGGTCTTGTGGAGAGATTCAACAAGACCCTGAAAGGCATGATTGGTGGTCTCCCTGAGGCCATGAGGCGTAGGTGGGACGTCCTCTTACCATGCCTTCTCTTTGCCTACAGAGAGGTCCCCCAGAGGGCGGTAGGGTTCAGTCCCTTTGAGCTTCTCTACGGGTACCCTGTCAGGGGACCCTTAAGCATTGTCAAGGAGGGATTGGAGAAAGCTCCAAAGACACCCCCTCAGGATGTGGTCAGCTACATGTTGGCCCTCCGCACCCAGATGACCCGCTTCTGGAAAGAGGCCCAAAGTAACCTTGAGGCCAGTCAAGAGGTAATGAAACACTGGTATGACCAGAAGGCCACCCTGGTAGACTTTCAAACTGGAGACAAAGTGTGGGTAATGGAGCCAGTAGAGCCCAGAGCTCTCCAGGACCGCTGGTCTGGCCCATTTGAAATAAAGGAGCGGAAAGGGGAGGCCACTTACCTAGTGGACCTCCAAACCCCTAGGAATCCCCTAAGGGTGCTCCATGTGAACCGACTAAAAGCTCATTTTGAGAGGTCGGAGATCAACATGCTTCTGGTCACAGATGAAGGAACGGAAGAGGAGAGTGAACCTCTCCCCGACCTCCTCTCTGCCCAAGAAGGTGATGGGTCAGTAAGCGGGGTCATTCTGTCTGACTCCCTGACTCTAAACCAGAAAGGAGACTGCTATGAGCTGTTGGAGCAGTTCTCCCCCCTGTTCTCCCTTACTCCTGGACTGACCCACCTCTGTGTTCATGATATTGACACTGGTGACAGTCTCCCTGTGAAGAACAAAATTTACAGGTTGTCGGATAAGGTGAAGGCCAGCATCAAGGAGGAGGTCTCCAAGATGTTGACTCTAGGGGTTATCGAGAAATCCAGTAGTCCCTGGGCCAGCCCAGTGGTGTTGGTCCCTAAGGCTACTGCCCCAGGTGCGAAGCCAGAACTCCGGTTCTGTGTGGACTACCGGGGTCTCAACTCAGTCACACGGACTGATGCTCACCCCATCCCCCGAGCTGATGAGCTCGTGGACAGGCTAGGCGCTGCCAAGTTCCTGAGTACGTTTGATCTTACTTCAGGGTACTGGCAGATCGCCCTGACTGAGGGGGCTAAGGAAAGATCCGCATTTTCAACCCCTGATGGCCATTACCAGTTCCGGGTGATGCCATTTGGGTTGAAAAATGCCCCCGCTACCTTCCAACGGTTGGTTAACGGGGTCCTAGCTGGCAAGGATGCCTTCTGTGCAGCCTACCTGGATGACATAGCTGTCTACAGTGCCAGCTGGGAGGAACACCTGCTTCACCTCAAGGAGGTGCTTCAGGCCCTGCAACAGGCAGGCCTGACCATCAAGGCTAGTAAGTGCCAGATTGGGCAGGGTTCCGTGGTGTACTTGGGACACCTAGTGGGTGGTGGCAAAGTGCAGCCACTCCAGGCCAAGATTGAAACGATCAAGGCCTGGCAACCACTGCAAACGCAGACAGAGGTGAGAGCCTTTCTAGGCCTCACAGGATACTACCGCAGATTTGTCAAGGGCTATGGTACCATTGTAACACCCTTAACAGAACTCACTTCCAAGAAACAACCTAGGTTGGTGAATTGGACAGAGGCTTGTCAGAAAGCCTTTGACGCCCTGAAGGAAGCCATGTGCACGGCCCCCGTGCTCATGGCCCCTGACTACTCCCAGGAATTTATCGTGCAGACAGACGCTTCAGAGCATGGCATAGGGGCAGTCCTAGCACAGCTGAATGAGGAGGGCAGAGATCAACCGGTAGTCTTTATTAGCAGAAGGCTATTACCACGAGAACAGAGGTGGAGTGCTATTGAGAGAGAAGCTTTTGCTGTGGTCTGGGCACTGAAGAAGCTAAGACCCTACCTGTTTGGGACTCACTTCCGGGTTCAGACAGACCACAGGCCCCTCAGATGGCTCATGCAGATGAGGGGTGAGAATCCAAAACTCTTGAGGTGGTCCATTTCCCTACAGGGGATGGACTTTACGGTGGAAGATCGCCCAGGGGTTGACCACGCCAATGCTGATGGTCTCTCCAGGTACTTCCGCCTTAGCGATGAGAGCTCCCAGGATGTCGGGTAGCTCTCCCCACTTTCAGCTGGGGGGGACACATGTTAGACCTGACAGCCTTAGGGTAGTCACCCCTAACTTTTTGCCTGCCTCCCTCCACTTTTTGGACACTGTTTTTGCTGGTTTATAGACTCTGCGCACTTTACCCCTGCTAACCAGGGCTAAAGTGCATATGCTCTCTCCCCTAAAACATGGTAACCTGGAATCATACCTGATTGGACTATTAATTTACTTATAAGTCCCTAGTAAGGTGCACTTTATGTGCATAGGGCTGGTAAATTAAATGCTACTAGTGGGCCAGCAGCACTGGTTGTGCCACCCACTTAAGTAGCCCCCTTTCCTTGTCTCAGGCCTGCCATTGCAAGGCCTGTGTGTGCAGTTTCACTGCCACATCGACTTGGCATTTAAAAGTTCTTGCCAAGCCTAGAACTCCCCTTTTTCTACATATAAGTCACCCTTAAGGTATGCCCTAGGTAACCCCTAAGGCAGGGTGCTGTGTAGATAAAAGGCAGGACATGTACCTGTGTAGTTATATGTCCTGGTAGTGTAAAACTCCTAAATTCGTTTTCACACTACTGTGAGGCCTGCTCCCTTCATAGGCTAACATTGGGGCTGCCCTCATACACTGTTGAAGTGGCAGCTGCTGATCTGAAAGGAGCAGGAAGGTCATATTTAGTATGGCCAGAATGGTAATACAAAATCCTACTGACTGGTGAAGTCGGATTTAATATTACTATTCTAGAAATGCCACTTTTAGAAAGTGAGCATTTCTTTGCACTTAAATCCTTCTGTGCCTTACAATCCACGTCTGGCTGGGCTTGGTTGACAGTCCCTTGTGCATTCACTCAGACACACCCCAAACACAGGGTACTCACCCTCACTTGCATACATCTGCATTTTGAATGGGTCTTCCTGGGCTGGGAGGGTGGAGGGCCTGCCCTCACACAAAGGACTGCCACACCCCCTACTGGGACCCTGGCAGGCAGGATTGAACTGAAAGGGGACCTGGTGCACTTCTTAGCCACTCTTTGAAGTCTCCCCCACTTCAAAGGCACATTTGGGTATAAAACAGGGCCTCTGCCCTACCTCATCAGACACTTGCTGGAGAAGAAACCTGAACCAGAAACTACATCCTGCCAAGAAGAACTGCCTGGCTGCTCAAAGGACTCACCTGCCTGCTTTCTACAAAGGACTGCTGCCTTGCTGTTGCCCTGCTGCCTTGCTGAACTCTTGTCTGGCTGTGAAAGTGCTCTCCAAGGGCTTGGATAGAGCTTGCCCCCTGTTGCTTGAAGTCTCAGGACCAAAAAGACTTCTCTCTTTTACTTGGACGCTCCGTGCGCCGAAAATTTCGACGCACAGCTTGTTTCGCGGCGAGAAAAACGCCGCACTCCGACGCTGATCGACGCGACGCTCTTGGGACGATCGAAGATCCGACGCACGGCCTCGCAAGGACAACGCCGCCCGACCTCTAGAGGAGAAATCGACGCGACGCCTGCCGTGAGATCGTAATTTCAACGCGCAGCCCCGCAGATCGAAGTCTAGAGGAGAAATCGACGCGACGCCTGCCGTGAGATCGTAATTTAGACGCGCAGCCCCGCAGACCGACGCGCAGCCGGAGAACAAGCAGAACAATCCACGCACAGACCCGGGACATCTGGTAATCCCCGCGATCCACAGAAAGAGACTGTCCGCGCGCCGGAAAACGCCGCCCGACTTCCCCGCGTGGAAAATAACGACGCAAGTCCGTGTGTGCTGGGGAGAAATCAACGCATACACCCTTTTTCCACGCACCTCTTCTCTTGTGGCCCTCTGAGGAGATTTTTCCATTCCCAACCAGGTACTTGTGCTTGAAAGAGACTTTGTTTATATTCTAAAGACTTTAAGACACTTTATATCACTTTTACGTGATATTTCTACAATTTTCCATTGCAACTTTATTCTTCTTGACCTACAATTATCCTGATAAATATTATATATTTTTCTAAACACTGTGTGGTGTATTTTTGTGGTGCTATATGGTGGTATTGTATGATTTATTGCACAAATACTTTACACATTGCCTTCTAAGTTAAGCCTGACTGCTCGTGCCAAGCTACCAGAGGGTGGGCACAGGATAATCTTGGATTGTGTGTGACTTACCCTGACTAGAGTGAGGGCTTTTGCTTGGACAGGGGGTAATCTGACTGCCAACCAAAAACCCCATTTCTAACATTGGTGATCAGCGGTGAGGATAGGACTTGTATTTGTGCAGTGACATACAGTAGCTAAGTATTTCACTACCTACCCACAGTTGAAGGTCAACTTGGTTTTTATCTCTTTTTGAAAACCCGAATTTTTTCCTGACAATTTTCAAAAACTAAATCCTCACTCAACATGTCTCTGACTGGGTCTCAGACAGGGGACTTTGACCTAGTCCAGTTGGATGCATATACGGTCAAACAACTAAGAGGATTCTGCAGGGCATTGAGGGTACCCACCCAAGGGGCCTCCAGAAAGGAGGACTTTCAAGTGGCGCTGAGGGCCTGGGCAGAAGCCCATTTAGAGGATGATGAGGAAGAGGAGCCAGAACATGGCCCCTCAGAGAAATTTTCACTATCAGTGGATGGTGTTACCACTGCAATTGTGCCCCCTTCCAGACCAGGGAGCAGTGTCTCTATGCAAAGCCTGACCGCAGAGGAAAGGAGAGAGGAAAGGGAGTTCCAATTGCAAATGGCAAAACTGAAAATTGAGGCTCAACAGGAGGAGAGGAGGGCAGAGAGAGAAGCCAAACAAGCTGAGGCTGAAAGAGCAGCCAAACAAATTGAAGCTGAAAGAACAGCCAAACAGATTCAAGCAGAAGCTGAAAGGGCAGCCAAACAAGCGGAAGCTGAAAGAGCAGCCAAACAGGTGGAAGCTGAAAGAGCCTTGGCTGAAAAGAAACTATTGTTGGCTCATGAACTGAGTCTCAAGGAGCTGGAGATCAAGGCAAGACAGATCCAGCAATAATGGTGGCAGCATACAGACAGGACCTGCTGGAGAAAAGAAGGTTCGTATACCCAAAAATGTGGTGCCCAGTTTTGTGGTGGGAGATGACATAGATAAATGGTTAGCTGCTTATGAAGTTGCACTAAGGGCTCATGAGGTTCCTGAAGGGCAATGGGGGGTAGCTATGTGCGGTTATGTGCCGCCATTGGGGAGGGACACACTTCTCACATTGGATCAACCTGATCAAAACACATACCCACTTCAGAAAGCCACTTTACTTGCCAAGTTTGGGCTGACCCCTGAGGGATACCGTCAGAGGTTCAGGGACAGCACCAAACAAACCACACAAACATGGGTAGATTTCTTTGATTTCTCCAGTAAGGCACTGAATGGATGGGTGCGGGGCAACAAAGTAGCAGATTATAAAGGTTTATATGACTTGATTCTGAGAGAGCATATGCTTAATACTACTTATACAGAGTTGCGCCAGGACCTAGTGGATAGTAAGCTGACTGATCCCAGGAAGCTTGCTGAGGAGGCGGACCTCTGGGTTAGCACCAGAGTGTCCAAGAAGGTACCTGGGGGGGACTCCCACAAAGGTGGTCAGGGTTCCCAACAGAAGAAAGAGGGGGGAGATAAACTTGCAGATAAGGAACTCTCCAAAGGCACCCAAAAGAATTCCCAGGGAGGGGGTGGCAACCCTTCCTTTTCCAAATTTGGGAAAAAGCCAGGGACATATGACAAGTCAGGGAAATCTAGCCCCAAATTCATGGAGTGTTACCAGTATGGTCACTACAAAGGCGATCCACAGTGCCCCAAGAAGGCACCGTCCACTACCGGACAGGCACCTGGGTTGACTAGTGTTGCGCTCGGGGGGAGATGGACCCAAGTAACTTTGGGGAGCAGGTAGAGATTTCCCTAGTGTCCCTGAGAGAAGGAAAAATGGTGCCCAAGGCCCACATGCCCAAAAATACTTCCAAGTACCGGCAGTGGGTCACCATTGATGGGCAGAAGGTGGAGGCTCTGCGTGACACAGGAGCCAGTATGACTACTATCAAGAGTCAGCTGGTGTCAACAGAGCAGATAGTCCCTAATACATTCCACCAGGTCATAGTCGCTGACAATCGCGAGAGTCACCTACCGGTGGCTCTGGTTCCCTTTGAGTGGGGGGGGGTCTCTAGTACTCTGAAAGTAGCTGTGAGTCCTGCCATGCCTGTAGATTGTCTGTTAGGCAATGATCTTGAGCACACTGCTTGGAAAGAAGTGGAGCTCAGGTCTCACCTGGAGATGTTAGGGTTACCTGAGTGGGTCTGCATGACCACACGGTCCATGGCTGACCGAGAGGGAAGTCAAGGGCATCTGGAGCCTGGAACAATGGCCCAGAGAGCTGCCAGGAGGAGGGATCATGGGCGCGGGAAACCGGCCCCAGAAGTTCCCGCAGTGGCTGACGAGGCTCCTGAGGAGGAGGCTCCCGAGCCAACTGGGGAAGACATTGCCACCCTAGGTGACTTACCTGAGCTTGCTGGCTGGCAAGTTGAGGGTGGACCCACCAGGGAGGAATTCTGCACGGCGCAGAAAGAATGTCCCACTCTGGAAGGTTTGAGGAAACAAGCCTCAAACCAGGCAGCAGGTGACGCCTCTGGCAATCACCACCTATATTGGGAGAATGATCTCCTCTACAGTGAGCCTAAGGTTCCGGCCTTTGGGGCAGCACGTATGCTGGTGGTCCCCCAATGTTACCGAACCTTCCTACTGAGTCTGGCTCACGACATTCCCCTGGCAGGACATTTGGGGCAGGGCAAGACCTTTAACAGGCTTGTCACCCACTTTTATTGGCCCAAAATGAGGACACACTCAGATAAGTTCTGCAGATCTTGTCCTACCTGCCAGGCCAGTGGTAAAGCAGGAAAAAGGGTTAAAACCCCCCTGATTCCACTTCCTGTCGTTGGCACCCCCTTTGAAAGGGTGGGCATTGACATTGTTGGTCCCTTGGACCCCAAAACTGCCTTAGGCAACAGGTTCATCCTGGTTTTGGTGGACCATGCCACCCGTTACCCAGAGGCAATCCCTCTGAGGACCGTAACCGCACCGGTGGTGACCAGAACTCTGATGGGGATATTTACCCGTGTGGGGTTCCCCAAGGAGATAGTGTCTGACAGAGGCACTAACTTCATGTCTGCATACATGAAGTCTCTATGGGATGCGTGTGGTGTAACCTACAAGTTCACCACACCCTATCACCCCCAGTCTAATGGTCTTGTGGAGAGATTCAACAAGACCCTGAAAGGCATGATTGGTGGTCTCCCTGAGGCCATGAGGCGTAGGTGGGACGTCCTCTTACCATGCCTTCTCTTTGCCTACAGAGAGGTCCCCCAGAGGGCGGTAGGGTTCAGTCCCTTTGAGCTTCTCTACGGGTACCCTGTCAGGGGACCCTTAAGCATTGTCAAGGAGGGATTGGAGAAAGCTCCAAAGACACCCCCTCAGGAAGTGGTCAGCTACATGTTGGCCCTCCGCACCCAGATGACCCGCTTCTGGAAAGAGGCCCAAAGTAACCTTGAGGCCAGTCAAGAGGTAATGAAACACTGGTATGACCAGAAGGCCACCCTGGTAGACTTTCAACCTGGAGACAAAGTGTGGGTAATGGAGCCAGTAGAGCCCAGAGCTCTCCAGGACCGCTGGTCTGGCCCATTTGAAATAAAGGAGCGGAAAGGGGAGGCCACTTACCTAGTGGACCTCCAAACCCCTAGGAATCCCCTAAGGGTGCTCCATGTGAACCGACTAAAAGCTCATTTTGAGAGGTCGGAGATCAACATGCTTCTGGTCACAGATGAAGGAACGGAAGAGGAGAGTGAACCTCTCCCCGACCTCCTCTCTGCCCAAGAAGGTGATGGGTCAGTAAGCGGGGTCATTCTGTCTGACTCCCTGACTCTAAACCAGAAAGGAGACTGCTATGAGCTGTTGGAGCAGTTCTCCCCCCTGTTCTCCCTTACTCCTGGACTGACCCACCTCTGTGTTCATGATATTGACACTGGTGACAGTCTCCCTGTGAAGAACAAAATTTACAGGTTGTCGGATAAGGTGAAGGCCAGCATCAAGGAGGAGGTCTCCAAGATGTTGACTCTAGGGGTTATCGAGAAATCCAGTAGTCCCTGGGCCAGCCCAGTGGTGTTGGTCCCTAAGGCTACTGCCCCAGGTGCGAAGCCAGAACTCCGGTTCTGTGTGGACTACCGGGGTCTCAACTCAGTCACACGGACTGATGCTCACCCCATCCCCCGAGCTGATGAGCTCGTGGACAGGCTAGGCGCTGCCAAGTTCCTGAGTACGTTTGATCTTACTTCAGGGTACTGGCAGATCGCCCTGACTGAGGGGGCTAAGGAAAGATCCGCATTTTCAACCCCTGATGGCCATT
The DNA here is from genome assembly GCF_031143425.1 of Pleurodeles waltl. Taxonomy (NCBI): domain Eukaryota; kingdom Metazoa; phylum Chordata; class Amphibia; order Caudata; family Salamandridae; genus Pleurodeles; species Pleurodeles waltl. Next base: position 1,128,627,560 of record NC_090444.1, on the reverse strand, counting down.
ACCAGTTCCGGGTGATGCCATTTGGGTTGAAAAATGCCCCCGCTACCTTCCAACGGTTGGTTAACGGGGTCCTAGCTGGCAAGGATGCCTTCTGTGCAGCCTACCTGGATGACATAGCTGTCTACAGTGCCAGCTGGGAGGAACACCTGCTTCACCTCAAGGAGGTGCTTCAGGCCCTGCAACAGGCAGGCCTGACCATCAAGGCTAGTAAGTGCCAGATTGGGCAGGGTTCCGTGGTGTACTTGGGACACCTAGTGGGTGGTGGCAAGGTGCAGCCACTCCAGGCCAAGATTGAAACGATCAAGGCCTGGCAACCACCGCAAACGCAGACAGAGGTGAGAGCCTTTCTAGGCCTCACAGGATACTACCGCAGATTTGTCAAGGGCTATGGTACCATTGTAACACCCTTAACAGAACTCACTTCCAAGAAACAACCTAGGTTGGTGAATTGGACAGAGGCTTGTCAGAAAGCCTTTGACGCCCTGAAGGAAGCCATGTGCACGGCCCCCGTGCTCATGGCCCCTGACTACTCCCAGGAATTTATCGTGCAGACAGACGCTTCAGAGCATGGCATAGGGGCAGTCCTAGCACAGCTGAATGAGGAGGGCAGAGATCAACCGGTAGTCTTTATTAGCAGAAGGCTATTACCACGGGAACAGAGGTGGAGTGCTATTGAGAGAGTAGCTGTTGCTGTGGTCTGGGCACTGAAGAAGCTAAGACCCTACCTGTTTGGGACTCACTTCCGGGTTCAGACAGACCACAGGCCCCTCAGATGGCTCATGCAGATGAGGGGTGAGAATCCAAAACTCTTGAGGTGGTCCATTTCCCTACAGGGGATGGACTTTACGGTGGAAGATCGCCCAGGGGTTGACCACGCCAATGCTGATGGTCTCTCCAGGTACTTCCGCCTTAGCGATGAGAGCTCCCAGGATGTCGGGTAGCTCTCCCCACTTTCAGCTGGGGGGGACACATGTTAGACCTGACAGCCTTAGGGTAGTCACCCCTAACTTTTTGCCTGCCTCCCTCCACTTTTTGGACACTGTTTTTGCTGGTTTATAGACTCTGCGCACTTTAACCCTGCTAACCAGGGCTAAAGTGCATATGCTCTCTCCCCTAAAACATGGTAACCTGGAATCATACCTGATTGGACTATTAATTTACTTATAAGTCCCTAGTAAGGTGCACTTTATGTGCATAGGGCTGGTAAATTAAATGCTACTAGTGGGCCAGCAGCACTGGTTGTGCCACCCACTTAAGTAGCCCCTTTTCCTTGTCTCAGGCCTGCCATTGCAAGGCCTGTGTGTGCAGTTTCACTGCCACATCGACTTGGCATTTAAAAGTTCTTGCCAAGCCTAGAACTCCCCTTTTTCTACATATAAGTCACCCTTAAGGTATGCCCTAGGTAACCCCTAAGGCAGGGTGCTGTGTAGATAAAAGGCAGGACATGTACCTGTGTAGTTATATGTCCTTGTAGTGTAAAACTCCTAAATTCGTTTTCACACTACTGTGAGGCCTGCTCCCTTCATAGGCTAACATTGGGGCTGCCCTCATACACTGTTGAAGTGGCAGCTGCTGATCTGAAAGGAGCAGGAAGGTCATATTTAGTATGGCCAGAATGGTAATACAAAATCCTACTGACTGGTGAAGTCGGATTTAATATTACTATTCTAGAAATGCCACTTTTAGAAAGTGAGCATTTCTTTGCACTTAAATCCTTCTGTGCCTTACAATCCACGTCTGGCTGGGCTTGGTTGACAGCCCCTTGTGCATTCACTCAGACACACCCCAAACACAGGGTACTCACCCTCACTTGCATACATCTGCATTTTGAATGGGTCTTCCTGGGCTGGGAGGGTGGAGGGCCTGCCCTCACACAAAGGACTGCCACACCCCCTACTGGGACCCTGACAGACAGGATTGAACTGAAAGGGGACCTGGTGCACTTCTTAGCCACTCTTTGAAGTCTCCCCCACTTCAAAGGCACATTTGGGTATAAAACAGGGCCTCTGCCCTACCTCATCAGACACTTGCTGGAGAAGAAACCTGAACCAGAAACTACATCCTGCCAAGAAGAACTGCCTGGCTGCTCAAAGGACTCACCTGCCTGCTTTCTACAAAGGACTGCTGCCTTGCTGTTGCCCTGCTGCCTTGCTGAACTCTTTTCTGGCTGTGAAAGTGCTCTCCAAGGGCTTGGATAGAGCTTGCCTCCTGTTCCTTGAAGTCTCAGGACCAAAAAGACTTCTCTCTTTTACTTGGACGCTCTGTGCGCCGAAAATTTCGACGCACAGCTTGTTTCGCGGCGAGAAAAACGCCGCACTCCGACGCTGATCGACGCGATGCTCTTGGGACGATCGAAGATCCGACGCACGGCCTCGCAAGGACAACGCCGCCCGACCTCTAGAGGAGAAATCGACGCGACGCCTGCCGTGAGATCGTAATTTCAACGCGCAGCCCCGCAGATCGAAGTCTAGAGGAGAAATCGACGCGACGCCTGCCGTGAGATCGTAATTTAGACGCGCAGCCCCGCAGACCGACGCGCAGCCGGAGAACAAGCAGGAAAATCCACGCACAGACCCGGGACATCTGGTAATCCCCGCGATCCACAGAAAGAGACTGTCCGCGCGCCAGAAAACGCCGCCCGACTTCCCCGCGTGGAAAATAACGACGCAAGTCCGTGTGTGCTGGGGAGAAATCGACGCATACACCCTTTTTCCACGCACCTCTTCTCTTGTGGCCCTCTGAGGAGATTTTTCCATTCCCAACCAGGTACTTGTGCTTGAAAGAGACTTTGTTTATATTCTAAAGACTTTAAGACACTTTATATCACTTTTCCGTGATATTTCTACAATTTTCCATTGCAACTTTATTCTTCTTGACTTACAATTATCCTGATAAATATAATATATTTTTCTAAACACTGTGTGGTGTATTTTTGTGGTGCTATATGGTGGTATTGTATGATTTATTGCACAAATACTTTACACATTGCCTTCTAAGTTAAGCCTGACTGCTCGTGCCAGGCTACCAGAGGGTGGGCACAGGATAATCTTGGATTGTGTGTGACTTACCCTGACTAGAGTGAGGGCTTTTGCTTGGACAGGGGGTAACCTGACTGCCAACCAAAAACCCAATTTCTAACAATATGTATATGTTCACAAATATCACAAAATCAATTTACAGAATCCAAGTACAGTCTCTTATTCATCTTCATAAGGGTGTGTAGTACAGTGCCATCTTCTAATGGAGTTATACTATGTATAAAGAGCTGAGTTACTTTTGAGATATTTATTGTTCATATGCAACTACCAGTTCTATATCGTATTATAGAGAGTTGGTTATATAGACCTAGAGTTCAGGTATATCTAGTCACAATTGTATTTATGTTTAGTTCTCTGTATAACAAAGTACTTACGACCTTTTTTTACAAGTCAAATGATGAGGCAGAAGTGGTGGAGTCCCTTTTCTCTTATTTCTCTCCAATCCATTCCCCTTTCACTGTCTTTGCCACTGGCTCTCATATTCCCGTATAAGTGGTGTTAGCCTTTTCCATCCTTGGCGTGGTCTCCCTTAACTTTTTGCCTCTGTTTCCCAGGTTGTTGATGTGTGCTGGACTCTGTTTTTGCTGTTTTTGTTACTCTGAGCACTTTACCACTGCTAACCAGTGCTAAAGTGCAAGTGTTCCTTTACAAAATGTGTATGAAATTGGCTTATCCATGATTGGCATATTTGATTTACTAGTAAGTCCCTAGTAAAGTGCACTAGAGGTGCCCAGGGCCTGTAAAACAAATGCTACTAGTGGGTCTGTAGCACTGGTTGTGCCACCCACATTAGTAGCTCTGTAATCATGTCTCAGACCTGCCAATGCAGTGTCTGTGTGTGCAGTTTTAACTGTAAATTCGACTTGGCAAGTGTACCCACTTGCCAGGCCTAAACCTTCCCTTTTCTTACATGGCTACCTTTAAATCTAATGAAAGTGTAGATTCCCTTTGGGAGCAGATGGATATATGGAGTTTGGGGTCTCTGAGCTCACAATTTAAAAAATATATCTTTTAGTAAAGTTGATTTTAAGATTGTGTGTTTGAAAATGCCACTTTTAGAAAGTGAGCATTTTCTTGCTTATACCATTTCTGTGTCTCTGCCTGTTTGTGGATTCCCTGTCTGGTTCAGTTTGACCGTTGGGCTAGTTGCACCTCTCAGTGACACAAAGGGAGCTTGGGTGTAGTCTGCATTTCCTGAAGAGCCACCTGTGCTAGGGGGGAGGTGTGGTCACTCACACCTGAAAGGGCTGTGCCTGCCCTCACATAATGCAGTCTCCCACCCCATGGTGTGTGTCTGGGGCCTGGCCTGGGCAAGGCAGGATTCCACAATCAAGAGAGACTTTCCTTTGAAGTAGGCCTACTTCAAAGGGCAAAATGGGTATAAGAAGAGTACCCAAAACCACAGACTTTACAACACTTCTGGAAACCAAGAGGAACCTCAGCCTGGAGAAGAGCTGAAGAGCGAGGAAGAAGAGCTGCCCTGCCTGTGACTGTTATTTGTGGAGCTATCCTGCAGTTGCTGCTTCTGCCTGTGCTAGAGGACAAAGACTGGACTTTGTGTTACCTTCCTTCTTGTGAAGATCTCCAAGGGCTTGATTTAGAGCTTGCCTCCTGTTGTTTGAAGTCTCAGGGGCAGCAAAGACTTCTCTCTGTCAGCACCTGGGGCCTCTGGACAGACTCTTACTCTGTCAAGTGGTGCCCATCCAGTTCCTGGGACCCTGAGAAGAGAAGCTGGCTGCCCAAGAGTGAGAAATCCACACATAGACCGCCGTGCGGGGAAAAGATCGACGTGACTCCTATCTGCGGCTGAAAAATGGACACGCTGCCGGCTTCGCGGCTGAAAACCGACACTAGCCTGCACGGCAACCGGAAGATCGATGCCCCTGGCTGGGGAAAGGACACGAGGCATCGCTGAAGGAGGCTGGTGAGATCACAACCCGCGCTGCGTTGTTTTCAGGTCATCGTGCAGCTGAATTTCTGATGCAAACACTGCTGGGCGGAGTTGACGAGTGGGGGCGTAAAAGTTGAGTCTGGAGTTGAGGTAGGTAGGTCCGGTGTTGTGTAGAGCCTTGTGAGCGTGGGTGAGGAGTTTAAAGGTGATCCTCTTGTCCACGGGGAGCCAGTGGAGGTCCTTCAGGTGAGGGGAGATGTGACATCGGCGGGGTATGTCGAGGATCAGGCGGGCAGATGCATTTTGGATACGCTGGAGTCGTTTGATGTCTTTTGTTGGGATGCCTGTGTAGAGTGCGTTGCCGTAGTCAAGTCTGCTACTGACGAGGGCTTGGGTCACCGTCTTTCAGTGCCTTGCCAGCAATGGAATCTGTGGCCAGGCTTAGCCATGGATTCAGCCTTTCCTGCCAGTATGAGGCAGGTTGTCACGACTGGTCATTTCCCTTCATGAGAAAAATCTTCAAACTATGGATCCTATAATGCTCATACCTCAGCCCAATATCATTTAACATGTCTATGCTCCCCTGATCTCTTTGATTGAATCCATTTGAATTATCACCTTCTCATATGCAGATGATACTCAATTGACCATGCCCTTAGATATGAATCCATTTAGTTCTGAACAAAATTTGAACTGTTGTTTGGGAAGAAAATCTAACTGTAGCTAGGAAACTAGGGGAAAAAATTGACAGGGACTTATCCTTCAGTGCACAAATTCTGGCAATGTCTGGAGCTTTCTTCTCCGTTATTAAATTGTTTTAAAAGTTTTTTTAAGTTACTTCTAGGATTGATTACTGCAATATTCTTTAGCTAGGCATCCCAAAATACCTAATTAATAAATTATGAGTTGTACAAAATAAAACAAGAGTCGGAAAAACTAAAACGTGGCAGCCAATGCCTGATTTATCAGCTTTGGTAATGCTTGTTTACAAATGTTTTTTGTTAGCAAACTAGGAAATGGAAATGGGAGGAAAATATTTTTGTCACCAATTTATCACCTTTTTAAACTTGAGAGAAATGTCTGATGACAGAACTATAACTAGATTGATAATATCATTAACAAGTTGTGGGTTAGGAATACAGTGAAACAAGTGTTTTTGTCAACTTCTTCGAAGTATAGGACATAGGGGGTTATTCTAACTTTGGAGGAGGTGTTAATCCGTCCCAAAAGTGACGGAAAAGTGACGGATTTACCACCAGCCGTATTACGAGTCCATTATATCCTATGGAACTCGTAATACGGCTGGTGGTATATCCGTCACTTCACTCCTCCAAAGTTAGAATAACCCCCATAATGTCAACATATGAACTGATTTGGTTAAGAAAGGTTGCTTCTGTTTACGAAAGTGCAAGTAGTGGTGGAAATATTGGGTGGACAATGCGCTGACAATCTGAGGTGGTGATAAGAGTAACACATGTCATGTGGTGCTACTAGATAGGGCTGATGTTTTCGTTGATATGGGAGAGAAAGGGGAATTCATGTGATATGTGAAAAGGGCGAACTTGTGCAAGGTTTTTTCTCAGTGGCATCTTGGGATCACCAATGGAGGTGTGGTTTGTTCAGTCGTACCAAATCTAAAGTTCTTGCTTTACTGGAAGAGAAGTTTAATGTCTGTGACAGTCAGTGGATTAATAAACTTGCCTGTTACATTTATAATTAAGATGAGTGTAAATAACTTTCTTGTATTTGTTTATTGTCGGGATTTGACGTTAAGTTCTTTTGTTTTCTTTACTTGTTTTTGTGTAAAAAAGCAAATTACGCTGTGCTTGTGATTTATTTTTGAATTAGGTAAATGTGTCTGCTGTTGCCACTGTAATATCCGAAGTTGCCTTATCATATGTTAATATGATATATTATTAATGCTTCAATGATCAGTTACTCTTCGGCTTTGTCGATGTTTTGGTTGCTGGTTGCAGACTCCTCTTTTCTGACAATAAACCTTATCTCATATTAGCAACTGTTCCATTCACTGACTGCAAATGTCTTATAGGAATTTATTTTCTTTATTCTGCAGCAAACCCATCGCGCTTAAAGGCTAATTTGAAACATCATACCTCTTTGTGCGTCCTCAGACAACCTAACTGTTATGTTCTCTCTTGATGGGTAAGCAGAAATAGGAGAAAATCTTTCACTGAACGGTAAACTTCTCATAACTTCTTACGTTTGTAGATCAGTCGCATCAACCACAATCTTAGCAGAAATGCATATATTTTACATAAATAATCTGTTGCAATTTAATAACGCCTGTGGACCGGCTTTACATTGAACGTTCAAAGGCCCAGAGGCCGCTTCACTGGGAGTTGGCACTACAAATCACCCAATCAACAAATCATTCAAAATATCAATCAATCAAACAACTTATCACCCAAAACTATCAACTAATAGAACTAGTCAGCTTTGTCTTAAGGAGCCACGATATGGGGAATGGGTTAAAGCTAAGGAGTTAGGGGAGCACTTGCGTGTACTCAGAGATGTAGGTGCTGGACATTGATTACACAAATAATCCAGTTATACACTGATGAGAAGATCTCAAAGAGAAAGTACGGAGAGGCAGAAAGGAACGATGCAAAAGTGAATTCTCTATAGGAGAGGCTGTGGCCTCCTTGCAGATGAGATAGGCCAAACGTGTGCTATCCGCTGTATAGCGATAACACCTGGAACACTTGCTGTTTGCCAGTGCAAGGGAATATAACCAGATCTGCCATGTTCTATACATTTATAACCTTCGGTAAGGCTCCAATGAGCACATTCTTTAGCTCTAACCAATGTATATTCAGTCTGGAGTAAGCACGTCATTCACAAGCATTTCTTTCTTTTTTCGCTTTGCATATTTTCATTAAGTAGCGATTTTCTTGACTGACATTAATGCAAACATTCTGGATGATGCTTTCACATAGTTAATAAACAGATCCTATGTGACAGGAAAAACATTGTGTTGCTATACATAAAACTGAGATATGCCATGCCAACAGGATTATAGAATATGTACATTATTTTTTTTAAAATCTGCTTCTTTTTTGTACTCCTACTGAAGCTGATTGCAACCAGTCAGAGCAGTAATGTTCCTCCATGCAAAAAGCTAGCATTGCTTTTTCAAAGAATATATTCCAACAATTTTTACGTAGTTTAAGTGAATTTGGTTAATATCTAAATCCAAAAATGTTGATAAAGCCAATCGATATGACTTTGTTAAGGCACCAACAGACTGTGAACAGTTCAGACCTGCACAGAGAAAATGCATTTAGGTCTACATACCCCAAAAAAAATATTCACAATGAACCCATAAAGGCATATACACATGCTCACAAATGCAACACTGCGCCCGCACCATGCACTGAGACATCAGCAAACGTTCATTTATTTTTGGGTTTACAAATACAGTAAAGCGTTACGGAAATTTTATCCCTCAGATATATATCTAATACAGGTCTAGCCAGATGGGAAAAAGTAGTAGAAGGGAACGTTCATCGCATTGCCTTGCTTCACTGAAAACTGAAAACAGATAAATGTCCAATGTGAGAAACTTGATTAGGAACCAAGGGAGGGAGCAATGTACGATCCTCCAAAAATGTAAACAATATAGTATCTAGAAGGGGTACCTTCCAGAGTTACTGTATTGCCGCTCCTGACTGAAAATTTGAAAAAGGTAAATGGCCAATGTGAAAAACTGGATTGGTAACTAGGGGGTGATCAATGTACGAGCCCCTGCAAATTTTAGCATTATAGTGCCAAGAAGAGAAGGAATATTTGAAAGAAGAAATTCTGGCTTACTGCACTTAGCTGTACTTCAAAGTGACAAAATCTAATTATAGGCATTACAGGAGGGGGACTCCTGGCAGAACCATTTTAGAGGCTGCTAGGGCGTCGACAATGATGCAATGTTTTGTAATGTAAACTCTATTTGTAGAGTGCAAGCATGTCACCATTGAGGGTATCCAGGTACTGAGTAGGCTCAGGATCTGCAAGTACCATGTTTTCATTTTCTTGCAGAAATCCATGTGACTCGGTTGTCCTGATGTACTGGGGTGGATCTTTCCAGAATGTGGCTGCCAGGTAAGAGAACTCCCTACCTCCTGTCTTGCTTCTTTGGCTACAGCGGGGAGTGGGTGAGTGCGAGTGATGTAGAGAGGAGGTTCCTGGTTAGTTGGTGGAAGTGTAGATGGTGGTAGAGGAAGGTGGGACAATGGTTCTGAAGTACCTGTAGGAGTGGATGAGCATCTTGAATGGGCAGTGATTCTGAATGGGGAGCTAGTGTCGATTTTGGAGGTGAGGTATGATGTGCATGCAGCAAAAGTTGAGTATTAGTCTTGCTGTAGTGTTTTGGATGGTTTAAAGCTTGTTCAGCAGGTGTGTGGAGATGCTGTAGTAGAGGGCGTTGCCGTAGACCTGGTGTTAGGAGGGAGCCATTTTATGATTTTTCTGAGCATGCAAAGTATGTGAAAGCATCAATTTGATGTCTGATGGTATTGTTGGTGTCCAGGATAATGCCCAGGTTTCTGGCGAGGTTGAATGGTGAGGGGGGTAGGCCTTGGCATGGGTGGAGTTTGCAGAATTCCACCATACGGAACTCAGCAAAGTGACCAGAAAACTAAGCCGTGCTACGCAGAGTTCCACAAAGGGCAGAGTACATTAGGTCGCACCGTTTGCGCTGATTTTTAGCACTGGGTGTTTGTTCCACACTGAAAAATCAGCGCAAACAGCTCCCCGCACAGAGAAAGAGTGCGCTGCTAATTTTCTGCCACTCCAGTAGATTTTCTTCTCGAGTGCCAGCTTCCTAGACACGAACAGAAGTCTTCTCAATAAGGGCGGTCGCATCCATCCACAACCACTCGCGTTAAGAAATCTCGCCAGGGGGTGGTCTTGAGTAAGATTTTCCTCACTCGCACTCACCTACTGAACGTTGGTGAGCACAAGCGAGGAAAATGCTCCGCTCTGCAGTATAAGTGGAGGGTGGAGTAGGAAAAACTACACAAACTCAGTGAGTGGAACGGAGTTCACCGCCCACCCCTTGTAGGGCCTATTTCTGTGGGCAACTAGGTGGAGTCCAAGGTGAGTTATTGTTACCGAATATCAGCACTTCTGTCTTGTCAGTGTTGAGTTTGAGGTAGTTGTCTCTCTCTCATCCAGTTGGCCACATTGGTCATGAACATTTTAAAATGAATTTTGGTGGTGTTGGTGTCTTCTGAAAGGGATAGTATGAGCTGGGTCTCGGCAGCATAAGAGATGATTTTGAGTCAGTGGGTCCAAATGATGCTTGCTACAAGAGTCATGTATACGTCGAAGTGAGTGGGATTGAGCCTTACGGGACTCTTCAGATGAGGTCCTTGGGTTCTGAGGTGAATCGAGGGAGATTGTGTTCTTCTGGTCGGGAAGGAGGCCATCCTCTTAAGAACAGGTCCTTGGATTCCAGTTTCTGTGAGCCTGGAGATTAGTAAGTTGTGGGAGACTGTGTCAAAAGCAGTGGAGAGGTCCAGAAGGAGGAGTGCAGCAGTGTGGTCTCAATCTAGTATGGTGAAGATGTCTGAAGATGCGATGAGGGCTGTCTTGGTACTGGGGTTGCTGCAGAAACCTGATTCTGAGCTGTCCAGAAGTTTGTGGTGTTGAAGGTAGTGGGAGAGCTGATGGTTGATGGCCTTTTTTTGTGACTTCTATGGCTGGGAAGGGATACAAGGAGGTGCATTGGTAGTTGCTGAGGACTTTGGGGAGCACAGATCGTTTCTTGAGAAGCTGCATGACTTCTGCATCTTTTTAGGCATCCAGGAAAGTGGCTTTGTCGATGGAGGTGTTGATAACGGTTTTGAGTGCCATGCTTATCCTGGGTCTCCCTAGGTTGAAGAAGCAGTGGGGACATGGGTCTGTGAGAGTCTCCCTGTGGATGGATGCCATTATAGCTGCTGTCTTGGTTGGTCAGCAGGGTACACTCTGTGAGTGGGGTGATCTTAGTGGTGGAGATCAGAAGTGAGGTAGGGTGAGGTTGAGGGTAAAAGTTCCTGTAGAGTTTAGCTATCTTGTTGTGGAAGAAGTCAGAGAATTGGTTGCAAAGCCCTTGCGATGAGGTGGTGGAGTTGAAGGTAGCTGCCAGATGGGTGAATTCCAAAACAATTGCGAAGAGTTATTTGTATTTATTGTTCCTGACTTCCCTCCTTTGGGTCAGAGATTTCTTCTGGTCCTCTTTCCTTTTGTGGTGGTAGTTTCTAAGTGAGGTCCTGTAGGCCTTCCTGAATGCGGGTTCTTGGGAAGTTCTCCATTTTCTTGCTAACTGTTTGCTTCAACTCTTGGACACTCTGAGTGCATTGGTATACTAGCTTGCTTGTTTGTTTATCCTCTTTGGGTTCGCATTTTAAAGGGTGTGAGAATGCTGGCACTGGTGGAGATCCAGTTATTTAAATAATCTGTGTTTCTGGTGGTGTTCTTGGAGAAGATGAGGGGTAGAGCTTGAGGGTGTTGAGCCAAGCAACTTTGAGAACATTCTTCCAGATTTGTTGGTGTTGTCAAGATGTTGAAGTGTCTGAGGAAATGGTCCATCCAAGTAAGCAGGGAGATGTGGCTGACATTGATTTTGAGGTAAAGATGGGGTCCAGGGTGTGCCCTGTGGCATGCGTGGGCCCTTTCTCTAGCTGAATGAGTCTGATGTTTTGTAGGCTCTCTAGTAGGTCTGTGGTGTTGGAGTCTGCTGGGTCGTCAAGATAGAAGTTGAGGTAGTCAAGGAGTAGTAAGTCTTTGTCATTCATGGCAAAGAGGGTGACAAGGTTGGTGAGGTGGGTGCTGCGGTTGCTCTGGGATCCCGGTGGCCAGAGTGAGAGAATCCTCTGATGGGAGATTTGCTATCCATCCGGAGCTTGAAATGTAGGTATTCTATAAAACTATTTTCTGAGTTGTTGGTGGTGGTGCATTTGATGGTGTCACTGTGGATGATAGTGATGTCACCACCTGGTTTCGTGTTTGGTCCTAGTGCAGGATCTTGTATACTGGAGGGATCATGTTGGCGATGGCATGGGCAGATGAAGGGGTGAGCTAGGGCTCAGTGAGGAAGATGAGGTTTGGTGCGTAGGAGTGGATGAGGTCCCAGACCTCAGTTGTGTGCTAGTTGAGAGCATGGGGCTTGAGGAGCATGCATGCGAGTGATTGTTGGTGAGCTGGTGAGGCATTGTGCAAAGTGTGGGTAGTGTTCTTTGTGTGTGTGTGGCTGGAGTGTGCGAGAGTGAGGTGGAGGGTGAAACAGCAGTTTAAGCATGTGAAAGGGGCTACCTTGGAGTGGGGTGCGGCCAAGCAGCAACAGACTTGGTGCAGTTTGGGGTTGAGATGAAGTTCCTATGGGAAGTATTTTTGTGCATCCAGAGGACCAGTATTCCTCGCACTGGGTGCACCCGGAGGACCAGGATTCATCGCACTAGGTGCGATCCAGGTGTGGACAGGCCCAGATGGGCTTGCCATTTGTGTGCCTTTGGCACACCCACTGTCCAGATCTGCTGTGGGGGCATGCTGCAGTCTGTATTAAGTAGGTCCTGGAGTGGGTGGACTTAGAATCAGTGGAAACGGGGAGAGTGAGAACCAGTCAGTGGCAGTTCAGGCAGCAACCACACAAGCAGGAAACAGCTAGATCGGAGCTAAACAAGCCCACAAACTAGTCTATGCAGAGGAACAGATATGCTGTGGCTCACTGGGTGCCCAGGTTCCTATTCAGTGTGGTCGCTCTGCTGCCTGCATTAAGTAGGTCATAGGGTGAACAGGGCATCAGGGGGAACAGGGAGAGTGGGACCCAGGCAGCAGTGGTGAAAGCAGCAAGCAAACAAGCAGGGAACAGCTAGAAGAGGGCATAAACTAGACCAAAATAACCCAGGAACTATCCCAGGCAGAGGAAAAGGCAAACTGTGTCTCACTGGGTGCTCAGTGTCAAAGCCCAGCTCACCTGAGTCCTTGTTCAGTTCTGATGGAGGTTGAAGACAATCCGACCCCACCCTGAAACTGCTTGTTCCAGCACACTAGTTTTTAAAACAGTGCACTAAGAACAGAAGCTCAAGGGATGGGGGGAAGTGGATAAAATAAAATAAAGAGACAACACCGTTCTTGCGTTTCCACTGTTGAAGTGCTGCACAAATCTGCGGCCCTCTCTGACTTTTGTAGAAACTGGTGCCTAATGAAACATAAACAAAGAACAGATAAGTACAACCTATTCCTAACTGGGTTCCTGACTATCCCTTTATTTATTAGAAATTTTCTTCTAAAAGTACCTCTTGGATCCTGGTCTCTACTGTAGTTTCCAGGTTTGGAATGTGTTACTGCTCTGGGATGTGCTTTCTATTACTCTAAAGCTTCTAAAACATTAAACAAATACCGTTATCAGAATTACCAATATCAAACATTCATCTTAATATAACTAAAGCCTAAATTCCCAATAGCAGACTCACTTTTCCCATATTTCCAGAATCTTTTATAAAACAAATACTGTACTTTTACGTCAAAATACAGCATGTAATTTGTGCAAGTCCTTGATTTACTGTTTGCCTTGCTGTTAATGGTTTCCACGGTTCGATTCTTAAAAGTTCCATAAAAAAAAAAAATGTTTGCTTCACAAAGTTCCGCAAAGTATTCTTGTAACAAAGAGTTTGAATCACAATGTTCGTGGAAGGTATCTTGTTTCAAATTGTCTATACACGAATCCAGAAATTGTTGTCAAAGTTCTTTCAGGTAATAAAAGTTTTGCACTTACTTGTTGCTGGCAAGAGATACTGATCAGTCTAACCTTGTCTTCTTTCTCTTTTGCAGGTTGCTTGTAGGAGAGAGGCTAAGGCAAGGAGGAACCGGAAACCGGAAGAAGGAAGAGCCAGCAGCTGCGCCCATTGAAGCCAATGAAAGTCTGTAGAGAGCAGGAGTACCAGCGCCGAGGGATCTGTCCTCAGGTAAGCGGGAGGTAGACGAGCACAAGCACTGGGTGAGGCTCGGGGGCTGCCTTTTATAGACAGGGCTGGGTGTGGTCCTCACATGCTGCACATGTTCTTGAAAGGTGTGCAGAGCTGGGTGTGGTTTGAAGAGCTGGGTGTGGTCCTCACATGCTGCACATGTTCTTGAAAGGTGTGCAGAGTTTCAGTTATTATGCAAATGAGTTCAATTAACACATGGCCTAGAGAGGAGTGTTTTAAAGAAGCCTTGGTAAAAGCAAGGCCCAATGCGTAAACAAAACAGCACATTAAACAACATACACAGAAGCCTAGGGGGGGGGGGAAGGTGAGATAACAAGAAAGGCTTTCAATAGTAAGTTTAAAAGGGAGCTATTACAGAACCCACTAGTGCAGTGAGAGGGGACATGCTCTTTGCTGTGCACAAACCCTAACAGTTGCCCCCCTCAAAGGCCCTCCTACAGGACGGGGTTTTCCTGGATTTTTTAAATAAAACCGTCTAATCAGCTGTGGGGCATGTACATATGATGCTGGTTCCCATGAATTCTCAGATTCATCATATCCTTTCCATTCTACTAAATAAAACAGACGTCCACTAATTCTTTTTGAGTCTTTTATGCTTTTCACTTCATATTCTAGATTTCCCTTAATTGGTATGGGTGGAGGTGGTGGTTCAGGTCGGGTTTTTGGATTGTACGGCTTAAGCAAGGACACATGGAATGTAGTATGTACTGGATATTCTTTTGGTAAATCTAATTTTACTGTTACCGGGTTTACTATGGCAGTTATACTAAAGGGTCCAATGAAACGTGGTTGCAGCTTTCGGGATCCCTCTATGTTTAGGTTCTTTGTGGAGAGCCATACCTTGTCACCGATTTTATACATTGGGGCCTCAGATCTGTGTTTGTCTGCTTGTCTTTTCATGCTTTCCTTGTACTTTAATAAATGTTTCCTGGCTTTGTCTTGTATGTCACCTAACCTCGTTAGTCTATCCGTTACTGTAGGTAACAGAGAATCTTCTAACAAAATGGGTATAGCTCTTGGATGATACCCCTGCAAGAAATAGAATGGTGAGCAAAGTAGAGCTGAATGCTCAGTATTATTATAAACAAACTCCGCTACAGGGAGAGCTTCCAACCATTCACTAGAATAATCAGCCAATAAACAACGTAGCGTTTGAAGTAAGGTTTGGTTCAGTCGTTCAGTCTGTCCATCTGTCTCTGGGTGGAAAGCAGTGGATAATGCCACATCTATTTTCAGTTTTTTACATAATTTTTTCCAAAATTTAGAGTTGAACTGGCTCCTTCGGTCTGACACCACTTTGCTTGGCAAACCATGTAAACGCACAATTTCCCTTATAAAAATATCGGCAAATTCTGCCGCCGTGGGTAATTTCCGTAATGGTACAAAATGTGCCATTTTAGATCAAAAATCCACTATAACCAACACTGTTGTGAAAGATTTTACAGGTGGTAAACCTACAATAAAGTCTACGCTCACAGTGTGCCAAGGTTGTTTGGGTGTTGGCATTGGTATTAACAAGCCGTCAGGGGCCTTATGAGAAGATTTATGTCTTGCACAAATTGGACAGGTAGTGACAAATTGCTTAATGTCCTTTCTTATAGTGTCCCACCAAAAGTGTTTTTGCACATTTTCTAGGGTTTTTACCCAACCAGGATGACCTGCCAACGGTGAGGCGTGATGCCAAATTATCACCTTTGTTTGTAATTCAGAGGTGGGCACTAACAGCATGTTGTCGTGATACAATAAACCTTGTTGTATTGTGTTATGGGAATCCTTTAACCAATCCTGAGGTGCTATTTGCATGTGTGCATTATATAGATCTGTGATGAAATCCTTCTGTTGTACTGGTGCCAAAAACCTTTGGGGAGGAATAATGGGTTCTCCTATTTTATCTTGTTTCATGTCTGAAGTATGTCCGTATCTAGATAACACATCAGATTGAATTTGTTGTGCACCTGGTCTATAGGTTATTACAAAGTCAAATGTGCTAAAAAAAATTAACCAGCGCATCTGACGTGGTGTTAGTGCTTTAAGTGATCCAAAAAACTGTAGGTTCCTATGGTCAGAAAAGATTGTAACTGGGTACTTGGCTCCCATTAAATGGTGCCTCCATTCTGAAAAGGCTACTTTGATAGCTAGTAGTTCCCTTTCAGCCACAGTGTAATTTTGTTCAGCTGGTAATAACTTTTTGGAATAGAAGGCTATAGGATGTAACTGGCCATCTACAGCATCTCGTTGAGAGAGAACTCCTCCTAAAGCTACTTGTGAAGCATCCGCTTCAACAAAAAAGGCAAGTCAGGATCAGGATGTTTCAGAATTGGGGCTGAAGTGAACTTTTGTTTTAGGAGTTGAAAGGCATGTGCCGCCTCATCAGTCCAAAGAAATCGTTGCCCTTTCCGCAACAAGGTAGTTATTGGGGCCGCAATGTCTGCAAAATGTGCAATAAACCTCCTATAAAAATTGGCGAAACCCAGAAATTTCTGAATATCTTTTACAGAGGATGGTTCTGGCCAATCAGCAATAGCACTGATTTTCTTTACATCCATAGTTATTCCTTGAGGTGACAGGCAGTATCCTAAAAAGTCCACCTTGCTGACATTAAAAGTACACTTTTCTAACTTAGCAAAAAGATGATTTTCTTTTAACTTTGATAATACTGCACGAACATGTTGGGTATGTTCTTCTGAGTTCTTAGAGTAAATGAGGATGTCGTCTATGTATACTATGACACAAACGTCCAGGAATTCGTGTAGGACCTCATTTATAAAGAACTGAAAGGCCGCAGGGGCATTACATAACCCAAAGGGCATTACTGTGTACTCAAATAAACCAAACTTTGTCTTGAAAGCTGTCTTCCACTCATCCCCCTCTTTTACTCGGACCAGGTGGTAAGCTCCCCGCAGATCTAGTTTAGTGTATACAGTAGAATGTCTTAATTGATCCAACAACACAGGTATTAGAGGAAGAGGATATTTATTCTTTATTGTAGCCTTATTTAGTCCTCTATAATCGATACACGCGCGCAGGGATTTATCCGGCTTCGGGATAAAAAAGAGTGGAGATGACACCGGAGATGTGGAATGACGGATGAACCCAGACTGTAGTAGGTCATCTAGGTAGGTTCTTAAGTATTTGGTTTCTTCGTCAGTCAAAGCATATACTCTGTTATTAGGTAAAGGGGCCCCTGGGATAAGATCTATACGACAGTCATAAGACCTAGGTGGGGGCAGCACACTAGCCTTTACTGGATCAAAGACTTCTTTAAAGTCAGAATATTCAGGAGGGAGACTTGGTTCATCTTGTGTAACACTAGCACAGTGTAATACTGTGCTCTGTTCTGTACCTGCTTCTTGATAGCAATTGGTTCTACAGAAAGAGGAATCCAAAGTAACAGTTCTATTCACCCAATCAATTTTTGGGTTATGAGTTGTTAACCAGGGTACCCCAAGAATCAAACCAAAATTAGGAGTATCTATCAGATCAAAGCTAATCACCTCTGTGTGCCCGTTCTGACAGACCATAACAAGTGGACTTGTTTGTTTTGTGATTAATCCAGAGGTCAATTCTGACCCATCCACTGCACATACTGCTTCTGGACAAGGCTTTAGGCACATAGGAAGTCCTAAGTTTTCAGCTAACTTATTATCCACAAAATTTCCTGTCGCGCCTGAGTCCAGTAGGACAGGGAGAGAATGCCTCACTTGGGTAGTAACAATTAAAACGACCTGAATTATGAAATGTCTAGGTATGTGCGGTACCATGAAGGCTGCAGCATTAGAGGTTTGATTAAGATGTTTTCTTGAACAAGTAACCTCTCCCCTTGTCGAGCTTAATCGTTTCCCGATTCAGTTGAGGAGGTGGAGGAAACAGCACCCTTTCGTGGATTTTTAGGCTTTACTGGACATTCTCTGGCAAAGTGACCTGCCCTTCCACAATATAAACATAATTGAAGTTTTCTCCTTCTTTCTTTTTCCTCTGATGTGAGTGGACCTCTGAGTGTCCCTATTTGCATAGGCTCAGGTTCAGGGAGTTTATTATCTGGGTCTTTTTTCTCGTGTCTAATAAAAGTTAACTGTGATTCCAGTTTGTATTTATCTCCCTTTCTTTCTCCTAGTCTATGTTCTAATTTCACAACTAAATCTACAAAGTCCGAATAGTCTTCTGGCAAATCAATGATATGAGCCAGCGCATCTTTTAACTCGTCTCTCAAACCTTTATAGAAAAGGGAGACACGCTTTTCTTCTGGCCACTGTGTCTCGGTGAGTAAACGATTAAAACTAGTGAGATAGGTCAATAAATCCTTGTTACCTTGTTTAAGATTTAAAAGCTCATTATCACTTGCCTGCATGAAAGTGTGTTTTGCAAAAAGGCTGGTCATGGTACGTTTAAATTGATTCCAATTATGGAGGATGGGATCATCTCTCGCCACGAAAGGAATTGACCAATTGGCTGCTGTGCCACCCAAATAAGACAAGACGAATGCCACTTTCGTAGCATCAGTAGGGAACTGTTGTGGCTTACAAACGAAGTGTAATTGACATTGATTGATAAAAACATGGAATTTGTTACTATCTCCATGAAAACGTTCAGGTGCTGCTAAGGGCACAGCATTAGGAACATTAACAGTGACCTCAACTGGGGGAGGCAAAGTTGTATGTTTTGATGGTGCCCCTGTCTCTGAGGAGGTTTTAAACAAAGGCGTAAAAGCTGTGTTCCACTGAGATACCCTAAATTTATACCTGCTTAAATCCTGTTTTAAACAGGTATTCTCCATCTTTAATCTCTCTATTTCCTCTTGCATATGTTGCAAGATGCCAGACACTGATTCATTATGAGCCAAGTCCTCATTTAGGGCCTGCGCCATATCCGTGACGTCAATGCCCTCTATTTCTTCCCCGATATTCATCGTCCACCAGAACTGATTTTTTTTTTTTTTTTTTTAAGGCTTGTGCTTCTGTCAAAGCCCAGCTCACCTGAGTCCTTGTTCAGTTCTGATGGAGGTTGAAGACAATCCGACCCCACCCTGAAACTGCTTGTTCCAGCACACTAGTTTTTAAAACAGTGCACTAAGAACAGAAGCTCAAGGGAAGGGGGGAAGTGGATAAAATAAAATAAAGAGACAACACCGTTCTTGCGTTTCCACTGTTGAAGTGCTGCACAAATCTGCGGCCCTCTCTGACTTTTGTAGAAACTGGTGCCTAATGAAACATAAACAAAGAACAGATAAGTACAACCTATTCCTAACTGGGTTCCTGACTATCCCTTTATTTATTAGAAATTTTCTTCTAAAAGTACCTCTTGGATCCTGGTCTCTAGTTTCCAGGTTTGGAATGTGTTACTGCTCTGGGATGTGCTTTCTATTACTCTAAAGCTTCTAAAACATTAAACAAATACCGTTATCAGAATTACCAATATCAAACATTCATCTTAATATAACTAAAGCCTAAATTCCCAATAGCAGACTCACTTTTCCCATATTTCCAGAATCTTTTATAAAACAAATACTGTACTTTTACGTCAAAATACAGCATGTAATTTGTGCAAGTCCTTGATTTACTGTTTGCCTTGCTGTTAATGGTTTCCACGGTTCGATTCTTAAAAGTTCCATAAAAAAAAAAAATGTTTGCTTCACAAAGTTCTGCAAAGTATTCTTGTAACAAAGAGTTTGAATCACAATGTTCGTGGAAGGTATCTTGTTTCAAATTGTCTATACACGAATCCAGAAATTGTTGTCAAAGTTCTTTCAGGTAATAAAAGTTTTGCACTTACTTGTTGCTGGCAAGAGATACTGATCAGTCTAACCTTGTCTTCTTTCTCTTTTGCAGGTTGCTTGTAGGAGAGAGGCTAAGGCAAGGAGGAACCGGAAACCGGAAGAAGGAAGAGCCAGCAGCTGCGCCCATTGAAGCCAATGAAAGTCTGTAGAGAGCAGGAGTACCAGCGCCGAGGGATCTGTCCTCAGGTAAGCGGGAGGTAGACGAGCACAAGCACTGGGTGAGGCTCGGGGGCTGCCTTTTATAGACAGGGCTGGGTGTGGTCCTCACATGCTGCACATGTTCTTGAAAGGTGTGCAGAGCTGGGTGTGGTTTGAAGAGCTGGGTGTGGTCCTCACATGCTGCACATGTTCTTGAAAGGTGTGCAGAGTTTCAGTTATTATGCAAATGAGTTCAATTAACACATGGCCTAGAGAGGAGTGTTTTAAAGAAGCCTTGGTAAAAGCAAGGCCCAATGTGTAAACAAAACAGCACATTAAACAACATACACAGAAGCCTAGGGGGGGGGGAAGGTGAGATAACAAGAAAGGCTTTCAATAGTAAGTTTAAAAGGGAGCTATTACAGAACCCACTAGTGCAGTGAGAGGGGACATGCTCTTTGCTGTGCACAAACCCTAACACTCAGGTGCCTACTCAGTGCGGTCGCACTGAAGCCTGCAGTAATTAGGTCCTACGGTGGGCGTGGCTTGTAATCAGTGGAAATGCAGAGGGCAGGAACCGGGCAGCAGTGGTGCAGGCAGCAAGCAAACAAGCAGAAAACAGCTGTAACAAAGCAGACACTAGACTAAACTAGCACAGAAACTAGTCCAAGCAGAGAAACAGGCAAGCTGTGGCTCACTGGGCACCCATGTGTCTACTGGCACAAAGTGTTTTTTCCTAAAAATAGCTTTTAAGACATTTTAACTCAAATCTAACTTCACCAATGAATTAGATGTCTCGCCTTAATAACCTATGAAAAGATGAATTCTCTGGGATGTTCCGAAGCAAAATTATAAAATTACTGATTTTAAACATAAAGTAGGCCTTGCAAATGGCTAGGAAATCCTAAACCACGTGGTAAGAAGTACGTTTAATTTGTGCTACTGCAGAAACATGTATATTAACATACTTTATTATGTTTTACTCTAATTACATGTTTTCAATGTCCCTCTTGTGGCTGATGTAAGACAACCACAGCTGCCCACACATACCTTTCATACTACATGCACAAACTGTCTACATGTTTACTGTGGACCAGGGGCAACTGGTGTATATGGGCATAAGAGGAGTTGCCCTGCCACCCTCCGGGGAGAGGAAGGAACAGGAAAACAAATGCAGAGCACCTCAAAATAAATCACTGCTCTGAGACAGTGTTCTGACTCTCCTGGGGGAACTTTGCAGATGTCCTATTGCACAAGGTCCAGCCGGACAAGGTTTTCTTTGACCTGCAGGCACAAGCTACAGCAATTACATCATCAGAGAGGGAGTGCTGAATTAGAATGAACTGGATAGGTTGCTTTTGGGGCACATAAACAGTGGCCCTGGGAGGAGTTAGCAGGGCTCCATTCACTTCAATGATTGGGGGTGGGGAAGGCGAATAAGGACAGCAGGGAGTGGGTGGCAATATTTGTTGGTCATCACGGAGGGGCAGCCTTTCGAAAGGGCGCAGGGGACTGCTCTTGTGGCAGTACCACATTTTTAGTACTGCATTTAGTTTCACTTTGAATTTTTTTTAATGGAGCTGAGCATAACAGAGTGCTCCTTATCTCGACTCTGTTGAGGCCAAAGAGAGGGAAGGAACCAGCTGCAGACAACAATTGCACTAGTGGACTAAGAGGTAAGTGTGCAGTTATCTTTTTGATTAAGGGGGATCTTCAACCCCACCCCCCTTTAGCAACTACAGTGGGTGGGGTTCTTGATGGGCCTTTTCTTCTGCCTGCAGCTTTGCAGAAAAGGCTTCTAATTAACTTCCAAGGGTGAGTGAGTGAAAGGAAAGGTGGGTAGGTAGATGGGTGGAGGGATTGATGAAATGGTGGATGGGTTGATACATGGATGAATGAGTGAAAGTATAGATACAAGAATGGAAAAGTGAAAGGGAGAGAGGGTGTGTGAGTGAAAGGGAGAGGGTGTATGAGTGAAAGGGAGTGTGGGTCAACTTTGACCATATACAGCATGTCTGATAAGGGGGGGTTGACGAGGATGTTAGAGGTTGAGATAGGTGTATTTGTGTGGCTAGTATATCACTACCTGCCTGTGATGCTAGAGGTGGGTGGCCGGGTCATCCAGGGATACCGGACCGAGGCCAGGCAGCTGCGGTGGGGAAGGGTGCTCCACCACCTGAAGAAAGTGTACAGGAGTGGCAGGAATGAGCACCATCTCAAGCATTGCTGGGCAGATCTGGTAGCCAGGGATCAGGATCTGCTCGATCACCTTAGTGTTGAGATCTGTGGACCTGTTGGTCAATCTCCCATTGGCATACTATTTACTGTTCACTGCTCTTGAATGACAGTAGTAGGTTAGTTGGAGTGCTGCATGCAATGCTTGTGGACAGGTTGTATGCAAACAGAATGAAGTGTATCTGTGACAGTCTAGGCCTGGAGTTCACATGTCCAACCATGATACCAATGCTGGTCATATGTCTGGTGAGTCCTGCACAACCATAACGAAGGCACACATTTCAGACGCTATGGCGATACCTGGGCCCCCGCATAGTGTCATGTATGAAACGCTGTCACTGTGTCCTTTCCTCGGGATCTGCACATCACTGAACAAAAGGTCCACCTTCCGGCGTCACCAACTCAGAAAGCTATTATAGCACAGAGCTATGGTGAAGCCAGTCGGGGAAGGGAATTAGGGTAGGGAACAGCAAGGAGAGAGATCTGAAAAGAAAAAGGTTAAAAGAAATATGCATTTACTCATTCATAGAAATGCAACTCATCAATAGACTCTTGACTAAATGCGTCTCCGAGATATCAGATGGAGATCCCTTCTGAAATGAGGGCAAAGCCCCTTCTTTGAAACATGGAACAAGAATAAACTACAACCTCAGAATCAAGAGATGGCAAGAGCTGTGGACTATGATTACACTCAGAATATCAATCCTGTAACATCTCTGAATTCACAACATAAAACTTTGATCATGACCTAGAAAATCTCAAAGAATGAAATATACTTTTCACATCTTAAGCTTTTCAAAGAACAATTAAAAATACTTTCACATTCACTACAAATACAGATAAGTTTTACTCATTGAACTTAAAGCGCTTTACTTATAATGCCAGGAAGCGCTTTTATTCAAGTGGCCTGAAATCACATTGTTGTGCCAAGAGCGCTTTACACCTGTGAAGTGAAGCGCTTGAATTGTTGTGCCAGGAGCGCTTTACATCTGCGAACTGAAGCGATTGAATTGCCGTGCCAAGAGCGCTTTACATCTATGAACTGAACCGCTTGAATTGTCGTGCCAAGAACGCTTTACATCTATGAACTGAACCACTTGAATTGTCGTGCCAAGAGCGATTTACATCTGTGAACTGAAACGCGTGAATTGTTTTGCCAAGAGCGCTTTACATCTGTGAACTGAAACGCTTGAATGGTTTTACCAAGAGCGCTTTACATCAGTGAACTGAAATGCTTGAATAGTTTTACCAAGAGCGTTTTACATCTGTGAACTGAAGCGCCTGTATTGCCGTGCCAAGAGCAATTTACATCTGTGAACTGAAGTGCCTGAATTGCCGTGCCAAGAGCGATTTACATCTGTGAACTGAAGCGCCTGAATTGTTGTGCCAAGGGCACTTTACACCTGTGAACTGAAGCGCCTGAATTGCCATGTCAAGAGCATTTTACATCTGTGAACTGAAGCGCCTGAATTGTCATGCCAAGAGCACTTTACATCTGTGAACTGAAGAGCCTGAATTGCCGTGCCAAGAGTGCTTTACATCTGTGAACTAAAGCGCCTGAATTGCCGTGCCAAGAGCGTTTTAGATCTGTGAACTAAATCGCCAGAATTGCCGTGCCAAGAGCGCTTTAAATCTGTGAACTGAAGCGCCAGCATTGCTGTGCCAAGAGCGCTTTTCATCTGGGAACTGAAGCACCAGAATTGCAGTGCCAAGACCGCTGTACTTTAGAAACTGAAAACGCTTTGCGCGTTATGCTAAGGGGCCGCGTTTACCTTTTGGAAGTAACAACTTCCTCCAAACTTGGATTCATCAAGGCCTTACAGCTATGAGTACGACCTACTCATTTGAATGCACCATACAAACAAGGATACTTTGGTTGGATGACACTCTGCCATTCAGGAACTCTGCTCTTCTCCAGAGAAACCCCTATGAGTTCTGGTTGCATCAAAGTCTTCAAAATAATGAGCAACGTGCTTGGGTGTGGCTGGCCTTTACAGGCCTGCCACACCCCAAGATGGCTGCTGCCTCTAAAAACATGGGAATTGTAGTCCCCTCATAGAATAGCACTGATAAGTGTATCTTGTCCACCAATGTCCTGAGCCTGCAGCTCTATGAGCTTTGCCACAGGGCAGATGACTCTGATGGTCACCTTTAGAACAAGAGGGGATGACATAAAGCGCCGCAGAGTCGCGCGCCGGGTTTTCGGATTTCGGGCGAGACCTGGACCATGCAAAGCCTTATTCCTGACAAGCGCCGAAGCACCACCAGCCTACCATATTTTCCCTGGATTGTGTCAACAAAGTTGGGCAATGCATGTATGGCGCAACTTTGTCATCATTTCACACACATGACCCCTGCCATTATGTTACCAAAGGGGGCTTACCCGCCTTAGGGGGCAAGGTACATGGGGCATTTCATAACAATGGACAACTTTGCCACACCAGTTATGGATTAATCAATGCATGATCATTGCAGACTTAAAATTGAGTGGCATGTCTATAACAAAGCGCCTCTGGGTCCCTTGCAGGACAAGCTTGGGTACCTGAGTCATATGTATTGCAAAGCGTCAGGATAGTGTCATGCTTTTTTACACAACTCCCACTTATACCATGTTGTTCAGTCTTCTATAGATTGCCCACATATGGTTGTTGCAGGTGTAGCATTACATGAGTAT
This sequence comes from Pleurodeles waltl, assembly GCF_031143425.1. Lineage (NCBI taxonomy): Eukaryota > Metazoa > Chordata > Amphibia > Caudata > Salamandridae > Pleurodeles > Pleurodeles waltl. Next base: position 1,128,602,830 of record NC_090444.1, on the reverse strand, counting down.
CTGGCCCAGTGTAAGTGTTCAGATGTGTGATTCTAATTCACCTGAGTGTCTGTGTCATTGTGTGATCGTAGTGGTGTGTCTGTTGCACTGTTTTCCACTAGGATAACTAGCTCACTCCTCTCAACTAGTTCACACTGAAATTTGTTGTCCACTCGCAGTGACTGTGCTATGACACTAAGCATGGTTTGCCATTCATTTCTTAAAGGTGGACCTGCCCCCTACAAGATTGGGAAAGTGGCACGATTTGGGGACCCAAATGTATCCAGTAAGTGTGATAATGTGTGTCCTGTGAAGTAATCCAGGGTTTGGTGTGAGTGAGTCATGTGTGTTGAATACAATGCCAGATGTGATAAGCTGTCCAATGATCAGTTATCAAAGTAGGCCGGATGCTGACATTATGGCCCATTTAAAGGATCCCCATGCACCACCAGAGGGTCACATCTTGTGAGGCTCATGGTGCACAATGGCCAGCATTGTGTACACAAGGTGATAACAAGCCACATGTAGGGCCATATGTGACTAAGAATGACAGAGTCAACACTGTGACAATATTGGTAGTGTCGCACTCCATCATTCTCACAATACAGGGGTGCACCATACTGGACCTAATTTGGAGCATCCCTGTATTGTCATGAAGATGGAGGACTGGGCTTGCAATTGCCCCCCAGCATGGGCTCCATCTTTTGCACTCCATGTATGTTATACTTATGTGGAATGTAATTGGCTTGCGTGCAGGTCAAGGCCAAACGTGTGCTGGTATGGAAATGGATGTGTAAGGAATAGTAGTGCCAGATCAGGTATTGATGGGTGTCTACACCTGGACACATGAATGCAGATGTGATAGACCTATGGCTTCCTAGGTGTCAGCTCTCCTAACATATGGTACACTCCTTTACTCCATGTATGAGTGGGCATGCCATGGTGGATGACCAGGACAGTTGAGATGATGGATTGCACAGCCACCCCCCCTTAGGTTCAGGGGGAGAGGAATACCAAATCTGTAGGTAGATGTGATGCTCACAGTGTAGGTGACAGTCAAATTGATCAGGCTTGCATGTGTACCTATCAGCTCTGACCCATTATGTTTACCAACAGCATCCCATCCTCCCAATAACATGTCTAAATAACTGGTGATGTATTGTTGTAAATAAACACATTTGATGAGGAAGTTTGGGCCTGATCTATGTAAAGTTTGCGCTGCCTTTGCATTATTCTTTATTATGCAAAAGCGATGCACATTTCCATATGTTTGGTTCATTTTCTCGTTTTGCGTCAATTTAGTGTCAATAAAATGATGCTAAGGCAGCACTGTCATTACATTTAACAGGGCCATTGTCTTTTCTGGAATGTTAGTTGGAGTGCATGTGTAATTAGATGTAGCAGTGTAAGCTACTAATCTGTACAGACTCCACACTATGTTGATACTGATGGTTGCCTGTCTCCATTTTACAGCTTCCAACATGACCAATAATGAGCTGCGCATGTTTCAAAAAAGGGCAGTGAGGTACCACCATATCATGGCAGTAGAATCTGGGTTATGAAAAATGGATCGCCACCACCATGCTGAGAGGCAACGGGGGAATGGCGGGCATTCCCACAAGGGGTCCCCACAGTGGCCAAGATGGCACAGAAGACACCCAGCTCCTCAGCAGTGCAGTGTGGCACACCTGGCACCACACCCACAACCACGGCTGCAACAGCTTCAACGTCAGTGCAACAGCCCACACCACCTGCTGCCATGGAAACGCAATTGTTGCAGGATCTGCAGAGGGACATTTCTCTGATCCTAAAACATTTGGACAGTTTGGAGAAGGAGGTGGCCGCCAACACAAAGAGGCTCAAATTCATCAAGAAGAAACTCAAGAAGGCCAAATTAAGAGTCATCTCTGAACTGCCACCTCCAAGTTCTGTCCCCTCCGTTCTGATTTTAATTCATGTTTTATTGTGGGTTTTGGGAGGTTATTGTTAGGTTAGTGTAGGTACGTAGTTTAGATAGGATAAGTGGATTTGGGGGGTGGGTTATTTACTTATTACGTGTTAATTGGTGGGTGGGTGGGGGGTAATGTTGGGGTAGCTATGTGTTTTCTACTAAACAAATACAAATATATACAAATCCAAAAAAATATGTATTTGTTTAGATTTAGTTAGTATATGTGTAGTATTAGTATATGTTGTCCTGCATGTATCTTGTAACATAAGGGGGTGGGAGGGCAATGTTTAGAGTGTGGTGTTAAATGTGTTAGGTAAGTTTAGCATAGGGCAGTTAGCTTTAGTTGTTGGTTAAGTATAGTTAGAATAGGTTAGTTTAGGATAGGGTAGGTTTTATTAACGTGTTTAGTTTAGTTTAATACTTACTAAACATTTTTGTGTACTCCTATACATTTTGTGTCATATGCTTGTGTCTCAGAGTCTTCCCATGAGTGCACAGTGCAAATTGTGTGCTGGCCTAGGGATTCCATCCTGCCTCCAAATCTCCCTCTTGACATGTGCATCACCTATTAACAACTGAGCTGTCACATTGGCAGCAACAACACATCTACTTGTCGACACATCTGCCATCCAGTGTACCCGCCACTCAAGGTGACAATGTGTACTTTGTATTGGACAGGTAGGAGTGGTAATTCAGCTGTCAGTGTTGGGGTCCTGTGTAGAAATGTTGGTCTCTGTGGCACATCTGACAACAGCCCACATTTAAACTCTATCCTGCAAAACTGACCGGCGGCAATCACTAATGAGGTTAGGTACCTCTGTATCACACCAATGTGTTCTACTGGTACTCCCAGCTGACAATATTGCCCTAGAACTGTTATACAGCCATTCCTGCCATATGTAGTAAGGGAAGAATAGATGTGTTCTTCATTTATGACATACTCAGTGAATTGCTTGTAGGGGATGAGACCAGCATTGACATTTTTCATGTTGGGATCTTGTGTATAGGTATGTGCCCCTATAGTCCAGCACTCTTATACTGACACTCTGTGACTAATGACATGGTGACACACATCACAATTTCTAAGCGTAGTAGCTGTATCACAATACCCAAATACATGCTGTTTGTGTAGGAGGTGTTTATTTACAAGTGTCATAGTGCGATATTTACAATGTCCAGGTCAGTGACCCCATTTGTGAAATCCATACAAGGACTGAGGGACATGTCATGGGACATGCTTGGGTGAAGTGTTGTTAAGTGCAGAGGAACAATAATTGCCAATTGGTAAGTGAGAGACAATGACAGTCCATAGCAGACAGGTCAGTAGTGTGTGGGTGAAGAGTGCACATATCCAACTGTACTAACACTGGCATGATCTCAAGCCCAGGACAAAGTAGAACACTGCACATATGGCATGGGCTGGTACTAACGGGAACTCTCACGAGTGAAGATGATCTGCTCCACATCTTCATCCTCCGATGTGTGTGGTGTTTCCTCTGCCCTTGATTGTGGTGGTGGGGAGAGAGAGGGGGCCACACATGTCAGTGGTTGGAGATGTGGAATCCCAATTCCCGGCATCTGCCATCTGTGGAACAACATATGTCATCACAGCAGCAAGGAGGAGCTGCTGATTCTTCAGGATAGCAGCAACATCCTGGTGGTAGGCAGCCATGTCTGCCCTGAAGGAGGCCAGTTCCCAGTGCATGGAGACCATCTTGTTCTCAAGCATGCTGTTGCCAGTTTGGGAGGGCAGTTGTTGTGGCCTCTCCCTCATGGAGGCAGCTATGTCCTTCAGACACTGCTAGACTCCATGCAGTGGGAGTGTGTGCCTCGTTTGGCTGCAGTATGTTCATTGGCCGTAATGAGGCATGTGCCCATACCCTCTAGGCTGGCTGCCACAGTCTCCATCCCCACCTGCACCTGCATGGCCAGCTCCCTCTGGACTCCTACCACTGCCCTCTCAAAGCTGATCCCTGGATCCTCAGAGTCCTCAGCTGTGTCGGTGCTGGCAGGTCGTAGTATTGGGGTGTTGGGTGGAGCTTCTTGGATGGCTGCTACATAATTTATCCTCCCTGCGACTGTTGGTGGTGCCTGGAGGGATACCAGGACTTCTTGAAGGGTCTCTTGGCTGATGGCTGTCAGCTGGACATCCAGGTCATCGCGGTACTCCAGGACAGGCAGATCAGCAATTGAGCCATCATCCTCTGCAATGAGATAGTGTATAATCAATCTTTCTGTGTTGTGCCAGTTGACATGTCACGTCACTGACTTCCTATTGGAGGCTCATTGTCATCTTTCTTCCCAAACATTGTCCCTGTATTTCATGGTTGCAGTCTATTGGCTCTTTGCCCCACCTGAGTGTCACATGAGGGTAAGCTCAGGTGGCGCAATTGGCTACATCATCTACTAAGTATGATGTATATCCTTTTAGTGGCTTGAAACCATCTTATTATTGTCATCTCTCCCTATACATTCATTTGCATGGTAGGGCCTTGCAATGGGTGCTACAGTGGTGAAGCCACAGCAACACACATGGCAATATGTTCCTGTCCCAGTCTTACATGTTTCACACTCTGGCGGTACTGAGACCTTGCACCACCCCAGGGGTGGCATTGCCAAGACACTATGCTATTGTTTCCTTTGATAGCTCCTCATGTTGATGTATGTGTATGTGTGCTACATTGCACAGCACACATGGACCTAGCAGATTTAAATTTCACCTTCTGTCTGTGCTGGAAGGTGCGCCTTCCAACACAACTATGATCTCCCCCTCAATGCAGCCATCCTTGCACTAGGATGAAAGAGATGCAGCTTAGTGGCAGTGCAGCTAAACTGACACAGGCAAGTGGTGTACTTAGGGATGGCCAGCATGGGCATCATTTGTTGCTGTGTACATCATGTTGTGTATGACAGTGGCTGATGGAAAATTAGTTTATGGACGTAGTCAGTTAACTGGAGTTGAACTTAGGTCAGGGCCTCAAGCTAGTTGGATGGTGATTTTGGAGGTAGTCATACTGGTGCATACATTGATCCTCATTACAACTCCGGCAGCTCTATGACCACATGACTGTCATTGTCTATATGACCACCCCAAACAGCGCAGGTGGTAGTGGCACATGTTGTCAATGGGGAATGCCCCATGGGCCAATGGCCTGGCACTGGCAGGTTGGAGGCAGCTTACAGACTGGCAATGCCACCTGTGTTGTGACACCGGACCAATATTACAATCAGCGCTACCCTCCAGGCATGTTACCGCTTTTCCACCAGCCTTTGCATGGAGGTGAAATCCCCATGCAAAAGTTGGTGGGGATGTGGTGTGGTGTGCCCATGGGTGCCGCTGCACCTGGCATGGGCAGTGCAGGGGCCCCCAGGCATAGCCCCGTCGCGCATTTCATTGCCCGAAATGCGCGACGTGTGCTACTGCACACGCTGCACATCAGCATTGCCACCGGCTCTATTACGAGCCGGCTGCAATGTTGATGTGACATTTCCGTTGGGCCAGCGGACGGTAACACTGTTACCGTCCGCTGACCCAGCGGAAATGTCATAATAGGGAGACATGAATACCGCCGCCAACGGTCTTTTGAAAAGACCCCCGAGGTCGTAATGACCCCCATGTGTTGTATGTGTGTGGGTTTATCCCCATTCCTATGTGTCTCACATGGTTGTGTCAGAGTAGTTGTGGGCTGAGCCTGTTTTTGTTGTGACATACAGATTGCAGTCTTTAGTACATATTTTCTCTAGTGGCACAGTTCTGATCAGCATCAAAATGTCTGGCTCCAGACTACACCACTATAGTTACACTGGGTAGTGGCATGTTTCCTGTGATACAGGACCACCCAGTTATTTCCCTAGTGCCTGTCAGATTAATGTTCCCTGAACACAGAGTGGCATCCTTACTGCATGTTGGAGTAGTAGCTGCCTTATGAGGATATGTTGTTTATGTGTGGGGTGTTGGTGCTTCCAACACAGGTCTGGGCACTGTTGGGAAAGGTTTCAATGTATTGTGTGCTTTAAGGTGCAGCATACATGTGTTTTGGCAATGAGACAAGGCCGTTTCAAGGTGTTCCTGCAAGGGACAGCACCATGACGTAGCCCCAGGAATGGTATTGACTGACTTCCTAGTTTCTGATGTCTTGGTCATGTTGGTAGTGTTTATTTGACTATATCCAAGGGTTGTTGTGATGACACAGCCAGGGGCACAGTAATTAGACATGCCTTCCATCCTATGTGCTGCACATGTACACATATCGATATATCTTCTTGGTGGTTAACATATGTCCAGGTTGTGTATGTGTTGTGGTACATGGCACTACCAAGGCATATGTACATATGTTGTTTACGTTTGAATGGTGCAACTTGCTTCATGTGCAATGTGTCCCTCTGTGCTCCTTTGACATGTGTCCTATGTGCCACCCCCTTCTTGCACTTGAACATTTTGCATTATTTTCCCCCATGCAGCTTACCCTGCATTTATGGTGTTTCCTGGTAGTCTGCCTGTCCTGTCCTGGGATAACAGTGACCAGTTCCTCCTGGATGACCGCTGCAACCATCTCTTCCATCTCATCTAGGTCCTTTGGTGGTGCTGGACTTCCACCTCCAGTTTGCAGTGCTGCCTTCCTGTTCCTTTCCATTTTCTCCTTTGTCCTTCTCTTGCCATCATGCCAGCATTTCTTGCACTCAGTTACAGGTCTCCTCACCTCTGCCACACTGTTGATCTTATCAACTATGTGCTGCCAGATTGCCTCTCTCCTGCCAATTGGCAATTTGAAGGTTACGAATAGTTGTTGCAGGTGCTCTGTCACCTCTCTCTACAGAATTACATGCTCCTCCGCACTGAAACAAAACTTTCTTTTTTTCTTCTCACTCCACTGGGACTTGTGTGTGTCCTCCTGGCTGGTTTCTGGTTGTCTGGGGTCACCCTGGGGTCTCTCCTGGCTTTCTGGCTCCATTTTGCCTCTCATTTGTACTGTTTTCTGCATTAGCTTCTGTATTTGACACTAATGTGGGTAAAAATGGTGCATTTCCGTTTTGCGACATGTTTACGTGTCATAAAAACAGTTAGAGTCATTTTTCCGGTGTTAACGTCATTTTGTCTTACAACAAGGCGCAATGGTAAACGTAATTTTTTTTTGCCTCTAACCATTTTTTAGCACTATCCAGCATCATTGTATAAATATGATGCCTGGGTGATGTTAAAACATAGTGCTAGCCAGCACCAAACCTTTTGACGCAAAACTGCATTTGCGCAGTTTTGCGTCAAAAAGTATAAATGTGTCACATAAGTGCACACATAAAATGTAAATCTACAAGAGTGTCCGTAAATAGGAGATACTATTATCTAATGGCTGAGGGATGCGATATATGACCCCTACAAATAGATAAATGTAATTTCTTTAAAATTCTAAATTACATAAGTGCTCTAAGTCAGTTTATACCAAATCTTAAAAGATGTGGGCACTTATGCTTGCAGATGGAATTTATTGCTCAGGAAAAGTTGCAAATAAGGCAGATTTTGTACACAGGACAGGACTTGGGGGTGGGGGGCACCCACAAAGTCATTGTATCTGGAGCCCAGAGGTTATATGATTTTCAGCTGGTTCAGTCCACCAGAGTGTGTCTAATAGTAAGAGGCCATGTGCCTGATTTAGCTAAAAACAAATGCCCTTTATTGACTCCAGAATGATCAGAACATGTCATTAAAGGTTCTTTCCTCTTTGTGAAAATCTATACTAGTCACTATCCCTTGGTTAATAGAAATAAACTTCAAACAGAATTACTCAATATTCAGATTGGCTAATTTTCATTGGTGACAAATGTTGTGATTCAATACCCATAAAATAGAAGAACATGCATTCTTGCAATACTTGAATGCATTCAATGCTCCAACTTTGAGGAATTATTTGTCTTTTGTGCTTGAGTAGTTTTGAGCAGCCTGGAAAAGCACAGAGGAGAAGCCCTTGGGTAACTGACTACTATGTAAACGTTACTGTAGATGGATAGGTCCATTTCATTTACAACTCTCAAGGTCATTTGTGAGTCAACACCTTAGGTAGGCAAGGCTTACAAACAGACCAGGCACTGAGCCTGGGAGCCATCTAATACACAGGCTTGTCCAATCCTAAGAACAAGTCTTCAGTACAAGATGGCCTCAGCATATATGAGAACAGCTCCCGTTGTTTTCTTGTTTGTGTACCTGTACTACCAATTATCAGCAGATCTACATCAATGTTTGTTACATTGTAACATCAAACAAATGTGGATAGAGTTGGTTTCTACGAGGCCAGCTCTTACGGGTAACTTGTCTTTATTAACAAAACTGTCTCTGCCTGGGAGAAAGAGCTCAGCTTCTCTTTGTTCTCCCTTCCCTTCCGTTTCAAAGAGGGAGCTAAAGGAGAGTCTGGACACAGAGGGGCATATTTATACTCTGTCTGCGCCGAATGTGCATCAACATTTTTGACGCACATTCGGAGCAAACCTTGCACCATATTTATACAATGACGCCCGAGCCCGCGAATGCCAAAAGTCCACTGTGTGCGTTATTTTCTGGATGTGGGAAACCGCCTTGCATTAATGACATGCAAAGTAGGCGTTCCCTTCCAAAAAATGACTTAAACACCCGTGCACCACATTTATGCTACCGCGCAAAAATCCCGCACGGCCGGGAGGCGGAGGCGGAGAATGATGCTCAGCCCGATTTGCGTCAAAAAATAACGCCTGGGTCAGGGCAGGCATTAAAATGGGGCAAACACACCAGTACTTAAGGAAAACACACAGAAGCAACAGCAGAGCTCCAAAAGGAAGACATGGAGGTGCTTTGCATCCAGCATGCACTCAGACGCAGAGCACAGGACCAACAACAGCAGCTTCCACAACACCAGCAGGGACCCCGAAGGCAATGCAGAAGGCAGGAGAGGATATTCTGCACCAGGACAACTCTTCTGGGACTCCGGCAACAAGACATCATCTAGAGGTACAGACTCAACTGGCAAGTCATTCAGCAGCTGCTGCTGAACATTGAGCCACAGTTGGCACCTAGCTTGCAGACATCCCACACCATTCCACCAGAAACCAAGCTGCTAGCTGTCCTCCACATGTTGGCAAGTGGCTCCTTTCAAACCACTGGTGCCTTGGTTGCCGGGATCTCACAGCCCTCATTCTCTGCCTTCCTACCCAAGGTGTGATGCCATCATATCCCTCACACCCCGCCACATCAGCTTCCCCAACACACAGCAGAAGCAGCAGGAGACCAAACAGGGCTTCTATCAAATCAACGGCTTCCCACACGTGCTTGGTGCCATTGACTGCACACATGTACGCATTGTGCCACCTGCTGCAAGTGAACATCTATACTGTAACAGGAAGCACACACACTCCATCAATGTGCAGGCCATTGTCGATCACCAGGGATTGATCACCAACATTGTGGCAAAGTATTCTGGGAGTGTACATGATTCATTCATCTTCCATCACTGCACCATCAATCAGCACTTCCAGGATGGACGATATGGAAATGGCCTACTTGTTGGTAAGTACAGAAACCTACTTATATACACACAGCACAGCAACCCTCTAGGACACACAACACATACACCACTACATTGACACGTGGCCAGGAAGACACTGAGGTTGTGAGACACTGCTAGGCATGTTTGATATCTTCACCCAATGGGATACACACCTATGGACAAATGACAGTTCCAAATAACAACAGATGCCACTCCACAAACACAAGGGAACAATTTGAAAACAACACCATGACAATGACACGGCCTTAACTGGCAGTACAACTTGGAAGATGAATCTGTCAATATCACATCAATAACACTCAAACACCCTTCCAAACAATAAGTACATTGCAAGGTGTGTGAAATGTGTTTTGTTCCAGGTCAAACACCATGAGACATATATCATATTGATGATGACTCTAATGAAGGTGACATGGAATCATTGAGGCTGTACCAATATCCCACATCACTCCTGCTCTGACATTGCCCACTACCAATAAGCAAGTGGACTGTGCTAAGAACACATATTGATGTGACAATATTGAAAGTGCACATTCCTACACATACGGATTGAGACAATTTCACACACACACAACAGTTGTACAGGCATATGGACCTTCTGACACTCTAAATGACAACCTTACAACCAAGTTAGCCAGCTGAACTAGACCAGGTTCAGTAGTATAGGTACACGTTTGAACATGAGTCGACTCGGCAAGGGCAGAGAAATAGGTCTGCAGAGAATTTGTCACACATGGGATATTTGTGCACTGTCAATTGTCAACACGTCAGTGCTGACAACTTATGGAGATGTGTTGTACATTGTCACCTTGCCAAATCAAAGGGCCTCACTGATGTTTAACAAATCTATTGCATATGTTAAATTGGATGGGATGTCCAGGCCATATAGATGCAACCGTGTTACCACCACTGTGGAGTTGATTCTGTGTATGGAAGTATCATGTCACCCCCAGTTAAGACACATGGACACCTCTTTCACATGACATAATACAAGGGAGTACACAATGTACTGCAACTCTACAAAAATACAGCGGACATCCTGTCAATCAGCCAAACACCAGTTCAGATAATGAAACAACCCAATGCTGATGGTACATCCTAGAAGCCAAGGATTCCACACAATAACACAAACACAGATGAGTCACAGACAACACAAGATAACTGCCATGCAAAGTGATAATCATGGTGCAAGCAACATAAACATTTTCTCACTCATTTTCTCTTTCAGCTGATCAGGGGTATGGCATCCAGCCATGGATTATGACCCCATTTGCAAACCCAAGCACAGCATCAGAGCATGCCTCTAATGAGGCACATCGGAGGACACGCATCATAGTCGAGAAGACTTTTGGCATCCTGAAGTCAAGATTCAGGTGCCTCGACATCACCGGAGGAAGCTTCCTATACTCACCAGAAACGGTCTGCAAGATTATTTTGACCTGTGCCATCCTGCACAACATTTGTGTAAGGAGGAACATTCCCCTCTATGAACCAGACCCACAAATGGCTGAAGAGGAGCAAGAGGAGGACGTTGTTCATCAACATGAGGGGGACCATCCAAACACAGCTGCAGGATTGCGTCAGAGACAACACATAGGGGGTCATTCCAACCCTGGCGGTCAGTGTTAAAGCGGCGGCAAAACCGCCAACAGGCTGGCGGTAAAAAAAATGCAATTCCGACCCTGGCGGAAACCGCCAACAGAGACCGCCACTTTAACACACCGCCCGCCACGGCGGGACAAACAAACAGTGCGGCGGTCACCGCCAACAGACAGGCGGGAGACAATGTACCGCCCACCCTATCACAACCCACCAATCCGCCACCTTTTCCGGGGCGGTAGTCCCGCCGATAAAAACACGGCGGAAACAGCCATTTCAAACGGAAAACGCTCACCTCCATACACCTCACGAGGAATCTGGACAGCATGGAACCCGAACTCCACATCCTACCAGCCATTGCCTTCCTGCTCCTCTACCAGGAGCACGAACGCCGGCACAGAAGACAACGGTGAGTACTGCACCTACGACACAGGGGAGGGGGGAGGAGAAAATATTACGGGGACACACATACGCGACACACCCACCCCCACCCTCACCCACTACAACACACACATCAATGCATAGCAACACATCACAGTTACCCCCCCAAACCCCCCAGAAGAATGCAAAGACAAAAGGAAATGATTATAAATTTAGAATTATATTGTAAGACTGAGTATAAAATATATCACACATCAATAACTTTATATACATAAATTGTCCAGTCCGACATGTGTATCAGCCATTGTTCGTGGGCCACTGGGCCAAAACACATGGGCAAAGCCCACACAGGATACCTGCTTCCAAAGGAGAGAACTCTGCAGGGGCATCAGATAGGAAAACTACAGGCACCTCAGGGGGAAAGGAAGGGGGGGCACCTCAGCCAGATGAGTCCACGACGCCAGATCCACGAGGGGCCTCCATGGCCACTGTGCCATCCTGGGGAGTGCAAAGCCACAGTCTCTCAAGTCTCTACAGTGGGTGGGTTGCCCACTGTGCCATCCTGGGGAGTGCAAAGCCACAGTCTCTCAAGTCTCTACAGTGGGTGGGTTGCCCACCGTGCCATCCTGGGGAGTGCAAAGCCACAGTCTCTCAAGTCTCTACAGTGGGTGGGTTGCCCACCGTGCCATCCTGGGGAGTGCAAAGCCACAGTCTCTCAAGTCTCTACAGTGGGTGGGTTGCCCACCGTGCCATCCTGAGGAGTGCAAAGCCACAGTCTCTCAAGTCTCTACAGTGGGTGGGTTGCCCACCGTGCCATCCTGGGGAGTGCAAAGCCACAGTCTCTCAAGTGGATAACAGTCTCCACTGGTACTGGAGGGGGACTAGTGCCCAGAGTGCTTCGTGCAGCCCTGCCCGACACAGATGGGCCAGCGGTTCTTGAGATGAAGGGCCCAGTTCAGCGGTTCTTGAGACGGCAGTGCCCAGCGGAGCGGTGCTTTAGATGAAGGGCCCAGCGGAGCAGTGCTTGACATGAAGGGCCCAGCGGAGCAGTACTTGAGATGAAGGGCCCAGTTCAGCGGTTCTTGAGATGGCGGTGCCTAGCGGAGCGGTGCTTGAGACGGCGGTGCCCAGCGGAGCAGTGCTTGAGATGAAGGGCCCAGCGGAGCAGTGCTTGAGATGAAGGGCCCAGTTCAGCGGTTCTTGAGACGGCGGTGCCCAGCGGAGCGGTGCTTGAGACGGCGGTGCCCAGCGGAGCAGTGCTTGAGATGAAGGGCCCAGCGGAGCAGTGCTTGAGATGAAGGGCCCAGTTTAGCGGTCCTTGAGACGGCGGTGCCCAGCGGAGCAGTGCTTGAGATGAAGGGCCCAGCGCAGCGGTTCTTGAGACGGCGGTGCCCAGCGGAGCGGTGCTTGAGATGAAGGGCCCAGCGGAGCGGTGCTTGAGATGAAGGGCCCAGCGGAGCGGTGCTTGAGATGAAGGGCCCAGCGCAGCGGTTCTTGAGACGGAGGTGCCCAGCGGAGCGGTGCTTGAGACGGTGGTGCCCAGCGGAGCAGTGCTTTAGATGAAGGGCCCAGAGCAGCAGTGCTTGAGATGAAGGGCCCAGTTCAGCGGTTCTTGAGACGGCGGTGCCCAGAGGAGCTGTGCTTGAGACGGCGGTGCCCAGCGGAGCAGTGCTTGAGATGAAGGGCCCAGCGGAGCAGTGCTTGAGATGAAGGGCCCAGTTCAGCGGTCCTTGAGACGGCGGTGCCCAGCGGAGCAGTGCTTGAGATGAAGGGCCCAGCGCAGCGGTTCTTGAGACGGCGGTGCCCTGTTCAGCGGTGCTTGAGACGGCGGTGCCCAGATCAGCGGTGCTTGAGACGGCGGTGCCCTGTTCAGCGGTGCTTGAGACGGCGGTACCCTGTTCAGCGGTGCTTGAGACGGCGGTGCCCTGTTCAGTGGTGCTTGAGACGGCACTGCCCTGTTCAGCGGTTCTTGAGACGGCGGTGCCCTGTTCAGCGGTGCTTGAGACGGCGGTGCCCTGTTCAGCGGTGCTTGAGACGGCGGTGCCCTGTTCACCGGTTCTTGAGACGGCGGTGCCCAGCGGAGCGGTGCTTGAGATGAGTGTCCTGGTCAGCGGATCCGGCCATGGCCTGGATGTCACTCGCCACCTGACATGTGGCTGGCGAGGCCTTCCTGCCCATCTGTCTGGTGGCTTGCGGGGCCCTCCTGGGCTGCAGTACCGGGCCTGTGGGTGTCCTTCTGCCCACCTGGGACGTGGCTTGCAGGGCCCTCCTGGGCTGCAGTACCGGGCCTGTGGGTGTCCTCCTGCACACCTGGGATGGGGCTGGTGGGGCACTCCTGGCCAGCTGGCCTGCTGCCGGACTTGTCGGGCGTGCTGCCCTTCCCACCCTTCCCTGTTCGCCTGTGGCCCTTTCCCACCTATGGCGGTGTGCCAGGTGGCACCCGACTTCCTGCCGGAGCCAATGTAGGGATTTTTGTCCCTGGTGTCTTTGGTCTCTCGCGCCGGGCACTGGCAATCTTCGGATGCTTTTCCGGGGGTGGGCTGGCTGTGCCTTGGCTCCTAGCTGAACTGGCTGCCCTTGAGGGTGGGGGACTCCACAGTCCATGGCAAACAGTTTTTACAGGTCCCGGTTTTGTGGTGGCTGAGGTGCTGATTGGAGTCTTATGAGATGGACGGGGTGGGGGAGTTGTTGGAAAGAGGTCAAGTTTGGAAAAGAACAGCAATTTGGAAAGAGAGGGACGGGTAGGTGTAGTGGGTATGGGAGTGGAGGAAGAGGATATGGTTGTAGGAGTGTGAAGTCTGGTGTCTTTGGGTGCAGGTGCTTGGGCTGGAGGCTGTCGTGACGTGGATGGCTGTTGGGTGGGTGGCTGCCTGCGTTTGTGTAGTTTGGAAGAGGGGGTGACAGACACACTGGGAGAGGACACAGGGGACGTGTAAATGGTAGTGGGGGTGGTGACTGCACGTGTGCGGAGTGTTCTGGTGGGTGTGCTGGTGATGGACGTAGTGGCTGAAGATTTTGTGCATGCAAGTGTGAGTGGAGACGTCACAGGGTGGGAGGAGGGAGACGAGGAGGAGGGGGACACAGTGGAGGCAGTGGGTGTTGGTATGTTTGCATGTGGATGTTGCTTGTGTGAATGCTTGTGTGATGTGTGGTGCTTATGTCTGGATGAGCTTCCCTTGGGTGTTGAGGTGTGTGCAGGCTGGTCTGATGGTGTGTCTGGGATAGGCAGAGGTACAGGGGATTGGGTCTGGGTGGAGGAAGTTGGAGGGGGGAGGCTAGAGACAGGGACAATGGCTGCCGTCAGTGCTGAGGCCAGAGCGTTGAACGATCGCTGAGGGTCAGCCTGACCAGAATGAATGCCCTCCAGGTATGCATTACTCTGGTGCACCTTGCTTTCTACACCCTGGATGGCATTCAAAAGGGTAGACTGCCCAACAATGATGGTCCTCAGGAGGTCAATGACCTCCTCACAGAGGGCAGCAGGGGTGACAGGGGCAGGGCCTGAGGTGCCTGGGGCGAAGGAGATGCCCACCTTCCTGGGTGAGCGGGCACGGGGCTAATGCTGAGGGGCTGCTGGGAGGGCGGTGCTGGTGCGCTGGGTGGCGGCTGTACCTGTTGTTGCGGGGGGCACGGATTTTGCCGCCACCACAAGGGAGCTCCCTTCAGAGGACGAGTCGCTGTCACTGACATCAGCACGAGTCCCCGCTGTGGAGCTCCCCTCGCCCTCCGTCCCACTGGTGTATTCGGACTCCGTTGCATGGCCCTCCAGGGCCATGTGGGATGCAGCTCCCTCTTGCTCCGATGCCACTTCTCCTCCGCCTGATGATGCTAATGCACACATGAACAGGAAGACCACAAAAAAGGGGGGGGGAGAAATAAAGACATGTTGAGTGCATGCATTGGCGACACCGTTGGCGGAGAGGACAGACACAGAAGCCCCCTGCACTATGCCGCGCACTTGGGGTCCACTACGCAATCCGTGGGACATGGCCTACAAGCCTATGGACGACAACTGCACACATAGATGACACAGGGCCATGGATACCTGTACTTGGCACCCTACAGAGGTGGGGGGCGGGGGCACAGGGCCATGCCTTACGGAGGGGCCTAGCCTACAGAAATCGCCCTGGCCTAGGGATACCCACAGCCCTCCTCCCCCACCCAGACACCTCCACTGCGCGCAAAGTCAGCAGAATGTATTTGTAGTCACCCCCTTGTGTCTGCTGTGATGTCCTCATGCGCCCATCCAAATCGGGGTAGGCCACCGCCAGGATCCGGGACATAAGGGGGGACAAATGTCGACTGGCACCCCTCCTACGTTCGGAGGCCATCCCCAGCTGAGCCTCCGCCGTCTTCCTGCTCCAGCGTCGGATGTCTTCCCACCTCTTCCGGCAGTGGGTGCCCCGTCTGTTGTGGACCCCCAGGGTCCGGACGTCCTTGGCGATGGCACGCCAAATACCGACTTTCTGGTGGGCGCTGACCTATGTGACATGTACAGGGAGAGAAAAATTGTCATCACCTTCTGCATGCTCGATGTGAGTGGCCCCCCATCCCCACCCTTGCCATGTGGCACATCCTCTCATCTTTCGTTTGATGCATGCCTCAATCGCTCCCCTCCCCACCATCTTTCATCCACCCCACTCAACCCAGACATTGCCCACTAAGCATGGTCCCTGTGTACTTACCTGTTGGTCTGGAGGACCGTAGAGTAGCGCATACTGGGGGAGGACCCCATCCACAAGTTTCTCCAACTCCTCCGCAGTGAAGGCAGGGGCCCTTTCCCCAGTCGCATGAGCCATTGTCTCTTCCAGACCGAGGTCACAGCAGCACTTGCAGTGTAGGTCCTCTCCTGTCGAAGATCAGGTATTGAGTGATTAAGCAGATAGAAAATGGCGGTCACACCCGCGGCGGTGCGTACCGCGGCGGTGCGTACCGCGACCGCCGGCGCACATCGTCATTGGCTCCTGAAACCCATAGGGTTCAATGTTAACCAATGCGGGTTTGCGCCGCGGTCTTCGACCGCCACGGTGTGCCACGCCAGCGCATTGACCTCACATCCCACTGTCGCACTTCACAG